>NC_044322.1:171042309-172353334 GCF_007399415.2 Gopherus evgoodei
GTTATTAAATGTTTCTTGTCACAAGCTTGAACTCTGCATAAATAGACTATAAAGCACGAAAAAATCCAGGAATGTGCTGAACTGACCTGCAAACACTAAAATCTGATCACCAGTACATTTTCCATCTGTAGCTATACAGTGTGTCTGAAAGTTGGTATGCACTGCTCAACATCTAGAATACATTTGACTAAGAATATGTCTATATTTGGAACTGGGGATGTGATTCCCAGCTCATGTAGACATACTTATTCTAGCTTGCATTGAATTCCCAAGTTAAAAAACGAATTAATAATGTATCTGGGGTAGCATGGGCTGCTGTAGCACACATTAGCTACCCTGAATAAAACCCACCTGAAATCTAAAGACACATACTCGGGTCAGGTAGCCCGCATGGCCAGTCGCCACTGCCCAGGTTTCCCCAGCAATGCAGCTCTTTTTACCAGGCTAGCTCAGTGAGAGTTGGGCAAGTATGTGCACTCAAGCTGCAAATCACATCCCTAGCTCCAAGTGTAGATGTAGCCTACAGAACTTGGCTGCAACTTTACTGTATCTAGATTGTGAACAAAAGGGAAAATCATAGAGAACATGTGAACAACTGGAAACCAGACCCCAAGCATTCAAACACCAAGTCAGGGCTCCAAAATCATGGGTGGCTTAAGATTTCCCCCAATATCTCATTTTTTTTATTTGCCTCCTGGTGTTAGCGTATTTAGGGTTCACATTTTTAGGGTTTTTCCACAAACATGAGGGGTGGAAACTTACCTTTTTTTTTTTTAATGAAAGCTGAGATTCTTGAGTAATATACAACCTGATCCAACAGCTAGGGTTGTGAGAAAAACACTTAAATATGAGAGAGTTGAGAACACCGAGAGACAAGAAACCCAAGGAAGGACAACTTTGTGGGAAGTAATGTGGGTAAACATACTAGAAACCATGGGAAAGGATTTGTCAGAGACTGTGATGTTCTGTGTGACTAAAGTGGACCCCAGGGAGGGGAGGGTGGGTACATGTATAATTGCTGGGACTAGGGGTGCTGGCTTGAAGTGGTTTCCATTATGTACAGGGATTACAGTTTGGTACAATGGCTCTCAGCACACCCACTATACAAATTGTTCCAGCGCCCCTGGGTACATGTGTGAATTCGTTTAAGACTTGAAGGAGATAGAGCTTGTTAGGAGTGTGGTGGGAAACAAGGCCCTACTTACATAACCCTTGACTGCCAATACACCTGAACTTCCCAAAGGCCTCTCTTCCAACTTTATTTGTACACAGACGTTACCACACCAGCCAGACTTTATTTATGATGACGTATCGAGAGAAATAGACTTTGTTGTTTAAATGAATTTGGAAATTTTGTAATTTCAGTTGGACTGTTCTCTGAAATATAAGAGAAACTTCATTTTCCTTTCTCCTTTGATGTTGTATCCATATTTATATAGGGTAATATTTTACAATACATCTAAGTCACATAGCGGCCCAAGTCACTATTTCTGGCCCCACCTTCCTCAGTTCATATTGGAGAGACAGTGAAGCAGGCAACACAATGTTCCTTTGTCTAGGACAGACTGGGTGTGTGCACTACTTGACAAACACATTGTAAGAACTTATTTCCAGCAGACAACTATAACTCTTTATGTACCACCTGTACATACCGCATGCAATAGTATTAAGGACCAGCATTTTCACAGTTTGCACACAACACCTGATATGACACCAGTCGCATATAGATTATGACACCAGTGTGGAGGGGCAATGAGTATGCCAGGCCTGATATGAATTACTGTGTCGTGTGCCCTCTGCCAGCTGGCACTGAGGGGCTCTCAGGGTCACAATATTAATGTTTGTTAATGAGCGTAAACCAGTGTCTCCAACACAAACAAGGAGGGAAAGAGGGAAAATATCAATTCAGTACTGCTGCCAGTTTTCGGTCAGTCTTGAAGAATGGGATGTTTCATACAGCTGCTAAATCATGGTAACCTAGGTGTTCTGGCCATTGGTAGTAAATTTACCTGAAGGTAGCTCTCATTAGAAAGTACTTGAAAAGCTTCCATAAAGTTTGATAGCAAGCCTTTTTTCAATTTAAAAATAAAATGTGTTGGGGTTATCCCCTTATGATTCATGGCAATGCCATTATGAAATGGAATAATAACTCTTTTCCATCAGGGGAGGGGCAATTAACTAGGTACAGGTCAGAGACTCTTTGCAGGAAGTTGGAGCATTGTCAGATTTTACACATGAATTTATTATGGAGCTGCTTGGTCATGACTTTATAGTTAAGGTTGTATTCTGAAACAGGCTTGAAATGAGGCATTGATTTCTTTTTTTATGTATATGCATGGGGGACATTCTTTTTGAAATTTTACCCAGGATTAGTTTTCATTCCCTTTGAATTTTCTATGTAGTTTTTCTTTAGTTTCTGTTCATGTTTTTGAAATTGGAAGTGTTTGAAATTTGGCTCTGACTGGAATTTGTTTGTGACAGTCTTTCTTTTATTCGTCAACTCACATTTTTGTAAAAAAAAATTGTCTTTCTATACAAATTAATGGAGAGATTAATCTTGACTAGATCTGGGGCAACAGGCAGTTGGAAAATGGGATTCAGGGTCATTTTTAAAAGTTCTTGTACAATGGATAGCTGATGGATACAACATGAAAGTTTGCTGACGGCAAAGGTTTTATCTGCCAGAGAAGTGAAGTTGCATATGCCAACTTTACATTCGCCCTTTACCAAGCTCCCACCCCACTACACACGCATCAAACTGTTACCCCAAAAATCCTCAGCTAATACTACTGAGAGGATAGTTTGGGAAAGGTGTACGTGCTTCATCCAAAGCTTCCTCCTACAGAGATATGGTAGTAGTGAATGATCTATGATACACAGTAGGTGTGTTAGTGCTAAGATATGTGTTTTTGGCAAAGGACTAGAGAGTATATATTGTTAGATATCTTAACTTTTCAGTTACTTCCTTTTATGTTATGGGTTTTTTTGCTGTTGTTGTTATTTTTCTTTTTGTTATGTTATATGTATGAAAGCTTTAGCTGTTAACCAAAAAAGGTTTTCTGGTGTATTAATAGATGTAAATCAGGTCCATAAAATAACTAAGGATAAATTTAGCCCCTGTAAATATAAGGTAGAATGAGAAAAAAATCTATTAATGGAAAAAGGGGTAGCAGTGAGGCAGAAAAATTTGCAGATGATACAAAATGACTTAAGATAGTTAAGTCCCAGGCAAACTGCAAAGAGCTACAAAAGGATCTCTCAAAACTGGGTGACTGGGCAACAAAATGGCATTTTCAATCAAAAGAAAACATTTAGATATTCTTGTATCAAAATATTTCATTTTGGTTTATTGAACTGAACTGAAATGTTTTCCTATAGTGGTGCATCGACTTATGAGGGTTGTCCTTCAGAAGCCTGATTCCCCCATTCTCTGCTATAGGCTGGGCTCCTTGACTAAGTTACATCTTCCATAATAAAACGCAATCTCTCCTAGGACCCAAATGGTATGGTGCACCATGGGAGTCACATGGTTGCAAGGGCATCATAGAAGTTCTAGACCAGCCAGGGAACATGGCCCATAAAAGACAATGGAGGCATTAGGCTTCTGAACTACAGTTCCCATAATTCAGTGGACCACCATAAGGAAATAAAGTTTAACACTGAACTGAGTCAAAACAAAACATTTCAGATCAGCTCAACAAACTGAAATATCTGACTGACCAATTTTGCTTCGGGTTTCCTAGAGAAAATTAATAAAGTTAGAAAACATTTTGATTGTGTGGAAACTGCATTTTTATCAGAAAATCATTCTGACAATACTCAGCCAGGTCTAACTTGTTGCCGTATAAACACATAGAAAGACTGAGTCTCTTTCCTGAGGGATTTGCAGTTGAGGCTTTGATTCTGCAAGCTGCTCTGAACTGATCCTTATTGTAAAGTGCACCTACTTTTATAATAAGGTTCAGCATGTGCATCCTTGTAAAACATGGTACTGATATCAGTATTTGTCCTAAAGGAAAGAAGTCCAGGCCTTGTCCCTTGTAATACCAGCCCCCTGCTAGACACATCTCTAAGGACCTCCTTGTTCCCAAAGGGATTTCCAGTCCTTTTTTCCTATGTATGCTCTGGGAGGGTTGAGGTTTCCTATACCCATTTCCTTCCATAAAGTATCTGTGAAACACAAGTCTGAATTTGGTGACATTGTTCTTTATTCAGGTCTCTTAAGCCTAAATTTTCAAAGGTCAACCTCATTTTTGCACATGCAAAATTGAACAGGTGCTGTGCGTGGACCTTGCTGTGCAAATGTATACACATTTGCCAAGACCTGTGCATGCCGTGTAAATTAGGGTTGCCAATTTTCTACTCACACAAACTGAACACCCTTGCCCTGCCCCTTTCCGAGGTCCCACCTCTGTTCACTCCATCTCCCCCTCCCTCTGTCACTTGTTCTCCTCACCCTCACTCACTTGCTCATTTTCACCAGGCTGGCTCAGGGGGGTTGGGTGCGGGAGGGAGTGAGGGCTCCAGCTGGGGGTGCGGGCTGAGGATGAGGGATTTGAGATGCAGGAGGGGGCTCTGGGCTGGGATCACGCAGTTTGGAGGGTGGGAGGGGGATCAGGGTGGGGCAGAGGGTTGGGGTGCAGGGGGGGAGGGTTCCAGTTAGGGGTGTGGGTTCTGGGATGGGGCTGAGAATGAGAGGTTTGGGGTAAAGGAGGCTCTCCAGGCTGGGACTGAGGGGTTCGGAGGGTGGGAGGGGATTAGGGCGAGGGACCGGACTGTTTAACAGCAGTGTTGACCGAAGCAGCCAGGGTCCCTTTTCAACTGGGCGTCCTGGTCGAAAACCAGTCACCTGGCAACCATACAGTAACTGTGCTGAGTCCTGTGCATATATTAGTGTTAGAATTTGCCTCTGCATAACCTACTAAGGCAATGGGGGAATGAGTATACAAATGTTAACATTTGTTAATCCACAGGTAGCGCACAATTTACCTTGCACATACAGACATTAGAACTTTTACAGCTGTGCCCATGGAGGATGGATGAGGGCCCAATTGAATCTATCGGGCCTGCAGGAACTTTCAAAAATGTAAACAGCAAGCTAGGATTTGCATATGCAAATTTAGATCTCTACTCCAAAAGACCTGTTGTGTGCAGTGTCTTGTAGAATTAGAAGTTTGTAGTAAAATATTTTAGAAAATCTGGTACCATTTTTACAAAATTAAATCAGTGACTTCATAGATCCACAGGAATTTTTCACTGAGCCAAAGCTGGCTCTATGGCTCCAAATTAGTAACCACAGAATTCTAATATTTTCCTGAAACCTACATCAGAAAGTTTTCATGTTGCAGATTTATATTTTTTGTGTACATAGCCTCTTTTCCACTTGCTGAAATTTGTTGTTGCTGGCAGTTGCTTTGATTTCCTGGTATAGGTTTGCACTTAAAGATTCTCTGGAAGCAAACAACAGCATTTTACTCTGATAACCAAAGGACAATCCACAGTATTAATTAGCTGATTTTTCTCTTCCTGTCTTCATCCTGTGACAGGACTGGAGAGATGGGATTATAACCATCAGAGTTTCCATTTAATGTGCTCTAACAATAGTGATCTGGTCTACTCAGGTTCCAATAATATTGTCTGTCAAGAATCTGATTGTGTTTTACTAACACAGCTCAGGCAAATACCAAAGAATGCAATATTTCTATTGAACCAGTCAGAACTGTAGGTCAGCCCACAGCATTCTTGGATTTAGAGGATACCAGTGCAACCTCAGAAGTTTCAATTTCACAATCTCTTTCACACACATACGCATAGAAACACAAACAAGCAGCTTGATTGAGGGCAGAAGCAAATCACTACAGATTATTATTTTATCAGTTCTACAGAGCCGTGGTTAGAAAAACAAATATTTTTGGTTAAAAAAGAGTTTATTTAACTGCATAAGCATCACTTTTCTAAGGGTTGTACTCATATTTTCCTGTAAAGGGAAAATCAGTGATACTTTTCCAGCAGCTGAAATTCAGATTCTTGGTATCTAGTCACTGGTGGTCTGTGCAGTTTAATATTCCTTCTTAAATTGTCCAGTGTGTATTTTTTTCCCCAGAATCTTACAGTTGTCTAAATGCTTTTATGCAAATATTTTTGCTTTTCTTTTTAATGCAATAATTGGCCATATAAAATCGCATTACAAGGTGATATGGCAGATCCTTGCTAATTCTTGCTTGGGGAAAGAGCGCACTTGCATATCTCCTATGAAAGCAGGGTTTCCTTTTGCCATTTGGTGGAACAGTGGGAGTAAGCAACTGTGCCGTGGGTGGACTCAGTGAAGAAATGCTTGAATTGGTCAGCTATAGGCAGGTCAGTCACACTCATATTCCTCCCTGCTGCCTTTCAGAAAAGTGTATGTTTGTAAGGGGAAACATATAGTGCTGTTGACTTTTCTTTCTTTTCAAGCACAACAGTTTGGGTGATGGCATAGTCTCTTGGGGCAATGAAGGGATGCACTATATCATCATATAATCCTTTTAGCTAGCATCCATTCTTTGTCTTCTTCTCATCAAAATTGTAGTCCTAAACTAGAGCTCTGGCTTTAACGGGCTCTTGTCTCTTCATCTTCTCAAGTGTCTCCTACTTTCTACTGGGGCAGGTTTACTGCTCTTGCAGGGCTCTGTGATGGGTGAGATCACAGAAACCCCCTGGGGACCTGTCACCCAATGTGCCAAGACTACTACTACCCCTGCTTTCCCTGCCAGTTCGGGGCCCCAGCACCCTGTCTTGCTGAGCCACACCTGTCTGCTCCAACACTGACCCAGGATCTGAATTACTTGCCCCAAAGCTGCAGGTTTACCTGAAAGCAGCAAATAGAAGTGTTTCTGTCTTTAACACTCAGATGCCCAACTCCCAATGGGGTCTAAACACAAATAAATCCGTTTTACCTGTATCAAGCTTATACAGGGTAAACTCATAAATTGTTCTCCCTCTACAACACTGATAGAGAGATATGCACAGTTGTTTGCTCCCCCAGGTATTAATACATACTCTGAGTTAATTAATAAGTAAAATGTGATTGTATTAAATACAGAAAGTAGGATTTAAGTGGTTCCAAGTAGTAACAGACAGAACAAAGTAAGTCACCAAGCAAAATAAAATAAAATGTGCAAATCTATGTCTAATCAAACTGAATACAGATAATCTCACCCTCAGAGATGCTTCAGTAAGTTTTTTTCCTCAGACTGGACACCTCCCAGGTCTGGGCACAATTCTTTCCCCTGGTACAGCTCTTGTTCCAGCTCAGGTGGTATCTAGGGGATTCTTCATGATGGCTCCTCTCCTCCCTTTGTTCTGTACCACCCCTTTATATATCTTTTGCATAAGGCGGGAATCCTTTGTCCTTTTCTGGATTCCCACCCCCTCCTTCTCAATGGAAAGACACCAGGTTAAAGATGGATTCCAGGTCAGGTGACATGATCACATGTCACTGCAAGACTTCATTGCCCACTTGCCAGCATACAGGTATACAGGAAGACTTACAGGTAAAACAGAGCCATCTGCAGACAATTGTCCTGATCAATGGGAGTCATCAAGATTCCAAACCACCATTAATGGTCCACACTTTGCATAATTACAATAGGCCCTCAGAGTTATATTTCATATTTCTAGTTTCAGACACAAGAGTGGTACATTTATACAAATAGGATGATCACACTCAGTAGATTATAAGCTTTGTAATGATACCTTACAAGAGACCTTTTGCATGAAGCATATTCCAGTTACATTATATTCACTCATTAACATTTTTTTATAAAATCATATAGACTGCAACATCACAGGCTCTGCTGCTGTCATGAAAATACTATTGGCTTCAGTAGATTAGGGACACAGCTTTATGAATGCCTTCTCTGCCTTTCTTCCTACAATTACTATTGCTACTGACTTACTCCAGATAGGATTGATCACAGTCATAGGGAACTGATCTCTTCCTCCTTCTTGCTGAGGGCGATAGGTCATTCTCCCTTCCCTTTGTCCTTCTCATGAAGATTAGTGACAGCAAAACTGGGGACTAGTCCATTTCCCTGAATCAAATGACAGGCACTTGCCCTTTTCACTAGCTTTTCATGAGTGGTTTCACTGCCACCAAAGACATGTTGGCAGTGAAAGGAAAGGAGTGGGGAAGCAAGCAAGGCCTTTCTTAAAAGCTCTTCATCCTGCTAACTGTGGGAGCAATGGTCTGGTCCTCACAGATGGTTTTGGGTTGGTCCTGAAAAAATGGTCTGTAGCTGTTGGGTTATTCCTTTGTCTGGAGAGAAATAAGTGAATGGTTACTAGTCTAGTTTAATCACAGATAATTAAATTCTTGGGGAAAGATCTTGATAGCAAAAACAGATCTCACGAAAGTAACTCCTCATTCAGTATGCCACAAATTACAGCTGTGTTTGAACACATTAAAGAATCCGGTAATAGCTTTCTCTCACCTTCTGTCTCACCCAGCACACTGTTCCCCAAATTATTGTGTTGGTCACTCTTAACTTTGTCTCCAAACACGTAAAAGATCTTGTAATATTAACACTGTCAGTAAGTCACCACTCTACCGACATGGCCTGAAAGCTACTTGAGGCTAACTCAGCATTGAAGTTGATGTATCTGGCTACACAATTCTCTATATCCTTTCTCGCTTTTTATATATGGAAAATGAATCTGTGACAGTGGAGACGGGTTGGGGGGGCAATTGCTAGTATGGCACCATTTTTGATAGGTCAATTATAAATCTCTGGAGCAAGATTAGTTTCAGCTACTCCTCAAACAAACCTGATGATAATGTTTTTTGTAAATTATGATGAGTGGAACTGGAGGAATAGGATTTCAGGAGGAACCTAGTTGTCTGTCACAACAGGTACTCAGGAAAGCAAGAAGCTGCTAACAGACAACTTCTAGAGCCTAAGCATGTAACACTGGCCTATTTATTAAAGATCTCTTTCCTACCATTCTAACTTCTTGCTGTATCACTTGTTGCCAATGAAGCAATATGGGTGAAACTGCAATAGCTTTTGGCTCCTGCTCTTCCCATTTTGGCTATTTTATTTCAAACAAATTATTGGTTAATTTCTTTAATATTATGTGTATTGTCAAAAGGACAATACTGTAATCAGTGATATTCAGTTAGACATCTCTGCTCTTAATGTCTATTTGATTTTCTTTTCTTTTTCAGCTGAGTTACTTTGGTGGTTTTCCTGGCAAATTAATAGTTTTATAAATGACTCAAAATTGCTCTTGAAATGTATCCAACTAACAAACGTGATAGGACGGGCATAGTAACTGTCAAATAAACCCTAGGAGATTCGTAAGTGTATCTGAAAGACAAAATAAGTGCAGCCAACAAAGAATGACAAAGTTGCATGGAGAAAGTCATTTCACAGCCACAATGTGTATTTTGGGATGATGAGAATTAAGGCATCTTCTTAACTAGAGAGGAAATGTTTGTCTATACGTTCTGTGCTGTATGCGCTATGATATTGTTTGTACTATTTCGTTCTCTCACTGGCTTAGCAAACCTCATCTTTTTTTTTTGTAAATGGGCTCTGTGTGCAAGAAGCTTGAAGTGCTGAATTGTTAAATTTAGGTTTAGGGTTTAGGTAAAAGTTCAACTTTATTCATTATGTAGTATTGAAAGTAAAGTATGTTTGCGAATAGAATATAGCATTGCAATCATATCTTTTGAAATAAGCATTGAATTTCTGAGCAGGTCTCCCAATGTGTTAGGTTGAAATATGTGGTTTGATTTTTAAATTTGAAGAGGTGTTGAAAGACAACAGATTTTATTTGAGGATCCCAAAGTCCTGTCGAATTATTAATTATAGCTATCTTGTATATGGCGCTTTTCATCCATAAATCTTAGGGCTTAAAAGTAAGTATCATGTCCAGGTGAAGAAAATGAAGGATTCATTAATCCTCCCAACACCTCATGAGATGAGTAAATGTTGTTTTTCCTGTTTTACAGATGGGAAGGCTGAGGCACAGAGAGACTAATTCATTTGTTTAAAGTTAGTCAGGATGTTAGTGGCAGAGACCAAAGTAAGAACTGGAATTTTTGTTTCCCAACCAACACTAGATATTCTCCTTTTCTTCAACAGTGAAATAAAATATGAGCTAAAATAATGAAGTTGATCTACAGATTAACTTCACAGTAATAACAGATGTTGAGTGCTTTTTAATTTCTCTTTTTAAATAATGTGATCTGTGTACTCCCCAAAGCAGTATTTAATTTGTCTCACTGTATTATCAGACAACTAAGCCGCCATCAAAACAGGCAGCTCAGAATTTATGAAAACATGTCTTTATACATTTCTGTGATTATAGTAAGCAGACAACTTTATTTTAATTTCCAAGTGCTGAGGTTTCACATTCGTAGTTCTACATGTTTTAGTCTGATTTCTTATCTGCTTTCAGATTGTTAGGCTCACTCATCATCTACAGTTTTAATGCACCCATTAGGCTCTGAAAGGGGAACGAGTCTACACCCACACACACACGAATATTAACAATCACGTCACTTCAAACCACAGTCAGGACTGGCACAAACTGGAGCCCTTCCTTGCTTACTGTCTCAGCTGCCAAGCCAAGCACTTCAGTGACTTGCCCTCTGAAGCATCTAAGCAGTGCCTCAAAAACAAGATGAAACCACGTGGATGGTGACGTGTGGGGAAGATTATACTGCCATGACCCAAGTTGTGCCTGTTCTGTGTCTCCTGTACCTTTTCACAAGTACTAACTCGCACTCACTATAAAGATGAAGAAAATGACTCCAGCCTTCTGGGAGACTGAAACTTTTCCAAGCCAAGGAGATGATGGAACAGCTGAAATGTGCAATATAAGATTATCAGCAAAGGCACGTTTTATAATGTTACCTCTATCTAAGTTATTTACATGGCCTCCATTATTGTGAACTGCTGAGATACCACGATCTCTGATGTATTTATCCTCACTATAAGGCAGGGCAATACTTCTATTCACATTTTACAGGTTGGGAACAGAAGCCCAGAAGGGACGTCTACACTGCAGCTGGCAGGTTCCAAGTGTCGGCAGACAGACACAAGCAAGTGTGCTAAAAATAGCTATGTGGACATGGTGGCACTGGTGGTGGCTCAGGCTTGAGTCCAAGCCCACCCAACACTTTGGATCCTTACCCATCCTGGCTAATAGCCATTGATGGACTTAACTTCCATGAATTTATACAGTTCTCTTTTAAATGCTGCTATAGTCCTAGCCTTCACAACCTCCTCAGGTAAGGAGTTCCACAAGTTGACTGTGCGCTGTGTGAAGAAGAACTTCCTTTTATTTGTTTTAAACCTGCTTGGGAGGCTAGCCTGGGCTACCTCCAGTGCCGCAATGGCCACACTGTTATTTTTAGTGCTGTAGCCCATGCTGAGCTTGCATGAGTTTGTTTACCCACCATGGGAAATATATCTCTCTAATGCATTGTAGACATACCCAGAGAACCTGTAATTGCCCAAAGTCATGCAGGAAATCTGTCATGCATGGAATTGAACCTGAGTCCTAGGCTAGTGCTCTTACCACTGGAGTACTTAAGGGAAGTTTCTTAATGATAGATACCTAAATTGTACCTGAATTTAATGATTCAGATGCACAAACCGTAGTTGGGAATTACCCAATTTTCCATGCATTTGCCTGTTTACAATACATATGTGCATAAATCATTTATGATTGCAATTTAGGGATCCAGTCCAAAATCCATTTACTTCAATTGGCAGCTTTCCACTGACTTCAGTGAGCTTTCAGTCAGGCCCTTGCCTGTGCATTGTACTGTTCTGTTTGCAAATGTGACTTTTAAAGTGATGTGCTGAATGTCCCACATATACAAAGTTGGAGGGTAGTTCAGTGCATATGACTTTTAGTTTTCAGGTGAATTGCAGACCCCACATAAACACTGACTCACTCGCTCTCATGGGAGTTGTCTCAATGCTAATCAGATGCTTGTCTGTTACCCCTCTTCAGACTGAAGTCTGTCTGTAAGGATAAATCAAATCTACGTGCACATCACCCTTAAAGTCATCCTCAGAATGTGATCACTGCAGCATAATTTCATTTGAAGCATAATTTTTTATTAGCATGTTTGAGGTTTGGACAGAACAAATGATTGTGTTGAAATGATTCCAAAAGAAATTTGGTGAGTTTGCAAATAGAAGCAATTACTTATCAGATGAGTTTGCAAGTAATAGGAGCTCAGCCCTATCCCCATTTCAGAGCAAAGCCGACTGTCCACAGGAATGTATTCAATTCAAAGGGTGGTTTTTACTGCGACTACTAGCCTACATTGGATTCTGTTCAAACATAGGAAACAAAATGCAAATAAATATGGAAAGACTGGGTCATGCTATGAGATTCTATCACATTAGGAAAGGCCACATTACTCAAGAGTATTGGAGCTATCATAAGGGTAATAAAATATCATGTTGTCGGTGTATAAACGTAACCCTGAGTATAGCCGAAGGGAATGATTTCCCTAGGTACAGTATTGGATCGCACATTTGTCTACCTGCAGTGTGAAAGTTTTCCTCCTCAGTTTTCAGCAAAGCATTAAAGGGATGTAGCATGGTCTAGTGGACTAAGTCTGAAGCTGTGGCCTGGTCTACACTACGCGTTTAAACCGAATTTAGCAGCGTTAAACCGATTTAACCCTGCACCCGTCTACACAACGAGGCCCTTTATATCGATGTAAAGGGCTCTTTAAACCAGTTTCTGCACTCCTCCCCGACAAGAGGAGTAGCACTGAAAGCGGTATTGCCATGTCGGATTAGGGTTAGTGTGACCACAAATCGACGGTATTGGCCTCCGGGTGGTATCCCACAGTGCACCATTGTGACTGCTCTGGAAAGCAATCTGAACTCAGATGCACTGGCCAGGTAGACAGGAAAAGTCCCGCGAACTTTTGAATTTCATTTCCTGTTTGCCCAGCGTGGAGCTCTGATCAGCATGGGTGGCCATGCAGTCCCAGAATCCAAAAAGAGCTCTAGCATGGACTGCATGGGAGATACTGAGTCTGATCTCTGTATGGGGAGACAAATCTGTTCTATCAGAGCTCCGTTACAGAAGACGAAATGACAAAGCATTTGAAAAAATCTCCAGGCTATGATAGACAGAGGCCACAGCACAGTGCTGCGTGACAAGCGTAACGGAAAGCCAAAGAATCAAATGAATGCTCATGGAGGGAGGGAGGAGGGACTGAAGACTCCAGCTATCCCACAGTCCCCGCAGTCTCCAAAAAGCATTTGCATTCTTAGCTGAGCTCCCAATGCCTGTAGGGTCAAAAACATTGTCTGGGGTGGTTCAGAGTATATCTCGTCAATTTATCTCCCCTTTTCCCCCCTTGAAAGAAAAGGAAAAAAAATCATTTCTTGCCATTTTTCAATGTCACCATATGTCTGCTTCATGCTGCTGGTAGACGTGGTGCTGCGGCGCTGAACAGCAGCATCCCCTCCCCTTCCTTTCCTGATGGCAGAAGGTACAAAATGGTGGAAAACTGTCATCATTCCATGAGTGCTCCTGGCTGGCCTCGGTGAGGCCAGCCGGGGGTGCCTGGGTAAAAATGGGAATGACTCCCTGTCATTCCTGGCAGACGGTACAAAATGCTTGGTAACTGTCCTCATCATAGCAGCTGGAGCCTGAGCTCCATCAGCCCCCCTGCCCTTTGTGTCTAAAGAAAAGATTCTGTACTCCCTGGACTATCATAGCAGCGGGAGGCTAAGCTCCTCTCCCTCCCAGCCTTTAATGTCCTGCCTGGACTATCATAGCAGCTGGAGGCTGCCTTCCCCTCATTTTATCTCGCTAAAAAGTCAGTGTTTCTTATTCCTTCATTCTTTATTACTTCATCACACAAATGGGGGGACATTGTAACGGTAGCCCAGGAGGATTGGGGGAGGAGGGAAGCAACGGGTGGGATTGTTGCAGGGGCACCCTCTAGAATGGCATGCAGCTCATCATTTCTGCGGGATCTCTCTGGGGCTCTGACCCGGAGTGGCTGTGCTCTCTGGCTCTCTAGTAGACTTGCCCCATATTCTAGGCAGAACTGACTCTATTTTTCAACAAAACATAAAGAAGGGAATGACTTGGGCAGTCATTCCCATTTTTGTCCATGCGCCCCCAGCCAACCTCAGCAAGGCCAGCCAGGAGCACCCATGACAGCAGCAGATGGTATAAAATGATTGATAACTATCATCGCCAATTTCCAATTGCAAACAGTGCAAAATGACTGATAACCATCATTTCATCACCAATTTACAATGGCAGACTGTGCAATAGGGATGGTAACCATCTCTGCTACCTTGCAAAGGCAAATGAATGCTGCTGTGTAGCACTGCAGTACCGCGTCTGTCAGCAGCATCCAGTACACATACGGTGACAGTGATGAAAGGCAAAACAGGCTCCATGGTTGCATGCTATGGCATCTGCCAGGGCAATCTAGGGGAAAAAGGGCGCGAAATCATTGTCTGCCATTGCTTTCACGGAGGAAGGATTGAGTGACGACATTTACCCAGAATCACCCGTGACACTGTTTTTGCCCCATCGTGCATTGGGATCTCAACCCAGAATTCCAATGGGCTGGGGAGTCTGCGGGAACTATGGGATAGCTACGGGATAGCTACCCACAGTGCAACGCTCCAGAAATTGACGCTAGCCTCGGTACATGGACGCACACCACCAAATTAATGTGCTTAGTGTGGCCACGTGCACTCGACTTTATACAATCTGTTTTACAAAACCGGTTTATGTAAAATCGGAATAATCCCGTAGTGTAGACATACCCTGTGATTCAGAATTGCCTAAATTCTCATCCAGTCCCAGGGTGGCTCCAAAGCCTATTGAAGTCAATGGCATTCTTTCATTTTATTTGATATATTTTGGCTCAGGCATTCAGCCACTGACTCACTTTGTCATTATGGAGAAGTTATTTAACCTGTGTTTCCCAACTTATCTACTCTTAGGGTTTGTGTGAGGACCATGTAAAAAATTGTCAGCATTTTTGAATTGTACAATACCATGTTACCTCTAACTATTAACCACATGACCAAGCCCTGGCTGCTGTTGGAAGCAAAGTATCAGGCTTGATGCAGTTATCAATGATAGGAAGAGGGTGTGGCATGTCTCAGAATGCTACTGCTGCCCAGCAGAACCATGGAAAGGGGAGGGGAGGGGGATATGGTACTCAGGTAAGAGGAGAGATCTACTTATGGGCTTCCCCTTCTGACTGAAGTCAATGGGTTTTTTCCCAAATCAATGGGAGTAGAAACTGGCCCTATAAAATAAGTTGAGACTCGTACAGCACATTTAAGAAACACAGATTTGTCCTTTCTTGTTGCTCTATTTTTGATTTTCTTAAAAGGCTGAAAGTAAAAAGGCCTAGCAATCTTGGCGTGCCTTCAAACAACATTTAAAGACTTCTTTTGCACACATTTTCTCTTTTAATCATTTAGCCTTTAGGGGTTTTTTTACCCTTCGAGTTCTTTTTAGCAATCCTGTTCAGTCTTTTGCTTTGATTTTTATATTTCTACTTGATTATAAGTAGGGCGATTCTTAAATTATAAGTTCTCATGGGACTATTTAGTGTGGCCTCCTGTATAACAAGGGGCATAGGATTTTCCTGAATCAATTCCTCTTTGTACCAGAGTACATCTTGTAAAATAACATCCAATCTTGATTTAAAATGTGCTAGTTAGGGAGCATCCACCGCAAACCTTGGTTAATAACACTCACTGTTAAAGATATGTACCTATTTCCAGTCCTACTTGGTCTAACGTCAACTTTCAGCCACTAGCTCTTGTTATACTTCTGTCTGCTTGATTGAAAAGCCCATTATCAAATTTTGTTCCCCATGTAGGTACTTATAAATTGTGATCGAGTCACCCTTTAACTCTTTCTCTTTAAAAGAGATTTAACGCTTCGAGTCTGTCACCCTAAGATGTGTTTTCCAATCCTTTAATTGTTCTTTTAGCTTTTCTCTGACCGTCTTCATTTTAGCAATATCCTTGAATTGTGGATCCTAGAGCTGCACACAGTATTCCAGCAGCAGTCACACCACTGCCAAATACAGACTTAATGTAATCTTCCTACTCTTACTTGGTATTTCCATTTTTATATATCCAAGAGTTCCATTAGCCCTTTTGGCTCCAGTGTTGCACTGGGAGTGCATGTCCAGCTGAATATCTATCATAATCCCCAAGTCTTTTTCAGAGTCACTGGTTCCTGGGATAGAATTCCTTATCATATAAGTACATCCCACACGCTTTGTTCCTTGATGTTTAATTTTTCGTTTGGCTGTCTTAAAACTTGTATTCTGTGCTTGCACCCAGCTTACCAACTGATCCTGATCACTCTGTCTCAGTGACCTGTTCTCTTCTTAGTTACCATTCCCCCAACCTTTGTGTCATCTGCAAAACTGATCAGCATAGATTTTATGTTTGCCACTGAGTCATTGATAAAAATGTTAAATAGCTTGGAGCCAAGAACTGATACTTGCAGGACCACACTAAGAACACACCCACTCAATAACAATTTCCTATTTACGATTACACCGTGAGACCTATCAGCCAATTGTTAATGATACTTTATGTGAGTATTTTCATATTATTAAGTATTTGTGTAGTACCTGGACAGGAGCGGGTGCTTTAGATATAAAATTATTTCTTTGTAAAAGACGCACTGAGCCTGTGTGTTCACCCAGTTCCATACAGCTATTTAGATATCTAACTGACTGGCTGTTGACCAAAATAAATTGAATGTTTTTGATATAACATCCATATAAAATCAGTAGTAATGCACCAAAATAATAAATCTTGAGGAGAAATGAAGAACTGAACTACAGGACTCAAAGCATTTTTTAAATCTCTTCCTCCTTAGAATTTAATATATATATATAGCCTCCAAATTACCTTGAATATTCACTCTGGGTCCAAAAGTCACAATGCTGTGGCTTGATAATATAAAATTCTCAGTTGCTGCCTGAACAAAAACAAAAATGTTTTTGGCATAGTCAAAAGGAGAAAACCAAAATTACAGCCCACATTAAAGTCTGTCTGTAATAATCTACACTCTTTTTAAAAAGTGCAAAGCCTATGCTGTGGTTCTAGTATTTTCAGCTTTGCTGGGCTGCACCAGTACATTCCATTCCATTCAATTTTGGGGGGCTTTGGTTCAGTCAGTTGATTCATTTCTCCTCCAGCAGCACAAACGGGGACAGAAAGCAGGCTTAGTTGCAAGCCAGGGAGTCTCTTTATATAGGGGAGTTCTAAGGTGGGATGGAATGATGCCTGCTCTTCACTATCACTGCTTCCCACTTCCCCAGCATTGAGACATTACAAAGGGAGGGGGTGAGACAGTGGGTGTGATCAGAGTGCCTTATACTGTGGTCATGTCCCACTACACAGGAACCCCTATGGCCAGTTACATGCCTAGAACCAGCCAGCATAACTTAGGACAGCCCTGAGCCCTGCTTTAAATTTCTCAGGGAGTCACATCTGCCTCTAGGGTCAGGGGCAGGTAAAGCAGAAAGGGAATTAGATGTCACATTAGCTTTGTGATGCAGATAGAATTATCCTTATGTTTAGAGCTGTAAAATGAACAAATTTGAAATTTTCTAAACAGCTCTACCTTCTTTATAGATGGGAAAGCTGAGGCACACAGAGGCTAAGTGATGTGCACAAGGCCATAAATCAAATCCTACATGTTATATGAATTTAACTAAATCATAGTAGAAATTATAACTATGGTATTCCTTTTCAGTGAGAAGTGTTCACCTAAAGGCTGATCTTGTAGTCATTGAACTCAGTGGTAGGTTTGCATGCAGGAGAATTTGTGATCAAATGACAGTATTCTAAAATCCTAGACTCTGTCACTTAAGTACAGTTTTACTACAGTGCAAATGTTTATGTAAGTCTCTAATGTACCATCTTCCTCAATAAAAGTTTGTCCAGATGAATAGCAGTATCACATAGAAAGCATATTCTGAAGATATGGTTTATGTACAAATTAAACATAATTTTCTATTTAGACTGGCTTAGTGATAGAATTGCTCAGACCATTGTAGCCTGGGATTAGTCTGTGGTGCAAAGATTCTTTATTCAGCAACTACTTAGAGTTGATTAAACTGTGATTAATGAAGCACACACAGAAACTTTGAGCTTTCGTTAATACAGGCAAATACCAAAAAAAATAAAAATAGATAAGTAGTACAGCGGAGTGATTTCCTAAGTTGTTCATACTTAAGTCTTATATGGTGCATACAACTGTATGGAGACCATAAGAAACAAAGATGTGGGAAACAGTCAGTGGAGCCCACCACAAGAGGAAGGCGCTAGGCCAGGCTTTCTACGCAGTTGCCCCATGCCATCATCCTAGTGTTCCAGCTAGGGATGGGTTTGATAACCTTTATACATTTTTCCCATTCTACTCATGTGCACCCAGGACCATATCTGATCAAATCACAACCTTCTATTTACATTTGTATTCTGGGAGAGCAATTTTAGGGTTTTGGTCATCTATATATGGTATTCCAATTGACCATAATTATATTTCTGATAGTTAACCCAACCATTTGTCTCAGTCCTTTTCCCAATAAACATGATACATCAATGAGGTTAGCTCTTATTGTATAAAGCCTCTAAAATGCTACCATCTGTTTATTTGTGCTTTGCCTGTTTATCACAAAATACATTGCTAAACTATCGCAGATTCATATTGTTAAATTTTATAACATTAGGTCAAGCACACATTATTACATAACCTTCAGTCAAGCGCATAATACTCATGCTGTCTTATGCCAGCTTCCACTAGGCTTCACTCTAAGACCTAACACTTAATGCTTAAGAAGCTTCTAATAGAAAGCCCGAAGGTAGTGACTTGCACCACTAATCAAATACTGGTGCTGATGAGGAAAGCACATTTTGCCCCTTCAGACATAAGAATGCTTTAGTGACAGAAGAGAATGTAGTTATATAGCACTTTTCATACCTGAGGTATCCAAAAGTGTGTTACAGAGCAATGAGCTTCATACTGGTAATGCATCGGGAGTAGCCGTGTTAGTCTGTATCCACAAAAACAACTAGGAGTCTGGTGGCACCTTAAAGACTAAGAGAAGTGCACTGAAGAAGTGGGTTTTTTACCCACAAAAGCGTATGCATAAATAAATCTGTTAGTCTTTAAGGTGCCACTGGTTATGCAATCTCTCACTAAGCAGATCTGACAGTCTTGATGTGCTCATCAACAGCTCGTGCACATCTTTGGAGATGAGAGTCTGTTTTGAAAAGAGCCATGGGTTTTTCAACTTCTACTTGAAATACCACCAGAAAAGAGCATAAGGTATCTTGGACAGACAGTGTCAGATTTTCTAAGGATCCCAGGGCCAGACTATCCAGTGCTCAGCACCCACAACTGGGACAAGATTTTCTAAGGTGTTCAGCATCCAGCACGCCCATTATGAAGCACAAGGTCAGATTTTCAAAAGAGCTCAGTATATTGGGAGCAGAGTTCTGTTGAAAATATGGTCCCGAATACAGATATTGAGCTGATGTGAAAATTCTGGTCTTAATATTCCATCCAAATGATGACAATGTGTTTATTGTGGGGAGGGACAGAGTGTAAGGGTGTGGTAGGAGAGGGGAGCTAGTACTTCATGAAGTTTTGTGTTAAAGCTTTGCTGTGATAATAGCAAATTGTGGCATTCATCATGCCTGTTGTCAGAGGCTTAGGGCCATAGAAATTGAGTACATGAATTTGTCATCCACCTGTAAAAGCTACTAGTGGAAATGGGTTTGTCAGAGAGTACCACCATATTTATCAATAGATACGTGGACTCGCATTTACTTTTAAACAAATAATTTTGTCCAGGTTGGTCACCAAAATCACACAAGGAAAACTATGTACAAAGTAGCTCCAGATATACCTATGCATCATAAGGGAACTCTGACTCAATCCATGGTGTAAGTGAAGTCCATATGCATTCTGTTCCATTTCAGAGCATTAGTTTGTAAAACTTCATGCTCTCAGACACTGGCCAAGAAAATAATTCAGGTCATTCCCTACTGTACACATAATTGAGCAGTGTCATCTTAAAACATGAGAAGGGAGACTGGAACAAATGAAAAAGCATCAGAGTTTATACCTGGGGGAGGGGGATGTTTTGTTTTGTTTTGTTTGGTAAATGATAGAAATTAGAACATAAAGTGAATGGTTCAAAACCAACTTTCGAAGGCAAATCTCAATCAGTCATGACTGTCCTTGCTATAACCTCTTTGAGGCATTGAGCACATCAAATTAAAACTAATCATATTTTTGTAAAATGCATTTGTCTATCATCCTTAAATAAATAGTTCGTGAAAATCACATTCTAAAGGCCTTACTCATGCAAAACTCCAGTTGATTTCGATAAGCATTTTGCCTGAGAGAGGACTGCGGTCCTATCTCATGTCAAGCCCCAGTTCTGTACAGGCTTGCCCCAAGGTGGGGGAAATATCCCTCCCCCAAGGCTGTGAACTGACCAAAAAAGTTACCCTGTAGCTGCTGGAGGTGGGGGAAATATCTAGGGAATCTGTGTAGTCATTGACCCACTGATCCCAATGCCTTCAGTCCACTCTCAAAACATGTAAAGGCCCAGAAAAAGAATTCACACCTCAACCAACCCTTTCCTCCATGCTACAGGACTATAGTGGCATCACTGTTTTCAGGGCTCTCTGTCCCCAAATTAGGATTAGAAAGTCTGGATTTTCCTCTTAGAGTTCATTGTAAACTGCCTTATGCACCTAGACAGATATAGTTGGAGGAAAAAAAAAGCCCCATGGAAAGTGGTGTTGAACTTGTTGGGTGCCTCCTTGTTCTGCTGTATAACCTATCCACATGAATACTCTGTCCTAGGAGTAATGGAGGTAAGAGCAGTTGCTGTGAGGCTGCCATTCTTCTACCTTTTCCTGCAGAGGTCCAGAAGTAGGTCCCATCCACCCTTACTTTCCCCCACACTCAGAACAAGGGGGGTAGGAGGGAACCTCATTTTGACTGAGTCACAATTGCTTTCCTGGACTGCTCCTAGGGCAGCACATGCTATATTGCCCTTTCCTCAGGGCTTGTGGTAACTCCACAATCCAGCCCATAATAAACAAAGTTCTCACTAACAAAACTTCTTGGACAGATTTGTACAGTGACACTCCTTAAGTTTGAAAATTATTCTGTTAAACAAATCATTAAGTTTTTTGATTTTTTTAATTACAGGAGGCATACAATTCAACCCACCTATCTCACAAATTTTATAAGCTGTCACCTTGGTGCATGTGTTACTGGAAGTCAAAGACTGAAAAAGCAAAGGACAAAAGAAAATCAAAACAGCCTGTCCTGAGATCAACAGTTTAAGCAATAAATCACTGATCAATTTTGACTGTCCTAATGAAAAATCTTTTAATTCCAGTTGTCAAGCTAGAAAGAGAAGGAATGTTATTGTTAGAGGAACCCAAGAAATACCAAACACATGAGTATAAAATGGTGACCTTCAAAAGAGCGTGGGTAATTATAGGGATCATACAATGGATTTTATCCAAGGTATGTTCCTGGTCACGCAAATGTGTCAACTTTCTTGATATATAGGAAAGTCCAATTATCTTCCCAAATTTAAAATGAAATATATTGTGATTCCATAAGTTTAGTCTAGATATCCTTAAAACTAGGTCATATTTTCTGATGGGAAAAGGACAGCTTTGTTTCAGAGGCCGATAAATTCCACAATGCTGATGATACGATGATACACTTTAGTGTTTATTAACAATAATGTAATAAGTACAAACAAACTGGTTTCCTTGATGCTGATCTTCTTTTTATAGATCCTTCCTCTCCAAAAAGTTAAACAAGCAACTTCCCAGAAGAGCTTTCTTGATTCATTGAGATCTCAGAGCTTTACCATGGAAGCTTATAATGTGTTTGCCCTTTAAGAATTTTCCCAAAACAATGTTTTATTACTGTTGCCAGTTAACATAGCTTTGGGTCTTAAATCAGCAAAGCACTTACTCATATGCTTAAAGTTAAGCATCTGAGTACTAATGTACTTAAGTACTTTGGGGAAAGAAAGGTAGAATTACATTTCCTAGGCTGAACTGTGGAGTGTTCATGAGTTTGACCTAGGTGGAAATGGTGAGGCCTGAAACCCCACTACCTTACACCTATGCAAAGTGTGTGCAAAAACACTACCATTTTTTATTTGGTAGCATTTTGCAGCCACTTTGCTTAGGTGTGTATGACTGCACAAGGAGTGAAGCAGTGGAGAATCAGGCCTGAGTTGTTCTTGCCAGTGGCAAGTGGCAGTGGCAATCCACTATATTCATAGCAAAAACTGCTTTATACAGCAAAATACACTTGAGCAGAAAATTCTTTCCTTTTCACAAAAGATCTGCGATGAAATCAAGTATTTTTGTTTTTCAGCAAGCCCACAAAAATATAAGGCCCAATCTGGATTCCATTGAAATATATGAACAAGTTTGCGTTGGCTTCAATGGCTTAGGATTTAGTCCTGGATTTCTTTTTCCACCTTGTAACTGTCTATTTTGTCAATAGTGACAGATTTTTGTACAGCTCACAAAATCCCAGTGAATCAATTCCATTAATTCCCCTTCCTTTCCTCAATCTTTTTCCTAACAATTTCAACATTTCTTTCAAAAGAGCTCTTTTTCTCCAACAAAATCTGTTAGGTTTAAGCTTAAAAAAATGTTTTGATTGCAGTCTCTTCAAATGTAACTGCCATAACAATAGACTGGCAGGTACATGGGGTCCCAAACTAGGCAAAAGCCTTCAGCCAGACTGATTCTTAACAAGTAAGTTTATGATCCATAAAACTTTTCACCACGTTAGGTTCTTTCTGAGCCAAGGTCCCTATTTTGAACATATGGGAGTTTGTTTCCAGTCCCATACTAGGAGGCTTCTGTCATTTCCAGGCTGGTATCTTCAGCTGAACCCACATATTCCACCACTTCTGTTTTTAGAACTGAAGCCTGACTTTACAGATTCAAACAATATGCTCCCTTCTCAGCTACAAAAGGATATGGGCAGCATTTAAAGTGCTCAGCACCTTATAAAAGCAGAATTTCCTGTTGCGTTATCTTATTTCAGAGGAATTACTATGGCGTGCTCTGTGTTCTAATAGTGTTTGATGATTTCTTTTATTTGTTGTCATATTCTATTATTGGTGCACATTTTATAACATGCTCAGCATAGCATGTGAAATTATAATGGCCTTTAAGAATATTCATTTGTTTGTTTTCCTCTCATCTGTTAATTCTGCCTTAATATTTGATTGATGCAATCATAGGGTATCTAGAATATATACAGTGTGTAATCAGTCAAATTTCTTTTTTCTTTTTAAAATTTCATAACTAATTATTTCCTTATTTTAGAACTTTCTGTATTTCAATTGAATGGAACAGATTTATGAGACAATTGAATAACAAAAACATGATGGTGGTTACCAACCTTTTTCCAAAGAAAGTATGTTGTGAATTAACTTTTAAAAAAAAACAAACAACCTTCTATTCCTGACAGAACTGTAAATTATATAGCTGTAGTAGCTGACTGTTATTTACCTAACTTTAAGCCAACTCAAAGGCAGGAAATTATTATTTTTTTCCCTTATACATTTTTTCTCTGGTTTATTAAATTTAAGCAGTTAGAAAAATTCCTCCATTTTGGTCCTATACACCAGGTTATTGAAGAGTTTATAAATGAGAATGTGCAAATAGGCCAGTACTTTTTAATCAGCATTTCTGCATCACTGTAATCTGCCATAGCATGGAAAGCATCTTCTTAGTTTGTTGCCCTGTTTAGGCTTAAACTGAAAATGCCATTGTCCTTAACAAACCTAGGTCCTGATCCCACAAAGACTTACACATGTGTTTAACTTTAATCAGACTAGCAGCCCCACTGATGTCTATGGGACATCTCATAACATGTAAGTTTAAGTATGTGCACAAATCTTTACAAGACAGAGGTCATTCAGGCCCCAATCCTGCAGATTCTTGTTCACATGCTTAACTTTACTCATGCATTTGCAAGATTGGCATATTAGTGTAGTACATTATGTGTTTGATCCTATTGAAGTTATTAAATTACTGCAGGTAAATAAGAAGGTTACAAAGAACATAAAACGAGAACAGTTGTCTTTTGATTACAGCTGGGCTTGTACTAAATCACCAGATCTAAATACAATACAGAGAAGCCAGTCTAGTGTTTCTTTGACCTAGGCATCTTTGTTTTATTAAATTGCTTTTGCATCACAACTATAAGTTTTATTTTTATTGGTGGAATGCATCGACAGGCCTGTTGGGGATACCAGTTTCCAAATCACTTTCCAGACCACTCACGTCACTCAGAGTAAGGCTGTCAACTTGCAGTTTTAAGAATAATTTTGCACTCGTCTGAAAAGGGCATTTTCTTTTTGTGACTATTCCACAAAATGTCAGAAAAGCCAATTTCAAAAAACAGTGAAAATGAAGTAAATTGCACATCATATTGGAATGCAGAGGTGATCACATAATAAATATTGTGGGGAGGGTTATTTTTATTCTTTAATCAGTCAAGGTGAAATAACAAATGTAACCTTTGAAAATGTATAATACACACACACACAGACTGTAATCAAACATAAATTACTGGTACCTTTTTGTCAATCAATATGTCGTTTGGTTTGCTCCACAGAATTGGCCCTCTAAAATATTTACTTTTTGCAGAGAGAAATCCTTAAATACTCAAATGTCTATTCAGAATATTGTATAAGTATCTTTCACTCAATATACTCGCTGTGTCATGGTGAGTTCTGAATTTTTCAGCATTACTTTATGTCAGATCAAAACTAAGTCTGCTAGCCAGTTAAATGAAAATAAAAGAGTAAAACAAACACACACCAGCCTTTAGCACTCCCCCTTCAACAGTGATCTATGCATCTCTATGACCCTGTCCAGGCAATTACTCTACACAACAACTATTTCAAGTCTTTCAGTCCCAGTAAATATATCAAGTAGAGATAGTCAAAGTATTTTCATCATTATTTATTCAAAGAAAAATGGCTTTTCTCCTTTTTCCCCCTTCCTCTGGATGAAATAGGTAGGAGAAAGGGGGGGAGAAATAGCAGGGACAAAAATAAATCCCCCAAATTTTCATTTTGACAAACATTCCCAGCAATTTTTTAAAATTTTCTTTTCTAATATTTCCTAGAAACCCTTACCATCTTTCAGCCAGCCCTACTAATAACCTAGCTAGTTAGAACTTCTATGTGCCACAGGTACAGCATCTCACCAGTCCATCTCATTCTGAAGATGCTAGTTACATTCTGTACTCGGCATTCTGAGAATGATTTATGCTTAGCCCATGGTAGAACGTGTTGAAAAGGTTGCTAGTCTAGCGGCAATGAAGGAATGAGTAAGCACAGATAGATCTGCATCTGAGAGGAAAGATGCTAACTTCAGGCCCAAATGGAAATGAAAAATGATTCTAGCCACTAACACATTCTGGAATCTAAAGTGATATCTTGGCCCAGGTGAAGTCGATGGCAAAACTCTCATTGAGTTCAACAGGGCCATGACATCACTCTTAGATTCAGTGGCAAGCCCGGTAGGACACTGAAACTGCAAATCTTTTTGATAATGATTGGATAGATACCTTGAATTGAATATCAGAGAGGTAGCCATGTTAGTCTGTTAAAGCAGCAAAGAGTCCTGTGGCACCTTATAGACTAACTAACACCTGTTAGTTTATAAGGTGCCACAGGACTCTTTGCTGCTTTTACTTGATTTGAATGCAGATGTAAAGATTTTGCCAAAATGCTTCCCCAGCTAACGGTCATTACCTCCATTTTATCTACATTGATTTTAATCCAAGCTGACTTTCATTCAGATCCTAGACCCTGCCAGACACTGGGAGAATATGGAAACAGCTACATCCGGGTTTAACGAAAAGCAGACTGAGGGATGAGTGTCATCAGCATATGGATAGCACTATGCCTCATACTGCCTCACAATAACCCACCAGGGACTTCATATAGATGGTAAACAAAAGGGGTGATAGAGCTGAGGCAAGCAGGACTTGACAGCTGAGAGCCCTTAGGGAGGAGGAGCAGTTGTTCATCCCCAACCTCCAGAATCACTCTGAAAGGAACAAGCAGAACCATGCTCTGAGGATTCTATCTGCCTCAACCAGGATCCACAACTGAGTCAATATCAACAGCATCACACACTCCATTGAATTCAAAGGTCAAGGAAAGGTAAAGTAGTACTATCAAGAAAATTTGGCCTCTCTTTGCAATAAGGTCAGCCAAATGAGATAAATGCTGTTCCCAGGCAATGCTCCAGTCTGAAGGGGTCCAAGGAATTTGAGGATATCAGATGTTTTTCTAAAAAAAGGTAGGTTAAGGCCTGCATGCTTTGAGTGTATAAAGTTGCTTTCTTAGTAAGGGCCAGACCACAGAGTGTTCCAGGACTGCCACCTGCTTTATCTCCCTGAGAGGCATTTACAGAGTATACAAATGGGTACAAAGCTATGTTTGAAGAATATAAGCAAAAATATGAAAGTAAATGTTCTAATCTATGATGGTTTAAAAATGCAGTGGCAAAGCCACAATCTGTTGTTTCCATATAGTGATAGTTCATCACCTATCTGATCTGCTTTTTTCATTCCATTTTTAATCTTAATTATTAATCCTGACCACCAGTAGCATTTCTATTTTTCAAAGTAAGGTCAATATGTGTTGCGTATTTTCTTCGTTTCTTCTAAGAAAATAACTCATTTAACAGTAAAATTGTTGGTTTTGCTTTTCTGCTTCTTCTATCATCATATCTGTAGTATTGGTTAAAATGACACATTACTAACATTGCCTTCAAAATCTGTGCAAAATGAAAGTAGTTGAATAGTTTAGGCAATTCTTTATAGGATATGGAACCTCTTCCCTTTTATATCTCTAGTTCAAATACAACATAAGGTACTAGTGACTAGTCCTTACCATTGCATGGGTCTTCAGATGCAAACTGATCTCAGTCCAATTCCCATTTAATGGACGTCTATATAATAAAACCCACCATCATAACTAGTACTATCTGGGGGAACTTTTGTGTCGGCAATCTTAAACTGTGAGATTGAGGACTATAGGGGCCTGGAGATGGAATGGCATTATCCTTTCCGTCTTAGAGGAAAGCTTGTGCATTCAGGTTGACATACTGTTGCAGGACGGTATAGGAAAGGTTCCCTGGCTTGTAATGTATTTTATCTGTAGAAAAATCAGGGCCTTTAGTTTAGCTTAGTTTTATAGAGTGCTGTGACGTTTTTGTAAAGGGTGGGATGCAAGCCTTATTTGGGCTGGTTTGGTTTCAAGGGCTGTCAGTCTAACACCATTCACAGGCTCTAAATCCTTTTTTTAAATGCACAAGTTCAAAAATATACAGTGTAATGCTCCTTATATCTGGCAATTAGACTAAAACTGAATGACAGTATTCTGTTCTTTAGGTTTTTTGCAAATGATTTAGTTTTCTCCATCTGTTCAATAAAACTGTAAAAGAAAATAAACTTTTTATATTTAAGGGCCAGTTCCTGAGGTATGTCCAGAATGCACAGAGCCCAAGATGAGGTGGTGTCCAAAAAACAATTTAACATTCCTCTTTTTGCTGCCTGAATTGTGATGCTGCTCTGTGCATCTTTGTTCTCCTCCTGCCTCTACCACGTTAGAGCTGTTTGAGAGCAATGAGGACAGCAACTGGGGCAGCAACTTGAGAGAGGAACACAAAACTCCACAGGCAGGAACTCAGCATAAGAGATACATAATAGAACTGGCCAGGTCTGACATTTCTGAAAGAAAATGTTTTGACTTACTTGGTTTAAAATGACCATGTTTAAAATTTCTCTTTAATTTTATTTACATTTTTTAAAAAAGTAAAATGATTCAGTCTAAACAAAACATTTCAATTTTGTAGAAATAAGATTTGTTTTGAGGTTTTTGATTTGCCAGAAATTTCAATTTTGGTCAAAGCCAGACAGGTTTTTTTAATATATTTTAAATTGCGAACAAACTGAAAAATCCATTTTTCAACCAGACCTGCTTACTTCCCTTGTTCCTATGGTATGGTGTGCTCACTGAACTGAACTGCCCTTTTGCCAAGGAATGTTCAGGCCCCAGCCATCTCTTCGATTGCTCCACAGACATCATCCCTTGTTAGAGCTTTCAGATTCAGCTTGCTTCTCAACCTGATTTCCATTGTGGGCCGCATCCAGTACTACCTGTATGACCCTGAGGATGTCACATGGGCTGCAGCTCTGTGCCGATTGGGCCACAAGTGGCACGTGGGCCGCAGGTTGAGAACCACTGAGGTCTGCTAAACCATCTCAGAAGACAGACAGGCAATATTATCTGCATTGACCCCACGCTGTGTCTTCACCCAACGGGGAGAGAAGCTTTGTCTGTGCTTACTTTTCAAATAATACATTTCATAGGTTTACTGGACTATAAAAGAAAAAGGAGTGAACCCCTTAGGTGTCCATCAGTTGGGAGATTCAAAGGACCAGAGCTCTTGATATAACAGGATGGATGGGGGAACTGAACATAGGTGTGAAACTTACATAGGCAGAGATTATAACTTGCTGAAATTAGAAGCATATTTTTATTTTTGTTTGTTTGTAACTATGTCTATCTTTACTCCTTATATTTCGTATCACTTTAAACCTATAACTTTTTGTTTAATAAACTTGTTTTACTTTTACTATAAATAAATTCAGTGCTGTGGTTGAATTAAGAATGTTTGTCAAACCCCAGTTAAATTAGTAAACTGCTGTCCCTGTCTCTTGAAAGGAGTAGGAAAATTAATATCTTCAGTTAGTGGTCCTGGATAGGGTTGGACACTGCAGGAAGAAATTTCCTGCAAGGCATAGTTTGGGCTGGCAGAGTCCTGAAGAGCTTGTTTGGCAAGACAGACAGGCTGGGGCTCAGGGAGTTGTCACACAGCTTAGCACTTGCTGAGAAGGGTAGTAACTCACAATTCTGGGAACCCCAAGCCACCTCATCCAGTGTACGGAAAACATCTGTGTACAGAGCATTTGAACCAAAGCATTTGCACTGACAGAATAAGAGGTTAATCAGTACACAGGCTCATAGCATGTCCAGAAATAGTTCTACCCTAAAATTAGTGGGTTAAGAACTGAGCATTCCTTGTGCAAGAATATTTTACTAGTTACATTTCACTGATGACCCTAGCTGCAAAGCTTGATCCTGACTTAAAAGGAGAATGAACAAAACATTTCAAACTTCAGAAAATGAAACCTCCCTATCTGTAACCATCAAAGAAAATAAATGAGGGGGAATACCATGTGTACACAAGCAGAAAATATTAACTACTTTACTACATTACATGCTTTAAACAGATAGACTAAAAAACAAGCAGTATGGAACATTTTATATAAATATAGAGTGTGTTTGTATGTGTGTTTATATATATAGACACACACACACACAAGATGTCTGCTGCATGGCTTATTGCAGACCATTCGGTCAATCTGGCATCTCTCTGAGCAATAAAAAAACCATCGTTGTCTACAGTATGTTATTGTTGTTCTGGGTAGATATTCCAACGCTTACTATTTATAGTCTTTTTTTTCTTTACATATGATATAGATACAGTAGTGGTAAATGTAAGTAGTAAAAATATATTTACTAATGTCAAATCTATATAGTAGAGAGGGTGGGTGAGGTAATATCTTTTGTTGGAGCAACCTTTGTTGGTCTAACTTCTATTGGAGAAAGAGACAAGCTTTACAGCTACAACTCTTCAGGTATGATCCACTGTTACCCCCTCTCTGACTCAGCAAGTGAGAGTTTTGCTGTTGCTAAGCTGTGTGTCAGTTTCCTGAGATACCAGCCTGTTTGCCTTGTCTAGCTAGCAAATTCTTCAGGACTCTGCTAGTCCAAACCTTGCCTGGCAGATAACAAATCAGTGAACCCTAATTCCCAAGAGAGACATCTCTGCAGCGTCTTACTGTGACACTCACAGAAATGATTGTTTGCTTCCTCCAAAGAGACAGAACATACACAAGCCCATTGGTTTAGCTGACATACTTCACTTTAATACACCTCACTGAGATGGTTTTATAATAAAACAAAAATAAATGTATTAACAAAGAAAACAGATTCAAGGGATACTAAGCAAGACTTAAAAAGACAGGCATGGTTCCAAACAAAACAAAACAAAACAAAACAAAACAAAACAAAACAAAACAAAACAAAACATGTTTTTAAGTGACTAATTTAAAGTCCCAACTAGGTTTCTTCTGCAGCTGATAGGAACTGAGATGACTCAGCAGTGGTTCCTTATGTAATTGTAACTCTGCATCTGAATGTTCAATTCCACGAAAATAGTCCTTCTGGACACAGCTTTTGAGCCCATTTCTTAAAACCCTCACAGTTGTTACAATAAAGGGAGCAATGGAAAAAACATATACCCAATTATTCCTCCAGTCACTACATCTTTGTAACTAAAAGTAAAACACAACCAAGAACAACTCATGTAGAAACTCCTTGACTCCAGGAAATGTTTAGATTGGCTTATAAACATGGAGTTTCCAAATCAGTAGCAGTTTCCAGTTGTTGCTTTTTTTTTCCCAAAAGAGTCATATTATTATTACGATCGCTTTAGAGTAAACACAGATGATCAAAGTTGCCTTCAAGGGAAGATTTGACCCCTATAAATTGCTGAAATTCTTTGTAACCTTTCAAGTCATCAAGATTGAGGCTACTAGTCCTTATGTCCGTTATTATGTTCCTTGCAAATATTTCAGTGTTTTACTAGTGTGTCTCCTGTCCAATGGCATATCAATTTCATATTTCACTTCACACACATCCAACTTTTGCATAACTTGGAGTCTACTTTATGTAGTGAAGTGATTTAACTTTTCCTCAGGAAAAGACCTCATAAAAGTAGGTGGTGGCATGCTGTGTTTATGAGTATTTCCTAAGAGCAAGCTGTAGCAATTACTGTGGGTACCATAGTCTAATAAGACTGGGGAGCTGTTAAGATCCATGTTGGACTTTAACCCTCCAAATGAACACAATTTCCTAGTGGGACCTTGCTCTGCCAGGCACTGAGCACCCAACTCACTGAAATTTCAGCACTTTGCAGACTTGGGATTCACTATATGAAAATACCTTGTTTCTGTTGTACCTCATTCGGTATAACACAGAGCTTCAAACTGACTTTTAAAAAAACTATGTTGTTTAACATCCATATAATACCTTATTGACAGTTTTGTTCAGTTTTGCAACTTTTAACAGCACAGCACATTTCTATCTTGTCTTGTTATTTCATAAATAAACTATAGGCCTAATCCAAATTATCTGCAGACTTGACCTATAACAGATGTAGAAAAGAACTACCACTGATGTTTTTTCGTCCAGTTAAATCTCCTTCAGGCATATATGCTCCTTTATATGCATGTGGGATATAGATGCTAGAAAAGAGACTACCATCTTCCAAAAAAGAAAAAAAGAGGAGCTGACATTCAAAAGTACAGAGTTCACCTTGTGAAAATTGATGTGTTTCAAAAAGGGTATAGCATCATGAAAGGCATTCAGAAAGAAGTTGGCAAGATGTGACATTGTAAAACAGGCTTTATTAACATGTCCCAATTTGTACCAATGCCACATTTTCATCCTCTTCTCACTTCAGTGCTGTTTTTCAAGATTAAGGTTTACTAGACTGTTTGCAGTACAGACCCATAAACCAACACAATCTGCCAAATTTCTATTAGGAATATAGAATTTGAAAGTGAGACTCAAACATCCATCCACTTCACTTGCTGCTCTGACAGTTGCATCTTTCTGTTCAATAAAGGTAACTAGCTGGTGTGTATTTTATTAATTATGTGGACTCAGTTCACTCCTGCTGGTGTGCAAATTGCACTCTCCTGAGCCAATAGGGAGTCCCTCTGAAAGATTCATTTTCCCTCGTGCAAAACTAAGGGTCCCTTATTACCCTTTACAGAGGCCTTTGATGGAAATTCTTTGGATGAATTAAGGAAGGCATCTGGCTATAATTATTATTTAAATCTATATCAAACATAAATGAAAAGGGCCATTAAAAGCTATGAAATATTTACTGAAGTGTGCACTTTACATAAAATATTTCCAATCATACCTGGAGCATTTTCTGTGAGGTTAATTAGAGTTTCTCAGTTTCATTTTGCAATTAGCACTGGCTGCTGTAGAACAAATCTTGATGATTACGTGTTCTGTTCATTCCCTCTGAAGCACCTAGCATTGGCCACTATCCGAAGACAACATACTGGGCTAAGTGGATTGTTGGTCTGACGCAGTGTGGTCATTCTTATGTTATAATCTTAAATCAAATTAATGGACAGTGAAGGTGTGGCGGCCGGGCAAGGACTCTCCCATCATGTTGCCCTTCACAGTATACAGACGGAGACAAATCTTTTAAATCAAGTATACATTCAGTGGCAGAGCCTCTAAAGGAGCTCTGACAATTTGCATCAGATGGGGACCTGTCCCACTGAATTTTAAATGGGAAACTGGAAAATTTCCACACTCTAATATAAATTTGAACACATTCTTACCACCATCACCTAAAACCCTTGCCTTTTTATGCAGCAGCAGCAGTGTGTTTTATTTTTAAAAGAAAAACTTTTTTTTCCCCTCTTCCATCAGGATTTATTTAAAATTGTGGTTTCCTGAGACAGCAGCCAACTTAGCAGTTGCCAATTTAGACCAAAAGATTGACCTTGATTTATAGATGATATATAGGTGTAAGGCCAGTGAACATGCTCCACACAGGCCTACCCTTATAACAAGTCCCTTTGTCCCACCCTCTATGGAGATTAGGTAGTTAAATTCATGGGATCACTGGCTCATGGGAGAAATTGAAAGCATTTATGTGAAGAGAAGTGTAGCCTGATCTATAGATTATGAATAAAAAATCCCAGTTATCACTTTGAGAGTTGACAGCTTCTTGTCCCAAGATCAGGCCCAGTGTTGTTAAAATTATTGTATAGTTGGGAACCTTGATGTACATGATTTTTGGTGCTTAGCAGAGTTGTCAATTTAAGCGCCAAGGCTCATCTTTGGAAGGTGGTGTGCAGGTTTCCTTTGAGGACGAGGACTGAGAGGTCAGATACAGAGTGATCATTTTGTGAAAGTGTTTGCCCATGGGTGATAGGGTGTTTCTGACTTTAATCATTTTTCTTTGTGAATTCATTCAAGAGCATAGAGATTATCTAAGTTTTTGTTGGGGCATTTGATGCACTGGATGCGGTACACTCCATGTTGTGATAGGCACCTGTAGGACCCATGTATACTGAAATGTGTGTTGTGTGGGCTGTTGATTGTCATAGCAGTAAAGATATGCCTGCAGGTTTTGCATCTGTTATGGCAGGGTCTGGTGCTGCTTTGAGTTGGTGTGTCTTGGTCTGTGCTTGCTTTCTATGATGAGTTTGGCAAGATTGGAGGGTTATCTGAAGACCGTAAGAAGAGGTTTTGGAAAGGTTCCTTTCAAGATGTGGTTCCTATCAAGTACAGTTGTAATTGTTTGATGATACCCCACATGAGTTCCAGTGTGGGCTGGTAGGTGACAACTAGGGGTGTGTGGTCAGTGGTTTCATTTTCCTATGCTGAAGCAGGTTCCCTCAGGGAATTTGGGGTGGCTCATTCCATGATGCAATCTATTGGTGGAGTCTTCAAAGGAAATCTGCATAATATCTTCAAAAGACAAGGCTGGGAGCTTAAATTCATAACTCTGCTAAACAGCAGAAATCATAGATTCAATAGAGACATTGGTTTTAAGTCTCATCACAACAATCTGTAACTCATTAAGGCCTGATCTACGCTACGTTAAGTCAGTTTAATTACTGTTGAGCTCGCAAGCTTGTTTCTTTCATCAACAGAAGTTCATCCAATAAAAGATATTACTTCACCCATCTTGTCTCTCTCAACATTTACATTAGTCTTGATTAGTCAAGATATAAAGGGCTACATTTTTCTCAGCAAACTGGTTTCTTTGCATTACTCATGTAGCACAAAGAATCTGGATGCAGACTGTAACTGGTCAGCTGAGAATTTCTTCTCCAGAGGGAGCTTTCAGAGAGTTCCTTACCCCTAGCACAGCCTATGTGGCTGGGATGAGGAAGCAAAAGGGCAAATCTTTTCCCTGCCCTGTAAATTCTGTGTGTGGTCCCTTAGGAATCTTAGGCAACTGTCATAAATTACAGCAGCCCTAGGATGCTGCAACTTACTTTGGAGCCAGGATAAGAGCAGACGTGACTTGAGAATCAGAAAACTGTAGCACACTCCCTCTTCCTCACCACCAGTGCATGCTGAATGGATCTCAATACAGGAGGGAATCTAGCCCAAAATTCAGAGCACCTTAGACTAAGTAATTGCTTCTGCCAAGTAAAGTTTTGAGCACCGAACGTTCTATTCTATTGGCAGATTGGTCCTGGATTGGCAGTAAAATATTTATAGAGTTAGAGAGCCTGACTCTCTTTTCCTTCACACCAGTGTACTTTAAATCAAAAGTAACTCTGTTGAAATCAGTGGAAATATACCAGGATAGACCTCTACAGTATGGAGAATCAGGTTCCTGGAGCCCAAGTGTAGTCTAGCTGAGAGAAGGCTATGCTGTATGGCTAGTGTCTCAGCATGTGATTTATTTTTTTTCCTCTGCTTGTGGTTTGGCTCGTTCATTTTCCTTGATTTGTTGTAAGTGGCACTTATTTACTATAGTTTTGGTTTTCAGCTCATGTTTACCATCATTTAAAAATGAAAAGATATAATTGATCTAGAACTACAGTACCCTCTGTCTGCTTTGACACCAGCATGACATGGGCCCAAGTACAAATTCACATACATACACATGCTAAACAAGGAACCTGTGGTTCTGCCCTGTAAGTATAATATTTGTATTGTGGTTTTCCAATCAAAACAAAGTGACAAATAATTTTCTGAGTCTAGCCAGGGCTTGGCATTTGTTTGGAAGGTGAAGTCACTGTAAGGAATAGGTAAAAAACTATACCGTGTATAATGCCAAAGGCGAAGAAGGCTAAACAAGAACATCAGCAGCAGGAACAGAAGAGTAGATGAGTGAAGGGGCCTGCCCATACACACCTACTCCACACTGTCTTGACATCTCACTGCTTCACTCTCTGATGTCATCCATTCCTCCTTCCAGACTGCATTCACTCTCTCTCTCTCAGACACAGGTACTATTGCAATTGCCAATGAATTGTTCCATCTTTATTGCCACTGCTATTTAATTGCTGTGACCATCCATCCTTATTGCCATTTAACCAACCTTCTCTCACTCATTCGCCTTTTCTTGAACCCCCTGCCTCCTTCATACCCCTTCTTCTGCTGCTTTTCTTCTTCACTCCCCCGTCCTGTACTCCCACATTCCCACTCTATGTTCACAGCTCCTTCTATTCATGAGAATGCTGCTTCATGTCCACCAAGATAGTCCTGCCTGGAAACATACATAAAGCTGAAGAGAGGGCAAGGAACAGGTAACAAAGGGTCTGTTTACATTGCCAAGCAATTTGGACTAAGGTGGTATGGATGGCAGTGCACACCAAAGTGCTATGCTATCATGCCCTCTCATCCTCACTGTGTGGAGGCCACACGTGTGAACTTAAAGCTACCACGTTCACCTGCTATTGACACCCACTTAGTCCGAACTGCAGGGCGGTGTAGACACGCCCTAGATTTAACAGGCTGGCAGTTTTTCCCTGAAATGCCTCATGCTATTAACATGTATGGAACCTGATGGGAAAGGAAGGGGTGGGTTCTGCTGGCACACTGAGTCTGGTGTCTGTACCCTGATGGTTATAACAGAGGTGAGGGTGGTTGTAGAGAGAAAAGTTCTAGAGGGTGGTCTGTGCAGTTCAGAGGGAAGAATCCTAAGAGCAGAAGCCTGAGCTGAACTTGGTCATGTTATTGTTCATTTCTTTGTTAATAAAGCCAGTACCCAAAAAGTGGGTACATTTTTGGCTGTACACAGTGTGTGGAATTTTTTGTGGCCAGGTGACATACTCAGTCTGCATTAAAACAAAGTGAGTCACTGAGAAGCACATCCCAACTTTTGTTACTATAGTCCTGGTGAATCAACATTAAAAGGGTGCAAAAGAGGTTTGAGATATTCTTTCACTCATTGCAGAGGACTCATTTGGAGCCACTTTTCCCCACCATTCAGCTCTCCTCCTGTGGTATTTATGTAGTAAGTGGTGATCTGTGCTGCTATATTTAGGTGGATACTGAAGCCATCTATCTTCAAAGATGATGGCGTAAGTGCCAAAGCAGTTCAGTTACTGTGTGTCCTGCTGCAGCTTCTCAAGTGGCTAAAAGTCCAATTCTTGAGGGACAAGTCCTTGCCACAGATAACGCAGGCCTAAGGTGCAGGGCCGGAAGATAAAATCAGCACGTTACTAGCTTTCTCAAGTACTTTGGTGTCAGGAACTTTGGCTTCCCACTTGATATTTAAAATATGAAAAAGACAGTGGGTGTGGAAGGTGTTGAGCCTTCTCTCATGCCTGCTGTAAGTGGTCCAGCACTCACCACCAAAGAGCAGCAAGCTCAGAACACATCTGGTAGGGCCATATCTTTGTGTTCATTGTCAGTTTCCTGTTATCCCACTGCCTTTAGGTACCTAGCAGCATTCAAATAACAGTCTCAGCCATTGTGTACATTAAAGGACTTGTCCTCCTGATTGAGCCATCTCCCAGTGTGTCTGTCAGTGTCTTGATCTTACACTGGAGTGCATCATCTTCTTGATATTAACAAATTTACTTGTAAATTCTCAAGATATCCATTGTATACTGAAAGAGTAAGTGCTGTCCTTCTTGGGAAGATATATACTGTATATGTCATACATAATAAAGGACATGAATACCTGCTTTAAATGTAAAAGTCATGTCAACCTTGACTACGGAGCTTCAGATGGTGCTTCTAAAATACACATAAGCATATATTACTTTGAATTCTGTGGCCAGTAGTGCAAAACAACTTTGAGCTCCTGGTTTCATGAGCCAGTGTAGCCACATGAAGCTAAATGCTCAGCAACCCCAGATAACTTTTTTATAAATAAAGCCCATCACTATCAATTTTCATAGCCTAAGTCTCTCTAAGGGCCTGTTGACATCATAGAATATCAGGGTTGGAAGGGACCTCAGGAGGTCATAAATCCAACCCTCTGCTCAAAGCAGGACCAATCCCCAACTAAATCATCCCAGCCAGGGCTTTATCAAGCCTGACCTTAAAAACCTCTAAGGAAGGAGATTCCACCACCTCCCTAAGTAACCCATTCCAGTGCTTCACCACCCTCCTAGTGAAAAAGTTTTTTCCTAATATCCAACTGTCATAAACAGACAGTCCAGGGTTAATTCATTTTTTACCTGTAAAGAGTTAAGAAGTTCACATAGCCTAGCTGACACCTGACCAGAGGAACCAATGGGGAGACAAGATGTTTTCAAAGAGGGAGGAGGGAAATCAGTCTTTGTCTGTTCAGAAAAAGTTTGTGCCGGAGTGGAGGATCCAGGGATCAGCCCTCTAACATTTCTTAAAAGTAGTAAGTGTTTAGAAAAGGAATGTATTAGATTATGTTTATTTTCTTTTGTGACTTCGTTTTTGCATAGAGGGAGAATCAAATTGGATTTCTTTGTGTAACTAAGGTTTTTGCCCAGAGGGACATCCTCTGTGTTTTGAATCTGTTGTCTGTGAGAGTAGCTTGCATGCTAATCTCCCAGAGGTATTCCTTTCACCCTTTTTCTTTAATTAAAAGTCTTCTTTTAAGAACCTGATTGATTTTTCCTTGTTTTAAGATCCAAAGTTTTTTTTGGATCTGGGCTTACTAGGAACTGGTGGGAGGTGAATCAGTCTCGATCCTGCCAGAAAAAGGGGGATAAAGACTGGGGAAATATTTGGGGGGAAGATAGAGTTTCCAAATGACTCTCCCATAAACATTTGTTTAAACTATTTTGTGGTGGCAGCTACTAGATCTAAGCTGGTAAATAAGCTTAGAGGTTATCTCATGCAGGTCCCCACATCTGTACCCTAAAGTTCAGAGTGAGGGTGACACCTTGACACCAATCTAAACCTTCCCCACTGCAACTTGAGACCATTACTCCTTGTTCTGTTATCTGGTACCACTGAGAACAGTCTAGATCCATCCTCTTTGGAACCCCCTTTCAGGTAGTTGAAAGCAGCTGTCAAATCCCCACATTCATTCTTCTCTTCCCAGTTCCCTCAGCCTCTCCTCATAAGTCATGTGCTCCACCCCCTAATCATTATTGTTGCCCTCCTCTGAACTCTTTCCAGTTTTTCCACATCCTTCTTGTAGTGTGGGGCCCCAAAACTGGACACAGTACCCCAGATGAGGCTTCACCAGTGCCGAATAGAGGGAAATGATCACGTCCTTCGATCTGCTGGCAGTGCCCCTACTTATACAGCTGCAAATGCTGTTAGCCATCTTGGCAATAAAGGCACACTGTTGACTCATATCCAGCTTCTTGTCCACTGTAACCCCTAGGTCATTTTCTGCAGAACTGCTGCCTAGCCACTCGGTCCCTTGTCTGTAGCAGTGAATGGGATTCTTCTGTCCTAAGTGCAGGACTCTGCACTTGTCCTTGCTGAACCTCATCAGGTTTCTTTTGGCCCAAACCTCTAATTTGTCTAGGTCCCTCTGTATCCTATCCCTACCCTCCAGCATATCTACTGCACCTCTCAGTTTAGTGTCATCTGCAAACTTGCTGAGGGTGTAACTGATCCACGCCATCCTCCAGATTATTAATGAAGATATTAAACAAAACCAGCACCAGGACCAACCACCAGCTGCCAACTAGACATGTAGCCATTGATCACTATCCATTGAGCCCGATGATCTAGCGAGCCTTTCTATCCACTTTATAGTCCCTTCATCAGCCCATATTTCTTTAACTTGCTGACAAGAATACTATGGGAGGCCATATCAAAAGCTTTGCTAAAGTCAAGGAATAATGCATCCACCGCTTTCCCCTCATCCGCAGAGCCAGTTATCTTATCAGAGAAGGCAATTAGGTTAGTCAGGCAGCACTTGCCCTTGGTGACTGTTCCTGATCACTTTCCTCTCCTCGAAGTGCTTCAGAATTGATTCTTTGAGGACCTGCTTCATGATTTTTCCAGGGACTGAGGTGTGGCTGACTGGCCTGTAGTTCCAGATCCTCCTTCTTTCCTTTTTTAAAGATGGGCACTACATTAGCCTTTTTCCAGTCATCCAGAATCTCCCCCAGTCACCATGAATTTTCAAAGATAATGGCCAATGGCTCTGCAATCACATCAGCCCGCTCCTTTAGCACCCTCGGATGCAATGCATCTGGCCCCGTGGACTTTTCTAAATAGTCCTGAACCACCACTTTCTCCACCTTCTTGTTGCTAACATACTTGTCCAAACCTTTCTTGTTACTCTTAATATCCCTTGATAGCTACAACTCCAATTGTAATTTGGGCTTCCTGATTTCACTCCTGCATGCCTGAGCAATATTTTTATACTCTTCCCTGGTCATTTGTCCAGTCTTCCACTTCTTGTAAGCTTCTTTTTTATGTTTAAAATCAGCAAGGATTTCACTGCTAAGCCAAGCTGGTGACCTGCTATATTTACTATTCTTTGTACACATCAGTGGAAGTTGGATCTGAGCCTCCTGTTATTAATCTGTCTAGTCACAAACCTTTCCACAAATAGTGCTAAATTAATCCTGTAACTTGAAAGAAATTTGATGACTGTTTTCTCACTAATTCCATTCTTGTATTATGTAAGTGTCTCTTGGAAATATTAGCAGCTTTCATCTTACACTACCTAGTTGTTAATGTGATAGCCTTTTAAATGGTCCCCAATGTGATGCAAAGGTGCAAAATTACTTATTCTCGCTGCTAGGTTCTCTCGGGGACATGAGTTCTTCTACAGACTTAACATGCTCTACCTCATATTAAAGTTAGATAACATAATATAGGTTTTATTAATATGATACTTTATAAAATCACTCACGAAATTAAACTTTCATATCTTATTTAGTAAGTTCAATATTAAATTCTGCAAGTTTGACAACACAATCTGACTGTGTTAACAACTTTTATATTACATTAGGCAAAGGGCTCTGCTGGATTGCCTGCAGGCTTTCCTTTCAGGCATTATTCAGCATCTTCAATCTGCATTAAGCTGCTGGAGCATTACTATCATGCTCTAAAAAGTCACTAATAGGACTTTCATCTTTCCATGCTGATAAAATTAATGGAATACAGTTTGTGCCTACTACTGACAGATGCTGAGGCAAAGCCAAGATGTTCATTTCAGAAGTTGTAGAGCATTATTGGACCATAAGTTCCTGGTCCATTAATGTAATGTTATATCCCATTTTTGAGATGAGGAATCCAGGAAATTGCTGAGCTTTTCTTTCCAAATGAAGTCCGAGATGACAGAAGCTATGCGGCATGTTCTTCCACTCAGGTCATTATGGTTGATCAGAAATGGATCTATTCATAAAATCTCAGGTTCTATGGATTTGAACAGCTGATGCCTGAAAGGGTTTATTTCTAAATGTTTCTGTACTTTTATGGGTAATGCATTTAAATAAGTGACTGGCAAAAATGCAATCTGGTATAAAGCATTATCTGCTGACCTTTAAAGGCTTGCAGATTGCTTTGTGTTACTAAATAACATTCCCTTTTTGGACGAGGTTATGACATTACAATCTGCCTTGAATACGGCATGTAGCTGTGTCATCCCATGACAAGACCAGGGAGGGTTTTGTGAACCTCAAAGAAGAAGTAATCTCTCATTTTTCTGGGGTGAAATAAATTGCTGTCCATCATGTTAGAGGGGAAGAGCCAAGGCTCCAGCCCCACCTGCCGGCTCCCTGGCCACCTGCACAGGAGGGGGAGAAGCAGCCCTACAGAAACTACTACCTTCCCTGCAATGCAGGTAGCTAATGTAGGAAGTAAGAAGGGGCTTTTCCCTCTTATACTGCTGCATAGCATTGTAAGGGTAGGGCATAGTCCTGCCCATTCTTTTTAGCCTTTCCTAGGTGACCTGTATAAACGGTTATCCAAATAACATCTGGGACTTCCAGTTGTTCTCATACCCTCTTAATTGATTGTAGTAGCTTCATCCTTGAAGCATATTCCCTTACAGCTGGAGTCTTCTGTCTTTCATGAACAAGACGGGAATTAAGAAATTACTAACTTTGTTAAAAACCAATATTTTTAGGTTTTTCAGTGTAGCACATGAGATTTATTTCATCCATTAAGATTCAGCTTGTCTCTTTATACTTTCCTATTTGGGCTTGTTCTTTCCCTTATTTCTTTAAAGTGAAATAATACTGTATTTTACTACAAACTGAAAGTTTTGAGCCTGTCCTTTTTTGGATAGGATACAACTTCAGGTATGAAAATTTCAGTATTATTTAAATGTGATGTGTTCAGGCTAAAATATTTTCTGTAATAGAGGAAAAATTTGCTGAAGCTAAATTCTTCTTGTTGTATCCTCGTACTGCTTCCTGCCATATCTGTGCATGTGCAATTGCCCAATCGTTATGCTTTTCCAGGTCAGTGGTTCCCAACCAGGGGTACATGTAGGTCTTTCAGGGAGTACATCAACTCCTCTAGATATTTGCCTTGTTTTTACAACGGGATGCATAAAAACCACTATCAAAGTCAGTACAGAATTGGATTTCATACAGACAATAACTGGTTTATACTGCTCTATATACTGTACCAGGGGTGAGCAACCTATGGCACATGTACCAAAGGTGGTATGCAAGCTGATTTTCAATGGCACTTTGCTGCCGGTCTGGGGTTCCGTTCGTTGGCTCCCTGCCAGCCAGGGTCCCAGCCACCAGTCCCGGGGGCTTCACTGCCGGCCTGGGGTACCGGCCTCTGGCCTCACTCAGCCTGCTGCCAGTCTAGGGTTCCCGCCACCAGCCCTATGCCAGCTGGGGTCCCGGCCGTGAGACCAGCTCAGCCTGCTGCCAGTCTGGGGTTCCGGCTACCGGTACCCTGCCAGCCCACTGCTGACCTGGATGGATGGAACCCCAGGCCGGCAGCAGGCTGAGAGGGCCAGCGGCCAGGACCCCGGCTAGCAAGGGACCAGCTCAGCTCGCTACCAGTCTGGGGTTCTGGCTGCCGGCCCTGCTTAGCCTGCTGGCCCTGCTCAGCCTGCTGCTGGCCTGAGGTACCGGCCGCAGTCACCCCCTGTCATGGTATAATTCCCCCACTCTGAACCTTAGCATCCAAAAGATGAGGTACCAGCATGAATTCCTCTAAGCTCAATTACCAGCTTAGTACTTGTAGCGCTGCCACCAACCAGGAATTCCAGTGCCTGGTACGCTCCGGTCCCCCCAAAACCTTGGCCGGGGACCCCCAAGACCCAGTCCCTCTGGAGCTTAACACAAGGAAAGTAAACCCTTTCCCTCACCGTTGCCTCTCCCAGGCTTCCTCTCCCTGGGTTACCCTGGAAGATCACTGTGATTCAAACTCCCTGAATCTTAAACAGAGAGGAAAATTCACCTTCCCCCCTCCTTCTCTCTCCCCCTCCCAGACTCTCCCTGAGAGAGAAAGTAATCCTAACACAGAGAGAAATTAACCTTTCTCTCCCCCTTCCCTCCTTTCTCTCCACCAATTCCCTGGTGGATCCAGACCCAGTCCCCTGGGGTCTCACCAGAATAAAAAAAAATAGGTTCTTAAACAAGAAAAGCTTTTAATTAAAGAAAGAAAAAAACAGTAAAAATTATCTTTGTAAATTTACGATGGAATATGTTACAGGGTCTTTCAGCTATAGACACTGGGAATACCCTCCCAGCTTAGGTATGCAAGTACAAATTAAAATCCTTTCAGCAAAATACAAATTTGAACTCCTTCCAGCCAAATACACATTTGAACTCCTTCCAGCCAAATACACATTTGCAAATAAAGAAAACAAACATAAGCCTAACTCACCTTTTCACCTAGTACTTACTATTTTGAATTTATAAGACCCTGTATCAGGGAGATTGGGAGAAACCTGGTTGCACGTCTGGTCACTCTCAGAACCCAGAAAGAACAACAACCAAACACTAACAGCACACACAAACGTCCCTCCCTCGAGATTTGAAAGTATCCTGTCCCCTGATTGGTCCTCTGGTCAGGTGACAGCCAGGCTCACTGATTTTGTTAACCCTTTACAGGCAAAAGAGACATGAAGTACTTCTGTTCTATTAACTCTTAACTATCCGTTTATGACACCCCCAGTTGTGGCCCATTGGCCCCAGCCTGGGGCAGTGAAGGGTGCAGACAGGGGCAAAAAGGGGCACAGCTTAGCACCCCCACATTAAAAATTGTTCCAGGCCACTGGGATATTTTTAAGTTCTGACTGGCTGCTTGTATCAGGCCACATGGAACAGTGCACTGAGTTTGATATTATGTGTGCCCTCTATCTGCTCTATATACTGTAAGTTGAGGGGTACATTTGACAAAACATCAGCTCCTAAGAAAGCAAAGTTAGATGTCCATTCATTTCAGCCTTCTTGGACAGACACATTTGGATTTATTCAAAAGAAGGATCTTTGCTGTTTGTGCTTTCTCTTGTAAAAGTGTTGTTTGTCACATATCAAGTGTTCAACGTTTTGAAACGAAACACGAGAAAACCTTTCTTGACTAAGCAGACAAGACAGAATCGATTAAAAAGGCAGTAGCAGGATATGAGAAGCAAAGCAGTGTTTTTAAATGCTTAAATGTAAGTAAAAATCAAGCTACAGAAGAGAGTTACAAGATTGCACAGTGCAGTGCAAAAAACCAGAAACCTGTTTACTGATGGGGAATATATAAAAGAAGTTTTTCTCAGCAGTTCGGAGGTTTTGGTCAATGATTTGCCAAATAAAGATATAATCATATCTAGAATAAAAGAACTGCCTGTCTCTGCCAGAACAGTTGACAGATGCATGGCACAATAAGGGGGAAGATTAGCGGAAAGTTTTGTAAACCATTTTGAAGAATCATAGATGTTAAGTTCAGAAGGGACCATTATGATCATCTAGTCTGACCTCCTGCACAACACAGGCCACAGAATCTCACCCACTCACTCTTGTAATAAACCCCTAACCTATGTTTGAGCTATTGAAGTCCTTAAATCATGGTTTGAAGACTTCAAGGTTGTTACCGAAATGTCGGGTCCGCCTAGCTGAGAGCCAATGACAGCCAGACAGGGATAAGGAAAGGTTGCTTTATTCTGCAGAAGAAAGGAGAGTTCTGTACCTTGGTACAAAAAACTCTACTCCATACAAAAACCAAAAATCTTTTATACACACTCACACACAGGCTTCGGTCCTGTTAGCATTTGATTGGTGGTTAGCAAACCCTGCAATTTTGCAATCTGCTCAGCAGAAACCGGCTTAGGACCAGCTTCTATTACCTCAAGACTGATAAGGGAAGACAGTTCAAAAGTTCAGGCTATTGTGTCCGTGAGGTGTCCAGTTTCTTCTAATGCTTGCCAGCTATTGTAAGGCTACTAGCTGTTAAGGGGTCGCTGCTGACTGTCACAAGGTGAAGACAATCCTACAGCAAGTGACACATGCCCCACACTGCAGAGGAAGGCAAGGAAGAAGGAGGAGTTGACATCAGAAAAATATTTTGTGTAACAACAGATGGTGCTCCTGCCATGATTGGAAAACAAGAGATTTGTAAAGTTACTTGAAGATCAAATTGTCTGCCCAAATTTCACTGTATCATCCATCAAGAAAACCCTAAATGTCTAAGTGTGCTAAAATGTCTAATTCAGAGCTTAATAATGTGACGAATACAGTGGTGCAAATTATTAATTTCCGTGTTGCTCGATCTGCTTTGACTCACAGACAATTTCAAACACTGCTAGAAAAGATGGACAGTGCTTATACCGACATTCCATTTCACAGCAACATTCGGTGGTTAAGTCGTGGCAAGGTTTTGATGCACTTTGTAAACTGTTTCAATGCAATCTAGGCCTTTTTGTCGGAAAAAGGACAAAACTACCCTGAACTGGATATAACAAATGGCTGTGCAAGCTTATGTTTCTAACTGGCATCACTGCTCACCTAAACGGGCTCAACCTCTGTCTCCAAGGTGCAGGGCAAACAGTTCTGGATCTTTATGAAGCCTGGAAGGCATTTGTTGTAAAACTAGGAGTTTTTTCTCAGGATATTGAAACTTCAATTTTCTGCTACTTACAACATATTGAAGTGTTCTGTCATTGCTCTATCAGTGTCGATGAGATTGGCATGTACATGCAAGAACTGGAATCAGAATTTTCTGACAGATTTCAAGATTTCTGGCAATTTTGGCCCAACGCTTTCTTTTCTAATTGAACCTGAAAAGTTCAATGAAAGCAACTTGGTTGTGTCTGTATTTCAGTGGATGGTTGTTGAAGATTTCGAATTGCAGCTCATTCAGTTAAAACGCTCAGAATTGTAGACATCAAAGTTTGTAGATCTGCGGAGTGCACTTGAAGCTACCAAGAGAGATCATGGGGCCTCTATTCTGACCTGCTGGACGTCCCTGCAAGTGAAATTTAACTGTTTGAAGAAAATTGTGTTTGCAATGCTTTCGGCATTCGGATCCACATACCTGTGTGAACAGGTATTTTCACACCTTAAATCTGTCCTCTATCCCTCTCGGAGCCGGTTAACAACTGATCACTCAGAAGCCTGTGTGAAGCTTAAAGTATCCAAATACATGCCAGACATTGGAAAACTCAGCAAAGAAAAGCAAGGGCAAGGATCACACTAAACTGATAAGCTCTGCATTTTAATTTAATTTTAAATGAAGCTTCTGAAACCTTTTAAAAGCCATATTTACTTCAGATACAACAATAGTTTAGTTATATAATATAGACTTATAGAGAGAGACCCTCTAAAAACATTAAAATGTGTTACTGGCACACAAAACCTTAAATTAGAGTGAATAAATGAAGACTTGGCACACCACTTCTGAAAGGTTGCCGACCCCTGTACTATACACTGAAATGTGAGTACAATATTTATATTCCAATTGATTTATTTTATAATTATTTGGTAAACATTAGAAAGTAAGCAATTTTTCAGTAACAGTGGGCTGTGACCCTTTTGTAAGGAAGTCATTTTTAAGTGAGGTGACACTTGGGATATGGAAGACAAATCAGACTCCTGTAAGAGGTACAGTAGTCTGGAAAGGTTGAGAGCCACTGCCCCAGGTCACTGGAAGAGTATTCACACTCAAACAGCTGGCATCACAGGAGATGTTTCATATTTTGAGGCACTTGCTTTAGTCACAGATATTGGGCCAGTGACGTAGCATCACTTGATTCTCGCATTTCTAGATCGTCTAGTTCCAGTGTGGACTCGATTAAGGCAATGCCAGGGGTGACTAACACTGGGTGGTGGGTGATCAACTGGTGGGAATTGGAGCACACAGGCTTACAAGGCTGTTCTCTACACTTGTTTTACATAACTGAACCCTCGTCTGTTTAGATGACATGTTAGGGATTTAATAGTGGCAGGAAAACTCTGTTGTGACTTCAGTCAGCTCAGTGTCGGTATTATATAGCAGATGTCTCAGATCTGTGCACTGCCTTGTGAGCTCAACTCAACTAGCAAAATTGAAGCTGAATTGAAACTCATGTATAGTTTGTGCATTCTATGAAACTTCCACTGGGAGAAAAAAAATCTTCTTTGAGTGCAGTATATCTGTAAGGAGACAGCATTCAATCTGGCAAGCTGGGATAGGCCTTTTCAGCAGCAAAGAGCAATGAAGCTTTCCAGAAGCAGGCATTGTGTACTGCCAGTTTCACATTAACTGTAGGCTCCAGAAATCCTATATGCTGTTTACTTCCTCTTCCCCTCCTGCCCATTATTGAGCTAGAAAGGTAATATCACAAGTGTCAATGCTAATGCCTTCAGATGAAGGGAAAGTGTGTGTTTTTTGCCTGGAGAAATCATTTCTTTTTTTCAATACCAATTATAACTAAATGGTGCATATGTTTTCAAACAGTGGATACTGAGTCTTCTTTAAAATCCCTTTGGAAAAAGTTACATTGTTCTAAAATGAAATAACCGTGTTCACACAGTTCAAGAGCACACTCGAAGAAACCTGTCTGGCAGACTTTTTGTTGTTCCTCATTGCTGCAGTCCTTTTCCTAGCACATTCTGTTGCACCTGAAAAACCAACAGAGAGCCTCAGTCAGAGCCTGGGGCGAATAAAATCGTTTTTTCCGAGAGAAAGAAAAACACACCAAAGTTCACGAGTCAGCATACTAAAACACAGTTTGATATAAGGGTGATGAACATGGCATAAATGCACAGACAGAGGTTGCCAAGATTTTAAAGAGCGTCTAGTGATTTGGGTTCCTTAAGTTTTGAAAGAACTTAGAGGGACCTGAAGCTTTCATTCACTAAAGGCCAGATTTTCAAAGGTATTATTAGCTAAAGGTGCAGATAGGCATCTAGTGGGACTTTCAAAAGTGCCTGAGCATTTTAGGTGCCCAGCTCCCACTAGGCTCCTATCTGTGTCTTTAAGTGCGTAAATATCTTTGAAATCTGGCCATAAGCCCTTTCTTAGGGGCAGAGCTGCTGCCTTCAAGGACATTATGCAAACAAACAAAAACAGTGAATGGTACCAGAAGCATTACGTAGTGTCAGAAATCATCTAAAACAGTAGGTTTCAACTTGTGGTCCATGGACCCCAGGGGTGCTGGCTGGTGACTCTTGCCCACATGCTCAGGGTTTAGCTGATCCCCATATTTGGGGTCGGGAAGGAATTTTCCTCCAGGGCGGATTGGCAGGGGCCCTGGAGGTTTTTCGCCTTCCCCTGCAGCGTGGGGCACGGGTCGCTTGCTGGTGGTTTCTCTGCAGCTTGAGGTCTTCAAACCAATTTTGAGGATTTCAATAACTCGGTCCTGGGATAGGGGTTGTTATATAATTGGATGGGTGGGGTTCTGTGGCCTGCCTTGTGCAGGAGGTCAGACTAGATGATCAGATTGGTCCCTTCTGACCTATGAGTCCATGAGTCTATGTCTAAGATTTCCAAAGGGGTCCTTATCTCTTCAAAATATTTTAGAAGTCCGTAGATGAAAAACAGTTGAAAATCACTGTTCTAAAGTGCAGAAGAAGCCTAAGAAAAGACATCAAGTCCATATAGGAGCTGTGAAAATGTATTTTTTCCTGAGCAGTGGATGAAATTTAAACCACATAGGAGAACTCCTTTTCACGAGTGCCCTGAAATCTAAATATGAGGAAGAAAAATGTTCTTATCTACCACTTTGGAATGGGGACAAATGTAGAGATGTTTATAATACCCTGAAAGAGATTACACCTGAAGAGGAAGAAAATAGGTGAGGGTACATTTAACACCTTGAAAACTAACCCAACAGTGGTACAATGAACATTTTGTAGCCAAATACAAGGTCCAACTGAGCCCATAGAACACACTCTGACATAGTTAAAGTTTCTAGATAAAGATTGTATTTACTGGAATAAATGAAATGACTAAGGACAGGATAGTGTTTGGCACAAATTTACATGAAAAGCTTATAAATCAGTTTGCTGAGCTTAATTTTAAAAAAGTGATCAGTCCTGTTATAGCTCAGGGCAAACATAAAGCTAAACAAGAAGTGTTATTCCAGACATAACCACAGGCACACTAAAGTCCTACCTCTTCTCCAGGAAGGAGGGAAAGAGGGTGTTTGTGCAAAATCATAAGTCAGTGACAGTCTGGCAATGTCAAAGGCAAATTGCACACATCAAGAGCCTGTCTTGACATACTCAAAAAACATTGGCTCTGGCTGCAAAAAAATTAATCCAAGTGGTGCTGATTTCCATTCTGTACTATTTCCAAACTGCAAAACAGTTGCATTCACCAGGAGGATGTGATGACACTTTTGACCACACCTTTTTGTTTTCCTCCAAAATTCACAGAGAAACCAAAAGACACAGACAACAATCATGTTGTGTGTCCTGGCAGTATGGTAAAACCGCCTAAGTGAACATTGGGCATCAAGTAGGTTTCAGCAAATATTTAATATTAAACATGATTTTTTTCTGTAACAAGGGGTGTAATGACATTGGGAGTTATATGATGGCTTTCTGCTAGGTGGTTTTACATGTTTCATTTAACCAGTTTTATAGGAGTTAGATCTGAGAGGAATGCTGATTGTTAGGGGAAGTGGAATTCTTTTCAAACCCCCATCTTAGCACCAGTAACATTGATTTTCTCTAAGTCTCTTTTGGGCCGTATCTATACAAGGCACATTTCTAACAATTTTGCATTGTTTGCTTACATCATTTCAGTTCCACCATTATTAGCAACTCTGGGAGTCTTAATGCAGGATGGACCACCAGGTATTCCTTGTGTTTTGAACACATAGGATGAAATCCTGGTCCAGTTAAATGAATGGGAGTTTTGCTATTGACTTAATGGGGTCAGGATTTAAGCCCATGTCTTCCAACCCTGCTCAGAATTGATGCAGTGGTGAAAATGTTTATGGTGGCTGCTGACCTTCTATATTAGGGTGCCCAACGTTGCTAATGTTAGTGGACCTGTAATGGTTTTACTCATCGTGACCTTTTTTTAGGAAAATGTCCCTAGTGTAGATAGGGGTTTTGGCTGACAGGTATTGAACTGCTGAGAGGATATAGTCATGCAAGCGAACTAAAACATGGCATGGTGTCAAAATATTGCAATAACATACCGGATGATATTAAAGTATGATGATGTGTGAACCAGTTTTGCTTGTGAGTTCTCCAAGGAAACTGCCTTTGTGTTTAAAGCTGCAGGAATAAATTATCCTTGGTAGACTAAATCATTGCATCTAACACTGTATACTGATCTAATTATTGTTTTATCATTCAGAAGTTACACTTTGATTTGTAAATGTTGTGATATCTGTGACCAAGTATTTCAAATGATGTTAGCACAATTTGACAGGTCAATGTGGAATTTGGTCATATCGATAAGAATTGAGGGTTGTTTAGTCTCTGCCCTATATTAGACTTAATTCCTTTGAGAAGAGCTGCCAGTCTCTATGAGTGCCTGTCAGCTTCAGAATGTCAGCATCATGCCAGCTGGGCATGTCACATCCTGATACTTATGACCTTGGATTTAAACATCAAAGCAGAGTTTCAGAGGAGAAACAGATATGACTAATTTAGTGCTGTAGCGGTGAAGATAAAGCTCAGAGTGAAACTTAACATATCAAAACAATCAAGACTGAGCCAAGTGGACCTCAGGACTTAACCTGTTGCTATACTTTGGGTTTTCTAAACTGAAAATAGCAAAATCATGGGAGCATATCTTGGAAACCATTATCAGTTTCGTGTGAATTTCATTTTCTGAAAGGCTGAACAGGTTTGGAAAATTACAATTTGTGCCTCAGATTACAAATTATTGGGGTTTCCTTACTGGCATCCCTTTCAAATAGCTGTTGGCTGTGCTATTGTGAACGTGATCTTCCAGGAATGGCATTGTTGGCAATATATAACTTACTAGTTCAGTGGTGCCACTTCTGCTAGTGATACCTCAAGGATCAATACCGCAGCATTGCAATTTGGTAAATAATTGGGGCACCTGCAAATGGACAGTGGGTGATTTCATTTTGCTTCCTCTCTATTTTAGTCATCATACTAGGGTAAATATTCACTTCTGTAAGCAATGGATTAGCTACAACAGGCTAGTAAGCTAAATAATGGGAATTGCAGATCTTATCCCCAGCAGATGCTGCTGGAAATTCACTTATGGATGTTACTTTGCTGATAGATTACTTTAACATTCAGAAAAGTTACACTGACATAGCTTTATGCATAAAGTTGGAAATTTACTCCTAAGGGCCTAACTTAAACCAGCAAAGGCCAGGAAATTCAAATCAATGGTTGTCGTTCCACTCACCCCCTTCTAGAAACATTTCCTCACTGGGGTGAGATAAGATCATGATGTCAGTCTGGATGGTTAAGCTATATGGACCTGATCCAGTTCTTATTGAAGTCCAAAGAAAAACTCCCACTGGATTTCAGTGGAACTTGGATCAAGCCCTATTTACATTGCTTTTATATAATTTATTTCTATAGTCTTAAGTCACTTTAATATAGTGTTACTTTGTTTAAATGTAGCGGTTATATAGTTATTTACAAATGGTCTGTTTATGATCAGTCAATAGTACACAGGTTTAAGACTGTGCTAAAAATTCCAATTAAACTGTTGATGGGAGAAACTTCTTGTACTTCTGTAAAATCCTATCTTGTAAATGAAAGAGCCAAGGCAACTTTAAAGTGATTTTTAAACAATTCATTATTTATTCATATAAAATACATTTTGTGTACATCAATTTCTCTCTCTCTCTCTCTCTCTCTCACACACACACACACACACACACACACACACACACACAATCACATTGTTTTCTCATGCATGTTCTCCTCTCTCCAGATGCCCTGGTTCTGGCTGAAGACCATGTGACTCTTTCCATGGCTCAAAGACCAGAGAGGATATGGGGTATTCCCTCTACAGAAGGGCTGAAGGAAGGCAATCAATCCTAGCTCAACTTGGAGCAGAACTTGGATCCCCCCTGTGGCAGAGCATGGCCACTAGATCACTTTCCCAAATTTACTGATTCCTTCTATGTAAAGAATCTGCTACGAGTGAGTTTTGTCTTCGTTTCAGTGCAGCTAGAATTCCTGTTGCAGTCAGCCTAGCCTTTCTACAGTATGGGTAGTCTTGGAAGGATTAAATATTTATCAGTTAGTGTCACTAAATGTCATCTTTGCCATATGCACACTGTCATAAACAGATAGTTAAGGGTTAATGTCTCTTTTACCTGTAAAGGGTTACAAGCAGTGAACCTGAACCACCTGACCAGAAGACCAATCAGAAGACAAGATACTTTCAAATCTCGGTGGAGGGAAGTCTTTGTTTGGTGTTGTTTGTTTGTCTGTTGTTCTCTCTGTGTTCTGAGAGTAACTTGACATACCTACAGGCTCTTTAATTTTCTGTTCAAATAGTAAGTACAAGTACAAAGGCGGTTTAGTCTTTTTGATTGTTTTCTTTATTTGCAAATGTGTATTTTGCTGGAAGGATTTTAATATGTATTTATGCTGCGGGGAAGGCTTCTCTCTAGTGTCTATAAGCTGAAAGACCCTGTAATCTTTACCATCTTAATTACAGAGATAACTTTTACTTTTTTTCTTTCTTTTATTAAAAACTTTTCTTTTTTAAGACCTGATTGATTTTTTTCTCCTTGTTGAGGCTCAAGGGAATTGAGTCTGTACTCACCGGGGAATTGGTGGGAGACAGGGAGAGAAAAGAGGAGGGGGGAAGGTGCATTTCCCTTTGTTTTAAGATTCAAGGAGTTTGAATCACAGTGATCTTCCAGGGTAACCCAGGGAGGGAAAGCCTGAGAGAGGCAACAGTGGGGGAAAGGGTTTACTTTCCTTGTGTAAGATCCAGGGAGTCTGGGTCTTTGGGTCGTCTGGGAAGGTTTTGGGGGGACCAGAGTGTACCAGGCACTGCAAGTCCTGGTTGGTGGCAGCACTACAAGATCTAAGCTGGTAATTAAGCTTAGGGGGATTCATGCTGGCACCCCATTTTTGGACACTAAGGTTCAGAGTGGGGGTTATATCATTACACACACATTCCAACTAAAAATATTTCCATCAATAATATCAAAAATTACAGTAAGAAAAGTAAGAAATTATATTTTTATAAAACCCCTACACACACCCCAGCATAGTCAAAATTATTCACAGGAAAAAATATCATTTCCCAAACAGCTGTAATGAATGGTTAAAAATGATGGATGGGGAAAGCTCCATGTGGGATTAGTTGATGTTGTGTCTGTCCTGCCGGTGGCTATGCCTACCCGATCTCAAAGTGATCTTCAACTTCAGGCCAGGTCTTAGAATCCAGAAGCAATGATGAATCTAAAGTCACAGCAGTAGTTTTTGCACCACTGTCTGGGAAATAAGCTATGTTTGTTTTTTTGAGGTTTTTTTTTTGAGTTGTTTTGTTCCTCTCTCGTGCAAGACTTGCAACAATAATTGAAGGAATAATGCCCTTTAGCTTGGGAGGTTTCCTATCTTCCCCACCAACCTGAGCAAGCATAACAGAATGATTAAAAGTCACCAATATTTCTCCATTATAAATTCTCATTTTCATTAGCAAATAATTCATCTCTCAGCCTTTAATTTTAGAGTTATTCTGCATATTGTCATGTTTGGCTTGGCTTCAGTGACTTCTGTAGTGACTTCTGTGTGAGAGAATTAAAGAAGTAGGTACTGGAAACAAAATCTCATTCTCTTCCCATGGTAATTTCCTACAAAGCTCTCATTATTTTTACCATAGGTTGTGTTATTGGCACCACCACGGAGGATCAGGAAACAGGATCAGACAACATAATCTGATTAGTACTCTGCCCCCAGTGATTGATTATAGTGTTTCTTTTAACATGTAAATATTCTTGGGGGCTTTCTACTGCTACAAAGGACAGACCATTATAAAGACAGTGCATCACGTGTTTTTGAAAATGTAATCTGTAGTTAATAAGGGATTCCTAACAAGAAGCATGCAAATTACTCTCTGGAGTGTGATAAAACTGAATCACTGAGAGGTGTCAAAGATACCAGTGAATGATGGTGAGCAAGAACATTTTACATTTCACATGGTCCTTTAAGTAGACTTTGCTGTAATTTAATTCCTGTGCAGAAATTGGCTCTCCTATAATGCTTCCTGCACACTTTTTTATTTTTATTAAACTAGTCAAAAATACACATGGAAAGCTTTTCTGACCAAAAATAGCCTTAAAGAAAATGGAAGTTTTCATGAAAAAATATGGACATTTTTGAAATTTCCATTTTTCATGAAAGTTTCCACATTTCTGTTTATATCTTTTGATCAGAATTTTTAATGAAATCACATTTGAAATAGTTATCATTGCTAATATAAAATTTCAATATAAAAAATATTGATACATTTTTCTCAGAAACTTCTGTGGAAATGGATCCATTTCACATCCTGCAAAATTGAAACTGTTTTTTCAAATGTCCTGCAAATTGTTTTACCCTTTTTTTGTCTATTGCTAATTTTTTTAATATCTAAAAAATATTACATATGCTCATATTAACGGTATATATAGTATCTGAACATTATAGAACTTCTATATTTCTTTTCTAAAAGGGTTTTGAACTGGATTTATACTTTGGAATTATTGGTGAATGAATAATATTTATTTTGGGTCAGAGTTAGAGTTGTGATGTGGTGAAATATACATTACTTTGTACTTTATAAGAATAATTTTTTATGTAGGCAGAGTAGGATGTATGACGGCCTTAACTACACACTTCCATACTTTTTAAATGCTTATATTTTGTATATTCTGTGACAGGTAATACTTGTTTTTTCTGGGGTTGTCTACCTGGGGAAATAGACTGGCATAGCTAGTGCAGAATAAGCTATTCTTCAATAGCCTGTGGGCACTGTTCCAGAATAAAAGTGATTTTATTCCAGAATAAGTACTCCACTTTGGAAACTCGCTAATTATTCCAGAATAAAGTATTCCACAACAGATCATCCACATGGGGAGCTATTGCTTTCAGCTTTTTCCACGATAGCTATTCTGGTCAATTTCCCCATATAGATAAGCTCTCACTCTCCAACCTCGTTTAGTTTTTGGTGTGTTTTTTAATGATTATAAGAGTGTTATACAGCTATTTCTCAGTTTCAATGAGGAGTCCAGCAGTTTCTTAAATTAAATCTCATAAAAATTTGGATTGTGAGTCTGTTTTGTTCAGCAATCTTAATTTTAGAAAACAGGGATAGATCCTCAATTTGTATGAATATCATAATTCAGTCATATGTCATAGCAGCTGAGGGTTTGGATTTGGGGGATTTATTTTTTGTTTCATTTTCACTTTTCCTTTTGTGTAACTAAAGGAACCTTTTAATGAATAGGATGACACATATCACCTGGCAGTTGCAGAGGGGCTGAAGGGAGGGATGGACTCCTTATGCCCTCCCCCTCAGCATTCCTAATAAGTGAATATAAAAACATGTTATTGGATGTTCTTTTGGGAGGAAGTGAGAAAGGTCAAGATATTAGATGAGGCTTGACATAGGTCCTCCCTCCTTTGCTCCGGCCTTTCTTCTGCCCTGGTTTTCCTCTCTCTGTGTCATTCTAAAACTGTCCCTTCTTCTTCTCCTCCTCCTTCCTCTTCTCCTCCTCCTCCTTCACCGCTGCCACCACCAGTTGGTGTCATGGCCATTCATATGTTTCAGTTTAATTTATGTAGTGGTTTTGCCCTAATTTGTACATTAAATCGTACTTCTGGGACTTCTCTGAAGCCAAAAGAGTTACATCCATATGAAACCTGTATAAGTGGGATCAGAATCAGATCCTGGGATGGAGAAACCAACAGTGAATGGAGAGAATGCATGTTCCTTGTTCTCAATGTATTTTTGTGATATGGAGAGAGAGCATACATGTCACCAATATCTTATATAGACAAAAACAAGTATCCCAGCAACTCTTAATCATTTACACACTTCCACAAATCACATCCTTAAGCCAGCATGTAGCTTCCAAACAAACCAACAAAAAAGTCTGGTAACATAGGTATCCACTGAGCCATATAGAAAAACTGCACAAAAAGCCAGGGTGAATGTGTGCTATGAAAAGTAAGCAGAATGATTACTGAGTATTACTGTGTAGGATGATTCTGTGTAGGATTTAGAGAGACTATGTTTCATTGATATATATTTGTATCTTAAAATGTTAAACTGTATGATGATTTTTATACAAAGTGCTAAGGGACACATACTTATTCAGGACTGTTAGACAACATCCACTTCAAATTGGCAGTATGATTTTGCCTATTGCCTGTACTGACTACATAAATGACTTTGGTGACCCAGGCATCACAAGATGGGACTGATGCCTTCTTAGCTAACCAAAGGGTTAGCTGGAGATTTTCTGTAACTCTGATCAAACCTGAGGAGTTCTTATGCTGTCAAGCATCTCAGCTATGCATTGGCTGACCATATTTCCCTATGCTGAATATGGGAAACCTGGTAAAATCACAGCCCCCACTGTGTGCCAATTCTCTTTAAAAACAGGATGTCTGGTCACCCTAACTATGCATTGCTGTAGCATAGTCAATGGGAGATCATCCAGAAGCTCATATTGGACTTCACAGCAGGGCTGCAAGAAGAGAAGCTGTCAGATTTACTATGGGTGAGACTCTTGTCCCTGCCAGCAGGTATATGGGATCTTGGGGAGCAATTACCACACAGGTGGGGTGCCAATTAATTTCTTTATTAAAGGAAAAAGGAAGTGGTGGGAATTTAACAATGAAATACGATGGGATGGGGTGTATAGGTTGTTTACAATAGACAATGATGGGGGGTTCTTATTGAACAGTGTAGGGAGTTCTAATAGTGGGGTACAGTAAGTGCGGTTCAGCACAATGGGATACAGTACAGTCAATAAGCGTATCAAAAGGAAATGCAAAATAAAATGGTAGTTCTTTATAAAATGGTCAACAATCTTAGATAGAATGTATTAAGTGGTTAGTGGCCTTATACACAATGTAACACAATGGTATCAATGCAAATACAAAGTATATCAGAAAAGTGGAAGCAACCAATGGGGTGTTATAATTACAAGTAAAATGTGAATCACAGTGCAATGATAAAATATGGGTGATAAGTGAAATTATGCAATGTAATGGTATAAAAGAAAAGTAATGACTTAATTTATGAGGCTAGGATAGCAGATAATCTGCAAGAGTGTATCTAAAGGCTGGGTCAAGGAACAGGAGGGGGGAGGGGTGTGAATGATTAGTGGCAACTGATGAGAGGAGAGTGCGGCTGGAAGCAGCGAGAGACTTTGAAGCCCTGCAGGGTAAGGACAATGGAGCAGTGTGATGGTGATCTTCGGCAGGGGAGGGACAGCGGAGAAGTGTAAAGAAGGGCTAGAGAGAGGTTTAAGCAACAAGCGGACACCAAAAACAAAGGAAAAAAACAGCAAGGGGTTTGAGAAGTTCAGAGGGTGATGCAGACGTGGGGGCGGGGAAGCAGCAAGGAGTTGGGAAGTTCGGAGGGTGATGCAGATGCGGGGGGGAAAGCAGCAAATGGTTATAACAGGGAGACACGGAGAAGCACACAGAGGGGGAGATTGGAGCGGGAAAAAACAGACACGAATTCAAGCAGCAAAAACCTTGTCTATAGACACAGAGAAGCACACAGAGGGGGAGATTGGAGTGGGGGAAAAACAGACACGGGAAAGTTCAGGGAGAGATCGGGACAGCGGGAAGACGAATTTAAGCAACAAAAACCTTACCTATCTTAACCAACGACTAGGCAAAACAACAAATATCACAATTCTAAGCAAAACTATAACAAGCAACTATACGGAGCAACAAAACAGTAAACTATAACAAGGCAGGTGAACTTACAAGCTCTACAATCTTAACAAACTATGACTTATTAAACTAAAAAAACAAAACCTATGGTGCACCTTATGCTATGGGGAAGTTATAGAGGGCAGAGTGGTATGTGCCCAGGATCCAGCTCCCAAGGAAGCCAAGGGATGGTGGCTGCAGCAGTGGGTACAGCTGAAAGCAGAGAGCCCCCAGGAGCAGAGCTTAGCAGCGGCACAAACTTATTTTTAGCGGCAAAGCGCTGCGGAGTTTAAGAGAGGTTTTAAGACACAGACCAAGGTTTAGCTTGAGTCTGTGTGCTGGGGAAACAGAGCCAGCAGCTAAAGTAATAAAATAAAAGTAGGGAACGTTTCACAGAGGGATTCTTACCAGTCCCCAAGGCAGCAGCAAAGGCAGAAGCAGCAGTAACATCAGAAGAAGCAAGGAGGGCTCGGTACAGTCTCAATAATCAGGAGATCTCTCTGGTAGCAATTCGTTCTTCATGGGGGGGGTTAAAAACCGGGGGTATGCTCAAAAATAAAACGAGAGTGGAGAAAGGACCCCTCAAAACCCCTGGCTGATCAGACCAGGCAGTAATGCAGGAACCTTTCTGATGTTTGTTTTAAAAATGTATGTTTTGAAAGGCAAACTTAGGCAGTTTCCCGCCAGTAATCCTGATAGGCTCCCTCTGTCACAGGGGAGGAGGCACAGGGAAAAACTGCAAGTGAACACAGAGACATGCCTGGGCAGAGGCCTATGACTCATGCCCAGGATCTTAAAAAGACAATAGGTCTTGCAGCTCTGGACATTGCCTGCCCTACACAGAGCCCAGGTTCAATGAGGTGATAACAGGACCAACCCTTTGAACAGGGCAGTGGTCCCATTTAGCGCGCAGCACAAGTGGCCATCCCTTTGAGAAGGACAATGGCTCTTGTTAAACAACTCAAGGGGCCCTCCCTTTGAGTAGGGCAGTGGCCCTGGTAAACAACTTAACAGCCAGGGAAGGGCGGCCACAGGAGGAGAACAAAAACAAAATGGAGTATGGGGACAGCTGTAAGAAACAAAATGGATAGGGGGATAGCTGTAACAGACAACTCTGAGGTCCATAACTGATGAGTCTAGAAGGTTCAGAGTGATAGCTCAGGAGCAGGTAAGAAACATTTAAATTACAATTAACTTGCTTCTTGGGGTCAGAAGATTGTTTAATTGTTGTTTTTTTTAATTTTGCGGGTATATAGGGGGGTATATTATCCATTCTACTGTCATACTTTTTCTATTACTCTGCACTGCTTTTCTATTTTTTGCCCACCGTAAGTGGGATTAGAGCAGTGGTCCCCAACCTTTTCGTCTGGCGGGCGCCAGACGAAAGACTGTGGCAGCAGTCGAACATCTGCTGAAATGCCACCAAAATTCAGCAGCATTTCGGCGGCGACACCTCTCGATGACGTAGCTTGTCGGTGGCAAGCGGCGTCATAGAGAGGCGTCGCTGCCAAATTGCGGCATTTCGGTGGATGCTCGACCGCCGGCCAGGACGCGGGCACATTTAGATGCCCCCGTGGGTGCCATGGTGCCAGTGAACACCGTGTTGGGGACCCCTGGATTAGAGGATAAATAACAGTATGATCATTACATGCACAAAGTAAAACTAATCAAGCATCAAACTGGGCTCAGGAAGGACTTTCTATTCAGAGCAAATGGGAAGTAACCTGGTCAGGCTGGGGTGGGGAAGGAATGAAGGATTAAGAACTTCTTTCTCTGGACCATTTGGTGTGGATCAGCTGTTGTACCCAAGCTGAAAGTAAATGGCCAGTTCTACTCTGACAGTACTAAGGTTGATGGAGCGTGGTATTAAACCAGTATAAAGAGCTTTCATGTCCAGGTTGTGAGTTTCTGAGGAGTGTTATTGTTCTTATTTATTATTTCTATTAACAGTTGTTCACAGAAAGCCCACTGGGTCTGGGTTCCATTCTGCTGGGCACTGTAGAGCTAGAAGCAATTCCTACTCCCAAAGAACTTATAGAGTAAGTTAAGACAAGAGACATCTTTCTGCTGAAAGTGTGAAACACACGTTCATTTGTGTGAGGATTATGGAAAGGCTGCATTTGATTTTAAAAAGAGAAAACAGTGATCACATTTGTGTTTTTACAATAATGTTTTTCAGCTGGATAATTCAAACATGTATTTTAAGTCTTCAGTCAGGCATTTCTTAAATATGTGTGTGTTAGAAATAACAAAGAAATAGCTATATACCAGAGTATTATTATGTCATGCATGTATTTGCATGAGCAAAATGCAATCATTCTAATAAATTCATACAGGTCATTCTATTTTCTTTCACATTAACCATAACCCTGACATGTTGCATATCTAGAGTAGGACATTGGACCAGATTCTCAGGTAATGTAAATTGGCATAGCTCCGTTGTCTTCAAAAAAGCTACATGTTTTGCATCAACTGAAATTTAATGTCAAATACATTTTCAGATTTTTTTTAAGTCTTTCTTGTGCCACTTTCATGGCATAAAGTAGAGTTAAACCTAACAAAGGATTCCCCAGCATCTCTAAGCACAGGAAGTATTCCATGGGGAATATATTGTGTCCAGAACTCTTAAGACCGTTGGCAGTTAGCATAGTTTAGAGCAGTCTGGAGGCCAGTGCTGAACTAGCCCCAGGAATCGGGGCACAAGTGGTTTCTTTGTGTCCCCCCAACTTCCTCCTCCTCAGCTGCACCCAGTACTTCTTAGGTACAGTTGAAAATATGACGATATATGGTCACAAAGGAACTCTGTTAAAGCTGACGAGTTTATAAAAAATATGAATTTCCCAACTTCAGCGCATCTAAAATCACAATATTGCACATTTTGTTTATAACACTGGGAAACTTCATGTAGTATATTTCCTGAATTCTCACAACCAGATTTTTCAATGAGAGCTTATCCACACCACTGTATATAGTATGTGATGGGAACGATATATTACCTCTGTAGAAACCAGTAGCATATGGAAGTAATGGATGGAGATGAGTTTATACTTGTTTCATATTATCATTCTTAGTATCACTATCTGTTCTAAAGTTTTAAAATTGCCAACAATTCTCTATTACAACCTGGCATTTGCTGGCAGGGTAAAAATTTGAATTTGTCTGATTTAAGAATAACACCGGTGGGACTCAGTAGCCTGATTCCAACACTTGACTAACAGTGTGTGATCTGAAATATCTTGCATAGCATAATAGCATTATATATGTGGCCCAAGTGGAAAACAGAAAAAGATTGGAGGAAAAGCTTTAGAATGTCAAAGAAAATCATTACTGGCTTTAATTTGTCAGCAAAGGGAATTTGAGTAAACAGAAACATCATAAAAGCAAGAATTGAAAAAGATGGATGTTAAAAGCAAGCAATGTCAAATGTCAGCTATTATCTCTCAAGCATTTAGTAAATCAGAGATTGAAAAAAACAACTAGAACTCATTTTAAGATCCCTGAAAACATGTGTTGCTTTTGGACTAAAAGTAATCATGCAATATTTGTAATCAACAGAAAAGTGAGCAAATGTGATTTGTTTCATTAGAAAAAAGCTGAATTAATTGCTTACTCTCTGCATCGTCTATTTCTCTATTAATGGCTCTTCCTTCTGCTTATTGGATAGGTAACAGGACACAAATGTCCCCTTCTTTTCTATTATTTTCCCCACTTTGTTTTCAGTTAACAGAACTCATTGCTGGCAAGACTAGAACTGAAGAAAAAAAAAGCATACTGTTTCACTTAAAAGCTTGAGCTGAAGCCAGTTTAGGGACATGACTGCAGCACATTATACCGTGAACTCAGAGACCTCAGTTTTGGAATGAATCAATCTGAATTCCTAGGCACACAGCGCAGCAGAAATGAAGGGAGGGACCCAATTGCTTCACTTTCAGCAGCACTAGCAACCAGTTTATGGGCAGCTTCCATCTGTTTCTGGGTCTATTCACCAGTGGTTTATCTGTTAGAGAAGATAAACACAAAATAAGTAGAGATCATCAAAATAGAAAAATAAAATAAACAAGTAAGGGTTGGGGGAGGATCTATAATGGAGAGATCCTGGATGCAAAAGCAGGGGGTTATCCAGGGGCAATTTTCATAACAAGATGGTAGTTCTTAGAAGAGATTTACAATCTCTGATCCCCAGATCTTAATATCAACCACTGTTTGCTTTAAGTCTATAAATGTGAGCCAGTTTATAATATTTGCTTACCTTCTGGTAATAGGGCAGATGTTCTGTGTAGCTAAAGGATAAAGACTGAAAGCAAAGTGGTGGAGGGAATTAAAATCTAAAAGTATGATCTCATGTACCAACTTTGAATTTGTGACACAAACAGTATAGCAGAACTCTCCATCTAGGACTGGGAAAGCTATATCAGTATAAACACTAGTAAATTGATATAATTGCATGCACTCTACCAATATAGTTAAAGTGGTAAAACATTCTAGTGTAGACAAGTCTTAAGAGAGAATCCCTGCCCTAGAGAGCATGTAGTTTAATAGACATGACAGAAAAAAGGTGAGAGAAAGGAAGAATTATTATCCTCATTTCATAGATGGAGAGCTGAGTCCCTGTTAGACTTTAGCCCTGATCCTGCAAACCTTTATGCACAGGCTGAACTGAGAGTATAGTCCCATTGAAATCATAAGTAGTAAAGTTCAGCATGTGCCTAAGTGATCTGCCCAAGACTTCCTCTGTGATCAGGCTGTGAATTTAAGCCAGATCTCCTGAATCTCAATCCAATGCCTTAAGCATATGACCAATCTTCCTTACTAGTAAAATGTAAGAAAAAATCTTAGTAATAAAAGAGCCCAAAACTATTCCATATAATATAGGCAAGTAGTCCCCTAATGGACAATTTGCAAACATCTGAATATATGGAAAATTTCTTCTAACCTCAGAGAGTTAGTGACTTTAGGGCTTCATGCCCTAGAGTTTGAGAGATTGTATCTCTTGTAAATTTGCAATTAGTGAGTGGAGACCTATGACTTGTAGATCTAGAGCTTTTTTTAAGAAGAAGAGTCTGGTGGCATCTTAAAGACCAACAGATTTTATAGGGCATAAGCTTTTGTGGGTAAAAAGCCACTTTTTCAGATGTATGTTTATTTACAGTACAGGCATAGATATACTGCCCCTCAACCTGAAGCAAATACTAACCAGCAACTACACACTACACCACAGAAACACTAACCAATCCCTGTAACAAACCCCATTGCCTACTTTGTCCCCGTATCTACTCTACATCACAGGACCCAACGACATTAGCCACACCATCAGTCGCTCATTCACCTGCACATCTACTAATGTGATATATGCCATCATGTGCCAGCAATGCCTCTCTGCCATGTACTTTGGCCAAACCGGACAGTCTCCACATAAAACGATAAATGGACACAAATCAGACATCAGGAAAGGTAACATACAAAAGCCAGTAGGAGAACACTTCAATCTCCCTGGACATTCAATAACAGATTTAAAAGTAGCCATCCTGCAACAAAAAAATTCAAAAACAGACTTCAAAGCAAAATTGCAGAGCTACAATTAATTTGCAAACTTAACACCATTGATTTGAGCTTGAACAGGGACTGGGAGTGACTGGCTCACTACAAAAGCAATTTTCCCTCTCATGCTATTGACACTGTCTCATCAATTATTGGGAGTGGACCACATCTACCCTGATTGGATTGGCCTTTTCATCACTGGTTCTTCAGTCGTAAGGTAACTCCCTTCTCTTCATGTGCCAGTATATTTATGCCTGCATCTGTAATTTTCACTCCATGCATGTGAAGAAGTGTTTTTTTTACCCACGAAAGCTTATCCCCAAATAAGTCTGTTAGTCTTTAAGGTGTCACCGAACTCCTTGTTGTTTTTGTGGATACAGACACACAGCTACCCCTCTGATTTTTGAAGAAGTAAATTCTGCTTGCTACTGAACATTCCAAAAAAACATCGACAGTAGCATTTTGAGATATATATTTCAAATCAAACCAAATGAAAATGAACCAACATTTATTAGAAAAATTAGGAATTACAAAAATTAGTAATTGTTTATCATATCCTAATTATGTTGAATGATCTATCTATTTTCTCTCTCAGAACATTTTCAAGGTGGAACATTGAGCAATTTTTTGTATGAATAATTAGTCTTTCAATATAAGGTCAAAAGCTGTTTTTCATATGCTCCAAGCAATTGAATTTCTTTCTGTTTATGTAATTCAGAGGTCAGGCTGCTTGAAGTACTTCATGCACTTTTGTGACTGCCAATGAGAAAAGGCAAGCCATTTTTGCAACATTTAATTGAGCTAAATTTAAATTTGTTTTTCATTTAAAATACAGATTATAAAAAAGTTAATCAAGCAGAATTTAAAATGACATAAATATTGAAGTGTGACAGTACATGTTAAGCAAAAACTGCCTGCTTCTCCAAGAAAATGACAATATTAATCTTTTTAAAGATGGGATTTTCAATAGCGCTCTGGTGGAGACAGGACAGGTTGGAGGAAGTTGCAGGTGGGAAGGCCAAAGAGAAAGAAGCATGAAGTTCAGTTTTAACCACAATGAACCTGAGCTTGCAAAAGCTTAAGCTTGCTCCAGGAGATGAAACACTGAGGACAGAGGGAGAGGTTTGGGGTGGAGAGTAAAATTTGCAAACAGCTGATGGTAACTGAATTACTGTGTTTGGATGAGGTCACTCTGGGATAAAGTGTGGAGGAGAAGAGAAGAGGATCAAGGACTGAGCCCTAAAGGACTGTCAGAAAGGGAGGAGTAAATTGAAAGGGGAGTCACTGAAAGAGTTGCCAAAGGAGCAGATGGAGAAGTGGAAAGAGAATCAGAAGTCCCTAAAGATGAAGGAGGGTGTGACATATCTAAAAGTCAGGAATAAGCCACCAAGTCACAGATGTCAGACAGAGGAGAATGTAACAGAGGTATTGTGATTTGGCCAGAACAATCACTGGTGACTGTGGAAGGTAGTTCCAGAAGAGTGGAGTGGGAAGACGCTAGATTGCAGTGGTTCCAAGAGAGAGCTAAAGAGAGAGTAAGACTAGGAAGTGGGAATAGAGTGTACATGTGAGAGATTTGGAGGCAGGAGGAATGAAGTAGATGGGGTGGCAGTTTGAGAAGCTGGTGGGATCAAGAGAAGGTAGTCTGGGGATACAGAAGAATGAAAGCAGAGGAAAGGTACCAGTTGAAAAAGCTTGACTGAGGCTAAGGAAGAGGTAGCAGAGGAGGCTAGGAGGGTACAGGATTGGGGGGATAACAAACAAGACTGGGATGGACACTTCTGAGTCAGAAACCAGGTAAAAGAAGAAGAGAAGACAAAGGAGAGAGGTGGGGAGGAAGGGGAATGGAAACTGAAGGAGGATTATATCAATTTTCTCTTCAAAGCAGTTAACAAAATTGTGGATAGAAAATGGGAACTGGTAAGAAGTCCCCATTTAAAAAGGAACCAAACTGAAGAGGGAACACATTCTCTCATGTATTTATGAAAGTCGAGTAAGGTTCCCTTCTACATTTCCCACTAGCCCCAATAGTTCAAATGATAGCTTTTAGAAACATTTTCCAGCATGCTTTGAATTTCCTTCGTTAAAGCCTTGGTTACATTCTTGGCAGTTTCCAGCTCATTCTGTATTTTTCGCAAGTGATCTATAATTGAATACTATTATTGATATTCTTCGTTATCCCATCAATCTTGTAACAACACTACCAATTTTCCCTTATACATATTTCAGAGTATGGAAAAGGTTCAATAGGCTTCCCTTTGTGTGGAATCCAAACACATGTCCCTTGCTAATTACTGCACAGGCAGGGCAGAAGAGCAAACACACCTCTTCTGTGCTCCTCCTCTCTCGCTGAAGTCAAACTAATATTAGAAGCAGAAATACATTTCTCAAGCATCTCTACATCTTTGTTTGGCCATTTATGCCTAGCCAGCCACTAAAGCATCTGAGCACCTAACCTGTATTCTGTTATTTATTAATCCTGTTTATGTATCATCTATGAACCGTAGTGGATATCTGGGCTCCATTGCCCTAAGCATTGAAAAGACACAGTCTGAGAAAATCCCTGCCACTGAAGAGCTTACAAATTAAATAGACTAGACAGACAAAGGCAGTATTATTATCCCCACACTATAAATGAGGAAGTGGTAAAATATCTGAAAGTGCCAAAGTGGGTGTTTCAACATTGCATTTGTTGTCAAAATAAATAAACTGATGAAAAGCTCTACAAGTGTGACTTTCTTCTGGCAAAGTACAGTGCAGCCAATATATCCCTCTGACCTCAGACATTATCAGCCTCTCCCATCCTTTGTCTGTCTGCCTTTAACTCATCAGGATAGGAGCTCTTTCTTGCTATGTGTCTGTACAATGCCTACAATGGAGCCCTTGTCTTAGCTGAACCATCTGGATCCTACCATCATACAAATGTGAAATAATAATAATAACTAGTATATTTAACTGGTATATTTAAAATGGATTTAGTTCATAAAGTTCAGTTTTTGACAGAGCTCCTTTTAAATAATATGCACATTGGTATTCATTTATTTATTTTGTAATTCTTTGTAGAAATACTTTATAAGAGTCTCTCTGCTTCCTTGCTATTTCAATGAGACTTCTTGGCCGATCTAAGAGCACCAATGGCAGATATGGTATGGCCACCCTCCTTTTCCCTACTCTGCATCTCTTTCCACTCTCCTGCCTGCGATCTACTCAGTTTCAGATTTGTTGCTGCTAGTAGTACTAGTAAACACCTTTCTGCAAAGCCTGGAGAAGTGTGTGTGTGACAGCTACTTCTAGAATAGTATATGAGACAAGACGCACAGCTAACTCTCAACAGAGAAGTGAAACTGACTATATACAAAGGGACTTAGGTGTTGCAGTGCCTAAGTTTTAGGCTTCTGGAACAGCAATGGGATCCATAAAGCCTGAGTGAGGTGCTTAGACCCCCTTTACAATGAATGTGGGGAGAGAAGCACCTAACAATGGGATCCGCTATGCCAGCTTAGTAGGTGGGAGCTGCCTACACTAGCCAATGGAAGGTGCTGATGAAAGGATATGTTCTAAGCTCCATCATTCTCACAGAGATTAGCGCGTAAATCCAGACTGCAGGGAGGCACCTACCTCTGCTTGCAATCAGCCGGGAACCCTTTTCCTGAACTTAAGTGCCTAAGCCCTTTCTTGCAAGAATGTGCACCTAACGCCACGCCAAAGGGCCAGAGGAGGGCCTCCCTTATAATCTTTAGCTCAATGGTCAGAGTACTCACCTGGAATGTAGGAAATCCTGGTTAAATTCCCTCCTTTACCTGATAAGGAGAAAGGAGTTGAGTTTGGATCTGCTACCTCTCAGGTGAATGCCCTAACTCTGACATCCTGGAATTTTTACAGTGGAAATGTAGGTGTTGAGTGAATTTAGGGGGGTTGTGGATCGCTGTGGTGCTTAAAACTGAGACTTAGGTACTAAAAACTGGGCTTTAGGTTCCTATATCCCTTTGTGGTTCTGGTCCAAAGTGCTGTTAAATGCATAAGTAAATGCAGAAAAAATAGAGAAAATATTTTTTCTTTTAATCTCTTTCGTTTATAGAGTTAGATTAACCACAGGCATTACCTATAACAGAGAAAGAATACAAATTCTCACATAGGTGTCCTTTTCACTCCAGTTCCTAAAGAATCCCAGCCTTCTCATAGAACATTTGTTGATTTAGTTAATTGCAAGTATTTCCATGGCTGAAGCGGATTGGTTATCTCTGTTAATGTAGTCTGTAGTATTTATTTCTGGCTTTGATTTAATATTTGAGTTGCAAGATATTCAGTGGTGAAACAAAATGTAATTTTTAAAATAGTTCATTTCAGAGAGTTAAAATAGGTCCCTAAATGTATAGGGGTACAGAAAAAAAGTGTAAAATTATGGAAAACCTATAACTTGGTACAAACAGAAAGATACTTGTCCTTTTAGCGCCTAGAGGGTTAACATGCTTACAATTTATCTAGTGCACATACCTATTATAGAACTGTATGATTTCTCCCAAAATTTTCTTTATACTATTTCAAACACTAATAATTGTATTTCATGAGACTTGTCACTAACACCGTATTTGTTATTTGTTTATTAATATCAGAAATGTTCAGTTGTCTAAATACCTTTTTCAAGATTTTTAGTTATTGACAAAGGGAGTTTTGGTTACAAATATAAATTTCAAGAGAAATACATAGGATGGTTGAGTGAGTGCACATATGCAGTATGGTATTCTTGAAATCTCAGACTTCTTTCAATTTAAACTCCTTTTGGCCTTGATTCTGTGACTGGATCCATGAGCCTGGACCCCATGCAAAGCCAAACTGAAGTAAAGGGGGTTCCACACAGGCAGAGGGGGCCATGATAATTGATTCAGATGCAGGATTGTAGCTTTTCTACAGTACTGTTCACTATGAGACTGATCCTGGTCCCATCTAGGTCCGAGAGAGCTTTGCAGTGGGCTTAGTTTAGGAGCTGGATTGGACCTAAACAGAACACAGAAGGAAAGCTGAAAGGTATAGTTTGATTATTTTAGAAGTAGACTATGGTTTTGTGGGTGCAGTTTTGCCATTGCAAAATTAGAGGCCAGGTTCAGGCCTGACTGAAAATTAGTCACATTTACTTTTTGTTCTTGTTGGAGATTTTAACTCCTTCGCCAATTAAAACAGATAGTCAGGGAACTGTTAAAGGGAAACTAACTCTTTCACCTCTAAGGTTTGAGTTCAGATCCACCCCATGGCAGTAGTACTGGAAAGGCATTACCCCTTGATGGCTCTTTGGTCTAATTGGTCTAACCATGGATGTCCACATTGCAGTTGGCATCCTTATTGGCATGGCAGTCGTAGCAGAAAGTCAAAGGATTATATTGGCATGGAAACGGACTACTTTCTTGCTTCGAAAGATGATCCTATTGAATCGAGGTTAAAGGTCCCTGACTGTGGGGGAAGTGATAAGCTTGCAGTGCTGCTGCCCATGCTGTAACTGTCTTACGGATAAATAATGGACTTCAGTCTCCAGTGTTATCAATCTGGTACCTCTCTGAGTCCAGCTCTCTGAAACAATGACAACAAAAAGGTGGTCAACTGAAGTTAAGTCATATTAATACGTTTAGCCGCACTAGTATGTGTCTGCTGAACATATCTAGTACTGTATGTTTAGCAGAGGTTAACTGGTTAATGTACATTTTGTACTGTATCATATTTTAAAATAATACTCTAAGGCTCAGGCCTGCATATTCAATCAATCTTTCCCTATTTTATATGTTTTAATCATTCAGAAAAGCAAATGAATTGAATATTACATTTGTCAGTAACAGATTTAGACTCAGCTACCAGTCCCTTATGCAATCAGTTCAGCATTTAAAATCATAACAGCGCCAATCTAATTTTGGCAGTTAATTTTAATTGAATGTATTTTAATATTTTTTTTAGTTTCTTTTAAAATCAGCTCTCCAAATATACAATAAATGTGACAGCTTGTGTAACCTTAGTGGTCTCTTTCCACATTCAGTGATTGAAGAGTAGAAAATGCAGTCATTATGAAACAACCACATGAACAGATAAGGAAATTTAATCATCAGAGCTGGTGGGGAGAAAATTGTAAATCTTTTGTTTGTTTGTTTGTTTTGGGGGGGGTTGCTTTTTTACAAATTCTTGCCTGCTTTTGCAAGTTAAAAACTTCTTTCAAATCATCCTTGGTTTTGTGTTTTGTTTGATTTGGGAGGGAGGGGATAATTTTGTTTCCTTCAAATTGTTTAATGAAAAATACTCTTTTTTGACGAGCTCTAGTAATAATGAACATCTCTGGAATGTAAAGAAGTTAGAATCTTCAATGGCGGTCCATAGATCAGAAGTTTCCTGAAGAAAGGCATCTTGTACAAAATTGAATCATCTCTCCCTAAATAAGAAAGAGAGGTGTGAGCATAGGGCAGTCAGAAGAGCTAACTCAATAATTTGGAAAGAAAATAAATGGAGGAAAGGTGAAATTCCCCACATATTATGTGTTAATATATGCTTTGAAGCAATTGGGGGACATCTGGGACACAAGGAAAATATTTAATAATTTCCGCCTTCTTCAGAAATCTGAGCTAATGTACAATAGATGTAACTTATGGGGAAATGTTCAACAAAGGAGTATATTCTCTGAACCATGTTCTATGCAGTTAAAAATACAGTTATAGCCATTAGTATTATCCAGGTATTTATCATGGAAAAATATGAAACAACCAAATGAGCTCAGAAAATAGAAGGTGGTGGAGAGTAAAAGGAAAGAAATTGCAATAACTGAAGAATCCAGTCAATTGATTATCCTTCCTTAGGAAAAGTTTCCCTAAATATGATGACATATTATAGGTTATGCACTATAATTATAGAAAACAAGGTTCAAATTTTCCTCTAATTTTGGGACACTTAGGTCATAAGTTTTAGGGAAGTTGAGCACTTACAATTGTCAGTGGGATTTGCAGGTGCTCTTTAAATCAGATCCCAGGTGTGTCAAAGTTAGGTATCCAATGTCTGAGGCACCCCAGATCAATGGCTACTTTTGTAGATGTCAGCCTAAATAGTTTGGCATATTTAATTAAAGGGACATTGTCATAGAAATCTAGCTGTTTAAAAAAAAAGTTAACTGTAGTTCCAGGTAATATATCTGCCCTCTGTTCCCCTTCCAATTTTTGTGATTCTTCAGTCAAATTTTACTATTTTAAAAGAAACTTTTTTTGCCTCACAAATAGGGGAAATGAACTGACAATGCAAGATAAATCTGTCTAGATTATTTTAGGGTGCCCTTTATACTATGTAATATCTGAATGGCTCCAAAGAATTAAAAAGTCATAACAGCATCTCTCCCGTTCCCTATCTTTGCAGTTGGTTTGAGTAATAAGTAGCTTGATTAGGTTAGTGGGAGATTGTTAGCATTGTTTTTGTGAGTGAGAAGAGCTATCGAGGGAAAGCGAGATTGAAGTAATGATGAGATTTGCATTTAGTCCTGAACTGCTCTTCATTTAGGGACTTCTACTGTCTTGGTTCAGCTCCAATATTTGCTAATAGGATGGGCTTATAGAAGATTGTCCAGATGTTTTCTTTTCTCTTTTACCATTTAGGAAGGAACAAGGGCGAGAGTCACAGGTGTTGGTCAATTGTAGAGCAAGCATCCAAGCTTCCATTTGTGTCAGTGGGCAAAATTCTTAGAAGGAAGATTTGGTTGTGCCTGAGCTTGTTTTCTTATGTCTTCTGGAGACATTCCTGATGTGGGTGAACTTCTCTATGAAAGAAAAGTGTTTTTCCACAGGTGGCGATGCTGGATCTGAGATTTGGTGGAGGCAATCTGGTTTTAAGAAGTGGTTTCCAGTCTGGAAAACTTCAGCAGGTGGAACTTTGCTGCTTCTATGGAAAAGAAGTAGGATGTCTTTGGCTATGTCTACACTTGCATGCAGACTCGGGGAGTTGATGTGTATGTGTTTGTGCATATTCCCCATACCGCGCACCAATTGTCCATATATGCTGTGCTGGAAACAGGTATAAACTGTGTATATGCATTTACTTTTATCCACACCATCTCTTTTATTACAAGACATCTGCACTACCATTGTAGGGGTGGTATCTCAAGGTTCTATATGTCACCGGAAACATTTAAGGAACTGTCATGCTGTGTGTTTTTGGTACCGTCCATCGCCTTCCCACATATGCCAATGACAGTTCCTGCTTATCTTTCTCTCCTGCCAAACTGGGTGGAAGATAATGGACCAACTGGATGATGTGGTTCTGCTTCTGATCCTTCTTGAAGGACAAATGTTTATACAGTGGAGTAGATGATCTGTGAGATTCTGGAAGGAATCTGGGCAGAACTTTCCAGCACACTGAAGACAACTTGCTGTGAGATTGAATTTGGGTCTCTTGAAATAGATATGGTTCCAGAATACCACAATATGCCCATCAGTGGACTGTCAGTTCTGGTGCAGGAAAACCAGCACAGTGTGGTAGAATCACATCATTTTGGAAAACTGGGATGACCAGCAGTGGATTCAGAACTTCCAAATGGAGAAATGGATCTTAATGGAGCTGTCTCAGGAGCTTGCACCACACCTCCAGCACCAGAACACTTAATTCAAGAAAGCCATACCAATGCAGAAATGGGTGGCTATTTCCCTGAGGAAGCTGGCAACAGCAGATATCAACCTATCAGTTGCAAACCACTTTGGAGTTGGAAAGTCCACTGTTGTGGTCATGGTTGGGTTTTCTAGGCAACTAACAGTGTAATCTTCCCATATGTCATTGTGATAAGCAAAGTTCTGGAAATAATAGCTGGATTTACAAAGATGCATTTTCTGAACTGTGCAGGGACCATCAACAGAGCCTGTATCCCAATACTTAGCACACGAAAAAGAGGCAAGTGAGTATGTGAACCAAAAAGGACATTTATCTACCCATTTTCTGTTTGCTCATTCTTCAAGGCTTGGTGGACCACAGAGTTAAGTTCAGGAATACCAACATGGGAAACCCATTCATGATGCCAGGGTGCTGAGGAGATCAGGGAAGAAGGTACTTCATTCCCCAGAAATGACATAGTTCTCTAGAGTGTGTCCGTGCCAGCAGTTGCTTTGGCAGACCCTGCCTACCTGCTCCCAACCTGGCTCATGAAACCACACCATGACATCAGTGACCCTGGAAAAAGGAAATTTAATCACTAAGTTTGTAGTTAGAGAATGGTTGTGAATGTACGTTTGGTAGGCTGAAAGCTTGTTGGCAATGCCTGCATGCACTTATCGGGATGCCAGTATGACCAACACCACTGGCATAATTGTCAGCCATTGCACCCTCCACAAAGTTTGTGAGTAAGGGAAAGTACTTCCATCCAGAGTGGGCATGGATAGATATGGTTTACAAACTCTGCACAGACAACTGGATCCTACCCATGTCCACACTGGTTCTGATTCCTAATGAGCAAAGGAAATCAGGGTTGCCATATGTGCATTCCTACTGGAACAGCAAGGAGGCAGTGGATGACATCTGCCTATGCTGAGGGACATCTTCACACCCTGTACTGCTGCTAGAAAGGCACAAGAAGGAACATTAACACATAATTGTGGGGCTTCATAACTCTTTAAATGTTTTGTTCCCCTGTAGCTGATGGTTAATAGCTGTTCATTCCTGTGACTATTCACACGTTACAGACATGTATAGCTGTGCACCTCCACTGGTTTTACACCTTACAGGTGGGTTTGTGCTATGGAGTGTGACAACCAAGCTGTATTGTGATCATTGTGTAACGCTTTTGTGTTAGTCTTGCAAACAGGTGTTAACATTATGTTACTAGAAGAACACAATCTATTTAAACAATCTTATCAACATTTCCTTAATGGGGCGGGAATAGGGTTCCCACACATTCTTTTCACCATTCCTGGTTGGCAGTGATAAGTGCACTTACTGCTGTTATGTATCACCATGCCCAAGGTTGAAACTGGTCAAATTGTGGTAGGGGTGAGGAGGGGGCATTTACTCACTGTTCCGTGGCAGATGCCTTTGCTGTTACTTTAATTGTGTTTCCTTGTTCTGTAAATGAATCTAATGCACTTATCTACTCATTTTCTGTGTTGTAATTACCAATGCTTTCTAAGCACATAACAATGCACTTTCCCCATCCCTCTGGTGTATTCTTTAGAATTTTGATATTTATGGGGTCATGGGTGGGAGGACACATGAATATGCTTACAGGACTGGGAGGCAGTTTGGCTGAAAATTAACGATATTCTCAGCTAGCATACAGCATGTCCATGGAAGAGGAGAAGCAAACCACTATCCCAACCCCTCCCCCGGCTTTGCCAGAAAATCCATCCTCCTTACCTGGCTGACAGCAATGAAAGGGACAGGGAAAGAAAGAGTCACATCACAACTTAATTTAGTTCTCTGAAATGTCAGCTCAACTCCACACAGGGGCAGCTTCACCCACCAGAACCCCAAGCGCGTGCTTGAGGCGGCAAGCCACAGGGGGTGCTCTGCCGGTCTCCGCGAGGGTGGCAGGCAGGTTGCCTTCGGCAGCATGCCTGCGGAGGGTCCGCTGGTCCTGCAGCTTCAGCGGACCTCATGCAGGCTGCCACCGAATTCGCGGGACCGGGGATGTCCCACAGGCAAGCCACCGAAAGCAGCCTGCCTGCCGTGTTTGGGGCGGCAAAATGCCTTGAGCCACCCCTGACTCCACAAGCCACTCACCTTCACAGAAAAATGACACCACATTGTGTTTGTGCAAGTGCCTTAGCGGAACCTTCCCTCACCCCCATTTTGCTCAGCTTGTGCAGAATGGCTTGGAGCAGGGAGAGGCCAGACACCAGGGACAGGGATGGTAAAAAAGGGATAAAGGAGTGCTGTGGGGCTCCTTGTACAACCATAGGTTTCCATTTCTGTTTCAAGACCTAACTGACCCTGCACCTAACCCCCTCATCCCTTTTGCACAGCACCCATCTGTAAGAAGACAGTAAGGCTGTGGGATGGAGGGAAGCACAGACACTATCTTCCAAGGAAATAAAGAAAGACAGCTGTTAATAACTTTTACAACCAATTGCATATTTTCTACAATTATTTCATCCACAACCAGGACCTTTCTAAACATCCCGCTCCCTTTCTTCTGGTCTGTGTGGCCCTCAACTCTTCAGTGCCTTTGTGCTAGCTGAGAAATGCACAGACGGAGAGACAGTGATAGTTCTTTAATCATCTGTTTTATAACTTCTGCTATAATGGTTCAAGGGAAATCAATAAACTCACTGATTTATAGCTCTGTCTTGCTCTGGGACTATTTCATGGTGGAGCAGAGCAGAGCTGGCCTTAAAATCAGGCATATAGCACCGAAACAAGGGGGAATATTGTGAGGGGAAGGTGGGAGGTCTATCATAACTTACCAGCCTTGTGTTCTGCTTCCTTCCAGAGCTTGGAGTTCTCCTTGGGTTCTTCCAGGGGTGGGAGAGCTTTGCTCAATAGGGCCCTCTGGATAGATTTGCAAAATGACACACTTCTCTTGCTCTAGGTCCTCTAGGGCTTCCTTGATGGTAACTGCTGCCTTCTTACCCTGGCACTCCTCAGCATCCATCAGACAACAAGGTCAGCAGCATTGAGAAGAGGATCATGAGCCACTTCAGGCTCTGTACTGGGAGCCCTTGAGAGCATATGGTCCAGCTCATCACAGAACAGGCATTGAGAGGATCCCTCCTGCAACAACTGTCAGAGCTTTTTGTCCTTTGGTACAGGAACCTCAGGAGCTTCATGCATTCCCAGCACTGAGCCAGCATCTGATAAATGCCCACCTGCTCCAGCCTGTGGTATTCCTGGTACTCTGACCACATATTGATCAGAACCAGGGTGTGCTCAGTGGACCAGTAGGCTGCTCTCAGAACAGGATCACTAATCAAAACAGTGCCATGAAAAACTGCTCTGAAATGGTCAGCACAGCTTGCTACTACCAAAGACAATGGTGGGACAGAGACTTTTTATAGATTGGGTAAGAGTCAGGAAGGAAAGGTTTACTGCATTGTGGGATGAGGTTTGGAGAACTATTGAAACTCGGGACCTGTTACATGCTCAGGGCACACTGGCACAGGTAGGGGGGCATGCCACAGTCTGAAATATGTGCTTACCCACACCTTTCAGACATGCTAGCTTACTTGCCTTCTACTCACCTTCAGATATGTGCTTCTGGGGTTTAGATGGGGACAGTAGGGGGGATTATGGCACAAGTACATGCATGGACACATGTACAGCCACTAGTGTAAATGTAGCCTTTGTGTCTTCCATGACAGTGCCATAGGTTTACCGAACTTCCTTGTATTTATGTCATTCTGTACAATGCATAACAATTGTTGTGTAGTGATTTTCAGGGCTCCACTAATCCTTCTATTCATTGGCTTCTTGAAGATTAGGATTCTGCAGCCTTTGCAGGTCAACCCCCTGCTATTTCTACAGAGAAGAGGGAGTATCTCCCGAGGGAAACATTTGAAGGAAACTTGGCAAGTGCACAGTCAGAGTTCCCACTCGCCTATGTATTTTATTCCCATGTAGGAAGCATAGAGTCCTTCGTTAGATGGTTAAATTGTCTAGATCTTCTTTGTAAAGAAAGTAGAAGCGGCCACAGACATTGCTTGCAAGGCACCGGGTGATCAACTGTTCCTAATTTCCCCAAATTGTTCTGTCTTCTATCCACTTTTCCTTTGTTCTATAATTAGACCCAGATGTTCCTATTTTTAACTTTTCTAGTCCTCAGGCCCAATATATGTTTCTGATTGTCAAAACTGTCCTCCTTTGAACTTTTCCCTCCTTGACTCAGCTGCTGAGTTTCGAAGCTAAACTGCAACCTTGTGACATGAACAACTTAGTCACACTTGCTTTCGTTAGGGTAAGTTCTGTTCACCTCAATACCTCAACTCAGCCAAAAGGAAAAGAAGGGAGAGGTGTGAGAGAGAGATGATGCTGTGGTGGTTGATGCTGCCATGTATTGTGAGTATTCTTCATTTTAACTTTAGCTGAGTGTTGACCCATAGCTGTAGTAAGGATGGACCAGAGCTGTGATTCAAGACTTTTTGTGGAAAAAACAGAACAGTGCTTCACATTCCTGCCTATTGTATAGGAGAAGTTGCTCACAAACCATCAACTCCCCTTCTGAGTACTGCAGTACTTTTGACTGGGTTTTGCCTGATACATATGTTTAGCCATGCAGACCTCCTCCCACTGCTCCAGAAGACTAGCAGAGGAGGCACAGCATTTAAGGGGGAAAGGCCAGAGAAAGAGAGAAGGCAAAGAAGGAGGGGGAAAGTAAAACAAAGGAAGGAGCGTAATGGAGATAGAGACGTAGGGTAAAGCAAAAATTAGGGGTAAGTAGGGAGAGCAGGAGTGGGCTATGTGAGGGTAAGGTGGGGGAACAGACATAAAATAAAGGGTAACAGAAAGAATAAAGATAACTTGTTTGGAGGACAGGAGGGAGGGAAGGTGAAGAGATAGAATGGAGAAGAAAAGGAGAGATTAGAACAGAAAGCAAGAAGAGGGGGAGATCAGACAGTCACCTGAGGAAGATGAGAGGAACGAATAAGAGACAGATAATTTGAGGAGACAGAAAATAAAAGATAAAGACAGAAGACAAGACTGATAGAAGGATGAAGGAGATGGAGAAAACTACCTTGCCACAAATGGTGCCTTTGCTTTGTTACTGACAGGAAACCCTGCTTCAATAAGAGTCAATTCAGGCATCAGGAATTGTAGGAGTGAAAGACCAGGGTCTGACCATCTAACCTTATATAGGAAATCTAAAGGTAGAAAGCAAAGTGGAAAGGGAAATCCACAAGAGGGTTAACTGGCTCTCAGAAGCTACTAGGTCTTGTGCTCACTATTGCTGATCAGCCAGTGAGAATGGGTCTGAAGATGTTATGCTTCTCGGTATAATGTTTTATTGGTTGTGCGCTTTGTCTCTCTGTGTCCTGCAGTGAACTCATGTGTGGGTGTAGAATTTTGAACTGGAACAGATCACTACATCTCTGCGCCTCATGCAGCTGGGTTGATTGTCCTAATAAACAAGTAGGATTGTTTATATATAATTTGCTTCCAGATTCTTACTGTTCCTCCAAACACAACACAAATTGTGTTAGCCTTCTTTTGGCTTTGCAGTATTTCCAGATTGCATCAGGTTTTTTTTTCTTAAAAATTTCCATAGGCGAACCTTTGAAGAGAAAAAAATTCTCTTCTCTCTATTTCTTTAGATCAGCTAGAGTTCCATTACCTGCTGATAGCTCTATACCTGCCGAAATCTTACTGCTAGACCCCATGGAGTCTCTATATTAACCCAATGGGTTCCCACTTAAAACATTTCCAGAGGGCCTAGAGTGTATCTACTTCCGTAATTGCCATTATATCTCAGCTAGCAGCACTACTGTAATGTGGACCCATGACGAAAATCACTGTTGTCCTGCCTCATTATATGATACCATAAATAGTTTCATTGCTGTTATCTATGTTGGAAGTAGAATAGATATTTTTTTCATGCACACAACACAGATGCACACAAAAAATCATTAAATTTTCCTTTGGGAAAATATTTTGCTATGGACTGTTAAGAGCACAAGAATATCTAGAAAAATCAAAGATTCATATGACTTGTGAAAAATGTAGATTAGTACTGTTCTAAAAAGTGTCATGAAAAGAAAGAGTTTGCAGCTTGCTGGAGATATTTCAGACAAAATGGGATCTATAGGACAGCAGTGCCAGAATGTAGCTGTGAGGTTGTTCCAGAATTTTGCAATTTCCACACACAGGTTTCATAGGTAGAAGAAATTAACATTCATTTAGGGCAAATTCCCTTTTGAATTTATTTTAAAGGAAAAAAAAGTTATATTGCAACGTTCACATCTTCACATGCTGACACTGAGTTAGGATGTGCTGATGCCTGGGCATCCCATACTGATGCTACATGATGACTTGGAGACACAAGATCATTTAATTGGAATGTTGCATAGGCACACAGTTATGAAACCTAAAATAAACTTGATCACCAGCTGCCCTAAAAGCCTACTGTGGCTTGAAGGTTGTCAGACAGTCCGATGAGAACCAGCATTGTCTCGAAAATATTGAGATGTGTGGCAATTTTATTTGCGATCAGAACTGCAAAAAGCCTCATGTACTTATTACCATCCCTCAAGGATAAAGATCAAATAATTCTCAGAAGATCTTGACTTGGGGCAGGGGGCGGGATTTTCAAATGCACAAATGGCAGGTAAGTGCCTAACTCCCAGTGACTTTCAGTTAGAGTTAGGTCCCTAACTACCATTTGTACCTTTTGAAAATTTCCCTCTGGATCTTGGAAAAACATCTTCATTTTAAATGCATTCACAAGTTCTGTCCTTAAGAAATATCTCTCTAAGATACTTGTATCTTCCTGTAGTACCTGACCCCTCACAATATTTAATGTGTTTCTCCTCACAACACCCTAGTGACACAGGGAAGTGCTATCATCCCTATTTTACAGGTGGGGAATGAGGTACAGGGAAGCTGAGTTACTTGCCTAAGGTCACCAAGGAAGTCTGTGACAGAAGAGTGTTTGAATGCAGGTCACCCCTTCCTCATGAACGTGAAGTTCATTGCCTGTAGATATTAGCTAGTGGAGAAATTAGCTAAAAAAGAGACACCATTTTAGAAGACATAAAAGTTTTAAATGGTCTCATTTGTTGATTGTACTCTATATTCCCATACTGTAGGTCTCATTCTAAAGGTATGTCTACACTATGAAATTAGGTCAAATTTATAGAAGTTGGGGTTTTGGAAATCATTTTTATACAGTCAATTGTGTGTGTCCCCACACAAAATGCTCTAAGTGCATTAAGTCGGCAGACTGCGTCCACAGTACCGAGGCTAGCGTCGACTTCTGGAGTGTTGCACTGTGGGTGGCTGTGGGTAGCTATCCCACAGTTCCCACAGTCTCCGCTTCCCATTGGAATTCTCAGTTGAGATCCCAATGCGTGATGGGGCAAAAACAGTGTTGTGGGTGGTTCTGGGTACATGTCGTAAGGCCCCCCTTTCCCTCCATCCCTCCGTGAAAGCAGTGGCAGGCAATCATTTCTTGTCTTTTTTCCTGGGTTACCTGAGCAGACACCATACCACAGCAAGCATGGAGCCCACTCAGCTCACCATCACCGTACATCTCCTGGGTTCTGGCAGACGTGGGACTACATTGATGCACGGTAGCAGCTCATTGCCTTTTGGCAGCAGACGGTACATTAAGATTGGTAGCCATCATTGTCGTACTCCTGGGTGCTCTTTTAGCAGACTTCAGTGAGGTTGGTCGGGGCACCTGGGCAGACATGGGAGTGACTCAGCCAGGCCATTCCCATCTTCTGCCGAGCACCCAGGAGATGACGATGGCTAGCAATCGTACTGCACCGTCTTCTGGCGAACAGCCAGGAGATGATGATGGCTAGCAATCATAACGCAACATCTTCTGCCAAGCACCCAGGAGATGATGATGGCTAGCAGTCATACTGCGCAAACTGCTGCCAGTCTAAGATGTATAAGATAGATGGAGTGGATCAAAACAAGAAATTGACCCAGCAATGTGCACATCGTGATGCTGAGCTCTGCATGAGCTCTGCATGGTCACCTGTGCTGATCAGCTCGCCATGCTGTCCAAACAGGAAATTAAATTCAAAAGTTCTCGGGCCTTTTCCTGTCTACCTAGCCAGTGCATCTGAGCTGAGAGCGCTGTCCAGAGTGGTCACAATGGAGCAGTATGGGATAGCTCCCGGAGACCGATACCGTCAAATTGCATCTACACTACCTCAAATTCGACCCGGCAAGGCCGATTTCAGTGCTAATCCCCTCGTTGGAGGTGGAGTAAAGAAATTGATTTAAAGAACCCTTTAAGTCGTAAAAAAGGGCTTTGTCATGTGGACGGGTCCAGGCTTAAATCGAGGTAACACTGCTAAATTCAACCTACAATCATAGTGTAGACCAGGTCTTATTCTCTGATCACCTACATCACTTTATACTCCATTGGCTTCAGTGCAGTTACTTCTCATTCACATCACTAAAAGTGAGGAGAACCAGGTCCAGTATGTAACATACACAAAACCCAACAAATCCCCATGCTACTCCTAGGTGAGAGAACACGAACAAAATGATACAGACTAATTCACAGAGAAGAATGTGAACAGAATGTTAATTTCACTGAAAATTCCTTCTTTAATAGACTCCTGATAGTTTTTTGTTAATAAAATCAGGTCTTGAAGAATGGCAATCAATGGTATTTTATCAGGTTTTTTTCTGGTTCAGACTACAAATGCCCAGTCCAATAGTCTTTGCTGACATTTGCTTAAACCCATGTAACAAAATGCAAGGCTAATATTTTACAAATAGGAGCCTAAATTTATCTGAGAAAGTATAGGTAATTGGGTATACAAAAAGAGTAATAGGGAAAGCATAGGGTTACTTTTGTTTGCCCAGATGGTTGATCTGATTGGCATACACAATTATCTGCTTTCATGGGTAGCCATATTTTGTGGGCAAAACTTAACAACCAATTTTATCACTCAGATGCTTCAAGTATTTCCATTGTTAAGCTGTCATTGGAAAACTTTGATACTGTCACTCTGGCACTGAAATGCTCACGCTGGTGGCCTAACAAAGTTTGAGGCCAACATGCTGTTAAAACTCAGGAATAGTTCCTTAAAGTCAGTGGAGCTCAGCTGCTGTAAAACAAGTGCAAGGGAGATCAGAATAAGCCCCCACCTTTCTCCCCCTGGGGATGGAATGGAATGGAATGCTAAATCCTACTTTATCCATAGTTAAACACTCTGAACTTGAACTCCATATTTACTGGGCCTCATAGTGGTACCATGTAGGCACCTCCCAGAGTTGTGTAGAGCTGCTCTGCTCCTGGGTGAACTCTGGGATGAATTATGCCTTATGGAGCTTTCTTCCCTGAGCTTCACAGAGAGACCCTGTTGCTACACCCATCCACGGGGCTCAGTTTATGTCTCCTGAGTTGGTCTTGCCGTGCAGACTGGTATGGAGGGGGCTAAGCCCTGAACCTGACTCCTTCTCTCCCCATTCCTGTTAGGTTGCTGTACACCTGTAGTGGTGTTGGAATGGACAGTCTTTGCACTTGCCCAAGTGATGGAAACTTCACTGTGCTTGGCAGATACATGAGCTGTGCATAGGTGGGGGAAGAGCTCCTTGTGCCCTCCTTACAAGGTGCTCCTGCCTCTTCAATTAAAAAAAAGAATCTAAAAAGCTATGGCTGGTATTGGCACTTTCAGCTGAAGATAAAAATAGGAAGTGGCTCAAGGGCAAAAGAGAAGCTGTGGCTGAGCTAGCGCTTTGGTGTTTAAAAGCACTGGGTCCTCGCTAGTAAAGGGTTGTGTGACCTGGGACTACATTTTAAAAGGGAAATTATTTCCACTAGTTCTACATCAAGCTGAGTATTCTTTTTAATTATCACTCTCCTTCAAAAGCCCCGACCTGCCAGGTGTTGAGCATCTTCTGTGTCATGCTGAACACCCCCAATCCTTATTGAAGACAGAGCCAGGCTTGGATCTCAGGAATTCCTGACCCCAGTTTGGTGCTCAGGTCACTCGTCCACAACACCCTTCTATTCTACTTAATGTAAAGCAGTGCTGACTGGAGAAAACTTAGGCTCTGCATCAGCCCAAGGTCTATGCTGGCTTCTGTCAGCATGCACCCTACCACAGATCCCTGGGATGGAAAAGAAGCCAGTGAGAGTTTAGGGCACTTAGAGCCTGAAACAGCTACATCCAAGTTCTTCTTCGAGTGATTGCTCATATCCATTCCAGTTAGGTGTACGCGCCGCGCGTGCACATTCGTCGGAAAACTTTTACCCTAGCAACTCAGTGGGCCGGCAGGTCGCCCCCTAGAGTGGCGCCACCATGGCGCTCCATATATACTCCTGCCGGCCCACCCGCTCCTCAGTTCCTTCTTACCGCCCGTGTCGGTCGTTGGAACAGTGGAGCGCGGCTTAGCTGACCTCCACTTCCCTAGCTACTCGTTTTCTCGTATATAATTATGCAGTTATAACACTTTTATATATATATTTGTATGGTTATACGTGTTTCTTTGCTAACATGGTTAGTTTAGTTAGCGGGGTTCAGGAAGTAGCCCCTTCCATGAGCCCAGTGCCGGAGCCATGAATGGCTCACCGGGTTTTCAAAAGGGGCCCGGCTTGCCAGAAGCCGCGGCCGAAGAGAGACCTACATGACTCCTGTTTGAAGTGCCTCAGGGAATCACACTTGACAGATAAGTGCCCCATTTGCAAGGCTTTTAAGCCGAGAACAAAAAGGTGCGGGACTTTCACTTGCCCCTCCACCTTGGGCGCGGAGCGATGTTCAAGCGGCGGGCAGAAGCGCCTCCTCGGCACCGGACCCCGCCGGTACCACCAAGGCCTTTCGGCACCGACCGTCGCCGGCACCGATGTCGACTCGACACCGTTCCCTTCTTCCGAGGTCGAGAGAGTCTACGATTCCTGCTGGTGCCTGGCGGCTCCCCGGCACGCGCCGTGGTTGAGCCCCCTGCTCCCGCTACTTCCGTGCCACCTGCATCGCAGCCAGAGAGCTCGCCTCAGTTGCGTTATCCGGCCTGCAGAGGCACCGATGACTTCGGCTCCGTCGATTCCAGTCCCCCAGGACCAGGGACTCCGGTGCCTGGCAGCTCCCCGGCTCGCGCCGTGGTAGAGCTACTGCTCCTGCTGCTTCTGTGCCAGCTGCACCACAGCTAGACAGCTCGTCTAAGATGGCTCGCCCGGCACCGACGACGTCGGCACCGTCGATCCCGGTCCCACGAGGGCCGTAGAATCCGGTGCCTGACGGCTCCCCGGCACGCGCCGTGGTTGAGCGTATTGCTCCTGCTGCTTCCGTGCCAGCGGCACCGCAGCCAGAGAGCTCGTCTAGTCGGATCGCCCGGCGCCGACACCTACTACGGCACCGATGACGTCGTCACCGTCGATCCCGGTCCCATAAGGGCCGTAGAATCCGGTGCCTGACGGCTCCCCGGCACACGCCGTGGTTGAGCGTATTGCTCCTGCTGCTTCCGTGCCAGCGGCACCGCAGCCAGAGAGCTCGTCTAGTCGGATCGCCCGGCACCGACACCTGCTGCGGCACCGATGACGTCGGCACCGTCGATCCCGGTCCCACACGGGCCGTAGAATCCGGTGCCTGACGGCTCCCCGGCGCGCGCCGTGGTTGAGCGTATTGCTCCTGCTGCTTCCGTGCCAGCGGCACCGCAGCCAGAGAGCTCGTCTAGTCGGATCGCCCGGCACCGACACCTGCTGCGGCACTGATGACGTCGGCACCGTCGATCCCGGTCCCACACGGGCCGTAGAATCCGGTGCCTGACGGCTCCCCGGCGCGCGCCGTGGTTGAGCGTATTGCTCCGGCTGCTTCCGTGCCAACGGCACCGCAGCCAGAGAGCTCGTCTACGTCGGATCGCCCGGCACCGACACCTGCTGCGGCACCGATGACGTCGGCACCGTCGATCCCGGTCCCAAAAGGGCCGTAGTATCCGGTGCCTGACGGCTCCCCGGCACGCGCCGTGGTCGAGCTAATTTTCCGGCTGCTTCCGTGCCAACGGCACCGTGGCCAGAGGGCTAGTTTAAGTCGGATCGCCCGGCACCGACACCTGCTGCGGCACCGATGACGTCGGCACCGTCGATCCCGGTCCCGCAAGGGCCGTAGAATCCGGTGCCTGACGGCTCCCAGGCACGCGCCGTGGTTGAGCTCCTGTTCCGGCTGCTTCCATCGGCGCCGTCGATTCCAGTCCCACAAGGGCTATCGAATCCGGTGCCCGACGGCTCCCCGGCACGCGCCGTGGTTGAGCGTATTACTCCCGCTGCTTCAGTGCTGACGGCACCCCAGCCAGACGGCTTATATAACTCGGTTCTCCCGGCACCGGCACCTACCGAAGCTCTGATGACCTCGGTACCGTGGATCCCGGCCCCACGAGGGCCGTCGAATCCGGTGCCTGACAGCTCCCCAGTACGCACTGTGGTTGAGCCTGCTGTTCCCTGCGCGCCGGAGATGTTACCAACGGCGAGGGCTCTCAGTGCCATGACGGAGTCAGTGCTGCCTGACCCGGGCACCGCCGGTACGGGTAATACAGTCTCTTCAAGGGACTGTCCCCTGTCAGTACAGCAGAGCGGCACCATCCATGATCACGGTCCCGCCGGCACGCCGGACACCACTGGCAGTCCCGGTACTGTTTTCCTCGGTACTGGTCACACTCGCTGCACCGGTCGGTATCCCGTTCGCCGACCCGCTATCGGCACCGTTCCGACATCTGGCACCGGGGCAGGTACCTTGACTCCTGTAGCTCTTCTCCGAGCCTCGAGATCTCGGTCGACCTCCCGACACCGTTCTGGTTGCGGGTCTGGATCTCGTTCCAGGTACCGATACCCCTCCCGATGCCGGTCCCCGGTGCCGAGTTGGGCAAGGTCCGAGTGAGTCAGAGACTCGGCCCGTGCCTTCTTTTAGTACCTCCATGGCCATCCGGACACGCATCCGTGTCATCCCATATGCGCAGATTTTATGCTCAGGACCACGATCCTGATATCATGGCCAGCGGGCGCCAGCCCCGAAGCAGAAAGAGCCTTGGCGAATGCAAGGTGTACTCTGCAGGGGCCCTGCGCCTCTGGGTAACAAAGCAACAAGCCTTGCTTAGCTGCGATAATTATAGCACCTGGGTGGAGGAGTTTCTCCCTCGAACCTCCCACCTAGAGTTCGCTGCCGTCTTGGAGGACGGGGGACAGAATTTACCCTTTGTTGGTACAGGCATCTTCGCGGCAGAGACAGCCCAGACTGCGAAGCCTGCTGGACAATAGGGTCCTAATGCGTCTCAGCGTGTATACGCTTGCGACCAACCGCAGGCCTTTATGGCCCCAGCCGCCATACTCTGTGCCTAGCCAGAGGCAGAACTCTGGAAAACGGCGAGGCCAAGGTGGCCGCAGACAAACGTCAGGCCCCCTAAAAAGCCAGAGTCGAGGTCCCTCGCAATTACCACTGGGACCAAAGACGGACCTTCCAAGGTTCGTCGGAGGGCGGTGTACCAGTCGCAAGACGGGATCCTGATCCCGCTTTCTCCTGGCATGGCCCCAGTTACTTTTAGATCGCTGGGTCCTGCGCACGATGGAGCATAGGTACCACCTTTAAATTGCTCCAGCCCTGTCCCCCTTCAGCGGACGAAAGGGGCTAGGGGTTTTACTCCCGTTATGCCCTAGTTCCCCACTCGAACACAGGTCTCAGACCTCCCTGGTCCTGCATGGACTCAGCCGGTTGGGGATAAGGTTGAAGTTCTGCATGGTATCCCTGGGAACCATTATTCCATCCTTGCCTCCTGGGGGCTACTATGCCGCCCTGGATAGGAAGGACGCGTACTTTAGCAATGCCATCTTCCCTCCGCACGGGAGATGCCTCCGCTTTATAGCCAGCGGTGAATACTCCCGGTTTACGGCCATAGTCGCCGCCTACCGTAGCTATGTCGGATATGCGTTTTTCCATATTGGGACGATTCGCTTATCCGAGGAGACTCTGACACACAACCCACTCAGCCGTGGGCATCGTCACGGTCTTATTCACAGATCAAGGCCTGATGATTACTATAGAGCAATCCACTCTGGTTCCCACGCAGAGGTTGGGCTTCCTAGGGGCTATCTTGGTCTCCTACCTAGCCGGAGCCTGCTTATCGCAACTGCGGTTTTAGGCGATGGCATCAATCATCTGAGGTCTGAAGGCTTTCCCAACGACCTCAGCTCGTTCTTGTCTCAGTCTCCTGGGTCCATGGTTGCCCGCAAGTTTGTAACCAAACACGCCAAGCTCCGCCTCCGTCCTCTCCAAGTCTGGCCCACCTCGGCGTACCGCTTGGACAGGGAGCCAATGGTCATGGTAGTCACCGTTCCCTCGAACGCCTTAGGCTCCCTAGAGTGGTGGCTAACCCCCTCCTTGGTGTGGACAGGATGCGGTTTCATCCGCCCCAGCCCTCACTGCCCCTGACGGCGGACGCATCATCTCTCTGCTCGAGTGCTCATGGTCACCTCCGAGCTTAAGGCCTTCGGTCTTCTAGAGAGCTGGCATTCCTCATTAATGCCCCAAAAATCAGAGTAGTCCGCCTGGCATGCCAGGGGTTCCAGCGGCAGCTGCGAGGCCGTTGTATCTCGGTGTTTACAGCCAACACAATGGCCAGGTGCTTCATAAGCATTCAGGGGGGACATAGTCCTCCCCCCTTTTTTGTCAGGAGGCCATCCATTTCCGGGTCTTTTGCATGGCCCGCTCGATGGAGCTGGCGACGTCCTTTCTCCCAGGCGTTCGGAACGTCTTATCTCTTTGACTCAGCAGGTCTTTCCTGTCTTACGAGTCATCACTCTGCCCCATGTGAGGCGTCCCGCTTTCCGGAAGTGGAAATGGTTCCTCACACAGACCTGTTCGCTCACCGCGAGTGCAGGAAATGCCAGGTGTCCTGCTCCTTCCAAGGTCTCTCCTCGGAATCGATCTTGGACGCATTCCTGATACCGTGGAACGGCCAACTGCATTATGCCTTCCCGCTGTTCCCACTGGTTCGTTACGTCCTGCTCAAATTCCGCAGGGGCGGAGCGTGCGTCATCATGATCACTCCAGAGTGGTCCAGGCAGCACTGACATACCACGTTGCTCGGCCTGTCAGCCCAGACCTCATCACTCAGGGCAATGACAGGCTTCGTCACTCGGACCTGCAGCCTCTTCGCCTCACGGTGGCTCCTGCGTACCTGAGTTGGGGTGACAGGCAGCCTTCCACCTGGTCAACGTACCGAGCCAGGTGGAAGCGTTTCCTTTACAGCTGCAGTACGCTCGATCTTGCTCCTGCTGAGGTCTCGATCCCCTCTATCTGGCCTGCCTCTGGCCTTCAGCGGCAGGATCTGGCGGTATCATCGCTGAGGATACTCTCAGCAGCCGTCCCTACCTTCCAGCAGGCTAAGATGGACGTTCAGTGTCCCACGCTCTATGGGTTCGAGGTCCCTCAAGGGCTTGGAGCGCTTGCACCCTCGGGTGCGCCGCCCAGCCCCGCCCTGGGGCCTCAACCTAGTCTTGGCCAGACGGGTCTCTGAGATCAGAGCTCTTACGAAGGTTCCACAAAGACAAGGTGCAGTTGTGACCGCACCCGGTTTTCCTCCCTAAGGTGTTTTGGCCTTTCATGTTACCCACAGCTCAACGCAATGGGCATAACCTTTGCACTCCTTGGACATCTGTGGAGTGCTCGCATTATCTTGTGCTGACAGAATCATTTCCTAAGGTGCCCCAGCTCTGCCCTGGAGCGGGCCAAAGGGAGGGCTTGCTTGTTTTCCTCTCAGAGGATCTCATCTTGGGTGATGGCGGACATCCCCACTTGTTCTGATTTGGCTCATATTTCACCAAGCCACATCACCGTGCATTCTACCAGGGCTCAGGCTTCATCTGCCGCCTTGCTGGCTCGTGTTTCTACCCACGAGACCTGTCGCGAAGCTCCATTGGTCCTCGGTCCTTACCTTTGCTTCGCAGTATGCCCTGGTTCAGCAGTCAAGAGAGGCTGTAGCCTCTGGCTCGGCAGTTTTATTCTGCCACATTTCACTCCGACCCCACCGCCTTTGTAAGGCTTGGGATTCACCTAACTGGAATGGATATGAGCAATCACTCGAAGAAGAAAAGACGGTTACTCACCTTTGTAACTGTTGTTCTTCGAGATGTGTTGCTCATATCCATTCCGCACCCGCCCTCCTTCCCCACTGTCGGAGTAGCCGGCAAGAAGGAACTGAGGAGCGGGTGGGCCGGCAGGAGTATATATGGAGCGCCATGGTGGCGCCACTCTAGGGGGCGACCTGCCGGCCCACTGAGTTGCTAGGGTAAAAGTTTTCCGACGAATGTGCACGCGCGGCGCGTACACCTAACTGGAATGGATATGAGCAACACATCTCGAAGAACAACAGTTACAAAGGTGAGTAACCGTCTTTTCCTCTCAGTCTATGTGTAGAGGTGGAGGAGGGTTAAATTCCTAATCTTATAAAACAAAACAGGAAAAGCATCTCTGTATCATATGTTCCATTTCTGTGTTCCGCTGACATTAAGCAATGCTTATGGTTTATGATGTCCTCAGAACCTATCATTGGAAATTCAGCAGTCTTGCTGTCTATGCTTTTACATCTGTTATTCAGTTTATTTTGCAATCTCTAACCACTGTTATGAATCTGGAATGAAGTGTGCACCTAGGAGGAATGACTTTAACTTGGAAACTTTTGCACATGTAACTGGGGAGAATATTAAGACATGATTGTGGGTCGGGTTTTTTTAACAGATTTCAAAAGCAAAGAAAGAAATTGCACCCTCACCAAGCAAAGAAAAACAGCTAGGAGGGAACAGACCACCTAGTACTGATGAGGTGTCAGACACCTGCCTTTAATTGAGTGTTTAAAGAAAACAGTGCAAGCATGTCTTTTAATTCATAATGAGTTCTGACTTGCTTTGACATAAGCTGTGTGAAAAAACGTGTGCTGTTAGTTGAAAGTGTGCTGTTAGTTGAAAGTAATAAGGTAATTTTTATTCAGTACTTCAGTGCTGGAGTATGTTGAATGTGTGCATAGAATTGAACTAAAATGAAGACCTAAAATGATTGAATCTGTGCAATGAAAAAGGATGCTCAGGTTACATGAAAGAGCCACCTTTGACATCCTCATAGCCACCTGCTGCTTTTCTGTGCCCTTCCCTTTCTCCTTCCTGCAATGTCTTGTCAATCTTCTGCTTGAATATTGGTCAGGATATGATATGACATTCCCTATCTCTCTCTTCTCACTGACAGTGGGATGTCTCACCAGCTCTTCTCTTCTACCGATCCGTCTGCCCCAGCACAGTGAACTCCTACCTTTTTCCTAAACCTCTTAATATCATCTGGTACCTTCCCCCCAACAATGCAGATCATGGTTGTCTCCCCTGTTCTTAAAAAATTGCTCTCACCAAGGTCTCAGATTGCTTCTTCATTGCCATATCTCAAAGCCTCTGCTCCATCCTCACCCTCTTTGACTTATCAGCTGCTTTTGATGCTACCAGTCACACTGTCCTTGAAATCTTGTCCTTTCATCATTGCCTCCTCCTGTTTCTCTTTCAGCATCTCAGGTGGTTCCTTCAGTGTCTCAGCTACAGGGCTTTGTCCTTAGTCTTTTCCACTTCTCCTTCTATATGCTTTCTCTTGGCAATCTTCTCCGCTTATTTTATGACTCAAAAAATTACCTCTGCATTCTTGACCTTTCTCCCTATACCCTATCCCACATAATGGTCTGTATCTCTGACATCATCTACTGTGTATCTCATCATAAACTCAAAATTATCATGGCTGAAACTGAAATCTTCATCCAGGGCCGGATTTACATCTTATGGGCCTCTAGGCACAGCATCTTCAGCACCCCCCTGCTCACAGCTGACCATCATATTGCACATGGTTTTAGAGAGGTGAGGTTTCCCTAGAACACCGGCACCCCTAGGCAAATGCCTACTGTGCCTAATTGGAAATTTGGCCCTGTCTTCATCTGCTCCCCATTTTCTGTCACTGCCAACAATACTATCCTCTTCCCTGTCATTCAGGCCCACAATCCTGGTGATAATCATCTTCTCTCTCATCTCACATCCAGTTTTCTGGCCAAACAAATCTTTCAGTTTTCTCCAAGTAATTTCCAAGACCTGACCTTTTCTCACTGTCTGCTAAAACAGCTAAAACTTTTCTCAGGCCCATCATCTTCACTATCACAACCTTTTCTTTTCTCCTTACACATAAACCTTCCCGCAAATTTAGCCTCCTCCAGTGGCTTTCCCTTCTCCACCTAATCAACTTTTGGCTTCTTCTCTTAATCTTTAAGGCTCTTTACAGTTCCGCCTCTGTGTCTCTGATTTTATATCTGGTTGAGTCACTTCCTGAGAACAGTACCATCCTCTCCTGCCTGCATGACCATTACCCCAACTACTATCTCTGTGTTTTCACTAACCCTGTACCCTTGTTGCAAGGAATGCCTTTATATTCTCATTGATATCTACTTCTGCCATGATGCTTACAGAAAATTGCCAGATGGCACTGACTAGGTAACTAGCCAAGGAGGATTGCTGATATCTTATTTTTATAATTTAAACAAAGCAACAAAAATATTTTGATACAGAATCATGAATCTGTGCACACAGCTAGTCTACATATCAAGCCACTCCTATCATTGTTACCCTCAGTCTGTCCTCCCCCATTTCCTCCTTTTGTTTTTTGCACCCATGTAACACTCTGGTAGTGCTTGACTGAAAAACACATCCGTCAGCAAGGGACAATTCCATTGGGAAATATTGTGTATGTTGTTGACTCATTATTACTGGCAGTTCACTATAAAGGAAGAAGGTGTAGCTCCCAGACTGAGAGGACCTAGGATCTGGACTGAACATTGCTCTGAGAGAAAACTGTGAGCAGTCAAACCTGAGGAGACAACTTGAGCTGGATTTTTGTTTATTTGTTTAATTTGAAGTTCCTCTTGTAAAACAAAACCTAGGAAGGAAGGTAAGTTTTGACTTTCTGCAACATGTGTTCTTCATGTTTAGAGCAAGTGGTGAAGCCACCTGCTCACAAGCCATGTATATTGCTTTGTCTTAAATTTCATTGTACACACTCAGGGAGAAGACCATGTCTTCTTTATGTTTTCCCCCTTCCTTGTAGTATGTGCTGTACAATCTAAGCTGGGTCTTCTGGATGCTACTGTGATACAAAAAGATAAAATAACAATTTTACTTGTAGCAAAGAGGCGTGGTTTCCCTCAGCGATTGACAGCAAGGGATGGCCAGATGCCTCCTGGTGGGTGGATCCAGGAAGGCCATACCCACCATGCCAGAAGCAGATGGGTGGTACCAGAGCAGGAAGTATAAAAGACGGGCCCTGTAGCTCAGTTGGTCTGTAGCCACTGAGGGAGACAGACACTTCCATCCCACTGCAGAAGACTTCTGTTGTCCTGAGGACTCTCCCAAGCTATCAGACCCAGCCAATGCCAAGGAGCTGCTGGGATTGCCACTGGCAGTGTATCCCGTGAAGCCGAGTGACAACCCATGTACACCCCAAGGGGAGGGGACGACAGTCAACGACAGTCTGGCTGAGTTACTGCCTGAACCAAGGTCAGCATGTTGCGGCTGGATCCCCGCTAACCCAGTGGATGAACACTTTGCCACTGTTAGGGTCCTAAGCTGTGACTCGCTGGAGTCATATGGGCCCGGGTCCCCTTATCTCTTGCCACTCCACCCCTGAGTTGGCAGCCTCCCCACCATAGGCCAAGAGGCCTACGTTTGTCTGCAGTCTACCTGAGCCAAGACATCAGGCAATAGATTGTCTACTGCTCTGCTCTACCGCAGAGGTCAGAGAAATCCCCTCCTGAGCCTGAGGCCTGAACCTCGAGACTGTTTGGTGCCCCAGCCTGCCTGAGGGCCTGGGCTTCTTGAATACTCACTGCTGTGCCCTGCCTGAGGATTTGAGCCCTAGAGACAGCTAACTTCCCCGTTTTACAGATTGCTGTTCTAGGTGCGTGATGACAAAGAGGCGTGGCGTCCCTTTGAGATTGACAACAAGGGACAGCCATATGCACCTACATACTTCATTTACGTCAAAATCCATTACTGTAAGACTAGTGTGGGATCAGGGTGAGGACCAAAATTTACAATCACAATTGTTTCAATTTATACTGAGAACTAGTTCAATTGCAAAATACTAAACCTTCAAAAATCTAAGAATTAACTGGTATATCAGCATGATTGAACTCTGAAATGTAGGCCCCAATTTTGCAATTAGATCTGTGTGGGAGGACCCCTGCTTTTGGGCAGAGCTCCACTGAAGTAAAAAGAATTACTCTGGAGGGACAGGCTTACAAAAATGAAAGCAGAGTTAACTTAAGGCTGCTATTGAAAATATTTCCACATGAAGGAAGAAATATGATCTTAGGTTTTTAGATTGCTTTGTATTTGCAGGCTGCTGTCTCATAAAGGTAATTAGTTTTCAAACTACCATCAGTGTATTTGATATAAGAGGCACAAACAGGTCTTTCATCACACTCATTATTATACAAGAATAATCTTCATATCATGCACACACTTATAATATTTATAGTGATGATAAAATTCAGTATAATGAGATGTGCCTTCAAACAAGCTACAGTAAATCATACCATGTAATCTACTTAAAAGAGCTGTTCAAAATCTGTTCTTCAGACTTTTGTAAGCTGTATTTCATAGTGACCATATAATACAGGAGGCTACAAAAAGGAAGAATATTAGGCTGTATAGTCTGGTAGATTAAGATTCCTTAATCTTTTAGAATTGCCCGGTCTTGTTTAGAGAGATCTTCTCACGGTGGCTATTGAGAAAGAACAAATACAAGAGCTTTCAGATGGAGTTGGACATAGCAAATGCTGCCAGACACCATTCACTTCTCATCTTACAGGCATTAAAAGATTATATAAAATAGTATGTAAAAGACTTGAATCTTTCTGGAGTCTTCATGAGGCTGTTGCATTTAAAGGGAAACCATCCATTTAAGAAGCACATACTATTGGATGTTACATGTGAGCTTACTGTACTCAAAAGAGATTAGCATTTTGTGCCCAGTGTGATTGCTCTGTGCATTTGACAGTACTTTGTTATAAAGTCAGATTTTAGTTTTTTCCTGCATAGTCAGGTAGGGCCCAATCCTGGAGGCCCTGATGCACTTGGTTTCAATGGCACTGTTTACAGGAGTAAATAAATGAGGTTGGTATTCAGCCCATGGTGGTGTTTTTTTAAATGGTGAAGGAGCCATATATCAGGGAAGACTGAGTTCCACACCAGAGGGACCATAATCACCTGCTCATCAGAGGCATGGTGATGGGATACTTAAAAGGCAGGTGGTGCTGGAGTCCAGTTATCTCTCAGGATGAGCATCACAGAGGAAGTCTGGAAGATGTCAAGCTCTGAAATTTGTTCTCCTTCCCATGACATCTACTACTATGGCAAGCACTCCTCAGGCACTTGCCATTTTCAGCTTTTGTGTGAATAGGCAATTGATTAGCTTTTCAAGCTACTTTGTCCACCGGGGCATGATTTCTCTGTAGCAGAGTTATGAGCAAACTGCATGTCCTTTCAGCTATATGTTGAAATTATACATTGCTAAGCCTGTAAAAGTATTCACTGTCAACATGACAAAAACCATGGTTTTACTCCTTTTCTGAACCTACAGCTTGGCTTATGAGAATAGTATTTCTGTAATTTTATCATACTTCTCAACCTGCCAAGGCCAGAACATGGGATGCAAGGTGTGACAAACTGAAGGACACACAAACTATTCATGCAGGAGATTTTAAATGCTGTGGGGTTCACTCCTTGAATGTAAATGATTCTTTATTTCTGATGTAAATGATTCCCAACTATAGAAGAGAGACAATTTAGTAGGAAACATAGGAAATGTAGGACTAAAATAAGTGGCATCCTTCAAAATGAGGGACATTTAAGATGTATCCCCTCTGGAAAGAAAAAAGGGAACAGTTTTACTTTCCACATTTTATTTACAATACATTCAGTCCTTTATATAGCTCCTCCTTTCCTCCAAAAGATTCTCAAAATGCTGAAGACACAATGTGCTTACAGCACCACTACAACAGAAAGTAAACAGAGTCTCAATAGATAGTACTGGCTAAGTGTGCATCCCATATCAGAAAGGATATGGGATCTTTAATGTGCAGCAAAAGAAACCTTGTCTTGTCATTTAAGTGTGATCTAAAAGATCCATACAAAGTAAAGTGCATGAAACTCAATGAATGCCCTGAGTGAACTCCGGCTAAAGGAATCAATGGGCTATGCTAGAAGCAGATATACTGCTCATATACACATGCCACAAAGGGTCTAGAGAGTCCTCACAGGAGCGATAGAACCATGTGCTCAAATAAAAGCAAGATATAAAATAATGCACCATGGGTAACCACAACTATATAATTGACTTTCTTTGGAATCCAGATGCAGGTGGCGCCAGTGAATATGAAAAAGGCTGCCAAATGTCACTAAGCAAATCTGTGTTCTTGTATAGAATAAAAGGAGCATTCAAGGGACAGGTGAACAAAAACAGATACATGCATGGGCCAGATCCTCAGCTGATGTAAATCAGCCATTCAAATAATTGGAGCTCCACCAATTTACAGAAACTGAAGAAGTGGCCTGCAGTGTCTTGTCTCAGAAGAAGGCAGTAATATTCCTGACAGTGAGTACATTACCGAACAGGAAGTTGAGATTCCACCAAAGAAAAACCCATTTTAAGAAACAGAAAACTAACAATGAAATGGAACGCTGGTCTGGGGGATCAATTACAGATTGGTTTGCAACCTGGAACCAGAGTTTTCAGCTCAAAGGAAAGATCCATCACATGTAGGTGCTCGGCTCATTTCATCTATAGCGCCTGGAGTGCTCTGGATTTATCCCTGTATGAAGGCAGTTGTAGTGGTAAATATGATACTCAAAGGAAATGGTTCCTGTTTTATAAAGGAAACCAAGATTTTTAAAACTGACTTCCTGATGCGTTCCCCAAGCTTCCCCTCTGGTGAGAGACCCAGATCAGGAAAGAGGCTGGTCTCCCAGATTTCCTGTCTGAGCATGTACCTTAGCAAGAACTCCAGACTATTATTGTTAATTTTATATGGAAAACCTAAATTTTCCACTTTAGCCAAGCAGGGGATGAAAGCAATACATAGATGAAAAGAATTAAACCTATTCTAAACTGTAATTTAATCCAGAACACAAATAAGAATATTTCCTCTTCAACCGGTATAAATGTCTGATCCAGCTCCCATTCAAGTCAGCAGAAGTTGTGCCATTTTGCTGGGAGTAGAATCAGGTCCATGTTACAATGATAATATTCTGCTTCTCTGTTGGCTCACTATTGGACTATGAAATTCTATGAACTATATATCTGAACAGATATTGAAATCTCTCTCTCATCTATTTATAAAGTACTGGTAAAAATATCAAATATCCATGTAAAAGATGAGAAAGGGAGCTATAAAATTTCATACATAGTAGTGTTTTCCCCATGTAATTTTCCTAGAGGTGTTTTTTTTTTAGGGCCAGATTCCAATTGCCTTATTCCCACTGACTAATACCTTGCTCCTCAGTTAGTCTCACTGACGCCAGTGGAGCCACTTGTGGTGCAAGGTGGTAGTCACTCTTAGTAAGGCCATCAGTATCTGACCCTTAGCTTTTCAAGAGAATCAAAAAAATGACCCTCAGTGGTGGCAATGACAAAACAATGGCAATGCTATTAACTTTCTCTACATAAAGCTTTTGTGAAATCCAGCTTCAACATTCTATGCCTGACAAATGGTGCAAATGCCCCTCGACACCAGCTGCAAATCATCAGTGGAAATATTTTATTAGTACTGTACTTGTGGGAAGTAAATTGTTCTGTGTGAGAAATGCAGATGACCACCTGATCAGATGCTTTTCTTGTGACCTCTTTGGTAAGAATATTCTGACAGACAGCTTTCTCTCTTACTGGAGTCGTTTTTCCCCTATTCAGGCTTTTCAGCAATTGTGCGCAATGATTTTAATTGATTTCTACTATGATACCACTATTTCCAGCGCAGTGTCACTTAGCACTGGGCATGTTAACAGATGCTAAACACTGCCCACACTATCTGATCTATTTTATGATTATTTTTAAACATGATTTTTTTTTGTTTTGTTTTTTTTTTGTGGTTTTTTGCCTCTGCTTTATTTTCCCATCAGGCCTTTTGATTTGTGGTTTCTTCTTCACTGTGAATAAAGCCACTCTCTTTTTCTGAGATTGGATTACCATCCAGTGACCCTTCTTTGTAAGGACCACCTGCCTAACAAAAGAGGTTTCTTCCTGCAAGCACTGGTACTAGGAGAGAAGTTATAAAACAAGGGAGTCACTAGGACCCTTTGCTTAACCCTTTGCAGTCTCCATAAAGCTGAGCAGCCTTTTATATCCGCCAGGTTTTCAGTGTTGCTAATTTTGATCACTCTTGTTCCCTTCTAAAGGGCTCTAATCCAAGACCTAATCAAACAACAGGGGTTCTCAAGCTTAAAAACCACAGTGCAGCTCCCTTATTACCAAATTGGCTGAATCTAGAAAATAACTTTAATTGCCACAAAAATAAGGTAAAGTAATTTCTGTTCATTTAATTCCCCCCCACCACCCATGGCAATGAGAAAAAGTCAGACAAGAAAGGAGAGTGAATTTAGAAGGCTTTAGCGGCCATGGGGACCATTATTAATTTTTCTTTCCATCTTAATTTTTCCCCACAGAACAAAATAAGAAATGTTCTCTGTCTGCTTTTAAAATGAAAACGCTAAACTTTGCAGACTCATCACCTTCATAAGCATTCTTAGTTTTACTATACCAGTGTGGCATATTCAATGCCAAAGGTAGATGCTCCTAGCTAAGAGACTTTTGGAAATGGGCCCAGGGCCACTGCCTTGAAATAGTCAGATCAAATTCAGAGATGACGTATAAGTTAGACTCTCATAGGCTATGCCTACACTATGAACTAGGAGTGTGATTTCCCTGCTTGTGCACACATGCTCATGCTTGCTCGCATCAAGCTAGGATGAGTATAAATAATGTAACCATGATAACACGGGTGGCAGCAGCAGAGGCTTGGCTGAGCTGTGCCAAGTACAACCAGTGGATTTGTACCCCATGCAGCTCTGCCATGCCTCTACAGCTGCTGCCCATGATGCCATGACTATGCTACTATTTGTACTTGCACTAGCTCAATGAGCGCTACTGTGAATATGTGTACGCGAGCAGGGAAATCACACTCCAGCTTGTAGTGTAAACAGAGCCTTACACTCAAACTCCTTCACACTCAGAGCAACCTACATTCATTTTACTTCTGTGCCAGTGTCTAAGATGGTGGAACTTACATGCCAAGGAGCCAAAAAAGGTGGAAGTTTTATAAGAGCTTTCACTCTATTTTACCTTATAGTATTCTCTAGTGTCCTGACTTGTAAATTACAACCACTATACTACTGTATAATCATGTCTAAGTAGCTCTCACAGTATCAGTCTTGCCAACGCGCATTATTTTATCTCAAATTTCACAATATTTGGTAATTTTCTTAAACCTCCAGCTCCTAGAGTCATGTGAATCTGTGAGAATCAAAGCTTTAATTAAAAAATAAAGTGCTCTGCCCTCACGGTTGGGGAAAAAGCTTCAACACATGACACAAGTGCACCTAGGTGGCTCAAAAGTCAGAAGGCAAATAAAAAGAAATGTATTGTTTGGCTTAAAAATTGTGAGAGTTTGCAAACATCTCATGGTTTTTGTGACCATGACTCATGATTTTAAAATGTTGGCAATACCAAAGTGTATAAGGGAATCTGATACTACTTTACCTAGTGCCTCTAATTTTCAACCTGTGGAGTTCAAAGACCTGATTGCCATCTCAGTCACATTGGCATTAGTCAAGAGAATCATCAATAGAAGTGAGATCAGGATTAAGCCTCGCACCTGTAATGGAAGTGATAAGTTCAGTATTGGACACTAATGAGAAGATACTGCATGCTGCTAAGTGCTGTCAATTCCTATTGATATCAGCATAAAATCTAGTGTGTCTGCATAACTTTTTAAGTGGATTTCATATCTACACTTTTTTTTTTAAATAAATCACCCGCATTTTCAACAGGTCAATGACTCTGAGAGATGAAAAAGGTTAATAAGAGAGCTTTAAAATGATCAAATCTGTGAGCCCAAAAAGATTTTAAAATATGATGAGTGCTACATACACCCTTATTTACAAAGGTCAGGGTGAGGCAAGAAAGTGCAAGCAGTTTATTGGCAAGGAAGGAAGTTGTTTAAGAAACTGATTCCCAACCCTTAAAATAAAAATTAGAAAAACTCAGCTAATCTGATTTAAAAGAGAACAACAGATCCATTTCATTGACATTTCTGAAAGCTTTTCATGAATTCCTTTAAGAAAGCACAGAAATAGAGACCAGCACAGGGACCAAATGTGCTAAGGAATTGATGCATAACTTTCCTACATTCCAAAAGACTTATTTAATGTTCTGTGTCATTGATTAGATGGTGAATTAGTACAGCAATACATAAACAGTTTCCAAACATTGTCTTCATCAGACTAAATGTCACTTTTGGGGAGCAGTTACTTCTTTGGGAAGAGAAATCTTGGAATACCAAGTTCTGTATAACCATGGTCCATTGAGCCAGTATATAGTGCCAGAACAATGGTTGGTGTTGGTTGAGACCTTCACCACACCAGTGAAAGGTGTAGCCTTGTGTAGAATGCTACACGAGACATAGAAGGAAAAGACAAGAAGTAACAAGACAAAACATTTGGAGATGGGAAGAGTGGGGAAAGAAACAGAAAATCCAAATAGAAGAGAGGTAGAAGCAAGGAAAATGGCTTATTGGTTGCATTGCTCTGCACCATTTTCAAACATACCAGATCACTCTAATGACCCATTGTTGAGAGGTTGCATTTGGCAAATTAGTTAGTAAATGAACCAACTAGAACTGGGCAGAAAAAGGTAATTCCATTTTGTGGAGGATTTCAGTAGTTCAAAACAAGGCTTCACTCTAATTGGGAACAAATACCAAAAATTTCAACATTCCCCATGAAAGGGAATAGAACTCAGACTCTGAATCCACAGACCCTGGAAGCCATGAACTCACTAGCATCCCACTACTCAGGCCCTTGTGGAGCTGGATGGGTAACTTGGCAGGAAGCAGGCCGGTTTCTGGTGGAAACTTGAACCCTGCCTGAAACTCTGGAGAAATAGAACTGTATCTGCAAAACATTTCAATTTCTCCAAATCAGCAAATTCCAACTGAACATTGTTTCATAAGAATTTGTCCAACCCACTCTAGAAACAGCACAGTAAAATAGAACAAGGCTAGTGCATTACACATATGTACCTTGCTAAGTAATTTAGCTGTAATTATGATAATATTTCGTAGGCTAGTAACTGTTTTGTGGCATATATTAAAAAAATACAACAGGTTTAATAATACGAGAGATATCATTGCAATTAAAGGTTTTAGCCAACACTGAGCCAGATCTTCTGGCCCCTTGGTCATGTGAGTAAGAACTTAGGATTTGATTTTCCACTGCTGTGCTCCTATACAAATTCAGCACATTCTGCACTGCAGTTGTGTAGATCAGTGAACCCCGTGGCCAATTCTGCAGCAGAGGAATCACACAAAACATGAAGGTCTCTCTGGTTTTAACCCTCTTTGCTTCTTTTCCTGCACCCTTGATTTGCCAGCTTCAAGTTCTTTGTCTATCTAATTTAGATCACAAGGTCTTTGTGGCAAGGTACATGGCTTTTCTCAATCTCTGTAAAGAGCTATACGAAATTATGATGCCATAGAATTTTTTAACATTAATGGTTTGGGCCCTCATTCAGGTCAACACTTAAGCATGTGCTTAAGTACTACTGAATTCTGGGCTACGGGTTTGTAGGAGCTCACAGATGTACAAAGTTTTGATCCTCAAGAGGGTGCCATCACCAGAGTATTTTAGGGCCTACCATGAGGGATAGGTGCAGGGAGTATCATTTGCAGGGCAGGGATAGCCAGGAGAGTTACAAAATTTTTTCATAGGGTTGGTTTTAAGATCTGTGGTTGGTTTGAATCTAAGCCTTGTTTAGTATTAATTTCCCACTAAATACTACAATATTGCTGAAATGAGGGTGATTGATATGGTCCATACAAGTTTTTTCCTCACTGAAAACTTTGACAAAAATAAAAACAAATTCATTTTTGTTTAAAAAATAAAAATCGAAAATCAAAATATTTCTCCAAAATCTGCTGAAAACTAAAAATATTGAGATTTTGGCTGAAAAATTTTGACTTTCTGATTTTCTGTTTTCCAGTGACATTTTTTTGAGAAAAGCAGATATTTTCCAATTAACTGAAATCCTAAACTTTCATCAAAAAAATGTTGATGAAATTTTTTTGACCAGCCTTATGAATCTCACATTCTGGGATGCAATCCAGACTAGTGAGGGTTGTGTAACCACTTGCCCTGCAACCTGAGGTGCCTCACAACACTTTGCTGCTGGAGCTCCCACCCTGGGACTCTTACAAACAACCAAAGAACATACAGGTCAGACCCTGAGTGTCTGTGTATAGCTGCAGCCTGCAAGCAATTCCTGTCACACTCTGGCTTCCACCAGTCTAGATAATCACTTGCAGAGTGATCCCAATACACTCCTACTCCTGATCCCTCCTTCCCCCAAAAAGTGTGTTCTGCACTGTCCAGCCCTCTCTTGGACAGTTCAGATCTTTTTAAGGGTCAATGTACAATAGTTTGCTACTTTAACTGTAGTTAATTCAGTTTAAACCCAGCACTGATTTTTTAAATCAAATCCAGAGTTATGACCTGGAAATTTAGACACGAAACTTGAGCAAAATCAATGCTTATACTAGTTTCAGTTTTAATTAAAACAAATATATTTAACTACAAATAGAGATTTTAAGTGAGTATAAGTACAAGGTATTAAAGTCAGAAATGATTACAAGAGAAATAAAGACAAAAAGCTTTCTAGTAACTAGACTTAGTTCAAGGTAAAATGTTTACCAAATGCTCCCAGCAACAGGGATGACCAAATTGTCAGGCCAGAACCCCTCCCAAAGACCGAAGGCTGGTTCCTTTGTTTTCTCAGGTGAGGATGTGGGGGGTGAGAGAGAGAGAGAGAGAGAGAGAGAGAGAGAGAGAGAATCCCTGGAGTGTTTTCCCTGTCCTTTTTATGGTCCAGTCACCCTTTGAAATACATTTTCCTGAGTGTTACCCCTGGACAAGGTTGCTTCCAGCTGTGACGATGGAGACATGAGTGGAAATCCTGGTAAAAGGTTCCATTTGTTTGCATATGTTAAAATGCAAATCAGTTTGTTCGTGCTTCTCTTCACTACCAAAGAATGGCCACTTGACTGGTGATTGCCAATCAACTTCGATGATACCTGGCTAGAAGTGTCAGCATGTCCTTTGTCTTTAAGGAACAGGTATACCTGCTCCCTAGACTTGTCTGGTAAACATATTTCAGTCATGATTTCAGCTTATGTTCTTAACTTTACGTATAATGTTGCTACACACATTGCCTTATGGTATTATAAACCAGTATGTTATTAGTTTTTAAATGCTATCTCACAAGGCATATTTTGTACAAAGATTACTACAGTGGTGTGTAGCATGTGAATACAGGAATGCAGTCAGTTACAATAAGTAACATTGCAATGACATGCAGAGGCAGCACAGCTTGTAACATTTTGGGGATATCTTAGATGCATTTGCTAGATGCTCTTTTTTTCAGCACTCGAGAAAGGCATTCCAAGTCAAATGAAAGTCCTGGTGTAGGACAGAGCCTTTTCCATGGAAATTGGATCTGTTTGCAATCCACAGTTATGAACTGGAAATTTAGACACTAAATATGAGAACATCAATGCTTATGCTAGTTTCAATTTGAGTTAAAGAAATATTTAAAGGTCCAGTCTTGCAAGGCGTTGGGCTGCTGGGCAGTCCTGAGTGGTGCTGTGTGCTGTCTGTTCTGTTGACATTAGTGGAAGCTGGATGCACTCAGATCTTTGCAGGGTTGGAGCTACAGCCTTGGATTCCAAAAAGGTGCAGAGCCCTTCTGAGAACCTGAGTACCCTCAGTTTCATTGCCCTCATTGGGAATTGAGGTCCCACAAGTAGAACTGAGTCTTAAGTCCTTAGCTGACTTTCTTGTGAATTCAATTTTTTTTATTATAACACCAAAAGAAGGCGTTACATGTATGCTGGCTACGATATTTCAATCTCAACCCTTCGCAGATTCTGCTCTGCCAAGTGATGCCTTTGGGATGTTGGAATTAAAGAGAGTATCGAAATAAGGCCTGGGTTTCTATGAGAAGAGAAGCATTCCTTTCAAACGGTCTCAAATGTCAGGCATTCATTTGCCAGTGCATTTTAGGCAGGACAGGTGAGAAGTGAGGCACATTCTTTCCATTGTGTCTTTTGCCACACTTACCCAGCTCTATATACTGTGTAATGCCATGGTGGTGGTTGTTTTTTTTTTAATAAGTTAAAATAACATTAAAGTTTTAAGCAAAGACTTTCTCTAGCAAAGTTAATATCCTGTCTCTGATTCACTTTGCTATACCTAGAATAGCATCTCAGAACAGTGTGAAATATTCTGTACTAAACATGAGAAGCCTGATACATTCAGAGCACTCCATAGCTCTTGATTTTAAGGAGAGCAATACATGCGCAGCACAGCTTAAAATCCAGCCCAGGTGCTGCAATTGAGGTACAATGGAATAAGTGATGGATGCAGTGGCAGACTTGCTCTTTTCTAGCCTTTTTTGGTTTATTTCAAATGTAAATAACTCATTTAAATGAATATTTTAAGATACTTTAAATTATTTTCTTAATTAAAGAAAACCTCACATTCTGAAGTAGCCGACTTTGAAATGCCCTGTTTTATATTAAAGTGTAACACAGGTATAAAGCTGTTAAAAAAGTGCAAAGAGCATCTGAAACAAGGCACAGTAACACACATGTGCCTTCTTATGTATGTAATTAAGGCCTGTCTCCCCACCAGATGCCTGTTTCTATACTGTAAACATATCCATTGTGTTATCCTTCCATAAATGATTTATACATCTCTCTAAAATCAGATGACTGTTCCTGCTCTCTCTCATTCTCTCTCAGAAAGCACTCCAGTACTATAGTAGCCAGTGTCAAAAAAACCCACCCTGACTTTTATGAAATTTTGACACAAATTATTGAAATTTGTTTGGGAAAACAATTGTCACGTCAGGCCAGATTATAGAACAGGTCGGTTTTCAAAAATTCAAAATGTGGATGACATTTTTTCTCAAAAGTTGTCACTAATTTTCAAATTACTCAAATGAGAACCTAGATAGCGACGAAACTGTGTTTCAAATTAATGTGTATTTGATACAGGATGAAAGAGAGCCTTGATGATATACTGATCTTTTAGGTGTCCCACATAATCACATGATAAGTTTCCTTTCCCAGTTAATCCTATTCCATTTCCGGACTGTAGTTACTGAAGGGAGAATATCTGTATACGCAAAAGCAGTCAGTATTTCCTGCTGGACATGTGGCTGCTGCTGCTGCTATGTATTTCTCACTGTTTGTGCTGTTCTGTGTTGGAGAAGTGGGGATTAATAGCAGGATGATATCTAAGTTTGGTTTGAATGGACAGTTACTTAGTCACAAGAGAATCGACACAGAGTGAAATTCATTTGTGTAGAGAGGACCAGAATAAGGTCTATGCACCACTTAGGCTATGTCTACACTAGCATTTTTGTCAGTAAAACTTTGGTTGGTCAGGGGTGTGGAAAAACACACCTCCATTGACATAAGTTACACAGACCGACGTGCCGGTGTAGACAGTTATGTTAGCGGGAGATATTCTCCCTAGCTACCACTGCTTGTTGGAGTGGTTTAATTATACCAACGGGAGAGCTCTCTTCTGTTGGCACAGAGTGGCTACACGGAAGACCTTACAGCAGTGCAGCTGCAGCAGTGCAGCTGTGTCACTGTAATGTCTGTAGTGTGGACATAGCCTTAAACTCTACATTGAGTGCTTGGACCAGCTTTTCAGATGACGTAAACTGGCAATGCTACATGTATTCAGGGAGAAGAGATACTTATGGGAAGTTTGTTTATAAAATTATGTAGCCTCTGGTTCAGCAAAGCACTGGCTGCATATGTTAAAATCCCACATTTTGTTGAATTGGGGTGTTGATGACAAAAATGCAAGTAGTCTACTATAAAATGTGTACTTTTCAGAGAGACACATATGTCTGTTACCAAAATATCTAGTCACTCCAAAAGATCAAGCACAACATCTATACCATTCTTCAAATTCCTGACAGATATTTTTGGCATAGTGTAATAATATCTCTAGGAATTCTCAAACGTCTATCCCCTTATGTCTGTCAGCAAAGAGCCCATGCACAAAAACCTGCTGGCACATGCAAACTCAAATGATGAAACAGGGAGTTTGAATTTCTGCCTCTTTCGATCACATTTAGTTATGCAGTTGCATTCATTCCGCCCATGGATGATGGAGCAAAAATCTGACCAAGCTGCTGTAAAGAAAAAAATTGTATTCCTGGCAGATTGAACTGAAGGTGAGAATGAATGAAAACTAACTGCAGGTCTGAATTAGTTCTGCCAAGCTGGATACAAAGGAGTGTTATTTTTCCAAAACAGGGAAGTCATGTGGCTGGTTAGTAGATAAGGGGAAATTGGGCAAGTTTGATTTGTTGCCTTTTTTCACTACAGAATTCAGTACCTTATTTTCTATGTAAGTAGCTGCATCTGAATGAAGAAAATATGCTTGAGTTCATCTTGATGCAAGCTGCCTTAAAAGAGAATCCTTTAAAGAGAATTTCTGAGAGCAGTTTATGTAAGATCCCCCTTGAATTGAAAGTCAGTCCACCTGCTATCTGGCAGAAAGACCATGCTCATAATTAAAAGCAGACATTTCAAAGAATGTTAGTACCCAGTAGGGTCTTGAATTTTGGGCGTTTTGAAGGGTTCCACCTCTTTTAGACAGTGTTTTCTATCCTTTGAGGACACTGGAGAAATGAACTAGCAATATTTGGCTAATATTAATACATTCTATAAAGGAAAGAGCATCTTGAATAGCTTTTGCTGCCAAGAATCTGTTGTTTAAAGCAACTCACCAAACTTTAAAACACTGTGTGAACCCTCCCTAGTTAAAGTTTTTCTTTCTGGCTTAAATTAGTTCAGCAAGTAATCAACCATGGTGGGAGGATGTTCGTACTGTGTTTTGGTATTCAGTTGGTGGGTGGAGAAGTTGTTTCTAACTGCAAGCTGCTACGAGGAACTGAGTGTCCTGCAATACGTTCTTTTTAGGAAAAATTTTTTAAGTATGAGCTTAATTTGCATTAAAAAATCTGGATATTCCAAACATTTTTTCTTTACCAAACATATTTTGCTTTAAATCTTAAATTACAATTACTTCATCTCAAATATAATTTCATGTTCTTATTTACTTGGACATTATGCTATCTGCACAGAATAGCAGATGATATTTACTTCTTTGGGCAGGGAAGGGTGCTAAAATTTTCAAAGAATATCTTTTGTTTGTTTTAAGTGCAATAATTCGGGGGAGATTAAGTGCAAATGTAGCACTTCGTTCCCCAAATCCTAACTAGTCTCAAATAAATCAGTGGACTTATTTGTCTAAGATCTACTTGAATAAGTAAGGATTTGCAGAATCAAGATCCTATAAATAAATTCATTGCTGCCCTACACCTTGTGCAGTCACTCACATCAATACAAAATGGGCGCAAAATGCTGCCATTCCGGTCCGATACACTTTTACACTCACAAATGTCCAAGTGAGCTGGAAGGCAATGGTGAATCGGGCCAATTTTCATGATTTTTTCTGCAACTAGAACAACTGAAAATAGCTGCCTTTCTACTGCACCTGTAAATCAGGTACCCAATTTGCTATCCCTATTTACAACATGTTAACAGATCCTTCCTTTTTATTCAGACTAACAGTTTTTGTGCCCTAAGTGAGAGCTGGTTAACAGGTGAAAGCCTATTTTAACTGATGCAGGCGCCAAAATGTTAATTACCATGATAGCTGAAGGATTTTCTCTAACTCCTCTTTTCCCTCCTCAGAGATACTAGGTAAGAACCCATTGTTGCAAACTCACATAAGTAACTCTTACTCATATGAGTTGTCCCATTTGAACCAATAGGACTGCTCCCAGGTTGCTTGACTAACGGTTTAGAAATTTTGCCTCTGGAGTCTGAATTTGCATCCCTCTCTCTTTTTTTTCCAGAGGACCTGATTCTGAAACCTGTGCTCATGCAAACAACACATTTAAATGGAACTACTCACATAATTAAATGTAACTCACTGGAAGGGCTGCAGAATAGGGCCAGGAAGTAGTAGTAATTACTTCAAAACCTGATTAGTACATCAGACATGGTTAAGGGGTGTTTGAGCCTGTAAACCCTGCTTGTATTCTTTTGGTTTTGTTTTTAGTCTCCTTTATTTTAAAGATGTACAAAGTTAGAAAGATATCCCAAGAGAATCCCCAAGCAGCACTAACAAATCTTCATGAAACAGAAAAAGAACAATATAGAGAGAAAGAAACAGAAGTCCTCCATACAGAGAACTCCTATTGATTTCTCTAAGTGTCTGATTGCAATGTGACTTGAAAGCATTCAGTACCTCACAGGAGGTAACCAGCACTTTGTGGAATCAGGCCTATAGCATGCAATAGATTGAACTGCCATAAGCAGTAACTGAGGCCTGGTCTACACTACGCGTTTATACCGATTTTAGCAGAGTTAAACCGATTTAATGCTGCACCCACTCACACAACGATGCCCTTTATATCAATATAAAGGGCTCTTTAAACCGGTTTCTTTACTCCTCCCTGACCAGAGGAGTGGTGCTGAAATTGGTATTACCATATCGGTTTAGGGTTAGTGTGGCCGCAAATCAACGGTATTGGCCTCCGGGCGGTATCCCACAGTGCACTACTGTGGCCACTCTGGACAGCAATCTGAACTTGGATGCACTGGCCAGGTAGACAGGAAAAGTCCCGCAAACTTTTGAATTTCATTTCCTGTTTGTCCAGTGTGGAGAGCTCACCATCACAGGTGACCACGCAGAGCTCATCAGCACAGGTAACAATGCAGTCTCCTGAGAATAGAAAAAGAGCTCCAGCATGGACAGCACGGGAGGTACTGGATCTGATCGCTATATGGGGAGAGGATTCTGTGCTAACAGAACTCTGTTCCAAAAGACGAAATGAAAAAAAGTTTGAAAAATTTTCCAAGGCTATGATGGAGAAAGGCCACACCAGAGACTCAGTGCAGTGCAAAGTGAAAGTTAAGGAGCTCAGACAAGCCTACCAGAATACCAAAAAAGCAAACGGAAGGTCCAGGGCAGGGCCAAAAACATGTCGCTTCTACGCTGAGCTGCATGCAATTCTAGGGGGGTCCGCCACCACTACCCCACCTCAGCCTCCGACCCCGCCATAAAGGTCTCCCCCTTACTCTCGCAGAGATTGTGGAGCACACAGCAAGCAGCAATAACAATGGGGACATTGGTTTGGCTGAGGTCTGAGCGAGTCAGTAATGTGCGCCAAAGTGCCTTTAAAAGGCCAAATGCACATTCTACCACCATTCTGCACTTGCTCAGCCTGTAGTTGAACAGCTCCTAACTACTGTCCAGGCTGCCTGTTTATGGCTTCATCAGCCATGGCATCAAGGGGTAGGCTGGGTCCCCCAGGATACAGGCATTTCAACATCCCCAACTGTTATTTTCTGGTCTGGGAAGTAATTCCCTTGCTGCAGCCGTTTAAACAAAGTAGTGTTCCTGAAGACGCGAGCTTCATGAAACCTTCCTGGCCATCCCACGTGGATGTTGGTGAAACGTCCCTTGTGATCCACCAGTGCTTGCAGCAGCATTGAAAAGTACCCCTTGCAGTTTACGTACTGGGTGCCCTGGTGCTCCGGTGCCAAGATAGGGACATGGGTTCCATCTATCGCCCCACCACAGTTAGGGAATCCCATTGCAGCAAAGCCATCCACTATGACCTGCACATTTCCCAAAGTCACAACCTTTTGTAGCAGCAGCTTAATGATTGCTTTGGCTAGTTGCATCACAGCGCCCCCACGGTAGATTTTCCCACTCCAAATTGATTCCCGACTGATCGATAGCTGTCTGGCATTGCAAGCTTCCACAGGGCTATTGCCACTCGCTTCTCAACTGTGAGGGCTGCTCTCATCTTGGTATTATGGCATTTCAGGGCAGGGGAAAGCAAGTCACAAAGTTCCATGAAAGTGCCCTTATGCATGCGAAAGTTTCGCAGCCACTGCGAATCGTCCCAACCTGCAAATCTATGCGGTCCCACCAGTCTGTGCTTGTTTCCCAGGCCCAAAATCGGCGTTCAATGGCTAGAACCTGCCCCATTACCAGCAAGATCTCCAAAGTGCAGGGGCCCACGGTTTGAGAGAATTCTGTGTCCATGTCCTCATCACTCTCGTCACTGCTCTGCCGTAGCCGCCTCCTCCTCACTTGGCTTTGCAGGTCCTGGTTCAGCATAGACTGCACGAGAATGTGTGAGGTGTTTACAATGTCCACGATTGCAATCTTGATCTGAGCAGGGTCCATGCTTGCTGTGCTATGACATTTGCACAGTTCACCCAGGAAAAAAGGAGTGAAACGGTTGTCTGCTGCTTTCACGGAGGGAGGGGTGAGGCTGTACCCAGAACCACCCGCGACAATGTTTTTTGCCCCATCAGGCACTGGGCTCTCAACCCAGAATTCCAAGGGGCGGGGGAGACTGTGGGAACTATGGGATAGCTACGGGATAGCTACCCACAGTGCAACGCTCTTGAACTCGATGCTAGCCTCAGTACATGGACGCACACCGCCAAATTAATGTGCTTAGTGTGGCCGCATGCACTCGACTTTATACAATCTGTTTTACAAAACCGGTATATGTAAAATTGGAATAATCCTGTAGTGTAGACGTACCCTGAGGGATCTGTTCAAAAAGGGGGTAAGTCAGAGCAGAGCTCCTCTTCCCTCCACTCACAGGGGATTAGGGAGATGGTATGGAAGGGTCCCCACAAGCCTCAGGAAGGGAGCCTGAGTGTGCAATGTAGTACATTCTGCAGAGGAGACAGGAGATGTGTTGCTCCCAGCTTGCACCCCTGATGCAGTGAGTCAGAATTTTATTTATAAACATAATGATTAATAGGTGATTAAGATAAGACAGGGTTGTTAGGATGTTTCCTGAAGTTGAATGATCTGTTCCAACCTTAGTGAACTGCAAAAAGTAAAAGCAGCAAAGAATCCTGTGGCACCTTATAGACTAACAGACGTTTTGGAGCATGAGCTTTCGTGGGTGAATACCCACTTCTTCAGATGCTTCTTCAGATGTTGCAAGTGGGTATTCACCCATGAAAGCTCATGCTCCAAAACGTCTGTTAGTCTATAAGGTGCCACAGGATTCTTTGCTGCTTTTACAGATCCAGACTAACATGGCTACCCCTCTGATACTTGCAAAAAGTAAGTAGCCTAAAGGAAAGAAAGTAATTGTAGATTTTTCTACAATTGTTTCAATTGTTGTATTCAAGAGGAAGTAACAAAGTTTACTAATATCTTTCTTTGAGAAGATAACTGATTTTTTAGACAAAGGAAATGCAGTAGATCTAATCTACCTGGATATCAGTAAGGCATATGATACTGTTCCACATGGGAAATTATGAGTTACATTGGAGAAGATGGGGATTAATATGAAAACTGAAAGGTAGCTAAGGAACTGGTTAAAGGGAATATAACAATAGGTCATACTGGAAAGGTGCACTCTCAGGCTAGAGGAAGGTTACTAATGGAATTCCTCAGGGATCAGGCTTGGGATCAAACTTATTTAATATTTTTATTGCTGACCTTGGTACAAAAAGAGTGTGCTAATAACATTTGCAGATGACACAATGTTGGGAGGTATTGCCAATACCTTAAAGGACCGGAATATCCTACAAGAAGATCTGGATGACCTCGTAAAATGGAGTAATTGAACTTGGATGAAATTTAATACTGCAAAGTGCAAGGTCATGTATTTAGGGACTAACAGCAAGAATTTTTGTTATAAGCTGGGGATTTATCAGTTGGAAATGATAGTAGAGAAGAAAGAGCTGGGTATATTGGCTGATCAGGGGATGACTATGAGCCGTCAATGTGATGCGGCTGTGAAAAAGGCTAATGCAGTCCTAGGATGCATCAGGCGAGGTATTTCCAGTAGAGATAAGGAAGTGTTAGTACCATTATACAAGGCACCGGCGAGACCTCATCTGGAGTACTGCGTGCAGTTCTGGTCTCCCGTGTTTAAGAAAGATTAATTGAAACTGGAACAGATGCAGAGAAGGACCACTAAGATGATCTGAGGAATGGAAAACCTAGCTTATGAGAAGAGACTCAAAGAACTTGGCTTGTTTAGTCTAAACAATAGAAAGCTGAGGGAAGATATGATTACTCTGTGTAAATATATCAGAGGGATAAATATGAGGGAGGGAAAGGAGTTACTTAATTTAAGTATCCATGTGGACCTCAGAACAAATACATATAAATGGCCATCAACAAGTTTAGGCGAAGGTTTCTAACCATCAGAGGAATGAGGTTCTGGAACAGCCTTCTGAGGGGAGCAGTGGGGGCAAAAAACCTAACTGGCTTCAAGACTAATCTAGATAAGTTTATGGAAGGGATGGTATGATGGGACTGCCAACAGTGGCATGTGGCCCATTGGCGACTGCCTGTAGCAAAAATCCCCAGTGGCTGGAGATAGGACCCTAGATGAGGAGGGCTTTGAGTTACTACAGAGAATTCTTTTCCAGGTATCTTCCTGGTAGGTCTTGCCCATATGTTCAGGGTCTAACTGATTGTCATATCTGGGATTGGGAAGGAATTTTCCCCCAGCTCAGATTAGCACAGACCGTGGGGGGTTTTCACCTTCCTCTGCAGCATGGGGTCACTTGCAGGTTTAAATTAGTGTAAATGGTGAACCCTCTGTAACTTGAAATCTTTACACCACGATTTGAGGACTTCAGTAACCCAGCCAGAGATTAGGGCAGGGGTCAGCAACCTCTGGCATGCGGCTCGCCAGGGTAAGTGCCCTGGCGGGCTGGGCCAGTTTGTTTACCTGCCGTGTTGGCAGGTTCGGCAGACCAGGGCTCTCACTGGCAGCTGTTTGCTGTCCCAGGCCATTGGGGGTGGCGGGAAGCCGTGGCCAGCACATCCCTTGGCTCGCAGTGCATCCCACTGCCCCACCCCCCCATGTGCCAGAGATTGCTGACCCCTGGGTTAGGGCTCTATTGCAGGAGTGGATGAGTGAGGTTCTCTGGCCTGCAACGTGCAGGAGGTCAGACTAGATGATCACAATTGAACCTTCTGAGTAAGAATATACATTACAATTTTAAACCTAATCAGTGTCCCATAAATGACTTGTCCCAAGATGTCACATGTTAGTATTAGAGCTGAGTGGGTCTAATATTTATTTAATTTTCTTTCTTGATATAGGAATTAGATACCATGTTCCTGTCAGATATTTCTAAGTTATTATCTGCAAAAACACTAGATTTTTCAATTGCCTATGTAGCCCCTGAAATCACGGTTAAAGTTGCCCATCCCCCAAAACTGAAATGTCGTCCCTGTGGGCAGGCACGGAACTCCCCACACACACCCCCATGCGTGGCCCCATTGGTTTGGCTGGAGCCCCCCACCCACACACACACATACCCCAATATAGAAGTCAAACTACCCCTATGCCTCCACTTCTTCTTTCCCACTCAATCCCAGGTTCAGCCAGCTGAAGCCCAGGATTAAATTGATGGCTATGAGACTGCATGATTGAGCTCCAATACATTTTTTTAAAATCTACCCATTAGTACAAGGTCAGATGTAGTAAATCATCTTTCACTATGAATAATGACTATATTTTGGAGTGGAAGTGTGAAAATTCTTCCCTTTTTATGGTATATGACAGAGTAAATTGCCTAATTTAGCTGGATAAAAGCAGTTTTAACTGAAACCCTGCTTCAGCAGTCAGTAAATATTTGTACAGCTAACATCAGTAAAAGAAAAATTACTCAAAGCAAATTTGCTTTTGTTTAGAGAAACATCATGACAAAAATAAAATTGTGTCATGTAAAATGAATGCCTAGTGAGATCTTACATTCTCAGTTACTGTTATTAGCCAGGCCTGTATATTTGGTTGCATAGTTATAGTTCAAAATATTTGAACTGGAATCTTGTTTTAATGTAACAGTCATAATTTTAATAAGCTGAAGAAACATGAGCTTTAGAAATGTAACTTCATATACTGAAGCAGTATTTTAAATTGATATTATACAAAAAGGTTCATTTGCTTCAAGGCTTGAGGTGAAAGTGAGGTAATTACAGTTGCAGTGGGAAAGGGTAAAAGATGTCAGCTGGGATTTTCAGAAGCACCTAAGTGATTTATGTGCACAAGACCCCATTGTGTGTGATTTTCAGAAGTGCCCAAATCCCACTGAAATTCTCCTTAGATATTGAACATTGGAATGTGCTCCCAAGTCACATTAGATGCTCTTTGAAAATCCCACACTCACCTCTCATTGACTTGCAATGAATGCCTAACTTCTTTGAAAAATCTCATCTGTATATCTGAGTTTGGACCTCTAAAGGAATTGTTGCCATAATTTTCATAAGTGGGCAGTGGCTCACTTCAGCTGTGGTTCATGGCATGTTTGCCATCCACATCAATCAAAGACTGGCCACAGGTCAGCTAACTTGGGTTCACGGGGCTTGGTCAAGGAGCTAAAAATTGCAGTGCAGATATTTAGGCTCAAGCACTGCAATTTTTAGCCCTGCAGCCTGAGCCCCATGAGCCCAAGTCAATTGACCCTGGCTTTGAGACTCAGTGTAGAGGGGTTTTTATTACAATGTAGATGTACTCTTAGTTTCTCTGGGTTTAGTACTCCATCTGTAATATGGGGATAATCAGGGGCGGCTCCAGGCACCAGCACGCCAAGCCCGTGCCTGGGGCGGCAAACCCCGGGGGCACTCTGCCAGTCGCCGCGAGGGCAGCAGGCAGGTTGCCTTTGGCGGCATGCCTGTGGAGGGTCCGCTGGTCCTGCAGCTTCGGCGGACCTCCCGCAGGCGTGCCGCTGAATCCATGGGACCAGGGACCTCCCTCAGGCAAGCCACCGAAGGCAGCCTGCCTGCAGTGCTTGAGGTCGCAAAATACCTAGAGCCACCCCTGGGGATAATAGTACTTCCATATCTCAAAGGATTGTGGTAAGGACAAAAATACTATACAATGGGGGGGGTAAGACACTAAGGTAATAGGGACCGTATAAATACCTTAAAAGACAGATAAATGCTGCTGTGGCCCCTTACCTTGTGTATGTTCCTTTTCTCCAGCATTGTGCCTGTGCTTAGCCTGAGCAGGCAGAATATAAATGATTAAAGGTTTGCCTTACTCAACCAAGTACCTTTGCATTTCTGATCCTATATGTATCTCCTGAGCCTGTGCATCTTCTTGCTGTTTGGAGCCAACAGCAGAAGGAAATTGTGGCATTTGGCAACTAGTGGACATAGCAGTGGCCAGGCCTCATGGGAAAAGTGACTCCTGAAAATCTCATTTGCCAAGAATGTCGTTAGGATCACAATGCCCAGACCAGGGGCCTGATTTTCAAAATTAATGTACCACCCACCTTCAGCTTGGAGAATTCCTCACAATGTTCCAAATGGAGATATACAATTCTTTGCACGGTGCTCAACTGGCCTAATTTCTGTTCAGAATCCAAATATTCTAATATTTCCTAACATGCTGTTAGCCTTTTTTATCACTGTTGTACACTGAGAGGAAGTTTTTAGAAAATTATCTGTGGTGACTCCAAGATCTTTTACTTGGGTGGTAATAGTTAATTTAGAACCCATCATTTTATATGTATAGTTGGGATTCTGTTTTCCAATGTGCATTACTTTCAATTTATCAGTGTTGAATTTCATCTGTCATTTCATTGTCCAGTCACCCTCTTTTGTGAGATCTCCCTGTAACCTCTCACAGTCAGCTTTGGACTTAACTGTCTTGAATAATTTTTTATTGTCCACAGACTTTGCCACTTCACTGTTCACTCCCTTTTCCAGATCATTAATGAATATGTAGTACAGCCCTGGTCCTGATACAGATCCTATTGGCTACTCTGATCTCAATTAAGTTCCTTTCTCACGTGTCCATTCACTCTCTAATAAAAAGAACATTCTATCTGGGGGGCTGGCAACCTTTCAGAAGTGATGTGCCAAGTCTTCATTTATTCACTCTGATTTCAGGTTTCACGTGCCAGTAATACATTTTAACCTTTTTAGAAGGTCTCTTTCTATAAATCTATAATATATCACTAAAGTATTGTTGTATGTAAAGTAAATAAGATTTTTTAAATGTTTAAGAAGCTTCATTTAAAATTAAATTAAAATGCAGAGCCCCCTGGACTGGTGGCCAGGATGCAGGCAGTGTGAGTGCCACTGAAAATCAGCTCAAGTGCCACCTTTAGCTCACATGCCATAGGTTGCCGACCCCTGTTCTATCTTATCTCTGCTTCCTTTGAGGCAATGAGCCTAGGCAGGGCTTCCAGGATGACTGCTGTCCAAAAAGAAGGAAGCTCAGGCCCATGGCAGCCAAAACCACTCTCCTTGAGAGACACTGACGATGTGCAAACAACCTGCTGGTGATCAGAAATAGAAGGGGAACCCACATAAACAGGGTGGTGGTAGGCCACACTATTTCATTCTCCTGAACAGGGAAATACTAAATGACTGTGATGAAGCATCCGAGAGGAGAAACCAGATTCCAAAGACCGCACCTGTTATTGACATGTTATTAAAACAACTGCAAATTTGATGTAGGAGATTTGGAAAGGACAGAGTGTAACAAATATGCTGAAAGGTTACAAAGCTTGCCCAGTGCTTTTCAATGTTGTTTGCTTAGTGGAGAGAGTCAGAGGCTAAGGTGGAGGGGGAAAATGTAGGTTGAACGTACTGCCAAATAATGTTAATCACCTGTGTCAGTAAAACACCACGTCTCCCAGGCTCAACTTGTAGCATTATAATTCTGTGTCCTTCTCATGTCTGCCTCTCTCCAGAGGAACAGGTGGGTTTCCTTTATTTTCAATATTATAATCATTTTCACAGGCAGTTTTCAAAGGCATGGAGAGTATCAGCATAACATGAAAGACTTATATTAAACTTCCAAGCATCTTGGTGACCTGATCTCTTGGAAAAAGAAGTGAGGTTTTTGTTTTAACTGCAAGAGATTTGTATTTCATATTCCGTTCAGCAGACATTGCATAGAAAGTACTCTGGGGGGGAGGGGAAAATCCTATGAAATAAATAGGGAAATAATGACTTTAAGTTTCAGTAAAACCTTGGCTAAATTCCAAATCAATAAGATAAGTACATAACACACAACAAGAAACCTTTTAAAATACTTTGTGGCTTTCTAAGTCTAGAACAAAACATAGGCAATCTTATCTCCATATCCATTTCTGTACTCTAATCCAGAATGCATCCATGTTTGATTTTGTTTAGAGACGTAAGAGGGGTTTATGGGAATGTTTCCTTATTTTAAATTGATCTAATGAGACCCAAATTTTGTGTAGCTTTCAAACAAAAATCAGGTGCAGCCAGACACAGATTTTCCATGCTTTGTTTATCCATCTGTTTCTAGGCATTGGAAGTAAATAGGGAATGTGGCAGAACTACTTCATATAAATGGCCGTGAGCATATGGAATAAGTTATTGTGGTTGGGAGCTGAAGTGAAAAGTGTTCAAATCAAGAAATACCTAGATTTGTTTCTCTGGTAGGAGAGTATTGAGGAATGAGAAAGCTAAAGTGTGATTCAGCTAAATGAAACAAAGTGGCCAATACTGCAGTGTGTACTAGATGACTGTGTCCTAGAAAGCCCTTATGTCCAAATGTTTCAAGAGGAAACCAGTTTCCTATGAGGACCAGAGTCCTTTATTGTAGTCCTGGATATGACAGTGACATGCTGTGTGACTTTGGGCAAATTACTTGACTGCTGTGGGCCTCATGTACTCCTCTGTAAAATCAGGGTAGTAATAAAAGGGTCCTGTGAGGTTTAATTAAGGGGTAAATTCTGGCCAGGCCTATGGAGGCATGCAGTGAGGGAGAGGGAATAGTAAGAAGACTTCCCTACACTTCATCGCCTGTTGGAAAACCAGACAGAATTAAATTCCCTATGTGCAGGAGAGTGCATGGCTGCTGCTTGATGCATCCCATGGGGAACCCAAAGCCCCAAAGGGGGCAGGGTTTAGGCAAAACCATGGTTTTGTAGTGTTCAGTATTTACTCTGAGCCAAGGAGTCTCGACAGAGCTCTGCTTCATGTGGTATCTGAGTTCTAACTGATCAGCATTGCATAATGTGAACCTCTACAGAACATAACAACTAGATCCAACTAGCTCTTGCCAGAGCCTTTTAAATGTACAGTTCCCCACAGCTCCACTGTGCTAACCAAATCTGCCAGGAGGGATTATGCTGCATGCATTAACTGTAAATAAAAATTTCTGAACCGTCCCATGCACCAGGAGGTATATTTCCTCTCTGAGGCAAAATGACACCAAAGCTGCCATGGAACAAATGTAACTCTGCACCACCCTCAATGCACAGGTGTGCATCACCTCATCCTATGGCTATGAAGGACTTTATTCAGTGTCAGTCCCAGAATCTTAGAGAGACAAGGTGGGTGAGGTAATATTTTTTTTCGACCAACTTCTGTTGGTGAGAGAGACAAGCTCAAAAGTGTGTCTCTGTCACCAACAGAAGTTGGTCCAATAAAATATATTACCTCATCCATCTTGTCTCTGTGAAGAGTTTTGATGTTCTTAGATAGGTAGAAAAGTATAAAGGATGCTCTGAAATGTTCCTTTGACTGTGACTGTTGTGGCAATGTGGATGGGGCAGATGTATTCATCCCAGTTTTAAAGCAGCATTTTGAAAACTATGGTGCAGATGTGGGTGGCTCTGGAAATATCATTACAAAAGCCACTATTCTGGAATTCCCCATGTCAGTGGTATTGATCTGAAGAATTCTGCTGTGGACAGCTCAAAAGGAATTGCATTTCTTTCTCAAAACTCGTGTTGCTGCTAAAGGTTTAGAATGCTAACAACTATATGCATGCTATGGCTGAAGGCTCTCCTCTGGTTTCTCTGTAACTCAGCAAATCCAGAGGCTTGAGAATGAAAGAGATTTTCTTTCAGACATGTTAACTAAATGAAAATCTCATCAGCACCAAATATGCATGCATGTGTACCTGCGCATACACACACAATGCACTTTTACCTGCAAGATGAATATCACATTCAAAATAATGGCAGGATTTACTGGAATTCATAAGATCATGTGAATGGAGGGTGTTCACAACACACCACAATTAATAAAATCAGAGCTCCAACTTTATGTAGTGTTTACAGCCCCAACAGTGTCTGTTTGCTTTGGAGTTTTGCCTATGACCTAATGCAAGTCACTGCTTCCAGAGAAATATATAAAGGAGTCAAATCCAAGATTTGTGGAGCAGAAAGATCTTCATGGAGGTATTTTAATACTTTGGCACCACAGACTCATATATGTTTGAGATGAATCCTTTATTCTGTTCCTGGATGTGACACTGACATTCTGTGTGACCTTGTGCAAATCATTTCAGAGCTCTGAGCCTCATCTGACTCTTCTGTAAAATCAGGGGAGTAACAAAAGATACATCTACACTGGAATAAAAGAGCCACCGTATGGCCATGGCTGGCCCAGGTCAGCTGACTGGCTCATGGGCAGTGGTGCTGGAACACTTTGTACAGTGGAGGTGCTGAGAACCATTGAATCAAACTGTAAAATCTGTATACGATGGAAACCACTTCAAGCCAGTGAGTGCTGCCACACCCCTGCACCTTGACTTCCAGCACCTATGCTCATGGGGCTCGGACTGTGGGGCTAGCAATTGCAGTGTAGACATTCATGGTCAGGCTGGAGCCCGGGTTCTGGGACCCTCTTCCCTCATAGCGTTCCAGAGCTCAGGCTCCACTCCAACCTCAAACATCCACACAGCAATTTTGCAGCCCTATGAGCCCAAGTCAGCTGACCTGGGCCAACTCTGAATGTTGAATTGTGGTGTAGACATACCCAAAGGCGTCCTGTGAGACTTAATTGGGAGCTAGATTAAACCCTGTGCAGATAGAGGGAAAACAAAGGAGATGATTCTCTGTGCCCTTGCACTTTGTTTAGTCATTTACCCCTGTACAAAGTGGATGCAAAACCCTACCAAATCAGCATGCTCCAGTCATTTCATGTTGGTAGTGTTTTATACCCAATTTGCACCAATGTAAATAATGGCATAAGGTGAAAGAGAGTGGAGGATCAAGCCCACAATCCTGATCTCAAGATTAGGGTTGGGCGAAATTTTTCAGACAAAACTTGTTTTGCCTAAAAATTCAGATTTGGTTCAACCAAAACATATTTTTGACTTAATTCACAGAATTGGTATAGTCAAAAAAAGTTTTTAAGAAGTCCAAGATATTCTAAACATTACACTATGACATTTTCAAAATGATTTTTTTCAGTTCAAAATGACTTAATTTTGAAATTTACTTCACTTTTATTAAAATACAATTTAAAAACAGGGGAAAAAAACAAAATCAAAAATCCCTCAAGTGAAATGAAACATTTCATTTCAAGTTGAACATAATGTTTGTTTTGAGCTGAAACAAAAAATCTTTTTTAGGTTGCGAAAAAAAAAATTGAGGTTGACACAAAATGATTTTTTTTGAGGTGGAGTACAGCCAGGAACTGAAAAATCCGTTGTTTGCACAGCTCTTCTAAGGAGCTCCCAGTCTAAACCAGAAACAGCTAATACAGTTAGGACAAATGCAATACACATACTGAGGATATATCTCAAGGATGTGCAGATATGTTTTTGTTTGTTTGTTTTTACCCTTTACACAAGGACTGAAAGGGAATTCGAAGCATAATGGACAGCATGGAAGAAGACAAACAGAGGTGAAAGGTGATCTTGGATTTATAACAGGGGAATATTGAGTAGGTATAAGGAGATTATCTTATTTCTGTATTTGGAGTTCGTGCAACTGCTACTGGAATATTGAGTCCAGTTTGGGTTTCCACAATTCAAGCTGAATGTTGCAAAATTGCAAAGGGTTCAGACATGAGCCACGAGAATGATTAAAGAATTGGAAAACATGCCTTATAGTGAAAGACTCAATGAGCTCAATCTATTTACCTTATCAAAGAGGTGTCTTGATCACAGTCTATAAGCATCTACACAGGGAACAGAAATTTGATAATTTAGGATTTTTCAGTCTAGCAAACAAAGATATAACAAGATCCAATAACTGGAAGTCAAAACTAGACAAATTTAGACTCAAAATAAGGTTCACGTTTTTAATAGTGAGGGTCACTGATCATTGGAACAACTTATCAAGGGTCATGGTGGCTTCTCCGTCACTGGAAATCTTTAAATCAGGATTGGATGCTTATCTAAAAGACAGGCTGTAGTTCAAACAGGAATTAATTCGAGAAAATACTATGGCTTATGTTATATCAGAGGTCAGACTAAACAATCACAATGGTCTCTTCTGTCCTTAGAAGCTATGTGTTTACATCAGGTTAGGATCTAGCCCTATATTTATACTGATATTTTGAACCAAACCTTAGGACCAATCCCTTATGTTATTTCTGGTCTGTATAGTTCCATCTGTATGCTGAAATTTAAAGATACAGCCATTACTGAATGTTTGACAATTAAGGGCCTGATTTACCATTGTCCTGAACTTTGCATAATCATTTAAATCAGGGCAAAGTGATTGTGGCATGCTCCCAAACCAGAATGACAGCATTCTACAGTCATACTGTTGTGACTTTTCATGGGGCATAAATAACCGAATAAGGTACAGGGCAGCTGTGAATTGGGCCCACAGTTTGCTGTTTTAAAGCTGCCGTGTCCATTGCAAATACAACACCGTTACTTAGCACAAGTTATGTAACTGCATCTGGAGCCACGCGGTTAACCAGGTGTCCAAACTGGTCAATTTTCCAAGATTTGTATAAAAATATGTTGCCATATGGTTTCCCTGTTTTGAAGTTGAGAACTCTTGCTCTTCACAAAGGAGAATAGACTCTTTACAAATGGGATGGATGAGATTTTATGAGCCATGGAAGACCGTGCTTCTCATTGACATGGCTTAGTATGCATATTTTTCGGTTCACATTGGAGAGAACACAGAAACTGGCAAATGCTTCTCTCGCTCTTTTTTTTTTCTGTAGTGGTGGTTGTGATCTGAACCTTGAACTGTAAATATCAAAATGTCCCTCTAAAACAATCTAAAGACAGAAAAGATAATACATAGAAATCAAGCGGGAGAAGAGGGCTGAGGAAATTTCTCAGAACTAGAGAGAGGGTCCAGTGAGAGAGAATTTAAGAAGCATCTTTTAAAATGTGTACTGGTTAAAAAGTTTAGGACTCCAGATAAGCAGGAAAGCAGAAGTATGGGCTGTTTCAGAGAGTGTTCTTGTCTTATTTTGAATTCTCCCTATGTCTTTACTTTCATACTAATAATGAAAGACAGGCTGTCCTTTACCCTATGTGCACATGACTTGTAATGTAAATCTGAGAATCTGACTTAGAGTTAGTGACTCACATCTAAAACTGACAAATTCCACATTTAGAGAAAGAGAAAAGAAATGGGAGATCAAGCTCCCATTGAAGTTCATGAGATTTCTGCCAGAGTCTTCACTGAGATGAGAATTAAATAACAACTTGGCAACTGATCTTCAGAGGCGCTAAGCACCTACTACTCTTGGATTTCTGTGCAAGCTGTACGTGTTCAACACTTCCCTAAATCAAGCCGATGGTTGCACAGACAATACACCTATTTGGCAATCAGTTTTTCACTTCTTCATAAATTAATGGGTACTTGTTGAAAGCTATCAAGCATCACGTTTCACAACATACATTGGTCTCTGGCTGGGGTTGCAGAGAAATTATTTCCTGTAGTACAGTATAGTATGATGTAATTTTTCAGGTGCACTCTGGGGGTGGGAGGTGGGTTTACCCTTTCCTCTAAACCATCTTAAAGAATAGAGAAAACAGCCTGGAAGAAATACGTGAATACACAGGGAGATCCACTGTTCCAGTTACTGAAATGGCAACCCAGACTAAAATATTGTGCACACTAACCCTCAGAAAAATGAGCCTCAAGTTGTTACCAGGCTGGTTGTTCCTATAGAGGTTGCATCTAAAGTGGTATAACAAGATGTGTTGCACATTGTGTAGTTTTGCCCTGCACTGAAACCGCCTGGATTAAACTTTCTTGGCATACTGAAGCAATAAATAATAAACATAATTAATAATTAATAAATAAAAAGACAGACTTCTCTTATGCCACTTTTATTTCAGGGAAATATTAAGTACAAAGAGAGTTTTACTCTCAGTGGAAAATAGCCAACTGACTCCAGTTTACTGTATAATCATTAGGAACTGGAAAATCTCAAACTGCTTGTCTGTAGTAGCTTGGATAACACCAGCTGGGTTCATTCCAGAAATGAATATTGCAGCTGTGATGAGACATGCTTTGTCTCTCCATTTAAGGTGAATTTTATCCCTGTGCACAGGCCAGATTAACCCATATACAACTCTCAAGTTCCATTTAAGCCCTCAAAATAAGGATTAAGTGAGATTTGAATGGTGCATATACCTTCTGGTCATATGCATGAGGATGAATGTTATCATTAAGGTCTACAATTTTCACTATTAATGACAATAAAATATAGACAGAGAAAGACTTTATTTGTTTCTTTTTATCATTTGAATAGTTTACAAAAGTGTTTGAGATTTTGCAACTGACAAGGAATATTAGTACTTCGGCATTCAGCTGGCCCGCCACCCTTCTTGTCTCTAGATATTTGTCTTCTGATGCTCAGCTGCAATTGTCTGCTCACTTTGGGTTTTAAGATAGAACCAAACAAAAAATCCTTGCACCAAATTCTGGACCAACATGGAAACAGCATCAAAATGAGAGCACATTAGCAGCAGAAGCAATATCACAGAGCATTGGTGTTCTGACTAGCAGTCAGGGGCAGCTCCAGGCACCAGCGCACCAAGCGCGCGCCTGGGGCAGCAAGCCTCGGAGGGTGGCCTGCCGGTTGCTGTGAGGCCAGGAGTCAGACATGCCGCGGAAAGCCACCTGACTGCCGTGCTTGGGGCAGCAAAATACATAGAGCCGCCCCTGTTAGCAGTGTTCCCTTCATCCCCCACCAAGCCCAGTATATATTATAGATACTCCTACTGGGAGGAAGAATAAGCTACATGAATACTTGTGTCAAACCTCAGCCCACTCTGAGAATGCTCTTCTCTGACCGCTGTCTCAGAGGACCTGCAAAGTTCTCTCTCTGCTAGTTTTTGGGGAACCAGAATTCAGATGGTAAATTTGTTCATATGGCAACCAGAACTCAATCCCTTAATAGCGCTTTGTGTGCATTATTGCCAGGTAAAATCCAGCAACAGAATTTTTGTTTTAAATTTCTCTTGAATGACTCCTTCAGTTTTACCTTTGAAGTATAAAGAAGCATATTTTCTAGTTTATGTCTCTGATAAATAGAAAAAACTTCAGCCTCCAGGACTTGAATATCATTTATGGTGTCAAACCCTCAACTGGTGTAAATCCACACCAGCTGAGAATCTGCCCCATAGTCTTAAAAAATCCTTTGACATTTATTTTATAATAAAGCACCAGTTTTGTGGCTTTAGTGTATATTCAAGAATATTCCCAAAATTGGGGAAAGACAGTGTGAGCTAGATATTTTTTTATTGGATTAATTGGAGCTAAATCAGTTTTTAACTCCCTCTGTTGTGACATGGCCCCATTTAAATGTAAAGATGTATCAGTGACTGAAAGGGTAAGCTTATGAATGAGGGGGAAAAGAGTTGAATGTTCATCTCTTTGGAAAACCATTTAAAGAAATAATAGTAAAAATACAGAAGTTTTTTAAATATACTCGTATTTATTTAAGTTCTGCTTTTTGTGCCACAGATGTTCTGTTAACTAGAAGAGAGATGTTCGAAAACCACATCTTGGCTGTTAAACTCTGGAGCTGAGATTAATTAAATGTCTGCTGCTTTCAGTCCTTCCAGTCTGCTGAAGAAACAGCTGTAGAATACATCATGTGTATATCTTGTAGTCTTAAAATGTATCCTTATAACTAATGTCATTTTTATAAGGAAAATGTAACATTTTACCCTTCCTCTCATTAACTTGCTGCTGTTCAGAGAAAAAGGATAAGCGTTCAGCAGCAGCATCTGATACTTCCTGCAGACTGCTGCCTCCACCCAACATATGTTTTAAACAAAATTCATATTAGGTTTAATAGTCATGATTCTTCGTTTTATTTTATGGCTTGTGAGTTCAGCAGTTGCATCAGAGGCGGGAAGGTGAGAGTACCTGGTCTGTTTCAAGGTGCTCTAGATTAATATAGAGGAAGTACCCTTTGTCATTTGTGTCTTCTGTTACTAGTCCCCTTTTGTGCAGTTCTGAGTGGACAGGACAGAGAGTGTTCCTTGTTGTACTGCCGACAGAGAGACATTTGAACCTTTGACGCAGTGTGTGGGATGTCAATTAAATTGGATTCTGTTATGGAAATAAATGTGATACTATACGATGTGATACTAACCTGCATGATTAATTGTATAGTCAGTCAACACTAACAATTTTTTTTTCCTCCCCCAAAAGTGGATACCCTGAACAACCTGATTTAGAGCGGAGCCTGAACTCAGCTTCCTAATTTTAATGTTATTTTGTGCTGGCAACTTCACAGCATCCTTCTGTTGCTGTAAGACAACAATAAAACCATATACATTTTGCTCAATCCAGCATGAACTCCATATCCCACAAGGCCAGTTCCCTTAGCCCTTAGGGGCTAAATGAAACTGATGTCAAATATAGAATTTTCAGCCTGCTGAAACTGTTAGACACATGCTATGTTACTTACACACACCACTTACAAAAACATAAGGCCTAAGCCAAAGGCGTCTCCTTTGCTTCCCGCACTGCTGTAGTTGAGGAAGATGTCATTGACCATAAAGAAGAAAGTAAAACATTTCCCCTTAAAGCTACAGCATTCTACACCAAGAAGACTTAACTTTCCTTACTAAGGCACAGCTGTCTGTAAATTTTTGGTCTTCTTGTAATTGAATACGTTTATCTTGGAATACTAAATTCAGTTACAATAAAAGCAGGTGGTTAGCTATCACTTTTCAATCCCATGAAAGAAACAACTGGACAATTGTGGTATTCATGAAATAGCATGAATCAGTGCCAGTGGATAGCTCTTCACTGTGATGGTACTAAATCCACTTTAATATTTCAATCTTAATGCTTTATAAGGCAAATATAGTCTCTTAATTTGAAATAATATTAAAAATAAGTCAGGGCCTACAAAGAATGGTGAACTGGCAGCCTTGGAAACTGAAGTCCTTCCTCTTAAAAAAAGAAAAGAAAAAGTAGTACAGAGGCAGCTGGAATGCAAGCTTCTCTATGTTACCGCTCCACCCAGATGCAGGGTGGGTGAGAAGATGTTAGTTCAATCTCCAGATGTATTCAATCTTTGGTTGTCTGCTGAGACTGTCAGTATGAGCGCAGTTCAGTGCCAATTGTGGTGATGGCTTACTTATTTACTCGAGAGTGGACCACGCCCACAAACTCATTTCAGTATCAGATGGTAAAAACTAATAGTGGTTACAGGTAACAATTTTTAGTCACTATCAAGCATGGCTAAATATAAACTAGTGGTAGAATTTTCAAAAGCCCCTAATTGTCTTAGAAGCATAGTCCCAAGGAGAGTCAATGGAACTTCTGCTCCTATGTCACTTAGGTGCTTTTGTAAACCCCAGCCTGGCAACCTATAGGTGAAAGGATGTATATTCCACTACAAACCCCAACTCAACTAGTCCTTATTAAAATACAAAATAAACAAAACCACATATCTTAGAACTGTTTGAAAAATGATCTTGTAACATATTTCCTTTAATAATGAAGTATCAGAGGGGTAGCCATGTTAGTCTGGATCTGTAAAAGCATCAAAGAGTCCTGTGGCACCTTATAGACTAACAGATGTATTGGAGCATGAGCTTTTGTGGGTGAATACATGCATCCAACGACGTGGGTATTCACCCACGAAAGCTCATGCTCCCATACGTCTGTTAGTCTATAAGGTGCCACAGAACTCTTTGCTCCTTTAATAATGAGTACTTTCCATGGAAATTGCTTAATTGGTTTTGAATGCATTTTCATAAGAAATGTTTAGAACAAATGGACTAAAAATTAAGGTCTATATGCTTGGATTGTTAAAATTACTGACAAAATCAATATGCTGCAGTGATGGATTTTTATTGCAAAGGCTACAAAGAATTACCTATAGATTATTAAGAAGAAGAAACGGATTAGAATTAGGCTCCATGGAGGTATCTTGTAGGTAGAAAAGATGTTGTAATTGATAGGGTACAAGCCTGGTACTTGTAAAAGCTTGGGTGTAGATGGCAAAATTTTCTAAGTGCTGCTTATATGTTGTGTGTCTGCTTATATTATTTTTGAATTTTCTAAAAAGCCCACTGTAGAAACATCTGGGTTTGGGTTGACATTCTTTGCACTAAAAACAGTTGGTTTTACATTTTATACACAAATTAATCATTAAAATAGTCTCCAACCAGTGAATTACAGGGTCTCAGCTGTTCTTAGCATCAAAAAGTTTTTATTCCCAAGGCAGAATGAATGAAGAAGGGTGGTTAAAATGGTGAAGGCCAGACTGCACTGAGTGGGAAGTCTTTACACTGAGCATTGACTACAACCAAGGGATTCCAGCAAACTTCGTTGAGGAGAGATTTCCATAGATGGAAATCTATCTGCCCTTTCCTCCTTCCTAAAGGACTTGTCTGGTTTTTGTTCTTAATTATTGTTAAATCCAAAATTATAAAAATGAGCCAAAATCTGAAATAACTACTCCAAATGATCAAAATAAATTGTTTAAAATTAAGCCAGAATGGCAGTGTTTGCAGTGGTGTATCTTGCTACAGAAGGTGCTAGACAGTGGAAAATCAGGCCCGCTGTGTTTCACCACAATCAAAGAGGAGGAACTGAATTACTATTTAAACATGTCACTGTCTAAGCAAGAAGATAATAGACAATAGAAGGTGCCATAAGAGCATGAAAACTTTCTGTATTTATTGACCAATCTACAGATGGATTTTAATATATGAAACTTATTATCACAAATAAAGTAAAGGGCTTATGATCAAGCACATATTAAACTAATGTCATAGCAATTGCTCCGAAGGAAAACACAAAGAGAAACCAGCTCATGACATGAAAAAAATATTGTCATAGGTTCTCACCACAGTAATCTCTCTTCAAGAAGAAATGAATGGGCCCAATCCTGAGAACACCGAAACATGGGAGTAACATAGTGAGTTGAGTTAATAGTGTGTGAGTAGTTCCATTGGACTCATTGTACACCCTATTACTAATGAACCAGTAGTTGATACTTAGTTTTCCAATGCAATATCTTTCTAATATTAGTTGCAGTCCATTGTCAATTCTGATCCTACAATGAATTACACAGTGGAACTATTCACATGAATAAAATTATTCGGGGGCTTTAGTATTTTCAGGACCAACCCTGATTATAAAGACTAGGGGTCAGATTCAGCTCTAAATTTTTTCACTTCCTGTTTTAAACTACTGAGCACTATTACTGTGTGTGATGTTTAACAATTGCTCTGCTCCAACTCAGATGGGGCTGCAATTCATTTGTAAGGCACTTCTGGATGAAAGGAATTATGTAAAAGTATTACGTTATCATAAATTAATACAAATAAATTCAAAACATAAAAAAGACAATAAGAATAGTAACAATGTCCAGAATAAAATGAAAAAGTATCCCTGTCTTTATGCTTTACAGCATAAGCTGATCAACTGGAATAAGAAAAAATGTTTTGTGATGATATTGTACATATAGGTGCAGTATGGAGTTTATTCCCCCTCTGAAGCATCCAGTATTAGTCATGGCTGTAAATATGCTATTGAACTACAAAGGCCACTAGAGCAATTTTATATGGCAGTTTTTATTCTCCTTTGTAGGCTTTCTTATGAGGAGTTCGCCTGAAAATCAATAAAGGAAAAGGAAAAGGAAAATGTTAGGGCTATGAGTTTAATATGAATATGTGAAAAGGAGAAACAAATGGGAATAATATCCCACACTTGATTAACACAAGAAACAGATTTGCCACCAGTCATAGATTAAAAATGACTCACTGGAGATATAAATACAATAAAATATATACAGATTAATGATAAATTATTTTTTGATACCTCAGGTCCATGGTTTTCATTTAGGCCCATCTCTGTTAATAAGGTTGAAAACCCCAAAAGTGAGAAAATAAGACAGGCACATTTTATAGAAAGACTTCTGAGGGAAGAGCAGCTATACGGATTAACATCATATCCACATTTTCTAAGGGTCATGGTGGATTCTCCATCACTGACAATTTTTAAATCAAAATGGGATTTTTTTCAAAGGAAATGTCCTAGGAATTATTTTTGGAGAAGTTCTATGGCCCATAATACACAGAAGGTCAGACTAGATTATCACAGTGGTCTCTTCTGAGCTTGGAATCTCTGAAACTAAACATCTAAATGTCCTCTCAAGAAATACAGGCAGTGTTGTTCAATGATAGAAGAAAATACCTTAATGCTGGGATTTGTTACTTCATGGTGAAATATCTTCCATGCAGCAAAACTCCTTTAATTAGAAATCCCATGCTACTGGTACAAGTTTATCAGAAGGATTCTGAGCTTTTTCTTGGTCAACAGACAAAGGGTGAGATACAACCTTGATATATGCAGCTTCTGCTGCTCTGTAGTCAATATGCCTGGGTCTGTTTAAACCAGTGCTGAAATTGGTCTAAAGTATTTAACTACTTACGTTGTGCTTTAGATCTAATTGAGGATTTGTGGTCTTGTATCTTTCAGTTGGGAAAGGTCAGTCCTGTGATTTCCAGGTCAGAACTGTTTGACAAGGATTAGTGCTATCCACAACTTGAGATGTGCTACCAGGCTCTCTAGTTCAAAGGGAATACTATGAGAGTAAAAGGGGCTAAGAAAGTAAAATATAGAGGAAAAGAAAACTATCTTAAGTAATTTACAGAGACTTAAAAATTCTGAGAATAGAAGGCATAATTGAACTAGCTTTCAGTTATCATAGTGCTGAATTATTACAATTCTGAAATGTAAATTGTAGAGCTTGCCAATACTATTTCTATGGAATAGTATGTTATAAACCTGAGTCTGTCTTAAGAATTTAGATCCTTTCTGGGGGAAATGGTGTCTTCTATATGCTAAAATTTGGCGGAGTTTCTCTAGCTATAGGACAATCAAGGGCAACTGAATGGATAAGCAATAATACAAACCATTCTGAATAATCATTTTTAACATTTTTCTCTTTTTCCTGGGCTATAATAAGGCAGCTGGAATTATATTATAATGTGAAAGAACATTACATTGGTCCTCAGTTCTGTATTTCCTTTGAGAATTCACACTATTCATAAGAGTTCTGCATTGGTTATTCAAGCAACTTTTTTATCATTCATCTCGTCATTAGCCCATCTCTCAAAGGTACTTTGAGGGTTCAGACTGGTGCTAAATATGTACCAAGGGCCCATTCCAGCTCCTACTAAAGTAAATATAAAAATATTTCATTGAGGGTGACTAGGCCTACCCATGACTAAAAATAACTGATGCAAGATGTTCGAAAAAGGGAAGGAAGGAAATTGTGAATATTTTCTCAAAATCTTCCTCTATTCCTCCCCTTTTTTAATGTCAAAAATTGTAAACATTTCTGTCAGTTTTGTGGCTGATTAAATTGAAAGGTGGGAAAATCATGAAAATGTTGACTTTTCATAAAATTACAAAGTTCAGAAAGTACTGACTAGTTCTGGCAAGTAGCTCAAGAAACTTCAAATGATGAGCCATTCCTGAAGGATAATGTATATAGCTCTGCAAATCCACAGATTTCCACTTTATATCCACTGATCTTGGCATCCGCGGATGTGGATATTAGCGGATCAGATGTGGATACAAGTTTTGTGTCCATGTAGGGCTCTAATAATGTAGCTTACCTTCATAGCCAACAATTTGATGCTCGCAAATTACTGCAACAGGGAATAAGTAGCATCAGGTCTCCAAGAAATTAACTACTGAATCCAAGTACTAATATCTCCAGGAAAACGAAGGATTGCATAGAGAAATGAACAGCGGCAAACTTTCATTTGTGCACTCTCATCCTGCCATAATCATTGAATGATATAATTTAAGACTAGGGATATGTCAATTATATTACTTAGCACTTGTATGGCAATATTTGTGTTCTAAATGGTTTACAAATGTTAACTTGTGTTCTAGATGGTTATTTAAAGAAGTATTCTATTCTTTAAGGAGTTTCCAGGAATGCTGAATTCAAACCCTAATCTGACATTCTTTTAATTGCCTGATAATATGGTCCTGAACCTGCAAGAATTTACACATGTGCTTAAATATAATTTCTGTGAGTAGTTCCATTAACTTTCATGGACTATTTGAAGGACATAAAGTTAAACACCTGTGTGAGATGGCACCTAGATGTCCTAACCTGCAAAGACTGGAAAGCTAAGTAGCATGGGCTCTTGGAACCTGATGCAATCTGTTCTTTTCTGGAGAACCTCAAAGAACACACAGAAAATGCATCATACTAGACTTCTTTGCTTCAAGCAACGATTTATCTTTGAGTTACTGCAAACGAATGTGATTTGACCTTCTCTCAAGTAGGTGAATGGGAACAGCAAAAGCAATGCCCTCCTATGTCTGTGTGCCCTCCTTTTCTTCAAGTGGAGCAGGTTAGATGAACATCCATGAGGAATGGTCAAGGTGTACTTAATCCTGCTTCAACAAAGGGAGGTGGACTAGATGACCTCTTGAGGTCCCTTCCAATTGTAATTTTCTATGATTCACTGAGGGCTGCCTTATAGTGATTCTTTCTCCCTTCTCAGGAGCTGTTGTACTGTTTATCAGACAATTCACCTTGGCTGGGTATGGATGGCTTTACATGTTGTGATCAGATGAAAAGTAAATTGTCAGTTAATTCAGAAATCCTCCCTTTGTGGTGTCTCTGCTGGAGCACAAGGAATAGGGCGGAGGGTAGAGGGATTAATGTGTGTGTGGAAGTGGATGGATGATCTAAATATCTGAAAGCATTCCAAAGGTTATAGTAAGAGTTAACTCTTCCCCACCCTCTCTCCTCCTTGGGAATTGAGGGAAATTACAGCCCACCCAGACTAAATAACAGTTTGCTTGAAATAATGACAGGCGTGTGTGCAGAAGAATCACAGTCATACAAAGGGAGGACATTTTTTGCATTTTCTTCTGACTGGGTAAATGTGGCAGCTCCTGTCCAGAGAAGAGAGGCATGAATCTCCCCAACTTCCCCACGCACCAGACTCTTTAAAGTCGAATGTCATGGAAAACCTCCTGCAGCGATCTGCGTCCTTGCAGTAAATACAGGAAGCAGAAAGTCACTGTAAAACACCGGCTTGCTAATTCTTTTTCCCGTTAAACGGAGCAACTCATCCTTTTTGCTGGTTGCACAACCCCAGCCAAGTGGGATATCATGTGCTTTACAACCTCTGCGGAAAGGATCACTTCTAAAAGCCCCAACAACTTCCTATCACATTTTTAAAAAAGGCTTAAATCTGTCTCATCCACTTAAAAAGATACACAAATAACAAGAAGGTAGAGAAGGAACCTTGCGGGACATGAGGTAAGCAAAGCTTAGTTAACCCCTATCAGTTGTGAAATATCAAACAGACCCAGGCGACACTGTGGCTTTAAATGATTCAAAGGAAATCTTGTGTTGTTCTTAAACAAACATTTTCTCCCAGTCTCTCTCTCCTCCCCTCGCTCTTTCCTCTCTCTCCTGCCTTCCTGTCTCAGTCCCTCTCTCTCTCTCTCCTTTTCTCCTCCCCCCTCAGTCCCTCTCTCTTTATCCCCCCCCCCCCAGTTTCTCTCTGTGTCTGATTAAATGAGAAGGAAGTGTGGGAGTGGTGGTTTTGAAGCTCTCCCTTTAAGAGGCAGCCTGCAGTGACGAATTGTTGAAATTGCCATTGCAGGATGGCATTCCGCTATAAATTCATTGTTCCACCTCCTCTCATCTTCACATTTCTCTCCCTTCTCCTCTTGTTCACATCGACAGACTGGGGATAACAACCAGCATTAGAAAGGGAGAAGTTGTTTTACAAAATCCAGGACATTTTTTTTACCATCTCACCGGAGACGATCGAGCCTTTTTTGGCGTATGTTTCTTCTCCTCTCTTCAAACAAAAGGGGGCAAAGGAAGAAAAGGCACTAGCTTCTGAAAGTGCCGATCTGTATCGGATCCCCCTGCCTCTGTTGAGGAGGAGGATGCAGTGACTACAAGAGAGAAGTAGAAGAAGAGTGGAAAGTGCTCAAACTTCTCCGCTCGCCGGGTGTGAGCCTCACTTGTTTGCCGCCTGTTCAGCAGCTGTTTCAGGATTGTGGTGTTCTCCTTCCATGTGCTTCTGACTCTTCCCTGCAGAGAAACGCAAAGTTCACACGCGAGCTGCCTTTGTTGACATTTTTTTTCTTCCTCCCACTCACACTTGCTTCAACCTTGGGAGGATTTTTTTCCCCTCTGAAGGTCCTCCGTTGATCTCCACCGGGTGATTTTTTTTTTTATTTTTTTTTTTAGAGAGACAAATATGGTCCTGAAGTTTGTTTCCCTGCTGCTGGCTGCGGAGTTGCACTTTGCTGCTGCCAAGACCGGAGCTCCAACAGCAACAACAGCAGCACCTGCTTATGATAAAACCCAGCCGCCTCCCGGAGCAGCAGCAGCAGCAGCATCCCCTCGCGCTGGCAGCCAGCAGCTGCCCCGGACCAGCGGCCTGGTGCAGAACATTGACCAGATCTACTCCGGGGGCGGCAAGGTGGGCTACCTCCTCTACGCGGGGGGCAGCAGGTTCCTCTTGGATCTGGAGAGGGACGAGCTGGTGGGTCCGCAGACCCCTGTGCAGCATCCCCGCGGCTGGGCTCACTGCTATTACCGGGGCACGGTGGACGGCAGCTCCCAGTCCCTGGCCGTATTTAACCTTTGCGGGGGGCTGGATGGCTACTTCGCGGTCAAACACGCCCGCTACACGGTGAAGCCCTTGCTCCGGGCCAAGGGGGCGGCCCCGCGACGGGTCTATGGGCCCGGCTCCGCCCTGATCCCGCACCTCTTCGTCAAGGACCATTTCAGCTTCGAGACGGTGCCTTCGCGCCCCAGCTGCGAGACGCGTGGCTCCGGCCCGTTCCCGCCGCTGGAAGGCAAAGGCGGGCTGCGGGGGGGCCAGGAGCGCCCCGCCCAGCCCCAGTGGGCCCCCAGGGCAGCAATAGCCCCGGGGCCCTTTGCCCCGCTCGGCGCCGGGCGCAGGAGCAGGCGCTCCATCTCCAGAGCCCGCCAGGTGGAGCTGCTGCTGGTGGCTGATGGCTCCATGGCCAAGAAGTACGGCAAGGGCCTGCAGCACTACCTGCTGACCCTGGCCACCATCGCCTCCCGGCTCTACGGGCACGCCAGCATCGAGAACCACATCCGGCTGGCCGTGGTGAAGGTGGTGGTGCTGGGCGACAAGGAGAAGGGGCTGGAGGTCAACAAGAATGCAGCCACCACACTGAAGAACTTCTGCAAGTGGCAGCACCAGCACAATCCGCTGGAGGACGAGCATGAGGAGCATTACGATGCCGCCATCCTCTTCACCCGGGAGGTAGGTCACCTGAGACCCTGGCACCCCTTGCCCAGCCTATCCAGGGCTCAGCACAATGCGGCAACAGCAACCAGGGACAGTGGTCTCTAGAGTCCTAGATTCCAAGGCCAGACGGGACCCTCGCGATCATCTAGTCTGACCTCCTGTATAGCACAGGCTAGAGAATGTCCCCACAATAATTCCTAGAGCATAGCTTTCAGAAAAACACCCAATCTGGATTTCAAAATTGTCTGTGATGGAGAAGCCGCCATGGCACTTGGTCAGTTGTTCCAGTGGTTAATTACCCTCCTTTCCTTCCTCCACCATTGTTTCCCTTTCTTTGACAGCCCCTTTGCAGTCCTCCAGTCTGCAGGGTAGGTACCTTACTCTCACTTCTGCTGGTATGTAGGTCACTACTCTGGACAGCAAGGAGGCTGATTGCAAACCCGAGTTGTGTGGGATCCTACTGTCATTTCCTAACCAGTTGCTTAGTTGACAGCACAACAGAATCATTATGATTTTTTAAAAAAATAACCCCTCCACACCTTATAAGTGGTCTACTAAACCGAGGTATAATGAGTGCAGGTGCTTTGCAAGTTTCTCTGGCGCATGTGCCGATGCACTGCCTCTCTGGCTTGCAGCTCCCCATGTTTATTCCAGGGTTGAGCCACTCTTGAATAGAGACTGCAGGTGTTTAGGGCTGGTGTTAATTTGTATGATCTGCACTCTGGGCTATTAGAGACTAGACCTAGATCAGCAAATTCATCTCCACTTGAGATATTACATTGCTGTCGTAGTCTGTTTCACATGTCCTTGTTAACAGTAGTGCATCTTTCTTCATTTGCGTATAGTCACAGTAAGAACTGACAACACCCATTGGATCAAATTAATCCAAGAATGAATATGTCCCACTGAGATTAGGAAAACAGAATGAATTGGTAAATAACACCGTAAGGAGCACATGACTTCCCTGCTTAGCTTCTGTAATTTAACATGGTATTCCCAGCGGGCAGAAAAATGGCACTAGGCCAAGAGGAATACAGAATTTGTGGTACAAGACTAGGACTTAAATATAAGACACATAAACAAAGCCACACTAACTCAGTGCAACTCAGTTTGTGGAGGAGCATGTAGTACCTTGCTATCCATATAGTAAAAAAATAGTCTTTTAATCAATTAAAGGCCCAATACTGCAATTCTCATCCATGCAAAATTCTGCATCAGTGCCATAATTGCATTGCCATACATAGTTAAGGGCTATGTTAAGTTAAGGGCTCCTCTGGACATGTGGTATAGTTTATGCAATAATCTATTGTAAGAATATCCCTTTCAGTTATATTTTTTCTTTCCTCAGTAAGAAAATAATAAAAAACTGCAGGACTTTCTGTTAGTTTGAATTCTCTTGCTTTGCTACATCACAGGAGGCTGCCAAAAAGGATGCTTTGGATGGTTTCTGGAAGGAGGTGCTCAAGAGGAAAGGGGAAGAAAAAAGCCTGGCTTACTTTTATAGCCGTAAATACTTGAAATATTACGTGCCATCTCTGTCATCCGAAACTTGTACAGCAGGTGCTTTCTTGTGGCAGTTCAAACCCATCCATTCTGTTTGTTAAAAGCTATATCAGATCTCATTTTAAAACAGTCACCTTGCTAATTACAATCTGAAGGAGAGGAAGCTACCTTGATTGTGTCAGACTGTTCTTGTTTGTGACTAGATATCAATACTGAATAGCGATTCTGGGCCAAATTCTGTCACTCTTACATTTCTCTGTAAGTACTCCTGTTGATTTCAATGGGACGAACTGTGGTTCATGCAAATAAGGATGGCAGATTGTGACCCTCAACTTCGAGATGATCACTAATGACTGGACTGCAATGACTGGACTGCATTGCATAATATCTTACTCTGTGAGTTAGGCTTCAAAGGGACTAAGGGTGGAAGAATCTGATCCTAAACATCTATTTTAGATGAAAATTTCACAGAAAAGAGCAAAATATCTCAATTTCTGCAGTCTCAGTTTGATTTTAGTGATTACAGTAATAACATTCGTATGACACATTAGCCTTCATATGGAAAAATAGTTTTCACTGTTACCAAACAAGCGGAAATATGTTCCAAGAAAAATCACTGGCTGCGGTTTGCTTGGTAGTATATGTTTTTTGACACAATTAATTATTTGACATATCCTCAGTTGACGTAAATCAGCATAGCTCAATTCAACTTAGTGAATTGCTTCACTGGTTTACATCAGCTGAGGAGCTGGCCCTGTATCTTAAACTCATGGAGGTTGCATCAGACATATATTTGACTTAATGAAAAAAAAAACAAGTATTTTCTTACTATGTGCATTCCTGGACTGGTTTTGAAGGGAACGTGCTGAGATCCATACCACTTTCATTTCATAGTTGGAAGGTTCAAAATGAATCTCAGATCTCAGAATGTAAACATGAAAAAGGATTAAAGGATCAACAAGTGGAAGAGATACAGCTCTTAGAAAATAGCTTTTTTTAACCTCAAAGAAAGATTTCCCCCACACTCAGAGTTTTGTTTTTCAGTGAGAAGAAGCAGCAGTTGGCATGAGGATCCAACTTTTACAACTGTGTTTTGAATCTATGAAGTAGGTTGCTTAGCAACTAGACGCCAAGCTATGGCTCCATGTTTTCATGGGCTCTGAATGCTGCTGTGCTAAGTGTTTGTACATCCAGATGTCTTCTTCTAAATGGCTTGTTTTTCAGGCATGGAGCAAATGTGTGAAATACATTTTCCATCTGTTTATTAGCCAAGGCAACCTTAAACTTTGTGTCTATGTGTCAACAGAATAATATTGGCAATTCATTTATCAAACTACCACATTTTAGAAACTTTAAGTAACTCATTATGCATCATGAGTGTGTACATTAAGCATGCATATTACTAGATAGCTCTCCAGCATAACACTTACCTTGATTCTGGAAGGACTCTCGTAACAAAACTCACATTACACACGGTAAAATATTTTAAAGACACTCTGATAAACTGGCTATCGGGAAGTTTAGACTTGAAATTAGACGAAGGTTTCTAACCATCAAAGGAGTGAAGTTCTGAAACAACCTTCCAAGGGGAGTAGTGGGGGAAAAAGGCATATCTGGCTTCAAGACTAAGCTTGATAAGTTTATGGAAGGGATGATATAATGGGATAGCCTAATTTTGGCAATTAATTCGTCTTTGACTACTAGTGGTAAATACGCCCAATGGCTTGTGATGAGGTGTTGGATGGGATGGGATCTGAGTTACTACAGAGAATTCTTTCCTGGGTGTCTGGCTGGTGAGTCTTGCTCACATGCTCAGGGTTTAGCTGATGGCCATATTTGGGGTCAGGAAGCAATTTTCCTGCAGGGCAGATTGGGAGAAGCCCTGGGGAGTTTTCGCCTTCCTCTGCAGCGTGGGGCACGGGTCACTTGCTGGAAGATTCTCTGCACTTTGAAGTCTTTAAATAATGATTTGAGGACTTCAGTGGCTTAGACACAGGTTTGATACAGAGTGGGTGGTTGAGATTCTGTGGCCTGCATTCAGTGGTGGCTCCCGGGGGCACCAGCGCTCCAAGCGCGTGCCTGGGGGGGGGGCAAGCTATGGGAGACACCCTGCCGGTCCCTGTGAAGGCGGTCCCTTCGGCAGCTTGCCTGTGAGAGGTCCCTGGTCCCGCAGATTTGGCGACAATTCGACGACGGGTATGCCAAAGGCACGGGACCAGCGGACCTTCCGCAGGCATGCTGCCGAATCCGTGAGACCAGGGACCACCCACAGGCACACCGCCAAAGGCGGCAAAAAAGCTAGAGCCACCCCTGCCTGCATTTTGGAGGACTTCAGACTAGATGATCATAATGGTCCCTTCTGACCTTAAAGTCTATGATTCTGTGACTGATCTTTCTTGAATGTGGAAGTGCTTTCAAGGTCCTTTCCCTTGTTCTGGTTTTCCTTTCACTTTGTTTTTTAAAGACAAATCAACACGTAAATGTTCATAGTACTGAATGCACCGAGGGCTTTCCCTCAGTGTAGAATTACTGCCAGTAATTATGTTGTTAGTTTTTAAATTACAGGTAGTGCCTGTGCAATCTGTTTTTAAGCAGAACTACTGAGTCCTGATTTAGAAAAAGCAATTGACCTTTATGGTTCAATGATAGGTGATCTGTTATCTGTATTTAATTTGATAAGTGCTTCAAAATGAGCCATGCTGCATAACACAAGAGGTCAGTATATAATTTGCAAGGGACCCGGGTTTAACTCTAGCTAATATAGACAAATGGCCAGGCTTTGAAAGGTATATAGACACCTAGTGGGATTTTCAAAAGCACCTAGACACCAAATACCCATGAGCATTTAAAACTCTGGCCCAAAATTTTAAGTGAAAATTCTTCTTAACCTGGATCCACAGTATGCACTGATATCAACAAGTGCTTCTCCTGAGTAAGGATTACAAAATCAGACCCATTAGTTTCAATTAATTCTAACTCTTGTATGACAAATTCAATGATTTGCTCCTCTGTTATCAACGTTATGGGAAAGTGTTATAGAATTTAATAGAGGTGAAATTTTAAAATCACTAGGTTCTTTAGAAATGAGATAGGGTTCTACAGATATTATTTCAAAGCCTACACAATTTCATAAAGAAAAATATTCTTTCTGTACGCCTGGTTCTGCCACTGCTGCTCACTATGAGAGAACCAGGCCCTGTAGGGTATTTGAATTCTATAGAATGGTTAAAAAAATCTAATATAAAGGTGATAATTTTCCATTAAATTCTGTAAGACATTTCATTAGGGCAGATAAATACATTCTCCATAGATCTGTTATTGTCTTTGTTTACTTTGTGACTGGGTCTCTAACTATGGTTCTAAATTTCTGGGCCAAATTCACCCTTCGTGTAAGTGAATGCACTCTAGTGGAGTTACACCAAGGATGAATTTAGTCTGTTTTTCTTAAATCTCTTTTGTTTACGTCTAGTGCTTAGACTCTGGAAGCTATTTATTTGCTGTATTGACACTGCTTATTGACACTATTTGTCACAGCACAAACACATGAGTGATGTAGCTTCCCAACTGTACTTGAACCAATACCATTGTTTTCTTGGGTTAAGTCTTCTCAGCAAGTACCCAATAAAATCAGGCCAGATTAACGAGTGTGAACTTGCACAGCACTGTCTGCCCCTTTAAGGGCTTACAGAGTCAGGGAGCAGCAAGCCCTGGCATAAGGAGAATCCATCAGGCAGGTGTTAGGAACCAGCTGATACAGCCAAGCAGCAGCTTTAATGACTGGATCTGATTCCCAGTTGGGACCCAGATCTGTGAGTGGAGGGGACATGAGAGACAAACACTTTCCTGGGCAGCAGTGGAAGACTACAACAGGGCAGGAAGGCTCTGTGGTCCCCCGTGAGGCTAAGAGAGGGCCTTGATCTCCTTGGGTGGTAGAGGACCTGCAGTACCAGTCCAGTTCAGGACTATCACTTTCATTTCTTATCACTATTTTTTGCCTTTGTGGGGCAGAGGAGTAAAAGAGCCTGTGCTGAAAGCTAAAACAGAGTTAAGTGTGGCTGATTGTTTTTTCCCAGACTGATAGATGGGCCAACCATCTTACAGCCCCCATCTCAGGAGGGCCTCGACCATCAAACACCCCTCCCTGCAAAACCTGATTGATTCTGTGAGCCTCTGCTCCGGGTCACAATACCACTCACTCAGATTTGGCCAGGCATGATGGGGCAAACCTGTGTGAGTGGCGCTGTACACTGTCCCTTGGGCCTTTCACTTCTCCCACAACCACCAAACCAAACAGAGGTTTTGCTGCATGCCTCCTTCTGCCCCCAAAACTCGACCATTCTCCCACCCCCAGTTGAGACTCTCTCTTCAAGGAGATAGCATTGTTAAGAGTTTACAGGTGGGGAATGGCACAGTGAAGTTTTGACTAGGGCGGCAATTGTCTTCTATGTCACATGATCTATGTAGTTTAAGGATGGGGCAATTTCCATAATGCACAGGGTCCCAAAATTATTTAATCTAGGCCTATGTAAAATTCCCCCAACCTATATCATTCATGACCTAAGCTAAACTTGAGTGCAAACTTCCAGAGGAGAACTACTGAAAACATCTGGACAAAATCCCATTCTCTTTCTTTCCTTTCATTCCACCTTGAATCAAGTGAAAACTAAAATAGATACTTCTCACAACAAATACAGGCAACCAGAACATGAAAAGTCTTTCTTAAATACTGGTCAGCATAGTCAAGGATAGTACCGTCGTGCTCGGCTCTAACAAAAAAGTTCACATTAGAGCCAGAGGCCACAGTCCTGCCCTTTTCCACATAGCAATTATATGGGTCCTGCTTATGTGATTTAGTTTAACTATCAAGCTGACAGTGCTGTTAAAATTTAACAGCAAGCATTGGAGTATCTCAGCTCAATGGATGATAATTTCATTGAGTGGAGAACGTGCTTTCTTTGGCTCTCATTATTTATTTATTTTTCTTTTTTTTAACCATCTCATCCAAATTACTATCCTTTGTTAATAAGCCAGAGGTCACTCTGTCATTGTGCCAGTTGCCAGCAGTATATCTACATAGGTTTTTGATGTTTAATGTCCAGTGTAACTGATCCTTATTACACTAAGCAATTACAACATTTGCTGTCACTCTTACTTGCAGAGTGGTTCCATTGACCTTATATAAATATAATATGTTTTGTGTAGGAAATGTCATTGGGGAAAATAATATGTGGCAATTTTGTGTGTGTAAGTAGATGTGAGCAAACCATTGCAATATTTCACAATATTTGTGTTGACTTCCTCCCCCACAAAAAAGCTAGGCCTAACACAGTTATGCACAGATTTCTAATTATCTGCCAGATTACCAATTTGGTAGCCCAAGGCACTTTTTTTCTGGCATGTCCAGAAAGCTCTTTCAAATGCTTTTAAACAGTTTTTACACTTCTAACATGCCAACGATGTTACACTATGAAGAATTAAGTGTGTTTGCTAAAACTGAAGAGCAAGGTTTATGAATGGAAGAAGTGTGGGGAAATGTTAAACTTCTTTCTCAAAGTATATCTAGCTAGAGCTTAAGACACTACTTAATGTCAGGGTTCAAAATTTGCATCTGTTACAGATCAGTTTATTCCAGTTCTCAGATGTACAACTAGAATTAAAGATTTTCAAGTGAAATTAAGTACTAGTCTCAGTAGGGACACTTCACACTTGTCTTCATTCACAACAATGCCATGTGTAGGTGATAAAAGATTAGACTTTCTTGATGCACTTCAAGAGTGCCAAGAACATTTGGCCTTTAATGAACTGTCTAATTAACTACTGATCTTACGATGCACAGGTCATTGTTCCTACATCATTTCTTTGCCAGGCATTTAGGATTACCATCTATTGTCTCCTGTACAGCGAATGCATTTCCTATTGATGCATCATTTTAAAACTACTGCAATCTAGATCAAAGGGCAGACTGAATTCTTTTTTTAGAAACAGCAAGAAATGTTGATTCTTGAAAGTTTCCGCCATTATTTGGAGATAATTAAATGAGCTAAAGGTCAGATGAAATTAAACAGTTATGAATGGATATCGAACCCTTTAAATGAAAACCACGCATTATGTGGAAATAATGCTTGAAAACTAACTAGTTGCTTAGTGCTTTTGAAGCAGTTTGAAAAATTGAGCAAGCCTGCAGATTTATTAGGTTACATCATTACATCAGGATCTGATTTTAAGCAAGAATACTCTTCAGGTGCAATGAAAACCTCCAATATACTCCCAGCAATCTTACTTTAGGAGCAACTTTAGGAGCATCTGAGGTTGCATCTGACACTTCCCAGGGAAGCTAAGAATGTTATTGATACTTACAAAACTAACCATCAATAGTCAATGGGACCACTGAGGTGTATACATCAGGACAAAATTTGTCCTAAAAGCTTTAATCCTCATAAGTATAAACAGGCTAGGTTCTTAATAATATAGTCCAAATCTTTGCTATTGAAAAAGACCAGGCAACTAGGGAATGGGTATCGAGTTGAGGTAAAGAGTATGAAAGCAATGTAATTGCAGAACAGTTTCTTCAGAATCATCACTTGGTAGGATTAAAAAATGCATAGTGTACATTATACAGAATCATGGTAAAAGGGCAAGTCTGAGCAGCCATGGAGAGGCAGGGGAAAGGAAACGTAATTGAGATCATGAGCCGAGAACAGCATGGAAATGCATATCTAAAAGTCTACCTAAGCTAATGTTGATAATGATAGTATTAACTTAAGTAAAAAAAAATGCATCTATCCGCAGTTACCCAGGATTGAAAAACAAGATAAACCACTGTTGGCAGTATGTAAATCTGAATCTCCAAAACCAAGCCAACGCAAGTTTGACTCTAGTTACAGCCATTGTAAAAGAACAACCCCCAGCTGCACTCTTCCAATAATCACTCTACACCAAGAAGCTAACACCAGATGGCAATTCCAATCCCCACACCACAGGTCCTCCTTTACCCCTGCCCCTCCAACCTCTCCTCTCATGCCTAACTCTCTACCAGAATTCATTGACTGAGCCTGCAACGTATGCCACCCTTCTTTCACATTGCCTGGCACCTACTGCATCACAAGAATGGAGGCTTAGGTGACCCAAATGACCAATGTTTTTTCCGCCACCAAATACTGGCTCCATGGGTCTGCTCTCGACATCCCCCTTCATCCCTTCTTCTTTTTCCCATGTAGGGGTTTATGATCACATGCCTCATTCTCTCCCTAAGAGGGAACAAACACCGTTCCTACTAGCATGATATCTTAGGAACACCATGGCTATGGCATTTTCAGAGTAAATGATCTCCTCCGTTGGGATTTTCCGGTTGTGACCACTAACTAATGCAACTCATCGGGGACTCAAATCGCCTTATGTGAAATTCTGTAAAAATAGGAAAAAAGGTTAAAGAAATTATAGGGGACATCTTTCAAGCCTGTTTTATATTGGCTAAATTCAAATGTTACGAAGACGAGCACGGTAGTGACATTTGTTGATGAGCTGTTTGGGTATAGGTTTGACTTTGGTGTGTACAGCACTTTGGGCAACTACTGAAGATGAGAATACACATTTGGGCAGTGTTGCAAAATTGCTGCAAACCTGTCCATTGTATGGTGACACACAGCATGCAGTCTGATGTGATGTCAGCAACGTGACCATATTAACAAAGCATTGCTGAATACAGATGCCCTGGCGTGTTGAAAACCACATGTATATATGTGAGAAAAAAGGTTGGTGAGGTAATATCTTTTATTGGACCAACTTCTGTATATGTAGCAGTCTTGACATTAATAGAAGTGGTAAGGTGAAATCCCCATGCACCACCTTGGAAATGTAAGAGTAATACGTATGTTCAGGCAGAATTCATTTAGTGAAGTATTGTAGTTAACATCTCTGTCATGAATCTACAAGCTTACAGAGGAAAATTCAGAAGTGAATCTAAGGGCTCTTCTACACACAAAGGTTATACCTCTTTAAATCTGCTGGTATAGTTAAAGCAGTACAGTGCCCCTAATGTGATAGCAGTTATGTAGTATAAGGCACCTTTATACCAGTATCACAGCATCCACATTATGGGTTTTACTGATATTACTATTGTGGTAAAAAAATGACATCCCTTAACAAAATAGATATACTGATACAAAAGCTGTGTGTAAAAGCAAGAGTAGCCAGATACAAAGTGCACCTTCCTGTCCCTCTCTCTGCATTTAAGCCATAGCTTAGACTGCTCAAACTCCTTTACGGCTGGTCTGCACACAGCTTTTGTAATTGTCAGTAGCTTGAAAGAAGTGGTGCATTTTAAATAGAGATTTGAAGGAAGGAAGGAATGATTTCAGAGAAAAAAGGTACCAAACAGAGAAATATAGTTGTGTCTTCAAATGGCACTTTCATCCAACCATGCTTAAGTGGTAGATGTACTGTGGAATAGGCATATTTTGGTATTTTCCCTTTAAGTCATCTGACCATCTCTGTTGCACAGGGTCTGTTAATTGCATTTTGCACATTACAGTATGCTAAACTTTCTGACAGATTTAGCAGTCCATACTATGTATATGTAAAATACATAAGGGCCTGATGTAAAGCCCACTGACATTTCAATGAGAGTCTTTCTGTTGATCTTTACATCAGGCCAAATATGTAAATACATGGCCACTGAATGTAACATTAATGCTACTATCTAAAAGCAGAAGCATTGGGAAAGTTAATCTTGGTTGTTAATTTTGTTGGTGAGAGAGCTCTGTGTAGCTTGAAAACGTGTCTCTTTTACCAACAGAAGTTGGTCCAATGAAAGATATGACCTCACCCACCTTGTCTCTCTAATAGCCTGGGACCAACATGGCTACAGCCACACTGTTTTTAGACACTCTAAAGTACAGAAAGAAAGGTTCAGTGGTCAGGGCACTCACCTGGATTCAAATCCCTCCTCTGCCACAGACTTCCTGTGTGACCTTGGGCAAGTCATTGAGTTTCCCTGTGCCTCAGCTCCCCATCCATAAAATGGAGATAATAGCACTGGCCTTCCTCACAGGGATGTTGTGAGAATAAATACATTAAATAAATAATAAACATTAAAGCCTGTGTTCTACTGATGAAAAATGAAAAGTATTATTAATTATAAGTACCATTAAGGCATAGGAATGCATAGTTTGTGGTTACAACAGGAGACTGCCAGTCAAGAAATGTGTTTTCATACCCAGCTCTCTCTAAGTCACCTTGGAAAAAAATCACTTACAATTCAGTTATCTCATCTGTAAAATGGTGATTAATAATACATGCTGTACCTATCTCCTATGTGTATTATTAGGTTTAATATTGCTGTGCCTCCCCAAAGAGCCAGACGTGACCTGCTTCTCACCCCCTATCCAAACCCCCCTATCCAAACCCCCCTGCTTCTCACCCCCTGACGGCCCCCCCCGGGACTTCTGCCCCATCCAACCCCCCCATTCCCTGTCCCCTGATGAACCCCTGCCCCATCCACCCCTCCCTGTCCCATGACCACCCCCAGATCGCCCACCCCTGACTGCCCCCCATCACCCCATCCAATCCCCCTTCTCATTCCTGACTGCCCCCCGAAACCCCTGCCCCATCCAACCACCCCTTCTCTCTGTCCCCTGACCAACCCCAGAGCCCTGCCCCTGACTGCCCCCTGCCACCCCATCAACCCCTCTTCTCTTTACTGACTGCCCCCCCTGGACCCCTGCCCCATTCAACCCCTGTTCCCCACCCTCTGACCACCTCAACCCCTATCCACACATCCACCCCTGATCACCACCCTGAATTTCTCTACCTGTATCCAACCCCTCCTGCTCCCTGCCCCCTTACCACATTGCCTGGAGCACCAGTGGCTGGTGGCGCTACAGCCGTGCCGCTCAGAGCACCAGAACAGGCCACCATGCCACCCAGCTGGAACCAGTCACGCCACAGGATCAAGTCACGGCTCTGCAGCTATGCTGCCTGGCAAGAACTTGCAGCTCTGCCACCCAGAGCATAGCACCATTGGTGCAGTGAGCTGAGGCTGCGGTGGAGGAGAACAGTGGGGGAGAGCCCGGGGGAGAGCCTTCAGGGCCAGGAAATCAGGGGCCAGGTAGGAAGGTCCTGCAGGATGGATGTGGCCCACGGGCCATAGTTTGCCCACTTCTGTTTCAACTCCTAGTTTGGCCACCGACTTTCTGTGTGACCTCATTCTCTCTGTTCCACAGCTGTAGAATGAGGATTATACTTCTCCCACACCATCTTTATCTATTTCATCTATTTAGATTATATAATCTTCTGTGCAGGGACTGTATCTTACTATGCGTATCACAATGTGACTCTGCTGTCAGCTACCATAGTAATTAATTACAAGTCTTATCTGACTCCCCTCAAAGTCAATGAAAAGTCTCCCATTGACTTTCATGGGGGTGAGATTGGGCCATCATGCTTTTAAACTGCACTGAGATCCTTAGATAACAGTCCAAAGTAGTAGCATTTTCTGGGTCCTGCTGTTTGCAATGGGTCATTGGCTCTACTTGTTGTTATCTGTGGGTTTAAAAATTTATTGGAATGACTTTGTTTTCCCTTTCTTGGCAGGATTTATGTGGGCATCATTCATGTGATACTCTGGGAATGGCAGACGTTGGGACTATATGCTCTCCTGAGCGCAGCTGTGCAGTGATTGAAGATGATGGCCTCCATGCAGCTTTTACAGTGGCTCACGAAATTGGTATGCAGTGCCTTTTCTGTTCCCTTGCCAAATCAAACACTTGTAACAGCTGCATTAGTAACCAAAATACTTCACAATTAAATCCAGATTTCCCCTGGTTCAGATGTACACTTGGGGATTAAAGCTGTATACATATGCACTTTGGGTCTGACTAATAAGAGATCAGAAGGCAAGTGAAGGCGCACAGTAGGTGTTTCCTTTCTGACAATGTCATTTTAAATCAGTAATTGAAGTGAAAATTCAAGGACAGCTACTGTCCAAAAATGTCAGTACGTGTACCTTATGAGAAAGTATTGGCCCAGTCTATTATGGTTTATAGGCATCTAGTATACATACCATGAGAAGTAACTTACATTGCAGAATCACTTACTGGACCTTTCAGGAGCAATTGTTATGAACATTCACTCAGTAAGCTTTTTATTGTCTGCTGAGTGGGCTGAAATCAGCTTTCATGGAATGGGCAATGCTGATATTATTTTCACCCTATTAACATTCCAATTTTATGGTGAAATGCAATATTAAAATCAGTTCTGAAATAGCTGAAAATAGTATTTAGGTGTCAGAGACTTAGGCTCAAAAATCACTCAGCCATGTGTCAGCTGATCCTCAGCAGCAGGGCCGGCTCCAGGCCACAGCATGCCAAGCACGTGCTTGGAGCAGCATGCCACGGGGGACGCTCTGCCGGTTGCCGGGAGGGCGGCAGGCAGCTCCGGTGGAGCTCCCGCAGGAGTGCCTGCGGAGGGTCCGCTGGTCCTGCGGGTCCGGTGGAGCATCCGCAGGCACGCCTGCTGGAGGTCCACCAGAGCCGCAGGACCAGCGAGCTGCAGAGCGCCCCCCGCGGCGTGCCGCCATGCTTGGGGCGGCGAAATTGCTAGAGCCAGCCCTGCTCAGCAGGCAATAATTTACATTAAAAATCCACTCTATGGCCTTCAGAAGGTGACATTTATAACTGCATTAATGACGGAGGAGAGGTTGCATACCTGTAAATTACATCTGGTATCATATATTCCTCGAGACAGATTGCTGACACCTTCATCAGTTTTAATTTACCAGTAGATCCCACACTATGTTTCAGCTCTTCACTTTGCTCAGTCATTCACACTATCATGATTGCTGGAGATTTGTTTGTATAAAAACTGTTAGCTCTGCAGCATGAACCATAATGGAAATGGAAAACATAATTTTTTTAACATTCTTGGAAGGAAATAACAAGGCAAGAGACTTTCAGGCAGTGCCAACTTCTGAATTGCCTTGTACCTCATGCCAAACCAAAGTAAAGTTTGTTTTGGGAGTATCATTGCACTAGTTCAATTTTCAAATAGCTATCAGGTAGAGGAAAAGAGTCCTGTGTCTAATATCCTTAGGATGGCAATCAGAAGTCACTTGGGCTTTACTCATGGTTTTCATGTTAGTGGCTCTAGCCCCTCTACTAGACACCCTCAAATAAAGAGAAACTAACCTGGCACTCCTGCAATGACACAGTCGAATGAAACTGCAGATGGCTTGAGCTAAATCATTTGCTGTAGGAAAACCTATAAAATGATGTCAGAGTGGGTCCTGATCCTGAAATTTCTTAAACAGGAGGTCTGGAATCATAATAGGAGATAAAGCCATTCTAAGTCACAAATTCAAAGCATTGGTAGATAGATGCCACTATATGATAGTTATCATTGACCCTATAGGAAATGTGTTTGCTTAGTTCATTTCCCAGCAAGAAGAGTCCACATCACAAAACCCACCTTCAAAACTGGAGCTGACTGGAATTAAAGAGCATATAGACTTTATTATCCTCTGACTTCTAGAGTTGACACCTCCTGCTAAAGGTTAACGCACACTGGCAGAGAATGATGTGAAAGCTTGCACTGCTGCCACTCATACTAGATCTGTTCTGTGGATACTTTTCACCAGCAATAAATTCATATAATTTTTTAAAATATCTTATACATTAAAGAGAAGAGAGGAGATGAATAAAAAGATGAATGAGTAATATGATACCTTTAAACTCAATGAGAAGAAAATATAAACATGCTTGAATTATTTTTAGTGATTTGGAAGCAGATTTTTATTTAAAAATCCCCCACCACTTTCTTACCTAGAGGTTTACCGTGGACCTGTACAAGCTATAATTTTAAATGTAAAAAAAGGCATGGATTGAAACTAGAGGATAAATAAGTACCCTACTGCACACAAAAACTCTAGTTCTAAGGTGTTTAATAGTCAGGTTTTCCTCACCATATGATTTTAAGAAAGAGGAGGTGTTCAGTCACAGAATGGTCTTTGTGTGTGTGTGTGTGTGTGTGTGTGTGTGTATGTGTGTGTGTGTGTGTGTGTGTGTTACCTAAAGCATGAGATGCTGGGAAGTGTGTGTGTGAATGAGAGACCCAAAGTGGAAGATGCTGGGGAAAAACACACTAACATTGCTTAGTCTGGTACTTAGATGACAGTAAAGGTCAAGAAAAATAAAAGTGTGGTGGAACTACCTTGTCGTTAAAGTCTTTGGGAAAAACCCTGATGTGTCTAAGCTAGAGGCTGAATTCCTTCCTACCATACTGGAGTCTTATAGTTCCCTTTTTTTGCAGGAAGGGAGTGGCTTTAATTTTACAGTAACTTAGTTATTCAGTGGAATTCACCTAGCAAAGCAGAAAACACCCTCAGGACAGGGGTATTCTAAGTATTCCAAAACTAGCTGGTCTTTTCTATTAACAGGACTGGTTAAGCAAGCCAGCTAAGAAGCAAGTCAGAATAATTGTCTGCAGTTCTTTAAGGGATTTATGATGTGTTATAACATGAGAAACCAAATGTGATAACTAATTAATCTGATCCTGTGAATTGTTGTACACCCTTACTTTGCACTAAATTCAGCGGGATTTGAAGCCCTGGATTTGAAGGCTGGACCTTTTGTGGGATTATGTCCTTTTTTAGGAAGGTCAACAAAATAAATGGAAATAAGGATCAAATCCACAGCTGTATGTGCAGCCCAAGTACACAGGCTGGGGTGAGTAAATGGATAGGGGGCCAGAAGAAGACTCATCTGCCTGCTGCAGCATGGAACCGCACTGGTTCTGCCACCAGCAGGACTTTCACACCCACATACATGGGGTTTGGATTTACCCCTGAAAGAGAAAATAGGTGAATTTTGTTCAGTGGTTTTTGAAAGACCAGATATGAATGACTAGCAATGACTGGTGAAATCAACAGAGGACTATGAACATGAAAGCAGAAACAAACTAGTGGAGTCTTGAAATAACAAACATTCATAAAGCATTGGTTAGCAGACAGTAAGTTAGACTTGGAGAAGGTTTCGTAGCAGGGGACTCAGCAAAGTTGGGCTCAGCAAAGTCATTCTTCTGCTCTGCTCTGTGCTGGTTAGGCCTCAACTGGAGTATTGTGTCCAGATCTGGGCACCGCATTTCAAGAAAGATGTGGAGAAATTGGAGAGGGTCCAGAGAAGAGCAACAAGAATGATTAAAGGTGTTGAGAACGTGACCTATGAAGGAAGGCTGAAAGAATTGGGTTGTTTAGTTTGGAAAAGAGAAGACTGAGAGGGGACATGATAGCAGTTTTCAGGTATCTAAAAGGATGTCATCACGAGGAGGGAGAAAACTTGTTCACCTTAGCCTCTAAGGATAGAACAAGAAGCAATGGGCTTACACTGCAGCAAGGGAGATTTAGGTTGGATATTAGGAAAAAGTTCCTAACTGTCAGGGTGGTTAATCACTGCAATAAATTGCCTAGGGAGGTTGTGAAATCTCCATCTCTGGAGATATTTAAGAGTAGGTTAGATAAATGTCTATCATGGATGGTCTAGACAGTATTTGGTCTTGCCATGAGGGCAGAGGACTGGACTCGATGACCCCTCGAGATCCATTCTAGTCCTAGAATCTATGAATCTATGATCCAGAGTCGCCAGATGATAATTTTCAATATTACACTTGTCAATTTAGTAACCACTGGTTGTTGTTGTTGCTCTTTATATTACCACTGAATCTAAAATACCCAGCTGATTTCAGGACCCCAATGTACTAGATTTTGTTCCTACACATAATTTGAGATAACCCCTGCCCCAGTGAGTTTACAGTCTAAAAAAATAAGACTGACAAAAGCTAGGAGAAAGGACAATTGGGGATCTCAGGCAAACAAAGAACCAGTGATCTGCCCAAAGTTACAAAGAAACCCTGCTGCAGAGCCAGGAATCCAGGCTACATCACCTGCATCCCAGTCCACTGTCTTCACCACACAACAGCATGTGGAACTCCTGTTTACTTCATGGAGAGTTACGCATGCATAGAAACTTGCCAGGTGAGGCTCCAATTGAACATTTCATTGTTCTTTATTTCAACTCTGCGGAAGATGATTTTGGTAAACAGTGATGCGGGATAACATCAGTCTCTCTGCTAGGAACTTTAACATTCATTTGGACTTTTTAAAATTGCCTAATTCTCCATATGTGATCAAACTGACACATCACTGCTCTCTGTATCCTCCTGAGTAATGTGTCTCACCTATGCTCTTCCCGGTGTTTCATTTTTAGAATGTAACTTGACATTTACAACACTGAATTAATTAAGCTTCTGTGTGTTCATTAATTTCATTCTTTTTCCTGCAATTCCTCCTCTCCACTTTCATCATATAAGTACAGTCATGACATTATGGAGCTATATGGAAGCTACAGTTTGGGAATAACACATTTAATACTGAAACCTTTTCTCTGTGTCAACATCCTATAGTATATGTTAGCACATGCTCCCATATTGTGAGAACCCAGTTTACAGTTGCAAGTGCAAATACTGTTAACTCTGAAACTATGCTTCTGAGCTCAATATAAAGACAATGATATTGCAATCCTTACTCAGGAAACACATAATGAAGTACAGACACAAACCAGAACCCCAGATGCAAAAATGATAAAAGGCTTGAGGGCAGGTTCAGAACCTGGACCCAGCTGTCCTCATAATTTGATAGTTGTCTCTTATCTCCATAAAAGGCCAAACCAAGAACCTGGATCTGAACCTCTCTCACACTGAAATAGGCATGTTCAAACTTTGTGACTCTGACCCTTCTCCACAAGACTTTGAAGTCAATGTGAGTTTTGCTTGATATCTGAACACCGCTTTTGCTCACAGATAAATTATATTATATGACAGATATGTGAGCATGCATATCTTTGCTTATGTCTGTGTTTTAACATTTGTGTTATTTTGTATGTGCGCAAAATGTAACTAAATTCACAGTAGCTTTTTGTTTTTACTGATAAATATGTAGCCTTTGAGTTTAAGGCTGTCAAGATAAAACAGATAAGAAAAAGCCCTAGGCTAGATAGGAACAAATCTTTTGTAGTCCTTCCATCCCAAGGAGATACATTGCCGAGGGCACAGAATCTCATAGCACAAGAAACAATGGGTGAAGGATGTCTAACTTTCATCTTACTCTTCCCACATGAAAGGTAAAGTTTGGGCAAATATCCAGGTGATTATAATTAGGCTGAGTTCCTTTCTAAAACCAAGACACTACAATTCATTCAAATCTTCTCGAATAGTATCCATGGGAAGAACTACTTAATACATTATTTTTATATCTTCTTTTTCAAGCTTACATTTTAACTTTTGATGCTACCAAAGCATCTGGGTTAAGCCCTCAGGAACAAGATGAACACTGAACTCTAAGGGTACGTCTACACTACCCACCAGATCAGCGGGTAGTGATCGATCTATCGGGGATTGATTTATCGCGTCTAGTGTTGCGACACCCCCCCTCCCAGTGTAGACCTAGCCTAAGCCCTGGTGAGAAGTAAGGAACAGGGCAGAGACTTCAGCTACTGTTTCAAAAACAAACATGAGCTGTACAAAAGGTTTGTAGTTAATGCCAGGTTAAATTTTTACTAAAAATTCTTGGCTCATCCAGAAATATTTTTACTAACTTGTAATGATGATAATTGTTCCACCTGCTGCACACATGGGGCTTAAAAATAACCCTTTTCCTGAAGCTAGGGCAGTTTGTTATTGGCTATAGGTGGGAGTGGAAGGTGGGATGGCGGAAGAAGGTTGATTTGATTTAGAATACCTGAATCCTCAATTTCTGAACATATGTAAGTTTTCTTTCTCTAATGCTTGTTTTAAGCATGTTAAGTTCCTTGCTTTACTGAAGGCTGTAAAGTGATTGTGAAGGAGAAGTGAGAGGATCCAAAATCAGAGCAAAATGTTCAGCCAGAGACTTAGGAAATGGCTTAGACACAACAGCCTCACTGCCGAGTTTTACTGCTGTGGTTAGAGGTTTTCGGGAGTTGTGCTGATGTAGGTAGGAATATACCCCCATACATGATTAGATTAAACAAGGCTGTGTTTTGAAAAGCTGCAGTGGCTCTTGAAACATCATAAATTAAAGCCACAGAGTCAAATATCAGTGTCCCAGCCATCTGAAGGGAAGTGGGAATGAAACCAGATTTTGCCTGATGTTTCAACATGATCATTATTATCAGTAAAAGTGTATATTGGGCATGTGCATCGCATCGCATACCCTTTCATGTTCTAGAGGCGAGCAAAGCATTTTTTAATGTTCTGGTAGTGCTGTAAATGAAGATAAACATTGTGCTCCTGATCCCTGTAGTCCTCATGTTGTAGTCAGAGAACCAATGAACCTGGCACAGGGAGATGTAATTTATACATTCCTGAAGCATCTAATCTCCTTGTGTCTCATTAGGGAATTCATGTGGTGTTCCTCAAAATTTGGGAAACAGATTTAAGGCACAGGAATCCTGCTGACGGAGGCTGCTGAAAGAATGTGCTGAATCAGCACATCCTCTGGCCGTGCCTTCTTCCCAGGCAATGCTAAACATTTTTTGGGATGAGCTGCTTTTCTGCAGTCCTCCCTCTCCCTCTTCCCCGCTCACCCCAGTGGAGGCAAGATGGCAGCTGTTCTCTTCTCTTGAACCTTTCCTCAGTGGCCTTTCTGCCACCCATGTGCCCCATCAAGGTCGACACCAGCAGATCCTGATGTAGATCCTGGACTGAATGTCTATGTGAACTCCCATTGCAGCCTGTTATGATAAGTGACTGGTAGGAGTTCTGTCTATGAGAGGTCTGTAAGACAAGGCCCTTGTGTTGTTTTCTGTCTTTGTCTGCTATTGCACTGAACTTTAATGAACTCATTAAGGTTCAGGTCAGTGATCCAGAGCTTTATTAACTATAAGATTTTAAAATTGCCTCTGGGCTGAAGATTTAAGTTAAAAAGTAATTTTTTGGTCATAATTGAAGAATACCAGTCAGAGAAAATGAAGATTCAAATGGAAGTAGAGGGGAAAGCACATTGGTAGATTCTCAGTATGAATTTTGTTGTGCTTTTACAATTCAAAACACCTTATAAAACAGAACTTTGTAAATCACTATTCCATAGGGTCATCGGTTTTTATGTAAAGCTCCCATTGACTTCAGAGTGATCTCTCCCTGTGAGTGATAGCAGGATGTGGCTCTTAATGAAGACCAATTGTTTTTCATAGTTAGAAAAACAATGTAAAAAAATTGTTTTCATTCTAAACGAGTTACTGCATGGAAGTGAAAAAAAGTGATTATCCAAAATGTATGGACCAGTGATTAGAGCAAAAACCTCTGAGCCAGGGTATCACTGGACTCTAATCCCATGTGAGCTACTGACTCATTGTATAACCTTGGGCAAGTCTCTTGACCTTCTTGTATCTCAATTATCCCAGCTGGAATATTAGTTGAAAGGTATGCTGAAAACAGATGCGTCATCTGAGCTGAGCTTCCTAAGTAAACAAATTACATTGTTTATAATATTTTTTAGCATGCTGTGTCATCGCCTGTGTCCAATGATCAAACTTAGTTTAGTTTAGGGACTATACTTTAGTATGCTGTTTAATCCAGGGACTAAACTTGAATGTATACCCATAACAGACTTTACTCCCAAACACGATTTTGGATGTTTGATTGCATTTTACATTGCAGTTTACATGCTATATGTTGGGCCCAATTCTCATTTAGTCTGTTCTTGGGACAGGCAAGGCTGGCCTTATCATGAGGCGAACTGAAGTGGCCGCCTCAGATGCCAGACTCAGGTTGGGGGCGGGGGATGACAAAGTAGAGAAGCCATGGCTTATGTACTCAAAAACCCAGAATACTGCATATTGTTTTGGTTGCAAACTCTTCCAGTGTAATGTTCCAGCCACATTGGGTTCTACAGGAACACAGGATTGGAAAAATCTGGCTAGAAATCTGGCATGCCATAAGAAGGCAGCAAATCACCAGAGAGCATTCCATAGGTGGAAAGAGCTTGAGATGAGACTAAGGTTAAAGGCCACCATAGATGATCAGCATCAAGAAAAGATTGCATCAGCGTCTCTTTACTGGCAAAATGTTCTGAAAAGGCTCATTGCCTTTGTGAGAATGCTTGCTACCCAAAATCTAGCACTGCGTGGCACTTCAGATCAGCTGTATGTGCCAAACAATGGAAACTTCCTTAAAATTGTGGAGCTGATGGCTGAGTTTGATGCTGTACTCCAGGAGCATCCAAGAAGAGTCACCACCCAAGAAATGTACACACACCATCTTGGAAAAACAATTCAGTATGAGATCATACAGTTACTGGCAACAAAAGTCAAACAGATCTGAAGTCAGCAAGATATTACTCTGTTATTCTGGACTGTACACCTGACATCAGCCATTCAGAACAAATGACTTTAATGGTGCATTTTGTAACAGCAACAGAACCTAGTGAGAATGTCCCTGCAATGGTGACTGTCAGAGAGCATTTTCTAGAATTTATTGACATTGATGATACTACAGGAGCTGATATGACAGTGTTGACACATGATGACGTTCGATATTGATGCGAGTGATTTAGGTGATGAACTGAAAGCCCTTTCAAGATACATTTCAGCAGGATCAACTCCAAAGGCTGTTCTGGAATATATGTGCACAGATAAAATGACCACACTCTTTCCAAATGCTTTTGTTGCTCTGTACATACTTCTAATACTTCCTGTAACACTTGCCAGTGGAGAACGCAGCTTCTCCAAGCTGAAGTTAATAAAAATACATCTACGCTCCACAATGACACAGGAGAGGCTGGTCAGCCTTGCAACCATCTCAGTGGAGCATGAACTGGCCCAGACTGTGGACCTTCAGGAAGCAGTTCAGATTTTTGCAACCAAGAAGGCACGTAAAGCACCACTTTGATTATTCAAACAGATTAAAATGCCAGTGTTTACTGTGCAGACAGGAAAAGTTACATTTGCTGTTCAGGCATTAGAAAATTGTGTTACTTAGAATTTTTGAACAAGGCATTTTAGTTAGTTCTCCTTTATTGGGGTAGGTAGTAGAGCAGAATTGAGAACTTTCAAAGTTTTGGCCCAAGTGAAGGGGCATGGAGGCATCATTTGAGCTCCCCGCCTCAGGTGCCAAAATGTTGTGGGCTGGCCCTGGGGACAGAGATGGAGAGTAAAGGTGGTTTGAAGCTACCTTTTCACTCCCCATGTACAGAGGCCCACTGGGATCTACTTGACTCTCAGCATAAGTTAGAGCAGACTCGGTGCCCTCAAACTTCAGTTCTGCTTTCACAGTCCCTGGGAAGAAGATAACAGCCAAAATGTTCTGATCACAGCTCCCAACACACCCCGTATGTGCCCCCAAACCATCCTTTATTCCAGGTGCTGTGAGCAAGGCTAGCATAAAGCCCTTTATGCGAGCTCCACGCTGGCCAGAGAAAACCTCTGCAACCCTTTGTTCTGCCAGAGCACAGTAAAGGAATTGTGGTCTAACTGAGAATCAGGCCTATTGTGCACTGGTTTTCAGAGAGGATTTAGGCTTTGGTGGGTTTGTGACGGTCCCTTAGGAATATTTTCACTTTTCTGCAAGATTCTGTGTGTCCAGCCAAGACTATAGGCCCCAACCCTGTGAGGTGTTAAGAATTGCTCCATAGGGCTGAGTTCTGTCCTCTCTCATTGGCATCAATAGGTTCTGAGGGCACTGAGCACATTGACAATGGGGATTCAGCATTTCTGATGAGAAAGTCCTTATACTGTTTTAATGTTGCTTTTAATAGTTTGGAAAATAAGCAATCCTTCCCTAATTTCAAAACAGATGCATTAATGAGGCTGTGAGTCCATTTACATTCTCTTTTGCTGTTTTGGAAGAGAACAGTTTAATGTGTAAGAAGACTAGCATGCACCAGGGGGAACTGTGCATCATCCACTCTCTGTTTCTTTTACCCTTTTGTGCATTCCTGCAGCATAACATAACTAAAAACCGTCCTTCTGGGAAAATGAGATTGTATTATTTTCACTCAGTGGGAACTGTCAACGCCAATAAGATGCTTCATTCAGTAAAAAACCTAAGATGATCTTCTAACTCAGTCAGAGTCAGTCATTGTCAGACAGCCGTTGGGAGCCTTTTTAGTGTTGTTATTATTCTTTCCTGACTTGAAGTTCATAGTAGTACAAAATAGTGTCATGCTGCTGTTGGCACCATTTATAAAAACACTTGTTAGAAGAATATTTTCCCAAGATTTCTGTTCTTACCTGTAGTTTTCAGTGTGGTTTTGCCTGCTTATAGGTTGCATGTGCAACTTTAATTCAGGCATTCTCTAACTTTTGAGTGCTTGACTTTGCTACCCTACTATTCGTTCTGTGTAGGGGTGGGTGTGGATATGGGTGCTAGTGTTGGATATGTGGATGGAAGGATAGAAAGGAAGGTACGTGTGACAAGAGGAAACAATAATGCCTGTTCCCCACCTGTACAATGGTGATAATAATTCTACCTTTTTCCCACTCTTTTTTTGTCTTGCCTATTTAAATTGTAATTTCAAATTTACTATCTCAGAAATCAGGAAGCTACTAAAATTGTTTTTTGACAGAATTGATTACTCACTTTTTTTAACGTGCCAAAACATTGATTCTACATTCTCTAAATTTGCTTTAGTTAACAAAACTGTAGCTGTATGAACAAGCTCCAAAATAATCTGAGCCTTTTACTTTGAGATAGGAAACCCAGTAAGATCTAAATTAAAGGTGATTAATAGTTTCCCAAGCAGCAACAATGTCATTCATGAATGACATTGAGTTATTGCAACGTCATGTTATTGTACTGAGTTATTGCAATATTTTTAATTAAAAAATAACAGGAGGCTAGATTGTTCCTAAAACTGTAGGCCAAATTCTGTTGTCAGTTACCTTATGTAAATCTGGATTAGCATCAGATTCTGCTCTCAATTACAGAGGTATACATCTTGAATAGTTCCAATGGACAGTGTGAACGTTGATTCACTACAGCACTTGCAACTGTGAAAAGTTTAGTAGTCCATTGAGTGACTTAGGTCACCATTAATTTTGTTAGGTAGTAATTGGACTACATGAGCAGATGGCATATATTTATAGGGCCAGCTTTGTGGTGATCCAGCTATGTTATCCTGGAACATACTGGGGCATATATAAAAATGTATAAATACATTTTTTATTTAACCTCACTGATGCTTAATATTAACTTCAGTGGGTCTTCCCTTTTTATTGTTAAGTTTTGTACTTGCTGATTCACACTCAATCACTATCCATATCCAAATACTCAGTGTATAGCGTGTGCCATGTAATGTTATGTATCCCTACTTTCTATGGAATCATAATGGCAAATATTTAGCTCAATGCCCAAAGACTTAGAAATGCAGCTCCTCTTGTTGTTAATGGGATTTGAATGCCTTATTTCACAAACAAATTATCCTGAAAATAATTAATGCAACCATAGTGTCCTCTAATGACCTTTGATATTTAGACTTCACGCTGTCAATTGTTTTTGAGCCATTAAAGTTGCCATCCATTATGCTGTTAGATCTCATCAGCATAGTATTCTCATGGCTGTTGGGCTATTTTTAATTATTTTTACGTTAATACTCCTATTATTTTGATTGGAAATATATATAATCAATGCATCAACAAGTTCATTTAGCTTTAGCCACAGTAATAGCCAGTTGTTCTCATTAGAAACTGACCAACACTCCTGCAACGTGTCAGCCGAGTTGTGGGAATTAATGGTGTAAATTTGTTACAAGGCAGTGATTTAACAAGTCAGCACAAAGCAGTTCTAGTTACATGGCTAAGAGGCTTATGTGAGTCTGACTTTATTAATATGTCAGTTGGATTGCTTGTAGAGTTCTTTTCAGACATTGAATACACTCTGGTGCCTGCCGTTCATTTTATTAATGTGATACAAGTACTGTGAACTGATAACATCGTATGGTGAGACAGCAAAAAGAAGCGTGGTCTTCAGGTTTCTTGAAGAAGCTCATTGTTTGAGTAAAGGCTTGCAGGGCTTTTGGCAAATTCAGAAGCAGAATATCATAGAGCCTTCATTGTTAAATTCGTTGTTGATATGCTAAGCTATCAGTCTATAACATCATAGAATTTGTAATATAGATTGCCAATGGCACATTGATTATTCAATCGCTCTTTCTAAGAGATCCATCTCTTCAAGATAATAATATTGCCATTACATTTTATTCAGCATCAATAGTTGCCTTCAACAACAACAAAAAATTCAGCTCTTTTAAACTGATGTTTGCATGGGGTGTTTAAATAGTAATGTAGGGCCAGAATTGACCACTCTAAAACATGAGTACTGCCTTCCTGCACAGTGAGGGGAGCAGAATATGGTTCATACATATTAAATATTCCCAATGGAAAATATTCATATGTACAGAGAAAAAAATGCCTACATGTCATAGATATCACAAGTCTATAATTAGACATTCATTACATATACCGGTAAATATTTGATTTAATATATTATTACAGTAATGTATGAATGAGTGCAAGCATACTGTTGTATAGAATTGTTATTTACATTGTATTACCACATAATAATATCACATTACTGTAGCAGACAGTAATGGGGATCAATTTTCATTGCAATGTACAGGTTTTAACTATATGAGACTAATTAAATTTAAAGAGAGTTGTATAGCTAAATTCTGCTGAACATTTATGCCACAGTATGTAGGAATACATTATATGTTTTCTTGAAATAGAAAATGTATTTGAATGAATAGAGCAAACACATTACTTCCGAAGACTGAGAGAAGTAGATGTTGCTAATTTAGCAGCTCAGTAAATCTGGTATTTGAGCACACTCAGAGATATTCATCTTGAGCACCCTCCTGACAAGTCAGTAACAGAATATCAATGTATTTGTAGAGATCATTGTTTGTTCTCCTTTTTACACCTTTTGTCCCCAATCCTGCAAACACTAAGGACCAGATCTTCAGTTGATATAAATCAGCATTGCTCCATTTATGTCTCAACTGGTGTAAATCAGCAGAACTCTGTTGACTTCAAGATAAGAATCTGACCAATGGGAAGTTTAAAAGTGGTCATCTTCATGTTGTCATTTCAGATTGATGCATCCAACTCTGAATATACACTTCACTTGCTAAAATCCTATTCACTGCAAAATAATATAATTACATTTCCTACTTGCATTCCTACAGGGCACCTGCTTGGGCTTTCCCATGATGACTCCAAATTCTGTGAGGAGAACTTTGGCTCCATGGAAGATAAGCGCTTAATGTCCTCCATCCTGACTAGCATTGATGCTTCCAAACCATGGTCAAAATGCACTTCAGCAACCATAACTGAATTTTTGGATGATGGTCATGGTACGTATTATTATACCTGGTGTCAGATATAGATTTCAGCTTTGCACGCTCCTGTTATATATCACAGCAGTGTTTACAGAAAGCTCATTCTTATGTTATCAGGAAAATTGTGAACCAGATTCTGCCATCCTTACTCCTATTGAGCACTACCAAGTGGCTACTTGCAAGCAGTAGGTAGTACACAGCATGCCTAGGAACTTGTTTGTATGAACAGTTAGCATGTGGTGTAAATCGACTCCTGTTTCAAAATGGTGTAGCTCAAAGCACACTATGGAACGTTTAGTGTGTGGTGTCCACATGGACAGTTAGTACACAGCAGGCTGGTGCAGGATAGATTTACACCCAGCTTGCACTGCATTTTAACTGTTCATATAGACAAGCCCTAAGAATGGCAGAATCTAGCCCCTTGAGTAGCCTGCATAACATAGATAAGCATGGATAGAATGTAGGTGGATTATGGTCAGTGATGTTTTCACTGGGAACGTTGGTGAAGTCTAGCTAACAACCACAGTATTACTTTTTGTTTCCAAATGCTGAAGAAGAGAGTCCAGAGAGCATTTTACACAAAAGATGCATGAACACCTTGGCTTATCAAGTAATTAAAATGGGCATTAAAGGTTATCAGGTATTTGGCTAAAAAGTGAAGATGCTACACTTAAAAGCCTCATTCCTCCTACTTATATTATTTATTATTTATGTCATGTTAGTGTCTAGAGGTGCCAGCCAGGAATTAGGACTCCTTTATGCTAGGCATTATTGATGCACATAACAGAAAGTCAACCTCTGCTCCAGGGATCTTACAGTCTACTATACAGTACTTTAGAGAACAAAACTAATATTCTATCTCTTGCCAAAACGAGGTAGCTATTTAGAAATTTCTAGCATACTCAGAGGACTGAGTCTGACAAAGTGGGTATTCACCCATGAAAGCTCATGCTTCAATACGTCTGTTAGTCTATAAGGTGCTACAGGATTCTTTGTTGCTTTTTACAAATCCAGACTAACACGGCTACCCCTCTGATACTCAGAGAAGAAGGGCTCCTCGGCTAGCAAGCCAGAATCTTTAGTCAGGGTCTTTGATTATTAACCTGATCCTGAATAAATACTATACAATGTAGTATGTTAACATTTTATTTAACTTTGACTATTAAAAAAGCTATTTTTTTTAAAAGCATAATCAATAATCCTAAATGCATTTTAAATTGTTCATTGTACTTGCAAAGCAACTGCAATTCTTAAACAAGCCAAGAATATTCCAAAATACTGAGATAAAAATTACATAGTTGAGCAAATGGATCAAGTTGTTATGGTAACTTCAGTACTTATGGATGAAAGGTACCGCATGCCTGCAGAATGTACAGGATTCTTTTTTTAAAGCAAGTAAAGTGAATATTTTATTGGTAATTTCAGGGCTGTCCAAAGTGCTTTATCCTATTATTGTATCTGGAAAATTACTTCATTTTTTCTCTCCTAATTTTATGAGCTCCATTAATCTAGGGTTGTCCTGTTTTATGGTACATATCACTTTGGCATTAATTTAATTTAACAGGTTAGTTTCCACATGTGCAAGAGCAGATCTGTATCACATAGCTGTGTCAGGCCTGGAGCAGACCAAAGAATGAACTGTGATTCAGAACCACAGTTTATCCCCTTTCCCCCTACCTTTCTCTGGAGAGGGAGTAAGTTACTTCACCCTTTTTCTCCCGATACTGTGAACCCAGGTAGCTACTCTATGAGGGGCAATGAATATGAGTTCGAAGACAGGGCTCCTCCCATTCTCCTCACTGCCAATTTTCTTGCATTGGGAAGTGTATAGGGAATAGCCCCTGCTCCTTATCCCATGGCTGGAGTCACGATCTGAGCTGGAGAGTAACTGGAGTTGTGACAATCAAGCCCAAAGGACTCAGGCCATTTACTTCAAAGGGAGCAGGTTGGGCCCCAAATCATTCAGGACCGTGTTCCAATCCCCTTACTCACAATGAGTAGTACCTTAGCACACAAGACATCCCCAAGATTTTGGTGCCACTTCTCCCACAGTAATGTACTACACAAAGTGAGGAAGGCTCTCAGAATCTTGCTTTCATTTAACATGATTGGGTCAGGTTGTGTTACCCTTACTCACCCTGCTGAGCACTTAGTCACTAACACCAATAGGTCCACTGAAATCTCTAACATGGGGAAGTGCTCCACAATCTGACCTACAAGCTGCTTTCATGTCTGGCATTACTCCATTTATTTCAAAATCATAATAGAGTCCCTGTGGAAGCTCAGGCAGTCTGATTGTTTGAGTGTCTGAACTTTCAGACATCTTTTCTAAACAAAGACATTTTTGGTAATAGAGTTTTGTTTCATTCTATTGTATCCCCTTGTGGGATCTTCTGTCTATTTTTAAATCAAGGATTTGTATTGACAAAAGATAAACATAGCCTATGAAATCAAACCCTTCTCCCAACCCCCCCCCATCCAACAGTCTAAATTGTTACATTTCCCTGAATAACAATGTTGCATGGGGCATTCGGTGTACAAGGAATGGGAATCTTTTAGTTTATTATTTTTCAGGCTCACTGAAATCACAGATCAAAAGCTCCCACTTAGATTAATGCCCCTGCATGCACTATACAAATTATGTCACTTCAGCCACTGAACCCTATTGGATCATGAAGCCATTTTGAAAGTTGGGGTGTATTAAGAGTAAACAGGACCTAGATCAGTGGTGGGTAACCTGCGGCCCACGGGCCACACGCAGTCCATCAGGGTCATCCGCTGGCGGGCCACAAGAAAGTTTGTTTACATTGACTGACTGTCCGCAGGCCTGGCCGCCCACAGCTCCCAGTGGCCGCGATTTGCCATTCCCAGTCAATGAGAGCTGCGGGAAGCGACAGTCAGCGCATACCTGCAGCCCACACTGCTTCCCACAGCTCCCATTGGCCAGGAACAGCGAGCCGCAGCCAGGGAACTGTGGGTGACGGTGCCTACATACAGTCAATGTAAACAAACTGTCTTGCAGCCTGCCGAAGGATTACCCTGATGGGCCGCAAGTGGCCTGCGGGCCACAGTTTGCCCACCACTGACCTAGATACATCAGATTTTCAGGGCTCCCCAAAGTAATTTTGTGCCTCCTCTTCCCCCACTGCACCCTTTCCCCTCTTGGCCAACTCCTGATGGCTGAAGTTTAGGATGGCTCCCTCTGATTTTTTCTTTTGAAGAAGTTATCTTTCTGCAATCTCCCATGTAGACAGATGAAACGACCATGACTCCAAAATGCTATCAGGCAGCGAGAGGTACCTACCCATTCATTCAGACATAATGAGTGCGGAGCTGCAGCTGCCACACTATAGGGAGGAGATACCTTGCATGACATACTGTAGCATCTCTGAGAGAGAAAGATAATATCTCCATATACAGAGACAGAGGTTGTTTGTCTCTGTCTTTTACATTGCCATGTGCAATCTAACATAGGAGAGATTGTACAAGAAGAAAAAACTTTCTTTCTTTCTTTGGAACATAGTAAACTAGCACTGTATTTTGCTTTGGACAAATGGGAGTTTGTGAACCGTGAACTGTGACAACTAGAACATGTCAGCATTGACGTGAGAAAATAAATAAATAAAGTACTCCATCTGCTGTATGTTACAGCTAAACTTACAGAAACTGAAATTAAATCCAAATGGCTGGACTTATTGGTAGGCTGCCTTCGTAAAAGAAGGGTGACTTCCTTACTAAGACTTTAGTTAACCTTTCCATATAGTTTTTTCCCCCATTGATCTAAGGTGCTTTTATGGCCCTATTACCACAGTATTTGAGCATCTCACAATCTTTAATATGTTTATCCTTACAACACCACCTGTGAAGTATGCAAGTATCATTATTCCCATGTTGCTGACAAAGAATCAGAGAAACTAAGCGACTTGCCGAAGGTTACAGAAGAAATCTGTTGTGGAGCAGTGAGCTGAACTGAGGTCTTCTAGCAGCTAGCTAGCGCCCTAACCACCAGATCCTCCTCCTTCTCCTTTTGCAGCCATGATTTAATTGCTGACTTTATATTACTGATTTGATTTAAGACACCAATATGATATTGTGAAAGAAAAGGCCTACTTACCCTTCAGAAGACAGGAGAAAAATCCTTCCGTTTGCCCTTACCTTCTCTTTACCATATTGTACTGATTATCTGTATTTTTGGTCATTATTTATTGCATGCAGGCAATGTGTTCAGTACCATACGTAGCCTAGACAAAGAGAGTGTCTGTCCCAAGAAGTTTACAAGTTATGCTTATCTGCCTCATGCAGAATTTTATTGTGTAATTCTCTTTTGTGCAACATGTGTGTAAGACATGTAAGAGATAGTGAGATGGCTTGGACTGTATTGCCATCAAACGTCAGTAACGTTTACCATAATTCTAGATCTTTGTTTAATCAGATCTGGACTGTGCAGTCAGTCACAGTGCGGTTGTGTTCACAGATCTTGGCTAAAATAGAAGCTTGGAAACTAGCTGAAGCTCACCCTGCCTACGTTTATAGTCCCTAGATATATTTGTCCAGGGGCTGGAGACAGGACACTTTTAGTAAAGAGAACTCATCTCTGGAATTCACTCCCCACCCAGTTAGGAAAAATCTGAGTTTGTTGATTTTCTGGGCATGAGGGCCCATATATAGAATGTCTATTCTTGAATGAACATTTGGGTTTTAACATGTGTTATCTAAGAGAACAGAAAATTCTAGTGTATAGAAGGACACAATCATTTTAGCTGGTCATGGTTAATCCAAAGAGCAACTAAAATGACTGTGTCCTGTCTACATTAGAATTTTCAATCATATCAGTTAACACATGTTAAAACCCAATAGTTAGTTCAAGTGTAGACAAGCCACTGGGAGCTGAGGAATGTTTGAGTATTAATACTATGGCAGTTTTGTATTATTTTTGTCATATGTTTCAAAATGCGGAATTGTTGGTGCCATTAGAGTTTGATAAGCACTATGTATATCTGATAGTAATGAATACAACTAAGTCTAACAAGCTGGTCCTCTCTCTTGTCAGCATCCCAAAGTGGTGCTAACTTCCTCCATCAGCAGGAATGGTGTGACGGGGCAGACATTTGCTGTTTTTTTTATTTTTACTGAACACAGTTTTTGATAGAAACTGCTGCTAGTTCTTATTTTCCTTTTATGAACCCAAGCCCTTTGTCTTGCAAAAATATCTGTGTGTCCTCACACTCCACTATGCCTTTAATATTTTATGTTACAAGACACATTTCACAGTGGGGTCCTTTTAATGACTTTTATCTTGGGACACCAGCCTATCTGTTAGAAGAAGCACACCTTGTTTTAATTTTTAAAAAGGCAGTGTAGTCCAGACTAAAGATAAGATCAACATGTTGGGTAAGTCAAGGCCACCAAGGGACAAATGGGCAACAAACTTAATGAAATGGGTCTTCTCAGTAATAAATAAGTGATGATGCTGAAAGGCTTTTTGGCTGAATTTAGCTGTTGAGAGCCCTTAGTGGTCTTTAGGGAAAGCAAACAATTGCAGTAAATGTGTTTTCTTGAGGGTAATAATAAACCTGTTGTTCATTTTTTTTAAAGCCTCTAAACTAGATCTTGAAACATGATGCCAGATCTTGAATTCTCATATTTTGTAAGCTATGGTAATTGTGAAGTATTTATATTACACATTTTTTACCGATGAGTGGGTGTGGGTGGTGGTAGTGTTGGTTGCAAAGCAAGATGGGTTGTGGTAAGTTATTCTGGCTGAGGATAAGTGAAGTATGCCCATACCACATGATATGACATAGTTTAGAGTGAAGACCGTTTCCCACATCAGCATGTGAGTTTGTCAGTGGTGTGAAAAATTTTGTTAGAACAGGACTCTTGAACAATGTGAATGTGCTTTGCATTTTTAAAGAGAGAGGGAGCCAGGCAGATTTTTGACATTTGCAAATAACGGTGTTCTATCTTATATTTTGATTTATTTTCTTTTTTATTTGACGATTAATAGAACTGTTCAAACTGGGTCCAGAAGTGGCTAACTGTGATTCTTTACACAAGGAGCGCAATGCAAATTTACCACCAACGTAACCTTTGATATGCTGCTCATATTTTCCTTTGAACTGATGTTTTTTTTCTTAAAGGGCTCCACTGACTACAAATCTATTTTTCCATGCATTTTCTGGCTTTCCTTTAAAAGCATTGCCTTTTCAAATGTTCTGGCTCAAAATTCAAATGACAGCTTTGCTTATTTTATGTATCTCTTGATCATGCCTCAAATCACAGATTGATAAATAGAGTGGAACCCACGTTGAGTGAACTCAGATACAGTGAAACACAATGCAAGTCCCAAATTGCCTCAATGCAGTTCAGTGTTCTCATGTTTATAGTTTTGGGGGGCAGGGAGGAAGGGCTCACCACAAGATGAAATAAACAGCTAGACAAACAAGAGTTTGATACCTGTTCCCTGAAGAAGTGAGGTTTTTTACCCATGAAAGCTTATGCCCAAATAAATCTGTTAGCCTTTAAGGTGCCACCGGACTCCTTGTTGTTTTTGTGGATACAGACTAACACGGCTATCCGCTGATACTTGATTCCTTGGAGTGCTGCAGATAGAGAATCTAGTTGCAGTAACAGTGCCTGATCCAAAGCCCGCTGAAGTCAATGGGACTATTTCTGTTGACTTCATTGAGGTTTGGATCTGGTCCATAATCTTTATCACTCTGTCTGGCTTGAAAGCTAGAGGTCCTATAGTACAGATAACAAGGAAGTGAGTAATAAATTGGATTGTTCTTTCAGGGAACTGTTTACTCGACCAACCACGAAAGCAGATCTTGGGCCCTGAGGAGCTTCCAGGACAAACGTACGATGCCATTCGTCAGTGCAAACTGGCATTTGGACCTGAGTACACAGTGTGTCCTGGCATGGACGTATGCTCTCGCCTGTGGTGTGCAGTTGTTCGCCAAGGTCAGATGGTGTGTCTGACCAAGAAGCTACCTGCTGTGGAGGGGACACCATGTGGGAAAGGAAGGATCTGCCTCCAAGGAAAATGTGTTGACAAAACTAAGAAGAAATATTATTCGGTATGTTACTGCTCCAAGGGCCAAAGCTTGGGGAAATCTTAGAAGGCTTGATCCTGCAATGTGCTGATTGTAACGGGTGTTAAAGGGACAGAGCATTGGCAGGGTTAAACCTATAGTCTACAGCAGGGATCGGCAACCTTTGGCACGCCAGGGTAAGCCCCCTTGTGGGCCGGGCTGGTTTGTTTTACCTGCCGCGTCCACAGGTTTGGCCAATCGCAGCTCCCACTGGCCGTGATTCGCCACTCCAGGCCAATGGAGGCAGCGGGAAGCAGCGGCCAGTACGTCCCTCGGCCAGCGCCACTTCCTGCAGCCCCTATTGGCCTGGAGCAGTGATCTGCGGCCAGTAGGAGCTGCAATTGGCCGAACCTGCTGACGTGGCAAGTAAACAGACTGGCCCAGCCCGCCAGGGGGCTTACTCTGGTGGGCCGCGAGCAGAAGGTTGCCGATCCCTGGTCTATAGAGTAAAAACTGCCTTCTTGTTTATTTGATATGCAGTTAATTTGTTGCTGGTGGAGACTCTCTTCTGATACTTTCGGAAAAATGTTGCTGACTGTCAGGAAGCATGTTTTCTTCTCCCAGAATATTGGAGCTTTCACCCTAGAAAAATTGGAAACATTATTTTAAAATATAGACCTTGATTCTGCAGTGAGATGGAACTCAGGAGACGGAGGGGCTGTCAGGATCCTATTCATAGCTCCCTGGTTCTAAGGCACCACTGGCATAAGTTAAATATGCATAGCTTTAATTTACGCCACAGAAGAAAAGTTCCTTGAGGACCTTAAACCAGTGGAGAATCAGGTATATTGGAGCTCCTCTTCAACATGTCCCTGATAGAAAGAGCAGATTTTTCGAGCAGGAGGCATCAGAGCCGGTACAAGAGGTGACAGAGCCCCCTCCACCAGCTTTACATGGTTGGAGTTTCTCCATACACAGGAAAACTCTCCAATTCAAATCTTGAGCTGCTTGAAGTTCACGTTGCATGACGCTGATGCGAGAAACAGTACAAATCCTAAAAGAAGGTCCCTGCCCCAAAAAACTTTGTGAGAATGTTTACAAAATGTTAGAATAATTCAGACCTAAGTGCATTGTCTCTTTATATAACTGTATTTTCTCAAATGACATATTCCCATCCTCCTGGTATAAAATGCATACATTTCAGAAGTATAATTACAGTGGTACATTGTGCACAGAGTTTTTTCTCTTAAATGAACCAAGTTAGTAGAGTGGCAGGCTTAGGTGCAAACAGTATCTGACTGCTCTCCCTCATGCTAATGCCTCCCAGCACTTTAGCTCGCTGGTTGAGAAGTTGCTTTAACTGCACTCCTTTTGCCACACTCTGTTTTACTAGCTCATACCTTTGCCTCTTGAACTTAGAACAGCTATGAAGTTCAATCTGTATTTCTGTTTATGTGCTGAATAAATTAAAGACAGTTACTTAATTGGTGGAGATTATAGCAATATAATTCAGGAAGATCATTTAATTAGCAATGTAGTAGGCATTCTGTGATATGGCTGACATGCATGTGAAGTGTCACTTTGAAAACAAAAGTGATTTTGGTAAAGGTTCCATGAACACTATTCAGATTTCTTGAGAAATCTAAAATACAAATCAGAGTCACATAAGCTTGCTTAGGTTGGTCAGGTCATAGCTATTTATATAACTGAAAATCTAGCAAAAGGACTCCATGATGAAGAACATTATCTCTTTACCACAAGCAGTGCCATACAACTGTACTACTTAATTAATCACAGTGATCAATAATAGCAGCATATTACCTAGGCAGAGTAGAGCTAAGTGAAGTGGGCCTGGAAGAACAATTATCACAAAGAAAGAATGGAAGTGGGATTAGGAGTACTTTAAATTGAAGTGTGTGCACAGTGAAATGGGTAGAATTTGGTTCTGCAGAGTTAGGCCATATACTGCCCTTGACTCACATCCAGAACTCCTCCGGACATCATGCCACCTACCTGAAGATCAAAGGCAGTAAATGACTGTGACTGCAAGTGAAAAGTTTCTCAGAGTTACTCTACATCCTAATATGAGGAGATCCCCAGTTTAAACATGAGGAAAAACATCTGCTGTTTTGGGGACAAGTTTCTGTGATACTTTTTGAGATATAGTATCTTCATTCAGGTTTGGATCATATTTTCACATCCCTCTGTTTCATGTGTTCTAGGCTTCAAACCACGGTAACTGGGGTTCTTGGGGTCCTTGGGGACATTGCTCCCGTACGTGTGGTGGAGGGGTTCAGTTTGCCTATCGTCACTGTAACAACCCAGCTCCTAGAAACAACGGGCGATACTGCACTGGAAAGAGGGCCATCTATCGCTCCTGCAGTGTCGCATCCTGCCCAGCAAATGGTATGTTCTGCAGCAGCCAAAGCTGCTTGACTTTACAGTCTTTGTTCCTGTGATATGGTAAATACTAACCTCCATAGGAGAAAAAAAAGAAGATGGTGTCCATTGTAGCTTCCCCTAAATGTACGACAATGTGGAAACATTAGCTACAAGTGATAACAAAATCACTGTAACACAGTTTAAATTCAAAAGCATAATTAACCCTGCAAAGAGATAGTGGTTTCTGACAGGATGATTCCATAAACAGCAGCCCTGCTCTGGAGAAATGAACCAGATGAGCAGAGTTTTGTCATTAAGATGCTTATAATGTCATGGGAGCATTGCCAAAATAAAAGATTCAGAGGATTTTCATAGAACATTAACAGGTGTTGGGGCAAGGAGAAGGAATGATGTGAATTAAACATGGTATCATAAGACCAAAGAAAGTAGCTGTGCATACTGACATTTGCAGTATATCTTATGATAAACACTAATGAAATGAATGATAATTCTCCAGCTAAAGCCTTTCGACAAGAACAATGTGAAGCAAGAAATGGCTATCAGTCTGATGCAAAGGGTGTCAAAACGTTTGTTGAATGGGTCCCTAAATATGCTGGAGTGCTTCCTGGAGACGTGTGCAAGCTCACCTGCCGAGCCAAAGGGACAGGTTACTATGTCGTGTTTTCTCCAAAGGTAATGTACCTTCAGTGACAATTTCAGTGCCAGGCTCTGAAGGGTATTTTGGAAAGCTCTGTAGCTAGGCTGTATCAAGGAGAAGAATACCTTTTGTTTAATCATATGTTCCATAAGAGCATTGGCCAGAACTGACCCCTAAAATTAGACAGTTTTCCACATCTAAACATGTGCATGCATATGAAATTATGTTTGCTAATTCAGCCAGTACTACTTTCACATCAATAGTAGGTAAAAAGGTTTCTCTATTTATAGATGGCAGTGCCCATTGGGATCTTTCTAGTTGAAAGGAGTTGCTTTATCTGTCTGCAAACTACTCAATTTTGCTCCAAGCTGCATTGATATGAATCCAGAGTAGCTCACTTAAAGCCAATGGTCTGTTATGTGACCTATGATCAGAGTTTATTTCTGACATGATAGAATCAAGAGTAAAGTGATTTCTATGTATCCTTTAGTTGTGTGCCTTTTTTCTTCTAGATGTTCTGAGACTGAATTAATTCAAGTTTTATAAAGTACTTTGAGACGGTTAGATGAAAGGCTGTCTAGGAGTGCAAAGTATCACTGTTCATAAAATCATCCTTAAATCAGAACTTCTGATTTAGTGCCTTAGGGTAAACAGAAGAAGAGCCATATGTCAGATGCCTGTGGCCCTTTGTTAATGTTTCTGCTGCATTAGTGCTCTGAGGGTTAGATTGCATCAATCCTGGCTGGCAGAATAAGAACTGTATTCTGTTAATCATCACACCAAATGCCAAGCAAGCAGAAAACCGTGAACTAGAACTCACATTCAGAGGGTACTGTTAAAAAACACTCTGAGTAATTGCTCCTTTATAGTACAGCTTTAGATAATTCACATTAGGTATACTGTGGCTGAACTAAAGAAATAGCAGTGCTTGCCAATCAAATACACAAAAGCAAATCTTTTTACAGCTTTAACTAACAAAGACTTAATTCCCCAGGTGACTGACGGAACTGAATGTAGGCCATACAGTAATTCAGTATGTGTCCGGGGAAAGTGCATTCGAACTGGTTGTGATGGCATCATTGGTTCAAAGCTCCAATATGACAAGTGTGGAGTGTGTGGAGGAGACAATTCCAGCTGCACAAAAGTCATGGGAACCTTTAATAAAAAGAGGTAATAATTTTGGATGGAAATAATTGTACCCTTTCGTGCAAGCAGAATTATTAGCAGACTTTTATAACTATAGATGCAAATGAAGCTTACTGAATAGATGTATCTAAGTTAGAAGGAAAAGTACTGTTCGTAAGTAAGGCTGCAAGTTTATCATGGAAGTCACGGAAGTCACGGATTCCGTGACCTCTGTGATTTCTGCAGCAGCCGGTGCAATTGGCTTAGGGGCCGCTCAGGCAGCCCCTGCGCCAGGTACACCGTCCACTGCTGGGGCAGTCTCAGGCTGCAGCAGAGTTTGGGTGTGGGAGGGGGCAGAGGGTTGGGGCTCAGGACGGGATGAGGCAGGCTGTGGGCGGCGCTAACATGGGGGGCTGCCTGGAAGAAGCAACATCCCCCTCACTCAGCTGCTAGGTGGAGACGTGACCAGGCAGCTCAGGGGGCTGCCTCCGACCAGAGCGGTGGCTTTGCAGTTTCCATTGGTCAGAAACCCCAGCACCCACGGCGCCCCCAGACAGCTCTCTCTCCCCGCAAGTTTTATTCACTGGTATTTTTAGTAAAAGTCATGGACAGATCACAGGTTTACTAAAAATACCTGTGACTAGAATGCAGCCTTAGGCATAAGACCTTGTAAAGGCACAAGTCTGACTGGGTGCCAGATTTCTATTAATTAATTTTATTCATATAATACATCCCAGAGAGGTGCATTTCCTAAGTTTTATTGCACTTCTCAGATGTTTAAAACAAACTTCCTAACACTATCCAGGCTATGTAATAATCAGAGAAAAACATTGCACCCAATTCACTTCTGAGGTTCTGATAGAGAACCTAGGCTGCAGCCCCGCCAATGGAGAGTTTTCCAGGAATACGGGCATCGTTTTGCAAGCTACTTGTAACCATCGATGTACCAGAGGGCCTGGAGCCAGGTTAATATCCCCAAGAATATGGGGAACCAAACAGAAAGGGTTGGGGCTGGAACAGTCAAGTGATGCACCAATATGGTGCATTTCCCAGGTGACCTCTGCTTGTGAGGGTCCTATGGAGTCACAAATTGAATTTAAAACTGTTCAGCTCTGTTGGAGGGCTGGCACTATTACTTACCCCTTGCTAGGTTAGGTACAGTCTGGAGGCATGGTTGCAAATTACATCCTTCTATAATCATGTGCTCAAATCAAGCATCAACGATATCTTTAATATCTCATTGTCTGTATATCACTCTCTACCTATAGACACCAAATCAGTCAACCTTTGGTGCCTTTATTTCCCAGGCAGCTGAACAGTTGTGATTAATGCTGGCCACCAAAGATGGATTTCTTTTATTCGATTAAAAATAATTATAGCAAGTTGTTGATCAAAATTTTACCACCATCACTACAAATTCAATCGCTAATTTAAAAGAAAACCCTCCGTTTAAAAAAAAATCTCTTTTTCACAGAAAAGACAGAAGTATTACTGATCTTAATGGTATTATTAGTTTCTGTCCAACCAGTATATCCTTCACAGTAAAACAGTGGCTGTTGTTTTTCTATTTATAACAGTAACATCCCTTATATTAAATTTACCTAATAATTCCCATTATAAAAAATTCTCATAATAGAATTTGTTTATGCCTTTTTTCTTAATTTTTAATGTAACTTTCTAAGGGTTTTTTTTAATGTTAAAGAACTTTAAGGTTGCAAAATCAAGCACTCAGAAGTTAGAAAATGCCCGAATTAAGACTATCTGTGCAATCAGGGCCGGTGCAACCTATTAGGGCGATAGGATTTGGGACGCAGCATTTTCTTCAGCGGCAACCGCAGCGGCCAGATCTTTGGCTGCCCCGGTCACCATCGGCATTTAGGCGGAGGGAGCTGGGGCAGAGGGGCACGGGGAGGGCTGCCTGCAGCAAGTAAGGGGGGGGCACGCGGGGAACTCCCAGCCCCAGCTCAGCCCTGCCCCGCCTCCTCCCCAAGCAAGCTATGGCTGCTTTACTTCTCCCGCCTCCCAGGCTTGTGGTGCCTAAGCTGATTGGCGCTGCAAGCTTGGGAGGCGGGAGCAGTGAAGCAGCTCACCCCTGCTCCGCCTCCTTCACGAGCACGCCATCGCTGCTTCACTTCTCACGCCTCCCAGGGAGGCGGGAGAAGGTTAGCAGCAATGGTGTGCTCGGGGAGGAGGCGGAGCAGGGGTCAGCTGGGACAGGCAGCTGCCGCATGGCTCCCTGGGCCGGAGGGGCGGGGGGAGCTGCCATGGGGGGGGCACCTCAGGGAGGAGGGTGATGGGGGAGCTGACGCAGGGGGAGTGTCTCAGGGCAGAGGGGGGGAGCTGCTGCAGGGGCAGGCGCCTCAGGGCGGGGGGGCAGGGAGCCACTGCAGGGCTCGGTGATGGGGGAGGGCACAAGGTGGAAGTTTCGCCTAGGGCGCAAAACATCCTTGCACCAGCCCTGTGTGCAATCTTGTGTCTTTGCATTATGATACAGTCTTTAATTACACATTGTTTTTAACATGAGCAACCTTAATTCTGACATTTTCTAACTTTTGGGCTCTTGACTTTGTAACCTTAATAACATTCTTTTAACACAGATTTTTGGATATGTATTTTATATAAATATTTCCTGCAGCGGTAGATGGTGCAATTCATAGACTTTATCTGTACTGCATTACTCCTGGCAGTGTAACTCAATTTTAATTATTAGCTATTCCAGCAAAACAATGGAGTAATACAAGTACTTAATCTAGAGTAGCACAGTTACTTAGTCTTTACATAAATACTCAAAACTTCATAAACATAGCAACCTGTCAGCTAACTGGCTCCCGGAGAGACATCTTCATTTTTTATATTTTTATCACATTTTCTCATGACCCTTCCTTTTACGTTAAAAAGATATTACACTGCCCTGTTCAAACACAAATGTGATACTTCCAGCATCAGCTTATTTGTCAGAGATTTATAAATGAAAATAAATATATTGACAGTCCAGCTAGTAGTTTATAATGATGTATTTATTATTTCTGTAGATTTATTGTATCCCTCTTGAGATACTAAGTATTCTAGAGAGCCTACAATTCTGAATGCTTGTGACCTTGTGTATAAGAATTAGACATCTCTTTCTAAAACTGAATTGAAATAAGATACCTTGCAAGTAGTGGTTGACAAATGAAGTAAAGGTGCCGTAATTATTTGAGTTAAGCATTTGGCCATGCCTTTCATTAGACATTTTGTAATTAACCTTTAGCTTTATGAAGTTTCAAAGGAAACAGTTTTTTCTCAGTGATCAAGATTATTTTTAAATGTTCCCAGGGTACCTTACTCAGCTGTTAGCTTGCTCACTCTGTCCTTAATCATCATTATAGCAAAGGCAGTATGAAACAGCTGTAACCAATGCACACAGAGGTGGCAGAGGGGAGTGGGGGAGCAGGCAGCGATGGAAGTTTGGGGTGTCAGGGACAGGAAGGTGAATGGGATGGATGCTCTGCATGGGGAGTGAGGACTGCTACAGAGACTCAGCTATAGGGGGCGGCTATCTGCTCCCGATGCATATCTTTTTAGCTTTCCTTGGCAGACCTAATGTGCTTCAAATTTCATATCTCCCCTCTTATGCTCAAATACATATGCTTCAGGTATATAAACTGTCAGTTATTGTTCATTCTTCTTGAATCCAATTCATATAAAATTAGTACTGAAACCAAAGATTAAGTCATTTGAAGTAAGTGCAGTGATTTTTCTTTCAAAGACATAAAAATGAATTTAAAAAAATTATGAACAACATGTTAAAAATTAATTGGATAGCATCAATCTGAGATGGGCCTCCAGCCGAATGCTTTCAAGGCTGATCCACAGCCCACTGAAGTCAACAGGTGACTTTCTCTTGACTTCAGTGAGCTTTGAATTAGGTCCTCAAAGCGTGTTCATTTATTTCTCACTAGCTACTTAACATGCTCCTTTCCTCCTTGCAGTAAAGGCTACACGGATATAGTGAAAATACCCATAGGGGCAACTCACATCAAAGTCCGGCAGTTCAAGTGTAAAGACCAGAACAGATTCACAGCTTATCTGGCCCTAAAGAGGAAAAATGGTGAGTATCTTGTCAATGGAAAATATGTGATCTCCACTTCGGAAACAATCATTGACCTCAATGGAACTGTCATGAACTATAGTGGCTGGAGTCACAAGGATGATTTCTTGCATGCAATGGGACATTCTGCCACAAAGGAGATTCTTATAGTACAGATTCTTGCCACTGACCCAACTAAAGCACTGGATGTCCGTTACAGTTTCTTTGTGCCAAAGAAGCAAACGCAAATGACTAACTATGTCACGATCAATAGCAACAGTAATAAAGTAACACCACAGCTCGCACAGCCACAGTGGGTGACTGGACCCTGGCTTTCTTGTTCTCGAACGTGCGACACAGGATGGCATACCAGGACTGTGCAGTGCCGAGATGGGCATGGAAAACTAGCTAAAGGATGTCTTCTCTCTCAGAGACCATCGGCATTTAAGCAGTGCTTACTAAAAAAATGTTAACCTGTGGTTATGATCTTCTTAAAAAGAGGTCTAAGTAAGCCATTGTTGACATACTAGTATTAGGTCTACCTAGACAGACAAAGCCAAGGCTTCAATATACTTACACACAATCTCAAATTATGGGCAGAATCTGCCTATTTGGACCAAATGAAGATGTGCACTGCTCTAAGTGTCAGTGGGGTGATCTTAGTATGTCGCAGAAACTAAACATTAGAATTGTTATAAGCCCTCTGTGTCTGCAAAAAAGGAAGAGGAAAAAACAGTGAATGGACAATCATGGGATATTTGAAGGTTACAGAATCATCTCCCCCTTTTCACCTACCTCTAATACAGTATGTGCTTAGACAACTTTGTCATACGTACCCATGATACCACGGTAGCTTATTTTATACAGTTTATAAATATCTTTGGTATGTCACTTTATATCACTTGGTTCTACTCATTAAAAAAAAATAATCTTTCTATAAGCAAAATGATTGACCAAAGTATGTCTGCAGCCATTGTGGACCTCTTCCATTATTCAGAAATGGCTGTGGATGTTTTACTGGAAAACGAAGCGCTTGCTGTTGTTTTTAAGAGTTGTTACAATTTTCTGACAACAGGAAATGCATTTCCATTCTAGGAATTTTCCTGACAGCAGAACTTAATTGTATAATAAATAATGTTCTTCCTCCAAGAAATTCTCACAGAGGGAGCATCTCAGCAGCCATGCAGGTGAACAATAGCTGCTAGTCTTTAAATAAAATAAAGACATATATTATTTTGTAGAAGCAAGTTATAGAACCAAAAATTACAGTTCAGATAACTCAGATATTTTGAAACGGTTCTCAGCTGCTTTCTCTGTTGTTTTCTCTATGGCTTCCATGTGAAATCTAACAATGTGTAATGTACCTACATCTACTGAAGAGACTATAAAAGGTCAAAAAACACAGCAAGCAGTTAATAGTATTTGATCAGTGTTTTGTCCACCATATCTAATTCTGGTATCCATTTTATCAGTAGAAGTTTGTTAAAAAAAAATCAGTTTGTTTCACTGTGTTTTAAAAAGCTGTAGAAGTCATTCACCTGTTGTATGCCTTGCATATTTTGGAGGATTAAGGGTCACCGGGAAGTTAAACCAGGTCAGGATGTGGTGGATATAACCAATCTCAGTAAGACTGTTTCCACAGAGTAGGTAGAAGCTCTTAATGTTTTTCAGCAACTCTTTCCAGATCACATTGTGATCTGACAGATGATCTGCCACTGCACAAGGCCATTTCATTGTAGGCAAGTAACAGATAGTGGGCTGATCCAAGGCCCATTGAAGTCCTTTCTTTTGATCCAAAGCCCCCAAAAGAATAAACGTTGCCTAAAGTCTACATAAACCTGCTGATGCACTTAATTGAACCTAGATTAGACCAAAATAGATTCTGACTCAGACCTTATCCACCAATTTGTCCACATGGTGTGAGTGTATGTAAATAGGTGTCTGTTTTTAAGTCAGGAGGGAATCTGAGTTCCTTAGGCTCTTCAAAAATCTCAGTCTTTGACATCATCAGTAAGTCAGTAAAGGAAACTGTTTGTTTGCAAAGCCCAAAAGGGAAATTTCCCTTCAGGCTGGCACAAGCATGTATTTGAGACCCTGAACTCTAGAAAGCAGGTAGTCATTTTCAAATAGCAGAGAATTACTACAGCAGTACACTTGGAACTTAGAGAAATTAGAATACAATATATTAATTATACTAATAGAAACGGGACATGTTAATTTGTGATAATTGAATGTGTGGGTATGTTACTAGATATGAGACCAACTGCTGTTGTCAAGAGTAGCGTGGCCTTATTGCTAGAAATGGTCATGGACAAAAAATATTGATTTTTTTTAGAATTCCTACGCTGAATTGAATGAAATGAATATAAACAGACACTGACCATCCCCAAATTTTGGACAGTTCAGATCCAAACTTTCCATCTCTGTTCATTACAAAGAAAGACTATGTCCACAGTGTCAGTGTCACTTCTAAATTTCATTACTTATGAAAACAGAATGTGCGAGCAGTCGTGTTTGAATCATATTTCTCACATGTTAAACAGTGATGAGTAAACTTTATTTGGATATTATACAAATTCCAGAAAATGAAACTACAATGTATACTTTTCCAATGTATACTTTTCCTAGAGTTTTGTGTAACAAGTAGGTATCAGAACAAACCAAACAGTGAATATTTCCCTTTCATGGTCACCCATCCTTTAACTAAAATTAGTTTTTCTAACTCATATAGCACCTTACCAGGATAGCCAAATACATAAAATTGGGCAACTGAGTGTGGAGTAGGGGAAACTGGATTGTCAGATCTTCAGACTGATGTTCAAGAGTTGATTTCTTTGAAGTTGTAGAGAAAATGTAAGGGAGTAGACAACAATCTCACAATAGGACTGATTCAAAGCTCACGACCTTCAATGGGCTTTGGTTCAGACTCTGATTAGGAGTGAGCTTTGTCTTTGTGCATGTGTGTGGAATGTTCCCTGTCTCTCCCAACAGCTGCATCATGAGCAAGTGTCCCAAAGACACCTGAAATCAGTGAAGTTACACCAGAGATTAATTTGGCCCTTACTGAGAAGCAGCCTTTCACAGTAAAAGGCATGTGCTAGGGGAAACTTATGAAGTAAATGAGGACTGCTCAGGTGCAGGAGAGGGAGGACTAAAAGGAAGAGGAGCAACTTCCTTAGAAGTCTCCGGGCCAAATCTTGTGGTGGTATAACTAGTAGTTTAAGTTAGGCATCAGGAGTAAGTTGGCCAGAACACAGGTGAAAGTAGTAAGATAGTATAAATTGCATCAATTTAGCATTCAGTGAATATGCAAAACAAGTGTAACTTACACACTGAAGGGGCCAAGAGTGGCATAGCAAGAAAAGCTAACAGGATGGTGAAAAGTAAGGTAAGTTTGCCTGCTTTATTTTACACCCTCCTTTTAGCTGCTTTCTTCACATGTCAGTTACATTTGTTTTGTGCATCTGCTGATTGCAATTTTGGTGCAAGTTACATGACTTTATCATTCTGACTCATGTTTTGACCCTAAGTATTCAATTAATATTTTACATCACAGTTTATATCACTGCTGGGTTTTGCCCAAAGTGCTCCAGAAAATGCTTCTAGCTAATGAAAACCCAATTCAAAAACTCCAAATAATGTTCTCTATATAGAAATAAAACATAGAAGGAATCTCCTTTAGGGTCTCCAGTGCTAAATTAACAGCTGATGTATTGGGATTCAGCTCCATTGTCTTCCATTCATATCACTATTACGTGGTATGTCTTACACTAAATAAGACATCACATTCTTAGAATAATTATTTTCACTATGACAAAGGTTATCATGTTTGATCTGAGCTGATCAAGAAATTCAACTAAGTCACTTTCCTGTGGAAACAGTTTTATCCCATTGGGAATGGGGGAGTGGGGAGGGAGGGAGAGTTAGGGGCTTAATCACAAATGTAAAAAAAGCAACACAGCACTGAAAATAAATAAATAATTTATTATTTTTACAACTGGTATGTGAATGGATGTAATGAATTTATTTATTCTTATTTAACAAAATTACCAATTGTACAAATTCTATATTTATCATCTTTTCTTTTCCTTTTTTTTTATTTATGCTTTATATTTGTGTGGAAAGTACACTTTGTGAGTTTACATGATGTGTAGCACTGGTTGCTTTTGAGTTTTGTTTGGTTGATTTTTTAATGAAAGTTTTCTGCATGAAGTAGGTGTGTGTACACATATGCACACACACTGTATATATGTATATTCATTTTCTGCCACCAGATTTTTCCTTTCCAAAAGAAGTTATGATTTTTAATTTTTGTGAAAGAGTGTGCAAAGCTCCTTGATGTACTTAATGTGCTTCTAACGTCTCATAACAACCAAATCATAGAGCCCATTGACCTAAAAATCATTGAACCAGAAGTGCCAGATTCTCATTCCAGATGCACACATACAGATTCTATTAGAGGCCTCAATCATTGACCATTCAAGTCAATGAGAGTTTTTTGCCATTTAATTCAATGGAAGCAGGAGCAGACCCATAATGAATGGGAGATGTGTATATGCTTCCAACAGTGAAATCTGTCTGAGTTGTCGAGATGGTGTGTGAGCATTCAGTCATGCAACCGCTTGTACATTAATGTGGACACTATGAAAAGTTCTTCCTTTGTGCCTTTTAGAAGATATACCCCAAATACTGTAGGATTTTATTTATAGTGACATATGCTACTTTTCCAATCACATCAGCACTAGTAGTTCAATACTATCATCTTCCTAGCATCAGATACAATGAAAAGCCGACCAGAAACACTTGCTTCATTTTAGTTTCATTATTTTCTAGCTATGCATACTATATTGGACTTCAAAAAAGGCGCACAAAAAAGTCATCCAAATGTGCCTTTGCCAAAAAGCCCACAATGTGTCCCTGTGAGCACTCATTGCTTCCACTATTTGTCTGATTCAACTCCTGTTGAAGTCAATGGGAGTTGGACTGAGGAGAAATTAGCAGTGTAAGCAAACTTACATCTGTACAGTCATTTAATGATGCAGAATAACCTTCTGATGACTCCAGCTTAATGCTAGTGCCACACAAACAACCTAGTCCAAATTATTCAGTTGTGTATCATTTATATAAGTGTGTACAGTTCTCCCTCACTTAGGACCTGATCCAGAGCCCACTGAAGTCAATGAAAGCCTGCTCATTGACTTCAGGGAGCTTTGATTCAGACTCTAAAAGTAGACTTGTGGGGAAGGAGAGTTAATCATTTTGTCCTACTGAGCAATCTTTTTTGGATCAGCCTCTTATTAAGACTGATAAGAAAAATGATATGTTGTCCTCTGCAAAGAAATGGTAGGAGCAAGGAGCACCTTGCTATATTAGTGTAGCCAAAATCGAACATTCTCTGTATAAGTGAGGACTGCAATTTGCAGCCAAAACAGAGAGTTTATTTTTAGCACATCCCTGCAATAGTGCATAGTTTGTAAATAGCTGCCAACACGTCTATGCATTAATATATGTCACTAGGAGCATTCCCAAGAGGGTTATTGTTTGTTGTTACCATCCATATGAGTGCACAGAATATTGGCTTGTGTATAAGGCTGATTCTCTCGTTTGGAACTCTGCACATTTGTCAGTGTCTTTGCAAATGCTTGCTAATGTTTCCGCTTGTCAGTTCCATTAACTGTTCCTTCAGCTATTTCGGTTTTTAATGTGCACACCTGTAGTGATTCTTAGCATGAGAAAAATTGTCAGTGACATGTCTTCAGCTGGAGTTAATTGATATAGCTCTGGGATCTGGCCCATTGTTGTTGCAAATTCAAGTTTTCAGTGGTGACACAAAAGTCTTGGAAGAACCCAACTAGAATAACAATCTTCCAGGTGAATGAAATGAGAACTTGTTTCCTGACACTCAGTATTTCTCCTGAATGTCTCGGCAGATTTGTTGTCCTGCTTCTTTATCTACTGCAGTTTTAATTGTAAATAACAAAAGCCACACCGTTGTTTCTCCTTACTTAGATATTTACAATAGCTGTCAGGACATTAAAAACACTTCTGTGTGTATCAGCTGAAATCTTACCTATTCAAAATTGAACAATTAGGTATCTGTATGAATGTATAGATTAACTCAGTCTACATAAAAATGCATTTTGTATATATGGATGGGTATATTGGTCTCCAGTATACTCACATATACAGGGCCAAATTCTGATTTGTTACACCAATGTAGATCTAGAGTAACTTCATGGAATAATTCAACTTCTATTTATACTATTGTAACTAAATGCAGAATTTTTCATATTGTATCATAAACTGGTTTGCACAGTTTGACATAAAAATGTGATGTAGTATGCAGTGAACACGGGTTCATCATTGACGCGTTACTCGGTGAAAGTCATGCAAATGTACATTACTAATGCCTCATGAGACACGGGAAATATGCTGAATCTAAATGCTTTTGAGCAGTTGTTTAATAATCCATTTCAGTTTTACCACAGGGGCAGGTACATAAAGTCATGTAGGACCAAAATGAGAGGTGTCATAGGGAAGACAAGGGGAAAAACACATAATTATTGTCTTTAGTTAATTTCGCATATCTCTTAATAAGCTGTACCGAGGCCACATATTCAGTGAGGCATTACATAGTGTGTTGTTGAAATACGAGTACCTTTTGGGAAACTAAGAAATATATTACTAAAATTTATTTTTCTTTTGATAAATGACTAATTAAGGTGAATTAACAAAATAGAGCACTACCATATCAGCCAGTTTACACCATAAAATAATCTGTTATATAGGCTAAATCTGTTTGAACTTCATTGTATGAGATCGTACTGTATCCTGACAATACTTTGCCAATGTACTAGTCCTTGTGTATAATTTACCAGCTGTAATTTTAAAACACTTGATTCTGTGGTTTCGGTGAAATTAATAAATATAAATTGTATCCTAGGTAAAAATATTCATTCTATATGTTATGTCTGTGAACTGTTATTTTCCAGTTGTAACCCAAAGATGTACAAGCTAAAAGAGAACAAGGAGTCCAGTGGCACCTTAAAGACTGACAGGGCCAATTCCAGTAGGAGAACATTTCAATCTCCCTGGACATTCTATAACAGATTTAAAAGTAGCCATACTTCAAAAACATTTCAGAAACAGACTTCAAACAGAAACAGCAGAACTAAAATTCATTTGCAAATTTAACACCATTAATTTTGGCTTGAATAGGAACTGGGAGTGGCTGGCTCATTACAAAAGCAGCTTTGCCTCTCCTGGAATTGAACCTCCTTATCTATTATTATTATTTATTAATAACTACATCCACCCTGATCGAATTGGCCCTGTCAACACTGGTTCTCCACTTGTGAGGTAACTCTCTTTTCTTCATGTGTCATTATATAATGCCTGCATCTCTAATTTTCACTCCGTGCATCTGAGGAAGTGGTTTTTTACCCACAAAAGCTTATGCCCAAATAAATCGGTTAGTCTTTAAGGTGCCACCAGACTCCTTGTTGTTTTTTTGGATACAGACTAACATGTACCCCCTGATACTTAACACCATGCAAGCTAAAAGAGGTTGACCTTATCCAGAAAACAAGGCATACATTTCTTCTACATGTAAACATCATACATTTGTATTGTTGGGCTTGGGGTCTTCCGTAGCGGTTTTTGTGTGTTCTATAGAAAATGGAAACACCTGTGTTTGTTCACAATCACAAAGCTCACATTTGCCCTAGTCCTTAAATATGATGAACGTAGGTGGACAACTGCATTCACAGAGCCCTATTGGAGCCTCGCTGATTTCAAGTGAGTGCAGGAATCAGTCTTTGAGCATCATATTCCAGGAGTAGGGCCAATGACTTCAGTCATAATAAGCAATTTAGGTCACATTTCTATAAACCAGACTAAGAATAGTTAAAATATGATACTGTCAAAAAAAAGTAATAGAAACATACAAGGTTGGCACAGAGGAGATGGAATTGTGTATATATACAAAGGAAAGAAAACATTAGCATCTCTATGATTAGGGAACTGATATGTAGATGGAGTGGCATGCTCCAATGATTAAAAAAGCAAAATCACACTCTACATAAATATAGCCTAGTTCTGGCCTTTAAAGGGACACTCTCAAGCTAAAATTATGTGTTTTTTTTTTAAACTCAACAGTTGTGTTGCTATTAAAACTGAATTTTAAAAAAAAAACTTTTTGCTGTTTTCTTGGTTATTATATTTCCTTTGGTGAAACTAAATTGGTTTCTAGTTCTCTTTCCCTAAAACTATCTATATTCATGTTTGTGGGTTTTTTTTAATTTTTTTAATTGATTAGAACAGCGGTTCTCAAACTTTTGCAACCTGAGGACTCCCATTTTGATTTAAAAAATGTTGGGGACCCCCAAGCCTCCCCATCCTCCCACACAGCCCTTGCCCTGTCCCTTCTCCAAGGCCTCGCCCCCCCCCGCTCACTCCATCCCCCCTCCCTCTGTCTCTCTCGCTCTCCCCCACCCTCACTTTCACCAGGCTGAGGCAGGGAGTTGGGGTTCAGCAGGGGTTGCGGGCTATGAGGGAGTTTGAGTGTGGGAGGAGTTCCTATGCGCTTTAGATGTTGCAACACATGTGTTGTACAAAACCTAAATGATTTGAGACTGTGGGTCTGGTTCTCATTTAAACCAAGGGGCCTCTACACCATTCATACCTGTGAGAATCCAGCTTTAGTATGCCTATATTTAATACATAATAGTATTAAAAGACAAACCCAAAAATAGTTTCACAAAATCTGGTACATATCACAGATTTAAACTGAGAAATAGTTGTTATAAGGTTTTTTTGGTTCTCCTACGTACTATACCAACAGCAGCTACTGTGTATATATTGGAAACGCTGGGCTAGAGTATCTTTTACCATCTGTCCTGCATAATGAGTTTAAGGGGGTTAGTAATCTGCCACTGGGCCTCACAAGCAACAGGTTACTATCTTCCTCTCCTGCCATCTCTGGTGCTATCTGCCAGTGCCTGAGAGGTAGAGCTACAAGTACGACTATTTCATTGAGTGTTTAGCATTGATTAAATGTTTTTGCCTGCAAAGTGAACTGCACTATCACTAAGCCAGTGGATTTAGTTTCACAGGGCCTGATCTGTGTTTTCCAACCTTCCATATTCATTTCTAGTGTTAGTATTTGTGATAGGTCAGGGAAAGTCATTACTGGAAACACAAAGGCATTCATACACAAATCAGACGGCATGAAGAAGAATGCAAACTTTCTCAAATGTCCTACTCAAACATCATCCCTTTATGGGGAAGAGAGACCTTCCTGTACAAGGGAGAGGAATTAATTCTCCTTTAATGCATTTTCCATCTTTTGCCGATGTAACATTTCACCTCTTTAGAAACCATAAATAATTGCATCTGTTGCGAGAAGACTCTGTTCCCAGTGGTCTCACCTAAGGAATCCACCAATTGGATTTGATTGACTTTTAGTATTCTAGCTAAACTGATTTTTTAAAAACTTTTGGAAACCTCAAAATATAGCAACTAATTTGGATAAATAAGATGCTAAAGCAGCTTCACAATTCATCAGAAAGACCCAGACATATTGCATATATTATAATCTCATTTTCTGTATGCCAGATTTAGAATAATTTATAATGACGCATTCTAAAAGATGGGGTCAGGCAGAATCTGGAAAAATAATTGTAACATAAGTCAAAGCGGAAGAAAGTCTATTACTTTCCACAACTTCAGAAATAAGACAATTTATTTGTTTGTTTGTTTCACTGGGACCATTTTTCATGTTCCAACCACTTTGCTTGCATTTGGTTACCCTGGTGAAGTGTACATTAAATGAAAATAACACCTTTAATTGATATTTTCTGTAACAGCAGCTCCATAAAGCTGCAATGACATCATTAACAACTGAATGATTGTAGAAAACAACCTAAGGGGAGTAACAATGCAAATGAGCAGCAAAGAATCCTGTGGCACCTTATAGACTGACAGACGTTTTGGAGCATGAGCTTTCGTGAGTGAATACCCACTTCCTCAGATGCAAATGCAAATGAGCTCAAGGCCACTGTATTATTGGTAGGACTACTACTAAAACACTAGGGTAGTAGAGGACAACCAGGTAAGGTTCCTGGGGCTGAGGCAGGGTAGGGCACCTAAATAGGCAGGAAACATATGACAAGTATAAATGTAAGGCCTGATCCAGAGGTGCTGCGGACTTTTTAACAATTTTTGCCAGAGCAAGTCTGCAGATGTATATTTCGGCCCAGTTCCGCTCTGCTTCACCCATCTTTCCCTGTTGTATTTCTACCACCTATTCTAGCTTCTCAAAAACAAGATCCTTCCTGGAAAGAGTTCACCTGTCTTTGGAATAAAAGAAAAACACTTGTTCAGCGTTTGCACCTAAATCCTTCTGTAACCTGCAAGAAAAACTCACTCCAGTAGTCGAGTGGCCAAAAACTGCCAGTTAACACTTGAAGACATGGTTTATCACATATCTGCAATGCGTAGGAAGATGTTTAATATACAGAGCTACTGTGCTAACTTACATAGCAATTTTCCACATAAATTAAGTTCATTTTCCCTGGGAGCATACCACCTACGATTGCCGCTCCTCATCAATTGCCCCACTCCACTCATTCCCCTGAATACTCTCGGAGCTTAATCTGTGTGTAGTCACCACAGAGAGGACACACAGCCTGGATGGAGAGGGCTGGAACATACCACATAACTAAGGCTAAGATTTTGTCATAGTTATTTTTATTAAAAGTCTCGGACAGATCACGGGCAATAAACAAAAATTAACGGAAGCTGTGACCTGGCTGTGACTTTTGCTGTTGCAGTTCCATGGTTTCCCGTGCCATGGTGGTGGCTGGGAGCTGCAGGGTTTTCTCCCCACCTTCCCGCAAGACTGTCCCCAGTTACTGGAACCCTCAGGAGGTTGTCACCTGCCACTGGAACCCTGCAGGGAGACCTTGAGCAGGCTGTTGCCTGTGGCAGGAAATCTGCAGGGGGCCCCCCTGTTGCTGCTGTCACCTATCACTGGAACCCTGCCAGGGCCCTGCTAGCTGCCAGCTCCAGTCCTGCAGCCCCAAGAGCTGAAGCAGAAAATGTCATGGAGGACTTTGCAAGTCACAGGTTCAGTGACTTCCATGACATAAACGTAGCCTTACACATAACTGATTTTTTGTTCGACATAACCCTGACCCTTGCCCCAATTTCACATAGTTTTGCTCCACAGCATGCAGTGGGATAACCATAAGTCATTACTTACAAAAGATAGGTGTCAAAAGGCGTAACTATTGAGTAGATGGGGTATTCTATATATTACCGTATTTCTAAATCTCAGTGCCCAGTGGACCATAGTTTTAGTAGGTCTAAATTCTTTCTTCAGTGTAAAGAAAAGAGTACCATTTGCTCTGAAGCCCAAGAGGAAGTGATCAGCAGACCTATTGAAAGTCTCTGGCTGAAGGTAAAAAAGGGAAAAGAATAGTAGTGATGTTATGGTGGGCGTGATGGGGTGTGCATGCCCCACACTGGGACTTCAGGGGTTAATTCCTCTCTTTGAGCCAAGGAGACCAGGCTCCCTCGACCCTGCTGGGCATGCTCCGGCTGGAGGCCAGGTATAAAAGGGAGCAGCTCAGTTCATTTAGGGCTGACTGCCAGGGAGGAGGGAGGTGTGCTGCAGACTCCTGCTGAAGGACAGCTGGCACTTCAGGACGCCGAGGCCAGCCAGACGGCAGTGACCCATGACCCCTGGGCTCCGGACGCCACAGCAGAAGGAAAGACCACACACTTGCAGGAAGGTGATTGGAGAACCAGAGACTAACTCGGCATGTTTTGGCCGGATCCCCACCAAGCTAGTGGCAGGCAACCCCCACCACCAACAGGGGCCTGGGTTGGGACCTGGTGAAGAGGGAGGGCTGGGTCACCCTATCCTGGCCACTGCCCACCCTGAGTGATGACCACCTCACCAGCTCTACCAACTCTGGCTGGGCCGCATGACCCTGATTGTGAGGGCAACCTTATTGACTCTCTCTATTGACTCTGGTCGCTGAGCTGCACAGCCCTAACAGAGAGGGTGGTGATAGGGACTCTAACTGTTTGACTATTGAGCCCTGATAGAGAGGGCAAGTAGATTGACTTTGGCTGTTAGGCCACATTATTCCGAGACCCGGGGGGGTGGGGGGGGCTGCACAGACTTGGCCACAGGACTATAACAATCCATGTACCATATCAAAAGGGGATGGGGTGTGCATGACCCATGACAGAGAGGGTCTATTATAGACCATCAAATCAAGAAGAGGCATTCTACAAGCAGTAATAAAATTAGCTAACACACATAAGCTAGTATTAATTTTAACTTCCCTGCTATCTGTTGGAAAACTATTACAGCAAAATGAAATTTGTACTGCAAGTTCTTAGCATGTCTAGGGACAACTTTCTGATTCATTTTGGATCTGGTATTGATCAACAGAGATGAATTAGTTGCAAATATGAAGGTGGTCAGGAACTTATGAGGAAGTGCTCATGATCTCATAGAATTCAAGATCCTATGGCAAGGAGGACATTCTATGGCAAAACAAGGACACTGGACTTCAACCAACTCACAGAAATAGTAAGCAGGAAGGAAAGGAGTCGAAGGGACCTGGCAGTTCCTAAAAGATGTAATATTAGAGGCTCAACATCAAGCTAGTGCTATTCAAGGCAAGCTAAGCAGACCCACAGGAAGCCAATGTGGCTACACAAGGAGCTTTTTAGCTATCTAAAAACCAAAAGGTTTCAGAGTAGCAGCCGTGTTAGTCTGTATCTGCAAAAAGAACAAGAGTACTTGTGGCACCTTAGAGACTAACAAATTTATTTCTGCATGAGCTTTCGTGAGCTACAGCTCACTTCTTCGGATGCACAGAATGGAACACACAGACAGGAGATATTTATATATACAGAGAACATGAAAAGGTGGAAGTATGCATACCAACAGGAAGAGTCTAATCAATTGAGATGAGCTATCATCAGCAGGGGAAAAAAACCTTTTGAAGTGATAATTAAGATGACTCATAGAAGGTGTGAGGAGAACTTAACATAGGGAAATAGATTCAATTAGTGTAATGACCCAGCCATTCCCAGTCTCTGTTAAGGCTTGAGTTAATTGTGTCTAATTTGCATATTGATTCGAGTTCAGCAGTCTCTCTCTGGAGTCTGTTTTTGAAGTTTTTTTGTTGTCTGACGTATGAAACATTCAATTTGTGAATACCTGGAGGATGGAGGGGTAATTGCTAGCAGGCAGCATGGATTTACCAAGAACAAATCATGTCCAACCAGCTTAATTACCTTCTTTGACAGAGTAACTAGATTGGTGGATAGGGGGAATGCAGTGGACATAATATACCTAGACTTCAGCAAGGCTTTTGGCACAGTCCCACAAGACATTCTGACAAGTAATTTGGCAAAATGCAGCTTGGTGGAGCTATCATTAAGTGGATACATAATTGGTTAAACAGACCCAAACAATGAGTAGCTAGCTATTAATGTAATTATGTCCGATTGGAAGGAGGTCTCGAGTGGGGTTCCACAGGGATCTGTTCTGGATCTGGTTGTTATTTAACATCTTTATTCATGACCTGGATGTAGGAATAGAGCGCATACTGATCACATTTGCAGTAGACACAAAGTTGGGGGAGTGTAAACACTTCGGAGGATAGAGCTAAAATTCAAAGGGATCTCAATACATTGGAGAACTGGGCTATGGACAACAAAATGAAATTCAATAAAGACAAATGTAAGGTTCTACACTTAGGGAAGGAAAACCAAATGCACAGATACAGAATGGGGGATAACTCGCTTGGCAGTAGCACTACTGAGGAGGATCTGGGAGTTGTGGTGGATCACAACCTCAACATGAGTCAACAATGCGATGCTGGAAAACAAGCAAATGCAATTTTAGGTTGCATTAACAGAGACACAATATGCAGGTCATGGGAGATGACTGTACTGCTCTACTCAGCGTTAGTTAGGCCTCAGCTGGAGTATTGAGTCCAATTTTGATCACCGCTGTATAGAAAGGATGTAGAGAAACTGGAAATGATCCAGAGATGAGTGTCAAAGTGATCAAAGGGGTGGAATGCAAGCCATATGAGCAAAAGCCAAAGGAACTGGGTATGTTTAGTTTGGAAAAGAGGAGATTAAGGGCGATATGATAGTGGTCTTCAGATACTTGAAAGGCTGCCATTAAAAAAGATGGAGAAAATTTGTTCTCTCTTGCCACAGAGGGCAGAATAAGAGGAAATGGTTCAGAAGTACAGCATAGTAGATTTAGATTAAATTTCATGAAAAAATTCCTTACTGTGGTAACCCTTCTGCCCCTCTGTGTTGGCAGCAACAAGGGCCAGGTTCAGTATCCAGGGGTTCCGTTTCAGTAACACAATGCATAACTGGCTCAAGCCCCCACCCAGTGACCTGGGACACTTAAATACGCCCCCCCAGGCGCCTCTAGGAGGCAATACTTCCCGTCTCACAAGCACGGAGTCTGAGTGTAGCAAAATCCTTTTAATAAAGGAGGGAAACAATGCGGCATCATATTGGAGAAACACCACAAACAGAATTATAACACAAACCATAAGCAAAAACCCACCTCCAAGTACGTTTGGCAATGTCCTTTCCCCCTTAGAGTCTTAAGTCCAATCACCTCAAAGTCCAACAACCCAAAAGTCTCTGGTCAGTGCCACTCCAGAGTTCAAAAGTTTATCTGCAGAGTTTTACCCCCCAAGCCTGGTGGAAATGGGGGGGGGCCACATAGGGTGTTAAGGGACACCTTACGTGGGCTAGGGCCAACTGCTCTGCCTCTCCGTGGAGTTCTGCTGCAGCCTTCACCATGACCAGCTCCATTACACCCGCTGTGCCACTCCTCCAGCCAACCCGTGAGCCACACCAGCTGCTCCCGCAAACCGCTCCACTCCGCTCACTGTTCCACAGGCTGCTCCAACATGCTGAAAACTGCTCCGCTCTGCCAGCCGCTTAGCGATAGGTCTTCAGGCTCTCCCACTAGTTAACACAGCACTCAGTGATTTCAGCTCTTAGTGCTTTCAGTTTGTAGTAAGGGAGCCCCAGTGCTGGCGAACCATTGGCCCAAAATGAATTCAGCTCAACCACCTCTAGATGGACTCCAAATTAGCTCTACTCTTCAACAGTGGAGAGAGGAGGATGTGCAATTAGTGTTCCAGGCCCTCAAAAGGGGCCCATACCATCAGGTACACACACCAGTTCCCAACCTCTCTCCATTCACTGGGTTTTGGAACCCATGTCCCTTGTCTAGCAAGTACTACTTAATTGAGGTTGAGTCATCTCTGTCATAAAGCTGTCTCATAGTTCCTCATTCACATAATCAGGGTGACAACACTTTATTCCTCCTGCCCCAGTAACAAAGAAATTGAGGATCCCAGAGCTGTCAAAATAACCATCCCAGGCTGTCGTGGGCTATGCTAGGTTGGGTGGCTGTGCCAATGCAAATACTTGAAATTCCTTTCCACACTCCCTGAAATTCTTTCCACACTCCCCATAATTCACCACCAGATGTCAGGGTAGAGCTCATCCTGACTCTGCTTACACTGTAAGAACAGTAGGACTATGGAACAGACTGCCTAGGAAGGTCACTGGAGGTTTTCAAAAGGAGACTGGATAGTCATGTGTCTTGGATGGTTTAGACACAACAAATCCCGCACCTTGGCAGGGGGTTAGACTATATGACCCTTTTGGTCCCTTCTAACCCTATGGGTCTGTGATTATATGATTCTATGATTTCAAATTACCCTAAAAAGATGGGCTTATGCAAAGTATATACGCTGTATGGTCAGATGGAAGCACAGGATCCTACTCAACAATATTGATTTCCATAGATCACACTGAAAACTAGCCAGAGCATGTTACAGAGGGAGCCAGTTAAAAGGGTCTTCCTCAGTCAAGGGTCAAATGCCCCCTTTATGGCACTCCACCACCTGTCCACTAGGCAGCAGGCCTCACACTTTAAGTCATAAACATGGGTAGTCTGAAATCTTACAGGGGCTCCTCAGAAGACTTAAATGAGGAGAAGGTGATGATCTTGCAGGTGATCTCAGAGTTGGCTTATACAAGAACTAAATGTATATGGGAAAGGAGACTGCTCACTAGCAGCTGCAGTCATGAGAAGAACTATATGATGTCCCAAAAGATGCTGATACAAAACTGTTCAGGTCTTATGGTCACATTCCACCAGGTTTCCCCTGTGAGCTTCCTTCTGCTACCTACTACTGACCCTGAGTAGGTGAGCCCAGGCAGATCCTGAGACAGGAGAAGATGAGACAGTAGTTAAAGGGAAATGAGGACTACTTTGTGGATTTATGTCTTCTCTTATATTGGTAGGGACATTAAAATTTTATTGCTTTAGTTTTCAAAATAAATGATACAAATAAGACAACTTCTGTCTCAGCGAATTGGTTTCTGTATGTGGTGTTCCTGCAAATTCCCAGTCCTATAAGAACTTAAGACATGCTGGTGGGGTAGAAGAGAAATGCTTTGGAAGACCATAGTTCTTTAAAACATTTTGTAGGTCTTCAGAATTTTCACAGCTGACTGTTTCTGAGGGCTGTGCAATTGATCATCAACTTTGTTTCAGAGAATTAGTTGACATAAATAATGTATCTCATAACTAAACATTGACCAACCTCACAAAATGTCTGCCTAGGCACTCAGCAGGCTGCACAGTGAGGGGAAGCAGAGATGCTCGGATACTATGGTGATGGACACAATATGAATAGGCTAGATTAGATTCACAGAAATACAGACACCGGCCAGTGCATCCTTTTCACAAGAAATCCTGTCAGAAAATGCAGGCTTTCCTACAGTGACCTAGCTCCATGTTCTCTGCATTGTTCTTTTCTGCTCCTTTCAAAAGTTGCCAGTTGCTTATTGATAATGACAGTGGCTTGTGTAATGCTATGGGAAACATAACCTGAGGCTATGTAATGCTACTCAGTTTGGGGTGTTAGCCAGCTCTGTTTGTGTTTGTTGTCAGTTTGGTCTCTTATTATTTGAATGTATTTATGTACTGAATTTGTATATATCCCTAGAGCATCGATGGTCAGTGAAACTTGTGCTTCTAAATTACTCAGCTGCTTTTGGAAATCCCACCCTTATGCTTTAAAAATAATCTCCTAACATAATATTCAACACCATGAAATGATTCTGGGAAAGCACTCTCATCCCACGCAAGGCTGCTTGTGTTCTGCTTTGTGGCTGTACACACCGTTTTCTCCAGGCAAGCCAAGGGTAGGATACAGCCCTAAAAGAAGCGTATCTTTAGTATACCAACACCAGAGAGACCACATACATAGTGAACAGATTGGTTCCACCAGGGCTGGTAATAACAACATGTATTTTAAAAGGTATCTTTACCTTAAAGAGAAGTTTATTAAAAAAATTGCATAGTAGTTATGGCAACTGCTTCCTGCCGCTTGCATGCTAAAAGCCACAACCCAACCATGAAAAGGAACTCCTCCATTCAAACATATTTTTCAGTGGATAGCAACATTCCCTGGCGCATACTCTTCCATTCCCTTCTGGCAAACTGGAAGCCAAACAAAATCTGTAACTAATGTGATTTGAGAGAGTCGTGAACTTCTTACTATCCTTCACATTTTAAAATAAAACCTAAACAAGCAAAAATGTAAAACACAAACAACCAACACCCCTTTTCTTATATTAAAAGACAATTCTTCTCTGCATACATTTAACACTCTTAATATTCCCAAATTTTGTCATAGTTAACAAACAAAACAAAACAAAACAAAAAAACAGTGAAAGGTTTCCTCTTCCTTTGGTAAATTTTATCCTTAATACAGATGCTGGTGTCAGGACTTTTAAGAGTCTGGTGTACATCCTGTTTTGAGACCAAAGTTTTCTTTATGAATCAAGAATAAAATGTTGAGACTCTTTGCCTTGTACAGAAACTTTGCTTTTGGGCATTGCCATTATGTCTAATCTTCACAATCAGCATCTCTTAAATGTACCACTTTAACAAGTAGGAAACTATTTTGTATTGTTAGTTTTATGACCTTATATTTATAAATGTTATTTTCCCTTACTTGGTTCCATTAGGTTTCACTCCAGTAAATTCATGTAGGAAGCCTAAATTTTCGCCCCATTGTAAGCAAGCTTTTAACCAACCTGAAATCATTAGCAAATTTTCCAACAGTTTGTTGGTTTCATGTTTCTTTGTTATTAGACAAAACTGCAGCATACTGTTTCTGCCAATAGTTTAATGCATCATCATTTCAAGCTCATGTATAATGGTGATTTCCTAGAAAACATATATATCTTGAATCTGATAGTTTTGGGTACATAGTAGACATACTGTTTGCAACAAATCATTTCCTAAGGATATGCTCTTTTCTGGATGCCACATACAGGATGAGGTTGTAGTTCTAACTCTAATTGGTCATTACACTTATTAATTTTTATCTCAGTAGCCCCTTTGTATGAGATACTCTTCAAACCACACAAAGACAGTGCCTGTCTCAGCAAGCTGACAGTCTAGTATTTTAGACAATACACAAGGTGAATAAAGAGATAGCTGGAAGACAAAGTAACAGCAGAGACAGGAGTGATACTGTATTGGAACTTGTGATACAAGGTAGCAAGGTCAGTACTACACAATGAAATTAAGTTTGTGTTTCCAAGGGCTCACTGGTAAAATCTCATTGCTTTGGAATTTGTCCCCAATTGGTTCTGATTAGCCAGCATCTCTTTCCCATGGGCTGGAATCTATGCCATAGACATGTCTTTTAAAGTTGGCTGAGATTTTTGCCTTAGAAACTATTATTGTTTTCACTACTTCAATTAACGTGATTCATGATTCAGTATTTAGTCTTTCTTATATGAAACACATAGTACGCTATAACAACAACAGTTAAGGATTTCAAATCCCTTTACAAAGGTTAGCATTGTGTCTGGAGTCAGCAAATGGAACTGTTATGCATAGCCTTCCAGTTTTATAGCGTGAGAGCAAGTTTTGAATATGTTTTGGAGTTATGCAAGATTTTTGTACAGAGGCAGCTTAGGGTGAGAGAGAGCTATGTGAACAGCAGAAGAATTTGCCCTCTGTTTTGGTCTCTGATTAGAGTCAGTTCTTGAGCCAGAGTTGCTCTCAGGGTCATTGGTGCTGGGCCGAGATTCCTGTAAGAAGCTGTTTGACCATTTAATGTCAGAACTGCTATATATGTGTAGTGGTTGGCTGTGTGCTCCAGGTCAGCAGTACTGCCTAGTGGCAGTACTTTGAGACATGACACTTAATGGCGGGAGCCCTAAGGTTGATTTATCTAGCTGTTACAGCCCAAGGTCATGTTGCCCACTGGCAAGAGTCCAAAGGCCGCTGTGCCTAGTGGCTAAAGTTCAGGGGTAGCATCGTCCACTGGTGAGAGTCCAAAGGAAGCTCCATTTAGTGACTACAGTTCAGGGGTAGCATCATCTACTAGCAAGAGTGGGTGGGTCAGTAGGGAAAGCTGGGCCCACCTTACTCCACCAGGTTCTGTCCCAGGACCCTTTGATACAGTAGTCCTCATACAGGGCTCGGGGCCTGATACCCCACAGCATGCTCCCTGGGTCACATCCTACCCTTGTTCCAGTCTCTCTGGCATCATTATGGGCTGGACTTGGGATCTCTGATCTGTCTCCACATTCTCTCCCTCTGGCCCCAGTGAGTCAGTCACCCTTGGCTCCTATGGTCAACCAGCTCCCAAAGGCTTCACTATGAGGCTTGGTTCTAGCGGTGTGGAGCCCTTATGGTTTCCCACCAGGCGTCTGCTGCACCTGACTGCTCTCCTCCACAGTCCACCCAGACTGAGCTGAGTTGCTCAATCAATGGGAGCATGCCTAACAGAGGGGAGAGGGTGTGGCCTGTTGGCCCAAAGCAGCTCCTTAACTCTCACCTCACCAGTGCAGAATTGGTACACCCTGTCACAGGTACACACGGACCCCATGTTACTGATTTGTCCTTCACTGAGAAAGCAAACTGCAAGGCCCCAGAATTCTGCTGTTGTCTGGCAGAGACTCATGCCAATGTCAAAAGAAGGGGAAAAAGTAAATGGGTATTATTACTAGAGCTGGCTGGAATTTTTCAGTAATATATTTTTTCCTTTGAAAAATGATGATTTGTAAAAAACAAGATTGTTCATGGAAAACTGGTTCACCAAATTTCCCATTTTGACAAGTTAAAAAAAAATTCCATTTTTTTGTTTGGAACAACTTTTCATTTCAAATTTTAAGTTAATTTATTGTAAAAAACTAACCAAACAAAAGTGTAAAAAAAAATAAATAGGCCAAAATCAAAACAAAACATTTTGAAATGATCAAAATTAAATGTTCTGAGTTCCCTGAATTTTTTTCTGTTGGAAAAATAGTTGAGATTTCAACTTTTTGGTCCCAATTTCAGTGAAAACATATTTGAAATCTTCAAAATCGTCCCTCCCAGTTCTAATTATAACCCTTATTTTTACAGCTGAAGACTGTGGCATGGAAAGGTTAAGCGACATGCCTGCCTAAAGTCAATGATCAGAGGCACAGTTAGGAATTTAGCCCTTGTCTCCTGATGTGCAGATAGTAATATCAAATAATTGTACTTGCAGTCATCTCTTGCTGGGATTTTTCTCCATTGCTTTCAGTATCAGGTTGAACAAATTATCATTATTATCAACTCAAGTTGAGAGCCTGCAAATGGAACCAGGCACTCATGCACCATCAGTGGGAGATATTCCTACCCAGAACAGTGGAAGTCTCAGGACTTATCTACACGGTAGGGTAATGTGTTCTACAGAGGTGTGATTTCCACACTGCTTGAACATGTTGTGCATGAATTGGTCCATGTAGACCCTGCTGGTGAACACTAAAGGTTCTCTAGTGTGCTTTAACATAGTACTGTTTCAAACACCACTACTTTAAAGTGCACCAGCAGGGTCTACACAGATCAATTAATGTGCAACTAGCTAGTACACTAGAAATCCCAACCCCATAGAGCACATAACTCCACTGGATAAACAAGCTCTTAGTCACGTAGTGTCTGATGGAGATTGCTTTATAAAAATTTGACAGTGATTGTCATTCATGAGACCCAGTCCATGAAGACAAACATGACTGCTGCTGTAAACTGTACTAGTAATCTGTTGTCTTCCCAAGGCACTGGACACAATGGGGGTCAGGTATGTCTATAGACTGATTGGGTTTTGCCAGCAGTGCCTTTCACTGTTTGTGTTATTTTAAAAGAATTTAAAATTTTAATTCTAAAATATATGAAGCTGTAGCAATTGTGTTCCCATTTTTTTAAATCAAAGTAATAACGTTAAAGGGCCACTGGCCCTTTAAAGCCTGTGCCACAGCTGTCATGGAAAGACCAGCATTGCGGTCTCTGAAGGATCTTGGGAGCAGCATCCTGTTTCCAAGCAGTTGTCAAGCAAAGGACAACATGCCAAATGACTGGGTTTCTTTTGGGGAATTAAATTGGTGGAGGAAGAGTCCAGAGTTGGATATGTTGTGCTACAGGTTTTCACCAAGGTACTAATGAAAGATTTAATATGGTTCCTATTTAAATCCATTCTCTCTCTCTCCCCATCTCTCTGCTCATACTTAATTATTAACCCCTTCATTTTCTAGTTTTACTAGTTTGCCCTCGAGTTGTATATGGAACTGTACATCTTTTCTTCAGTATGCAAAATATTTGTGATGCAATTCAAAAACTTCAGAATGTGAGGTTTTTTGCATTTTATTGTAATTTCATAAAATACCTCCAATTTTTTTCTTTTTTTGCCTTTAAAACATTTTTTGGATGGGGGAAACCTCAACCTTTCTTGTAAAAACTTTATTTTGCAAAATGTTGTAGGAAAAGAGAAATGTTGCCAAGATAAAATTGCCTGAATTCAAATTCTGAAACTTTGGGCGATAAAACATTTTTTGTTTCATGCAGCTTTAGTATATAGTATTTTATACAATATTTATCCACCATATCCAGATGGAACCAGGAGTTAAGGTCAGGGAAAACCCTCTGCCCCTTCCCCAGAAACTAAGAGAGTCCATGAAACAGAAGCTCCAGTCAATGCTAGCATTGGGGGTGATTGAGGAATCTTTCAGTGACTGAAAAAGCCCTGTGGTAATAGTCCCAAAACATGATGGGAGTACTCACTTTTGCATTGACTTCCGCAAGGTCAACGCAGTATCAAAGTTCAATGCATATCCAATGCCAGATGTTGATGAGCTGCTCGAGCAGCTAGGAAAGGTGGAGTATATCACCACCCTGGACTTAATAAAGAATATTGGCAGATCCCCCTCACACCCAAAACCAAGGAAAAGACAGCTTTCTCCACCCTCTTCTGGCTCTTCCAGTTCCAGGCCATGCCCTTTGGTTTGCATGGCGCCCCTGCCACATTTCAGCAACTAATGGACCGTGTTCTCCACTCTCATAGCTGGTATACAGCTGCTTACCTAGATGACATGGTGATTCAGAGTCGCGATTAGCTGAACCACTTAAAACATGTGGCCTCAAAGAGACTGACCTGATGGCAAGCCCCACTAAATGTCACCTTGGGAAGGATGAGGCCACCTACCTCAGATACATGTTGAGAAAAGGCACCATCCAACCCTTGAATGGCAAAGTCCAGGCTCTCCAGCTGTGCCCCCCTCCTTCCTCAAAAAAAGCACGTACAGCAATCTCTAGGACTGGCTTATTACTACCACCGCATTATCGCTGGGTTCTCCATTGTGGCCCCGCTTACCAATCTCCTCAAGAATGAGAGTCCTAAAAAGATCCAGTGGACCAGAGCCTGTGAGAAGGCATTTCAAACTCTGAAAGACCAGTTCTGTCAGGAACCCATCTTGTATAGCCCTGACTTCACTAAGGAGTTCTTGTTACAGACTGATGCCTCGGATGTTGCCCTAGGAGCTGTTTTATCCCAGGTAGTCGGAGGCGACGAACACCCCATCCTCTACATTAGTAGAAAGCTGTTCCCGAGGGAGAAGGCCTACTCTGTAATTGAGAAGGAAGCCTTGGTGGTAAAATGGGCTGCAGACTCACTCCGTTACTATCTTCTAGGCACATACTTTACCCTAGTCACTGATCATGCCCTTCTCCACTGGCTGCATGCTATGAAGGACACAAACCCCAGAATAATGAGGTGGTACCTTTCCCTCCAACCCTTCTCCTTCCAAATCCAGCTGAGAGAGCCCATCTAAATGGAGACTTCTTCTCCCAGGATGTTGGAGGGGAGTCACACCCCAAATGGGGTCATGGGATGGGGGGAGGGATGTATGAAGGAGCAGAGAGACTGCTGCCTGGCACATCAGGGGTTAAAGAACACCTGTGGTTCATCCAGCCCAGTCCTGTTATACCTGCAACCAATGCCAGGTTTGAGGAGGGAGAAAAGAAGGGAGTCTGGCTCAGCCAGGGGCTGACTGGTGAAGAGGCAGGAGCTCTCTGTATGCCTGCCTGAAGGCACAGACTGGCACCCTGCCAGCCACTCAGCCTCAGCAAATGAGTAAGTCTTTCCCTGCTAAGCAGAACCTACAGCTAAGCCCCAACTGTGGGGAAACAGGACTACCTGGGCCATGGAAAGTGTCCTGAAATCCCCCCCCACACACACACACACGTCTGCAAGAAAGATCCAGCCCCACTACTTAGAGGTGTGATGGGCACAGGACCCTGGGCCAGAAACTGCGGAAAAACGAGGGGTCAGGTCCCCCTACAGCCTCCCTACCTGTGATCTAGCTACTAGGCTGCCTGGCCACTGAAGGCCCTATCACAGTGCCAAACACTTGCATGGGGCCAAGAGAGATAGCTGACCCAGTTATGGTATTTCATGAGAGTTTTATTCTCATACCTGAGAAGTTAGCAACATAGGCATTGCCATACTGGATCAGACACATGGGCCACCTAGTACAATATCCCATCACTCACAGTAGCCAGCACCAGAAGCTACAGAGGAAAGCGCAAGAAACCACACATTGGACAGAATGGAATAACCTACCTCCTTTGTTAGATCTCCTAATCCAGTTGTTAGAGATTGATTTAAACCTTGAAGCATGAGTTTACTATCTCTTCTAAAATGTATATTAGCATTAACTATTATAACTGTGCATATCCTTGTTATCCATATAAATATCCAGCCCTTTCTGAAGCTTGCTAAAGTTTTTAGCCTCGACAACATCCTGTGACGAGTTGCACAGCTTAATTACACATTTTGTGAAAAAACATTTCTTTGTATCAGTTTTGAATACTGTTTACTGTAGCAAATCTTTTAATGTCACAAAAACAACATCTGAAGAAGCGAAGTTTTTTACCCACAAAAGCTTATGCCCAAATAAATCTGTTAGCCTTTAAGGTGACATCGGACTCCTTGTTGTTTTTGTGGATAGACTAATACGGATACCCCCTGGTACTTTTAAAGTAATTGACTATCTTCTTGTTCTTGTGTTGTGACATAAGGTGAAGAGAAGCTCCCAAGCTACCTTCTCTAGACCATATATTATTTTATATACTGTTATTATGTTAACTCTTATTCCTCTCCTTTCTAAAGCGGACAACCCCAGTCTTTCTAATCTCTCTTCATATGAGAGTTTTCCCATGCCCCTAATCATTCCCGTTGCCTTTCTCTGAACCCCTTCTAATTCTGTAATATCCTTTTTGAGATGGAGTGACTAGAACTGCATAAAGTTTTCCATCTGAGGCCACAGCATTGACTTATAGATAGGCATTATAATAATCTCCATGTTATTCTCCATCCCATTCCATATGCAGCCTAATATCTTGTTTGCTTTTTTAACTGCAGCTGCATATTGAGTAGAGGGCTTCACTGAGAGGTCTGTAATGATGCTCAGGTCATTTTTTGAGTCAATACAGTTAATTTAGCAACATGTAAATTGTATGAGTGACTGGGGATACAGGAAGGCTCAACAGCTGTGTTCTGGCCAGTTTTGGCTGTGGTAGCAGAAGCTCCAGTAGTAAGATAGAAAGCACCGGAGACTTGCCAGGTGACAACTCCACAGGCTTAGTGGCTGGGGAGAGTGCAGTGACAGAGTTGCCATCACACTATTCATTTATTTATACCACATTTACCACAGGTCTAGGTGTTTTATAAATACTATGTGAGGAAGTCCTAACATAAAGGCAAGCTTGTGAATATGCGGTATTGTCTGATCCATCTGATATTGGTCTCTTCCTGCGTTCTGGAACCACTTCCTAAGCTTGATTGGCCTAATGATGCTGCTGAGACAGATTTCACTTCATAGCTATCTCTGAAGCCTTCAACAGAGAGCTATCATTGGACCAAAGGACAGAGACTGAGCAGGGGTTAAATATAAAGAAGGTAGTCTTTCTCCAATCCTTCATCTCTTGCAGAAAGCCAGAAAAGCAGGTAGACTCAGTGGGCCAGCTGCTCAGGAAGCCATATTGGAAGGAAGGAGAGATTCCTCCCTGCTGTCATATCTTGATGGATTTCAGATGAAAAACTAATTGTGACTGGAAAGTAAGGTCTTACATAGTGGATGTCATTTAAAGCTTTCATCAGTTTAACTCTCATCTGATATCTTAATTATCCATTACTAGAAAAATAATGTCAGTTAAAACCTATTTCTCTACACTAGTTCCATTTTTCTGAGGTAACCAGATAACATAATATGCTATCAAGGGCTGTCTCCCCACACAAACTAGTAAGCCCCAAACAGGACTCTTTAAATAGGACTCTTTTGTAATCTGCTCTACAACAAAATCCATACAGAGTGTATATAGTAAAAACTCGCTCCCTTTCTGGGGACTGGTTTTATTAATGAAAAAAATAGCAATAACATAAAGCACAGCTCAAGCCTTCTCTGCCTCAGGCATGTTTGTTCATGAGATTCCTACCTCTGGACTGTTCAATCTAGACACTCAAGTGAGAGCCAGTTATTCCCAGTTTTCTTATATGTAGGTGCAGTGACAGGCCACCAGTCTACATGAATTTGTACTTAACCCTTTCCCAGATACATCAGCACCGACTAACATGGTGGGGTGTTTCAGGCAACCATTGCCAGCTTCCTACAGATTTGTTTGTGGAGATTAATGTTTTACTAACTCATTTAGTCTCAGCTGACAAATCTTTTTATGGCATAAGTGATATGGCTGCTAAATTAGCATGACTGCTTGTTCTGTGTTCTGCACTTGGGTTTCAGAACTGGCTGTCCTAAAAACTAAAGGCCTCTCCAAGAAGACAATAGGGTATGAATTTCTTTCTCTGGGAAGACTAGCTCTCAGCTAGGTGCCAATCCTATCTCCTGTGCAGATGGACCCATTCCTGCACAGAGTCCTCTTAAATTCATTGGGGCATTGTGTGTGCCCTCCTCACAGAGGGCACAGATGTCTGTTCAGACAGAACTGCTTGCAAGTAGAGGTGGATTAAGAGTTACTGCGACCCTGAACATTTGGGTCTCCCACACCGTCCTCACTACAGAGCTCCACCCCCTGCTTCTCCTCATCCTCTGAGATCCTGCCCCGACTGGGAGCCAGAGCCAACAGGGAGCATTGAGTGGTAGGCATGAGTCTCCACATGCAGTTCTACCGAGTGGTAACAGAACCTGGAGAGGTTTGCTGCTTGCAAAGAGTAAGGTACTGTGAGAGACAACCCAGATTAGTGAATTAAGGGGGCACAGCAGTCCCACAGTCCCAGGCTGCACCCCAGGGGTCTTGTCACACTGACATATTATGGAAAATATATAATCACAATAGACCAAACTGTGCCATGTAAATCCAGAGCAACTGCACTAGGTTTAGTGGAGTAACTCCAAATTTATATCAATACAAATGAGAGCAGAATATCTGGCCCAATAATCCTATATTTAGATCTAACCCATAAACATAATAAATTGATTTCATATTCTCCTGAAGACCAGAAAACTTCATGTTGAACACCAAACTCCCAAATATTATGTCTTTAAAGAAAGGTATAGCCGTTACCTATTATGAAACTGTCATGCATATGACAAAAATGTTTTCAGACAGGCCTTGAAAAACAATATTTCCTTTCTTTGGACTTTGATTATATGAATCTACTCTTTCTCAGTTTCTCATTAGTCTAATTCATAATTACATAGGAAAACTTGGGCTTTTGCACAGAAAATTTCAGAATTAAGCCAATCTACCATTTCTTTGTGTTATTAGGGTAAACTATATGTACATAAACGATATACAGTGACTAGCTGTTGTTTAGTGCCATCTTTTGGGCGGTCCTATTACTACAGAGCAGCTTAATCAAACAGATTATATAAATTTGCATTCATTCTCACAATTAAGTGTTACTGTTTCTTTAAGTTGGTTTCTAATTTTTTTTCTGTTGACCTATTGTTGTATTTAAGAATTCAGTACAATTCTACACTTTTAAATGTGTCTGAGGCTTTGAATACCATAAGGAAGTAGGGTAGGAGATAGGGCTGTGTGGCTGGTTTGTGTGACGTGTATAATTTACTGGTTTTTAGGCTGCTTTACCCTTTTCACAGCAGCAACCTTTTCTGAGGGCTGTTTATGTCAGCTCCCATATCTAGGAGCAGTGGCATTTGTATGGCAGAGCTGGAAAACTGTGGTTTAGAAGAGTCAGATTCAGGAATCAGGAGAACTAATATAATAATAGGGTCACAGTCAAGTACTATAACCTCTGAGGTGGGGTCATGTGCAGCCATTTGGCTGTGAGCAGGCCATCAATTCTGGGACTCAGTCACTTGGCGTTGTTGGAGGAGGAGGAATGTTTTCACCTGTCCATTTACCAGACTTCAATAACTTAGCACTGTGGAGTAATGGATAGGGAGCAGGAGGTTGTTGTGGTGTCTGGCCTAGCAACAGCCTGGCAGTGCCCAGAAAAAAGGATGCTAAAGTTTCTTACAAGTGCCTTCTGAGACTCTGCTATGGAAGGACAATCATCTCCTTTGAAAATCAACCTGCAGATCTGCACTGTTGGAATGTAACCTTCATGTCTACTTTCTCATTGCTAATGCTACCCATACCCTCCACACACAAAATACCATTGCAGATAGCAGAAGAGTATGTAACAGCTAAATATACACTCTCTCTGCTTCTTTCTCTCTGTCCCACTGTGCCAAAACAAGTTTTAATTTTCTAAAGGAACTTTTAAATAAGTATGTACTTGTACATTTAATTAGAGTAAGATTTTAGCCGCCTCCTGTAGCAAAATGCTTCCAGCAGCTCCCACACCCAAAACAAGTGAAGAATTAACTCAAAATGGCTGAATCATAAAGATCATATGTTTATCACCATAACTGACTGTAATATTTTTATGATACTTTGAAATTTCCCACTAGTCCTGTTTTAACACACATACTCTGAAATACCCAGCAGCTAAATATTTCCCTATTATTATTTAGAAACATTAGTTTCTCCAATTCTGGTCAATATTCATGCTCTTTTAACAAGTTTCTTATTCAGTTAACCCAGCTCTACTCTACCTTAGCAACTTCTCACTCTTGACACTGAAATAGCAGCTAACTCATTGGATCTCCCCAGCTTTCCCTAAATGTTCTGTTAGCTCCAAAAACAAATCATATGACAAATTAAACAAAAAAGCCAGCTGATAACTGCATGACTGTATACAAGATTATACTTGCAAGAAATACTAATATGAAATCAATGCATTAAAGCAAATATAATAACCAAAGATATTTTAAAAAGACTACATTTCCCAGAGTTCTCTGAGGTAGGATTTCCTGTTTGGCTGACTATCCTAAAAAGCTTTTGTGGCTCCTAGGGGCTCATTAGGAGGAGCCTTGCAGTAGTTCAGGTAAGAAGGAACTGAACTGAAGAGCAAACTAAGTTATTTTATCAGATTCTTTTTTTTTTTTCATTCTTTTCTTTGTACATTGCACATACTTATTTGGGGGAAGACTTTTCTTCCTTTTAAGCATTTTAAAATCCTTAAAAATAGAGTATCCTCAATAGCTTTTTCCACTTGTGTACAGAAAGTTCTACACAGGGATCATAAAACACTAAGAGTTGCCATGGGTATGTCATAACTTAGTCCCAGATTTGGACCTTAGCGTCCAAAATATGGGGGTTAGCATGAAAAACCTCCAAGCTTAGTTACCAGGTTGGACCTGGTACTTGCTGCCACCACCCAAAAAATTAGAGTGTTTTGGGGCACTCTGGTCCCCCTGAAAAACCTTCCCTGGGGACCCCAAGACCCAAATCCCTTGAGTCTCACAACAAAGGGAAATAATCCTTTTTCCCTTCCCCCCTCCAGGTGCTCCTGGAGAGATACACAGACACAAGCTCTGTGAATCCAAACAGAGGGACTCCCCCTCTCCGTTCCCAGTCCTGGAAACAAAAGCACTTTCCTCTTCACCCAGAGGGAATTTAAAATCAGGCTAGCAAATCCAACACACACAGATCTCCCCCTGTTTTCTTCCTCCCACCAATTCCCTGGTGAGTACAGACTCAATTTCCCTGAAATTTCCCAGAAAAGAAAACTCCAACAGGTCTCAAAAAGAAAGCTTTATATAAAAAAGAAAGAAAAATACATACAAATGGTCTCTCTGTATTAAGGTGACAAAATAAAGGGTCAATTGCTTAAAAGAATATTGAATAAACAGCCTTATTCAAAAAGAATACAAATCAAAGCACTCCAGCACTTATATTCATGCAAATACCAAAGAAAAGAAACCATATAACTTACTATCTGATCTCTTTGTCCTTACACTTAGAAACAGAAGACTAGAAAGCAGAAACTACTTCTCCACAGCTCAGAGAAAGCAGGCAGACAGACAAAAGACTCAGACACAAACTTCCCTCCACCCAGAGTTGAAAAAATCCGGTTTCCTGATTGGTCCTCTGGTCAGGTGCTTCAGGTGAAAGAGACATTAACCCTTAGCTATCTGTTTATGACATGCCCCCCAAATTGCAGACAGTGGGGAAGCTCACTGGCGGCGATTTCCATCTAGAACTTTAAAATAAACAGATTACTACAACACATGTACCTTTACATATACCACTAAGTATATAACTAACAGACTTTTACATTTTAAGAACACTTTTTAACTACTGAATTCTGGGAAACTCTCACGGGAGAGTGCATCAGCTACTTTGTTAGAAGCTCCTGTGATGTGCTGAATTTGAAAATCAAAATCTTGGAGAGCTAAACTCCAACGAAGAAGTTTCTTGTTGTTCCCCTTGGCAGTATGAAGCCACTTTAGTGCAGCATGGTCAGTTTGTAGTTGGAACCGCCGTCCCCAAACATATGGGCGTAGCTTTTCCAGGGTGTACACAATGGCATAGCATTCCTTTTTACTGACTGACCAGTGACTTTCCCTCTCAGACAGTTTCTTGCTGAGAAACACGACAGGATGGAAGTTGTGATCTGTTGCTTCCTGCATGAGCACTGCTCCTATACCACGCTCAGATGCATCTGTGGTTACTAGGAATGGCTTGTCAAAGTCCGGGGCCCTGAGCACAGGGTCAGACATGAGCATCACCTTAAGCTGGGTAAAGGCCTTTTGACACTCATCAGTCCACTTAACGGCATATGTCCGGTCTTGTGAGGTATGCCAAAGAGTGGGAAAGCCTCAAGACCAGGTCAAGGCCCCTCTCCAGCCACTCCCCATAATTGAGGTCCCATTTCAGCGAGTAGCTGTGGATATTCTGGGTCCTTTCCCAAAAAAGACACCCAGAGGAAAGCAGTATGTACTGACTTTAGTGGACTTTGCTACCCGATGGCCGGAAGCAGTAGCTCTAGGCAACACCAGGGCTAACACTGTGTGCCTGGCCCTAACAGACATCTTTGCCAGGGTAGGTTGGCCCTCCGACATCCTTACATATTCAGGGTCTAATTTCCTGGCAGGGACCATGGAAAAACTGTGGGAAACTCATGGGGTGAACCACTTGGTTGCCACCCCATACCACCATCAAACCAATGGCCTGGTGGAAAGGTTTAATGGAACTTTGGGGGCCATGATACGTAAATTCATCAACGAATACTCCAATAATTGGGACATAGTGTTGCAGCAGTTGCTGTTTGCCTACAGGGCTGTACCACATCCCAGTTTAGGGTTTTCACCGTTTGAACTTGTGTATGGTCACGAGGTTAAGGGGCCATTACAGTTGGTGAAGCAGCAATGGGAGGGGTTTACGCCTTCTCCAGGAACTAACATTCTGGACTTTGTAAGCAACCTACAAAGCACCCTCCGACACTCTTTAGCCCTTGCTAGAGAGAACCTAAAGGATGCTCAAGAAGAGCAAAAGGCCTGGTATGACAGACAGGCCAGAGAACGTTCCTTCAAGGTAGGAGACCAGGTTATGGTCTTGAAGGCGCAACAGGCCCATAAGATGGAAGCATCATGGGAAGGGCCATTCACGGTCCAAGAGCGCCTGGGAACTGTAAACTACCTCATAGCATTTCCCAATTCCTCACTAAAGCCTAAAGTGTACCATGTTAATTCTCTCAAGCCTTTCTATTCCAGAGACTTACAGGTTTGTCAGTTTACAGTCCAGGGAGATGAGGCTGAGTGGCCTGACGGTGTCTACTACGACGGGAAAAAAGACGGTGGTGTGGAAGAGGTGAACCTCTCAACCACCCTGGAACGTCTGCAGCGGCGACAAATCAAGGAGCTGTGCACTAGCTTCGCCCCATTGTTCTCAGCCACCCCAGGACGGACTAAACGGGCATACCACTCCATTGATACAGGTAATGCTCACCCAATCAGAACCCTACCGGGTGTCTCCTCATGCCCAAGCTGCTATAGAACGGGAGATCCAGAACATGCTACAGATGGGTATAATCCGCTCATCTACCAGTGCATGGGCATCTCCAGTGGTTCTGGTACCCAAACCAGATGGGGAAATACGCTTTTGCGTGGACTACCATAAGCTAAATGCGGTAACTCGTCCGGACAACTATCCAATGCCACGCACCGATGAGCTATTGGAGAAGTTGGGACGTGCCCAGTTCATCTCTACAATAGACTTAACCAAGGGGTACTGGCAAGTACCGCTAGATGAACCTGCCAAGGAGAGGTCAGCATTCGTCACCCATGCGGGGGTGTATGAATTCAATGTCCTTCCTTTCGGGCTTCGAAATGCACCCGCCACCTTCCAGAGGCTGGTAGATGGTCTACTAGCTGGACTGGGAGAATTTGCAGTTGCCTACCTCGATGATGTGGCCATTTTTTCAGACTCCTGGCCCTAACACCTACTACACCTGGAAAAGGTCTTTGAGCGCATCAGGCAGGCCGGACTAACTGTTAAGGCCAAAAAGTGTCAAATAGGCCAAAACAGAGTGACTTACCTGGGGCATATTTGACACCATAATAGTTGCGTTAAATTGGAGATATGAAACTTTAAATGAGATAGCTTCTGATTTTGATTTTCTTTCGGATTATTCGCTTGTTAAAACTACTAATCTTCAAAATGCAGCAGTGGATTTAAGTCTCAAATATGACAATGATTTGAATGCCTCAGAAATTTTGTCAGAGATTCAGAGTTTTAAACATCAGGCACAAGCGTTGTTTCCAAACATTTCATGCACAACTAGTGTGGACCTTCTCCAGTTAATTCATGAATATAATTTCGCCGAATCTTATCCAAATTTAAAAATTACATTAAGAATATTTCTCTGCTTGCCAGTAACTTTGGCTTCTTGCAAAAGAAGCTTCAGTAAACTCAAATTAATTAAAAACTACCTTCAAGCAACCACGGGTCAGGAGAAATTAACAAATATGTCCATCTTGTCGATAGAACATGAAGTAGCTAATATTAATTTTGATGCAATTATCGATGAATTTGCTTCATTAAAAGTGCGAAAAGTACAATTTTGAAAAATAATCATTAATCGTATCTGATATGGTTCTACAGCTAAATTTAATTTCAGATTATTTGAATAGTATGTTACATGCACTATGATGCACACCTTATATGCATTAGTTGATTTTGTACGCTGAACTTATGATTAAAATAAATAAATGTTCTATTATCATTATTATTCTTGCTATTTATATATTTTTCTTTTAATTACAAAGTAACTACTATGAAATTATAGTGGGAGGAGGGCGCAATTTTATATTTTTGCCTCAGGAGCAAAAATAGCTAGTTATGGGTCTGGGCTGGGGACTGCTCTTGGGCCCCCTGCCCGACTCCAGCTTCTGGCCTGACCAGCGGCAGAGCCTCAGGGGGAAGAGGAAGAGCAGGAAGTGGGGCCCTCAGGGAAGAGGGGGCAGGGGTAAGAGTAGGACTAGGGATATGGGGACACAGTTCTGGTGCCGGTGGCCCTCTCACTTTTACACAGGTTCCAGCACTCCTGCGAGGGACCCCATACTGGTCAGAGCCCCTGGGCACGGGCCCCATGGACCCATACATTAATCTGCCATTGAATGTAGTTGTAGCAAAAGGTGCAGTAGTCTAATATTGCAGAAGAGTCACTGTTAAAGGACATGAAGCACTCCTTTCTCCGCTTGGATTGTGTGTTGCCTCAGCTGCGCTCCTTGCAGATCCTAGGGATAAAAGGGCAGGCTAAGACATCAAACTGAGGTGTCTCTCATACCCTTGCAGAGCATTACCACTAAGCAAGTATGTGTATTGCTCTGCAACACAAATCTGTCCTGTTTATCTGCAGAGAAGAGGGAAATAGGATGAATTTGTTGCAAGCACAAAATAAGGGATTTCATGTGTAACTGCAGTGACATTTATATGTACATAATAAATATATCCCTAGATGCACTGATCACACATTTAAATATATTTTAACTGGATGCTTTAGAAATATTTAAATATCCAAATAAAGAGAAGACAGGGCTAGGCAGTGAGTGGACCAAGGTTAGAAATACTTAGAATTGCAATTATATACAATAAATAGAAACATATTTCAAATTCTTTTTCTCTTATAATTTCCTCTCCCCCAAGATGTCTGGCACATTTGGGGTGCTCTGCATATTTCTTTTCCAATGCATATCCCTACAATTTATGAATTAAAAACTTTAGCAATCTGAACTAGTAAATTATGTTTATAGAATGTGCAACAACAAATGTCCCAACAAATGTCCCAATCTTGTGAACATTTACTAACATTATCCACATTATCCCTCTGAAATCAGTGGGCCTATTCACAGGAGTACAGTTAAGAACATGTGTAACTTTTTGCAAATTCAGGGCCAGGATGAGGAATTCAGTGATGCTATTTGACAGTTAAAAAAGGAAGGATTTTTTTATTTTTTAGTTGGAGTTTGCACGTTTGGTCTTAAATGGACAGAATTCTTTATAGCTGAGCTGGTGGTGATGAGTGAGAGTTATGTGAATCTGGAAGTATATGCAGCCAATTGTATATACAGTATAAACATAATCTCTCCAGCTGCATACCTAAAATGTGTACTGGTATATCAGGAACTATTTATTTCCTATCATGTTCTCTTGTAGTCTCTGTGAGCACAAATTAGGATACACTAGAATACGGATGTAGCTTTTTTTCTCTTGAAGAAATTCATTTTTTTTATGTAAGCAATTGCACATGCTTCCCTTCTATATGTTTTGTAAATAAATATTATACACAGTATATTTGATGCAAACACTTATGGGGTTATTAACAGACAGGAAGTTAAGACAGTGTGTAAATAATCTCAGGATTGGGGTGTAAGTGACTGTTCAAGATTTTTTTTTTTAATAGTATGTGTTTACTCTGTGCATTACATCATTGGGATAGATACCACACAGCTCCATATTAAGACTATTAATATTAGACTACTGCACCTTTTGCATGTGAGAACATGTGGCCACCAGACATGAGCTCTACTGGTTGCCCCAAATGGCTGGAGGGAGAACCAGTATTGATTCTGCTACGCACTATGACAGTAGACGTGACAGCAAAACACTATATTCATAGTCAAGATTCTTTTTATAATTTCAAAAATAATTTTTGGTCACAGTCTTTAATTTTACTTTCTAGCATCCAAAGATGATTAGTTTCCTAGCAGGTTCATTATTGTACAGTTGCTTATAACGGAGTCTGGCATCAACTTTTTCAGCAATAAAAGTATTGATTGTAGTATTAGTTTGCTGAGGAAAATGCTTAAAAAGAATTACGTGGAGAGTGCAAATATACAGAAAAATGATAGGCCAAAAGTATGGGCCACCCAGTTTCACAGTGTCCATGAAAGGGGAAGAAAAATGTCCACAAGTAACAAACAGAACATAGGACATCTTCATTTCAAGTCTATTATAAATTAATGTGATAAAAATATCAATTACAGTAATGGTTAGGTACTAACAGAGTATGGTCTGGATCCCCATTGTACTAGGTACTGTACAAACACAAACTAATAGCTGCCCTGCCCCGAAGAGCTTACAGTCTGAGTAAGCAAGGCTGACAAAGTGTAGGGGAAAAGGTATCTAATGCACAGGTGGAGCAGAGGGATCAGTGTGGCAGCAAATGTAATGTTAGCTCTGTGATTGTGTTTGTTATTTAAATCCTTTCAGTGCGGCTATGCTGGGAGGAGGGCAAGAATTAGCTAGATGGAAAGACAAAGCAAGGGAGGGCCTGGGAGGTGGAAAGGATTGGAGCAAATAGCAAATTAGTACAGGGGATGGAAAGTCCTAAGTGAAAACTGCAGAAGACAACAATATTTTGCACTTCTGTGATATCTTCCATCCAAGAATATCATAAAGTGTTACCATGAATTAGGACTTGCAATATCTCTGTGAGGTAGGTAAAAATTATTTTGCTTGTTTTATATATGGCACAGAGAGATAAAGGGCTAGATTCACAAAAGGATTTAGGCACCTAACTGACACTTTAGGTGCCTTGATGCCAGAATCAGGCCCCACTGGGATTCACAAAACCTCCGCTCAGCTGCTGCCCAACTTTCTAGACACCTAAACTCACTCGGCACTTACATTTTTGCAGTAAGTGTTCCCTAAGCACCTATGGCTATGTCTACACTGTAGGTGGGAGTGAGCCTCCCAGGCGACTGATGCTAGTGGGACTTGAGCTGGTGCACGAAAAATAGCAGTGTGGATGTTACAGCTCAGGCTCTCGGGCCCACCTGGCCCCTTTAGGCTTGAGAGCCCAGATTCTAGCCCCAGCCACAACATCCACACTGCTATTTTGCTATTGCTGTTAAGCAAGTGCAAAGAAGCATTCATCAAGTTCCATTCTGGCACTGAAAAACAGTGAAAGAAAAGGAAGAGCAAAATACTATATAGCCAACCCCTACACTGTCCCAGCTCTTGCTATTTTATCACAAGTCTTGTGATATTGGATGTTTTTCTGAAAGCTCTAGATCCCAGAGTGAGGTAAACACATCAGAATCTGTTTCCATTGTGTCTATCTCAGTCTAGCCCTCATGGTTGCGAAGATAACTTGAAAGCGTGAACCCTAGAGGTTCAAAAGTCAGAAGGAAAATAAAAAGAACTCCAAAAATGTATTATTTTACAGAGGTCATGCTTTTGGGAGACCTGACTTATGATTTTTTAACATTTTAACCCCAATTGTCATTCTATGAATATGAACTGCCTGTGTTGTTCTCCAGCTAGTACAACCTACCATCTGCTTCTGTCCCCAAGTGAGTGATCACACATAGCCCTCTCTGCCACTAAGTCAGCACTGGAAAACTTACTCCTATAGCTTCAAAATGTAATGAGATGGCAAGAAGGAAGGAAGATGAGGAAGGATGGGTCTGTGTTAAAGGCACTGGACTGACTAAGCAAATCTAGGTGCGGTTCTCAGGTCTGCCACAGACTTCCAGCATGACATTGGGCAAATCATAGAATCTCTCTCTGCCTCAGTTTCTTATATGTAAAATGGAGATAATACTTCACTACCTCCCAAGGGGCTTAAGGATACATTAATTAATGGTTCTGAGCCACTCATTTGGGAGCCATATAAGTGCATAGAGAGAATGAGAAGGACAATATTTGGAGGGAAAGAGTTAATGATGGCTCCTGCATGCCAGCCTTTGAGATTAAAAAAGGAATCAAACTGAACAGTTGGTGTAGGTATAAAGAGATTTTTGATGCTTTCAGTAGCAGCTGAACTGCATATACAGTACCATATATCTGTGTGTGTGTGTGTGTGTGTGTGTGTGTGTGTGTGTGTGTGTGTGTGTGTGTGTGTGTGTGTGTGTGTGTGTTTAAACTGTCAGTCAAACAAACAAATCTGACATTCTAGCATTACTGAGAAAAATAAATAAGTATTATAGAAATAAATATCCAGATCTCAGAAATCTGAGGGCCAGATTATTGAGTTGTTACTCATCCTTTTAAGCACTTACTCTTGCAAGTAGTCCCACTTTAGCCAATCGGACTAGTCACATAAGTGCTCACCAGTGAGAGGAGATGTTCCACAATCTGGCCCTAAATCAGAATGAGTTTTTACCTGGATTACTTATCTACTTTTATGCTCCACATTACCCTAATATCTGAGCCCTCCCAGTCTTTAGTGTATTTATCCTCACAATTTCCCTGTGGGGTAGGGAAGTGTTGTTAGCCCCACATGCAGCTGCACAGGCACAGAGACTTACCCAAGATCACACTGGAAGTCTGTGGCAAAGCAGGGAATTGAATCAAGGTCTCCCAAGCCCTCGGCTAGTGCCCTAATCTCTGGAACCATACTTGAGATATGGAAAATACTAAATAAGTGTACATATAATTGCACTTATACATGTGAGTTTGCATTATGATCTCCTGTAGCATTTTTGAAAGATTTGCTCGGGTCACAGGATTAGTTGATGGTTTCCTGGCTTAGAGCATCTAATTCCTGATTCAAATCCTTGAATTTTCTGTTTATTGAAACTTCCTTTTAAGGAGCTCTCTTGTGAAGTACATCACTGAGCATGTTCTTTCCATCAGCTCTGCACAAAAGAAATCTAGACAAGGGTATTCCATGCTTGGCGGGCTAGCATTGCTCTTCTTGGGATACAGGTCCAGTTTGGCAGAGAAGAGAAAGCTAGCAGCTGATCTCCATTACAATCACTTGAAGGTATTGCTGAGATTAGTGAAAACACTGAGGGCTCTTGGGGCTAGCAAACCTTTTAGCCTTGTAAGAGTAGCACAGACACATTGAAAATTCTCTGTTTTGATGAGAAAAGCCTAACATTCTTGAGGCTTATTATCCAACAGCTGCATGAAGAAAAAATGCATAGCTGTTGCAAGATTCTGTCTGTACCACTGTATCCCTTTCTCACCAAAGAACACTCTGGATTTTAATTAATAAAAAATCCTTTACTTTCCAAGAGGCTTGTGTTTGTTATGAATTGGTTATTTTAAATTGAACAGTTTGAAGAAAGGATTCTAACAGCAGATTATTACTTGAGAAAACTATAGCATTCTTATCTAATTGAGGCATACAAAAGGATGGTTATTGAGCCAATAGACTTTCTTATTAAAAATCTACACATGCTGTGCTCTAATACCAAACAATCTACCTCTGTAGCAACAGGTCATAGACTACAGGTTACAAATGGGTGGTTACAAATGGATGGTAATGACAATCTCTATCTCTGTGCCTGTCAGGGGTTCTTTCTCTCCTTCACAGTTCATAGCAGGCTTCCCCAGAAAGAGCAGCATTGTCTGGTCTCCCACAAAGCTGTGTCTTCTCTTGGCAAGTAATACCCAATCTATGGAACTTCATCTCTCTTCTTTTCCTCCTAGTGCCTGGCAAGTACCATCTTTTCCCAATTGCCATCTCCAGCCTTGTTTTCACTGCTTTCACTGCTGAGAGAGAGTATTTTTAACCTTAGGGGGGTAATTAATGTGCATGAGCTATCCCAAGGTAAAAACACAATGAAGACAAGGCACTTTAGATTTATCATGAAGTAAAGTAGGCAAGGTCAACACTATCCCTCCCCTCAACCCCTTTTCCCCCCCAAGAGCTGATCTCACTTAGGGCACTTTATCTTTGCCACAAAGTAAACCATCTCAGTGGTTTTCAACCTTTTTTCATTTGCAGAGCCTTATAAATTTTCAAATGGAGGTGCAGATCCCTTTGGAAATCTTACACATAGTTTGTGGCCCCCCTGGGGGTCAGCAGACCACAGGTTGAAAACCAGTGCTCTTTGGTAACTACAACTTTTTGCAGATCTCTTAAACATGGTCTGTGGACTCTCAGGGGTCCGCAGACCACAGGTTGAAAAACCACTGCCCTATCTTCACTGTATTTTTATTTTAGGATAGTTCATGTGCATTAGTTACACCAAGGTAAAATATATACCTTTTCCCGCACCGAAGACTAGGCTTTCAGTTCATGTACTTGAAACATTGCTGAACTTCTTCCTTATGCTCACCCTTTCTGGGTTGGGTGGGTGGGGCGATTTGCTTGTATAGAAAACCTGACATTAGCCATGTTGCATAGTACCCTATTTGTGCAAGTAGTATCATGGATCTCGGTAGGGCTACTTGCTAGTGTAAGGCACTAGTCTGCATTAGTGAAGGCAGAATTAGACCCATAACCCCTAAATGTCATGAGAATATTAATATACAGGATATGGTGCCTCCCCGCCATAAGTCATTGGGGAAAAACTGCAGAGAGGAGCCAGCCAGAGACTCCAGCCAATAGGACCAGAAGCAGCCAAAGCAGGGACCATCAGCCGTTTAGAGAACTTCCTACAGTTTCCACGGGACTTTCTCTGCCCTGTGTTGATTGGCTGTTTGCTCCAACCCGCACCCTCCTCCAGTCTTTTCACTTCATTGTCACTCCACACCTGTCCTTCATACCCTTTTCTCTCCCCTTCCCTTTCCCCCCGTTCCATTTAGTTGATTCCTTCCCAGGCAATCTCCTCCCCTTCCCCTCCCCCGAAAAAAATCACAGAACTAATGAGTTTTGTAGTAAGATGAGGCCCTGAAACATAAACTCTTGTGTCAGAGGCCTAGTTTGAGGCCTGAAGAAGCCTGAACCAAAGTACTTCCAGGCATTGCTAAGCAAAAGCTGGGCTGTGAGCCAAAGGCAGGCCTCACTCTCAGAAGTGGCGAAAAGAGGAACTTGTGCCAAGGTGACATCAGGACACTCCACAGACTTAACAAAGAACAGGCAGGTGCATCTTAAAGACAGGACAGCATGATGGATAGATCTGTTTGGAACAACATGATCAAAGTACAGCACCCTAATGAGCCAAGGGGCTGTACTTCAATACGTCAGTAGGGATGAGTCCTGTCCTGTAACTGTATAAAAGTAGGTCCCAGAGTGCACATCTTTGGCCAGCCTAGGGGGCAGTGGAAAGTCCTGCCACTGACTGAGCTGTGTCCATTGCCAGGGGGCCCAAATTCGTAGTATGTCCTGTAGAGTCTGTAGGAAACTATTACTGTGCTTCGTTTGACAATAAACCTAGCTCAGGTTCCTTCATACCTTACTAGAATCCGTGGTCTTTGGGGGTTCTCTCGGGGTTTGCTGTGTCAGCTATCTGTGCAGAGCCGGGCAGCACACAGAGAGAACACGCGCGCAGCTGACTGTTATCATCATTGAACAAAAGCAGAGCTCCACACTGGTAGCTGCTGACAACAAGTTTGTTTTGCTTGTGTGTTTTACCCCTTCCCCATTCTGTGTCCATCTTATCTATTTAGATTATAAGATCTTTGGGGCAGGGATCATCTACAACTCTCTTTGGGGCCCCATGACCAATTGGCCTGAGGCATTTCTGTAATAAACATGATTAATAAGTTTGACATGGTGCATACATAAGCCAATTCCTGTGACTAGTCAGTGGAAAACTATAAGTATATAATTCAGTTTTATTAATGATTATGCCCCCTCTTGAACTAACTTCCTATTTCTTTCAGTAGCTAAATTGTAACAAGGAACAATAGAATACTCCCTAGATAGCATAGGACATACAGTACTTTATTAATTTTCACTGCACGGTATTAAGAAAACACATTTCACAAAAATAGGAAGTCAATACAAGCCACTAACATATATGAAAAGAACCTGAAGCATCAGGAAAAGTTGCAGGGGGTGGGGAGAGAGACTTGCTTTCTAACTTTGGAGGTCTTTTTTGGAAACATCACACTGGATGTAGAATTCTACTTGAATGATTGTATGGGATACTGTGACTAGTGTAATTTCACTGTGATTAATGTAGGGGTGCCCAGTGATGAATATGGATCTGTATGCCAAACTGTGTTTTAGACATAGGATTCCTGAGGTGGTGGTGGAATGTCAGGTGGAGTAGACAGTTTCAGCACATTCCTCCATAGACACAAGACCTGTGACTGGGACCCATTGAGGCTGAATGGGTCTCACTGCCAAAAAGTGGAGCAACCATCATAGGGATGTGTTCTTGATCCATTTGCTAAATAAACCTGGTTGTTTTAAGAATTGTTCCTCACTGTGTGGCACTGGTCACGAGCTCCCCAAGAAAAGATACGCTGATATCCAGTTGGACCTGCACTATAATAAGCAGTTGGAATACATAGGAGGCTGTACGCAGATTCCAGCCTAAGAGAGAGAAAATTGCAAAATTCCACCCCAAAAGTGGTGAGGTCACAAGGTCTAACATCCAAGGAAGTATACTCAGAGAGACCAGAAAGAGAGGGGAGAGGTGCAAGCAACCCCATAGCTGTGAGCCAAAGTCCATTGGACTCAAGCCCTATAGCTGTAAAATCTACAGCACCTTTATTCCTCTGTCATTTACTACTGTACATGAGGTATGAAAGATGGTCTAGTGGATAGGTCCCTCTCCTAGCATTTAAGAGATCTGGGTTTAAACCCCACTCAACCACAGACTTATTCTGAGACTTTGGGCAAGAGACTTACCCTGTGCCTCAGTTCCCCCTCTGTAAAGTGAGGAAAATACTTCCTTTACTTCACAGAGATATTATGAGACTAAAAATCAATAACTGTGATGCCCTAGTAGAGTGATGAGTAAAACTGATTACAGCATTTTCATTTAGGGTCATGTAAATTGTACATTTCTAGAAGTATTTAAGTAAATTCTTCATTTGTGAAATTCCCCATTCCAAGTCTATGTAGTACAGGCAAAAATTACAGCGTGATAAAAATATCAAAATGTCAGTGGAGTCTAGGGTACATATGAATGTACTTCACTCTGGTTTCCAGTTGCTGAGGGACTTTGTAACCAATGCTATTGTTATATTTAACTTCTGAAACACTTCAGCAGACATAGTATAATGCAACTTTTTGTTTTGCCTGCTTTGTTTTATTTGATCCCTGATTTCTAGAGTGGTTTAAATATATTTGACACTAGCAGTTGCCTTAACCATGATAATTTGGATTTAAGTCAGCTGTTCATCAGCAATTTCAGTGGTGAGTCAAATTCTTGGATAGGAACATTTCTATTACCAGATACTGATTATATATATATATATATGTATATCAGTTGTCTCCCTCAACAGTCTTTTAAGTATTCTTATACCCAGGCAAATAGTTTTGCTATCTGTGTGATACAGTAATATCTGAATTCACATTCTTTGATAAGCAAGAGGTTTTTTATTATGGTATGTGACCAATAATAGCTGGGGTTTTGGTGTACATGTATAATAAACATAAATGCTAGGCTGCCCTCTAGGTTTTAATTGAATCAGCTAGCTACTGTTAAATGTATACATTGCCTTGTCTACCCTAGACTTTCAGAACATATTAGTTAGAACTTGTTAGCTAAAGGGAGGGGTAACACCATCAAAAAAATCCTAACTGACTTCAATGGGATCTTAAGCAAGTGAAAAATTGTTTCAATAAGCTCAAAGCTAGTTTTGTATGGCACTCATTTGGTATATACTTTGTGTGGGCAGGGTGTGGAAGCAACATTTCAAACATAAAATACTCAAAAGCGCCACTTCATTGTAAAAAATGTAACAGAATCAAAGGTTTACATTTAAATTTATTTTTTATCCGCATTTTACACTTGAAATGAGTGAAGAATTGGTTTGAAATTGTAGCTGATGTGCATTTCTAGCAAGCCTAACACTTACACTAACTTCCATGTGAATGATTTATTTTCAATACAGATGAAAGTGTTGGTTTAGCATGAAAATACAATTCAAATATTAAGGTATCTAAGAGGATGCTGGAGATATAGAAGTCTGGAGGGAGGTTGGTCATGAACATCTGGTTTTCTTGATCCCTGTAGTCGCAGGTATAGGTAGATAAGACAGAATGTAATTGTGTGGCATAAGCCAAGATCAATATGTTTATCCTTGATACCTCTCTCTCAAAGGATCTAGAAACAAGGATCCTTGTCTTTGATTCATGTTAGCTAATGCAAGATTGTTGGTGGTTATAAATTTCAATCATCATGATTTAAGAACGAGTTTCTCTGATTTTGTAGGTAGCAACAAAATCAGTCTGGATGACACTACCAGACTTGTTTTGGCAAATAGTCAGTAAGCCATGAAATCAAGGTAGAGGGAAAGCAAGGGGGAAGTTGTTGTAGTTGTGGTGTTTGCAGCCAACTAATGTGCAGCAGATCTCTTTCCACTGAACTGGACTAATTAAAGTATGCCTATCTTGTATGTGAGCTCTGGAATGGAGTTAAGAAGAAATTACTAGAGTATAGCTTTCCCTGTTGCACAATAGCATCCTGATGTGAACTGATGAAATTCTGCGCTGTAGCAGATTTGGAGGTTGCATGGCCGATGACACTTATCAAGTACAATTTCTACACAATGGTGAGTCTTCTGAGTTGGTTGAGCATTTCATGGTCACCCTACTGATTATGAGATTATCCCATGCAGTTGCCGGACCAGCTCATGTAGCTGGTCCTAGTTGGGATGAGTGGCCTGTTTTTGATGGCCTATGAAATGGGAGCCTAAGAATTTTCAAAGGAATCTCTGAGAGAATATTGTTCATGTGACAGGCCATTCTGTTAATGAATTTGATAAGAATTTTGTCTCCAGCCATTGATAAAGGTGATTTCTTGGTTTCCTCTTCCTCATCTTCAGCCTCACAGTTCACAATGTTTTTTGATGACGTGTGACATTAAAGTGGAGAATGATTGACAGAAGGCATGTGCCATATCTGACCAACTGCCTCCTGCACAACCCTGGCATAGGAGTTCAAACCATCTTTATGATACAAAGAAGTGTTTCTTTGCCCCACCGTAGTATCTTAAAAAATCCAGATGAGCAGATTTATATCAAGTAATAGATAGCCTTGTTAATCTATACTGCCCTATCCCCATGGCTGGTTTGAGATCGCACCAACTGAGGAAATTTCATATTAGCTTACAGATAAGATTGTTTGGAACAAGTCTGAATGTTCTGTGTCTATGAGAGAAGCTATATAGGGAGGGGATAAATGCTATGTGTTCCCTGTGTGAGTTGCCTAGTTATCCTCTGAGGACTGGAGAAACTTTGTGATACAACCTGTTTTTTGGATCCTTGTACCCCATGTCTGGTAAAGGCCAGTAGGGAGGAGCTGGGCTACTGTTGGGTGAGATTGTCAGAGTGCCTTTTAGAGAAGGCAGACTGTCAGCTTCCCTTCATTGTTCATACAATCATAGAAATGTAGGGCTGGAAGGGACCTCGAGAAGTCATCCAATCCGGACCCCAGTGCTGTGTCAGGAGCAAGTAAACTTATACCATCCGTCAGGTCTTTAAAAGCTTTATACCAACTGGTCTTTAAAAGCTTCCAATGATGGGGACTCCATGACCTCCCTTGGAAGCCTATTCCAGAGCTTAACTACCCTTATAATTAGAACTTTTATCACGAGCAAAACTACATATTTTTCCCCAGTCTAGTTGCTGGAAACAGCTGAACTAGTTTGTCCAAAACTTTCAGAAACAATCAGCTTAAGTAAGAACACCTGACAGAAAATTTCAGCCAGGATGCTTACAGCTTTGCAAAAATTGAATCATTCTAAAATAGTCTTCTAATGGGAAGTATTAGGCAACCTTAACTACAGGTGTCACTACCTGTGCCACCAAAAATTAAATATGGTGTTTGAGATCCAGAGCTAAATTATTCCTTGACATAAAAAGCAAGTAGCTCCACTACAGTCATACGATTCTGTGGTGTGTGAATCAGAGCGAAATGTGTGTCATGAACTAGAGAGAAGCTTGAACCTTTACATTAGGAAAAGCCCCAGATTCAACTCCCCCAAACTTTAAGTAAGTTCAGATTTTAGACTAGAGCTGCCCTTTCTGGCTGCCCTTATCTGTATAACTAGACAAACCAAAACCCTGAATCCAAATAACCCCACATTTTCACTAAAAATGAATCACAAACTGGACTCCTGTCTGCGATGGATACGTATATGTCTGCATGAGTCTGTATCAAATTGTCCTTCATTTGACATTGTCACCATCACTTTGAAGAATGTGACTTGTACTGTGAGTGTGTAGCTATGACTAGCTAGTGAAGGTAAAGACAGGCCAAGGCAGCTCATTGCAATGCTGGACATCTCCCCCTGAAGCAACTAACCCAGGAGTCATCAGCAGTGCTTATCACAACAACATGTTTGCTAAAGTGCGGCCAGGCTAAAAGAAACTGGTTCTCCCAATTTGTCTCCAAAGGGGCTAGGACTTCAACCTCAGAGCCTCAGTCAAGTTAGTCAGTGGATCACATGACAAAGAGGACTGAAGCAATATTTAAAACAAATTCTGTGTTAGATCCCTCTCTCTCTCTCATTGACCAACAGCAGAAGAGTGTAGGAGGCAGAGGTCAGGAGGGACCTACTCACCTTCAACAGCAACTGGGCCTGAAGACTTAAAGTAGGGATGAGCATAGATTCAGGGAGTGGGGGAGGGAGGAGCATATAGGTTATTCTGGTTTTCCTAAACATCTATAGTTCTTATATTCTTTGAGAGTGAAGATTACTGAGAATTTGAAAACACCTTTGTAAAGCCTGTGTTCCTTACTTTTTCCTGACACGTGGTCCCCAAGGAGTTGAACGATAAACTAGAGCAATCAACGAGATGAAACTAGAGAGGGTTGGGATGTCGGAGCACTGATTTGAGGGTTTAGCGCAGTTGGAATGCAGAGTCTCACATCCCAAGGAAGGGTGTCAGACAGGAGGTCTGCACCCAGGAGTGCCCCTTAGAGGCCCAGATTTAGAAACAGTGACTGAACACTTCCTAGCCCCTGCTGGTTTGGAGGCACGTGGGAGCCAAAGGTTAGCTCCAATAACAATAGACTGGTGACCATCCCCTAGTGCAGTGTTTCCCAAATTTGGGACACCGCTTGACCTGGAGCAGCGAACTGCAGCCAGTAGGAGCCGTGATCGGCAGAACCTGCGGACGGGGCAGGTAAACAAACCGGCATGGCCTGCCAGGGGCATTCCCTACACAACTGGTGTCCCAAGTCTGGAAAATGCTACACTAGTAGGACTCCATCAGGTCTGTAACAAGGTCCTTCTCTAATAAAGAAATATTTTCCCCCCATATAGGATACAGCAATTGTTAGTATTGTGAATTCATAAGAACTTATTCAATTCTGCAGTAAAACACTAATAAAATCTAAACACCACTTAAAAAATCATTGTTGTTTGTCGTATCACATGAAACCTAGGAACCCATTATATAAGTGTTAGATGATACAATACAATGCCGGGAAGTAACGATACCAGTACGTCATCTAAAAAGGTACTGAAGAAATAAAAAAGTTCAGGTATAACAGTCACATTCTGACAACCCATTAAATATTATAATGCTATAGACTGGTCTGGCAGACAAGTGGATAGGTCTCCCATTTCCCAGATCACTAGGAACTGGGAATCCTGTGGAGGCAGCATGCTTGGTCAAGGTGGGATGGTGAAAGGCAGCAAGAAGAAATAGTGACTTAATTTGTAAAGTGCTTTAAAATCTACTGATGAAAAGCACTATATTTGACTAGATATTAAGTTATTATTTTGCTCCCATACAGCCTTACATAGCACACTTGAGATTGGATCTGATGGGTTTCCAAAAGATCTGAATCTAACTTTCCTACAATTTTGATGGTTGGCTTGACATCCGGGTTTAGGTGAAGGGAGAAATTAAGGGGAAAAGGAAGATCACAGAGAATTCTCATAGATCCTGATGTACTCCCAAAAAAAAAATTCAAAGTTTCTTCTTCACGTATTAAGTCTATCATGAATCTTCCCTGTATTATCTTTCCCACTATTGCTGGCTATGAATGCATTTATGCAGAAACAGAATACTTTAGCCTTCTCCTCCTGTTATCCCATTCAGGGAGACCACAGTCTAGTGCAGGGATCAGCAACCTTAGCGGGCTGGGATGGGACGGTTTGTTTACTTGCCGCGTCCGCAGGTTCAGCCGATTGCAGCTTCCACTTGGCCCGCACCGCTTCCCACAGCCCCCATTGGCCAGTGGGAGCGGCGATCGGCAGAACCTGCAGACACGACAGGTAAACAAACCAGCCCGGCCTGCCAGGGTGCTTACCCTGGTGGACTGCATGCCAAATGTTGCCAATCCCTGGTCTAGTGTTAGTGATGGTCATGCTGGCAGACCAGGTGCCAGCTCATGCCAAGGCCGTGGGCCTCACTGAACACTTACGAATGCATAGCTGGAAACCAGATGTAAGAATGTGTTTAGACCTTATGAATGGCTTGTAGGATGCTGCATGTATTAGTCTCACTTATCTGTACATCATGTTATACAGCGATAGCAAATGTTTGCATAGTAAACCTCTGCATTATAAACCTTGTGTAACTCACCAAACAGAGAAGCATCAATTAAAGTGCTAGTCCTGCACAAAGTAGGCCCACTGAAAGCAAATAAGCCAATGTGAAGCAAGACAAGGACAGAGACCTTGTTGATTGCATTCCTCAACCCCTCCAGAGACTTGCTCATGAATTCATCCATCAGCTTGGACTCTGGGATGAAGTGATAAAAATCCTTGACAAGGAGAAACTGAGGGGTTTTTTTTTGCTGCTTGGACTCTAAAGGAGCAAGAATCGCTAAACATAAGCTAAAGTCCCCACGTTTTGCCTGGGTTAGCCCCAAAGGAAGTATAGCATATGTGTGTGTTAGAAGTTTCTATTATCTTTTGAAACTCAAGACTGATACTCATTTGTGTGTGTATGTTTACCTGCTTTAATCTTGTAAATAACTCTCATTTCTTTTCTCTAGTTAATAAACTAGTTTGTTACGGGTTATCTACAAGCATTGTTTTTGGTTATAGATCTGAGTACAATTGACCTGGGGTAAGTGACTGGTCCTTTGGGATGGGGAGTAACCTGAATATTGTTGTGATTTATGGTATAAAGTGACCATCTATCACAAAGTCAAGCTTGCTGGAGTGGCAGGATAAACTGGAGTGCCCAAGGGGACTGTCTGTAACTCCATGTCAAGGCTTTTAGAGTGCTTCAGAAGTTCACACTTGATAGTTGGTTGATGAAATGTAAATATAGAACATACAACCAACCAGTCTGGAGTTTTTGCCCTGCTTCTTTACAGTCTGCCCTAAGGTTGGCACTACCGCTTATGAGCCAGTCCAGACAGCATGACAGTGACATCAAAATCATTTACACAGTAATAAACTTAGTCATAAACTACAAATTGCCATAACTGAATGGACTGAGCAAAGAATCTTGTCCAATTCATTCAGTTATGTTGAAAGGAGGAGGGAGAAATGTTGTTTTTCTTAACCTCTGAGAATAGGACAAGAAGCAATGGGCTTAAATTGCCACAAGGGAGGTTTAGGTTGGACATTTGGAAAAACTTCCTGTCAGGGGGGTTAAGCACTGGAATAAATTGCCTGGGGAGGTTGTGGAATCTCCAGCGTTGGAGATTTTTAAGAGCAGGTTAGACAAACACCTTTTAGGGATCATCTAGATAACACTAAGTCTTGCCTTGAGTGCAGGGGATTGGACTAGAAAACCTCTCAAGGTCCCTACTAGCTCTATGATTCTATGATGAGTTCTCTTTCTCTGTGAAATGCCAAGCACATACGTGCTACTGAACATGTAAAACAAGCTGGTTAGAATAGAGTTCTCTACAAACACTTAAGGAATCACCAGCAATGACGGAAAAGGTAGTACAGAAAAAAACTGTTCTTTAAATGAGTTTTAAGCAAAATATTTTAGTTTTAAGCTTACTTGGCATGCTCCTGTTATGTGTTTTCAATTGCATCATCAGACTGCATCTCCTATTCAAAGGCCTAATGTTCCCTCTGCTGTTTGAATTCTAAATTACTATAATTCCTAAAACCCAGGTTGCATTTAAAACCCAGGTTGCATTTAAAATAGATAATATTTTCACAATTAAAAAAATATTTTATAGTAAGTTCCAAAAGTAATGGCATAAAAACACAGAAATTGATCATAGGCAAAACTGTTCAGGTATTTACAAAACTTTTCATGGTTAATGCAGAGACTGCTGTTATTTCAACAGTGACTAAAATATGATCTGTTAGCGCCATCTGGTGGTTTATACTATTTCACTTTTTTCTAATTCAAGCAAGTTGCTTTTTCTTTGAGTTTTCTCAAATAATAGAAATCATTTCTCATGATGAAAATGTTCAGTGACTAACTTCTGAATAACCATTAACTCTGTGAACTGAAAAGTACAACTAGTTTATTTCAGTTTTGTAAAATTACCCTCATAGAACTATCACACTGCTTTTGATTTAGAGAAAATGTGATTGACTTAAGCCCTGATCTCCCAAACACTTACACACCACACTTTGTCATGGGTAATCTAATTGAATTCAGTGGGACTACTCATATGCACAAAGTTAAGTACATGTGTAAACATTTGCAGAACTTGGGAGCCTAGTGTGTAGTAATGTTAGAGAGATTATGGACTGCTGTACAAGTTACTTTCTAAACTTTTCACTTGTTTTGAATGTTTGCTAGTTTAATTGACAAATTAGCACTTTTTTGTTATATTCACATAGTACATCATTTATATACAAAATTTTACATTTGAAGAAGTACATAATGCAACAAGAGGAAATAGAAACTGTCATTGAATTGGTGCCATTTATTAAAAGTTTCTTGGATGTTATATAAAAGGCAGGAACACTTTCAACTACTTGGTCCGAATCATAAAAGTTTTGAGAACAGTAATAAAATATAAGCGTTTTCACCATAACATTTTGAAAACCCAAGAGACAAACTGTGAAAGAAATACATTCAAAAGATTTTTTTAATAGCAGAGTGCCATCTGGTGGAATAAGAGAGTCCTTTCATATAGAAACATTGTTTAAGGTGGTCAGTATCTCTCTGTTAGTCTATAAGGTGCCACAGGACTCTGTTGCTTTTTACAGATCCAGACTAACACAGCTACCCCTCTGATTCTTCAAATCTTGAAACCAATGAGATCGTGTAGAAATATTAAATAAGTTGCACACCAACAGAGGAACTTCCTTGCTGAACAGTGGTATGATGTAAAGTTCATTCCTGAGAAAATGCATATTTAAGCATATTTATCAAGTATTTTCAGGTGTTAATGTGAAAAGCATGAGTTTGAAATTACTGATTTGTACATATCACAGGTCTCTGAGGTAAGGTTACAGCCTTTATGAGCATAGCTAAACTTAAGTTATAATACTTGAGTATCAACAAAAATATAGACCTTAAAATACCCACTGTATCCTCAAATTTCAATCCATAATGGATGACAACTTTGTCTGTCTTTCAAGACTAAAAATGCTTGATATAGCTGAGGGAAATTTGTTGAAGTATATCAACTAAAATCCTTTACAAATAAGTTCTAATTGTGACATGTGACACTAGGCCTAACTCTGAATTTACAACCATTTTATACTGGATTAACTCCTGACTGATTTATGTGGAATTACTCCAGATATAGATTAGTATAAGTGAAGGGAGAATCAGATACATTTTGTCTTACAAGATGTTACATTTCTCTGCCAAATATATTTCTTAAAGACTGTAGCTTATCAAACTGTATTGGCAATAAATGTGTTATTATATCAACACAATATAGATACATGTACCCCAAGTTTATGCTTGAAGTATGAAGAAAAATGAGGGAAAGATATATCTTGCTGCAGTGTAGGAATGGCACTGCATATAGAGAGGACAGTAGGTAAATGAAATTGTAGAAGTGTTCACTACACATAAAGGCCACATCATGGAGAATAATTGTTTTGGCCTCAAAATTTTACCTTCATATTCAAGTGACACTAAGCAATTATTTAAATCCTGAAGCGCTGATATGTTTCTGTTAATACTCAGACATTTGTTCATTGATTCTTTGTCCTCATTCTTAAAGAAGGGCCTTAATTGGAGGGAAAGTACAATATTAAGTCAAACTGTAAACACCTAAAATGAGTTCCATATAAAGAATTAAGTGGATTAGCTGTACCAGTATGGTTGATTATGGTTTTAAAGGAAGTTATTGACTGCACCTACATAAATGTCTCTGTTTAAGTGATTTAAAAGGAGTAATGTCCCAGAACTATGGATACAGATTGTAAAGGTTATGAGGACTATGAAAAAGCACATCACCTTAAGATTTGCTTTGCCTTTCAGCTGTACTTCCCATAATATATAAACTTGTTAACCAGTGGTTCCAGCTTCCAGCAGGATCACTGTGAAGAAGTCTAAAAATGAGTAACTGGAAGGGAAAATAAAATTTCTTTGCACAAAGCTATAGTTGCAAAACTAAAAGAGCGAAATTGTGGTGGATGGGCCCAAAATTATCCAGTTAAGGAGGGCACTAGGTTCATCACCTGGGCTGTAAAACTTTAGAAATGCTACTAGCTGAAATCTCAGTGCTACTGGAGTATTTGTCTTGAAAATTCAGCTGCTGCATTTGCCACTTCTAGCCTAGTTCACCCACCTTAACTCCGACGGGATGAGGGTGGCCTAGTGGAAAGGGGGCTCTGTGCAAGGGACCTGGCCTTGCCTCCTTTCCTGACAAAAGCAACGTTGCCCTCTCGTGCTCCTTGCGTTTCAAGTCGTGGTTAGACCTCGACACAATGGGGCTGGGAGGGGGACGAAGGGGCTGCGCTACCTGTCACCTCCCTCCCATCTGCTACAGCCCTGAGCAGCTCCAGGCTTCTCCGTCCGACGTGGAAGAGCTGGGCTGCTGGGGGCGGGGGAGGAGGCGGCAGTGTGGGCTGGGCTCACCCCGCTTTGTGTGGGGCAGCCCCGGCTCCTCCCGGCCCAGCAAAGGGCACCGAGGCCCCGGCGGCGCTGGGCGGGAAGGAGGGGGCCAGCAGCCACACGGTTGCGCAGGCGGTGAGCTCAGCGCTCCAGCCGCTCTGAACTAGGGGCGGTGCCTGGCGGGGGGAGATGGGGGGGTTGGGAGGGGGGCTGCCCGGGCAAATCCCATAAAGGGCGGCCCCGGCTGCCCCGACTCCTGCACTCACGCCGCACCGCGGAGGCGCTCGGAGCCCAGCAGTTTGCAAAGCAGGGACGCGCCCCCCTCCTCTCCTCTCCTCTCCCCCACCAAGCCTGAGCGCCGGGCAGGGCTGCGGACGTGCAACCGGCTGTGCCCCGACTCGGAGAGGAGACGCGCCGCGCCGAGCTCGGCAGCTGGAGCCTCTCCCGCCACCGACTCTCTCGGCAGCGCCAGGACCGGGGAGCCCAGCCAGCTCCTGCGCCCCGCAGCATCCTCCTCACCCGGCTGCTGCTGCGCTCCGGCCATGGCAGGGGCAGCGCCTCTGTAGGGACTCCGAGACCTCGCCGCGCTCCTGCTGCAGCCCCCTGAGCGACTGCCCCGAGCCTCTGCCCGGGCGCCTGCGTGTCGCCCCCGAGCCAGCTGCTCCCTGCGCTCCCCCCGCGCCTCTCCGCCCGAGCGCCGGCGTGCAGCATGGGGACAGCCCCTGCGCTCGCCTCCCTGCTGCTGGCGGCGCTGCTCTGCCTCTGCCCGCGGGGCGCTCGCTGCAGCCCCGGGCCGCGGGAGGAGCAGGAGCTGATCGTGCCCGTGCGGCTGGACTCCGCGGCCGAGCCGGCTGCCAAGAGGCTCTATCGCCTGGACGCCTTCGGGAAGCGGCTGAGCTTGGAGCTGGAGCCAGACAGCAGCTTCCTGGCTCCGGACTTTAGGCTGCAGTACTTGGGCAGCCGCCCCCGGGAGGAGGAGGAGGAGGCGGTGGCGGAGCAGGGAGCCTCGCTCGGGAACCAACCCGCAGCCGACCTGGCGCGCTGCTTCTACTCCGGCACCGTCAACCGGGACCCGAGCTCTGCCGCCGCCCTCAGCCTCTGCGCGGGGCTCCGAGGGGCTTTCTACTTGCAGGGGGAAGAGTACTTCATCCAGCCGGCCAACGCCTCCCAGCAGCAGCTCCACCTCCTGCGCCGGCGGCTGCAGAGCCGCGGCCACCAGAGCGGCGGCTCCAAGTGCGGGGTGACAGACCAGAGCTCCCCCCTGGCTGCAGAGGGACAGCAGGCGCACGTGGGCCAGACAGGTACGGGGACCCAGCTTGGCTGCCTTGCAGCTTCTCTCCCATTTGATCTCGTAGAAGCCTCAGACAGGCTGATGACTTGAAATTGACACGTCCTCAGGGCGTGAATATCTCGTGCGTGTTGGAGAGAGAGACGCTGGGGAGGAATTTGCAAAAGAGCCTTTGGCTCTTGGCAATTCCACCCTCCATTTCCGAGCACATCCCCGCAGACAGGGATGGGGAAATATTTTTTGTATTCCCTTCCAGCATATTAAGTATTTCTCCCTCAGTAGCCTCTAGCTGTACTGGAGGTTGGTTTGGAAAAGGACAGAAGTTTAGTGCAATGAAAAACCGTATAGCCTACAAATATAGAGTGTGTGTGTGGATGAACTATAGCCAAGACTGTCATCTCAATTGCATGTGCTTAAAATCAGGAATAACTCCTTTTTAAGTCGTTTGAGTTACGCTGGTGTAAATGAAGAGAGACTCTGGCTCACTAAATAGGGGAGTAAACAAAACATAGACCCAAGCAGAGACACGTTTGTTGTAAATGTTGATCAAAGAATCTCACCCCCTAGTAATTAATGTACAGTATGTTAATTCACAAAAAATGACTCATGACCCTGACACAGGTGTGTAGTAAAGAGAGGGGAAGTTATAGTGCCTGACAGCCCAGAAAGGGAGTATGAATGGGGGAGTTTGATCATCTGACTGGAGCAGCACATGAGAAGGGGGAGGAGAGAGGAGTGGAATTGAAAGTCAGACGAGTGCACAGTGTCCTACCAGGGTAAGAGGCGGTGCTGTTGCAGGGTCCCGGTAGCAATCGGGTTGCTTGGCAAGAGTCTGGAGTACTGCACTGTGCTTTCCACGTGGAGCCCAATGATCTCATTTCAGACTTCTGAGTCATTTGCAAGGGCTCACATCATATGCTCTTGGCCAAGGCTGCTCTTTACTGCATCAGCAAAAGTAACTTAGTTAAAGCTGCTCAGGTTTCAGAGGTCAAAATTCAGCTACTTCAAATGTAGGTGTGCAGTCACAAGCCTCAGATTCCATTTTAAGATCATTCTGCCTTTAGTAATAAAGTAATGTAAAATATTTCCTGCCATAGATGCAAATTTTGTTTTACTGTATTTTGTTCTAGTTCCTTATTATAATAATTTACAGTAATGTTTCTGGACAGGCTATTCATATGCAATTTCCCCCTTTCTTTTTTAATATAGAAACTGGAAGCACGAGGAAAAAAAGATTTGTGTCCAGCCCTCGCTATGTGGAAACCATGCTTGTAGCAGACCAATCCATGGCAGAGTTTCATGGCAGTGGATTGAAGCACTATCTCCTGACTCTGTTGTCTGTGGCAGCCAAATTATACAAGCATCCCAGTATCCGAAACTCTATTAGTCTGGTGTTGGTAAAGATTCTGGTCATCTATGATGAGCAGAAGGGACCTGATGTTTCTTCTAATGCTGCCCTTACCTTAAGGAACTTCTGCAGTTGGCAAAAGCAACACAATCCACCCAGTGACCGACATGCAGAGCACTATGACACCACAATCCTCTTTACCAGACAGGTAAGGAAAGGGGAGGGAAAGTTTGGTCTTTTTACAAACAAAGCAAGCCTAACATTTTTAATTGCATTCTTCAGAAAAATCAGATTTAAATTCAGTTGTCTGAGATTATTGACTCAAACAAGTGGGATAATAATTAACCACCTTTTTGTAACGTTCTGTTACTTCAGATGAAAGGCACTTTGTAGGTAGCATATTGCTGTTTTAATATATGGATTATTTAGCAAGATTTACCACTGAAATTATGGAATAAGTACAAGCATTTTTGCATGTTCCAAAGGAGAATTTTGCCATAGTATCTACTGATATTCTGAATCTTTATGCTCTTTCCATAAGTAAAGGCAAACTGCCAAGGTTGACCGATTCTTGCCAAGGTTAAGTTTGACCGGGTTAAATGAAACTGTCTTCTTTTTAAAAGGACCTTTGTGGTGCCAAGACATGTGATACCCTTGGGATGGCTGATGTGGGAACAATTTGTGATCCAAACCGCAGTTGCTCTATCATAGAAGATGACGGATTGCAAGCTGCCTTCACAACTGCCCATGAACTAGGTAATTCAACTTTGACGTGAGCTTTGAAATTAATTTAAACTAGTCAGATACCATAAAGTAAATATCTCGTTATGTAATAGTCTGTATGTAGGGCCCAGTTCTGTTCTAAACTCCTTCTAAAGTCAGTCAGTAGAAGACAATGGCATATGGAGCTGTAGATTTGACTGCAACTGCAGAAACACCATCTTTCTTAGATTGGCAAATGAGCAAGCAAAAATAAGGTGGCATCTATTTAAAATGTTGGAACTATTCAGATAATTATTTTAAATATCTAAAATGCATTCAGTGATTAGTTCAAGACTAACATTTAATAATATATGCTAATGCATAAAACAAATGTCCTAAAAATCTCTTTTTTTTTTTTTTTAAGGCCATGTGTTTAACATGCCCCATGACGACGCAAAGCAGTGTGCCAATATTAATGGTCTAAGCCGGGATTCCCACATGATGGCGTCTATGCTTTCCAATCTGGATCGAAGCCAGCCTTGGTCTCCGTGCAGTGCCTACATGATTACAACATTTTTGGATAATGGTCATGGTAAGTTTATTAAGCTTTCTATTCACATTTGTACACTTAGCTTTTATGTGGCATCTGAATGTATCTTTGTTTTCTTCCTACTTAAATAAAAACTAAACTAAAAATGAAGCAGTCCCCTCCTGACAACAGTTTCTGTTAGAGAACTCCAGCACAAGGTTCTGCTTTTACTTGACTGCCAGTACCATTAAAGAAGTCCTCAACTGGTTCACATAATTGTTGGTATAATGAAAGCTGAACAATTATTTGAACAAAAAAACTAAGTGCAGTCGAACAAATAAAATATTTTTTTCCCATTCAAACTAGCTCATTGATTACTATTTTTTCTCCAGGTGAGTGTTTACTGGACAAGCCCCACAAACCTATACAGCTTCCCTCTGATCTCCCTGGAACTTTGTATGATGCCAATAGGCAGTGCCAGTTTACATTTGGAGATGAGTCCAAACATTGTCCAGACGCAGCCAGCACATGTACAACTTTGTGGTGTACGGGCATCTCTGGAGGATTGCTTGTGTGCCAAACTAAACACTTTCCTTGGGCAGATGGCACCAATTGTGGAGAGGGGAAATGGTGTGTGAATGGCAAGTGTGTAAACAAGACTGAGAAGAAGCATTATGATGTAAGTATTTTATAAAAAATCTAGAATATGCAATAATATCTCAACAAGATACATAGTTTTGATTTCTGATAATGAGTAAATTGAGAGTAGTAGCTAATAAAACATAGAAGGAATCTTGTGCAAGGGGCTCCACTTAATTAAGAGTTTTAGTGTGTTTGTTATATTATTTGTTATTGTATATATATTTGTTGTTTATCATTTTAGACCCCTGTCCATGGAGGCTGGGGATCCTGGGGACCCTGGGGAGACTGCTCAAGGACATGTGGTGGTGGAGTGCAGTACTCCTTTAGAGAGTGTGATAACCCAATTCCAAAGAATGGAGGAAAGTACTGTGAAGGCAAACGGGTGCAATACCGTTCGTGTAATATTGAGAACTGTCCAGATAATAATGGTAAGTTGGAGTTGATCTTTGACATGGAGGAAGGGGATGTTGGGGGCAGGAGAAATGATAGGGGAGGCGGCAAGACAATTAAAGATGAAGATCTAATGTCTAACTAATTTTTCTCATATGTATAGGCAAAACCTTCAGAGAAGAACAGTGTGAAACACACAATGACATTTCCAAATCCCCTTTTGGAAGTGGACCTGCAGTGGAATGGACACCCAAGTTTGCTGGAGTCTCTCCAAAGGACAGATGCAAACTTGTCTGCCGAGCAAAAGGCACCGGATATTTCTTTGTTCTGCAACCTAAGGTATTTTTTAAAATACGTTTTGTACATTAAATTTTAAGCAGGAATTCTTACCTTTTCTGATTATTTTTTACAGTGGAGTCAAAGGATGTGCAAACTAAAATATTTTAATCACAAGCTTTTAAAATATCTTAGACAGATTTTCCCTTCCTCTGTTCTACAGGTAGTCTAATCCCATCAATACAAACTAGATTTAAATATGTGGACATGATTCTTTCAAACTCAGTAACAGCTTTTTAAACTCACATACTCATCACATTTTATTGTACTGGGGTTTTTACAGAACATTGTGTTTCTGTTATTTTATTCAATTTTTCATAGGTCCTTCAGCCTCAGATTAAATATCAGCTCCTTGTCTCACATTCCTAAAAGGCTAACATCTTAAAACGGTCAAAAGGCAATACTTTTTAATGTAATATATTTAGGCAGTGGAATTGGAAACCAATGGCTTAGCAAGATTAAAATAAAGAATAAATATATTTTTTTAAGACTAGCTTCTACAGCTATATGCTAGGTAGTATACTGTTGAAAGGGCTATCAGTCCTTGCGCTTCATGACCCAAGACTGACCCAACTGGCTTCAGGAAGCAATGTCCTCCCTTTATATGGACTTAAACAATTTAAAGTTGTCCCTTTGATAAACACTGACATTAAATCAATTTCTCATGTTACCACTGAGTTTTAGTGTTGCAAATGGAATGAAGTAGCACTGCATACTTTAAATGAATACGTTTTTACTTTCAACAGTAGCTATCTTCAGAATATGAAGGGGTGGGAGACATGTTGCATCCATATTTTAGTTTTATTATCAGTGTTTGCAAATAAAATGTCCGTGTTCTAATCAAAGGCACTATTTTTAATTTTTTTAAAGGTTGTGGATGGCACCTCATGTAGCCCAGACTCCACTTCTGTCTGTGTACAGGGACAATGTGTAAAGGCTGGCTGTGATCGTATGATAGGCTCCAGTAAGAAATTTGACAAATGTGGTATCTGTGGAGGCAATGGGTCTACCTGTAAGAAAGTATCGGGCACACTCATTAGTGCAAAGTGAGTTTACAAATACTGTTACTCTTTTCATCTGCAGTAGTTAATAGGTTATTTCGCAAGATTTCCGTTTCAAAGACCGGTATTGACTCAGTTTACTCTTGGAATTGAAAATTAATCCTTTTAAATCAGTTGATTAGTTATAATTTTTTAAAGTAAAATCCCAGTTAAATTAAGTGCATCATACAAGGACCTCCTGTACTGTAGCAAGTATCAGAGGGTAGCCGTGTTAGTCTGGATCTGTCAAAGCAGCAAAGAATCCTGTGGCACCTTATAGACTAACAGACGTTTTGGAGCATGAGCTTTCGTGGGTGAATACCCACTTCCTCAGATGCATGTAATGGAAATATCCAGGGGCAGGTATATATATGTGTGCTAGCAAGCAAGCTAGAGATAACGAGGTCAGTTCAATCAGGGAGGATGAGGCCCTGTTCTAGCAGTTGAGGTGTGAAAACCAAGAGAGGAGAAACTGGTTCTGTAATTGGCAAGCCATTCACAGTCTTTGTTCAATCCTGAGCTGATGGTGTCAAATTTGCAGATGAACTGAAGCTCAGCAGTTTCTCTTTGAAGTCTGGTCCAGGATGGCCACCTTAAGGTCTGCTAAGGTGCTATAGTGTGGCCAGGGAGGTTGAAGTGCTCTCCTACAGGTTTTTGTTGGCATCGAGGTTTGTTGCATGGATTGGTTCCTGAGCTAGAGTTATTATGGTGTGGTGTGCAGTTACTGGTGAGACCTGCAGTAACTCGATGCCAACTCTGCCCACATATCTACACCAGCGACACCATCACAGGACCTAACCAGATCAGCCACACCATCACTGGTTCATTCACCTGCACATCCACCAATGTAATATACGCCATCATATGCCAGCAATGCCCCTCTGCTATGTACATCGGCCAAACTGGACAGTCTCTACGGAAAAGGATAAATGGACACAAATCAGACATTAGGAATGGCAATATACAAAAACCTGTAGGAGAGCACTTCAACCTCCCTGGCCACACTATAGCAGACCTTAAGGTGGCCATCCTGCAGCAAAAAAACTTCAGGACCAGACTTCAAAGAGAAACTGCTGAGCTTCAGTTCATCTGCAAATTTGACACCATCAGCTCAGGATTGAACAAAGACTGTGAATGGCTTACCAATTACAGAACCAGTTTCTCCTCTCTTGGTTTTCACACCTCAACTGCTAGAACAGGGCCTCATCCTCCCTGATTGAACTGACCTCGTTATCTCTAGCTTGCTTGCTAGCACACATATATATACCTGCCCCTGGATATTTCCATTACATGCATCTGAGGAAGTGGGTATTCACCCACGAAAGCTCATGCTCCAAAACGTCTGTTAGTCTATAAGGTGCCACAGGATTCTTTGCTGCTTTGTACTGTAGCAGTAATTTAGGATGCGATTCAACAAAGCATTTATGCACATGCTTGTGTCCTATTGAAGTTAATTGGACTGGAGCATACGCATAAGGTAAAGCTCAAAATTTAGTGTTTTGCTAAATTGAAGCCTTAATCAGTGGAAGACTGAGGATTCAATATTTGCATTTTGTTCCCTGTAGACCTGGTTATCATGATGTTGTCACCATTCCTGCTGGAGCAACCAACCTTGAAGTTAAGCAACGAAATAACAGGGGTTCACGACATGATGGCAGTTTCCTTGCTATTAAAGCTGCTGATGGCACATATATTCTTAATGGTGATTACACTCTATCGACATTGGAACAAGACATTACTTATAAAGGCAGTGTTTTGAGGTACAGTGGCTCATCTGCAGCTTTGGAAAGAATCCGCAGTTTCAGCCCACTGACGGAACCTTTAACTATCCAGGTTCTGACTGTGGGTGACTCACCTCAACCTAAAATCAAATATACCTATTTTGTGAAGAAACCACTACAGTCTGGGTCTGAGAAAGCTTCCAGCAAAAAGAAAGAATCTTTTAACGCCATCAAGGAGACAATCTTATCTGAATGGGTTATTGAAGAATGGGGAGAATGTTCAAAGTCATGTGGGTCCGGTTGGCAAAGAAGATCTGTCAAATGCAGAGACCTTAATGGGCAGTCTGCCACAGACTGTGCAAAAGAACTCAAACCAAATGATCTCCGACCATGTGCAGACATGCCCTGCCCACAGTGGCAATTGGGAGACTGGTCACCATGTTCTAAGACATGTGGGAAAGGATTCAAAAAGAGGTTATTAAAATGTATGTCTTATGATGGCAGTATGTTGCCACAAGAAAGCTGTGACCCTTCAAAGAAACCTAAACACTTAATAGACTTTTGCAATGTTACAAAGTGCACTTAACTAGTATCAAGTTGGGAAAGCTAGAGTTTTTTTTTTTCCCCAGAACAGTGCACTGAAAACAAGAGAGTTAGCGATAGCATGTGTGTCTTGCATATAAAAGTCATGATGAGGATTCATTGAGAGGGGACAGTACAAATAATTTTAGGGTGGTATTCCATCATAAAAATATCCTGCAAAGTGCAGATTTGATAGCTTAGCAAGCCAATGTCACTGACTCTTTCATCTTCAGTAGAAAAAGCCCTAAGGCATTATAATTTCCTTTAAGTCAGTTACAAGTTAAAGAAAACATAAGCAGGGGCCAAATGGAGTTTAAGTAAACATTTCATATCCCCCTTCCCGCCCCCACTTTAGATTTGTGTTGTGGTACTGTTCAAGTCCCTAGGTTTTTTATGTGGGTGGCTTGGGATGGAGGGGCAGAAGGGAGAAAATAGCTTTTGTCTAAGCTTAAAATAATTGGTCAAGGCTTACCTACCTCACAAAGGACAAAAAACAGGATTAGAAAAGGAGTTTCAACTACATTGTTCATGGCTGCTATTGTTTCAGAGATTAGTTTTATATAAAAATTAAGCCATATTCTCCAAAAATAAAAAGTCAAAAATATCAAGAACAATCACTGTAACTTAACCTAACTTAACCTGCAGACAACTAGAATGTTCTATTTTTAAGCATCTTTGCATCACCCCAATGTTTCTATCCATTTCTCTCTTCCATGTTGATGTAGTCATTGTGACATGCATAACCTACAAAGCTGGAATAAGTGGCAATCTCCATGGAACAGGTACTCTCTAAAAGTTGTTGCTTTTGGTGCCTCCTGACCAAACCACTGGTTTCTCTGGTTCAACTTTGGTTCTATCATATTGTAAACGAAAGTTATGACAGTGAAGGTTTGAGCGCTATCTCAAGTTCTAACTTTTTACCATGTTCCAGCCCATACTAGCTTACTTATTTGTGTTATGCTAGAGACAGATCAAAGGAAAAAGAAATTCCCAGTATGCATGGGAATCTCTAATATATGACATCTAATATTTTTATAGTGCTCAAATCACTTTTATAAGGCGGGAAAGACAAAGCTGAAGGATAGCGGGTCCATCCACAGCAGTACACTAGCAGTTGCTTAATTAAAAGTTTGTGCCAGTCCATAGACTATGAGAGAATATGGCTTTCCATATGTATATAGCAAAATATATTGGTATAGATTATATGTACTTTATAAGTATTTTATATTTCTTTACCTTCTGGGAAGGGTTATAGTTTGTAATAAATGCATATAATGAACCTATTTATTTTTATACTTCCTGTGATCTTCTAAGTTATCGCTTTTTTTAAAAGGACATATAACAAGGATAGAGTATTTATACAGTATAATAATATGTTACTAGAGGTAATAAATGAACACTATGAATTTTTGAAATTGTGTTTTTATTTCTACTTTATATATTGATTTTTATTTTTTTTTTACTCCAGTGAAAGTACCAAAAATCTAGAGTAACATTTTCAAAAGTGACTAAGGGATGTAGGAACCTAAGTTTTATAGGTGCTTTTGAAAACTTTTCCCATAGTAAAAGAGTAATCTTGGGTGCCCAGCAGTGATTTCATTTTGGGGGGGGAAATGGAATATGAATTAATTCAGTGGTCCCCAATGTAGTGCCTCTTGACGTTGCCGCTTCTCAGCGGCATTTCACCGGGTGCTTGTCCGCCGACCATGGTCCTCGGTGGCTCATCGTCCAGCACCTGCCAGATGAAAAAGGTTGGGGACCACTGAGTTAATTGATATTATTGACTTTAATCGGCTTACAGATGGGACAGAACTTGTTCTGTCAGCTTGTGTTTGTAACCAACAACATTTCTACTAAACTAGCTAATTTACCTGCACTACTTAACATATTTTAAAATGTATTACTGGGAAAGATGCATTTAAGTTAATAATAATTAACCAGAAGTCAGAGGTTCCCGTAAGCAAACTTCTTGAGGTTATGATAAACAAACTCTTTTAATTAGAAGTGCATTTTTAATGAACTGCTCTAAAATTTTTTAATACATTCAAGAATGCAAATCAGAGTTTAAACATCCAGAAACTGAATTTTGCTCCCTTAACTCTAACCCAATGCCCACTGAGCTCAAGAGAGAAACTACTATTGAAGTCAATGGGAATTTTTGTCTTTGGCTTTGAAAGGAGCAGGAGTGTACCCAGTGTGAAAATTGCAGGTCATTTCCTGCTCTCTGAAATCCAGCTGAAGTTACATCTGTTAAGGGAAAGTAAAATTTGGTACCATATCCTTTAGAAATCTATTAAAGGTGCCCTGACAAATGTTTGGCCTTCTGTGTTGTGAAGCAGTAATTATCTGTTACTCCAGGGGTGATATATTGTCCCTGCTAAAGTCAGTTGTACCAGGATTTCACCCCTTGTGCATCATGGTACCTTTCCTTGCTATGTTGGCCAGGGGACCTGAATTTGCACTAAATGTGATTGTTGTTAAAATATTTTGTAGTGTTTATTTCTAACGTTATTTGTGGTTTCAATTCCATGGTCTTTCCATGAGAATTGTAGGAGTAAATATTGTTTTAGTGTACCTTATTTCCACTAACATTAAATCGTAGCTTTTAAAAAAAAAAAAAAAAAAAAAAAAAAAACCACTACAGTTGATAGGTGAGAAATCAAATGTATAGCAGTTTGCAAAAAAGACCATCTGTTTTAATTTTACATAGCACCTCTCCTCCATATCAAATATATTTTCTAACAAATACTAAGTGCACATAGCCTATGTGCTTAGTTATTCTTGCACAGTTCATGCTAGCAACTCATGAACCTAGTGAGTTATAGTAATAAAATTCCAGCAGTGTGCTGTAGCTAAGAAATGGACTTGGGCCCAAGATCTCTGGTGGGTAGTCAGTGCCTTACCCATACTACATACATCAACCAAGAATAACTGTGCTGTGTAGGGCTAACAAAACAGGTATGCTTGTGAGAAACAATTTCCCCTATGTCGATTAAAGGCATTCCATGGGGCTGACATCCTCTCCCCACTCCCAATAAAAGGCTGAAAAGGCATTTTTAGGGAGGGAAATAGTATTTTAAACACACTCTTTCAGGCTGAAAGGAGCTCAAGCAAATTAAATGCAGCAGATCCATATTGTTGCAAAAAGTTTCATAAGCCCTTTTATTTCTCTCTATACATTTCTAAAGTGCCTATGCCCATATTATGTGGGTACTCTAATGATTAGAATGGTCTGTATCTTTAGCTAAGATGTAAATGAGTTGGTGATGGGGTGGGAATATTTGTCCTATATTAGAATTAAAGATATAAATGGCAATAACGATTTTATTTGCATTCATAAAAATGTAATGAAATAATAAAATGTTATGATAGGCTATTTGCTATGTTGGTGTTTGTGGCACAATGAACACAATCACAGCAGTGCAAAGGTCAGGTCATTACTGAAATATGTAGCTCAGTGGACCAGGATTACATTTTTAAATTGTAGCTTTCTAGTTAGAAAACAGTAGCCATAATAATTTTCTTTTATCAGTTGTACTATAACACTGGAATATGGCTGGTAAAATCATTTTTTTAAAAGGCAGGGGGAGGATTTGGTTACTGAAAGAGCATGTACCAAATACAATACTACGTTATTTTAAACAAATGTAATTAAAAGAAAGTCTAGCACCATGAAAGGATACTCTTTTATGTGATACAGCAAGGGAAAAATAAGCAAAATAAACGACATGATTTATCTGTGTGGCAGTTGAGATTGCAAAGCAATTAAACTATATCCTCTGTAGTAAGAGTCTGCCAATTTATAGTGCTTATTGCAAAGGATTGGCCTGCACAGTATTCCTTGTGAATGCACCTTTTTTGAGTAAGAACCTCTAAACATTATTACCAACTTATTTAATATGAAATTAGGTACAGAAATAAAGAGGTAGAAAGGCAGAGTGTGTGTTTATTTAGAGGACATTTTAACATAGGAAATAATCCTTAAAGGTATCAAAAGCACTTTGTTAGAACCTGATCCAAAACTCTTATTTAAATAAATGCAAAGTGTCCTATTGCCTTCACTGGACTTTGGAGAAGGCCTTTTGCAAACTCCAGATGGACTAATTTAGCCCAGCTTTACTAGTTTCCTCACCCAACAGATTCAGAGTTAATCACCACAAACACTGTAACCTGCATGCCCTTTCCCTTTAGGTTCATACCTGACATTGTTCATTGGCTGTGTAAGTATCTGGCCACCTCTCTAGTAAGGCAAATAATGAGCAGGCACTCCCCTCTTCTCATCTACCATTTCCTTCTGTTCCTTGATGTTCTTATTTATTCTCCTCTTCTACCCACATCGCTCCCACCCCTCATTTTAAATTGAGGTTTAATTCCAAATGGGTACAGATGAAGAGGCAATCTAGTTACAATGCTTTTCTTCAGCAGACCCCATTTTTTCAGTTTAACCCTTCGGCAGTTGAGGAGGACATTTATCTAGATTTTAACTGAGCTAAACTTGGCTATCTCAGCAATCCCACTAGCTTGGATTTATTGCCAGAAAATGTACAGGTGTATCTAAGTTGTGTGGACACAGGAGATGAACCATGAGGCATAAAATATCTTATGCAGAATGGGCACTTCCAGGTAGCTAAATGAATTAAATCTGTTTATCTTAATCATCCTCTAATTCAATGCTCTATGGTATACTGTGCCAATCCATCCAAAGACTGCACTATCTTCCAGTTACTGGTAGGAACTTATCTGGTGCTAGAGCAGAGGATAAATGAGAGGAACAGCAATTACAATAATATTTCTTGAAGTACATAACTTCTTTCACTATGGGTTTTCCAGGTACTAAGGTTCTGTGGTCCAAAGTCTTTGGGAGCCTTTTGGTAGAGTTCTATGAGCTTTGAGTCAGGCCTTAAATCTTGTAAGATTACTAGACTCAAAGAATCCTGTTTTCAAATTTGGGCATCTGGGTTAGGGAGCAGATGGGCATTTGAGTAGGAATGTGGATATGTAAGTTCCCTCTGCAGCTAATTAGAATGTCAAACTGTATGGCATTTGGGAATCCAATTAAGGCTCCCCTATCTGGGAAACAGACTTATAGTCTGAAATAGGGACAGATGTCCTATACAGTATGTCAGTGGCAAGACTAGTATATTTGGAGCTGAAATTTTGGTTTAAATAATCGCCATATTACTAAAAGCAGAATTAAAAAAGGGCCTAATTTGATCCTAGAGATAGAGATTCAGGACCTAATTCAACATTATTTCAAATGTGTTAATGATTGATGGAAGACACTTCATGCAAGGCATGCTGCTATATTCCCATCCCTATGATCTAAGCATAGTTGTGAAAGGAAAAAAGTATATTCTTACCTGAATCACGCTTTTTCTGCTGTTCTGCTGATTGTAATTATGTATGGTTTCAGACTATAGACCATCATAAATGTTTTTGAATGTCATTTTGAAACAAAATAATTTAATAAATATAACTTCTAACCTTGTATAAAAAAGTTGCTGAGAGAAAAGCAAGTGTTAATATTACTCATAAACTTCTACTTGTTTGTCCATCTGTAATGTGGCTATAACAAAGAGGCACAGTGAGGTTACCTCATTTGCCCCAGGTCACACAATGAATCAGTGGTAGACTCTGTGTGTGTGTATGCGCGAGGGAGACCCTAGGAATCCTCCTGGACTTTTATTTACAAGTTTATACCATATTAACAGCACAACACATCTTAACACAGTAGTTTAGGAAAGGAAATAGAGAAGAACACTCTGTCCAGTAGAAACTGCAAGGGAAATTCAGGAGAGCAGATGATAATTACCAAATCTGATATATGAGCTAACAATCCCCCCTTCATATCTACCTTCTGCACTTCAGCAACCTATGAGATTTCAGATGATACATTGTCTCTACATACAAAAAAAAGGACAAATTAAAAATGGAACTGTACTATTAAATGAGAAAGCCCTATGTGCCTGGCACAACACGCACTCAATGAAATCAGCAGGAAGACTCCCATTGACTTGAGGTGCATCACAGAATAGCACTTTCTATATCTAAAAATAGTAGATTATTCATTTTGATTTTTTTTAAATGAACCAAGTAGGTATACACCAGTCAGTGAGGCACTAATTCAATTTCATTGACATGTGGATAAGATTCAAATATTAAAAGTTAGACCTGAAAAAGTTGTTGATCACATGCAATTGCAAACATGCCTGAGGCTATGCCTGAGGCAGCTTCTAGCAACATGGCTATGCCACAACAGCTGTGTCACTAAAAGGCTCACAGTGTAGCTGTGGTTTGTCAGCAGGAGAGCACTCTCCTGCCAACAAAAAACTTCCACCCCCAATGAGTGGCGTCAGTGTTGTCGGCAGGAGAGTGCTGCCACCGACAGAGCACTGTTCATATCGGCATCTGCAGTTTCATCTGCAAAACTTTTGTCTTTTGGTGGTGTGTGTTTTTTTGAATACCTCTGAACAACAAAATCTTTCTTCATATGGGAGCTATTCCATACACCTAAACGTTTTTGTTGCCTTTCTTTGTACTTTTTCCAATTCTAACATATCTTTTTTGAGAGGGGACAACCAGAACGGAAGCCAAGGTGTGGGTGTACCATGGGTTTATATAGTGGCATTATCATATTTTCTGTCTTATTATCCATCCCTTTCCTAATGGTTCCTGACATTCTGCCAGCTTTTTTGACTGTGGCTGCACATTGAGCAGATGTTTTCATAGAACTATCCACAATGACTCCAGTGAGTCCCTGAGAACAGATAAGTGACCTTATCCTATGTTGTGTGACTGGCCCTACGCTGCTAGAAGTGAAGATCAAGAGCATGTAGCGGGGAGAGGGCTGCAAATAGTGGCACAAACTTAGAGAAAGTCCCAAACTCCATCTGGCGAGGGATTGGAAAGCTGTGCTTTAGAACCTTTGGCAGGCGGCAACTGGGAAACTATAAAGCAATATTTATTTTGTTCCAAATATTGGTTTATTTCCTTCATTTACACAATCCAAATGACATTTGTTTAATAATAAAATGAAATTAATTTCTCTCTTTTTGAGGAGATTTGGAATTTGTGGGGTGGGGGAAGGCAGCAGATTAGGAAAGATGAGGCTGAGGCAATATAAAAAAGGGATTATAAAGAAAATGTAAGTGTTCTATCTATATTGATCCAAAGGGAGAAGAGGGGCTTTGAGGCTCTTGAAGGAATTTCCCTGTGAAATATTGCAGCAGGAAGAGTGGGAGCTTTGAGTATCTCTAGAAGTTTGGCTGGGAGGAATGGGGACCGAGAGAGCCAAGATATTCTTGGGTCCCATCAATTTTGATTTATGGAAATTCCAGTGGGTTTTTTGGAGATTTGACTGAGTCTGCTACCAATCTGCTAACCCTGTGTATCTCACAGCTGGACTGGAAAAAATTTCCCCTCCCTCTGAAACAGTCATTGGATTAGAAAATATTCCAACCTGAAGAGAGCTATTTTCTGGCCCCACAAAGCCATCAGATGGAGACGCTGAGTGGTCAGGGAGTGTGTCTGGACTCTAAGAAGATCCAAGCCTAATCCAATCAAATCCCATGTTTAGAAAATTTGATAATATGCCAGCAGTGAGAGTAACATTTAACACAAGCTCAGAACAAAATAATTATTCTTATTGGAATCGCTTACTGTAAACCTCTTTGTTTTCAGTCATGATACATATTCTCTCAAATCTAATGCAAAGGAGATTGCAGATAAGAACAATAGGTAAGATCTGTGGGATAATCACCTCCACCTCACATTCCCTCTCAAGGTAACAGATGGCAGGTTCTCCTGGGGATTTTTTGAAACTATGCAGCAGATTTCACCCTCTAATGACTGTCCAATCAGTACCAGCAGGTCGACTGTAAGTGGGGAAGAGGGCACACCCCTGTAGGGAAGACAGATTGCAGTGCCTGATCAGTCAGAGTAAGTGGTTGGGGAACATAAGAACATACATAGTACAATGGACCTAGTGGCGCAGTACTGTCTGGGTCACAATAACGGGGGTGGGGGAGAAGCTAGCTCTTTGTCTCTAGGAGTGCCTTGGCTGAATGGAGTGAATTGGGGTGGATTCAAAAGGAATTCTACCTTTGAGAGTGAAAAATAATGTGCAATTTCATAAATGTTTCCATGCTCAGACCCTGCCTTGGAGTCAGGGCCGGATTAATGCACGGGCTTTAGGGGCTGCAGCACGGGGCTCCAGCCTAAAGGAGGCCCCAGCGCAACAGGGCTTAGGCAGGCTGCCTGCATGCCATGGCTCCATGCTGCTCCTGGCTGTGGCCACCCGCTGGCACATCTCTGTGGCCCCTGGCGGTGACAGGGGGAGGAGGCTCCATGCACTGCTCCCACCCCCAGCACAGTCCCCACAGAGGCAGCGCTTGCAGGGGCAGGCAGCAAATGGAGGTACGCTGTCCTCCCACCAGGGGCGTGCAAAGACATGCCAGAAGCTGTCTGCTTCTGGGATTGGCATGGGACCACGGCATGCAGGCAGGCAGCCTACCTGAGCCCTGCTGCACCACCAGCCAGGAGTAGCCTGTGGTAAGCGCCTCCCGGACTGAGTCTGTACCTCGCATCCCCTCCTGCACCCCTGCACCCTGCCCAAGACCAGAATCCTCTCCTGCATCCAAACTCCCTCTCAGAGCTCTCACCCCTCACCCTCTCCTGCACCCAAACTCCCTCCCAAAAAGAAACTAATATAACAGCTGTTCTAAGGTAAATCTAAATAGTGTACTTCTTAACTTAACTATATTCTACGTTTTACACTGAAATGTAACCACAGAAAGGCTTTATGTTAATTAAAGGTCAAATTTAGTACAGTTTTAATAGCCTCAATGCCATAAATGTGATCATTTTGTTTTAAATTAGGAAAGAAGACTTATATACAGGGTCCCCACAAAATTTAATAGCCCCGGGTCCACAGGAGAGTTAATCTGGCCCTGTATGGGGTTTTCACCCAGCCACTTTGTGAGAGGGAACATAGATCTTCCTAGTTTTGCAGATCATCCTGATTTAATCTCCTCTCTTGGGAGACCAGGAGTAAATTGTTCAGGTTTGAAATGCAGAGATTCAGAGTATCCATAGCTTTTGAGGCTATGAAGATTTGTCCTATTGCAGAATGCTGGGAATGTAGTATTGGATACTCAGAGGATTCTGGGAGTTTCCAGTGCCAGGAAAGTGAATTCTGAGATTTTTATTCAATTTCATCTGGAGATCAGGAAAGAGATTCTGGGACTGGAGATGTGTTTCTACCCAACACCTGGACTACTAAGAGATAATGATTGGATTTGGCTACCTTTGCAGTGGAGGAGGGACATTTAACCCACAGAGGTACCTATCAAACAAACTAATAACTTGCTTTTTCACCTGTCTTTCTGCCTATCTAGATGTCTGCAATTCAAACTCTCAGGGTAGCTTTGTCTTTGCCTGGCTTTGTACTTCAGTGGCTCCCTGCCTATTTGCTTTACCTATTTACTTTGTTGCATGGCAATTCCCATCCTGCTTTGGTTCTGCCTAAGGCTATGTCTACACTACAGCAGCTACAGTGGCGCAGTTGCACCAATGCACCTGCACTGCTTTTGTGCTTCTGGTTAAGACACTTTAAGCTGACAGGCAAGCACTCTTCCTTAATAATTCCTGCCTCTGTGAAAGGCGGTAGCTGTGTTGGTCAAAAAGCCAGACATAGTGCTGTCTACACTGGCACTTAGGTGGTATAATTTACGTCACTTAGGAATGTGGATTATTCACATTCCTGAGCAATGTAAGTTATACTGAAGTAATTTATAGTGTAGACATAGCCTCAGTGTCTGACTAGTGAGCTCCTCTTTGCTTTTTGTTTGGATGTTTGAAGGAAACCCTAGAGACTAGCCCCCTGATTCAGTGGCTGTCTCTATCTGTGCATGCCAAGACACCAATCCACCTCCCCTTCGTTTCATATTGAAGGGAGGACACAGTCAATGGCTCCACCACTGCTCCACCCACCTGTTGATGGGCTGAGGGTGGGGAACAGGTACAGAGCCTGTGCTCCACACCTTGTCATAAACAGATAGCTAAGGGTTAATGTCTCTTTCACCTGAAGCACCTGACCAAAGGACCAATCAGGAAACAGGATTTTTTCAACTCTGGGTGGAGGGAAGTTTGTGTCTGAGTTCTTTGTCTTCTGCCTGAATCTCTCTCAGCTATGAGGAGGATTTTTCTATTTCCTGCTTTCTAATCTTCTGTTTCCCAGTTGTAAGTACCAAAGATCAGATAGGGGATTTTTATGTTCTTTTGTATTTACATGTCTATAGTTGCTGGAGTGCTTTGAATTGCATTCTTTTTGAATAAGGCTGTTTATTCAATATTCTTTTAAGCAATTGACCCTGTATTTGTCACCTTAATACAGAGAGACCAGTTTTATGTATTTTTCTTTCTTTTTTTATATAAAGCTTTCTTTCAAGATCTGTTGGAGTTTTTCTTTAGTGAGGAACTTCAGGGAAATTGAGTCTGTACTCACCAGGGAATTGGTGGGAGGAAGAAGTCAGAGGGAAATCTGGGTGTGTTAGATTTACTAGCCTGACTTTGCATTCCCTCTGGGTGAAGAGGGAAGTGCTTTTTGTTCCAGGACTGGAACTAGAGAGGGTGGACTCCCTCTGCTTAGATTCACGGAGGTTGCTTCTGTGTATCTCTCCAGGAGCACTTGGAGGGGGGGGGGAGGGAAAAGGTTTATTTCCCTTTGTTGTGAGACTCAAGGGATTTGGGTCTTGGGGTCCCCAGGGATGGTTTTTGGGGGGACCAGAGTGCCCCAAAATACTCTAATTTTTTGGGTGGTGGCAGCAGTACCAGGTCCATGGTTTTCATGCTAACCCCCATATTTTGGACGCTAAGGTCCAAATCTGGGATTAGGTTATTGACATGGTGTGCAGCGTAGTGGGAAAGATAGAATCCAGAAGCCAGTAGTAATATTATTTTTTTCTTTTCTCTGCTAGGGGCTTTTTAGCAGAGAGAAACAGTTTGGTTTTAAAAGGGAACCAGAGAGAATTTTTTTTCTGCTCTCTCTGGCAGCTGTGGCTTGCATATTAAGCAAGCAACCATTAAAGAGACTATTTCGGGTCTTTTGTCAGACAATAGCCCTCCCATTAGGAGGCAAGTACCAGCACTATATACATGCAAATAAAGTGGTTTTTCTGGTTTACTTTACATTGAACATTAGCTAGAGAAAGAAAGGGAAAAAGGCACTGTTGCTAGGCAGACCCCAGGAGGCAACAGAGCCTGCAGTTCAGACAATAAACACCGGAGGGCACCCCAACACAAGAAAACAGGAACCATGACTTCCAAGGAAAAAAGGAAGGCAGAAGAACAATTCAAAGAAGCTGAACACAGGCGACTACTGGAAATAAAACAAAAAGAGATGGAACTGAGAGAAAGAGAAAGAGAGGCAGCCTACAAAAGAGAACAAGCAGCCAGAGAGGCAGCCTACAAAAGAGAACAAGCAGCCAGAGAGGCAGCCTACAAAAGAGAACAAGCAGCCAGAGAGGTGGCCTACAAAAGAGAACAAGAAGACAGAGAGGCAGCCTACAAAAGAGAACAAGCAGCCAAAGATGCAGACCACCAAAAACAGCTGGAACTCCAGAGGGAAGCTGTCATAAACAGATAGCTAAGGGTTAATGTCTCTTTCACCTGAAGCGCCTGACTAGAGGACCAATAAGGAAACCGGATTTTTTCAACTTTGGGTGGAGGGAAGTTTGTGTCTGAGTCTTTGTTTTCTGCCTGCCTGCTTTCTCTGAGCTTTGGAGAAGTAGTTTCTACTTTCTAGTCTTCTGTTTCTAAGGGTAAGGACAAAGAGATCAGATAGTAAGTTATATGGTTTCTTTTCTTTGGTATTTGCATGAATATAACTGCTGGAGTGCTTTGATTTGTATTCTTTTTGAATAAGGCTGTTTATTCAATATTCTTTTAAACAATTGACCCTGTATTTTGTCACCTTAATACAGAGAGACCATTTGTATGTATTTTTCTTTCTTTTTTATATAAAGCTTTCTTTTAAGACCTGTTGGAGTTTTTCTTTACTTCAGGGAAATTGAGTCTGTACTCACCAGGGAATTGGTGGGAGGAAGAAATCAGGGGGGAGATCTGTGTGTATTGGATTTGCTAGCCTGATTTTGCATTCCCTCTGGGTGAAGAGGAAAGTGCTTTTGTTTCCAGGACTGGAAACGGAGAGGGGGAGTCACTCTGTTTGGATTCACGTGTCTGTGTATCTCTCCAGGAGCACCTGGAGGGGGGAAGGGAAAAAGGATTATTTCCCTTTGTTGTGAGACTCAAGGGATTTGGGTCTTGGGGTCCCCAGGGAAGGTTTTTCAGGGGGACCAGAGTGCCCCAAAACACTCTAATTTTTTGGGTGGTGGCAGCAAGTACCAGGTCCAAGCTGGTAGCTAAGCTTGGAGGTTTTCATGCTAACCCCCATAGTTTGGACGCTAAGGTCCAAATCTGGGACTAAGGTTATGACAGAAGCCCACCGGCAGGCCCTGGAATTAGAAAAGGCTAAACAAAACACAGCCAACCCTAACAACCCTGCACCAATGATTGTTCCACAGCACAGGAAATTTCCCACCTACAAGGCAGGTGATGACACCGAGGCCTTCTTGGAAAATTTTGAAAAAGCCTGTCTTGGGTATCGCATCCCTGAAGACCAGTACATGGTAGAATTGAGGCCACAGCTCAGTGGACCTTTAGCAGAGGTGGCAGCTGAAATGCCTAAGGAGAACATGAACGACTATAAACTTTTTCAAACCAAGGCCAGATACAGAATGGGGATCACCCCGGATCATGCCCGTCGGCGTTTCAGAACCCAAAAGTGGAAACCAGATGTGTCATTTCCCAAACACGCCTACTACGTTGGGAAAAATTATGAGGCCTGAGTATCAGGACACAATGTTAAAACCTTGGAAGAACTGCACCTCCTCATACAAATGGAGCAGTTCTTGGATGGTGTTCCTGAGGACATAACACGGTACATACAAGATGGAAAACCCAAAAATCTCGCTGAGGCGGGGAAGATTGGAGCCAGATGGATGGAAGTGGCAGAAAGCAAGAAAGCTACGGTCAAGGGGAACGAATACCCCAGGGGCACACCGACCATAAGCCCTACAACCGAGGGCAGCCAAGACCCCACATACAACCCAAGTAAAGCCACAGACACCCTATTCTTCCACCTCACCAGTCTCCAGTAACCCACCTTGACCCAGTGACCCATCAGATGGAAGATGCTTTAAGTGTAATGAACTGGGACATATCAAGGCCAACTGTCCAAAGAACGCCATCCGAGTGCAGTTCATTACACCACCATCACACAAAAGATCCCCAGGCCCATATGCCTCTCAAATACCCTTGGAGCGAAGGGAAAATTTGAGAGTGGGCGGAAAGAAGGTTACTGCGTGGAGAGACACGGGGGCACAAGTGTCAGCTATCCACCAATCCTTCGTAGACCCCAAATTCATCAACCCACAGGCCCAAGTGACAATTTACCCCTTCATGTCACAAGCTGTAGACTTGCCTACAGCTGAACTGCCTGTCCAGTACAAAGGCTGGTCAGAAATGTGGACTTTTGCATTCTATGACAATTATCCTATCCCCATGCTACTAGGGGAAGACTTGGCCAACCAGGTAAAGCGGGCCAAGCGAGTGGGAATGGTTACACGTAGCCAAACCAGGCAAGCTTCCAGACCCATTCCTGTTCCTGAGCCGTCCATAGAGGCCCTGTCTGCGTTACCAGAGACCCAGACAGAGGTAGTGGACCCAGATTCCATGCCAACCACTGAAACAGCCACAGCACCTCCAGTCCCAGGCCCGGAACTGGAACAGCAACCAGCACCAGCAATTGCAACCACATCTTCAAACTCAACGCCAGAGGGCGTCAGCGAGCCAGAACTGGCAGAAGCAACAGACAGCCATACCCAAAAGGCTCAGCCCGAGCCTGAAATACCCTCAGGTGCACCAGCGGAGAGCGGTTCACCAGCAACGGAAACAACCCCATCACCTACATCGCTTCCAGAGGGACCAAGCCCAAGTCCCCTGTCTGAGGAAGAACTGGTGACCCCAGCCTCAAGGGAACAGTTCCAGACTGAGCAGGAAGCAGATGACAGCCTTCAGAAAGCTTGGGCGGCGGCACGGAGCACCCCACCGCCTCTCAGCTCTTCTAATCGATCCCGGTTTGTTATAGACCAAGGACTTTTATACAAGGAGATTCTTGTTTATTTCCCTTTGTTGTGAGACTCAAGGGATTTGGGTCTTGGGGTCCCCAGGGATGGTTTTTGGGGGGACCAGAGTGCCCCAAAACGCTCTAATTTTTTGGGTGGTGGCAGCAGTACCAGGTCCAAGCTGGTAACTAAGCTTGGAGGTTTTCATGCTAACCCCCATATTTTGGACGCTAAGGTCCAAATCTGGGATTAGGTCATTGACACACCTGCTTAGGCCAAGATGCGGACAGGCCATGCAGGAGGTACGTATTTCCTTTAAACTCTCTGTGTGGCCATATAAGGCATGAGCTGGCCCTAAATAACTAAATAAAATCTTGCTTTTTCAAAATATTTTAAACAATAGGCAGCATATGAAACTCTTCCAGTTGTTTGCTGATCTCTCAACTGAAAGCAAGTGAATTGATTTAGACAGTTTTGTGTAAGTGCCAATAAATATACAATATAGAAAAAATAAAGTTTTGCCTCAATGCCATTTCAGCTGGTTAAAGTAATTAACCCCCCTCAATAAGATTTATGACGGAAAAGCTGACAAAGCTTAAATAAGACCCAACAGAGTCAGTAACACTATAATGTGAGAGGATTACAGCAATATTTTTTGAAGACACTGTTCTATGCTAATTTTAAATTATTTTAAATTAAAGTCCTCTGAAGCCTAGATGTGAAGAAAGACATTCCCATTCAGAAGCAACAATTACTGCAGACTTCTTTAAGCTTTTATGTAACATGTTATAGTCATTATGTACAGACATTGTTCCCTAGCAATAAACTGTCTGTACTCTACAGATGCACAACTTCTTCAAAGGGACAAAACTGCCAGCGTATGGAAAAATTCTAAGGAAAATTTCATAACATTTGATTTCTTCCGCATGAAGTGATTTTCTACCATAGTTTGGTCTTTTAATCTTGACAGCAAAAAAAAGAATGGGGCAGAAAAAATGATTTGTTAATGATACATATGTTAATGGTAAACACAAATTCCATTATATTTTACAGCGAGCACAATCCTGCAGTTTTTCTCGCATGAGTAATGCCACTGAAGTCAATGTGACTAGTCACATAAGTAAGGGTTATAGGACTGGATCCATTAGTCTTAGCGAAGAGAAGTCAAGGAGTGCCTGATGAGGACCATAGCTGGTAATGGCACAGTCAGCACGTGAGATGTGTTGTTGTTTTTTGAATGACTTTAAATATTCCAGATTTCCAGCTAAATTGCAATAGTGGGGCTGAGGGGAGGCAGAGGGCAAAGGTCATGTTAAGCCATCTTCATGCCCCTTGATCCTGAAGAGCAAACCTCAGGGTTTTTCTAACTTACACCTGGCTGCTCATGGCCCCAGAGGGCTGTTCTGGAATTCACTGATCAATGGTGAGACATAAAGATTCACTGGAAATGCCTCCTACACCAGAAGGGGATGAGGAAGGATATAGTATAGGAGCCATTACAGCTGCTCTACACCACCTGGGGATTCTCCTATGTAAGAGAAGTCCTCCACAGGCCAAATATACCAGCTTTTTTTGTCCCATCAGAGCAGTGGAAAGTAGCTGGAGAAGGGGTAAGGATTTGGCCCAGAATTGCATGTTTATTTTTTAAGTCGCACCTACTGTCTAATCCGGCAGCCTGTACTCATGGGATTGCTCCTGTGAGTAAGGACTGCACATTGGGAAATCAATTCTTGCTTGCATATTGCAAGAACACACACACATAAAGGCAAGAGGCATTTTCTCCAGAAGAATAACTCTCATAAGCCCCTCTTAGCCAATTTTGAGTACAGTGTAGAGTTATTTTCCATGTATCACAGAAGCAGTAATAGTTTCCAAGGTAATTACATTGCTCTGTGGTAATAAAATGTCTTCCTGTGTCTAGCCAGTAGCATGGATGTGAAGCTGTACAGGTACACAAGGTTCAAGCTTCCTAGGCTGTTGCTAAAACTTTGTCTGCACCTATTATGCCCAGTACATACGGATTAGTAGAATGCTATCCAGAAAACTGATGCAAGAAGTTTACCTTCAGAATAAAAGACTGGGCTTAGGTGGGTCCTGTGATCATCAGAATTAGCCATAGCTGGATGAATTCAGAATTATCCAAATACAGTAATAGTCATCAAATGATACTGTACCAGTACTGAAGGGGTGGAAGAAAGAGGGAGAATTTCGGTAATTACTCTGTGTCTGTTGGTGAGAAGGTTTTACAAGGACTACCTCAGCAAGCCAGGGGACAAAAATGCCAAGCCTGTGTAGCTACTTGGAGTCTTGGACACCTAAACATTCTACATCCATTCCTGAGAACAGGCGGCTTTCACTTATACCCAAGTCATCCATTTTGTCTCGTTACTCCCCCTTGCTCCCATGATATTTATTCCATGCTTTAAGTACTGTAACTGGTCACCTTGTAAACACACTTAAGAGACCACTTTCAGAATATGGGGGTGTAGTGGCTAGAACATTGGAGAGCTTTCCCTGCAATTCCTGCTCCTGGCTGCTCTGGTGCTAAACACAGGGAATGAGGGCAGAGAGACTGTCTTTCCTGTGATGTCAGGGCTCCCCATGCTGGCACCCAGGCTGTGATATTGAGCGGTGAAGTGCCTGATCTGGGGAGTGCAAGGAGTAGACTTGGAGCTCTGGTGGGGGGAAAGACTGAGCTCAGATAAGGAGCCCGGTGAACAAGAGAGATTGGGATTGGTCAAGGATCCCCAGGGTAAACTGAGAATGTGACTGGGACCTGGAGCCAGATGAAGACTGGAATCTGGACTCAGAGCCCAAGACAGGAGTCTGGGATAGTTTGGACAAGGGAACTGGGATCAGAAGCTGGGGATGGATGGGAAGACAGATTGGATGAGAAGTCCAAGGGTGGGGGGGAACAAACTGGCTGGACAAGGAGATTATGACCAAGAGAAGAAGCCAAGGGGAGTTGTGAAGAGATTAGGAGTGGGAGATGGGGCAGGGGAACTTGGACTCAGATCAAAAGGGAAGAGACAGGGAGTGGGGACAAGGAGCTTGGCAGTGGCCAAGGGATGAAGGTTATTTGGATAAGGAGCTTGGGAGTGGCTACTAGGGCTGGCTGGGCAGGAAGGAAAAGGGGTCATGCTGAAGGGGATGGGGCAGAAGGATCTATGATCACTAGTGAACATTTCCCTCAAACATGAAATAGAAGCCAGGATTCTTGAGTCTCTCTGTTCCTTGATTGCAAGTGAATAGCTGTGAACCTGCTGGGAAAGGGTGTGTCTTGTGTACTGGCTGGGCCATGGAAGATGATGACCCTCCATTATTGCCAGTTATTCTATTCACTCAGGTGGCAGAGGTCTGAGTGGTGAATATAAAGTTTCTAAGCCTGCTGATGAGCAACATGGGGGTCAGTGTGGTTCCACATGATGGAATTACAGGGTTTTTTTCTGTTTGCTTTTTTTTATTTATTCACCCAAAGGTTCATAGCAAGCAAAAAAAGGATAAAACAATAGAAGGGCATATGTCTGGGTTTTAGCTAAACTTTATTCTTTCCTTGCAAGTTTTAGGTACATTCCACTCAGCCCAGACACTCCTACTCTTGGCCTGGGTGAGACAAATAGCCCCTGCCACAGTATCTCAGTGTCTTTCTATCAGTTTCAACTGCTGTTTACTCACCTCCCCTTCCTCTCCAGAATGGAGTCTTTAATACCTTCTTGCTCCTAGGCTTGGTCTTGGGAAAAATTCACCTATTAACCAGGGCAGAGTCGGCAGGTGCATATTTCCCAATTAACAGCTTCCCCATTGCTTCCTTAAGGACCCTTGGTATTCTCGCTGGCAGTAACTTATCTGTCATTGTTTTATTTCCTGTTTGTTTCTTCCACAATTGCCTCCTTTCATTTAACTGCATGTAACCAGGCAGGTAAACTGAGGTGCACATTATATTCTTAAAAATAAAACAAACTCCCTTATTCTCTATATCAAATAAACTGTATTAGGGTCAATATTGAAAGCAATTATGCATGTGCTTAACTTTGTGCACAGGAATAGTCGTACTGAATCCGTGGGTGTAATGTAAACCATGTGTATAAATGTTTGCAGTTTTGGGGCCTCAGTTAACTTGTGAAGTAGCCGTCATTATGTATCGAGATGCTGGTGTGGCTTCAGAGACTGAAGGTCATTCTCCATTTTAGAACAGACTGAGACTGGCTAAAGCTTACAGCAGGCTTTCACTGCAGTGTTATATCTTGTTTGCAGGATAGCCAGCTCTCATGATGGTTGGTGGGGGGGGGGTTTAAAACCCAGCTGCTGGAATTAAATTGCATGAAAATCTCAGCTGTCATTTTAAAAAAAAGTTTCTAGCCCTCGTTTGATGAGAAAAACTTGAAAATGTGAAGTGTGAGCATCCTATGAAGCTCAAAACTCATGAAGTAAATACAAAAAGCAACACTTATATATAATATTTTAAAATCTCACAATTTTTAAACCAATCTCATAATTTCTTGGACCTGACTCATGGTTATTGAACTCCTGGGGTTGGCAATACTGTTTAAGTAAAATGAATTTACTTGTTAAATGCAAGCTATTCATGCCTTAATAAGGAGTAGAACACAGTTATTCTTGTGTACAATTACTCTTATTGTCTGTCAGCGTCACAGATCCGGAAGAGAGAAACCATGGTCATTTCCATCTTCACCTGATAGTTTCATTTCAGAGTTTCTGATGAGTTTTTCTCTCTCTCTCTCTCCATTAACTGTCCTCTTCCAAAGTTTCTGTGCAAAGGGCTCTACTTTCTTAACACTATTTCAGGATGGTTTAGAAAGCAGGAGAAGGATTCCTCTTCTGTGTAGGAAGAGAGATTGAGGAAGTGCCTGGGGAAAAGAGTTGCAAAGCTTCTAAAACAAAGTCTGTTGGATGAAGTTTTGCAAACACAATTTTATAGCAGGTATCAGGGAACAATGCAGCTCCCGGTGAACAAAGGGTTAACTTCAGCTCTTGCTTCCCTCCCCTCGCACAGGTGTTGAGGGGAAGACCTAAAGAAATGGCTGCTGGGGGAAGAAGGGGCAGAGAAAATAGGGCTACACATTTCAGGTTATATATAGGACAAGATTTAACCCTAATTTGAGGAGTTTTCTGTTTCACTTATTTTACTTTCTTGTTACAAACATTAGCTCTTAAGGAAAATATCTTGTTGACTGTAACTATGTTTTTCTTTTCAGTCTCTGTTTTCAATATCCAGAGGGTTAAGGTTCATTATGTGCTAGATTTCTTGCAAGTTCATCTACATGGTTCCAATTACCTGGTGAGTAGTTGCTGTGATATATACTAATTTATGTGTTCACTTTAAACATCTAACAAGATTCTGCAGTGTTTTGGGGTTCTCTAATCCAACATTTCCATTGTAGCACTATTGCATTAGCTTGTGGTATTGTGTAATATGTCCATCATCACAAAAACTTATGTCATCACTGTATCATAAATTAAATGCTGCGATGGATCAGAAAATAAGCAGACCTTGGTAATGTGGTAATAGCATGATTCACTGCTATTCAGCAGATACAAGTTGGGAAGTGAACTTTTTAATTATAGATCTTATAGCTGATTCATGAACTATGGGTGCAGGGATCCTCTTTTTTGTTTTTACAGTACCTAACAGTGGGATCCTGGTCCATGACTGGAGCTCTTAGATCATATCACAATACAAACAATAATAACTAATAAACAGTAACAATATCAGGATGAAGGGCCAGATTCACCACTGTCCTACATGTTGAAGGGGTCTTTTATGTATATTGTTATGTAAAGTGTTAAATACTACCAAATCAGAATGGTAGCATCACCTTTATGTTGGTGCAAATGACTTGTACAAGGTGCAGAGTAATAGTGAGATGGGCCTAAATCTTATGGCATATGTGACAAATCTGATTTATTACCTGATTAACAGAGATTTAATGAGACTGAAAAGAGGAGTCCATGTGCAGACCCCAGATAAAAGGTTTGCACAACACCTGGAAAAAGTTCATCTGAATATAAGGTTCTTGAAATTCAAAGGGAGTACAGGAGAACTGAATGTTCTAGGCGTGGTAGGATTGACTTTTGCCCATGCTGCAAAAGGGATACTTACTGTCATAAGACCAAGAAATCCAGCAGAGCAAAATAGCTCTTAAGGGTATGCCTATACTATGAAATTAGGTTGAATTTATAAAAGTTTATTTTTTAGAAATCCATTTTATATAGTCGATTGTGTGTTAAGACCATTAAGACTATTAACTCAGCCGAATGCGTCCACAGTACCAAGGCTAGCATCAACTTCCAGAGTTTTTCACTGTGGGTAGCTGTCCCACAGTTCCTGCAGTATCTGCTGCCCATTGGAATTCTGGGTTGAGATCCCAATGCCTGATGGGTCAAAAACATTGTCGTGGGTGGTTCTGGGTACATGTCATCAGGCCCCCCCTCCCTCTCTCCGTGAAAACAACAGCAAACAATAATTTCTAGCCTTTTTTCCTGCATTACCTTTGCAGATGCCATACCACAGTAAGCATGGGGCCCGCTCAGCTCACTGTCACCATACGTCTCCTGCGTGCTGGCAGACGTGGGACTGCATTGCTACACAGCAGCAGCTCATTGCCTTTTGGCAGCAGACAATGCATTATGATTGGTAGCCATTGTCGTTGTCTCTGGGGTGCTCTTTTAGCCAACCTCGGTAAGGTCAGCCAGGGGCGCCTGGACATAAATGGGAGTGATTCCAGGTCATTCTCTTTTTAAGTTTAGTCTCCTGGAGTCCTGCCTTTAGTCGTACTGCACCGTCTTTTGGCAAGCAGACAGAAGATGACGATGGCTAGCAGTCGTACTGCACCATCTGCTCCCAGCCTGAGATGGAGTGGATCAAAACAAGAAAGAGACCAGATTTGTTTTGTATTCATTGGTATTCATTTGCTCCCCCGATCCTCCCTCCATGAAATCAATGACCAATAATCATTTTGGTGAGGTCTGTCAAGGGCACCTTAAAGTTTAATGGAGATTCGGTCCTGCCTGGAATAGTGGGGGGAAGGAGAGGAATAGCTCAGTGGTTTGAGCATTGGCCTGCTAAACCCACGGTTTTGAATTCAATCCTCAAGGGGGCCATTCTGTGTGATAGTTGTGTGTGTTTCTTCTTGATGAAAGCCCACCCCCTTTGTTGATTTTAATACCCTGTAAACCATGTCGTCAGTCAGCCCTCCCTAGGCATTGCTGCAGGTCCCTGTTATAGCCTCTGTCCTTCATGCCCTTGGAGATTTGTTTCAAATATTCTGGCATTGCATCTTTTGGAACAGAGTTCTGTTAGCACGGATTCATCTCCCCATACAGTGATCAGAACCCTTACCTGTGGTTCGGTCCATGCTGGAACTCTTTTGTGATTCTGGGACTCCATCATGGTCACCTCTGCTGATGAGATCTGCACTCACCTGCAGATTGCCACGCTGGCCAAACAGGAAATGAGATTCAAAAGTTCATGGGCCTTTCCTATCTACCTGGCCAGTGCATCTGAGTTGAGAGCACTGTCCAGAGCGGTCACAATGGAGCACTCTGGGATAGCTCCTGGAGGCAAATACCGTCAAATTGCGACCACACATTGGCAAGGTCAATTTCAGTGCTAATCCCCTCATCGGGGGAGAAGTACAGAAATCGATTTTAAAAGCCCTTTAAGTAAAAAAACAAACAAAAAAACAAAACAAAACCACACAGCTTTGTCTTGTGGAGGGGTGCAGGGTTAAATCAATGTAACGCTGCTAAATTCAGCCTAAATTCATAGTGTAGACCAGGGCTTAGGAACTGAGACACTCACTAGTGTCTTCAGCACTTCTTCCCTACTTCTGCTCCTTCAATAAAAGTTGAACAAAGCTAATGTATTTGAGAGGCTTCTTTTGAAAGAAAAATGCCACACCCTAAAATCCCTGGGCCAGATCCTCATCTGGTATAAAATTCTATTGATGATTGATACCAATTATCAGAATTCTGGCTCAGAATTACCTCCAAATCAAACAAGCCCAGTGGAACCCTGCTAACTGTTTTAATGTTAGAGAGTATATATGGCACCGTTGGTCTCTGTTTGGAAAGAGATGCTTCAGTTTGTAATGTTGATATTTTTTTAACCTAGAAAAATAAGATGAAAATTCATAGAAGAAAATGTTAATCTTTGTGAAAAGGAACATTTAAATGAAATAGGAATCTAGGTAAATAAATGAGACCTGATGAATAAAAATGAAGACTGTTCTTCATATGCTATATAATTTTGTGTCTTGTGACATTCTGCCACAACAGCCAGATAAATAACTTATCTTAAATCAATATCTATGGATTTTTTATTCTATTAACTCTTCAGTATTCTTTTTAGCAAAGTAAAACAAATAGTAAATCAAGAGCATAGGCATGAATTCACCTTCTCTGATGTAATCTCTTAGATATCTGGCTTATGATCCTGGACAGTATTATTAGTGCATTGGCTTGATTTAAGGAGTTCTGTTTCTGTATTTTTAGATTTAGCTACACTGCATGAAATCTGAAGGAAACACTAAGCAAATGAAGACAGATGTGAGGAAAGGAAAAGCACTTTAATGGTTCTCATAAAATCTTTTGACTCTCAGTCCATGGTATTGTATCCTTAAAGGGTATCAAAATTTCCAGTTACAAAGGTTTGCAAAGAGGATAGTTACATAATTTTCCCTTTGCTTGTGCCTGTAAGAAATTCTAGCCATTTTCTTCATCTCGTCATAATCCACAGTTTGCCAGTGAATTCGGTTTTAATTAAGCTTGTTTCCACAAAGTATATCAAAGTACTTCTGAGACTCTGTAGGAAGGAATAGCAAAGTCCAGGGTCACAATGTTTGTTTGTTTAAAATTTTACTCATGAATGTAAATGAATATCTCAATTTCAAGCGTGTCCTAAGGCTGCAGCTTGCAGAAAAATAAGTCAACCATATAACTGGTTTTAATTTTAGATAATTGTGTATTTACATCACAGTTCTTGTTTCTTGGGGAAGAACTCTGTGGCTTGTACGCAGATGTAGGCATTGCTTATAACTTCTTATTCTGAATTCCTCCAGTGCTGTCAGATGTTGCTTAGGGCACGAACAAGACTCTGACATCCCTGTCTATCCTGGACCATTTTTTTAATGTTCTCTGGTAAATCAAGTCCAAAAGTTTTCCTTCTCTGAGTACTGTTAGAGATTCTTTCCATCAGCCCCTTTTACATGTTCCTCCAGCTGCACAACAGCTTGCCTGCTGGGGTAGACCCTCTGGCTTCAGACTTAATACATCCCACATATTTCCATTCTTTTTTCTGGAGAACTTTGCAGATAAGTGGTCAGAGTTCCACAAACAATCTCAGCATTTGTTATAAATTCATTCCATTTAATACCTAAACTTTTTCCTGAGGCATTTGCTTTCAAAGGCATTTAGATGTCTGCTTGTCTACCTTTGGTGGATTGCCTGTTTTCACATCCATATGTTAAGGTAAATAACATTTGAATTGAAAAGTTGTAGTTTGGTCTTTCATTTGTAGATGTTTGATGACCAAATCTTGTTTGAGTGGCTTGGGACATTATTCTGGATAACCCCATTGGTTTGCATGTTATTGCCAAGGTGTGTGAAATGGCTCACCTCTTATATTTCTTTGCCTTTAATGTAATGCTTGAGTTGGGAGTTGCTGCAGCCTAAATGCCATTTGGAAAGGAGAAAACTCCTCAAGTCTTATTGTAGTGAAACAAACAGGAATAAATACAGTCATTAATGAGCTAGTGTGTATGTTTACCAACTACTGAATGGTATCAGAACTGTTCAACTTCCTAAATCCTATGCTGCTGCTGAGATCCTCTTTAGCACAAATATTAAGACCTGTGCTTTTTGGAACAGGAGGATATGAGTTCTATCCTTGCTGTGGTCAGATGATTCAGGTGCAGGGCTGACCTTAGGGGTGGGGGGACAGTGATGCTGGAACAATTTATATTGAACTAAACTGTAAACCCTGTATATGATGGGAACTACTTCAAGGTAGGGGGTGCAGCAGCACCCCTAGTGCTGGGACCTATGGTGAGGGTACTGCCCAGGGCACTGACAACATGAGCTGCAGGGGGGCAACTGGATGACTATCCAGGGAACTCCTCCAGAGCAGGGGTGCCCCTCCTCCTTTCCTTACTCCACTGCTGTCTGCAGCTGCCAATGCTCCTGCCCCTTCCCCACTCCCTGGAGCCACCTCTGGCCAAGCTGCTCAGGATTGGAAGCCTGCCTCCAGTCTGCTGCACAGAGTGTGGGGCTGTGTGATGTGTCAAGGTGTCTCCCCACACATGTACCCAGTCTCCGCTAAGCTGGGGTAGGGAGCAGGGGGAACCTGTTTTTGCCGCTGCCTTTGGGGGTGTTGCTGGCAACCACTGCTGTCTGAACAAGCGCTCAGGCAGGTAAGTGCTCTGTTTAAAGAGGCAGCGCACTGTCTGTGTCTCACTCCCACACACACCCCCACACTCTTGTATTTTTGTTGTCGTTACTTCTTGGTACTTCTGGTCAAAATGCATAATGCACTATTCTCTGTAATTTTATTCTTTAAAGTTCAGTAAGGATCACAGGGCTGTTATTTTAGTTTTTTGTGCATTTTATAATTTGATTTCTCTCTTATCCTTAAACTAATTCTTTGAGGAGTGAGTTCCAAAATGCCTAACCTGTCCTGGCTGGAGTAATTATTAAATTTATTACCGTACTGTGCTTTGTCATTCATTATTTAATATGGTACAATCAAATAACAGTATCCTTTTAAAATGTAAATTTAGTTTGTACTCACCATAACAGTGTCAAATTAAAGTTACATGTTTAGCTAATTTTTTTTTTAGCCACTGTGCAGTTGAAGGTTGCTTATTTTCAAATTGTATTTTTATTTATATCTGTAAAATAACTTAACTTAAAATTTGTATGAAAACAAATGCAGTTCCAAGTTTGATACTAATGGTAATGAGGGTGTCAAATGTTATTGAATCATGTACATTATTGTCATCGGTAAGTATAAATGTCAAAATAATTGGAAAAATAAATTCCAGTTCTTAATAAGACATGAAAAAATTAATTGTATATATTAAAATTAAATAAATACATTTTAGTGGAGTGAAAAACAGTTGACTAAAATAGAGTACATAATGGCAGTAACACAAATTGTCTGTTAGAGAAAGTACGCAGATTTTATCTATTTTTATTTATCTTTACTGAAGACAATGTGTAATGTATCAAACTTGTGTTTCTGATATCTGTGTTCACTCCAGAACTGATACCTCGAAGCTTGAGATTGGGAATGTTTTGCTTTATTTTTCTCCTGATTATTCTAAACTTACATATAAATTTAAAATATATTGGAGTTTGTATATAGTTTTTCTCTCTTTGTATAGGAATTAGGTACAGTGCTCTTGTCAGCTAATTTCTAAGTTATTATCTAGGAGGTGGAACCTACAGTTTTCAGGTGCCTAAGTAGTCCCTGAAATAATGGTTAAAGTTGTTCCCCTCCCTTCCAAAATCTGAAATGGCACCATTGGTAAGCCAGGAGTGGCCAGAGGGCTGCTGGATGGCTGAGTTATGGCAAGATGCAGCCCCCACACAACAGCATGGAGTCCACCTTTACCCACAGGCCAAGCGCCAGGCATCACGAGCCGCAGCGGCATAGAAGTAAGGGTGGCAATACGCCATATATCAGGCCACCCTTACTTCTGCACTACTGCTGGTGGTGGCATTGCCTTCAGAGTTGGGTGCCTGGCCAGCAGCTGCTGCTCTCTAGCTGCCCAGTCAGTGTTTAATTTGTGCTGGGACTGAGTCCTGGCACCTCTTTGAATACAAATTTAGCACTGGGGGGAGAGGCAGCGGGGACCAGAGATGGTAGGGGGTGGGGTGAAGAGCCCACGGGGGCAGGTGTAATGGAAAACGGTGCTTGTGGGAGCCAGGGGCGTCAAAATCCAAGTTCATCCAGGGCAACATTTTCCCTAAGGCTGGCCCTGTCCAGGTGCCCATGGTGTGCAGCACAGAGACAACTGAAGTCTTGAGGTGTCTGTGGATATGTTACAAGATTGTGAGCCTGGATTTTTTTATTTTTGTTTTTCTGTGTAGCAGGTTCCAGGAATCAGTTTTCTACCTGTCTCACATGATGTTGTGGAGACTAATGTTTGTACAGGACCGTGAGCATTTAAATTAAGTAGTTTTAAGTTAAGTAGTATTATTTCTAGATGGTAACAAACTGGATGAAACTGAATGGATTGTAGAATTTAGATTCTAGGTCTCCTGGTCTTGGTGGAATACAAATACTAGAGAGACCCTCTTAAATGGGGAAAGTCATCATAGCAATACAGAGCACATATACTGTGGCAAGGGGGAGAGCTTACAGAAAATCCTGCTTGTGTTCCAAATTCCACAATCCCACCAATTTGCCTTCACAAGAGAACAATTTATGTGCAGTTTATCATTGCTTAGAGCAGGGGTAGGTGTCATGGTATATTTCCCCAATCTGAACCTTAGCGTCCAAAATATGGGTATTAGCATGAATTCCTCTAAGCTTAATTACCAGCTTAGATCTGATAAGCTGCCACCAATCAGGAATTCCAGTGCCTGATACACTCTGGTCCCCCCAAAACCTTCCCTGGGGACCCCCAAGACCCAGATTCCTTGAGTCTCACAACAAAGGGGAATAAACCATTTCCCTTCCCCCTCCTCCCCTCCAGGTGTTCCCTCCCTGGGCTCCTGGAGAGATATACAGATTCAAGCTCCGTGAATCTAAACAAAGGGATTCCCCCTTCTCCTTTCTTCCTCCCAGATCTTTCCCGCCCTGGGTACACTAGGAGATCACCGTGATTCAAATTTCTTGAATCACCACACAGAGAGGAATGAAAACTTTCCCCCCTCCTCTCTTTCCCTTCTCCCCACCAATTCCCTGGTGTACACAGACTCAGTTCCTTTGAGCCTTAACTAGGAGAAAAAAAATCAGACAGGTCTTAAAGCAAAGCTTTTAATAAAAAGAAAGAAAAAAGGTAAAAGTTTCTCTCTGCAATTTAGATGGTAAAAAGTTACAGGGTCTGTCAGCTTATAGAAACTAGAAAGAAGCCTCCCCCCCCAGCAAAATACAATTGGAAATACTTCCAGCAAACTACACATTTGCAAATACAGAAACAATCAAAAGACTATAACAGCCTTTCTTACTAAATTACTCACTATAAAAGACTGTAGCAGGGAGATTGGCAAGAAAATTGGTTGCCCGCCTAGTCCCTTCCAGGACCCAGAGAGAACAAAGCAAAACCCAAAAAACACAAACAAAGACTTCCCTCCACTGAGATTTGAAAGTATCTTGTCTCCTGATTGGTCCCCTGGTTATGTGTTTGGTTCCCTGTTTGTTAACCCTTTAGAGGTAAAAGAGACATTAACCCTTAACTATCTGTTTATGACAGTAGGCAACCTATGGCATGAGGGCCGAAGGCAGCACGCGAGCTGATTTTCAGTGGCACTCATACTGCCTGGGTCCTGGCCACTGGTTCGGGGGACTCTGCATTTTATTTAATTTTAAATGAAGATTCTTAAACATTTTAAAAACCTTATTTACTTTACATACAACAATAGTTTAGTGATATATGATAGACTTATAGAAAGAGACCTTCTAAGAGTGTTAATGTATTACCAGCAGCGAAACCTTTAATTAGAGTGAATGAATGAAGACTCGGCACAGAACTTCTGAAAAGTTGCCGACTCCTGGCTTAGAGAAATAGCTGATGTGTGAGGTCTGGGAGCACTGATGCTATTTAATTCTCTATTATTACATGCACAGACATTACTCCTTCTCGTCTCATCCTTCATCTCACCTGAATCCACCATTTTATGCTCCCTTTTGCTAACAGAAGCCCAGGAGCATTGCACCTCATTCATCACTGACCTTCTGCACTCTGAATGGTACAAAGCAGAAAGAGTGGAAAATGGAACCCCAAATTTGGAATGTATCATGCTTTCTAGAATTTGAAGTCCTGATTTTCTTTTTTCTTTTTATTTTTTTAAAGATTAAACAGCCTATGTCTACCCACCTTCCACTTCACCCACCCCTTGCTGTTCTGCCTCCCCTTATTTTTGGAAGGACTACAGTCAAAAAGTATAACTTTAAAATTAGCTTTTTCCCACCTCAAAAAAAACTACGTGAACAGTTTTGGAGTAGCTCAAGTTCTTTCAGATTCTCTAGTTCCCAGGTTAGAGGGCAGACCTCAATTAGGAAACAGTTTATTCTTAAACATATCATTTCATAAATAGCATAGTAAATTCTGGTTGTCTGAAGTGTTTTATTACCATTTTGTTGGGAATAACAATTGGTTGTCTAGAAATCTGGTTAGCTGGCAAAAATTCCATTTATTTAGTGTCACAGGGAACAGATCTTTCTGATTGTCTATGGAGAAAGAAATTCCTTGGCCCTCTTCCCGTTACCTTTCCATAACCTCACCACTTCCCTTTAATGTCCAGGCTTACTTCTGAACATATGTTTGTATTTTCTGATGTAATGTGAGAATTGTTGTGGTCATTACTCAGGCTGGGTGAATTTCATGGTAATTGCCTTCAAAAACAAACAAACAAAAACTGTGGCCCAAAAGGCTGTAACGATTTGTGCTTTATTTTCAGGAAGGTTTCCAAATGATTTTTAACGTCTAACATTTTTCTGTGCAACACTCATTGCACAACTCTATTCATATAGAACTCTGTCATCTTTTGCACTTTCTTCTGTATTTAAGTAAGTAATTCATGTGCTGTTTTGAAGGAGTAATGGATTAAAAAAATTCTTAACATTAATTATTCCTGGAAGTACTGATCCATGGATTTATAAGAAGCGCAGCAATTTTTTTTTGTCATGAAGTAAACATGCTCAAATTAGGCACTCATTGGGGTCACTCCTGTAAGCCAGTGGTGCACTAAACTATCAATTTCAAAAGGTGTCCAATTTATGGAGGGCTTGCAGGACTGGGCCAAATTCAGCTGCTGAATAACTCCATGGAAGTCAAGGGAGTTACCAAGGGGATGAATTTGGCCCAATAAAACTACATATTTGAATCAGGCAAGCAGGATTTGGCTCACTGAATCCAACTGCTTTTTAGCCCAGCAGTGTTTTGATATTGTGACTGCAACAATCCAGCTGCTAACAGCAGATTTGAGGTTCCAGGTAAACCAAAAAGCGTAAGAAAATCAAAACTAATTTCTATATTTTGCAAGCTAGTAAGGCTGATGGATAAGACATCAATAACAAGGTATTTTTTTACTAGATATGGAAATATACTGCTCAGATTTGGAGGATTTTCTTCTTGCAATATCAGTAAGGATCAAGGTGTTTCAGCCAGTCAAAAGTAAGAGGGTAATAATACCAGAACTGTTCAGTATAATAGATTTAATTTGTGCCAGCTATCAAGAAAGTCAAATGTTTCCTCTAATGATGCTCTGTCGTGATCATTGCAAGGCTGATGGCATCATTGTCAAAATGCTAGTGATTACTACACTATAAATGTTAGGGTACCTTATGATAAAAAGCTGACTTAAAGGGCAAATTCTAATTGTTCTTGAAAACTTTCAAAATTTGCTCATTTTTCACCCTGGAAGTAGGTAGGGGTTGTGGGAGGGAAGGATGACAAAAATTTCAAGGGCACATATTTAAAAGGTAAATGGCCTACAAATACATTTCCTGAATAATAAGAGCCAGAGAATATGCCAAGCCACCTGTCAAATAACATAACTGCTCACAAAAGAGCTGACAAATTCCAAATAAGATAAAACAAAAGTGTCTGTACAGCAGTAGCACTGGCATCTAAATTCACTCTGTCTAGAGACACATACATATTTCTGAAGCACTCCATCTCATTGCCTTAGTTATTTCAGTAATAAAGAAAGAATCTGATGTAATTTATTGTTTCATTCATTATGGTAGTGTTGCTGGACTAATCTGTTATATTTCATTCAGATTAACTTTATTTTCAGACTAAACAAATTGGTAAAAATGTGGGGGGGAAGAAGGGAAATAAACATTTTACAAACAACAGTGGTTTATCCAAGCATGCTGTCTGCCATGGATTAGGAAAACAAAAGTCATTTACCAGATGTTTCAAATTGTGAGGGAAATGTAAAAAAACATTTTGGGGGTAGGGGCAGGAGAGGGGAAATGTATTAATGTTAGAACCCTTGTCTGTCTATTGTCAGAGTACTAAATCTGAAACATGAACTATCTTCAAAATATTAAACTCCATCCTATTTTACCTTTGAAATATATAGCTATATTTTGGTCAGAATCTGAGGAGAACTTTAGGCCTGCATTGTTCCTGTCTAAGAATGAACTGAACAAAATCCTCTTGTTCTTCCTACCCCTCGTCATTTTCTGTAATTACCATGCTTACCCTATGGAGGTGCTTTTTCAAATATAGTGGAGGAAATGGACACCAACAATACTCAGGTATTGAAGTTGAAGGAATATAGATATAAATCAGTAAGCATGCTTATTTGCTAATGTATTTTATTTGGTATTTGTGCACACAGGTTTAACATAAGTCATTAATTTAGGGCCAGATTCTTATACCCTTACTCATCTTGAACAGTATCTTATTCATTGACTTTGGTGGGACTACTCCTGAGTGCCAAATCACCTTTATTTTACACGAGTAATCCAGTTGCCTTTGGTGGAACGCTTCATGCAAATAAAGTGAGCATGATTTAGCCTAGAGTAAGGTATTACTTGGCATGATAAAGAGTATAAGTATCCAGCTCTTGGTGCTTTGCTATATATCCTTGTAACCAAAGGGAAAGCAATGGTATAAAATTAAGCAATAGAAAACTATTTTTCTAAATAATTTTCTCATGGAAGCATCGTCATCAGGCCACCACTTACCAATCCTTGTATTATTTACTATGTGAATAATTTTGAAATCCTTTTAGTTGTTGTTCTGTACAAACACACACACAGAGGTAAAATATTTGATTAGATTTTTTAATCCCTTTGGGTTTGGCCCCAATTCTGCATAAGGATCCCCCTTTCAAGATCAAGGTCTTAGATTATATTATTACCTTGTTAGGGTCCTCTCCCTTTAACAGATTTTGAAGACTGTTTCTAATTAACCATTTCATTGTACCTTCCATGTGGGCCATTATCTACTATCTAGGAATAAATAGACAGACACTTACAGTTTGTCAAAACCACTACTACTACTTTTCAATATGTGTTCAGCACTTTGGAGCCCCTATGATCTGTGCAAAACATAACATTTACAATTTTACCTACACATACTTATGTTGCATTCTGCACAAATGCTCAGCCTGAAAGATCTAACATAAAGTATTATGCAAAAATTAGCACTGCTCCCCTAAGAAATCTTAACATTCCAACTCATGGAAGGCATGCACTCCACATGTCATAGCTAAAGCTACAATTTTGTCCTGGAGGTCGCAGAAGTCATGGAATCCATGACTTCCAAAGACCTCCGTGACTTCAGCACTGGCGGCTGGGAGCTGCAGGGTCCCACCTCCTCCCTCAGTGGCAGGGAGCTGTGAGATACCCCTGACACCTGAGGCACCAGGCCCCCAAGCTCCCAGATGCCATGGGCAGTGGGAGTACCCTGCAGCTGTCAGCGACTGCAGACAGGGCATGTAGCCCACAGCTCCTGGCCTCCATGGGGAATAGGCAGGCCTGCCAGGCAGCTCACCAGCCACTGCAGAGAGACCCCAGCAGCTCCCCTCCGCTGCTGGGGGCAGGGGGACCCTGGAGCTCTGAGTTCCCATGGGTGGTGGGAGCCCCAGAGCTCCCAGCCACCTGCAGCTGCCCAGTCCTTTCCCATTTTATCATGGATATTTGTAGTAAAAGTCAAGGACAGGTCACGGGCTTCCATGAATTTTTCTTTATTTCCCTTGACCCGTCCCTGACTTTTACTAAAAATATCCTTGGCAAAATCTTATCCTTAGTCATAGTGTGTCTTTGGTTTCTTAGAAAAACTTTGTTTTGTATGACTCGGAGGTAATTTTTGTTCTTCAAGTGGCTTTTTATTAATACACAACCTCACTATTGATTGTAATGACTATGTGCAAAGTAAGGTACCTCAATATGAGTAAAGATGGCAGAATTAGGCCTTTAGTGATCATAGAGTATAAAATGACATGTTTTCATTGGGAAATTCTTGAGTATCTGACATATGGGGGTAAGTGTTAACCTGCGGATATATAAAGGAGAAATATCTGGGGTCACCGTCTGAGTTAAAAGATGCACTTACTCATATTTACAAATAGTGGGTTGCACTAATATGGAACTGTAATGAGATCTTCTAACAAATTGCCCAAGAAGTGGTAATAGATGTATAATTTATTCAAATCACTCTTGATGGCACAGATCATTTGGTCATGTGCAGCAAATTAAAGTGCAAGTTTTGACATTTATGCTTGACTGAAATTGAGACTTCTAGCTTGTACTTAAATGCTCCATAGTAATAGAGCATTTCCCAAGTCATTAGTAGTAACAATAACAAATACAAAAATGGATCTCTCTCCTTTCCCCATCTGTTGGAATAGAACCTTTATATGTGGTATAAATATATCTTTTGTGTGAGCAAGTGCATGTGTTGGTGAAATTTTGGCCCTATTGAAGTCAATCGCAACTTCCACAGATTTTCGTGGGCCAGAATTTCACCTTCTGTTTGTAAGATAATACTAATATGAAGAAATAGGTATTGCAATTAATTATGAATGGGTGAGGAGAGACAGTGGATCCTTTCTTATCATTTCTGGAAGTAAGTTCCATAGCCTAAATCTGGCTCCCATGAATGTCCCATGTACTTGAAAGCAACCTCCTCCCCGCCCCCGTGGTTGACAGTTTCCTTGTTCTGATAGGACTCATTCCCAATCTTCATCCATCCATCAAAGAGATAAGTAAGAAGGGCAGCATGTGATGTGGAAATGGAAATGGCAACATGCTACAAATTTCAGTGATAGCAAGAGACAACCATATAAAATTCAGAATATCACCCGGAGAAAAATCTTTTTAATCTGTCACCCAAGTTACATGTGTTCTAAATTTTGAAATATAAAGCAAATCATATTTAGTTTCTAATATATTGTGTCTGAAGTACTCTGGTACAAAGTTAATTAGTCCAAATCAATAGTGAGTTTCCTAGATTAGGCAAGAATCTACATTACATTTCATAAGAATCTACTTATTGAAGATTCAATAAAACAAAGATTATTAATCAAACTGCAAACTGGGGAGACTCACACAGAGCCTTAAATGTTTTTTATTTGAAATTTTCAAAAGACAAATAGGCAAAAGGAGTAACTAATTGAATCTACCCCTAGCTAAACATGAGACTGTTGGGAAATTCATGAGCTGTTTTGTTTAAGCACATATCTTAGAAATGGAAAATTAGGAAGGGACAGATCATAGTTAAGCATAGTTCATTAAAGCCCTGACTCTGTTCACATTAAACAAAGCTCCCATTGACTTCAGTGAAGTAGGGCTCGTGCTAAGTGCATGACAATGAAATTTGTGTAAATTGAACGAGGTCCTGTCGACTCCGGAACTCCACCAACACGAAGGGTGGTAGCGGAGTCAACAGGGGGAGCCGTGGACGTCGATCCTGTGCCGTGAGGACGGTAGGTAACTCGATCTAAGATACTTCGACTTCAGTTATGCTATTCATGTAGCTGAAGTTGCGTATCTTAGATCGATTTCCCCCCCTTGTGTAGACCAGCCCTCATAGTCACTGTGGCACTGAGCGCCAGAGAGCAGGGAGACTGTCTTCTGTGCTCTGTGTGCCCCCTGCTGGTGAAGGAACAAGAGCTGACTTGGCAGCAAAGGAAGTAGATTGGGAGAAGAAGCTTGAGGAAGGAAACTAGGAATTGGAGTTGTGGGGTAGAGTGAAGGGATCTGGGGGAAGGGACTGAAATCAGATGAAGACATAGGGAGTGAATTCAGATGCCAGCAAGAAGAATGGGACTCGGAGATAAGAAGACTGAGATTTTACTCAAACTGGGAACTGCAAGCAGACAGGAACATTGGGACTGAGGGCGGGAGAGAGAAATCTTAACTGAACATATTGACTTAAAAATGGTTTGGGTTAAACGTCAGGTCATTTTGGATATTATTAAAAGATCCTTCTCATCCCATTCTTAACACCATGCATTTCTTATCTCTCTGCATCCATCATGGCACATAGTTCATTGAACTGCCAGTTTCTCACTCCCAGCATCCTGCACAATCACACATATTGACACTTTCGCCCACAGTGAACAGTGACAAAAGCTAAGGCTTTTTGCGACTGACAACTCTGTCCACTACTGCAAAACCAGATAGAAACCTTGCCCAGTGTGAGGAATATGACTGCTGATGCATCGAATTGCTAATAGCAATGTTGATTCCATTGCAGGGATCTGAAGTGTTACAAGGTGCTTGCAGAATTCCACCTTCTCTTTAAGAGGTTCTGTCTTTATGGTCCAAAACAAAGCCACCTGTCAGAGCATAACCAACCTTGAGGAAGTTGGGCTGCCTAGAAAAGAACTGTTTCATGGAAAAATGTTGACGATTCACAATTTGTTTGTATGCCACATAGGAATGAAACTGATACCTTTCAAAATTTTTGAGAGTATAAGTTTGACCTAGTTAATAACCTGATGGCTAAGACATTTGCCTGTGATGTGGGAGACCCAGGTTCAATGCCCTACTACACTTAGTTTTTTGTTTTGGAGGGGAGCTGAAAATCCGCAAGTTTAGCACAGTTTATTTATGGATCCAACTTTGAATTTAGCTGTTTAGTCTACTTTGTATTTCATTATTTTGTCAGGGAATAAATGTTTACACGTTGTGAGGATGTATTTCAAGGGCTTTCATTTGTAATTAAGTACTGTCTTAAATCTGGCATTAATTCGCAAGACTGGAAGGCAAGCTTTACAAGAAAAGTTTTCCTGGTCTTTGGGACTATAAGGGTGAGAAAGTTAAAGGCCACCATGCTGTTCTGGAGCCAGGGAGAGAGAAGATTGAAGCATTTCCTTGGTTACTGAGTCAACAAGGTAATGGTGCCATTTTATTACGCAGACTGAAGACTACAGACCAATCCCTGGGAGAAGTGAAGGCTGTGGAATGTTCAGGGCAGAGGAGGAAGTTGACCTTACGAGGTAGACATGGGCAATTTGGGGAAAAGTAGTTTGAGCCCAAGTACCTGCCAGTGCCCTTCAAAGGGATACACTCCAGAATAGGCACCTATTATCATTATTCATATGACTGTAGCCCCTAGGAGCCCTAGTCCAGGGCCTCATTGTGTAAAGCATAGTATAAACACAGAACAAACATGCCTAACAGAGATAGTTTAGTCACAAAGAAATCAATCCTGCTACAATACAGAAGGATTTACTAAATTATGAGACACTTCTCAGTAGCCTTCCAATCGAAATGACTCTAACCAGCTTTCCCACTGATGGACTGGTGATCCTTAGGGTGACCATACATCCCATTTTAGCTGTGATGTCCCTTTTTTTTAAAGCCCTGTCCTGGCTGTCCTGAATTTTTTTGGCAAAAGTGGGCATTTCTCCCGTTTGCTCTTGCCGAATGATCAAATTGGCAAGAGCAAATGGGAGAAATGCCCATGTTGGGGGGGTACAGTGAGGAGGAAAGTACAGGGGGAGAGCATAGATGCCAGCCTCTTGCAGAGCGAGATGGGGGGCAGGAAGTGTTCCAGTGCATGGGGGGCAGGCATGATTCCATGACCCGCAATAGTCTCAAGCGGGGGGGCGCGGAGGAAACTGGCATTGTTTGAGTGACAGTCTGGGGGGAGTGCCTAGGGTGAGCAGCTGGGGCCAGCCCACTGGGGGTGGGGCCTCAGACGAGCAGAGGGGCCAGCCCCATAGTGGGAGGTGGGAGCTCTTGTCAGCACTGCGTGGTGTCCTGTTTTTCCTTTGGGAAATACGGTAACCCTAGTGATCCTGCGGGAACTGAGTGAATTGTGAACACAATGTTTTTGGTGCTCTGGAGTACGGACACCAGCTGCCTCTCTGACCAAAAGGCAGATGCGCAAGAGGAAAGCAGTATGACTCTGGGGGCTCGGACTGGTTAATGGCAGTTGGCAGAACGCACCTGAGAAGAAGGTAATGAAGCTCACTGTGCTGTAAGGCCTGGGCTGAGGAAAGACACCTGCCACTAAGGGGGAATTGGCTAGTGATCAGGTTTGGGCAGGAAAAGAACTAATGGCAAGTGAGCCAAATGTAACCAGTGCTTGCCTGAGAATCCTGCAGTGGGTCACCTCTGACAGTGCCATCCTTTGCAGTCTGTCATTTGGAATTGCACCAGAATCCCAGATAAGATATGAGTAAGCAGCACTGTCCGGTGGAAGATTGAAACTCAAGAATCTAAGCTCTGGGCATACAAATATTTTTAGTTTTGCTATTAGAATCCTGTGCTTTAGTTAAACAACAATTCCTGTGCTATACACTGAAAAAACAAACCTGTTCTGATCGCAATCTGAATATATAACTCCCCCTCTGCCCCTGGTAAATAGCTTCTTTTATACTCAACATCTGTGGGAAAGGCTGCTTCCTATGCTGGCCGAGTGCCTGCCAAATGAAACCCAGAGGAAATTGGCCAGGCAGTTCTGCATGCTATTGTGAGGGAGGTCAAGGCCCAGGAACTGTTAGACCCCCAAGTGGGGCCCCAGGGCCAGACTACGGGTGCTCCGGCCTCCACCCCCCAACGGATTTTTCCCCCAGCCCTCAGAACTGCCACTGGTTATGTATCTGCTCTGAAAGCAGAACTTGCAACAGGAAAAGCAGCCTTGTGGTTAGCCAGCCTGAAGAGACACAGTTCCCCTCGCGACGGTTGCTTCCTGAGTAAAGATGTTAAGGCCCGTCTGCCTCCCTTGTATGGGCATATGTCACTCGCGACCCCTCAATTGGCTTATCACAAACTATGACGATAAATTTACTATATATTGCCGGTCCCCTCCCGGGGACGGGCAGAGAGCCCCCGAATTCCTGTCGAAACCGTATCCAGGCCTGATCACCTTGGACGCTCTCTCGGCTCACGCGTTTCCTGAAGCCTAACCGGTTGCCGGCCGTAATGAAACTTGTGTGGTTTGTATGTGTAAGTATAATTAGCTGTTAAGTATTCTGTACCGGTAGATAAGAGGCAAAGACTGATTCTAGCCGCCCTGAGACTCCTGCTAGGGGAAACCCGTTGACCAGGAAATCTCAAAAGCAAGGGGGATCAGTTAAGCCTCACAATTTGTTTAGGGAAATTAGTTGCTGCACTTATGATTACTAATAGCACCAATATTACTCCTACTAACCCCTGGAATGATTTAGATAACTATTGGGATTTAGAAAAATACCAGGGCCAGCTTTTATTTGTAATTGCAGTATTTGTATTATTTGCTTTGGTAGTGTGTTGTAAGCCCCAGATGTAACTGATCGTGTTTTCCCTTATCATTATCTGTGATTCATTTAATAAACCCTTATTCTCTTAAACACTAAGAGTGATTGCTTGCGTGCTCTCCGTCGCTACCCGTGGGGACTTGACACCCCCCCCAGGGCATCCAGTGATCGAACCTCCGCCCTACCCCAACGCTCATTACCCGGTAGATAACGGGCACCTGGTGGCCATATTGGTGGAGCAAGGGGCGAGAGTAATCTGTGATTAACAGGAACAACCTCTGATCTCTCACTCCTTGAACTGGTGGGGTTTGGGTACATTGTCAGGATGACTCACTCAGCCCCTTGCAAACAGGCTATTCTTGGATGGCATATCATCACAGCTTTGAAGAAGCAGAGAGAATATAAAAGCTTCTTCTTTTCTCTTCCTCTGCAAAAAAAGCAGTACATTAAACCTGGTATAAAAGCCTCCAAAATTAAAACACTATCAAAAATACCAAACCTGAGATGGTTGAATACCAGAATCAAAAATGTTTGTGTAAATCAATGTATTAATAGTGTGTGAACAGTTGTAGAATTGGTTGAAAACTGAAAAAAGTACCTGGACAATTATTTGGCCAATAATGTATATAGCTTTATTAGCTAAATGCATATTATCTACCAAAGTCCTCTGTAATGCAAAATTAAACTCTTACCTATGGACAGATTTCTGTGGTGCAGGTTCTAACTAGCGGCAGTGTGAAGGACATTCAGCCCAGAAATAAGTTTAAAATAGTTATTTTAAAAAACATTTTTGCCCTTTATGAAGTTCTCTTGGTATTTGTTTGACAGAATGTGACATGACACATGCCAGAAGTCACATTACACTCCACTGTGTTTGATGTCTAAGAACAATGTACACTTGGGTACCTTACGTGAACCAGGAAGTAAGGAGAGAATTTCATAGAGAGAAGAGAATTTTTAAAAAAAATTTAATTGCAACTTAGGCCTCTGATACAACTAACACTTTTGCAAATGCCTAACTTTACACACATGCATAAACCCACTGAAGTCACCAGGACTTCTCATGTTCTTAACATTAGCCATGTGCAAAAATGTCACAGGATCAGGCTTTGTCTTTTTACTTCATGTCTCCCACTGCCAGGTTAACTGGAAGAACTGAGTACAAAAATCCTTGTTTCACTTAAGTTTCATTTCCACTTCTCAATTTAAGGGATTGAAACGCTTAAAACAAGCAAAGCTAGAATTAACAATGGGATTAACCGTTATCACAGTGGCCATAAAAGGAGACTATCTTAATAACAGCAGGTTGAATACCACAAATTTTCTGCCAATGTTTGCTTGAATAAAAAAAGTGGATTTCACACTCCTTTGGCAGTCCTTTTCCGTTTTAGCAAATAACTTTACCCACAGGGATGTTCATCATCCCTTGAAATTTGTTTTTTCTATTACCAAATATTCATGGAAAGTAAACTTTGAAATCATAAACAAAAGAACTTGCAAGAAAAAACAGATTCTGTTAGTCATCTAAGTGAACAGAAACAATGCCTTGTGATCTCTGAGTCCAATCAAACTAATTACAGCATAGTTGAGATTCCAGTTATTAAATACTAGTAATGAATTTTCTTAATCTACAGACCATGAACTATTTCAGAAATAACTTTGACTAATGAATAAGTTTAATTAAATCATAAACTGCTCCAGAAGGAGGTTAAATTTAATCATTTGTTCAGATCCAATCTTAATACTCACCCAGTGTGTCAACTCATATGATATCAATGGCTGCCCTGAATGGAGAGGCCTACAAGTGGAAGGACTGGCCTGCTCTTACTTTGTTCTTGCTTGTGCGGATTTCAGTCAGACTTTTCACATCGTTGGTGTTTTTCACTAGAGATAAGGGCTCATGCAAACAGGAACAGGGTATAGTAAAACGTGAACACAAACCATTCCCTAAAACTGCCAGCATCCAAAGATTTTCAGTCTTTTTTCATTATGCCTGTATTTGCATCAGGTCTAGCCATTGTTTTACTTTCCCTGAAGTCCCTAGTAAATGTTACATTACTAGATTAAATGGGGCCCCCAACAAGAATTTGTTGTGCAGGCAGTGATTCATTGTGCAAATGCTTTTGTGAATCTGCACAATTTGTCAGATAGTGATAAATCACATGTGATGGTTTCAAGAAAAGAAGGATTATTAGAACACATATTTAGTATCCTCTCACAATTATCCAACCAAGTAACAAAGAAAAAGCCACTTGTTTACCCAGATTATGGGTCTGATGTACCTCACTACTGTAAGAAAGGCCCTTCTGTAGCTCACCTCATCCAAGGCTCTGATAATGCTTTATAATTATCAACTAATTTAGCCTCATAACACCCTGAGATGTAAGCATTTATTTAATCCACTACCATAAAAGAATGCAACTGCAGCTGATCAGCACAGACCAACATAAGGGTGCTTTACCTCCAGCTAGAACAGTGAATTGGTTTACACTCAGGTGTAGTAAAATGACTGAAAGCGTAGTACCGTTCACCTCATAGTTCTGTATGCTAAATTCTGTTCCTTAACTGTTACTGTTTTCTTTTAACATAATCTAATAGTAGGAGGTTGGTTTTGTTTTTACTATAATTGAAATTTGACTGAACTAGGTAGTAGAAAACCCATTTTCCTGTCCATTGCCATCGGTTGGACGCTCCATGCAATGAAGTTTACAGATAGAGATGACTGCTGCTACTTGTCTATGATTCTGATGTCTTAGACAAGATCTAGTCCTCAAATAATCAAGACTATAACCTGTCCCTCTGCAAGTAAAACATGCACCAAGGTCAGACCGTATATTACCTTCCATTCTCTAGCCAAGGCTTTTGTTTTCTTGCGGTTATAACTGCAGCCTTAAGAGCAGGCACCCCAGCGATTTTCTTCTGGAATAGGCATCCCCTTCTAACTACTGTTTTAGCAGTGCAGTTTCTGCTCGGACTGCATTGTTTTCTTGTATTGATTTCTTGAAAACATGAGATTGCAGTGACATTTACACAACACTAATTCACTGGCTGGAGGTCTCTGTTTTCCTTCTCTAACTGCTAAACTGGGGTGACAGAGGAAGCCACAGAAGACCTCCTAGAGAGTATGCAATACCAGTTACAGGAGCAAGACTGGCATGGAGCAGATCTCTGTCAAGAGAGTGAGACCAGCTCAAGACTTTCTAGTTTAAGAAGTGGTAACTTCATGCACGGAGAGGCTGGAAGGAGAGTTTCTGGCAGGTAGAGGATGCTACATACTTAGCTGAAATGAATGAAGCCTATCTTTGAGAACACTTTCAGTGCTGTTACTGCAAACTGTGCTGATGGTCCATCAGTTGTTATAATGCTATTATTTATTGCAGTGATGCAAAGGTACTCCAACTGAATTTGGGCCCCCATTGTTCTAGGTGATTTACATCCATGGTAAAACTTTCCCTGCCCCAAAGAGCTTACAATCTAAACAGACAGAGTGGGAGAAGGGAAACAGAGGCACAGCAACTTGCTCAGCCTCACACAGCAGGGCAGTAGCCATGCCAGGAGTAGAACCCCACTCCAGTGCCCGATCCACTAGACCATGCTGCCAACTGAATGATGGGAGTTTGAGAAGCTGCTGTCCATGATGCATGAAGATCAAGTTGCAGGGATGGAGAGCGAGGTTTACTGTAGGACCCAAGTCATTCCTTAATAGGCTAAAGAAAGTACCATGCTGTTTGCTATCAGAATAATAATCTGTGTGCAGATCATGCATTATTTCGAGTTTGAAACCAAAGGACAAAAGATTCAATTAAGAGTTCAGGTTCTGATTCAGGAGACTCCTGCTAACATCTCAAAACAATATTACTCTGCTTATTATTTAACATTTGTACTGCACTGGCTCTTGAAGGCCTCAAGCCTGTCAGGGCCCCATTGTGCAACATGCTGAACACACAGTGAATCAAGTTCCCTGCTCCCAAAGAGCTTATTAAAGCAAAGAAAATGGGTATCTATTCTTCAAGGTGTAAGTAGAATTTCAAAATGTACTGCACTACCATTTTAAATATATACCATGGCCAGTGACATAGCCAGGTTCTAAGAGCAGGGAGAGAGAACACAGAAAAAAGGGCGCCACCCGCTACAAAGCAGTGAAGAAAAAAGAAGAAAAACCCAAGTCTTGCCGAAGAACCCGCCGTGCCGAACTACCCACCGCTGAATTGCCAACGAAGACCCGGAGCAACTGAAGCACCTTCTGCCAAATTGCCGCCGAAGACCCGGAGCTGCCTGTGGGAAACTCGCACTGGAGCTGCAATGTAGCAGGCACCCCCAGCAGGCACAGGGAGGAGCATCACCCGGCTGCTAGAAAGCGAGGGTGGGGGGAGCAGGAGCTGCTGCCGCCGCAAGATGCACCCAGCGGAGCCCGAAGTGAGTGCCGTCGAAGACCCGGACATGCTGGGAAGCGCCGAGTGAGTGCTATGGGGAGCGGCTGCTCCCCCGCCAGCTACACTACTGACCATGGCCCAGATCCACAACCCCTTCCACTCAGCTGCTGTCTAATGCTGCAGGTGCCCAAGGGTATGTCTACACAGCAAAGACAAACTTGCTGCTGTGGGTGGAAGGGGCAGCGCTGAGGGGTCAGCCTCCCCCAGCCAGCCCACCTGTGCTGCCTAGCCCACGCCACTTGGGGCTCCAGCAGTGATTTAAAGGGCCTGGGGCTCTGGCCACTGCTGCAATAGCAGCAATGGTGGCCAGGAGCCCCAGGCCCTTTTAAATCGCCAGCACTGGGGCAGCTGCTCCTGGTCCGTCCCCCTCCGGGGGAGGACGGGCAATGATGTTAAAGCACTACCTTTGCCACAGCAGTGCTATAACTTCAGCTATGTACAGACTGATACCGGCGGCCACTTTTTACCAGTACACTGTACCAGCCTACTTTCACCCCTGCACCAATCTCATCTGCAGGGCCCAACCTGGTAGATGTGCTCTGGATGTACCTAGCGCCACACAAGAAGGCTGAGGAGGGAGGAGCAGGCCTCCGATAAGCTTAATGTCTAGGCTAAGGGTACTCATGAAATGAGGAGGGGTGATTTGAACAGGGATTTCCCAGCTCTCAAAGCAGCAAAGAATCCTGTGGCACCTTATAGACTAACAGACGTTTTGGAGCATGAGCTTTCGTGGGTGAATACCCACTTCCTCAGATGCATGCATGCATCTGAGGAAGTGGGTATTCACCCATGAAAGCTCATGCTCCAAAACGTCTGTTAGTCTATAAGGTGCCACAGGATTCTTTGCTGCTTTTACAGATCCAGACTAACACGGCTACCCTCTGATACCCAGCTCTCAAGTGGGTGATCTAACCACTGGACTATGGGATGTGAGGCTTCCTCAGACTTTCTTGTTGAATCTGTACCACTGTGTGTAAACAAATAAATATTCATTGGGCCAAAAAGAGTGAGAACAGCTCTATAGCCTAGTAACTAGCCCCATGTGAGAGCTTAGGATTTGAATAAGTCTTCCCTTCTCCTCAGCAGGCAGAGGAAGGAACTGATCCTTCATCTTCCACATACTAGGTGAGTGCTCTAACCACTAGGCTAAAGAATAGAAAGAAGGTAGGTTGAGTCTCAAGCTGTTTTGTGCAGAATTAGGCTGTGTTACCATGTTTCAATCCTTTTGTGGATCTGGGCCTGTGTTCTTCAGAATATAACATAGCATATATCCAAACTGAGTGAAGGCTAGGGTATCTCCTCAATGTCCCCACTATATACACTGCAGGAGCATACAGCAGATCAATAACTGTTTTCTTTTTTAAAAACAATTTTCCATTGTGAAAACTTTTTTCCTTCCTGATTTAGACCCTGATCCTGCAAGGAGCTTCTTGAAGGCAGAATTCCAATGTTTGTGAGGCTCTGCACACAAGCAGGGATCCACCCCCATGGAGCTCACTGCAGGATTGGGGCCTTGCCAAGCTATTGTGGGATGCAGTATTCAGGAAATTCACAAATATCTTGGGTGACATTGAGTCTTCTGGTATTTGTTGTGTTAGAGTGATGCATTCTGGGGAAGAGGAGGTAAACCAAAAAGCACCCAGATGTTTCCAAAGAACTTTAAGTTAGTTAGAAACTCTTTCTATGCCTAATGTCCTTGTTAGTGAGGCCATTCAGCACAGAAATCTTAAGTTTAACCTTTTGATTTGTGATGCAGATTGAACAAACTGGTGTCACATAGAGAAAACAATAAAATATACCAAGGAAAGAAGCTTTTTGAGCTGAAACTTTAATTTATTTCTGTTGAAGTAGCATTAATTTAGATTAAAATACTGTATAACTTCATGTTTCACAGTAGCAGCCGTCTTAGTCTGTATCCACAAAAAGAACAGGAGTACTTGTGGCACCTTAGAGACTAACAAATTTATTTGAGCATAAGCTTTCATGGGCTACAGCTCACTTCTTCGGATGCATAGAATGGAACACACAGACAGAAGATATTTATACATACAGAGAACATACCAACTGGAAGAGTCCAATCAATTTGAGATGAACTATCATCAGCAGGAGAAAAAATAACCTTTGAAGTGATAATCAAGATGATTCATAGAAGGTGTGAGGAGAACTTAACATAGGGAAATAGATTCAGTTAGTGTAATGACCCAACCATTCCCAGTCTCTCTCTATTTAAACCTAAGTTAATTGTATCTAATTTGCATATTAATTTGAGTTCAGCCGTCTCTCTTTGGAGTCTATTTTTGAAGGTTTTTTTGTTGCAAAATTGCCACCTTCAAGTCTGTCACTGAGTGGTTAGAGAGGTTGAAGTGTTCTCCCACTGGTTTTTGAATGTTATGATTGCTGATGTCAGATTTGTGTCCATTTATTCTTTTGCGTAGAGACTGTCCGGTTTAGCCAATGTACATGGGGGAGGGGCATTGCTGGCACATGATGGCATATATCGCATTGGTAGATGTGCAGGTGAACGAACCCCTGATGGTGTGGCTGATGTGATTAGGTCCTATGATGGTGTCACTTGAATAGATATGTGAACAGAGCTGGCATCGGGCTTTGTTGCAAGGATAGGTTCTTCTTCGAGTGATTGCTCATATCCATTCCAGTTAGGTGTGCGCGCCGTGCGTGTACATTCGTCGGAAAACTTTTACCCTAGCAACTCAGTGGGCCGGCAGGTCGCCCCCTAGAGTGGCGCCATCATGGCGCTTGATATATACCCCTGCCAGCCCACCCGCTCCTCAGTTCCTTCTTACCGCCCGTGTCGGTCGTTGGAACAGTGGAGCGCGGCTTAGCTGACCTCCACTTCCCTAGCTACTCGTAGTTCTCGTATATAGTTATGCAGTTATAATCCTTTTATATATATATTTGTATACTTATACGTTTTTCTTTGCTAACATAGTTAGTTTAGTAATTGTTAGCGGGGTTCAGGAAGTAGCCCCTTCCATGAACCTGGTGCCGGAGCCCATGCACGGCTCACCGGGTTTTAAAATGGGCTCGGCCTGCCAGAAGCCGATGCCGAAGGGAGATCCACACGGCTCCTGTTTGAAGTGCCTCAGGGAATCACACTTGACAGCTAAGTGCCCCATTTGCAAGGCTTTTAAGCCGAGAACAAAAAGGAGCGGGACTTTCACTTACCCCTCCACCTTGGGCGCCGAGCGATAATCAAGCGGCTGGCAGAAGCGCCTCCTCGGCACCGGACCTCGCCGGTACTGCCACGGCCTTTCGGCACCGGCCGTCGCCGGCATTGAAGTCGACTCGGCACCGCTCCCTTCCTCCGAGGTCGAGAGAGCCTATGATTCCTGCTGGTGCCTGACGGCTCCCCGGCACGCGCCGTGGTTGAGCCCCCTGCTCCTGCTGCTTCCGTGCCACCTGCATCGCAGCCAGAGAGCTCGTCTAAGTCGGATCGCCCGGCACCGGCACCTGCAGAGGCACCGACGACATCGGTACCGTCGATTCCAGTCCCCCAGGGCCATTGAATCCGGTGCCTGACAGCTCCCCGGCACGCGCCGTGGTAGAGCTTACTGCTCCTGCTGCTTCCGTGCCAACTGCACCACAGCCAGAGGGCTCGTCTAAGTCGGATCGCCCGGCACCGACACCTGCTGCGGCACCGACGTCGTCGGTGCCGTCGATCCCGGTCCCACAAGGGCCGTAGAATCCGGTGCCGGACGGCTCCCCGGCACGCGCCGTGGTTGAGCTACTGCTCCTGCTGCTTCCGTGCCAACGGCACCGCAGCCAGAGAGCTCGTCTAAGTCGGATTGCCCGGCACCGACACCTCGGAGGCACCGACAACGTCGGCACCGTCAATTCCAGTCCCACAAGGGCCGTCGAATCCGGTGCCTGGCGGCTCCCTGGCACGCGCCATGGTTGAGCTTATTGCTCCTGCTGCTTCTGTGCCGACGGCACCGTAGCCAGACAGCTCATCTAACTCGGATCGCCCGGCACCGACACCTACCGAAGCTCTGACGACTTCGGTACCGTCGATCCCGGTCCCACGAGGGCCGTCGAATCCGGTGCCTGACAGCTCCCCAGTATGCACTGTGGTTGAGCCTGCTGTTCCCTCCACGCCGGAGACATTACCAGCGGCGAGGGATCTCATTGCCATGACAGAGTCGATGCTGCCTGACCCCAGCACCGCCGGTGCGGGTAATACAGTCTCTTCATGTGACCGTCCTCTGTCAGCACAGCAGAGCGGCACTGTTCATGATCACGGTCCCGCAGACACTCCAGGTCCTGTCGGCACGCCCGACACCACTTACAGTCCCGGTGCTGTTTTCCTCATCGGTACTGGTCGCACTCGCTGCACCGGTCGGTATCCCGTTCGCCGACCCGCTATCAGCACCGTTCCGACTCCCGGCACCGCGACAGGTACCTTGACTCCTGTAGCCTCTCCCCGAGCCTCGAGATCTCGGTCGACCTCCCGGCACCGTTCTGGTTGCGGGTCTGGATCTCGTTCCAGGTACCGGTGCGCCTCCCGGTGCCGGTCCCCGGTGCCGAGTTGGGCAAGGTCCGATAGAGTCAGAGACTCTGCCTGTGCCTTCTTTTAGTACCTCCATGGTCATCCGGACACGCATCCGTGTCATCCCACATGCACAGATCTTATGCTCAGGACCACGATTCTGATACGATGGCCAGCGGGTGCCAGCCCCGAAACCGAAAGAGGCTTGGCGAATGAACCTGCTTGGCCGCCAGGTGTACTCTGCAGAGGCCCTGCAGCTCTGGGTAGCAAAGCAACAAGCCTTGCTTAGCTGCGATAATTGTAGCACCTGGGTGAAGGTAGTTTAGTTTATGGAGTTTCTCCCTCACAACTCCCGCCAAGAGTTCGCTGCCGTCTTGGAGGACGGGGGGAAAAAGGTACCCAGAGCATCCCTCCAGGCCTCGTTGGACGCAGCAGACTCTGCAGCCAGGACTCTGGCCTTTGGTGTCGCCATGAGGTGCATCTCATGGCTTCAGGTTTCAAACCTCCGGCCAGAGCTGCAGTATGCCATTCAGGATTTACCCTTTGTTGGTACAGGCCTCTTCGCGGCAAGGACAGCCCCAGGCTGCGAAGCCTGATGGACAATAAGGTCCTAATGCGCTCTCTCAGCATGCATATGCCAGCGACCAAGCGCAGGCCTTTTCTGTCCCCAGCTGCCATACTCTGTGCCTAGCCAGAGACAGGACTTTGGCAAACGGCGAGGCCAAGGTGGTCGCAGACGAACGTCAGGACCCCTAAAGAGCCAAGGTCAAGGTCCCTCGCAATTACCACTGGGACCAAAGACGAACCTTCCAAGGTGCGCCTGAGGGCGGTGTACCAGTCACAGGCCGGGATCCCAATCCCGCTTTCTCCTGGCGTGGCCCCAGTTAATTACAGATCGCTGGGTCCTGCACACGGTGGAACATAGGTACCACCTCTAATTTGTTCCAGCCCTGTCCCCCTTCAGCGGACGAAAGGGGCAAGGGGTTTTACCCCCATTATGCCCTAGTCCCCCACTCGAACGCAGGTCTCAGACCTTCCTAGTCCTGCACGGACTCAACCGGTTTAGGATAAGGTTGAAGTTCCGCACGGTATCCCTGGGAACCATTATTCCATCCTTGCCTCCTGGGGGCTACTATGCCGCCCTGGATATGAAGGACGCGTACTTTCGCAACGCCATCTTCCCTCCGCACAGGAGATACCTCCGCTTTCTAGCCAACTGTCAGTACTTCTGGTTTACGGCCATAGTCGCCGCCTACCTTCGCTGATGTCGGATATGCGTTTTTCCGTATCTGGATGATTCGCTTATCCGAGGAGACTCTGAGACACAAACCACTCAGCGCGTGGGCATCATCACGGTCTTATTCACAGGTCAAGGCCTGATGATTACTATAGAGCAATCCACTCTGGTTCCCACGCAGAGGTTGGACTTCCTAGGGGCTATCCTGGTCTCCTACCTAGCCGGAGCCTGCTTATCACAACTGCGGTTTTAGGCGATGGCAACAATCATCTGAGGTCTGCAGGCTTTCCCAACGACCTCGGCTCGTACTTGTCTCAGTCTCCTGAGTCCATGGTTGCCCGCAAGTTTGTAACCAAACACGCCAAGCTCCGCCTCCGTCCTCTCCAAGTCCGGCTCACCTCGGCGTACCACCCGGACAGGGAGCCGATGGTCATGGTAATCACCTCTGAGCTTAAGGCCTTTGGTCTTCTCGGGGGCTGGCATTCCACATCAATGCCCCAAAAATGAGAGTAGTCCGCCTGGCGTGCCAGGGGTTCCAGCGGCAGCTGCGAGGCCGTTGTATCTCGGTGTTTACAGCCAACACAATGGCCATGTGCTTCATGAATATCCAGGGAGGGACATGGTCCTCCCCCCCCTTTTTGTCAGGAGGCCATCCATTTCCGGGACTTTTGCATGGCCCACTCGATGGAGCTGGTGACGTCCTTTCTCCCAGGCGTTCGGAACGTCTTGGCGCTTTGACTCAGCAGGTCTTTCCTGTCTTACGACTGATCACTCTGCCCCTTGTGAGGCGTTCTGCTTTCCAGAAGTGGAGATGTTTCCTCACATAGACCTGTTCGCTCACCGCGAGAGCAGAAAATGCCAGATGTTCTGCTCCTTCCAAGGTCTCTCCTCGGGATCGATCTTGGACGCATTCCTGGTGCCGGGGAAAGGCCAACTTCGTTATGCCTTCCCACTGTTCCCACTGGTTCATTAGGTCCTGCTCAAACTCCGCAGGGGCAGAGCGCGCATCATCATGATCACTCCAGAGTGGTCCAGGCAGCACTGATATACCACGTTGCTCGGCCTGTCAATAACAGACCCAGTTACCCTGCCACCCCACCCAGACCTCATCACTCAGGGCAACGACAGGCTTCGTCACTCGGACCTGCAGCCTCTTCGCCTCACGGTGTGGCTGCTGCGTAACTGAGCCGGGGTGACAGGAAGCCTTCCACCTGGTCAACGTACCGGGCCAGGTGGAAGCGTTCTTCTACAGCTGCAATACGCTCGATCTTGCTCCTGCTGAGGTCTCGATCCCCTCTATTTGGCCTGCCTCTGGCCTTCAGCGGCAGGACCTGGCGGTATCATCGCTGAGGATACACTCAGCAGCCATCTCTACCTTTCAGCCAGGCTAAGGTGGACGTTCCGTGTTCTCACGCTCTATGGGTTCGAGGTCCCTCAAGGGCTTGGAGCGCTTGCACCCTCGGGTGCGCCGCCCAGCCCCAACCTGGGACCTCAACCTAGTTTTAACCAGACTTATGTCTCCCCCAGTCGAGCCGTCCACGACTGGCCCTCTGCTATACTTGTCTTGGACGACATCTTTCCTCGTAGCTGTTACATCAGCCAGACGGGTCTCCGAGCTCAGAGCTCTTACGGTGGTTCCGCCGTACACTAGGTTTCACAGAGACAAGGTGCAGTTATGACCGCACCCGGCTTTCCTCCCTAAGGTGGTTTCGGCCTTTCATGTTACCCACAGCTCAACGCAATGGGCACAACCATTGCACTCCTTGAACATCTGTGGAGTGCTCGCATTTATATTGCGCTGACAGAACCATTTCGTAAGGTGCCCCAGCTCTGTCACGGTAGCGAGCCAAAGGGAGGGCTTGCTTGTTTTCCTCTCAGAGGATCTCATCTTGGGTGATGGCGTACATCCGCACTTGTTATGATTTGGCTCATATTTCCCCAAGCCACATCATCGTACACTCTACCAGGGCTCAGGCTTCATCTGCCGCCTTGCTGGCTCGTGTTCCTACCCACGAGATCTGTTGCGCAGCTCCATTGGTCCTCGGTCCATACCTTTGCTTTGCAGTATGCCCTGGTTCAACAGTCAAGAGAGGCTGTAGCCTCTGGCTCAGCAGTTTTCATTCTGCCACATTTCACTCCGACCCCACCGCCTACGTAAGGCTTGGGATTCACCTAACTGGAATGGATATGAGCAATCACTCGAAGAAGAAAAGACGGTTACTCACCTTTGTAACTGTTGTTCTTCGAGATGTGTTGCTCATATCCATTCCACACCCGCCCTCCTTCCCCACTGTCGGAGTAGCCGGCAAGAAGGAACTGAGGAGCGGGTGGGCCGGCAGGGGTATATATCAAGCGCCATGATGGCGCCACTCTAGGGGGCGACCTGCCGGCCCACTGAGTTGCTAGGGTAAAAGTTTTCCGACGAATGTGCATGCGCGGCGCGCACACCTAACTGGAATGGATATGAGCAACACATCTCGAAGAACAACAGTTACAAAGGTGAGTAACCGTCTTTTCCTGGGTTAGTGTTTGTTGTATGGTGTCCACTATACTTACCTACATGCCTCCAGCTTCCATCCAGGACACACCACACGATCCATTGTCTACAGCCAAGCTCGAAGATATAACCGCATTTGCTCCAATCCCTCAGACAGAGATAAACACCTACAAGATCTCTATCAAGCATTCTTAAAACTACAATACCCACCAGCTGAAGTGAAAAAACAGATTGACAGAGCCAGAAGAGTACCCAGAAGCCACCTACTACAGGACAGGCCAAACAAAGAAAATAACAGAATGCCACCAGCCATCACCTACAGCCCCCAGCTAAAACCTTTCTAGCGCATCATCAAAGATCTACAACCTATCCTGAAAGTTGATCCCTCACTCTCTCAGATCTTGGGAGACAGGCCAGTCCTCGCTTATAGACAGCCTCCCAACCTGAAGCAAATACTCACCAGCAACCGCACACCATACAACATAAACACTAAATGGACATAAATCTGACATCAGGAATCATAACATTCAAAAACGAGTGGGAGAACACTTCAGCCTCTCTAACCACTCAGTGACAGACTTGAAGGTGGCAATTTTGCAACAAAAAAACTTCAAAAACAGACTCCAAAGAGACTGCTGAACTCAAATTAATATGCAAATTAGATACAATTAACTCAGGCCTAAACAGAGACTGAGAATGGTTGGGTCATTACACTAACTGAATCCATTTCCCTATGTTACATTCTCCTCACACCTTCTATGGGTCATCTCGATTATCACTTCAAAAGTTTTTTTTTCTCCTGCTGATGATAGCTCATCTTAATTGATTGGACTTTTACAGTTGGTATGCATACTTCCACCTTTTCATGTTCTCTGTATGTATAAATATCTCCTGCCTGTGTGTTCCATTCTATGCATCCGAAGAAGTGAACTGTAGCTCATGAAAGCTTAAGCTCAAATAAATTTGTTAGTCTCTAAGGTGCCGCAAGTACTCCTGTTCTTTTTGTGTATAACTTTTTCAGTATCGCTTGCAAACAAACATACGCATAACTGGTGAACCTACTGAAGTCAATTAGATTAGTCACATGAGTAAAGTTATTCACATGCTTAAAATGTTTGCAGAACTGGGGGCCTACATTTTTAAACGGGGAGCATCTGTTAATGGCAATTGTTTGAGCAATAATAATCAGTAAGATTATTAAAGTGTTTTTTCATTAAACTTTTCATAATCCCGTATAAAATTTCTCAAAATATTGTATGTCTCTAGTGAGAGAGGTATATATGTCAGTGTTTGACAGCCATCATTGTATTTTGCTTCAGTGCGGGGTTTTTATTTCTGCCGTTGGAAGCCATTTCAGAAAGAAGAATTTTGCTGACCCCAGTTTTGCTATGAACCCAAACAGAGAATTTTTTCTTTTCCAGTGGTTTTCTACATTTCTCATTGTGTAGGCCTTTGGTAAAATATCTTTTCATAGATTACATCATCTTGCAACTCCCTTTTAATCATTTCCTGCTTGGTTCTCAAATTATTTCATTCCGCAGACCAGCAGGAAAAGCACTAGGGTCCACAGTGTTAGAAGTACTGTGCTATTATATGAGAATAAGAATATGAAACTGACTTAAAAATTCATGGGGGTGAAAATATATTGCAACTGGGCCTGGAACAGCAAGGAGCTAACAAATCCTGTGAGGTGCTAATTGCCCTCTGCTCCCAGTGATTTCTAAGAGGGAATACAGAGTTCTCAGCACTTTGCAGTACTGAGCATGTTGCAGTATCAGGACCCTACAGTATTCACAAAGATTTATGATGCACATGATTAACTGTACACACTGTAAGTGGTCCCATTGACTTCACCTATGACCCATGTGCAAGTCGTTGCAGGATTGGCAGGGCTGCCCAGAGGGTCCCCCACAAGAATATAGTATTCTATACTATTGCAACTTTTTTTATGGAAGAGGCCCCCAAAATTGCTTTGCCCCAGGCCCCCAAATCCTCTGGGCGGCCCTGAGGATTGGAGCCTACATGATTCGTCAAATCCAAGCTAAGTGAAATGCAGATAGAAAAACAGCATAAAGGGTGAAAACATAAATGATATTTATTTTTAATGTTATATTTTAACAATCTAAAGTATTTCTAGAAATACAGGAAAGGACTTCTTTAAAGTACATGATTTTTTTTTCTTGGCAGCATTCATTTTAAGATCTCTGCTATTACAAAGAAGAATTAAGAATAACTAGAAACAATTTGGGATACAGTGGGAATTGGGAAATTAAAGGATAAAGCAGAACAATGATAACTAATGTCAGATGATAAATGTAGAACTTTTATTTATTCCATATGACTTGAAAATACTTTTTACATACTTGGTCCTCATAACTGTTTTTTAGAAGAGGAGTAAAAAAAGATGGAATTTATTAAAAGGAATAAAGTGAATGACAGTTACTTACCAATACTAATAGATTACGGAAAGAAAGTGGCTGTTAAAACCATTCTTTTGGCTCCAGCATGCACTTTACAGTTGTCTCCATGCCTCAAGTAATGTGAGTTATTCTCTGCATCTCTTGTAAAGTCAGAATAGGACAATTTACTCACCACACGTTTAGCTGTGCTACTCTAGGAATCAAATTCATCAGGCAGGGATGCAAGGCCAGAGAAATTAGAAGTTCTGTATTGTTGCTAGTGTTTTCTAAGAGTGTTTTTTTCTCCACATGCTGAATGTTTCCATCTTTTAAAGGACAGTGCACCTTCAGCTCTACCCTCATTGGCTTGATGGTGTGGAATGCACAGGGCCCCTCACTGATTTGGCCTTCAGATAGCATAATCACAAGGCCTTCTAAAGCTAATGAACATATTAGGAAACTCCTTTCCTTTCTTTAAAGGAGAAGAGTGAGAGACTCCGGGTATGGCTACACTTGGAGATGTGCAGCGCTGGGAGTTACAGCTGTGTTTGTACAGCTGTGTAGGGAAAGCGCTGCAGTGTAGCCACACTGACAGCTACCAGCGCTGCAGTGTGGCCACATTAGCAGCATCTGCAGCGCTGTTGGGAGTGGTGCATTGTGGGCAGCTATCCCAGCATTCAAGTGGCTGCAACGTGCTTTTCAAAAGAGGGGGGTGGGGTGGACTGTGACAGGGAGTGTGGGGGAGACAGAGAGAGTGGATTTTTGGAGCTGACACTGTTCTCAGCTCCCTGCCTTGCAAGTTCTAAGGACTGGAAGATACACAGTGCCTACCTTCAATCATTTTGACCTTTCCCCCACCTGTCTCTTATTCACTAAATGCAAATTATGTACTCCTAAATAGTCTTTAGACCATATAAGCAGCTGCTCAACACTACCCCCCCACCAAGCAAACAGTTGTGAACATTCCAAAGCAATTCGCCTGCCTTCGCTCGCTTGCTGGAGCAAAGAGCAGCTGTGTTTGTTTTTTAGCTAAGTAGCTACGGGGAGATCGGAGTTCAGCCATTCTGGTTTGTTGTGGACAGGAATTCTGGGATACCTCCTAATACCCTGGAGGCCAATAACAGCACTGTTGGTGACTACACTTATGCCCAGCGCTGCATCACCAGCGCTGGAATCGCTACACCCCAAGCAAACCAGCTGTACAGCCAGCGCTGCAACCAGGGAGTTGCAGCGCTGGCCGTGCTTTGCAAGTGTGGACACAGAGTGAGTTGCAGCACTGTAACCCCATCACCAGCGCTGCAACTCTCCAATGTAGCCATGCCCTCCATTAAGTCCCCTAGGAACTTGCTATTGCCAATCCATTGAATGTGAAAGGCATTGGAGTGATGGGTGGTAGTACAGTACCTAAGGACATGGCTACACTTGCAGATGTAGAGCACTGGGAGTTAAACCAGCCCTTGGAGACAGCAGCAGGGAAAGCACTGCTGTGTGTTTACACTGTCAGTTTACACTGTCAGTTGCAAGCGCAGTGCAGCTCTTGCAGTGCCACAGAGACCAGTGCATTGTGGTAGCTGTGCCAGTGGCTGCAGAGTGCTTTTCAAATGTGGGGGAGAGGGAGGTGGAGTGTGACAGGCAGTGTGTTGTGCGTTTTTGCAGGGCAGAGAGTGTGTCAGCATGCTGTCTTGTAAATTCAGACAGCAGCAGGGGAAACCCCTGACATCAGCCCTTCCCCTACCCCCTTGCACACATGCCTGCAGCAACAGCACAGTAATGGTTTGCTTTGTCCCAGAGTAGATAAGCATGCTGGCTTTAAGAAACAGAGCTTTGAAACTCAATAATAGTGAGGGATTTCAATTATCCCCATATTGACTGCGAACATTTCACTTCAGGATGAAATGCAGAGATAAAATTTATCGATACTTTAAATGACTGCTTCTTGGAGCATCTGGTACTGGAACTCACAAGGGGAGAGGCAACTCTAGATTTAGTCCTGAGTGGAGTGCAGGAGCTGGTCCAAGAGGTAACTATAACAGGACAGCTTGGAATTAGTGACCATAATACAATAACATTCAACATCCTTGTGGTGGGAAGAACATCTCAACAGCCCAACACTGTGGCATTTAATTTCAAAAGGGGGAACGATGCAAAAATAAGGGGGTTAATTAAACAGAAGTTTAAAAAGTACAGTGACTAAAGTGAAATCCCTGCAAGCTGCATGGGAGCTTTTTAAAGACACCATAATAGAGGCCCAACTTCAATGTATACCCCAAATTAAGAAACACAGTAAAAACTGAAAAAAGAGCCATGATGGCTTAACAACCATGTAAAAGAAGCGGTGAGAGATAAAAAGACTTCCTTTAAAAAGCGGAAGGCAAATCCTAGTGAGGCAAATAAAAAGGAGCATAAACACTGCCAAATTTAGCGCGAGAATGTAATAAGAAAAGCCAAAGAGGAGTTTGAAGAATGGCTAGCCAAAAACTGTTTTGTTTTGTTTTTTTTCTTTAAGTACATCAGAAGCAGGAAACCTCCTAAACAACCAGTAGGGCCCCTTGACAATCAAAACACAAAAGGAGTGCTTAAAGATGATAAAGTCATTGCGGAGAAACTAAATGGATTCTTTGCTTCAGTCTTCACGGCTGAGGATGTTAGGGAGATTTCCAAACCTGAGCTGGCTTTTGTAGGTGACAAATCTGAGGAACTGTCAGATTGAAACGTAACTAGAGGAGGTTTTGGAATTAATTGATTAACTCAACATTAACAAGTCACCGGGACCAGATGGCATTCACCCAAGAGTTCTGAAAGAACTCAAATGTGAAGCTGCGGAACTATTAACTAAAGTTTGTAACCTGTCCTTTAAATCAGCTTCAGTACCCAATGACTGGAAGTTAGCTAATGTAACACCAATATTTAAAAAGGGGTCTAGAGGTGATCCCGGCAATGACAGACCGGTAAATCTAACATCAGTACTGGGCAAATTAGTCGAAACAATAGTTAAGAATAAAATTATCAGACACACAGAAAAACATAAACTGAGCAATAGTCAACATGGTTTCTGTAAAGGGAAATTTTGTCTTACTAATCTATTAGAGTTCTTTGAAGGGGTCAACAAACATGTGGACAAGGGGGATCCAGTGGACATAGTGTACTCAGATTTCCAGAAAGCCTTTGACAAGGTCCCTCACCAAAAGCTCTTATGTAAATTAAGCTGTCATGGGATAAAATGGAAGGTCCTTTCATGGACTGAGAATTGATTAAAAGACAGGGAACAAAGGGTAGGAATTAATGGTAAGCCCTCAGAATGGAGAGGGGTAACTAGTGGTTTCCCCAAGGGTCAGTCCTTGGACCAGTCCTATTCAACTTATTCATAAATGATCGGGAGAAAGGGGTAAACAGTGAGGTGGCAAAGTTTGCAGATGATACTAAATTGCTCAAGATAGCTAAGACCAAAGTGGAGTGTGACAAACTTCAAAAAGATCTCACAAAACTAAGTGATTGGGCAACAAAATGGCAAATGAAATTTAATGTGGATAAATGTAAAGTAATGCACATTGGAAAAAATAAGCCCAACTATAAATACAATACGATGGGGGCTAATTTAGCTACAACAAGTCAGGAAAAAGATCTTGGAGTCATCGTGGATAGTTCTCTGAAGATGTCCATGCAGTGCGCAGAGGCAGTCAAAAGCAAACAGGATGTTAGGAATCATTAAAAAGGGATAGAGAATAAGACTGAGAAAATATTATTGCCCTTATATAAATCGATGGTAAGCCCACATCTCAAATACTGCATACAGATGTGGTCTCCTCATCTCAAAAAAGATATCCTGGCACTAGAAAAGATTCAGAAAAGAGCAACTAAAATGATTAGGGGTTTGGAACGGGTCCCATATGAGGAGAGATTAAAGAGGCTAGGACTCTTCAGCTTGGAAAAGAGGAGACTAAGGGGGGATATGATAGAGGTATATAAAATCATGAGTGATGTGGAGAAAAAGTGGATAAGGAAAAGTTATTTACTTATTCTCATAATACAAAAACTAGGGGTCACCAAATGAAATTAATAGGCAGAAGGTTTAAAACAAATAAAAGGAAGTTCTTCTTCACGCAGCGCACAGTCAACTTGTGGAACTCCTTACCTGAGGAGGTTGTGAAGGCTAGGACAATAACAGCGTTTAAAAGAGAACTGGATAAATTCATGGTGGTTAAGTCCATTAATGGCTATTAGCCAGGATGGGTAACAAATGGTGTCCCTAGCCTCTGTTTGTCAGAGGATGGAGGTGGATGGCAGGAGAGAGATCACTTGATCATTGTCTGTTAGGTCCAATCCTTCTGGGGTACCTGGCATTGGCCACTGTTGGTAGACAGGATACTGGGCTAGATGGACCTTTGGTCTGACCCGGTACAGCCGTTCTTATGTTCTTATGAAAGGGGATATCCCCATGCTTGCAGCTGAGTTCAAAACAATGACAAGAATGGCCACTTGACTTCAAGGGAGTATGGGATGTATCCGGAGGCCAATCAAAGTGCAGTAATGAAACACGTTGTCCACGCTGACTCCCGGGCATTTCAGCCAGGGTGCAGCACGTTCTATGTTTCTTGTGGAGGTAGATTACCAAGAGTGCTCCAGCTGCAGAGTCCAGGCGCTCTAAGTGCTTTGCCAGTGTGGACCCCTCAGGAGTTAGGGCACCCAGGGCTGATTTAATGCGCTCTAACTTGCAAGTGTATCCAAGGCCTTAGATGGATTTCCCACTCCCAGGAAAAAAAAACCCAGTGGAGTGCCAAGGACATGTACTGATCTGATTCTCACTTTTAATTATGACTTAATTACATTATTGATAATCCATATTATAACCTAAAAGCCAGTTCTGTTTTATATAAACACTGGTGCACATTTTTCAAAAGACTGCTCAAGAATTACAAGTCTGTTCATGAAGTGAATTAACAGGACAAAGGGATACTGTGAGAAAGTAACTATGCTGAAAAGCTGACACTACTGTATGAATTGAGAAGTGGTCACATATCAGTTTTATCACAAATTGCATAGATGGTGACTCGACAGGCTTCTATCACAGCAGCAGATTTGCTGAGATTATACTTAAAAAGCTTTTCTGCTGTTGGCTAAGGAAGCTACTCCTACCAGTGCAAAACCCTAAATTAAGTATGAGATTCTAAATTATGTGTGTCCTTGACAAATGTGTATTATTGGGGTGAGGGGGACATTTGTTGAAATCCTTACCAAGTTGTCAGATTTCTCTATAGAAGCTGGAGTCAACAGTGGCAATGCTAATATCTATTAAGTCCTCTTAGAGGACTTGCTGTGACAATGAGACTGCAGTGATGTTGTTGGTTGAAGATCTCCTCCTGGTGATAGCTGAAAATCAGGTGGCTGAGCTGAAACTTTTAGATCTGTCAGCTGCCTGTAATACTTTGAAGACAGCTTCAGATACATCAAGAATAGATGAAGTCACACCCATTTTCCTTCTAAGAGAAGTTCTGTTAGGCAATTATTCATCCACCCCAAGAAATCCCTTCTATAGGATTTTGAAGATTTCCATCCTGTCAGCTCTCTTGTTCAACCTGTATATGGGCCAATAGGAAGGTCAGTGAGAGAGAATGGGGTTACAGTGTCTTAAATATGGAAAGACTCTGCTTATGCAAAAGCAGCAAAAAATCCTGTGGCACCTTATAGACTAACAGACCTTTTGGAGCATGAGCATGAGCTTTCGTGGGTGAATATCCACTTCCTCCAAACGTCTGTTAGTCTATAAGGTGCCACAGGATTCTTTGCTGCTTTTACAGATCCAGACTAACATAGCTATCCCTCTGATGCTCATGCAAAGCAATTTACCCTGTGATTCACAGATACCAGGGCATGGACAGTTAAATGAGGCTTACCCTGGGTCACACTGATGCAATGCTTTTGGATTTTATTCTAAGAGAAGGATTGCTGAGGATCTATGTAATTTAAATAGCATCTTTCCCTGAAATTTCCCACTTCTCCAAGTTCTTTATGGTATCAAAACACTATCCAGAAAGAACATGCAAACAATAACAGTTGATGTGATTTTAAGCACTGGGATTCAGGTGGTCTTGGATCACTCTCCAGCTCTGCCATAGACCATCTGTGTGACCTTGGACAAGTCACTTGTAGGTAGATTTTTTTTCAAAAGCCCTTAAGGGTATATCTACACTGCAGTTAGACACCCACAGCTGGCCCATGCCTGCTGACTCAGGCTATGGGCCTTGGGCTAAGAGGCTGTTTAATTGCAGTGTAGATGCTCAGGTTGCAGCCCAAGCTCTGGAACCCTCCCCACTCCCTTAACCTGAACCCCACAAGCCTGAGTCAGTTGGCAGGAGCCAGCCTCAGGTTTTTTTAATTGCATTGTAGACATATCCTAAATGACTTGGCCTCCTAAATTCCATTTCAAAAGTGATTTGGGCACTCGATTTAACCGTCAGTCTCACTGCCTCTCAGTTCCTTATCTGTCAAATGGGGACACTATTTCTTTGTCTGTCTTGCCTAGTTAAGGGGCAAGGACTGTCCATAACTGTGTATGCATGGTACCTAGACCTCCAGAGCTATTACAATACTGCTAAGAAGAATAATGTTGTTGTAAAGAAAGGGCTTTGCAGATCATTAGTCTTTCTATATAGGAAGGCCTAATAAATTACATTGAAATAGATTCTCACTTGCCAGCCACCCTCAGTGGTGGATGCCCAAACTGTGACTTTTTTTATATAACATTGAAAGGGGCAAAGGACACATGGTGTATGTTGGCACTTTTCGGCTACTGTCATTAAGATAAAGACTCCTGAATGAGCTGCAGGGCCAGTGCAAGGAAGTTTCGTGCCCTAGGAGAAACTGCCACCTTATGCCCCCCCCCGCCAAACCCTGCAGCAGCTCCTCCCTGAGGTGCCCCCCCGTGGCAGCTGCCCACCCCAGCTCACTTCTGCACCTGTCGCCGGGCTCATGCCACGTGCACTAAGCAGAGCTGTGGCGCTCTGCCCAGCCGCCAGTGCCACCTCCGGCAATAGGAAGAATCACATGGGATGGAGCGGCCGCTGCACTGGGAGGGAGAGGGAGTCTGTGCCACCAGCAGCCCAACCCCCTGGGCTGACTGTCGTCATCGGCGCGCTGACCCAGGGGAACCTCTGGGCTGCCTGCTGGCAGCTCAGCTCAGTGGCCACTGAAAGGCTTTAAAAAAAAAATTGGGAGCGCCGCTTTTTGGCGCCCCCAAATGTTGGCGCCCTAGACTACCGCTTAGTTGGCCTAAATGGTAGCACCAGCCCTGATGAGCTGTAAAACTGAGCTGACTGAAGCAAAGAGGTTCCTCTTCATTGGTTTTCTACTCATTATTTGCTTGAATGACTACAAGAATAATAAACAAAACAAAATACAACTGTGCATGAATATGAAGCATATAATAAGTACAGCAGATGTTCTGTTCACTTATACTCATTGAAGCCTAATTGTCTGGCTGATTGCTCTTCACTATCTATTTGTGATAATCACATTGGAAGTCCAGGACTGGGAAGCAGGTTTTAAATCCAATTCAGAGATGCTCTGCCTGGCAAACACCTAGATTCGGTGGACACCCCTCAAATTACTTCTGATGCAGGGATACTTTGACCAGCATGATTTAGTATCATTACAAAAAGTACCAGCTCATAGTCTCTTTCTGATATCGTAACAGTGCCACTAAAGAATTTCAGTATATGGCTGTACATTCTAGAGGAGCAGCAAAACACATGGCAGTGCTCATAACAGGTCAAAAGTGACACACACAGGTAACCAACTTTATCCTGGGTCTCCAGATGTGATGCCAAAAGCTTGCCAGAATTGGTCCAACTGTTATTTTGTCAGTTACTACCAGACATAGGGTTTCTACATATTCTGCCAGGAAAAATCCACAAATAAAAGCATTTTAAGGTTGACACAATCTGTCACTTAAACCCTCCATACATTGTGGAATAAATAAAGTATTAGAGAAATATGGGCAAGCTTAAAACATCCTTATTTCAGTTTCTAGGCAGATAATTTGACACCAGTTTAATCATGAGAGACTGTAATGTACAGCTTTTCCGTGCTCCCCATTTCTATCAGAGTTCCAGATTCACACCCAGAGTGCTGATAATGGGAAGAAATGGGCATTTACATTATTTGATTTACATACATATTTTGCAAGTAAAACATTTTCCTGTTTCAGGTAGGCTCTTAAATCTATTTGTTTTTTAAAAAAGAAAAAAAAATGAATATTGGCTCTGCTTGGCTCCAGACTGCTGTCTTTAAAATAGGTAAAAAATTATTGTTAGCACTACTTTATACTTTTACCTTTTTGTAAAGAAACCAAATAATGATTTTAAAAAAGCTAGTTTAGACAAAGCATGCTAAACCATGAAGCAGTGGGGTAATAAAATTCTAAATTTCTGGTAGACACAGTACAAATAAGGTCTGTTTGTCAGTCATAATATATCAGTTAACTATCCACCCCAGGGAGGCTGCATATAGTTTGAGAAGGAAAATAGATTCTTTTCAAATAAATACCAATTTATAATTCTAATAAATGGCCTTTCTGTGACTAAATTAGTAGTGGTAGTACATGCTGCACTGCCACTCATAGCCTCTAGGTGGTATGCAATACTCAGTTTCAAATGTCACTAAATTAGTTCCTGGCAATGCCTAATCTCACTGCTGCCGTCTTTATTGTACAAGGGGGAAAAAATCAGAGTGGCTCTGAAAGGGAATGTCATGTTCTAAAATCGCAATTTTAAATAAAATCCTGTGTGAGCTGTAATGGTCTGTAATTTGCCAAGCATGATCTGCATTTCAAAACCCTTTGAAATATAAAGTACAAGTAGTTCTAGACCACATGATGTAGAAAATGATAGACTTACATAAGCCTAAGTTTAATGTTTTTTTAAAAGAGCTATAGGTTGGTAAAGAATAAAAAAATAAGTTCAGGATTTCTGTTGCATAAACACAGTTCTTTTACCGATGATAGATAAATCTACATGTCCTATTAATTGGTAAATTTTACAATGAAGCTCTTTCACTACAACACTGAACTTCCATTTTCCTTTTAGTGACTGATATTTATTGAATGTGAGCTATGACAAAAAAATCCAGTCTTTACAATATTGAACATATTTAGGAAAGAGAAAAGTAAATCCAAAGCTAAAATTCATGAGAGAAGCTGAGAAGTTTTGTTTTGAAAACTCTCTGAAACGATCAGCTGTTCTTGGGCACTCCTGTTCATTCTCACCAAGCACAGAAACCTAGTTCTCTAAGTCTTTTTCTAACATGAACTCCAAGAGTACAGTGCTTTTCTTTCAGTACCTGGTGTAATGAACCCAACTGTGGCTACATATAACAGAAATCACGCCAACAAAAGGAGAAGCATTAACTGCTTGGACCAGCCCGAGTGGTAGTACTTTGCACTGTGATGGGAGAGACCCTTGTTCAGTTCCTGGCTTTCATGCTCGAGATTAGCAGGGTTTGGGAGCTTTGTGGATGGCATCAGACTTGCATTCTGGCAATGAAATCCTGGAATCATTGAACTCTTACCATTGACTGCAATAGGGCCAGAATTTCAACGTGAAGCAGGACAAGGAAGAGTGCTTCGTTTTGCTCAGCAATGACTCTTCCACTAGGTAACTTGTCCCAATCTCATCTTCAGAAGTCTAGGCCTCACCGGGTTCCTAGTCGAATGACAGTCACATCATAGAAAAACACTACGCTACGCTAACCTCAGATGAAAGCTAAGGACTGGAGAGGTGTGGAGCCAGAAGTTCCCTCAACCTTAATCATGGTCAGAGATCAAGCATTTTGGCAGGATGTGCATTGTTGCTGGCTGCTTATCTGTCCTGTGGGCTTCAGTCTCAAAGGCTGCCAATCTGGAACATCTCACTAGCCCTAAATTAATCTTAAACTGCTTCAGACGAGTGCAGTAATGGTGGGATGTTTGTCTATCATCTATCTATCTATCTATCTATCTATCTATCTATCTATCTATCTATCTATCTATCTATCTATCTATCTATCTATCTATGTATCTAATCTCAGCTTTTCTTTTTGGTGTCACTTGGTGATTGCTTTTTGATGATGAATAATTACTCTTTGGGGCAGTGACTTTTGTTAATGATGGGTGAAATCCTGGCCCCATTAAAGTCAATGGCAAGAATCCCATTGACTTCAATGGGGCGAAGATTTCATTCTATATAGCTTTATATAGTACCTAACACAATAGGGCCCACTCAGGTTGTAGTTTTTAGGGGCTACTGCAGTATAAATGTTAAATAATAACAGCATTAAATATATTGATTTATGTTAGATTCATAGATCTTTGAGGCCAGAAGAGTCTCATCTAGCCTGACCTGAACAATGCAGGCCAGGGGTCTTTCATGAACTTATTTCTGCTTCAAATCCAATATAAAGTCTGGACTGTGATATATACGACTACACCCTATCATGCTGGCCATTACTGTCTCATTGTTTTGTTCTACTCCCCCACATCTGTGTCCATCTGGTGTCTCTGATCTTACACTTGAATTGTAAGGGACTGACTTTTTGTTCTGTGTTTGTACAGTGCCTAGCACAATGGGGTCCCCGATCCATGACGAGGGCTTCTAAGTGCTTCAGTAATACACATAATAAATAACATTCAGGTGCGCTGTTTCCTCCCAGAGAAGCCAGTCATAACCCACCTAAACATGGTTGAGTTAATATATTGTCCTAACTAAGGAAAATAATTGATCTAATGATACCAACAGCATGCGTAATTTTGGGGTTGCATTTTTCTTACTTTTTGTAATCGCTGTGTGCATTTAAAAACTCAACTGTTCTATATCATTTTCACTATTTCTACTTCAAGAAACAATTCTATACTTTAAAAAATGAAAGCAAAAGATTTGCTAAATAATGGCCTCTCTGTGTGATCAGAGCCCACAAGTACCAAGCTGAAGGGGAATCCTGTAGTGTCCTCCTGAACAGTAGATTGCTTTCTGTAACATGGAGCCTTGAGGGAATGCTTAAGAGTAAAGGATCCTCAGAGCTCAAAGACAGCCCATATTCAAATAAAATAGCTTATGAAAAGGCCTTTAGCATAATTGTTCTATAAAATAACACCTGAAGCCATAGCCTAAACCGATGTAAGTAGGTCTCTCTCTTCACATCTGTGGCTCTACACCAGTTTACACCAATGGAGAATATGACCCTGGGTGTGAATTATTTAAAATCTACAGGTTTGTTTCTCTAAAATGACCCTTTATAAATTAGTTTTAACAGTTTTTTTATTGTTAAACAATGTAATAGTGTTGTAGCTGTGTTGGTCCCAGAATATTAGAGAGAGAAGGTGGGTCTCTGTTACACAACAAAAGGAAATAAACCTTCAATTAAAACAGGAGTGAAAGAAAAACTCCAAGTAACATACTGTGGAGGAGGGCAGAACACAACAAGGGGAGAGAGGATTCATATCACACCTGGCCTCTGCCTCTCCTTGTGTTTTGCCATTCTGAAGATGAGTGGCAAGGTTTGACATTATTAGGAGTATTAGATGGCTCAAAAGAATTGGGCTCCCAGGAGCAACTCTTCTGTCTGTACTGAGCTTGAGTCTGTGAAGGGAGTGCCCTCTGGGAGCACTACTGCAGGGGTGCAGTGAGGAAGAGTTGCTGGTATTCCTAGTACCCTGTATTTGTCCAGGGGCTGCAGAACATGACTGGATCCTGGTTTACAGACCTGCAGTGCCTTCTGAAGCTGAGCATTCTGGCTCTGTATTGCCTCAGGGGATTACCTCTGCCTCTCTCTATCTTTATCAACACTTCTTTTTTTTTTTTTTTTTTTTTTTGACACTGTCTTTGGCCAATCCAACAATCTCTACAGAGTTCTATTTCCTTTTCTCTTTTATTCTCAGGTACATCATCCATCTCTCTGCTCCTTTGTTTTTTCTTTGGCTTTCTGAAATGAGGACTGCAAAACATTTCATCCTGAGATTTTCTTTCTCTCCCCCTTAGGGTGACCAGATGTCCTAATTTTATAGGGACGGTCCCAAAATCCAGGGCTTTGTCTTATTCAGGCTCCTTATGTCAGATGATTGAGAGGGTCACCTCTGGCCTTGCAATCTTATTCAGCTGTCTATTACTCCCCACCCCCACCCTGTCCCGATTTTTCACACTTGCTATCTGTTCACCCTACTCCTCTTCCTCAGTTGAGCCAGCCTAGGGTGACCAGATGAGAGACATGAAATATCAGGTCACGGGGGGAGAGGGGGTCACTAGCAGAGGAGAAACAAAACAAAACAAAAAAAAACCCCAAGAACAGCAGCAGAGTTTAAATTTAAATTTAAAAAAAAAAAAAAGCTGCTGGATCATAGGAAAAATTGGTGGGAGCTGAGCATCCATCGACAGCTCCCCGCCTTGCCCCCCACCAAACCAGCTCATCTTCACCTCCCCTGAGCAGGCTGCTGTGTCCTGCTTCTCCCCGCTCCCTCCCAGTGCTTGGGGAGGAATATACAAGATACTTAGAGAAAGTTTTGTCAATTTCGGCCTCTGCACTCTGCAGGACACCAACCAAACAAAATTAGATCTGAGTCCCTATGTCCTAAGGACATTTCAGGTGTTTAATTCAATACATAAAGAGGATGAAATGAAAACTACTATTTCTTTCAAAGGAGGCACAATAATTTCCCTGAATATCCAGTTTTCCCCTCCAATCCCTTTGTGGTTTTGTCTATCTAGCTATTTGCTTTCCCTGTGAATCTTTAGTTGTTTTACCAAAATTGCTTTGCCCAAAATAAACCCCGATCAGCAGAACACATCTTCCCACCATGTTCTCCACGTGTCCTTTTTTTTTTTTTTTTTTTAAATAGTAACATCTCAAAGAGGATCTGCAAGCAGTTTGGACATCACAGCCATGATCCTCTGCTGGGGAGGGAATGGATAGATTTGAACTTGGAAATGGTTCCTGCTTTTGATTGGGTTTTTTTGTGTATTATATTATTGAAGATCGCCTCATCCAGGGGGGCAGAAAAGAATTGCCCCGCCTTTGGTCACACACACACACCGCCAACAACTATGAGTGAAATTAACAAGGATGCCAGAAATAAGCCTGAATCCCATGGTTCTGACTGCGGAGTGAACAGCTAAGTTTAAACCGTGCTTATGCAGGCAGCAGGCTACCTGGGAAGGCTTCTCCCTCAGCCAGTCCCCCTGCTACAAGCTAGAGGGGAGCCCCTGCAGCCCCTGCTGAGTGACAGTGAGTTTTCCCTTTCCAAGCTTTTATTAGCTTTGAGTTTGAACCTTTTGTTATGCAGTCAAAAGAGGTGAAAGTAATCCAGTACCGAATGTTCCTTATTTGCCGGTACACTACTGCACCTTTTTTTACCGGTACTTCATACCGGGCTGTACCGGCTTACTTTCACCTCTGGATGCAGGACAAACAAGTAAATATCGGGACAGTCCCGATTAAAATCAGGACATCTGGTCAATCTAAGCCAGCCACTCAGCTGTTTATAAAGGCCCTGACCTTGAGGGTCTGGCCAGTGCAGGTGGTGTGGCTATGGGAGCAGGAAAACAACCCAAGCCGTTCTTGTTCATATTCCAAAGAGGCTATGATAGTATTATTTAAAAAGGCATTTTTGATGTTACCTCCCTGAGATTCTTCACAAACTTTTTGTCTGGGCAGTATATGCTGTTTGCAGGGGAGACAAGGGGTCTCAGAATTATGTTGCTGGTTTGGATTTGCAGTTTTGCATGCATGGTGTTGAAGGGGATAGCAAAGGAGTGAGCCGGATATAAATCCTCTCTACTTCTCTTTTAGCCTGCCCAGACTCCTGATGACTTTACACTCAAGTGGGTGACCCAGTGACAGAGAATGGCCTTATTCAAAAAGGCAAAGGCAGAGCAGTGAGATAGTGTGAAGTTATTCACCAAGATGGTCCCCCTAGAAGTGCTGTTACCAGAGGCAACAATCATGCAACTATCCCCCATAATACCTAGATGAAAATGAAACAATTTCTAAGTCTTAGAAGAGTCTGCTTTATCTTCCCCTGTAGACATGGTCAAAGTGCAGAATAAAATGGATAGAGTTTTGCTATCCCTAAGGTAAAGCTCTTTTCCTATAAGAATGGATATTACAAGGTATTTATACCTCAGTAGGGAACTGTATTTTTTTTCCTTTACAGGTAATACAATGTCCATGTCTACCTCACATAAACTGAGAACCCTAATCAAATTTCTTTTCCTGTAGCCACTGTCACAGTAAACCATTGGATTTTGCACAAATGAGTGTTTTCATCATTTGAGTCTGCTGTGGGAAGAAGAGGTGATGCATAGAGGCTGTGCTGTCCTGCTGGTTGCAATTTTGAACAGGTAAACGGGCTTGAGGGTGTATTTTGTCAAGCAACACAGATGCAGGGAGGGAAAATGGAAATAAATAGATGTACATGGGCCTGCCATGGCATAAACTTGAAATATAGCATGTCAGCCTGACAGCAATCCCAGGCAAGATAATGGAGTAGCTGATACAGGACTCAATTAGTAAAGAATTAAAGGAAGATAAAGTAATTTATGCAAATCAATGTGGATTTATGGAAAATAGATCCAATAAAACTATCCTGAAATCTTTTTTCTGGTAAGATTACAAGTTTGGTTGATAAACATAATAGTGTTGATATAGCAGCAAAGAGTCCTGTGGCACCTTATAGACTAACAGATGTATGGGAGCATGAGATTTCGTGGATGAATACCCACTTCATCGGATGCATGTAGTGGAAATTTCCAGGGGCGGGTATATATATGCAAGCAAGAAGCAGGCTAGAGATAACAAGGTTAGTTCAGTCAGGGAGGATGAGGCCCTCTGCTAGCAGTTGAGGTGTGAAAACTAAGGGAGGAGAAAGTGGTTTTCTAGTTGGCAAGCCTTTCACAATCTTTGTTTAATCCTGAGCTGATGATGCCAAATTTGCAGATGAACTGAAGGTCAGCAGTTTCTCTTTGAAGTCTGGTCCTGAAGTTTTTTTTGCTGCAGGATGGCTACCTTTAGATCTGTTATTCTGTGTCCAGGGAGGTTGAAGTGTTCTCCTACAGGTTTTTGTATATTGCCATTTCTAATATCTGATTTGTGTCCATTTATCCTTTTTCCATAGGGACTGTCCAGTTTGGCCAATGTACATAGCAGAGGGGCATTGCTGGCATATGATGGCATATATTACACTGGTGGACGTGCAGGTGAATGAACCGGTGATGGTGTGGCTGATCTGGTTAGGTCCTGTGATGGTGTCACTGGTATAGATATGTGGGCAGAGTTGGCATCGAGGTTTGTTGCATGGATTGGTTCCTGAGCTAGAATTACTATGGTGCAATGTGCAGTTATTTTTGAGAATATGCTTCAGGCTGGCAGGCTCTCTGTGGGCAAGGATTGGCCTGCCACCCAAGGCCTGTGAAAGTGTGGGATCATTGTCCAGGATGGGTTGTAGATCCCTGATGATGCGTTGGAGGGGTTTTAGCTGGGAACTGTATGTGATGGCCAGTGGAGTCCTGTTGGTTTCTTTCTTGGGTTTGTCTTGCAGTAGGAGGCTTCTGGGTACACGTCTGGCTCTGTTGATCTGTTTCCTTATTTCCTCATATGGGTATTGTAGTTTTGAGAATGCTTGGTGAAGATTTTGTAGGTGTTGGTCTCTGTCTGAGGGGTTGGAGCAGATGCGGTTGTACTTCAGTGCTTGGCTGTAGACAATGGATTGTGTGGTGTGCCCTGGATGGAAGCTGGAGGCATGAAGGTAGGCATAGCGGTCGGAAGGTTTTTGGTATAGGGTGGTGTTAATGTGACCATCACTTATTTGCACTGTGGTGTCTAGGAAACTACCACCACCCTATACTGAAAACCTACCGACTGGGGAATCATCAAGCAAGTGTTTTCCAGGTGGGTCCTGCAGGGATTGGTTCTTGATCCTACACTGTTTAACATTTTTATCCATGACCTGGAAGAAAACATAAAATCATCACTGATAAAGTTTGCAGATGACACAAAAATTGGGGAAGTGGTAAATAATAAAGAGGATGAGTCATTGATTCAGAGTGATCTGGATCACTTGGTAAACTGGGCACAAGGAAACAGAGTTTTAATATGGTTAAATGTAAATATATATATATATCTAGGAACAAAGAATGAAGGCCATATTTAAAAGCTGGGAAAAGCAGTGATTCTGAAAAAGATCTGGGTGTCTTGATGGATAATCAAATGAACATGAGCTTCAATGTGACACTGAGTCCAAAAGAGCTAATGTGATCCTGGGATGCATAAACAGGGCAATCTTGAGTAGGAGTAGAGAGCTTATTTTACCTTTGTGTTTGGCACTGGTGCCACCTTTGCTGGAATACTGTGTCTGAGTCTGATGCCCATAATTTGAGAAGGATGTTGATAAATTGGAGAGGGTTCGGAGAAGAACCATGAGAATGATTAAAGGATTATAAAACATGCCTTCTGGTGATTGATCTCTTTGAGTCTATCTACTTAGTTTAAGAAAGAAATGGATAAGGGGTTACTTGATTGCAGTCTATAACTATCTACCCGGGGAGAAAATATTTAATAATGGGCTCTTCAATTTAGCAGAGAAAGGTATAGTACAATCCAATGATTGGAAGCTGAAGCTAGACAAATTCAGACAGGAAACAAGTCGTAAATTTTTAATGATGAGAGTAATTAGCCATTGGAACAATTTACCAAGTGTCAGGTGGATTCTCCATCATGGACAATCCTTAAATCAAGATTGGATGTTTTTCTAAACGATATATTCTGGGAATTTTTTGGGGCAGTTCTATGGCCTATGTTATGTTATGTTTGAGAGGGTCACTTCTGGACTTGCAATCTATGAACTCTGAAAGGGCAAGGAAGCTCTTATAGATTCCATAGTGTAGACCAAATTGTAAATCATCAAGAGGAAACAAAAGATGCATTTCTAATCAAGTATTATTTGCTTAGAACAATTTTGGTGGTGATTGGTTTGCCTATTTAAAAATGGTGGTGTCTAATCTACTCTCATTCCTGGTCATAATCCTATTTATTTTAATAGAAGTTATGCTTGCGTGGAAAAGAGACCCTCTTATATAAAATGTAGATGAGATAAGAACAGATCATTGTAAACATAATTAAGACATGTTGAAGATAAAAATTGTTTAGAAGGAAAATTTAGTTGGATTGTGGAGGAGGAAAGGTAAAATTGAAGGCCTAATTAATCTGAATCAAGTAAAATTGAAAGTGAACATAAGGAGGTTTTTCACAGCTGTTAGTAAATCACTAATTAAAAGGGAACATGCAGAAAAGAGAATGAAGCAATATGTGGAAATGCTTTCCCTATAACATACCCTTTTAGGCCTTGTCTATACTTGTGGCAGTGTGTAGGGTACGTGTAGGTACAAGACATAGTGAAAAGCAGATTGTATCACACTGCGGTGTGTAGCCACGCCTAAGTGAAAGGATCTGGCAGTGGGGAGCTGCTGGAGCCTTTCCCCACTTCTCCACCCTGCTAGAGCCTTTTCCACTGCTGGAGTCTTTCACTGTGGTAGGGAAAGACTCCAACAGTGAAGGGGCAGTGGAGACATGGGCAACGCCACTTGGGAGTGTAGAGGGCCCTGTAAGGTACATATCCAATGGTTCTGGCCTCTCTGTACTCTACGCACCTAAGCAATGCCTCACTGTCAACACAGCTAGTTACACCTATGCAAGTGAGACATGCAGTGTGTGTACTCTACATGCTGCTGTAAGTTAGTGTGCAGTGTAGACACATCCTTAGGGGGAGATTTTCAAAGGCACCAGGGCAGTTAGGCACCCAATGAAGGCCAGTAGAAGTAGGGCACCCAACTCTGTTTTGAACCTTTTGGAAATCTCCACTAAATTAATTGTAATTGCTCACAATTGTGAAAAAGTTAGATTTAACTCCTGAAAATATACAGAGAACAATTTGCTTCCTATACAGGAAGGTATGATTGATTTTATTGTCACTGATTTCCTGCCTTTTGGAGTAACTAATATCTGACTAATATCTGAAATAACATACATTTATGGGCATGACATTTTCTCCTGTTTCATTGGGTTTTTTATTTCATCAAGGAAGTAATAAGAAGGGAAAGGAATAAATAGAATTACTAAATACCCCCCATAACTAAGGGTTATGATATCAAAGGGCTATGGATCAGGCCCCAAATTAATCAATAGCATTAAGAAATAATATACACCAGTGGTCCTCAACTTATTTATCATTGTGAGCCACATATGCAGCCCACAATGCGTTACCTGGGCCATAGGTTGAGAACCACAGCGCCCCCCCCCCCCCAAAACCCCATAGACTCTTATGCCCAGCAACCCCTGCCAGAGACCCCTTCACAGAGAGGGCCAGGAGCGGAGCCTGGCACTGGGCCAGGCAGCCAGGACTGTTGCACAGCAAGTAGGGTTGCCAACTTTTTATTTGCAGAAAATAGAGCACCCTTTCCCCTCCTCCTACCTTGCCCCTTCTCAGAGGACCCTGCCCTCTGCTCACTTCATTTCCCACCTCCCTCCATTGCTTGCTCTCCCCCACCCATCCTCCCTCACTCACTCATTTTCAGCAGGATGGGTCAGAGGGTTGGGCTGTGAGAGGGGGTGAGGGCTCTGGCTGAGGGTGTGGGCCAGGGTGTAGGAAGAGGCTTCAGGCTGAGGCCCAGGAGTTTGGAGTGTGGGAGGGAGTTCAGGGGTGGGGCAGGGGGTTGGGGCATGGGAGGGGGTTTGGGATACAGGCTCGTGGAGGGGGCTCGAGGTTGCCGCCAGGGTCCCTTTACAACCAGGCGCCTGGCAAACCTAGCAGCAGTGCAGCCAGGAGCCTGCATGTGGGGGCCGGGCAGCCAAGCAGCAGGGCATCTGGGCGGGCAGCCAGGAGTTGGGTGCTAACTGGGATGTGGGTTGAAAGCGACTGATCTACACAGTATGTGAACCCATGCTACTAGACACACACTATAAAACTAACTCTTGACTTTATCAGTCATAACCCTACAGACAAAGACCAAATCTGTTCTGACTTCCTGCTTGAGGAGTGTACCTCCCCCAGGTTCACTGCTGCAATACTATCCTGCAATATTCAGTGCATTACACATACTGACACATCAGTATATTTGCACATTAAGGCCAAAATATTCAAACTTGAATGAATGCTGTGAAATACAATCACTCTTAAAAACTAGACTTGTTACTGCCCCACTCCATGGAGCATTTAAACACCACTTTTTAATACACTGAATGCTGAATACCAAGAGCCTAGGGTGTGTCAAGTAAACAACTTGACTTGTAAATAATGCTGGCGGAATGACTTGGAACTAAAAGACAATGATTTCAGAAAAGAATGGCTTAAAATTGTAAAGAGATTACTGTAGGTCAGTGTGGAAATGGTAACTGCATAAACACTGATGCAAATCAGAAATCAGTAAAATCCCCACTATTTTGTTAAACACCGATAAGAGTAAATATTGTACTGCATTGTGTGTTTGAGCATATACCATAGTGTGTGCATGTATCGATATGAGGTCTGGTGCTGTGTCCAGGTATATTTTACATTTGCAATGCATACGGCAACGGGAGCTGAAGGTGCTCGACATCTTCTGAAGATTGGGTGTAGTATATAAGAATTTAAGTAAAAGTTTAGGTGCCCGTTAAAAGGGAAGGCCAACATTTTCAATAGTATGTTGAATAAAAGAAGCTGTATCTCCATAGTCATAGGGATGAGCGATTGCAAAGGGTGCCTGACACAGCTTTGCCGTCCTAACAGTACATGCCCAAACTAGCACTACATATACAGCCAGTGCGTATAATACAGATATGATACAAATTTCACCACCTCTCAAGTTCTGCTCATTTCTTTCCTTACAGGGGTATTTGTGTGCATTTATGTAGTTATCTTTTCCACATTTAACTAGATCTATCTTCTTCCAGTTTTAAAAGGAAGGTCAAAAAAAATGCTTAGAAGTCATTGTAATTTCACTTTAGGTAACTCAGCAGACATAGACCAGATTGCCAAATTAATACCAAGATCCTAGTGCAATCTTTGTATTAAGAGATGATGTTTAATGATCTACTGATTGTTGCTGCAGTAACAGGTCTCGTTACATGAGTGATTGCATTTCACGGCATTCACCTTTACGCATATTTTATGCATATTCTGTAGGCACACGTGACAATTGAGCAATAAGGACCAAAACCACTATGTAATGTTGTAAAATGCTGGTATATAGCCTCTGGCTATATGAAGAGTGAAAAAAGTCTTCTCACAGTCATAAAATGAGGTCACTGGAAAAGTCTTTAAATTGTTAGCACTGATGCATGGTGGGATTTTCAAAAGCCTTCAGCATTCTCCTAACTCTGTTCCCATTAAAGTCTATAGCAATTCTCCCATTAACTTCAACGAGGCCAGAGTTAGGTCAGATAGTGAGTACTATTGAAAATCCCACCAATAACAAAAATATTGTACAAGTTTGTTCATAAGCAGGCTGATGTGGCTCAGGGTAATTGCTCAGAGACAGTCCAAACCAAAACCCTGCATCCCAATGTGGGTTTGGATCCAGCTGCACTTTGTACCTATCTTTGTCAGGGTCTGAATCTAAACATCCCAACATGTATCAAACTTTAGCTTGAGATTTTGAATCGACATATGTCAGTGGTCATCTGCAGGGCTTTGGTCTGTCTCATTGTAGAATTACAAATGTCTAATCTGGATCCAGAGTTAGACACAGAGTTTAAGGCCAGAAGGGATCCTCGGATCATCTCATCTGGTTTAGGGGCTACATCACAGGCCACTACCACTCAGCAGCCACGCACAACACCCAACAACCAAAATTAGATTACCCTCAGGAGTTCAGACCTGGGATTTTTCTTCCAGCCCTTCATCATGATCATTCCAATTTGTTTTTGTTTTTATTTTATTTTATTACTAACTATTACATTGTTAGTAGCTTCCTGTCACTAAAGGGAAAAAATCACAAAACTCCTAAAAGTAAATGAATTTGGTGCCCTACATTTAGATAGTCTCTTTAATAATTTTACTTAGCATGAGTCTTAGAGTCATAAAATTATGGTAAATTAATACTGTTTAAAAAAACTTTTCTAACACGAACTGAAGCTCTAACAATCATTTTGTGGACTTATGCAAATAGACTAGGTAGAATTGGATCCTAAATCATAAAGCTCAACAGACTATAAGGAAGTGTATGACAATATAATGTTCTTCAGCATAGTGTAAGTAGGGAATTATTTTACAGTCTGCTTAACAATATAAGTAAGATTACAACAAATGTGCCTTGAGTGAGGAATGGATGATATGGTTAATTGAAATGACGACTAACATGGTGTATCTCTGAAAGAAGGTAATGGAAGCAGAAGTGAATTTGTTCTGACAATTACCAAGCTTTAGGCACCAAAGATTTAGAAAACATATTTAATAATCTTTCAGAGCCAGAGGATCCATAGTAAATGTGTATCCTAGCCCTTACCTTAGAAAGAAATGTTTGTTTTTCCTATTAAAACAACTGATAAGATTAAAACCCCATTCCCCAGAGATCTAAATACACCTGCATTGTTATGATAGGAACTTCGTGGTTTGAGCCCGTCTTCAGTTAAACAATTGTCTTCCTGTCACATATAAAACAAATAGGCAACACGTACACAGAATTTCCACTTGTGATTTCCAGTCTATTTGGAGTGTTTTGTATTTTAAACGTACAGTGCAGTAATGATAATCAATAGCAAATAAAAATTCACTCCTAATATGCAGGAGGGGTAGAGAATGCCATTTACATAAGGAAAACCATAATTGATATTAACACAATAAAGTGATTATGTACCATCCTACTGACTCTGTGCTTATTACTGCTATTGGGTTATTGACGTGAGGGCTAAGTAAAAGAGTAGTTACAGTAATAATAATCTATCTAGTTATTCATATTAACCTGGTCTCTGTAATATTTGGGCATCAGCAAAATGAGACTGGGCCCCAGCTGGCAAAACATGTTTTCTAAAAGTGACAGGCTAATATCTGTGTGTGGGGGCCTATAATGCTTATAATATTTGGTAAAAAGGAAGATGTGTTTGGGAGCTGATACTGCATCTTAACTTGTGGGAAGCTTAGAAGTTTATTTTCTGTAAGTAGATCCCCTATGCAAGCAATAATGCAGTGCTACCAACTCTCACCATTTTATTGCTTCACAATATTTGTTGTTTGTTAATATCCCAGCTCCTGGTGTCCTGTGAATATTTTCATTTAAAAAATAAAAGGTGAGTTTCTAGCTTTTGTGGTTGTCGAGAAAATCTGGAAATCATGAATCCTAAGGGCTCAAACACCTGAAGGCAAAACAGTAAGACCCAAAAATTATTAATGGCTTTAAATAATGAGGAGTTTTTTTAATCTCTTGATTTGGGGGTGAGGGGACAGAGGGGCCTGACTCATAATTTTTGAATACTTGAGGTTGGTAATACTTGTATTATGAGTTTCCCAAGGTCTGTTAGTTAGGTTTTATTTGCCACTTTGGAAGACAAAAAATGTGATATTGGGCAGTGTGAGGCTTTTGCTAAGATATGTAACATATTCTTGTGAAGGTAGCCCAAGAAAAATTAAAGATAGGATTTTTATTTAGTAGGACAGTACCTTAGATGAAAAGATTATAGACAGGGAGCAATTAGGTTTTTTTTCAATCAATAGCCAGCCTAGGAAATAATTGCACTGAACACTCAAATCATTCCAAACCTTGCTCAGGTGGGAGAAGAGACACTAATGATTAATACCTGGTAGTCCCAAACCTCTGTTTAGCCATGACTTCTGCAGTATTTTGTATGGGAGTCTTTCCTGTTTCTAGCCCAGATTAAGCTGAACAGGGTTTCTCCAACAGGGGTTGCCGCTTGTGTAGGGAAAGCCCCTGGAGGGCCAGGCCAGTTTGTTTACCTGCCTCGTCCACAGGTCCGGCCAATTGTGGCTTCCACTGGCCCGGAGCAGTCCCTCGGCCTGCGCCGCTTCCAGCAGCTCCCATAGGCCCGGAGCAGCGAACCACGGCCAGTGGGAGCCATGATCGGCCGGACCTGTGGATGGAGCAGGTAAACACAGCAATCCGGCCCGGCAGGGGCTTTCCCTACACAAGTGGCGACCCTTGTTTGAGAAACCCTGATCTTGTTTAAACTGTGGAAGTGATTACTGTTTCTTTAAGGAAAAATTGTCATTATTGTCTGAAAGGCTTTTTATAGGACTTTCTTAGGGGTCATTAGGAAAAAATGCAGGTAAAAGAAATACATGTGACTATCTAACTAGAATACAAAATTAAATCTAAACAGTTGATTGGGAAGAGAGAAGTTTTGATTTGATATGTTAGCAATCAAAACTTCTCTGTAATAACTATTTGATCAAATCATATTCAGTCCTTGCTTTTTTTTTATTTTTTACAAGCAGTGTGACATGGAAGTTTTATACATAATTATGTACAAGATTCACACACAAAAATATTCACACACTGGCATATGGCATGTAATCAAGTGCAGAAATACATGCAGATTATTATAGACACTATAAAGCTGGTAGAACTTTCTGAGAGAGAGTCATAGGTGGCTAAAGTCACTTGGCCTTGTACTGGGAAAGCATCTGAGGTAATCTATACTTGCCTAGACATGCCTGTCATTCCTTACTGTCTAAATCTAATATAGACATCTGTAATATCATGTTTTTTTCCATAAAATGATTTAGTGAAGGATAAACAGAACCTGGATCATTGTCTCAGAAAATAGTATCTTCTCAAGTGTTCCTGTAAGTGACACAAATAATGGGGTAGATGCAATATCTTTCATCCCTTTTTTAGTAAAGAGAATTTCATTTTTGAAAGAAGGAGGAAAAACGAACAAAGAAGAAAAAGAAACAAAACAGTGTGGGTGGATGTAACCTAGAGACAGTGAATATCAGCTCTGGGGATCAAGTTAATGGAAAGATTCTCATTATCTTCAACGGGCTTGGATCAAGTTTTAAATTCCTATATTCTATGAGGTGGCCTGGGACAACCTCTATAAAGATGAGTGAAACAAGAGCTGTTTTAAAACACTGCAAATCGAAAGGGAAGAGTAACGTTAAGTTTTGTAATTAATCTGAAGTCTGGGTCATCTGGTTGTAAGTATGCCTAGTGAAAAGCTATAGGCATCTGCCACTATCTGTTGTTCTAGTACTAAACTACAAGAGAGTGCATTATTAGGCTAATAATGAACATCATGGTTATAAAGACTTGGGCCAGGATTTTTAAAGACTGGTGCCTAAAGTTAGACTCTGCAATGCATAACTAAGAACCTAAATAAGTGGCCTGATTTTTCAAGGTTGCTGGACACCCAGCATCTCCACTGAAGTTAATGGGAACTCTCAGTCCCACTGAAAGTTTGGTCACATATATAGGTGCCTAAATATGGAGAAAAGCCTAAGTTTGTTATTGTATTGGCTTAGTGCCTTTGGGCCCCCCAAGAAAGTGTCCTGATTTTTCACATTTGCTATCTGGTTACTCTACCCTGCACCCATATGCAGCTCTCCTGGAGTCAAAAAAGATCTGCCTGAGTACCCATGGAGCTTCTTGCAGGATTGAGGTTTGAGAAATCTGAACACTTTTGTCTCAGTTCTTTGCAGAAGCTTCCTCTCCACATTTAATTCAGACTCCTTTGGAAGCTTTCTGAAACAGTTAGTTACAAGAATGTATCATCAATGAGGGTGTCAGACTTGTGACAAACAGAAATATATTGCAACCCACATAGGAAGGAAGAGAATGAGATACACTGACTCCATAGAAATGTACTTTACATGATGTATAGCCTCACTGAAAACAATGGGAGTAAGGTGTTATGGGAGAAAAGTTGGGTATCATAAGTTTGGCACAGAGAATGCAGCTTAGTCCATGTCCAGATGTTTGGCTTAAATAACCCTCTTTCCTTGCTGGATTAAGAGTGCAAATTTGCAAAGTGCACACAATTACAAAGTTCCTGCACTTTTCTGGGAAAATATATATATATTATTATATATAATTTTCCAGCATTTTTATATCTTAAATTCCTTAGTTTCCTTCTCATCCACCCTCCTGCCAATGAGCTCAGCTGCCGTTCAGCATTCGTCTGCAGCTCTAGGAGTGATAGGCTCTCATTTTCTCTTATAAAAACTACATTGAAAGTACTCAGTAGCTCCTACATTTTTACAAGTGTCTTTGCAAGAGAAAAATGAATGAAAGTGGATGGAGGTTCTCATACTGCTCTTGAAAAAGCACCAGGCTAATGGATGTATAAAATTGTAGCTTTTCCCGTTACTAGTTCCTACCTGTTTTCTCTTCCTCTAGTTGCCAAAATATAAAATACTAAGTCAGTTCCCAATAAATGAGATAACTGTAGAACTGTATGAAAACACAGATACTAGCTCCTGTATCTCATGTAACAGAACTATGATCAGTAAGGGGTTGGGGGAAGTTCCCTTGTAAAACTGGAATTTGTTGTTGTTTCGTATTTTGGTTGACATTTGATAACTGGGGTAACTATAAAATTTAAAAACATACGAGACTATTGCCTGCCAGATACAGACACACAAGTGATAGGAGAATGTTACTACTTTTTCTGAATAGATCCTGTTGATCACTTATGAGAGGCTCATCCAATTTGTTACACAGAACCTTGTGAACTTGTGATCCGTGCCAATGAACTTGACTTGAACTTGAAACATACCTTGAACAACAGCCTCAAAAAGTCTCTGATAGGACTTCAGATAACTCTGCTCAGTCAGTTTATGAAACCTAGAGAAATCAGCACAGAGAGGTTCATACATTACCAGTCTCTGGAGAACATGTTTGCAGAGTACATATGTTCCAAAAGTTTATCTTGGGGGAATTCTGCGCTACTGCAATGCAGAATTTTGCAGAAGTTAACGTGCATGCAGAATTTCCTTTTCCCCAGAGAAATGGGCTGCAGTACTGCTAGCCGCCACTAGGGGCCACTGGAGTTGGCAACACTCAGATTGCACATAGAAGATGCTGCTGCGGGGCAGGGAGAGGAAGCTAGAGGGTTCCTGGCAGCTGCAGTTCCCAGTATGCCCTGAGGGCAAGGGAGGGAAGCGCACAGGAAACTCTGTGCAAGCATGGGACGGAGCAGCATCATCCTCTGGATCCTGGGGCGGGGGGGGATGTGTGTCTAGGCAAGGGGGGCCCCCGCAGCTGGGCTCAGGGGCGGAAGGTGTCTGGGTAAGGGAGGCCCCCACATCTGGGCTCGGGGGGGGGAAAGGGTGTGGGTGTATTGGCTGGGGGGGGTGCAGGTGGGCTCTGGGAGGGGGAGGGGTTGTGAGTTTCTGGCCCCCCAGCTGAGCTCTGAGGAAGGGAAGGGGGCAGAGAAACAGGAACTGGGTTGTCATAGGGGTTTCTTAACTCTGTACTCCTGGGGGAATTTTCATGTGTCATTGTTACAGACACACTTGTTCACATTTATTTTGAAATAAATTACTAAAATAATTGAAACTGGCATCATTATGTAATGTTATTTTGACAAATAAATTTTGCAGAATTTTAAAATATTATGTGCAGAATTTTAATGTTTTGGTGCAGAATGCCTCCAGGAATAAAAAGTCTGCACTTAATCTGAGTTATATTTATAGGCCACTTGTTTTAAACAGACAAAAAAACTCTCAAATTCCACTGTAAAATTACAGACCTTATCTTCCTTTTCTTACTTAGTTTTGTACCTAGTTTTTTAGGATATAGAGACATCTGTGACAGTTATTCCTAGCGTTTCATCTAGTACAAAGACATCTGTACCAATTAAGACACCTGCACCAATTATCCCTATCAGTGCACCAAGTGCACAGTTCATATTTGGCAAGCCTTAACAGAACATGCATCTTATCTCTGACAGACTGTGTGTACAAGAAAGAAGGGTCATACACAAATTAATAGTTAATGAACATCCACTATAAAGCTTAGCTTAAGTACAAAGCCTGCTGGGAGTATGGTTCATTCTTATACAATGTAGAAAAAGTACAAAGATTTTTAGAAATATAATTATACTAGCTAACACCAGACACAGCCTAATAAGATTTCATAGGTATAAAGTGTCTAGCAAACCGTAACAAGCTCATAGAAACATGTAGACCTCAAACCAGGTTTGATGTCAAGCATTTCTGCCATTCAAGTAGAACACTTTCATACATTTCTAATAAGAATTCAGTTGAAATTGGTCCAACCACTTTTTAGGGGCTGCTCTGTGCTGAAGACAGGGTTGTTGGAAAACATAATCTTTCTTTTTCAGTTCAGCAATTAGCACGTCTCACTTGGCAGAGTTTTAAAGAAAAACAGCCATGTTTTCCCCTGCAGCTCAGCTTTGGGACTCATCAGTACCTGAGAAATGGATGGACTGAATTTTAATTTACAGGTAGCTGGTATTAAAAAGCTGAACTGAAAGTTGATTTGGGGCCCCCAATCAGTTTCTTAAGTAAAAAGGAAAACTTTGAAAGCGTCAGTTAGGCTGGAAGGAGAAGGGAATGGAAGGTGGAAGTTAAAGAGAACCCGGGAGATTCTTTTAAATACAAGGGCTTTATTTTCTACTTTTTGCCTTTCTACATATTTTCCACACACAATGGTCACAGGGATTTTTATTTGCTATCTATTCATTAGTGATGAGTCCCATCTGTGTATTACTAGGAGTTTGGGCCCTCCCAAAAAAACGAACTCCAGTCAGAATAATAGCATCAACCCTCATAGCAGGGAAGAATTTGAAGAGGGAATGATGGTTTTGATGTGAAACAAAGTGAAACTCAGCCAGTTTGCAAAACCAAATCAAATAGACAAAAAGGTTGAGCCTTGTTTGAACTAAAACAGCCTAGTTTCGCACAGTTACAACGTAGTACTATTTGATTGTAGTTTTCCAGTGTCTAAATAGCTGAAAAGTAGATAGAGTTTATATGTTCTGTTTTATCTAAGTTTACCAATACTTTTCATCTAAAGCCTTTAATTTATGCTATGGCCTGTCACTAAATAGATGTTAGGAAATTAAATGATTCACTGCTATATGTTAGTGTTTGCTGTTCAATTTTTTTTGAAATTATTGTTATAATTTGTATTTTTTGTGTGCTCACGCAATGCTGAACAAATTACTATTAGAAGATACATTCATCTACTGCATAATAAATGTCATAAGTAGGTATTAAATACTGCACAGTGAATATACCCATCTGGATGATTTTTTTATAACTAGTGCACAGCAAAAGTCAGTGGATCTGAAGCTGTAACTATAAATGCCATATTTTGAACTAGATTAAAGATCATGTAACACAGCAATGAAATAAGTTATAATAACACTAGTTATTACCACAGCTATTAAACTTCAGCAAAGCCAAACAATATTAGAAAAAAGATTAGGTTTTAAGATTCCAAAATATAGAGTGACTGCATACATTCAGATCTGTGTTGATGCCTATACATATTTGCACCAGTTGAGTTAAACCAGTGCAAATTCCTGAGTGAAAGCTTTTATTTAAATTTCAGTAACTTGCTTTGATTCATCTTAAACCAGTTCCTAGCCTACATAATCTAAATCAAAATAAGCCCTTTGCACTAGTTCAATTCAGTAGGTTTAAAATCACACTTTTAGTTAAATCAGTGCAAGTCTGCATACATACATAAACCCTTAAACTCTAAAATCTCGTGTTTCTCTTCTGTTGCCCTACCTCATTCTTATTTTTAAAAGCATCAGTGCTTTACTACAAAGGATGTGTGTATGAGTTGCAACCAATACAGTGCCTGGGGCAGGGCCAACGTAATGTAACACAGGCAATGTCCTTGAGCAGCCTGAGTTTTATAAGAGCTATGCACAATACTTTATTTGTTTTAATCATCATCAAAATTTTTCTTCCTCCCTTCCTTAGTCTATTTTTTTTCTTTCTTAGGTAGCTTGTAAGCTTTTCAAGGAAGGGACGCTAACTTTTTTACCTTTGTAAAACTCCATGCAAAGTTATGGTGTTAGACAAATATTTAGTAATACTAATGTTCATGGTGTCATCAGGGGGAAGGAACCTGAATTTACAATTAATTTAAAAAAATTGTTCAATACTTTTTTTGCTAACCTGTGAGGTTCGGGGGAGGGGTTGTTTTTGTAACATTAAAATATTATTAAAAGAGTTTGCAGGGCTTACGTGGGAGCCAGGTAGGAATTAAAATTATTTCTTCAGGCTCCAATTTTACAGTCTAAGAGGTAGGCAGAGGGACAGAATACATATTGACAGTGTTTTTGTCATCTAAATTTAACTGAGTGGGAAACGTTCTTGTCTGCATCTCTGGGAGCTCAGCCTGTGGTGTCTGAATCATGTACAACGACATATGGGTATCACTGAGGCAAATACTTTAAACAAACAAACAAAAACCCAGAGTTCATTATTATTTATATTCTAGTATCATCTAAAGACCCAAATCCGGGATCAGGGTCTCATTGTGATAGGTACTGTACAAATACATACTTCAGAGACAGAACCCAGCTCTCTGCTGCTGTAACTTCATCGACTTCAGTGGCCCACAGTACCCGCCCTGGCGAATTTACAGTCTAGGCACGTTTACCAAGTGTCATGTATCTCATGTGGCAGCCTCACATTTGTGGCCTCTTCACCTATTCCTGCATGTCAGCTGACTTGTCATGCATCTCACCGAGATGTGGGAAAGCTGCAGACATTCTTCTGCTGGTTCACAGCCAGGAAGGAACAGCTAGAGGACTGCAGCTTACAGCCAACTATACCATTTTCCCGCAGCATAAACTCTCAGGCATCCCAGCCACAGTGACCTGAACAGTCCTGTCATACACAGGAACCCAGCAACCACTGACCTCCACCAGCCACCTATCTACCTGCTCCCCAGACACACTCAAGCAACCTCCCACCAATCTGCCCTAATACCAACCCCACACAAAGCTGTCAAGTTTTGTGCTGCTCCTTGTCCTATCCACTCCATTAGGTTGGGGCAGGGCATGGTTGACCATAAATGCAAGTTTCTAGTAACTTGCAAATATGCAAAAAAGCTCCTTACATAATTTGCATAAAATATTATACATGGAGCAGAGCAACCTTAGCAGCCATGTCCAGATTAATGACAGGACTCCACAAGTAAATGAGGGGAAAAAAACAAATGAGTAAGAGGCTGTTGGCTGTTAAGGGATGAAGGAAGATGAGATAGCAATAATATGAGCATGTTACTGTGCACACTAGCTGTGCACACAAAGTAATTCAGCATCTTCCTTGCTTAGATGATGGCTTAAATGTTTGAAATAGCAAGATGGACTCTCTAGAGCTACACTTTCAAATCCTTGTATGGTCTGTTTTTGCCTTCATCATTCTAAGGTTAGATACTTTGAATTCCAAGCACTTTATTATGTAGGGTCTTTCGTATATGATCTTAAAATCAGAGATCCTCAGTTCTCTGCACAGACCTTAAAGATCCCAGGACAGGTTTAATAAAAGTAGGGGTTTATCCCAGTGTTTTGATGCAAAATTTCTCCTTCGCCAACCCTACAGTTGTACAACATGCTGGCTGACCACCTCGCTTACATCTCAGAGGCATTTCACTACAGTAGTGCTGTAAATTTAGAGCATGTTAGTGTTCTGGGATCTTCTAGGATGAAAGGTACTGGGTAATAATTCAGTATATATCAATAAGAATAACATCTAGCGTTACACAGTGCATTAAATAAATTTTAAAAAATAGACCTAGAGCTTGATTGTTCTCCTGCATGGATATGAATCATCAATAAATCCATAAAGGTCAGTGGAGTGTAACTGTGGTAATAAAAAAAAAATATGCCCATAGACTCTGTCCCAAAGTGGATACGTATTACAAAGGATATCAGTGCTCCAGCTACAGGGCATAAACTGGCCACATCAAGAAACATACCTCTCATAATATAGGATAAGTAATAAGACATGGCAAAGTTTGTGCCAAACTGAGACTAAGGCACAAAACAGAGAGGGAGATTAAGAGAAGAGGAAATCTCTTCAAATGTCTTTCAGTTTAGGATTTCCCTCGGTCAGAGGTGCCCTAGAGCAGTGGTTCTCAACCAGGGGTACCTGTATCCCTGGGGGTACACAGAGAACTTCAGGGGCACATCAACTCATCTAGATATTTGCCTACTTTTACTACAGGCTGCATAAAAAGCACTAGTGAAGCCAGGACAAATTAAAATTTCATATAAACAAGGACTTGTTTATACTGTTCTATATACTACTCTGAAATGTAAGTGAAATATTTATGTTCCAGTTGATTCATTTTATAATTCTATGGTAAAAATGAGAAAGTCAGCAACTTTTCAGTAACAGTGGGCTGTGACACTTTTGTATTTTTATGTCTGATTTTGTAAGCATGTAGATTATAGGTGAGGTGTAACTTAGGGCACACAAGACAAATCAGACTCCTGAAAGGGGTACAGTAGTCTGTAAATGTTGAGAGTCACTGCCCTAGAGTACATTCACTTCTTCTGGAGAAGCCAGGTTTGAAATGAACAGCCTAGCAGTGACTCCCTCAGATTAATTCAGCAAAGGTAGGAGGCCTGTGGGGGATGACTAAACTGAATGTCTGTCTATAATATCTTGTCCCTAGTTTAGAGGAGAATGCTATAGCTGCTGCTGCCTGTGTGTTTTTCTACATCCACCATCACAAATTATTATTATTATTTTATTTTACTGTGCCCAAAAGTGTGCTAGGTGTCTTACAGTTCTAAGCCTGTCTGTCACTGTTTCTTGCCATCTGAGCCATGAAACACAGAGCAGTAATAATATCTCAGCTGTATAACAATTATGATGTTTTCTGTAATCAATTTATAATGAAGCATAAAAAGCTTCATAATAAACTGTTCAGCAAGTTCCCTATAAAAGACAGTGGAGAACCCTATGAAGAGGGCAGGACTGAATTTGTAAGAGTGGGCACAGAAGTCATTTTGAAGTCTTATTATTTTTATGTTCTAACCTGGTTAGTTTTTAGGGTCAGGACTGGGAGGAGGGACAAAAGACAATGAAACCAGGAAGGAAGCAGACTTAACTGAAGCATGAGCTGCTAATATCTCCCTTTAACACTGTCTTCGGAAGGATTAAATGATACTGCATCTTTCCAATGACCGAAAGGGGGTTAGGCAGGACGTGCTTCTTTTTATGATATTCTTATATTCTGTGCTTTCTGCACATCTTTGGTCCTTCCCATCCAGGCAGCCTTCAGATCTACTAGTATCATTGTTTCCATAACAGTGAGTCACTTAGGCCCAGATTCTGCAAACTGCTCCCTGCATGCAGGCTCTGAGATTGTCTGGAGCCTGATGCAGGACTGGGTCTTTACATAACAGAGGAATGCTGTGTGAGAAAAGCAATTTATATGATGCGTTTTCTGACCTTACAGACAAACATGTCAGAGAGGTGAGAACAAAACAGACCACAAAATGTTGTTCTCTGGCATGACCACACAAAGAAAGCCAGATGGAAAATGCCACTGTGACAGCTTAAATTATTACTTCAAGCTATCTAAATACAAGACGCCAAGTGTTTTAGCAGTGATTCTAATCAAATTACTATACAGTAGAGCTGGGAAAGTACCTTAAAAAATGAATTTGCTTTACCTACATTCACACCCTGTTTGTGTTTGTGTGCCATGAATATTCTAGCAAATGAATTTACCAGCAGGAATATTTGTTGATAGAAAGAAAAAAAAATTCATGTGATTATAGATGTAACCCTTCTGCCATATGGAGCCAGCAGCAACAAGGGCTGGGTTCAGTATCTACGGGTTCCTTTTCAACAATACAACACAAAACTGGCTCTAGCCCCCACCCAGTGACCTGGGGCAATTACACACCACCCCCTGGGCCCCTCTAAGAAGCAAAACTTCCCCTCTCGCAAGCAGAGGAGTCTGAATGTAGCAAAAGTTTTAATAAAGGAGGTATTAACTCAGCATTAACTTGAGAAAGCACCGCAACACAAATCATGAGCAAAAGACTCACCCCCAAGTAGGTTGGGCAGTGTACTTTTCCCCTCAGGGTCTTAAGTCCAGCAACTCAAAAGTCCCTTTAAAGTGCCCGTCCCTTTTCTGTACCCCACTCACAGTTGCTGGACTTGGCTAGTGCAGCCCCAGAGTTCAGGGGTTCATCCACAGAATTCACCTCCCACCCTCTGTGGAAGGCGAGGGTGGGGGGGGGAAGGAGGCATGTTACACATTGCACTGCTTGGGCACTCACTCGTCGCCCCAATGACCAATTGCCACGCCTCTGCGGGGCTGTGCTCTGGCCCTCTCCACCAGCTTCTCTGCTGGCAGCTTGCCACGCCTCCTTGCCAGCTGCCCACTTACCAAGATGTCTTCAGGGCCCCACACATACTTAGCACAGGCTCTTAGTGATTTCAGCTGTTAGCAGGGGAGCCTCACAGCTGGTTCACACTGGGCAGTCTCTTGCAATAGAGATACTGTCCCAAAGTAGGTCTAATACTTAGAATCATAGAATATCAGGGTTGGAAGAGACCTCAGGAGGTCATCTAGTCCAATTCTCTGCTCAAAGCAGGACCAACACCAACTAAATCATCCCAACCAGGGCTTTGTCAAGCCGTGCCTTAAAAACCTCTAAAGATGGAGATTCCACCACCTCCCTCGGTAACCCATTTCAGTGCTTCACCACGCTCCTAGTGAAATAGTGTTTTCTAAATCCAGCCTAGACCTCCCCCACTGCAACTTGAGACCATTGCTCCTTGTTCTGTCGTCTGCCACCACTGAGAACAGTCTAGCTCCATCCTCTTTGGAACCCCCTTTCAGGTAGTTGAAGGCTGCTATCAAATCCCCCCTTACTCCTCTCTTCTGCAGACTAAATATCCCCAGTTCCCTCAGCCTCTCCTCCTAAGTCATGTGCCCCAGCCCCTAATCATTTTTGTTGCCCTCCGCTGGAGTATCTCCAATTTGTCCACATCTCTTCTGTAGTGTGCGGTCCAAAACTGGATGCAATACTCCAGATGAGGCCTCACCAGTGTCAAATAGAGGGGAATGATCACGTCCCTCAATCTACAGAAATGCTCCTGCTAATGCAGCCCAATATGCCATTGGCCTTCTTGGCAACAAGGGGGCACACACAAACTGTCCTTTTCTACAGAACTGCTGCTTAGCCAGTCAGTCCCCAGCCTGTAGCGGTGCATGGAATTGTTCCTTACTAAGTTTAGGAATCTGCACCTTGTCCTTGTTGAACCTCAAATTTCTTTTGGTCCAATCTTCCAATTTGTCTAGGTCATTCTGGACCCTATCCTTACCCTCCAGGATATCTACCTCTCCCCCCATTTTAGTGTCATCTGTGAACTTGCTGAGGGTGCAATTAATCCCATCATCCAGATCGTTAATAAAGATAATAATAAAATAATAAAAACCAGCCACAGGACCGACCCCTATGGCACTCCGCTTGATACCAGCTGCCAACTAGACATAGAGCCGTTGATCACTACCCATTGAGCCCAAAAATCTAGCCAGCTTTCTATCCACTTTATAGTCCATTCATCCAATCCATACTTCTTTAACTTGCTGGCAAGAATACTGTGGGAGACCATATCAAAAGCTTTGCTAAAGTCAGGATATATCACATCCACTCTTTTCCCCATATCCACAGTGTGGAGATTAATGGAAGGAGGAGGTACACATCAGGACCCTAATGGGGCTCTGGGTGATCACTACTTCCCACCACCCAACACAGATGTAATGAGGTTGAGTAGTGTCTGCAAAAGAGAAACTAAACTAATTATTCCTCAAGAAAGGTTTTTAATGACATGACTATAAAGGCAACACAGACAGAATAAGAAAAACAGAAATAAAAGCCAACACTGCGTGACGATTAATATAAATGGCAAGTTATACTGGAGACAGGCACAGCAACATGTAAAGCTATTACTGTTTACAAACTACTAGCTTTACCAGCATTGTGCCCATTTCCAGCAAGGCATAAGAATATATACAGTTATTACATATTGATTAACTATTGACTACTATTATCTTTAAACAACTTAAACAACTCTAAAACACTTTACCAAGATAACTAAGTTATAGTATTGGTACAGACTTAAGATTAAGTAGCTCGAGCACAACCAGACCTCTTCATTCCGAAACCTTACCCGAATTCTTCCAAAGATACGTTACCTTCAGTTGACTGCTTTCCGCACTAGCCAGGCACAGATAGTCGGTGAAGCGCAAGTCCCTTTGGTTCAGGGGGTGTGTATATGAGCCTGACAAAGATGATCTCTTTTGGGTCAACACACACACACACACACACACACACACACACACACACACACACACACACACACACACACACACACACACTTGTGTCTTTACACTTTCTTTTATGCAGTATTTGCTGGCCGTGTTTTGAAGCAGGTCAACTAATCAGGTTAGGCCAAATCTTTAATGTGGTTAGCGTTGTTGCTTTGACTGTATAATTCAGGGGTTGGCAACCTCTAGCACGTTACCTTGGCTGGCTGGGCCAGTTTGTTTACCTGCCGTATTGGCAGGTTCAGCCAATCGCGGTTCCCACTGGCCGCGGTTTGCCTTCCCAAGCCAGTGGGGGCTGCCAGCACATCCCTCGGCCCGCAGCACTTCCCATCGCCCCCACTGGCCTGGGATGGTGAACCGCGGCCAGTGGGAGCTGCAATTGGCCAAATCTGCCAACGCGGCAGGTAAACAAACTGGCCCGGACTGCCAAGGTGTTTACCCTGGCGAGCCATGTGCCAGAAGTTGCCGACCCCCGGTATAATTTATGCTTACTTATTTTCTTGTAGCTAATTGTTTTAAATATGGTTAATGTGGGTTAGACAAGCTGTGCCCAGGGGGTACAACTTATCTCACTTTATAGGAGTCAGCATAATGTGTTATCTGGTTGCAGCGCGTTTTGATCACAAGTCTGTTTCCTTTTGCAAAGCTTGCTTTTTAAAGCTAATTTTACAAGGCTCGCTTTGTGAAACTTCTGGAAGTTTTAAGCCTAACACTGACAAAACTATTGTTCATGTCAAGCTTGACAATACTCTTGTTCAAATTATTCACACACAGAGCCAGTTATTTCATCATAGAAGGCAATCAGGTTGGTCAGGCATAACTTGCCCTAGGTGAATCCATGTTGACTGTTCCTGATCCCTTCCTCTCCTCCAAGTGCTTCAAAATGGTTTCCTTGAGGACCTGCTCCATGATTTTGCTGAGGACTGAAGTGAGGCTGACCAGTCTGTAGTTCCACAAGTTTTCTTTTTTCCCTTTTTAAAATATGGGTACTATATTTGCCTTTTTCCAGTGACCACCCCAGATCACCACGAATTTTCAGAGATAATGGCCTGTGACTCTGCAATCACATCAGCCAACTCCCTCAGCACCCTTAGCTGCATTAGATCTGAACCAATGGACTTGTGCACGTCCAGGTTTTCTAAATAGTCCTGAACCTGTTCTTCCACCAATGAGGGCTGCTCACCTTCTTCCCATACTGTGCTGCCCAGTGCAGCAGTCCGGGAGTTGATCTTGTCTGTGAAGACCGAAGCAAAAAAAGCATTGAGTAGTTCAGCTTTGTCCACATTATCTATCACTGTGTTGCCTCCCCTATTCAGTAAGGGTCCCACACTTTCCCTTACCTTCTTCTTGTTGCTAACATACCTGTAGAAACCCTTCTTGTTACCCTTCACATCCCTTGCTAGCTGCAACTCCAATTGTGCCATGGCCTTCCTGATTACACCCCTGCAGGCTCTAGCAATATTTTTATACTCCACCCTAGTCATCTGTCCAAATTTCCACTTCTTGTAATCTTCCTTTTTGAGTTTAAGCTCACCGAAGATTTCACTGTTAAGCCAAGCTGGTCGCCTGCCATATTTGCTATTCTTTCTGCACATCAGGATGGTTTGTTTTTGCACCCCCAGTAAGCCTTCTTTAAAATACAGCCAGCTCTCCTGGACTCCTTGCCCCCTCATATTAGCCTCCCAGGGAATCCTGTCCCTCAGTTCCCTAAGGGAGTCCGTCTGCTTTTCTGAAGTCCAGGGTCTGTATTTTGCTACTGTCCTTTCTTCCTTTTGTCAGAATCCTGAATTCAACCATCTCATGGTCACTGCTGCCTAGGTTGCCACCCACTTTTATTTCCCCTACCAATTCTTCCCTGTTTGTAAGACCTTAGACCTAGGTATCAGTGATTTCAGCTCTACAGCCTGTAACAAGACTGTCCATTGAGTCTAAATTAGCTCTTTTATTATACTAAGGAGAGAGGCTGCATCAAATGGTGTCTAGGGCCCACACTACCGGATGCACATACCTGTGCCAGCCTTTTCTCAGCTTACTGGGCTTTGGAACCCATGTTCCCTGCCTAGAGAGTGCTGTTCAGTTGAGGGTGAATCCCTCCATTGGGGTATGCCAGGTACAGTTCTGCTGCCCTCGGTTCGCACAACAAAGATAACAACCCTTTATTACTCCTGCCCCAATAACAAGGAGACTGGGGATCCAACACAAGCCACAAGTGATCATTTGGGCAAGATCCCATCATTCTGAGCACCTAGGCAGGGTGAATGTGTCCATACAAACGAGATCAGCTTCTGAAGTCTTTTCCCACAGCTCACCACTAGATGTCAGGGGAGAGCTCCTCCAGACTCTGCTTACATAGAGACTATTCTTGGAAAGTGGTTTTTGAACTTGTAAATATGATTACTCACCTGGTGTTCCAGGAGTTATACTCATCCAATTAGAAAACAGAAACTCTACCATGTCATGTGTGTCTGATCCCGCATTGGAAACTATATGTGCATAAGCATATTCTCAGATGGCTCCAATGGCAGGATTAGGGCCATTGCTTGAAGTTTGAATGATAAACACTCACTGTAAACTTCACATACAAACTAAAAGGCAAACGAACAAGTCCAAGAAAATAGCATGTTGCTCAAAGACAACTTGCAGAAAAAGGCCTCAGCCCTACAACTACTTCCTTGCAGATGGACCCTGTAGCACAGCACACACTCACCCCTGCAGTGCCTCCTGCTGGTCATCCTCAGGAATAAGCTCTTTGACCCAGGAGTGCCCTCTGTAGGCCAGCGAGCCGCTTGCCATTGGCGCTCATTTCCCTCCCAGGACCCTGGTGCCCTTATCCCAGGGTTCTGCCTCCTGCAGTACCCCACAGTCTTACTGGGTTTCCCCACCCCAGGGAATCCCCACTCCCTATCCCCACATCGCCTCAGTCGTGGCTACTGCCAGTCTCTGTTTACCCCCACACCCTGGGGCAGACTTCAGTCTATCAGCCTATCATCACAGGCAACAAGGGGTTTGGACTGGCTGCCTTTACCCACCCTCCAGCTGCTACTCTGCAAGCCCAATGCCTAGGTGGGCCTAGAACTAGGCCCTGCAGCCTGGGGAATTGCTGGCCTAGGGCTTCCCAGTTCCTAATGCCTTTCCCCAGTCCTGCCTCACTCTAGTTCCCCAAGGTGCATTCCCCAGCAGGCAGGCCTGTCCCTTCTACAGTCAGAGAGAGCCTCCTCCCTCTGGCTGCCCTGGCCTTCTTATAAGGCACAGTTGCTCAGGTTGGGGCATGGCCTCAACTGCAGCACTTCCCTCAATCAGCCAGGGTTTTACCATGCCCAGCCCCAGCCCTCTGCAGGGCATTTCCAACCCCTCCAGGGCCAGAGCGGGTGCTCATGTCAAACTCCACTGACTTGGTGTGGAACAAATTGTGGAATTGGGGCCAAAGATACTCAATTAAATGATGTCTGGAAGCAGTGTGTATATTTAGAAATAAATATGTCATCAAGCAGAGGAGTTTGTGTGAAATAAACAATATTGAATGAGTGTCTGTGTTGTCTAACTCAGTTCTGAGTCGGGTTAGACAACAGGGTGTAAAATGCATCTAAATGCTACCTCCACTAGAGCTTCCTCCTTTGCTACCACTAGTGAAGAATGGTGTATCTAATATAGATACTAATTAATTTAGAACAGCAAAACTGTATGGAAAAACCTAAACCAATCCAATCTAGCCCCACTCAAATCTGCCAAATTCCAAATGCTGTTGGTTCAGTACTGCAGCCTGATGTGATGACATTAGAGTCATGGCATCACTGTGTTTCAGTGCTACTCTAGGAAAGTTCTGTGCTCTGGGGACCCAGAGTGGAAGAGGAGGAGAGGGAAGAAGGCCAGCTATATATGTAGCTTGCCCTCGCCCTTCTGCCACCCGTGTTCTGTTCCCAGAGCATGGACTGGAATGACATGATTGACATTGTGAAGGAAATATCCTCACGTCACATTCTGAGTCCACTGAAGACTGCTAACTGAACCCAGAATCCAGACCTTTTTGGTTTAAGCAACAGAGACAAAATGATACCGACCTTCTTTCTAAAGCACACTGACATTGATGGATGAAAAGCGCTATATAAGACCTATGTGTTATTATTAAATACCCTGGAACTAATGGTTTTGTGGCCTAATCATCAGGTTTAAAATATTTACACTTTCTGGAAGTACTGGGCCAAATTCCAGTAAGATCAGGGCAGGCCATCATCTTTCTGAAGCAGATAAATGGCTTTCGTGGGAGTCAATTGCATAATGAACTTTTAGCTGAGGCCTTAAAAATCAAGTTCTCTGTGGACACATCGGGCTGACTCAATACCCACCAGGGAAAGCCTTCCATTGATTTCTGTGGGTATTGGAGTGAGCCTTCTAAGGTTCTATGGTTCTTTTTTTAAGCAAAGAAGTTCTCCATAGTGCCCTATGCAATGTGTGCCACTTTTGCTGCCCCGCCATCTCAGAAGTGGTTGCATTTTCAGTGGTGCAGTATTCCTATAGTTTGCAGGCTGCTTTGGGGTAAATATTGCCTTGGAAATAAATATAAAATGTCACTTATCCATTCTAGCTGTCCTTACTCAGGCCAAACTCCCATTTAAGTCAGTGGAATTTTACCTGAGTAAGAATTAAGGGAAGAATAGACCCATAATGATTATAATTTCATGAACAAATAATGTAAGTCTTTCCCCAAAGGCTAGCATCCTCCGTAATAGAGGTAAGGAGATTGTAATATCTGCCCTAGAACTGAAGCCATTCTAGCATTTTAACTTAATGAAACAAATACACTTATACAGTCCATGTCGCCTTTTAACTTTTCTTTTAATCAAGCAGTATAAATAAAACAGCATCATTGTTCTGCCCTTGAGTCCTGCTGTTTGCCTGAATGCTGCTGCAGCCAGCCAGTAAGAAGTCTGTTGCGTGTAATGCAGCAATTGTTAATAACAGATAAATTATGATTACTTTCTAGTTCATTAGGTAGCATGACTGTGAGGTGTGGGAAGAATTTAATCTGGGGAAGCGGCTGCAGTGAGAGCAGTAGAACAATCTGTAATGGCTGCATTGCAATAAAAAATAAGTTCAAATACTTCATTCCCATCTGTTCTTACTTTGCTAATCTAGCTGACTGAACACCTTATAGGTAAAGCTAGGAGACTGAGTAGCCTGAGCACTGTCATAATGCAGAAAATAAAATTACAGCATTCTTTCTGCTACAGCTATCACAAAGTAAAGAAAAAGATCAATTTGAACTGAAGTGATATTGAATGGAAAAAACTGTTTTCATTGCTACTGTAACCCTTCTGCCCCTCTGAGTTGGCAGCAACAAGGGCCAGGTTCAATATCCAGGGGTTCCGTTTCAATAACACAATGCATAACTGGCTCAAGCCCCAACCCAGTGACCTGGGACACTTACATACCACACCCCCCGGGCGCCTCTAGGAGGCAATACTTCCCCTCTTGCAAGCACAGAGTCTGAGTGTAGCAAAATCCTTTTAATAAAGGAAGGAAACAATGCGGCATCCCATTGGAGAATCACCACAAACAGGATTATAACACAAACCATAAGCAAAAACCCACCTCCAAGTACTTTTGGCAATGTCCTTTCCCCCTTAGGGTCTTAAGCCCAATCACCCCAAAGTCCAACAACCTGAAAGTCTCTGGTCAGTGCCACCCCAGAATTCAAAAGTTTATCTGCAGAGTTGGAAATGGGTGGAAATGGGGGGGGGGAAGTCCACACAAGATTTTAAGGGGCACCTTATGTTGGCCAGGGCCAACTGCTCTGCCTCTCCGTGGAGTTCTGCTGCAGCCTTCACCACGACCAGCTCCACTACACCAGCTGTGCCACTCCTCCAGCTGTCTCTGCAAACCGCTTCACTCTGCTCACTGTTCCATGGGCTGCTCCAACATGCTGCAAACTGCTCCACTCTGCCAACTGCTTAACAATAGGTCTTCAGGCTCCCCCACTAGTTAACACAGCACTCAGTGATTTCAGCTCTTAGTAGAGGAGCCCTGGTACACCATTGGCCCAACATGAATTCAGCTCAGCAGTCTCTTGATGGACTCCTAATGGAATCAAAATTAGCTTTACTCTTTTGCAGTGGAGAGAGGAGGATGTGCAATTAGTGTTCCAGACCCTCAAAAGGGGCCCATACCATCAGGCACACACACACCAATCTCCAACCTCTCTCTCAATTTACTGGGTTTTGGAACCCATGTCCCTTGTCTAGCAAGTGTCACTTAATTTATATTGAGATATCTCTGTCATAAAGCAGTCTTGTAGTTCCTCATTCACATAATCAGATGGCAACACTTTATTTATCCTGCCCCAATAACAAAGAATTTGGGGATCCCGGAGCTGTCAAAATAGCCATCCCAGGCTGCCTTGGCCTATGCTGGGCGTGCCCATGCAAATATCTGAGATTTCACACTTCCTGAAATTCTTTCCACACTTCCCATAATTGACCACCAGATGTCAGGGTAGAGCGCAGCCTGACTTTGCTTACACTACTATCAAGGTACCCTCTGCACAAGCTATTCTTTCAGCATCAGCCTATGATCCTGAACCTCTTTTCCTCATCTGTGGTGACTCTGCAATAGCAGGGGGATGCTGGGATAGCATAGTCATATATAACGAACTGAAACAGGTCCAGGCTAGAGCAGGGGTCGGCAACCTTTCAGAAGTGGTGTGCTGAGTATTCATTTATTCACTCTAAATTTAAAGTTTTGCGTGCCGATAATACATTTTAATGTTTTTAGAAGGTCTCTTTGTATAAGTCTATAATATATAACTAAACTATTGTTGTATGTAAAGTAAATAAGGTTTTTAAAATGTTTAAGAAGCTTCATTTAAAATTAAATTAAAATGCAAAACCCCCCAAACTGGTGGCCAGGATCCAGGCAGTGTGAGTGCCACCGAAAATCAGCTCGCGTGCCGCCTTTGGCATGCATGCCAAAGGTTGCCTACCCCTGGGCTATAGGATACTTTTATTTTCTCTTGTTTGCCATACAGATGCACTTTTAATAATTTCTACTTGGCATAATCCTCCCTTGACACCAGAGACTCCAGAAACTTACCTGAGAATATTTGAGAAAAAATAGAGTGTAAATTCATTGAAAACTATCAGCCCCAAAGTTGGTATTGATGTGGATGGCCAGCACATTATAAACTAGACCGGCGAAACCCAGAGAAGTAGAATGAGTGTGATGGATAGTTTGTCATTTTCTTTAAATTTACAACAGGTATTGTATTGGACGGTGGCCAACGTTGTACTCATCTTTAAATATGATGCTAATGGTGATCCTAAGGATTATATTTACTATCTGTAATATGTATCATAGCCCCATTCATGGACCAGGACTGCATTGTGCTAGGCGCTGTACAAATGGAGTAAAAGATGGTCCCTGCCCCAGAGGGCTTACTATCCAAGTATAAGACCAGAGACAACAGTCAGGCTGACAAGGGAATACGGGGGGGAAATAATGAGATAATACTGAGACAATAATGAGATCAGCAGTGCTTTCAGCACACTAGTAGCCTAACCATTGTCAAGGGTTTTTCTGTAGGCAAATGAGAGGATTGAGGAGAGATTTGAAGGATAATGAGGTATCTTTGCAGATGTCTATGGAAAGCTGGTGGAAGCATGGGAGAAAGCACAAAGGTGCTTGTTTGAAAATTTAACCGGAGGCAGTGGAGGCTGGCATGCTGCACCAACGTCCTGCACTGATTAGTTGCAGGAGTCGATTTCTTATGGTGAATGAAAGATTATAAGTATTGGGGGGGTCGGCTATGATGGGCCTTGAAAGTGAAGACCAGTAAATTTTTCTTGATGTGACAGAGAAGGGGGAGCCAGTGGAGGAGTGGACAGAGAGGAGTGATGTGGCCAAAGTAATGGGCTAGGAAAATTATATTTGCAGCAGCATTATCAGTAGATATGAGCAGGGCAAGATTGCATTTGTCAAGGTCAGATGAATGGATGTTGCAGTAATCAAGACATGAGATGACATGAGAGCCTGGAAAAGAGTTTTAGCTGTATGGATGGATTGGAAAGGCTGTATCTTAGAGATGATATGCAGAAAGAATCCAGAAGACTTAAATGTAGCCTGGATGTGAGAGCCTAGAGAGATGTCTAGTCAAAGATGATGCCCAGATTGAGGGCCTGTGCACATTGATCGAGAAAGGAGGTGGGGGAAAGGTTAAAAGCTCCATTTTAGTCATGTTGAGCTTGAGCTGACAACAAGACACCCAGGAGAAGATGTCAGAGAGACAGGCTGAGATTTTAGTTTGGACAAAAAGGAGATAGTTCTGGTGTAGACAGGTAGATCTGTGAGTCTTCAGAATAGAGATGGTGGTTGAATTTGTGTTTGCTGATGAGGTTGTGCAGAAATAAAGATGTAGAGGGAAAAGTTGGGAGCAAGGACAGAGCTCTGTGGAACCCCCCTGAAAATTGGAGCTGGTGTAAGAAGGATCCTCTAAAGGACACTCTGAAGGGGCAATTAGAGAAGTAGGAGGCGAACTAGGAGAGGACAGTCACGGAACCCAAGGGAGAACAAGAAGAAGGGAACGGTCAACAGTGCTGAAAGAGACTGGCAGGTCAAGGAGGATGAGAATACAGTTCTAGTTCTGAGATTTGGCTAGGAAGAGATCATTAGAAACTAAAGCAAATCATGACAGATCACTTGGATTTTAAAGCATCAATGTGATTATATGATGGAGGCAAATCAACACGACTGTAGTAAGAAGAAATTGACCCTCTCTAATGGCCTCCTGGAATCCATACTTGAGTAGTCCTGCTGGTTCTGTTGATGCAGGATCAAGTTCTTACATGCTTGCTTAAGTTTAAGGTTCATCAGGCACTGGACAGATGCAACACAGATGGCTAATGTATGTTATTTTCTTCATTACTTAAATGACATTATAAAAGTCTACTTTATGTGACTCATTTGCATGGGTTTGTAAAATTAGGGGTCTTTTTTAACTTTGATGGACTTGTGCCATTCACTTTTTGCAGAATTTCACACATGCCTTACCTAGAATAAACCCTTTAAAGCAGGCCTGCACAACATGCAGCCCAGGGGCTGCATGCAGCCTGCGTGGGCACACTGTACGGCGCGCAGGGGGTGAGTAGGTGGGCTCACTGTGAGGCCCTTGACAGGTGAGTAGGCAAGCGGCAGGTGAGGGAGGGGAGCTGAAGAGGCAGGTGGGCTGTGGCACGGGGTGAGGAGGCAAGCTAGGGGATGGGGGGCTGAGGAGGAGAGCAGGCGGGCAGTAGCGGGGGGGCAGGTGAGCCAGTGGGAGGGGGGGCTGATGAGGCAAGCTGGGTGGGTGGGGGGCTTAGGAGGTGAGCTGCGAGTCAGTGGCTGACCTGATCTACTGATCTGGTCTGGCTCCCATCCCCTCTCCAAGGGTTGCGGCTGTCTGGAGGTGCTGCCTTCCATGCCTTCCTCAGTCAAACCTCATTCATTCAACAGGGCAATTGATTACAAAATGAGGGGAAAATCTTATTCTACTTCTAGCAAAAAGACATTTTTCTTTTACCTTAATTATACTACCTTAGGGGCTCGCTAAAACATATTACCAAGGTTCAATACTGCTGTTTCAGTGGAGCAGTGGTGGGGAAGGAGGGTTTGTTTCCATGGGGCGGCGGGGGGACGCGGGAGAGTATTTCAGGGGGGCTGGGCGGCGCTGGGGAGGGAGTGTTTCGGGGGGCTGGGCTGTGCTGGGGGGGGTGTTTCGGGAGGGCTTGAAGGCACTGGCGGAGGTCGGCGAGGCCAGGGGAGGGGGTCAGCCCTCATCTGTTTTCTTTGGAGTAATATGGCCCTCGCTGCTTTACAAGTTGTGCAGGCCTGCTTTAAAGTATAATGCAGATGTTCTGCAAATGGCAGGATTTTACATATACCCAAGCTTAATTTTTGATTCCCAAACTCCCATTTTTGTGTGTCTCACTCCCTTTTTAAGCACAGATACTGTAAGTAATGTACCAATTCTTGATTTTTGAACCGCAAATGTTTTTATGATTTCAGCATGGGGGGGGTGCTTTTTGTGTTGGATGGTTTGTTTATTTAGCTCTCTGTATAATATAACTCATCCAGCTCAGCACATTTGGGTTTGCAGTCATCAGTGCAAGAGAAGAGAAGGAATTTAGTGTAGCCATGGTAATTAGCATAAGTTAGGTTTGTTCTTGTTTTTTAGCCTTAACGTCAGGTCTTTTTATGACTATCTACCTTTTTTTATTGCTGATTTCAAAACCAGCAGAGGACATCAAAGGCTTTTTAAAAAAAAACCAAAAACCAAGAAGAGTCTTTGGAAAGTGCCGTAGTGGAACAACTTGTTTCAAAGGAATCCTTTGTTGAAATACCATCTGATAAAGAAGAATCACTCAGCAGTTGGAGCCTTCAGAAGGGGATGGGAGGATTAGTTTATTTCTAAGATAAGGTGGGAGACCATTTCACGTCTTAACCTTTCTGCTTTTTTCTTTTCTCATTCAAGAAAGAGGAATGAGGGAGACAGAAGATGGCAGTGAAAGGACATTAATAAAATGTTTATTTTATAGATCTTAAACCAGATATCAGAAGAGAGATTTTGAGGGCAGAGAGCACATAATAGGCTCTATAGGGCTACTAATTTTTAAGAATTTAGTATTGCCAACTGGCACAATTTTATTGTGAGTTACATGATATTTGGTGGGTGTTTTAAAAGATCCAGCTTCTGGAGTCATGTGACTACAGAGGATTCTCAGCTTTTATTTTGTAGAAAACAAAAGTATTTAGCCCTCATAGCTGCAGAGAAAAGCTTGAAATTATGAATCCTAAAAGTTGAAAACCAATAGGCAAATAAAGAGAACCCTAAACTTATTATTTTTTTAAAAAATGCATGATCTTTTGGAGCTTTATACATGATGTTTGAATATGTAGGGGTTGGCAATACTGAGAACTCTTTAATTTTGAATCCTAGTGTGTGACCTTTGGTTTTGACTTCAGTGGCACTGCCTATGTGAATAAAAACTGCAGGATTAGACCATCACTGATTTTATTGATGGTCTGATATGGCCCGTTAATTTAAACGTACGATTGGTGGTGGTTTGTTTTGTTTGTTATTTCTTGTTTCAGTTATAGACAATGTAATAGTTTAAAATCTTCTAAGGGCCAGATTCTTCCTGGTCCCTGTGTGGACTTGCAAGGTGCTTATTGTTCTATAGGAGTGTTCTCTGGTGGTTACGGAGCCTTCTCCCCCAGGCCCATCCAACCTTCCCTTGTCCAAATTTGAGTCCCCACTTGTATTCCCTCTTCCTTTGACCTCAGTCTCCTCCACCCAGCACCCCTCAAGCTTGGCTCTATGCCCCCTGCATTTCTGTTAGGTACCTTCCTTCTCCTCTTTCTTGTCAGGTCATGGTCACCAGCAGCAGGAGCACTGAAAACACAGGAGAGACAGTCTCCTTGTGCCCAGTGTCACAAGGGTCCCTGGTTGCTGAGAAGACCCATTGCAGGGAGAGTCTTGCAAAGCCCCTGCAACCCACACTAGAGCATACCCAGTGCAGATGGATTCTTCAGAGACTTAGCTAGTGCTAGTGATACAGTTTACTCACTACCGTTTGCACAGAACTACCAACAAACACAAGGTATGCCTGCTGTATGATTCCGGAGTATCCTGTCATAATTATTATCCCAAGATGAAGAATTAAAGAACCCTAGACTGGTATTTTATCACCTTGAACTTATGTTCAGTTTGTCAAAAGGATATTTTGCTTATTTTAGTTCTTTACCTGCTTTTGATGCTCTACACACTAGGCATTACGAAAAAAGACAATGAAACCAACTCCAGAATACTTAATATAAATTTAATGTGTGTGTATATGTGTTTCCTACTGAGTGATATTCAATCTTATCTCATTATGGCTATAGATAAAGTTTGTCTCAGGCATATGTCAGATGATTCCACCATTGTGTGTGTGTGTGTGTGTGTGTGTGTGTTTGTGTGTGTTTGTGTGTGTGTGTGTGTGTGTGTGTAATTAAAAAAAAAAGTTGTGCAGAATTTACAACAAACTCCATTTTGTTAGCAGACCTTGTCTGATTCCAAATTTGATTGTAGGGAGGATGCACTAGAAGTGGATTTAAGTTGTTTTAATATGACATTGCAATTATTGTGACTACTGAGTTTTGTAAGGGATGACCAGAGCTTGAGATAAGTGATTCTAATATCTGTTTTTCTTTTAAAATCTAAATAGCTCCAGCATATCCATAGTATTATTTATCAATAGTTGTGCCCAACCTTTCAAAAAAATGCAGCCCTATGTTTACCCCTGTATCACCACAAACACTGACTCAGCTAACATGGAGCACAAAGGTTCCATCCTTTAAACTGTCAACATTTATGAGAATTACATGCCACCAACAAACTTATGTTTACTTGTGTACAACAAGCTTAATGTCTTCATGACATTTAGTGGCAGACAACAATATTCATACAGTAAAGCATGATGGTACCACCATTATTGTGATATAGTTGACTGCAGTGAGCACTGACACATCACAAGCTAGAATCAAGGGCACACAATGTACCATACAGCAAGGTCAGTTGTGAATAGCACTTTTCCATAGAGGTCTGAATGTCATACATTGTTCCATAGGAATATTAGCATTTAGATCAGCAGTTATCCTAGGTTTTCATCCTGGGGCCTGAATATTGTATTTCAAAAAGGTCAAGAAGACAAACAGTATTTTGAGCAGATTCTCTGCCCTGCCCCTTTTGCACCACTGAGGTAGCTCAATGGATGCAGACAGCATCTTGCTCAGGATTCCTTCAGCATCTGAATACTCTAACTGGTACAGAGCCAGCGCTGGCAGCACATACAAGTGGCACAGGCAGGGGTGAAAGCAACTTAAGTCTTACTAATACGGGGGCCTGGCTCTGGGCCTGTGGAAGGGGCAAGGCCTTGGGCATAAGGGGCAGGGCCTCAGGGGGGAGGAGGGAGGCCTCAGGCATAAGGGACGGGGCTGGGGTCAGCCTCCACCAGCCAGCCCTTCAGCGCTGCCTGGCCCGTGGCACTCGGGGCTCTGGCAGCGATTTAAAGGACCCAGGACTCTAGTCGCTGCTGCAGTAGCAGCAGCAGCAGCTGAGAGCCCTGGACTCTTTTAAATTGCCAGGTCCTGAGGCAGCTGCCACTTTTGCTCCTGCTCTTGGTGGTCCTGGATGGGGCAAAAGGGGCAGCAACATTAAAGCACTTTAACGTCAGCTGTGTACAGGCCGGTACCAGCAGCCACTTCTTACCAATACGCTATACCAGCCCATACTGGCCCACTTTCACATCCGGGTACAGGTGCATGTCAGGGGAGAGGGCATGGCTGAAGCATGCTACACTCAGATTGTCCCTAGCTGGCATATGGTCTATAGGGGAATGTTGCCAGGAGCACAATTTAGGGGGGGCTCCAGGCTGCTCTGACCTGCACCAGGTTAGAGAATCTGGGAGCTGTAACTGGTTGTTAACTCTCAGCTTCTCTTCTTTCTCCCCCCTCCTGAGCTATCCTGGATGACTCTGTGAGGGAGAGGAAGGAAGCCATCCTTTTTTAGGAACTCTTCTAGACTCAGCAGAGCTAATCAAGCTCCTACTCTGCTCTCCTTGGGGTTCCCAGAGTTTGAAAGGGAAGCAGGCAATGGAGTAGCCAGAACTGCCCTCTTTGCTGTCATGTGATGCAGCAGATGGCCATCAAGCAGTGGTTGAGGAGTTGCAGCAAGGGACAGCAGCTGTTCTGAGCACTCCCAGCTCCCATTTGAAGTCAGATGGGGCTCAGCATGGGTGCAGCACTCTGCCCGCACAGTTCTCAGGGCAGGATCTGAGACAAAGGCTTGGTCTACGGTACACTAACGCTGTAAGTCGATCTAAGTTACATTAGTTAAGTTACGTAAGTAACGTAACTTAAGTCAACATACCTTAGATCAACTTACAGCAGGGTCCACACTACGTTATGTCAACAGGAGACATGCTCCCGCCTCTCATTGAGGTGGATTACAGATGTCAACGGGAGAGCGCTTTCCCATTATCTTAGTGCGTATTTCCTAGACCCATGAAATCAACACTGCTGCATCAATTGCAGCAGTGATGATTTAGCCATGTAGTAAGCCAGGCCTTAGTTTCCTACTCCAACTAGGTTTCTCTTATTTAGAAAATGAAATTGATGCATTAAGGGCTAGATTCCTTTGAGTGTCTTTTAGAATTAAGTTCTAACGTAGAGACTCAAGAAAATGTTGCAGTTTTCTTAATACAAAAAATAAAATCTGTACCAGCAGATATTTTTGCTAATGAAAAGAATCATTATAAAATTCAGGTTGTGGGTTTTGTCAGAGGATGTGAGAAAGGATGGTCCTTTATACATTTCTCAGTAATTGGATTACTGACATTTTGGAACAAGAAAATGGTTTTGTTTCTAGACTGGTTTTACACAAGATTAATAGGCCAAAGGAGTATGGAAAATAATTAATCTAGAATTACGCTTTCAACATGCAATTCCTGTAGTTTGAGAAATGAAATGTTCAGATCTGCATGTTCAGAGGATTTAATATAATGAATTCAAAATCTTTTTTTTCTTTCCACATTACAGCTCTGTACTTCAGCTGTTTAAAAAGGAAATATATACTTGAAATTCATCTCAAACTATTAAAAATGGATTATAAATGATTACATCCAGCAAGATTTAAGGTTTCACATTTTAATCAGACTCACATTTTTGTTAAAGCAGGGAATCCATTGCAATTTGCTAAAAATCAAGGGATTTGGGATAGTAAGTAGACAAGTAAGCTTCAGGCTCTTCATCTGTCTTCTTGTGGTAATTAATTTTATTATGGCTTGATTTATATTTCAGGACAGAATTTGATTATCCCAATACATGACTTTAAAAAAAAATTAGATATATCCATAGACCCCAAACCTGCAATGAGGTCTGCTACAGTGGACCTGGGCACCCTTGCAGAGTCCCATTAACATCAGTAGTATTCCATATGGGAGTGAATGCCATTGCAGGATCAAGGTCTGAATGACTTCAATTTAATGTGCAATTCTATGTAATAAGACATTCTAGAAATGCAAATGCTATAATATAGAGAGATTTTAGGCTTTTATAACAAACCAACGTGTATTTTATATGAATGGCATAGGAACAGAAAGGGAAGTTAGCTGCTAGGTAAACTTTATTGGCAGAGAGGAGCCCAATTTTGTGATTACCTCATCCCCTGCTTCCTTCCAGGCCTTACTTAGAAAGGTATAGAGGAAAGCTTTGGGAAGTTGGTCACTCTCCTTACTCTAATTCTATTTGTCAGGTTGACATGGCACAAGTTAAGTCTATTTTAGACATGGCCTAAGCTGGAGTAGATTTTGCAAAAACCACACTAGACAAGTATAGGGGTGATTCACATTCAGGTCTCTTTTTATTAAACCTCAAAGTATATGGGGAGTTCAAACACTGTGGTTCAGTGTAGAGAGCATATTTGGAGCTCTGGGTTCTATTTCTCGTTCTGCTGTTGACTTGCTTATGCCCTTGGGTAAATCACTTTTTGTGCCTCCCTTTCCACATTTTCTGGTTGAGGATATTAATACCTACCTCACAGGAGTGTTGTGAGATCCTTGCATAGAAGGTTCTATAGAAGTGGCAATTATTATTATGTCCCATTAGCCTATCTGTAGTTTGCTTTATTATTTAAATGCTATAAGTTGCCATCTGTTCATTGTGGTCTAATAACCGTTTGTTGTGGCTCATTTTCTTAGTATGAATGGATGTAATTATTATATTTTTTGAATTTGTTTACCTGTATGTTGTTGTTCCCTTGATCTATGAGACTAATCAATGGATACAGAGGAGGAGACAATGCATATTTCCACCCTGGTCCTCTCTTTCATTCCTCCTGACCCTCAAATTCATAGTCCCATAGACAACGCTCCATTTGTCCCCAAGTTCGGGGGGGCAGGTAGAGGGTGCAAGCTTGTGAGACAACTGGACCTTCCTCCTGCCTGTGTGATCCATGTTTATAGGGGATCTTTTTGTATGTGGATCCTAAAGGAGAGATTAATTACTGTGTCAAAATAATTGTAATCATGTTTTAGTTTGTATCCACCACCACCTGCCACTCAGCTTCTCCCATGAGCATCTTCACACATTCTCCCTTGCTGTCCCACATGCATGAGAAAAGCTCCTCATGGAAATTCAATGAGCTGCTACCTTCACACACGACACCTGCCTCTTGCACCCCTGCATCCATAATAAATTCATGCCAGATCACTCAATTCCAGCCAGCGAAAGCAGGGCACCTGCTTTGCGCACACATTTAATGCCAGATGTGCTCCCCCACACACACACACAAACACTCACACCAGCCTTTGGCTGGCAGATGTGGCTGCTTATGCGGGTCACAGAGAGACTGCAGGGGCAGCTCTGGGACCCTGCCCCTCTTTCCTTCTGGGATCACAGAGCAGGAGGTGAGGAACAGATAGAGCTGCTCAGGGGCTGACATTAGTTTTCAGATGGTGCAGGGAAGAGGGAAGGAGCTGCTGGGCCAATACATTATTCACAGGAGGAGAAGGGAGAAAGGAATACAGAGTCCAGCAGCGCAAAGCAGAATCTGCTCCCGCCTCCCACACCCCTCCCATGAATAATGAGTCAGCCCAGCAACTTCTTTCCTCTTCTACCTAACAAGGTATATCCATAATTATGAATTTTCTGGGTTTGTAATGCTTGTTTGGAGGATAATTACACCATCTCTGTAATGTTCTTACCTTTTAAGTTACTGATTTATACTTCTCACCTTTACTTCATCTTAACATAGCTTTTGTCTGAGAATGACAAGAGATATAACAATTGCTAATAACTTACCTTAATTACAATCTTTCTTTTCTTTCAAATGTAGTTTATGCACAAGATTTGAAAGCATTTTAACTATGGGAAAAGTTGGAAGAGTCTTCATTTCATTATGGAGACCATTTGGGAGCGAAAAAAAGACCCAACCAAAGATGCTAAACATCATAAAGGACCTATTCTTAAATTAGTTTTAAATGATAAATCAATTAACTGATTTATTTGTAAATTCTCAGAAAATGTATTGTGGGTTTAAGGGGTCAGTTGTGGTCATTTGAGGGAGGAGATGCAGTATTCTTCATACATAACAAAAAAGTTTAATCTGGTTTTAAGTACAAAACTCAACTCAACCTTAACTATGGTGCTGCAATTGGCATCTCTAGCATTTACTTCTTTATTCATTGAAGGAAGGACTCTGCCTACCCCTTTTGTAGGCTCTGAATGTGAGTGGGTGGGTGGGTGGGGGATGAGAGAAGAACCACTTTCTTTTCCCCTGTGCCCTACCTACTCCCCTGGGATAGTACAGTACCCCCAAAAGAAATGAGGAGAGCTAAGGGGGAGCAAAGCATAGGTGGAGCTATGGATCTGCCTTCCCATGTGGTGTCCGGCCAAGCTAGCCAGCCATAGGGAGGAAATTAAAATGATGTAGCAGACTGAGCAGCTCTGGGAGGCATTTTGCCTCTCAGAAGTAGAATCCATCTGTTGCTTCCCCTGGAGCAGTGCAGCTTCATGCTACCATCTATGTCAGACTGCGCCTAATACATAGTGTAGTTTTCAATAAAAAGATCCTGTTGTAAGCACTCATTGGTCACTTTAATGAACTGTCATGATTTATAGGAGCAACTTGCATGGACTCCACTGGAATGTGGTATGTGTGCAATGTTCTCATTTTGCTTATATGTTTTTCTTATGATAATTTTGACTATAATGTTTATAGCTGCATTGCTTTCCTCATCACATGCTCAGTCAGATGACATTTCACTACTCATTCAGCTGAGACTAGCAAATGGCTGCCTTTACAGTCTTAAGATCCTCATAATGCAAGACCGCCCAACAGTGTGCTATTGATCCTTTTCATTGCCCCTGGAAATGAATGTTTTATCTAAGGCATTGCCTCTTGCCTAGATGGCTAATCTCTTGTCCCACACTGCACCTCCATGGTTTTCAGTCTAAACCATTTTACACTGACTCAGTTCCTGAAAGGGTTAACAGATAAAGAAAGTTAGAAAATGTTGAGTCATTTAAATGATAAATTGTACCACAAAACACATTAAAGGGAGATACCTCTTCCCCAGGAGAAGTTAATGAACCCTTGAGAAAGGAAGAAGTTAGCACAAAACTGTGTCTAGCCCTTTGAATGGCTAATGCTCTTAGGCCATGTCTACACTAGTGAGCTTATAGTGGCACAGCTGTACTGATACAGCTGTAAGATTGTTTGTGTTAGTCGCTCTTTGCCTATGGGAGAAAGCTGTCCCATCAGCATAATAAAACCGGGAGCAGCCATAGCTATGTTGGCAGGAGAAGCAATCCTGCTGACATAGCACTGTCTACACTTGTACTTCTGTCAGTGTAACTTATGTTACTCGGGGGAGTGTTTTATCACATCCCTGAGTGACATATGTTATACTGACAAAAGTGACAGTGTAGGCAAGCCCTTATAATAAGATATTATTTGTAGAATCACACATTTTCTGTAGGTGATTTTTCCTTTCTGTGGCTTTCTTGTAACTGATGAAAGTTTTTCATTAGGGAACACTTTTGTTATTTTGGTTAGAAAAACATTTTGTTATGTGGATTCATACATACTGCATAACAAATATTAATTCCATGAAAAAACCCCCACAGATCTAAGGAGCATGATCAAGTTCTGTGTGTGTTTAGTTGTTTTTGAAACATGAGAATTTCCCCAACAAACACACACATGCTTTGGTTGCATTATCACCCCATAACTAGAATAATTAATAAAATATTTGGAGAGGAGGGAGAGTATTCTGACTGTAATTGTCCTAGAGATCATCTGGAACCGGACTATGAGATATTGCCTCTTTCTCTGTGCATTGTTCCAACTGCTCAGATCAGTTGATGTGCTCCTGCTGAGCTTCTCCAGATTTGAACTGTGGGAGATTGGCTGCAGGGGTTTCTTGTGGAGTGTCCTTGGTTCAGGAACTTGCTCTTTCTGTCAGGTGACCAGGGCCTACATCTGCTGACCTTCAGCATACAGTGCAAGGCTCATGCGTTTACCCAATAACTTTACTGGGTTTGAGTTAATGTGAGGTGATTAAGTGTTCATTAGGGACTGACAGCAGAATATCTGGTGATTGCTGCTTACGAGAGTCAACCTCATATTTTTGTTATTTTGTAAAAGAGTCCAGTGCCTATTATGACAAACCTGTATTCAATAATCATATAAGTAATTAACTGATCATGGCAATACTAAATGTTCCATAAAGTTTACTGCTGTATGGATAATCACAGTTGTGTTCTCTTTCTAATCATTATAGGATGACTCAGTGTTCTGCATTTCACACTCTTCGGCACAAGGAAGAGATTTCAGTCTCACTAAAAGTAGAATTCTTGTTGTTTTTTAGTGTTATTATCCTCTGTATTCTCCCGCAGTGACACATGCTGGTAGTGTGGATGTTATAAAAGCAATTGTGTGATAAAACAATTTACCTAACTTCACTATCAAAATTACATGCCCTGGGGGGATGTATCAGGCAGCACAGTGATCACATTAAACCCTCAAGGACAGATTCTCAGCTGGAGTAAATTGTCATAGCTCTGTTGAATGGCCATTTATATCAACTGAGGAGTTGCCCTTCAAACTTTAGAAAAATTCCAAGGAAATCAAGTGAAATGAAATCCTCCACTCTCTTTATCTCTCCAAACATTCCAGAACTCTTGAAACCTCCCCTAGTGCTGGATTGTACAATGTGTCTTGGCTCTGTCTGAACACAGGATGGATGTCTGTGTCACCATGAAACTCTTGAAAGACTTTCAGAATAATTTGGGAGCCAAACATTGTGCATGAAATATCTCCAAACTAAGACATGCTTGCTGGGGTTTATAATTTCTGTTCCAGAGGGGATGCAGCTGAGGCCAGGCCTCATGGTGCTGAGCACGGTACAGACACATTCTGAAATAGTCTCTACACCAAATAGTCAACCATTTAAATAGACAAAAAAGACACAGGATGGGGAAAAGGAAGTAGTATTGTCTCCATTGTACAGATGGTGAACCAAGGCACCCAGGGATTCAGTGACATCCCCAAAGGCACTTGGAATTTGTAGTAGAGCCAGGTATTCAGTTCAGAGCTCCTGAGTCCCAGGCCAGTGCCATAACCTCCAGACCATCCTTTGTCCCTAAATACAATAGAGATTTAGTAGCTCTCACTGATTAGCAAGCCTGCAGGCTTCAGTATTTCATGGCTTTAACAGTGGCAAAAGAATATAGTATCAATCCCAATAAACTAATTTTTGCTATTTTTTTAAACAGTATGTTAACTTATGAAAGGAACAAGTTTAGTAATGTTTGTGGTGACTTTTAATTTAAACTAGGCTGCTCAGGGGTGCTGGAACAATTTGTCTAGCAGGTGTGCTGAGAGCCATTGAACCAAACGGTAAACCCTGTATATAATGGAAACCACCTAAAGACAGGTGTGCAACAGCACCCTTAGTTCCTGCACCTATAAGGCTGCTTGTTCAGTGCAGTTAAATGAAATAGAAACCTTATTGTCAATACCTAATTGAGATAGATACAGGGATTTGCTTGTCCTGTAAAGTCAGCATAAGTGAAAGAGTTTTCTTATATTCCAGTCGGTGAGCCATAAAATACAAAAAATAACTGTCAAGAACAGGATAGCAGCATGCTGTCAGAATTGGACTGACTGTTTAAAATCAAATTTAAACTAGGCTATTTGATAGCAATTTTAAAATAAGCATAGTATAATCTTTGAGATTAATAGAAATAAGTGAGGAAAGAGCTGAAAAAGCCTTTTCTCTGTAGACATTAGAAATGCATTTCTAATCTTCCTAGGTTCTGCAGATAAGCTGGTATTTAGCAGTGAGCATTCTCACTGCTTTTCAGCCAGCCAAATAAAATGCACTAGAACTCAATTAGTAACAATATCTAGTTATTGCTTTGTCATTATCAGTAAGTGTTTTGCATTATCCAGTCACTGCTCAAAGAACAAACTTCCTTGAGATACTGAAAGAAGAGTCTAGAAGTTTCCTTTGTCAAGGGACTTGATCCTGCATTCCTTGTGCAATCAAAACTCCTATTGGCATAAAAAAAATGCAGGACTGGACCCAACGTGGTGGCATGAATTACACATAATCATGTCACCCTTATTAATATGAGTGATCCTATTAATTTCAGTGGGACTAGTCACAAGAGCAAAGGTTGTAGGATTGTGGGTTAGCACAATACTGGTGTTCCTTGCCATACTCTTAAACTGATTGCTCAATGAACAGTCCTATGTGGGTCTATTAAAATAACTAACTCTGGGAATAAAGAAAACAGCTATTAATGGAAAAGTTCATGGTAAGAAGAATCAAACATCAAGAAGAAAAACATCACATTTTTCTACTGTGAAAAATCCTCATTTCAAAGCCCAGAAAACACAGCATATCGCTTGACAGCAGTATAAAAATGCACATTATCATTGCTATCTGCTATTGTCAACTACTAAAACTGATTTTTATAATTGCCCTTCTGTTAATAGTTGTTCTGCCAAGGGACAATAAAACAGTATAGTCTTTTGAAAATATATTGATATTGATTTAACAAACAAACAAAAAGCAAGTCTACATGATGCATCTTCATAGCAAGTACAAAAGTAACATTTCTGTTGAAGGTAAAGAATCTATGTGTCTAAGGCTACGTCTTCACTACCCGCCTTTTCGGTGGGTAGCAATCGATTGCTTGGGGATCGATATATCGCATCTCATCTAGACGCGATATATCGATCCCCAAACGCGCTTATATCTGTTCCGGAACTCCACCAACCCGAACGGAGTTGCGGAGTCAACATGGGGAGCTGTGGACATCGATCCCGTGCCGTGAGAATGGTGAGTAATTCGATCTTAGATACTTCGACTTCAGCTACGTTATTCATATAGCTGAAGTTGCGTATCTGAGATCAATTTTCCCCCGTAGTGTAGACCAGCCCTAACCTGCTTTAGACAATCTTGGAAATATCCATAAACAGTTCAAACTCTGAGATTTCAGAAAACTTCAGATAAAAGTGTATCATTTTTTGAGGAGTTGCTCCATCAAAAATATAAAGCCAAGAATATTTTATGATGGCATTTCCCAGAATATTTATTGCTAATTGTAGGTGGATAAATAACAAAAATGTGTGCAACAGTCTACAGTTTAGGAAACCACACTTGTATTCACATCCCTCCATTATCTGAGGTATATTCTTTAACTGGGGCTGGTTTCTATTCCTGTTACTCACATTGCGTAGCACTTGCTCCATGAGCAGTAACATTTAAATCAATGAGCCTGCTTGAGGATTGAGGGTGGCACAATTGGGACCTTATTTATTTAAAAAAACAAACTATAAACAGCCATCTCAAATTTGAGTGGTTATACATAATGGAAAATTATTTTTGATAAGTTTACAAGTTTGATTTGATAAAGGTAATAGTGTGGCTACAGCAGACTTCTATAAGGCATGTGACTTGGTACTGCATGACACTTTGATTAAGAAACGGGGATAATACAAAATCAACATTGCTCACATTAAATGGTTACTCTGGCAAACTAACAGGCCTCAAAACATAAATATAAATGGGGAATCAGCAAGTGGGACTCATAGAGATCTGTTCTTGCCCCTACACTATTAAACACTTTTATCAGTGATCTGAAAGAAAACATAAAATCATTCCTGATACAGTTTGCATATGGCACACAGCTTGAGGGAGTGATAAATCATAAAGAGGACAGGTCACTGATACAGAGTGATTTGGATACTCTGGGCACAAGCAAACAAAATGCATTTCAATGCGACCAATATGAAGTCATATATCTAGGAACAAAGAATGCAGACCATATGTACAGCAAAAATGACTCTGTTCTGGAAAGCAGAATCTCTGAAAGTCTTGGGAGTCATGGTGGATAATCAGCTGAACATGTGCTCCCAGTGTAATGCTGTGGTCAAAAGGACTAAAGCAATTCTCAGATGTAGGACTATATATAGAATATAGAATAAAAATAGAAAGGTTATATGATCTCTGTATTTGCACTGATGTGACAGATGCTGGAATAGTGGGCCCAGTTCTGGATCCAAAGATTTTAAAGAGTTAAAAATTGGAGAGGGGTCAGAGAAGAACCATGATAATGATCAGAGGACTGAGATGAGAAATTCACGGAGCTCAATCTATTTAGTTTATCAAAGAGAAGGTTAAAGTGTGTCTAGATCACAATCTACATGGGGGAACAAAAAACTGATAATAGAGAGCTCTTCAGTTTAAAGACAATGATTAAATGTAATTCAATGGCTGGAAGCTGAAGGTAGACAAATTCAGATTAGAAATATGGTGCACATTTTTGATAGCGAGAGTAATTAACCACTGTAACAATTTACCAAGGGCTGTGGTGGATTATCCATCACTGGGAAATTTTAAATCAAGATCAGATGTTTTTCTCAAAGACATAGTCTATTACAAACAGAAATTAATTCAGTAAAATCCATTGGCCTGTGTTGTACAGGAGACAAGACTAGATGATCATAAAGGTGCCTTCTGGCCTTAAAATCTAAAAACAAATATGGAGCATTGTATGGGATTAGATGATGCTGGTTAGGCACAGTCCAGAGTCAAGAACACTGTGGAGACGCATTGGTTCATAGGGAGCTCTCACAAGTGTTCTCCTTGGCCCTGCCCAGCCAACGGGGGTGTTTGACTGATACTACCCCGCCCCTCCCACACATCCAGGCCCACTCTGAGGGCCAGTGCAAATGAGGGCAGAGCACTGGCTCTGCATCCTCTTCACCCATTTGGGGTATTCACCGTGTGCCCCTGGGGGCATTTGAGATGTGTCCTGAGCACAAGGACTGCATTGGTCCTTATGTCGTGGGCTGAGCAGGGCCTAGCTGAAAAGACTCCTTGTGCTTTTCTGCAAGTTTGTACCGGATCCTTAAAATGGGTGTAAGCTGCTCAACAAGTTGCTTATCATATGCTGCAGGACCTATGCTTATAATTATTATTATTATTATATCTACCAACCAGCACACCTAGCAGTACAGCCCTTCATTCCACTCTCTCCCCAAAAGCTGAGCCTCCCAGCATATCTGGAAGGTGACTAAATTGATCTCTGGTGAATCCAGAGAAGAAGCACACTGCTAAGGGCCTGCAGAAAGACACTTCTCACCCACCATCCGCTCCCTCCTGCTTGTTGAGGGAGCTCTAGTTTGAGCCCTTTGGTTGATTTTGGGAGGATGAGGGGAAGAGACGATCTCTCAGTTAATCTGCATCCAAGCCATTTAGGATTTCAGTAGTTAAAAACAGCACTTTACACTGTGTCTGTAAACTCACAAGCAACCAGTGCAGATCACAGAGTGCCAGTGTTGCATGCTGTTTGTAAGAAGTTTGTAGTGAGTCATGATATAGCCTTATGTAGCTTGCACCACCGTAGTCTAGTCTTAAGGTGACAAAAGCATGGATATGTGTAGCAAGGTCAGTATCACAGTGAAACAGTCATACCTCACCATGTGCAGTTGGGGAAAATATAGCATGAGTCATCATTACCTATGTATCATCAGCAGCCTCAGGTCCAATAAACCTAATTTGCTAACATGTCACAAGTGGCAACTGCTCTTGATCAATCAGTGATGCTGATATAAACTCACCAAATCAGCTAGTTACTTCTCCCAGCCTACCAACATTATTTCAGTCTTATTTGGACTGCCTCTCAGTCAGCTAGCTCTCATCCAAGCCCCAGTCTCCAGCAGACACTGAGTCATTCGTTCCACTGCACCATTAGGCTCAGACTGATAGCAACATAGGCCTGATTGTCCTCTGCATAATGAAAACACTGCAGTCCTCCCAACTGACTTTACTAGCAGACTCCTGTATGTACTGAGCAGGAGGAAGGGAAATGGTATTAATAAGCACTGGAGTGGCAGTAGGGCTCTGTTTCTATCCAGGCAACCCCCCACCACACAAGTATACCAGCCACTGACTTGGCCACACCAAACATATACAGCAGGGAGTGGCATTTTTATAGTGGATGTAAAATCATTATTCATCTTTTTATGTGTAAAATAAAGACTGGCTGTTGACACCAGCTACATTTTAACCACATTAGTGATCCTGCTGGCATAGACTTTATCTATCCAGATGTAAGCAGAGTCAGGATGAGCTCTACCCTGACATCTGGTGGTGAATTATGGGGAGAGTGGAAAGGAATTTCAGGTATTTGCATTTGCACACCCAACCCACCTAGCATAGCCCACGGCAGCCTGGGATGATTACTTTGACAGCTGTGGTATCCCCAATTTCTTTGTTAGTGGGGCAGGAGGAATAAAGTGTTGTCACCCTGATTATGTGAATGAGAAACTATGAAACTGCTTTATGACAGAGAGTTTCACCATCATTTGAGTAGCACTCGCTAGACAAGGGACATGGGTGCCAAAATCTAGCGAACTGAAAAAGATTGGGGACAGGTATGTGTACCTGATGGTATGGGCCTCTTTTAAGGACCTGGCATACCAATTGCACTTCCTTCTCTCCCCCTCCACTGTTGAATAGCAGAGCTAATTTTGATTCTATTAGGAATTTAGCTAGAGGCTGCTGAGCTGAATTTACTTTGGACCAGTGGTGCACCAGCACTGGGGCTCCCCTACTACAAGCTGAGATCACTGAGTGCTGTCTTAACTAGTGGGGGAGCTTGAAGATATATTGCTAAGCAGCTGGCAGAGCAGTTTGCAGGATGGTTGGAGGGGCCTAGCACAGCAGAGTGGAGCTGAGCCATTTGTGGGGACAGCTGGTGGAGGGGAGCAGTGTGTGGGACAGTTGGAGTTGCCCATGAAACAGCGAGTGGAGCGGAGCAGAGCTGCTCGTGGTGAAGGCTCCTCGGAGAGGCAGGGCAGTCAGCCTCAGCCCACGTAAGGTGCCCCTTTACACCCTGTGTGCCCCCCCTGTTTCCACCCAGGCTGGGGGGGTTAAAACTGTGCAGATGAACTTTTGAACTCTGGGGTGATTTGGACTTAAGACCCTGAGGAGAAAAGGACATTGCCAAACATACTTGGAGGTGGGGGGGCGTTTCTCATGGTTTGTGTTATCCTGTTTGTGGTGTTTCTCCAACGTAATGTCGCATTGTTTCCTTCCTTTATTAAAAGAATTTTGCTACACTCGGACTCCATGCTTGCGAGTGGGGAAGTATTGCCTCCTAGAGGTGCCTGGCAGGGGTGATATGTAATTGTCCCAGGTCACTGGGTGGGGGCTCGAGCCAGTTTTGCATTGTGTTTTTGAAACGGAACCCCTGGATACTGAACCCAGCCCTTGTTGCTGCCAACTCAGAGGAGCAGAAGGGTTACACAGGTGTCTACATTGCACCTGTCACCATGGTATTTGAGCACATGTGGTAGTACGTATTCCATAAATTGATGATAAGCACAAGTTTTTGCTTTCCCTTTTGTTCAACTTCTGTGAGCCAGCGGCCATAAGGAGTGGAGTATGGCATAATAATCCCCTAGCCCCAAATCAGAAGTGAAACACACGTTTGTGCAGCAAACGCTGATGATAACCCTTCTGTCCTTTTGCTTACCCCTATGCCAAAGCAAGGATACTCTTCTACTGACAACATCTTTAAGTGCAATGAAATCCTAAAGCTCTAATTAGTGAAAATCCCTCCTAAGGTCTCTCCTGTCTTTTATCCCATACGGGTCATTATAATTGGTCTCTCTAGAAGTACCAGAAGCTCTGCAGCTGACTGATTGTTCATTCCCAAATTTGTAATTCTCTTTCAAGAGAATCGTTTAAATTAAAATAGAGGAAACTTTAGAAACTAAATATAGGGCACAATGAAAATATAGGTTGTCTGCATTTCCTAGCTGTGTTTGGGAAGCTGCCTTTTGAAGCCTGAGGACAGGTATCAGAATGCAGATTTTGACATTTTAAAATTTCACCATCCCTAAATCAGAAGAGTGTCAAGAATTGCTAAGCCATGAATTCACTGTAAAATTTTGGTGCAAAGAAGAGGATGCAGAGAGTCCTTCTCCTTCCTCCCCAATGACTCACAATGTAGATACCCAAACCCCTGAGCACACACCCGGAAGGAGAGGGAAGTTGCTAGCACAGCCAGCACAACCCATCACCCCAGAAGGGGTGTGTTCCTGGCCTTGCCACTCCCTTTGCACAACTCTATTATTATTTGTATTACAATAGCACCTCGAGACTCCAGCTGAGGTCAGGGGCCCACTTTGCTAGGTATTAGGACCAACATGCAAAGCCATTTGCAGTGGAGAACTGCAGTTTTTTACAGGCACTACAAAACCCAGGGTACTGTGTACTTTTGAGTGCCACCTACAAGCTGACCTTATCTATTAATTATTAACATATCTGCAGACCTCGCTTCTCTAGAATACTCCTATAACCTCTCTGAGTGGGATTTTAGTTAAACTAGCTGTACGAATACATAGTCAGATATTGTCCCAGCCAGGGCTGGCTTTATGACTCATGGGGCCCGACTGCAATACTTGGCGGCGGTCCAGGGCTTCGACATCACTTCGGTGGTGGGGCATCCACTCTGGGTCTTCCGCAGCACCAAAGGACCCCCCGCCACCAAAATGCTGCTGAAGACCCCCGGAGCGGGGCCCCCTTAGGCATGGGCATGGGGCCTTCTTCAGCACGGGGCCCGATTCCAGGGAATCAGTGGAATCGGTCTAAAGCCAGACCTGGTCTCAGCCCTGAAGAGCTTACGATTTAAATAGATGAGATTGACACTTGTTGGGAGAAAAGAAGTAGTGTCTTCATTTGACAGATGAGGAACTGAGATGCATAAATTAAATGATTTGCTCATGGTCACACAAGAAGACTGTGGCAGACCCAGAAACTGAGCCCTTAATCCCTATGTCTCAGTCCAGTGACTTATCCACAGGACTGTCCTCCTATCTAAAGGGCAGCACTAAAAGAAACACATTTTCTCAAGGTGTAAATCTATCTGTAAGTCTGTTTTCCCCATCACTCACTGAAGCATGTGCCTCACTTTGGCCTCTTCAGTCAATATGCACATTATTGCTCCTCATGCAGTGCACCTCCCCCAAACCCTCACACAAGCTCTGTCTCTAAAAACCAGAACTGAGCCCTTATGGTGGAAACAAAACTGTACTATATATTACAGGGGAAGCTGTATTTCTTTTCTCAGTCAGCCTCACACAAATAAACAACTAGAATAGCATGAAACTATTTATGGGCAAACTACTTGACAGTGGTTATTGGACTGTAGCTGAGTTCCCTACACCTGCAAAATAACAGAAAGATGTATAGACATATTAAAAACTCTGATTTGTGATTAGTAAAAGATCCTTTAAATCTTAAGCAGGTTACCAAAGTACTTGAAAGATGACCTGGAAAGAGTTTTTTAACATTTGGACATGTACTCTGTTTTGCTTCTTTCTGATGTGTAATGAAGGCATGAGAAGTTTGTTTTTTTGTTTTTGTTTTTTTTGTTGGCTTTTAAAATTCCAACTACCTTTTTCCTTAGGCTGTGTCTTCACTAGGATTAAAGGTGTGTTCTTAACTTGTGTTAGCTAACACGTGCTAATTAACACAAGATAAAATCCTGCAAAAACAAGACAGTTTGTAGATTTTCCACACAAGTACAGGGTCAAGCTAAAGACTACGGGAGAAACAAGAATTTACCTTGACCTACTAACTCAAGTGGACTCTACAGTCTGTCTTGTTTTTTGTTTTGTTTTTTCCAGTTAAGAAGATTTTTTTTTCCTAGTGAAGATGAATCCAGAAATAGCAAGAGTGTAAATTCTGGTCTTCCTTGTTTTTGATGAAATACTATATCTCTGCAAGATATAGGGGGTGTTTGTTTTAAGTTCTTAATTGAATAGGTCAGTGTATTGAAACTTTAACAGAAGCTTGCTTGAACAAACAGATTGTTAGGCACCAAAGTTAATAGGTGTTCTCTCTCTCTCTTTCTCTCTCTTTCTCTCTCTCACCCCTCCCCCCAAAAGTTTTAAACAGTTTGATAAAAAATCCTTTCCTCTCTTAATAGCTCGTCTTAAATTGTCTTGCCTCTTGTGAAGTCTCAGCTGCATTAGTTCTCCAGCTGACACAGGTTCTTAAAGCCTCTGATAAGGCCTGAATTTCTAATGTAAAAACAAAACAGGAAAACCGTTTCAGGCCACTTTAATACAACATAAAGAGAAAAAAAAAGGATAACACAAGCCCAGTTTTTTCCCTTGTTTTTTCAGTCACCTTGAATATGAACAATGAAGCCTTTCCCTGGTTTAGAGCCAATGAAGAAAGCTTTGGTGCTGTTTTGTCTAACAGTGCTACTCTAAATATATAGCTTTCACTTGCTACAGACAAATGTAGCCCTTTTTAAAAAAAAAGCAACATGTTTCTTTTGGTTGTCTTATCCAACTGACACCATATTTATTCCTGCAGCATGGCGCAAAGGAAGTTTTCCAGTTCAGAACTGATTTTGCTGTAATCTGGGAAACTATTAAACCACAAAGGAGACAATTAAATGTATGAGGGAAAAAATGCCATTTGGAATTCATCACACTTCCTTCTTTCCTTCTGCTTCTTATGCATCCTACTGCAAGTAGCTGCTCTTGTGTTGTTATGGCGGCATTCTCCATACAATTTCTAAATTCAATATTTGCTTGTGGAGATCTAGACTGTATTTCCAGGTTTTCCACATTGTTGTGGAGGATGGAGACTGTTTTCAGATGTGCATGCCTCGTTCTGCTGCACAAAACGTGTATATTCATTAGAGAAGAAAGTCAACAAAAAAAAAGATGAGGCAGCCTTATAACTCAGATGCAAATAAAAGGAAATGAATTATTCTACATTAATTATACTCATATTCAAGAGTGAGGCATCTCCATGGAAACCTCATTGCCATATGGCATATACATAGTATTAAAAGAAACCAAATATCCTATCAAAATATTATTATTGTACCTTTAAAAAATGTTGAAAGACACAGGAAGGTAAATGTTAAGATACACAGCAAAGAAATGAGACACACAGCAATTTTTGTTAACAATCAGGCCAAATTCAGAGGTCCTTACTTAGTTTTTATTCATGCAAAATTTCCATTCAAGTCAATGGGAGTTTACACTAAGTAAGGCCTGAGTAAAACCCTATGGTTCAATCTCTATCATGATCAGGGGAACTGCAGTCAGAGGGCCCAGATTCCCTGAAAAGGCCTGTTATGGATGGGACACTGTGGGAATGGGTAGAGTTAGGCTAGAAACAACTTAGTCACATGGACAGAGCTGTGCACTGGGTTTTGAAAAGTTCTACTTGTTCAAATGAATCAGCATTCAGCTTCACTCTCTGCTAATGAAGCATGGTGGCAGAATCTGAGCTGTGAGTTCTCTGAGCTGCAGTAGCCAGTTGCGTGAGCCATGGAACTAAGTCTGAAGCCTTCCAGAACCCTAGGTTTTGCAGACACAAACATAGCCCAGCAATGGACCCTGTGGAAGGAGGAGTTCAAACGGTACACAGACCTGGCCATGCAGGAGGATGACAATAGCAAGAATGTAAAACTGTTGTTTTACCTTATTGGGAAACAAGGCAGAGAGATCTGCACTACTTTGAAGCTCACCAATGCCTTGTGCCTTATAGCAGTCTTAGGAGTCCTGGTGACTTATTGCTCCCCAAAGCAGAACAAAACTGTGGAGCGACATAAGTTTTTCACTGGTGACCAATCTGAAGGGAAGGGGATAGACCTATATGTCACTGCTACATGCAATTCTGGGGACTTGACAGACTCCCTGATTTGGGACAAGATATTCTTCAGGACTTGGGATCATCATGTGGGGGAAGAGCTGTTCCAGGAAGATGACCTCACATTAGACAGATGTTCTGACATGGGATGTTCGGTAGAAGCCTCAAGAGAAAGGATGAAAGCCCTTGTCAGCACAACACCCCCAGAAGTGCATGCAGTGGGACAACAGTGAAGGAGAGCAGGATGGCCAGGATTCCACACCCATAGTGAAATGCATTTATTGTGGGAAACTGTATGAATGCGTAAAGGAGAAATGTCCCACACTGGGTCAACATTGCAAGGAATGTGGCAAGCTGACCTACTCTAGCAGTGTGTGTAAGAACCAGGGAAGGTCCCAGAAAGATTTAGTCAGACTTGTACGAGTAGGGGATGGCACATCAGACAGCAGTGATGACTTCATGAATCTGTCCTTGAGTCCAAGAGCATTCTGGGTTCAGGCTTTGGGACAATAAAACAATCAATGACAATACCAACCTCCAGGCATGCAACAATGTTAATAGAGAAACACCCTCTGTGGTTTCAGCTGCATGGCGAGGCCTTGTGCATTGTGATTCCTCAGGATCATTTGGACTCTTACACACCCATTACAAAGATCAGGTACACTCTAATAATGTACAGTTAGAGCATTATGCAGCCCATAGGAAAATGTGACTAACCTGAAAAATAGCACACAGTACCAAATAAAGCATGTGGTGGTGGATGGTAAGCACCACACAGACTACTACTGGGGAGGTCTGATGAGGATGCAACATCAGAGTTGCATAGCTGCAGTGCAAGAAGCAAAAAGGATAGTTCCATGGACAATGGAGAAAGTTTTAAAAGCACATGGGAATGTTTTCAAAGGTGACGGGTGTCTCGAAGGAAAGATGTGACTGGAAGTAGACAGTGGAACCTGTATGCTTGTCTAACCTGTTCTTCTTTGTGATAAACACCTGTCAAGAATAGTCTAGTTATTACTTAGTCGTGTCCTGAGTGTTGGGGACTGGACTATGTGACCTATTGAGTTCACTTCTACTCCAGACTTCTAAGATTCTAGAAAAAATTCTAGGAAAATTCCAGCAGTACTACATAATCAAGTATGTAAGGAGCTCAAAACTTTGGAGAGCAGATGTATCATAGCACCTGTGGAGGCCAGTACAGCCCGGGTATGCAGCATGGTGGTGATAAAGAAGCCATCAGGCATATTATGCATTTGCATAAACAAGAGTCATTAAACCAGGCATTGAAAAAAATGCCACTATCCATTGCTCACAATTGATGATATCTTGTCAGAATTTTTTAAAACCAGAATCTTTATGGTCTGAAATATGAGGAACAGTTTTGGGCATATAAGCCTGGAGAAAGAGTCCAGCAAACTGACACCTTACCAGTACATTTTGATCACTACTGATGACTGCACATGTCAATGGTGATAAGTCCAGCACCAGAGGTGTTCCAGAGAAAACTCTCACCAACTGCCTGAAAATTGCAGATGTTATCCTCACTGTAGGTGAAGGGAGCAATGATACAGAAACTCAACAAGACAATGACAGAAAATTACAAGCTGTTCTATAGCAATGCAGGGACCAGAAAATAAAACACCCCAAAAAAATGTGAATCAACCAGTATGAAGTGATGTGCATTGCACAGCTACTCACAGCAGAGGGGCTGAAAGTAGATCCTAGCAAGATGAAGGAGTCAGAGACATGCCAGTGCCAGTGGATGTGAAAGGAGTAGAACACTTCATTGGATTGATCAATTTTCTGTCCAAGTTCTGTCCACACCTGGCTGCAGTAGTCAGAACCCATACATCCGCTCACAAGGAAGGATGTTGAGTGGGACTGGGCAGGACCCCAAGAGCGAGCAGTTGACATACTGCAACAAATCATAATGGATGTCCCAGGCCTGAAGTGCTGTCATCCAGGAAGGCCACTGACACTCCAGTGTGATGCATTGGAGAATGAATTAGGTGAAGCTCTTTTACAGGAGCAACCAGTTGCTTATGCCAGAAGAGGCTTGTCAGAGAATAAATAGGGGGGCCCTCTCACAAATAGAAGAAGAGCTTCTGGATGTGGTATTTGGAGTGGAGTGTGTGACAGACTTTCCTGGGATGCAGCATGGAACTGGGGTGCCACTGAGCCCTCTGGCAACCAACCTGGGTCCCATCTCACACTGTGAGGCGGTGACAAGCTGCAGACCACTCCCTGTCATGCATTCATGCAAACATCTACACAGGCAGGGATACCACCCAGCTGCTCCTCAGCCACTCATGAACTAACAATAGAGAGGCTTCAGCCAGCTTCCTCTACAGCCTAGGTCCCCAGGGCTATACCATCTTGCCCTGGTCAGAAGCCTGACCAGTAAAAGTTTATTACCCAATCCACCCCTCCCTCAATGTGGAGAGGATAATGCACCAGTTTTTGTTCATGAGCATATTCCTCAAGTACTTCTAGCAAAACACATTGTTTTAGGTAAAAAATATAAAACAGATTTATTAACTACAGAAAGATAGATTTTAAGTGATTATAAGTAACAGCATACAGATTAAAGTAGATTATCATAAGAAATAAAACAAAAATGCAATCTTCATTCTCTAAAGGGGACAGGATTTGAATCAAATGGTTTCTCACCCTTTTAGATAGTACAAGCAGTCCACCAATCTTCCATACACAGGCTGGGCTAACTTCTTTCCCACCTGGGAACCCCTTCCCCAGTTCAGTCTTTGTTCCTCAGGTGTTTTCAAGTGCTGTGTTCTTGGGGAAGTGAGGCCAAGTGATGATGTCACTTCCCCTCTTTTATAGCTTCTTCCAGCTTGCTGGAAAGATCTTTGCTTGTGACGTGGGGGTCCACCCCCTCGGTCAAGCAACTTGCATTACCTACTGTTCTCCCTTTGGGAAGCCTCCATTATAAACTATTCCTGATATAGTCCCTAGGCATGTGGATTCCATTTAATTGGGCCATTAGAACTGTCTAGCTTCTTCATTTGTACCTGAAAGGCTAGTTTTTGGTGTTTCCAACTTCACAACATATTTCAGTAACACACACATAGCAAAACGTCATAACTTCACATACAATGACAGCACATACAATCCAACAGGATATTTAATGTTCAACAGATCAAGACTTTTAGAATGATGCCTCATAAGGCATACTTTGTACAAAACATATCATAATTATATGGCAGTGGTGAATATGGGGTGCCAGGTTGTTGCTTTGGGGCACAGAATGTCACAGAGTGATTCATCAATATACCTATGGCCTCCCGGTAATAGTGCATTCAGACAACAAAGCCTCAGATACAATCATGGCAAAGCCCCATCTTAGTGTGCCAAAGAGATTTGCAGCACATGTTGATGCATCTCCAGAGTACTAGGTAGAGATCAGACATTGTTCAGGATGACTATTGGTGTTTGCTGATACTCTGAGCAGGGCAAATATATACCCAGCATCAGCAATTTGGGGAAAGGTGATCAATGCAATATATTACTGGATTTAATGTCCTATCTCTATCTAATGGAAATCAAAGAGGCTACAGAAAAAGACATCCAACTACAGGCAGTTGAGACAGTGATACTGGTAGGAGCCCAGAAGACAAAAACCAAGTATGGTAGGGGCAGAACAATATTTGCAAATTGAAGATGAGCTGATTCTTCAGGATGGAATCATATTTTGAGGACAGTGAGCTGTTGTCCCTGCCTCATTACATACGGATATCATGCAAAAAATACATGCCTCACACTTAGGCATTGACCGCTGTCTTACATGGGCTCAAGAACATGTTTAATGGCCAGGAATGAAAACCAATTCCTTTCCTTGATAGAAAGATGTGACAGCTGACAGTCCTGTGATAACCACCAGCAGAAAAAGACTGTTAGCACATGAGCTGCAAACTCAATCATGTACAAAAGTGGGCGTGGACTTATTTATATTCAAAGAAAAGCAGTACTTGATTAGAGTGGACTACTACTCAAACTTCTGGGAGGTTGATGCCCTGCCTGTGTGAAAGTAGAACGAATTATATTGTAAAAATAAGAATGGATTAAAGAAATGTTGTATGTACCTTTAAGCAGAAATAAGAAATGTTGAAATACAGGTGCCAGGAAAAGAAACATTAGGTGCTAATGGCGAAACATTAACAGAAGATCGGTAATAGTTAGTAAGGAAATAAGATATGCATGCCTAGCCCAGGTAAAATTATCAGATTCTGCTTCCTTTGTTATCTTGCTAAGTGCTTGCCCTTTTATCTGTATAAATAAGATAGTTTGTGTCTTGCATGGTGCTCACATTATCTGGATGTTATTAACAGAGCGCTGTGCTAATAAAACAGAGTGGTCTGACAAACTGTGAGTCCTGAGTCTAACTTTGACAATTTGGAGGTTCCACCGAGATGGCAACCGTCTTCACTGGGGCCGTGTGATTTCTGACCGTTTTTGTAGGACGACCATGGCAGCCGACACCTGGGCATTTGGCCCGAGCGGTCCTCCACCAGAACAGAAAGGCGCACGACCACAGTGAAATCTACGCCATTGAACCTGTTGGTTCCCACTCTGTTCTGGTAGGGATCCCGGGATCTGACATCAGGAATCTGGTCAGGTAATTATTTCTGTGTTTTGTCTGGACTGAGGACTGTCCTGTCTCTGTGTCTATCCATCCTCTTGTGGAGTGTTTGAGTCTGGGTGCTGTCTCCGTCTAGGGATCGGCCGACCAAGGGGTTCCTGTCCCTGCAGTCTGAGTGAGTGGAATCTGCACAATCGCAGCGGCACCGCACTTTGGGTAAAATTCCTGGTGTGAAAGCAAGGGCGATTGAGGCAGTAGCCTGTGGGCTCCTTTTGTGTGTTGCACCAGGCATCGCTCTGACGAACCCGAATTTCCTTCTTGTGTGATTGGTATGTGAAGTCCTCCTGTATGGGTAACCAGACGTCTAAGTCGGGACAGTTCTCTAAACGAACGCTGGCTCATTTTATGTATTTAGGATGGGTCCGGACTCCTGTAAGAAGGGTCCAGACTCCCGTAAATTTCTGTAAAAATGGTCTAGGCTAGGGGGATCCCAAAACTCAGTGGCCACTGTTAAAATCTTGGAACAAAAACCGAGTGGACATCTTAAAGGACAAACTTGGCCAACCTAAAACTAAATTGGCTAAAGGAGAAGTAAATTGTTTCAGGCAGTGGTGGGAAGAGATAAATCGTAGGTGGACAAAATTAAAACTCGCCTCTCTCAAATATTCAAATAATAAGTTAAAAGCTTTATTAAAAGCCTCCTCTCCCACCACCAGACAGAGCGCTCCCCTTTACCCCGTTCTCCAAACCTCGGATCGATCCAACCCCCTTCATACTCCCATCTCATTGTAAAAAGGACAAAAAGCCCCTTGTTCTGTTCCCCTTTGTTGTCTGCCTCAGAAACTGATTCTTTAGTGTTTCACTACCAATTCAGCAAGGGGGGGGGCCTCCTCAACTAGCCCCCACTGTCATAAACAGATAGTAGGAGTTAATAGAACAGAAGTACTTTATATCACTTTTGCCTATAAAGGGTTAACAAAATCTGTGAGCCTGGCTGTCACCTGAGCAGAGGACCAATCAGGGGACAGGATACTTTCAAATCTTGAGGGAGGGAAGTTTTTGTGTGTGCTGTTAGTTTTTGGTTGTCGTTCACTCTGGAGGCTCAGAGGGACCAGACGTGCAACCAGGTTTCTCTCCAATCTCTTTGATACAGTCTCTTATATGTTCAGAATAGTGAGTACTAGGTAGACAAAGCGAGTTAGGCTTATGTTTGTTTTCTTTATTTGCAAATGTGTATTTGGCTGGAAGGAGTTCAAATTTGTATTTTGCTGAAAGGATTTTAATTTGTACTTGTATACTTAGGCTGGGAGGTTATTCCCAGTGTCTATAGCTGAAAGACCCTGTAACATATTCCATCTTAAATTTACAAAGATAATTTTTACTGTTTTCTCTTTCTTTAATTAAAACTTTTCTTGTTTAAGAACCTGATTTTTTTTTATTCTGGCGAGACCCCAGGGGACTGGGTCTGGATCCACCAGGGAATTGGTGGGGAGAAAGGAGGGAAGGGGGAGAGAGAGGTTAATTTTCTCTCTGTGTTAGGATTACTTTCTCTCTCAGGGAGAGTCTGGGAGGGGGAGAGAGAAGGAGGGGGGAAGGTGAATTTTCCTCTCTGTTTTAAGATTCAAGGAGTTTGAATCACAGTGATCTTCCAGGGTAACCCAGGGAGGGGAAGCCTGGGAGAGGCAACGGTGAGGGAAAGGGTTTACTTTCCTTGTGTTAAGATCCAGAGGGACTGGGTCTTGGGGGTCCCCGGGCAAGGTTTTGGGGGGACCAGAGTGTACCAGGCACTGGAATTCCTGGTTGTGGCAGCGCTACAAGTACTAAGCTGGTAATTGAGTTTAGAGGAATTCATGCTGGTACCCCATCTTTGGGACGCTAAGGTTCAGAGTGGGGAATTACACCATGACACCCACCCTTCCTGGTCCCTTTCCTTGAACATTTCTTTCAAAATTGTGAAGTGACCACAATAGCACTCACAAACGGTTCATTGGAAAAAAGGCAGGATCAGGCCCAGACAAGCAGGCAAGCAACAGATAAAGAAACTGAAAAACAGGTTGGAAGCCCTAAGGGCATAGTGTCAGGAGTAAGAAAAGCAGTAAGTACAGGCATGAACCGCTGGAACAATACTTAAAATGGTGAAATCTGAGGTGATAAAGGTGTCATTTTGGGAGATAAACAAGTGATTTAAGGAAACAGAGTGAAAAGTTAACTCTACAGAGGCTGAAGAGAATTAAGCAGTTAAACTTTGTGAAAATGTTAAAAAGGACCATGTTAAAGAGAGAGAATTCTTGGTTTCTTTGCAGCCATTCTGAAGGGAAAATGGGCCCTTTTCCAGAAGAATGCCTGTAAATAATCCAAATATATATACAGTTATGTAAAAACAAAGCAGTGTAAAGGAATGTTAAGGAAAAGAAAATGTGTATGTATCTATTTGTCTGTGAAAATATGTAAAGTTCTAAGAATCTAAACCAGCACATCCAGTTTGTAAAACTCCTGTTTTCTAGGTGTGAGATAAATTGGTTTTGTTTTTGTTTTTAATGCCGCTAAAAATTCATTTGACTCTTTAATTCAAAGTTGCAAAACTACCTTTTTGCAAGACACAGGTAATTAGTGTTGTTTGGCTTTGGGATTTAGCATTTAACCCTTAAGGGGTAACTTGATTCTTTACAAAATTTAAAATGTTTTTAAATAAAGACCAAGTCATGGCTGCAATAGGGCAGTCAAAATCAGGAGAATAGGGAGAGATTCTGAAGTCTGGTTGGTTGGTTGGTTTTTTTTGTAACAATAGCAGATAAGAGCTGTAGTGAAAGAATAAGAAATTAACAGAGACCCTCTGAAGCAACAGCAGAGGTGAGGTGCACAAAACAAAAGGAAGCAATGTTAAAAACACTGAGGGCTTGTCTACATCACAAAGTTGCAGCGCTGGTGAGGGGGTTACAGCGCTGCAACTTAGGAGGTGTACACATCTGCAGGGCATCACCAGCGCTGCAACTCCCTGTTTGCAGCACTGGCCGTACTCCCGTTTTGTCTCGGGTGTAGAGGATCCAGCGCTGGTGATCCAGCGCTGGTAATCAAGTGTAGACACTTACCAGCGCTTTTCTTGACCTCCGTGGAATAAGCAGGTATCCCAGCATACCTGAGGAAGCCTCTGGTAATCAAGCAGGTCTCCTTCCTCGGTTTGCTCTCGTGTTCCCCGAACCCCCGAGCAAGCAGGTCTCCTTCCCTGCGGTTTGCAGGGGGGTTCGGGGAACGCGAGAGCAAACCGCGGCGAAGCTGGTCTCCTTCCCCGGTTTGCTCTCACGTTCCCCGAACCCCCGTGCAAGCAGGTCTCCTTCCCTGCGGTTTGCAGGGGGGTTCGGGGAACGCGAGAGCAAACCGCGGCGAAGCTGGTCTCCTTTCCCGGTTTGCTCTCGCGTTCCCCGAACCCCCGTGCAAGCAGGTCTCCTTCCCTGCGGTTTGCTCTCGCGTTCCCCGAATCCCCGAGCAAGCAGGTCTCCTTCCCTGCGGTTTGCTCTCGCGTTCCCCGAATCCCCGAGCAAGCAGGTCTCCTTCCCTGCGGTTTGCAGGGGGGTTCGGGGAACGCGAGAGCAAACCGCGGCGAAGCTGGTCTCCTTCCCCGGTTTGCTCTCGCGTTCCCCGAACCCCCCTTGAAGCCGCCCAACAGCGCTGCAGTGTGGCCACATCTAACACCACTTGCAGCGCTGGTTGCTGTAAGTGTGGCCACTCTGCAGCGCTGGCCCTATACAGCTGTACTAATATAGCTGTAACAACCAGTGCTGCAAAATTGTAGATGTAGACATACCCTGAGCCTTAAAATGGCTCTGTGTAATCAGACTGTCACTTTGATAAGGGTACATGAAAACTCTGTAAGAACAAAAGAAACAGTTACACCTTATGTAAAAATTAATATGGCTAATGTTTTAAAAAAAGTTGTAGTATAGAAGGAATGTACATTTTCCCTAGGACATGTGCAGTGTATATTGTAGAAAGGGGTAAAAGAAATGCAAATGAAATGTGCTACTGAATTAAAATCCTATTAGGGCTCCAAAAAGAGCCGCAATAGACTGTGTTTTCTTTTTCAGATCTCTGTGTGTTTTGTAAGCAGAAGTTGAAAGTGGAAAGAAATCAAAACTCTGGTGGAAGTTGATTATGTCCCTTTTAAGACAGGGGGTATGGTTACACTTACAGTTGTACAGCGCTGGGAGTTACAGCTGTCTTCATACAGCTGTGTAGGGAAAGCGCTGTAGTGTGGCCACACTGACAGCTACCAGTCCTGCAGTGTGGCCACATTTGCAGCATTTGCAGCCCTGTTGGGAGTGGTGCATTATGGGCAGCTATCCCAGCATTCAAGTGGCTGCAACGTGCTTTTCAAAAGAGGGGGGTGGGGTGGAGTGTGACAGGGAGCGTGGCGGAGACAGAGAGAGTGGATTTTTGGAGGTGACACTGTGTCAGCTCCCTGCCTTGCAAGTTCTAAGGACTGGAAGATACACAGCACCAATCTGCAATCAATTTAAAAGTTTTGAGCCCTTCCCCCACCCTCTCTTATTCACTAAATGCAAATTATGCACTCCTAAATAGCCTTCAGACCACATAAGCAGCTGCTCAACACGGACTTCCCCCTTCCCCTCTGCCGTGTGACTTCTCTCTTCAAGCAAACAGCTGTGAACCTTCCAAAGCAATTCCCCTGCCTGTCTCCGCTCGATCGAGCAAACTGGAGCTGTGTTTGTTTTTTTAGATAAGCAGCTCAGGGGAGCTCGGAGTTCAGCCATTCTTCCGGTTTGTTGTGAGCAGGCATTCTGGGATACCTCCTAATACCCTGGAGGCCAATAACAGCGCTTTTGATGGCCACATTTGATGAGCAGCGCTGCATCACCAGCGCTGCAATTGTTACACCCCAAGCGCACCAGGTGTACAGCCAGCGCTGCAGCCAGGGAGTTGCAGCGCTGGATGTGCCTTGCAGGTGTGGACAGTTACTAAGTTGCAGCGCTGTAAACCCACCATCAGTGCTGCAACTCTCCAGTGTAGCCAAGCCCAGAGTCTTTGAGCTCTGCTGATGGCTTTGAATCCAAAAGCCAAACCTGTGTTGATGCAATTTACCTAACTGATAAAGGAAGGTGAGAACTGCCAGCACAAAAGAAATTGCCTAAATAAAAGACATGGTATAACAAGATCCCTTCAAGAAATTTGATGTTAAATGTTATTGTTAATATTAAACATTGAAATAAATGTAATGTTAGTAAGTACCCCTGTAACAATGTATAGTGTGTATGATTTTTGGAAAAATCCTTGAAGGTAATGATGCTTCTCAGCTATTACCTGTGAATAAACTTAAAGCTTAATGCAGCAGGAAAAACATTACAAACTTGGTCTGCTATATTAAAAAAAAAAACTTAAGGTACACCACCTTATGAATTTAATAACTAAACAGTGGAATAATTTCCCCATAACCCTTAAAAAGTAGAAGCCATTAAAACCTGACCTGCCTATAGAACAAAAAACACAGGAAAATATGGGGGTAATTCCTCTGTTTTGCCTGCAACCAGCAGTGTATTTGTAAAAGAAAGGAATCTTTTAAGTGATAATCAATGCCACCCCGAAAGGGGTAGAAAAATGTTATTTTTGTCTTTCAGAAAATCAGAAAAAGCTAATACCAGCTACAGAACAAATGTAAGTAAAAAAATATACTGCAATAGCTATGGAATGTACTGAAATGCAGATATTTAGAACATAAGTTGTTTTGGGTAATATCAGAAAATATTAAGTTTTTAATGCATTTGTTAAAGCAAAGAAAAAAAATCATTGTTTGACACCTATCAATATAAATGGATGCAGTATGTCTCCAGTATGGTGAGACAAAATTTGTTAAGTGAGGAAATTGTTGTTAAAATTGCACACCAACAGGCTCTGGAAGCAAAGATATGGAAGGTTAGCCCACTCTCCAGATTGCACCTGAGATCTTTTTAGCTGTCCTGGATCTCAAGCTAGTGGGCTGTGGAGAAAGGGAAACTATTGAACACTACAGGTTGTACAAAGTGGGTATGCTTATCCATGCCTATTGCTCCAAAGCCCTGTAGTAAAGACATCTCACTAGAATCCTGTATGTGAAATAAAATTAATGAGACCAAAGTACTGTATAATGAGCTATGTGTATGTGTTAATTCTTGGGGAAAATTGTTTAAAAAGTGTTAGTAACCCACCAGAAGACAAATGTAAATGTAAAATAAGTACTGTGTTTACTAATAATCACATTTACTATTTGCCACAACAACAACAAAAAGTCTCAGCTTACTGTAAGCACTGATTTAGCTGAGTTCTCTATCAGTCTTGGCACTGAATGGCAACAAGTTACCAATCATCTGTTGAAAGGTAAAAAGTAACATAGTTCCTTAAAAAAAAAAAAAAAAAAACCACCAGTGTGGGAAACGGAACCATTCATATTATACACGCAAATGGGGACATGTTAAGAATTGCCACTGCAGAAAAACATAACAGCTTACCATTGGTATAATGTATTTTCTGTATGGTCTCCCACAACTATTGGCATACTAATGTTACTACCCCTAATTGTTTTTGGTTTTAAATTGTATGTGTTTAATTGAAATGTTTAAAATGTGCTGATGGATAAAACAAATGTATGCAAAGCTAAAGCCACAGGCCCAAAATTACCTCCCAGTATTTTCTATCACATGGACTAAATAAAAAGTGACACTGGCGATTAATAATCTTAGTGTCAAAAGGGGGATATGTAGGAGCAGGATTTTATAATGTCCCATAAGAATTAAAGTATAATTTGATTTCATCCTGCTAGCCACCCTTTTTAAATAGCAGAAAGAAATGACCCTCTGGGACTATAGGATTCTGTTTTCCCATATGCATTACAAATTGGGCCCTCTCTAACTCTTTGTTTTAAGATTTAGGTAGTAAGAGACAGGATTCTCTATTGTGTCTGTTAAGTAAATTAGAGAAACATTGAAGGCCTGGGTCTCAATGTAAATTGTCTTGGTTTTTTATTGTAAAACTTAGCAAGGTTTAATTTGTAATGTCATTTTGCTCGATATAAAATACTACTGTTTGTATTCTCAATCTGTTTGTGTGAATGAGAAATGTATGCATCAGGAAAAGATAAGGTGTGAAGGCCATTGTTATAGCCAGAGTCAAGGAATAAGTAGTAAAGAGACTTAAAGAACATCAAAGAATCATCAGGCACTGCTTACTACCCCGACGGCTGTTAAACTGTCTGGCATCGCAGAGTGAATACATGCTTCGCAGTGTAAGAATGCACCACCCCCAGCGAAGCAATCATCATCTCAGGACCACGCAGAGTCAATTTTGACTCCAGAAGAAGACGTAGAGGAACAGCCTGCAATACCTTACAATCTACGTTCTCATCAAGGTTGCCAGAAGCACATGACAACCTAAAGCAAGGCCCAAGAAGAAGCAGTAGCAAGCCTAGCTCTTGCTGCCTGGTGGACATAAAACCATGACTGCGGTTTCCTCAGTTGCGGTTGTCAGAGCCAGAAGGGCCTTGCCTCCAACATGCGCCTCTGGCGGCACCTGTTCCTCGACTGCTGGTGTCCTAAGGTCTGGGGAGTTCACAATGACAATTCTTTTATCTAGCAGCAAGTGTGGATAGCTCAGACCCTTATAATTTCTAAATGCTGGGTCTGCAGCCACATCCCAGCCCACTCTCAAACTGGTGTTCGTGTCCTGGCTATCCCACTCAATTCCTCAGACCTCACTGGAGGACCGTGTCCATTTAACACAATATGGAACAGTAATGACACCTGGGAAGAAGCTATTGGCAGTTCCTTTATCCCACTTGGGAGTAATACACCGGCCAAAAAGGCTCCTGAGGTTACAAACAATAGTTAAAATAATGGCAAATAAAACGAGAACGTTTAAGAGCCCTAGCCAAAGAAACAGGGGCGATCCGACAGGTGGCCCTCCAAAACCGTCAGGCATTGGACATAATGCTGGTGGCCAAAGGAGGGACCTGTGCTCTCATTGGAAAACAATGTTGTGTGTTTACACCTGATGATACCAATGAGGTAATAGATCACTCTAGCCACTTAGAACAGATCTCATATCTTCCCCATAAAGAGCTGAGTTCTTTATGGAAGTGGCTAAGTAACCTGTTCAATTTCTCTGGCATAGGAAACTGATTGTTTCAGGGAGCCCTGACTATCCTGTTTGGAATCCTAATAATTTTTGTATGTTTTCAGTTAGTCTCCTGTTGTATCCAAAATTGTGTAAGGCATTCCACCCAGGTGACTGCCCCAAAACAGAGTGCTAATATGATGATTTTGAATATTGCTGATGAACAAAGAGATAAAGAACGGTTAATATGTGGAACCCAGTAAAATGTTGGTCATGACATGAGCTTGACCAAAAGGAGGGATTGTGAAAGTAGAATGAATTATATTGTAAAAATAAGAATGGATTAAAGAAATGTTGTATGTACCTTTAAGCAGAAATAAGAAATGAAATACAGGTGCCAGGAAAAGAAACATTAGGCATAAACAAGAGTGCTAATGGCAAAACATTAACAGAAGATCGGTAATAGTTAGTAAGGAAATAAGATATGCATGCCTAGCCCAGGTAAAATTATCAGATTCTGCTTCCTTTGTTATCTTGCTAAGTGCTCGCCCTTTTATCTGTATAAATAAGATAGTTTGTGTCTTGCATGGTGCTCACATTATCTGGCTGTTATTAGCAGAGCGCTGTGCTAATAAAACAGAGTGGTCTGACAAACTGTGAGTCCTGAGTCTAACTTTGACACCTGATACAAGAAATAAGATAATGATTGGCAAACTGTAGACCCATTTTGTGATATATGGCATTCCAGACACTGTAATCACCTTTGAATATTTGATGTTGCAACCTTAATGTTCTTTTAATGGGTTTTTTATGTAATTTATACAAGTAGTTGAGAAATCCAGACCTTATTCAGCTAAGACATTTCTTGATGAATGTACAGGTTTCAGAACCTTAAAATTCCATTTCATCTGCAGGCATGGAGCTTCTCAATGTTGTTCATTGTAACTCACCCTGCAGAAAGGAGCATCTCTGCAGGACAGGTGAAATTTTAAGACTCTAGGAGAACTCCCTCGTAGTCTGTGAATGTTAATAGTCTGAAATCTATATTGAATAAGTCTCAGGAGGCTGAAGTGTTGTTTTATCATTTAACTGTTCTGTGGGATTTTTTAGTATTATTATTTATTATTATTTATTAATAGTTAGTTTAGGGAGAACCTTACTTTGCTTTTTTTCTTTAGAAATCTTTCATAGTTGGGTAGCAAGTATCCCTGTATCTTTCACCCAAGAGAATGAAAATGCTCCATCTGGGTAAATACATATTTATTCATTCTTAATAAATCAAAATTACTCCCACTGGAGATATTAGTTTACTAGCTAATCATGTAATTAAGCTTTTTTTTAAAGCATATTCTGTATCCAGCAGACCAGAATGGCAATGTAGTTTTTCTATGTAAATTTACATCATTTATTCAACTCACCTGAATTGAAGGTACAATTCTGAGATGGGTGGGAGGAGGTATAAGTACATGCCATGCCACAAGATAAATTGCACAGCTGTGTGAAAATTGCATTTATCATGCATCTTTGAGTGTTTCACTTGCTGTCTGCCCACTAATGTATCTCTCTTGGGACTTCTAATATTCCAAAGCCCTGGGAAGCTTCACATGCCCAATTATCTATAAGTATTTGCTTTGTATTAGAACAACAGAAAAACACTAAAACAGAGAACTATTTCCTCCTAACACTGGTTTGAAGTATCAAATGGACAATTCTCATCCTGCATCAGTGACTGGTTTAAGGTCCAATATCTCACCAGTCAGAGCTAGATATGGGAGTTCTATACCATTAGAAAGGAGAGATTCCAAGTTTTCCACTGGGATGCACAGACCCTGTTTTTTAGGCCCTTTTTCAGCAAAACATTTAAGCACCTGCTTAAGTCTATCCCTGTTCTGCAAAGTACTTAAGCATGTGCTTAAAGTTAGTGCATGTGCTTAAGTGCTTTTGCTGAATTAGGTCCTAAGTTAGGGGTCGGCAACTCTGGCACGCGGCTCACCAGGGTAAGCATCCTGGTGGGCCGGGTCGGTTTGTTTACCTGCAGCATCTGCAGGTTTGGTCAATCACTGCTCCCACTGGTCACAGTTCACTGCTCCAGGCCAATGAGGGCTGCGGGAAGCGGCAGCCAGTACATCCCTCAGCCCGCAGCACTTCCCGTTGCCCCCATTGGCCTAGACGGCGAACCGTGGCCAGTGGGAGCCGTGATCAGCTGAACCTGCTGATGCGGCAGGTAAACAAACTGGCCTGGCCCACCAGAGTGCTTACCCTGGTGAGCCACGTGCCAGAGGTTGCCAACCCCTGGCCTAAGTTGTCTATGGTCCCAAAACATTTGAACTTCAAAATCTTATTCTTTGTACACAATATATCATGAGTAATTTCTGGAGGCTTTGAAAATGTCTTAGTTATAATATTCCTCTCTGAGTCCTGTACAGTTAGTAAAGGTTTCTGACATTAGGCTAAGATATAGAAAAACTACCTATTAAAAATATTAAAAGTCTAAAAGATTCCTAAGGTAGTTTTGTGTTCTGTAAAATGTCTGGCATCTACATTATATACAATGCAGTGGTGCAGGAGAAGGCACAGATCCTACAAAAGACTCTTGCATCTATTTAATTTCACTGATGTTAAAATGAAATGTGTGCATAAGTATTTGCAGAATTGAGGCCTCTGGCTCCACTTCAGGAAAACATTTAAACATGAGCTTAAATCAAATTCTATTCCAGAAAAACTTTAACATATGCCTTACTTCAGACAGGTAATTATGACCCATTGGTTTTAAGTATGTGCTTGAGCTTTTCTCTGAATTAGGGCCTGTAATAGCACTATTTGTAAGGACTTCAAAACTCACTTGAGGCTTTGCTGCTCAATAATTTTGGAAAAATTTGGCCAGCTCTCCTTTATACTGGACCACACTATCATGTATTTTCTGTAAATAAATAGTTTTGCATGTGTCTATATAATGTACATAGCTCTGATATTGTAATGTGGAGCATGCAGCAGGGGTGCTGGTATAATTTGTATAGTTTAGGCACATCTGTATAGTGTGGTGCTGAGAGCCATTGAACAAAACTGTAAACCATGTAAATTATGGAAACTACTTCAAGCCTGGATGTGCATCAGCACCCATAGAACCCCTAGTTCCAGGACCTATGGCATGCAGATAAACTACTAAAAATATGGAACCACACCGAAATCAATGGGATTCCACGTGAACCAGCAGTCTCCATGAAGGTTCCAGGTCAGTGTCTATGTGCGTGAATAATATGTATGTGAGTATGCATAATATTGCATGTTATTCAGTAGACTATAATAGTTTCTTTTAAACCAGGTTATAATCCTGCTAAATAAAACACATTCAGTATTACAAGAAGCCATATAACATTAACATGTAATATTTCTACAGACATAAGAATTAAAAAAAATAACAATAAAGACATGAAAAAGTTACAGTACTAAGGCCCAAACTCAGCAAAGCTCTGAGGCACATACTTAATTTTAAGCCTGTGAGACTGACATTAAAGGTAATGGGACAGTTGCTGATTTTCAAACATTAATAATTAGACTGCTTTCAGCTTCTTGATTTTGCTCCAAAAAGGTGTCATTTTAGTGCAAGTTGATAAATGTCCAGATTTGTCATATATGGGAATGCCTGTAAATACAAATTGCAAACATATACGTGATTTACACCTGCAGTGGGTGAATATCACAGAGAATATTCAGAGGTTCTGTGCTTGGAGACTTCTTACCTGGATACATACCTCAGAAACTATATATCTTGTCTTTACTTTTTATATTCCAGAAGTTCAAGCCTCTATTGCCTCTAGTCATTACATTCGAGGAGTTCAAGCCTTCCCAGTTCTTACTCATCCTCTTGACTTTAAGCCTTTGCATTGCTTTTTACAATTCTACAGCTATCCATGTGCAAATAGCAACTAGGTTGGTGTGAGTTAGAGATCTCTAGCTAGCAGTGGCTCTGGGAGCAGCCTTGCAAAATTTTATCTGCCCACTCACTGAAGGTGATCAATTATTTTTGACAGGCAAGTAAAATAGCATTTTCATTTTTGCATATTATCATCAATCGTCCTGGCAAAAGGTGGAGACATTTTTATGACCATTTTGCAAAGCTGTTTGGCAAGTATAGAATTTAGGCAGAGACATTCCTAAAAACAGGATGGATTTTTTGAATTATAAATAAGGAGGCCCAGCAGGAATCCCTGGTCTCAGTGTAATTTGTTTCTTTTTTTGCACAATAGGGGAGGATGGCTATAAAGGAAGAACTCGAGCAGTAAACAGCCTTTCAAAATCTAACACCATTAAAACCTGTAAAATGGCCATGAGTCTGGCAAATGGGGATTTTTTTCCCCAAAGATCAGCAGTTCTTAATGTCACTATTTCTGTATGTTTAAGAACATTCTATTCTTGTAAGGTGGATGCCTGCAACGAAACATGTATTCACCAGCACATTCCGTATGCAAAGACTACTTTTTATATTGTTATAAAGATGGTGCAAATAACAAGAAATACTTATGAAAGATTTTCCCGTTACTCTGTACTGTTCTTGCTGAGGAGACCAAGACCTCTCTTCACCGTAGTCAGCCAGGATGTTTCCTGTTACAGTGCCAATTTGCCAAACTGCATTTCATCACTAAGGAAAATCCTGTTTTATTACTGTCTTGCTGGCAGCTCTAAAAATGTTTGTGTGTTTAAAATTATTACTTATTATATCTCTAATATGAGTTATAACATATATTTTATGTTGTATAGCAGTTTTCTTCTATAGCTGTCAAAGCATTTTGTAAGCACATTGTATTAAGCACCTTGGAGAGTTTGATACTATTTGCACACTTTAATTTACAGGCCAGGACACCAGGCCAGTGTACAGAGGTTAGGTAGCTCACAAAGGAAATCCTTGGCAGAGCTAAGAATAGCCCTCATTTCTGCTGACTCTGAGTCCTCTGTCCCAATTATTTTTATCACTTGTCACCATGGCTTCCAAAAAGTGATGAGGATTTGATACCATGACACAATCACTTTCTCAATTTGTGGATTTATATTTAAACTCTGCTGTAGTTTGTACCCTTTGTGAGCAATACACAAATATTACCATCATGAGCCAGACCCTCAGCAGGTGCAAATTGGTATAGCTCTATTGACTTCAGTGGAGCTACACCGATTTACACCAGCTGAGAATATGGCCCTGCCTCCTACCCTTAAGTAGAACTATTCAAATGTTCTTCATGTATTTATTAACCATTTTTGCTCTGAAAGCAAAAGTGGGGATTGGCTATCTAACAAGAATATTTGCATTGATCAGGGGTATATAGAAGAAGAGGTCACCCTTCATAGTATTTAGTATTATAGGTAGATATAGTGTTTAACAAGAATTATTGTTGCTATGAAAATAAAAAAAAATTTTTTTTAAAAAGGAGCGTGGTTGTGGACTCACACATGACACTTTGCTGTACCAACCTGTTCATGGTGTATTTTGAAGATAAATGTTCTAGTAATTAGCAATTTTTCAAGCATGTATTAACATCAGTATCACACCGTGAACATGGTTAAAAATTCAACTCTCTCTTAAAAGTACCTGGGGTATTTTCCATTCTGAGCATAGAGAAGACTGTGGAATCTCAATAATTTGGTAGTAATCATCAACAAATCCTGATTCTTTAATAGTGACTGTTCTACTGAATATTAAGTAATGGTATTTTAAAAATCTGGATAGGTGATAGATAATATGGTTCTTTCTACTAGTAAGCTAGCTGGTTCTTTCAGTCAGTGGAACATTACACTTTTAGCGGGGGGTGTGTGTGTCTGTGTCTGTGTCTGTGTCTGTGTATTATATATAATACAGCTATAAATAAGGGACTTTTGGAGACAATCTTCAGAGGAAAAAGCTGATAAAATGACCTTTTTTGGCTTCAGTCTTTCATCTGGCTCCCTTGAAGAAGTCTACCTTCTAATCAATTGATTAAATTACCTTCGATCATCATAAGAAATTGAGGATAACTGCAAAGAGTTTATCACAGGAATGCATGACAAGGAGGAGATTATTAGTTTGGTACAGAAGGTTAATAGTTTGATCAGACAGGAACACTAGATACAACAAAGAAAACCAATAAGGATATGTTCACTCTGAGTTGTGACTTTTACAGACAGCAGGCCAAATTCTACTCAGTTTCTGCTACCTAAATCAGAGTAACTATTGATTTAACTGGAATTACTATGGATTTATAGTCACGTAATTGCAACCAACATTTGGCAAGCTCTCACAAGTTTAGATCAATTATATGACAACATTGACAGTGAAGACAGAAAAAGGAAAAATTTCTAGTACTTACCATTTGTGGCATACAAATATGCTGGACACCAAAGTAGGGCAAAGATTTTCACTGGAACTAGATTTTCAAGATATTCGCTCCATTGGCTGGGAAGGGTGAATCATGGCTGCTGTGAGCGGCCAGGCAAATGTAAACAAATGGTCTGACAGCCCGCCAGTGGATTACCCTGACGGGCCGCCTGCCACCACTGATCTATAAGAACCACTCTCTTGGCAGTTAGATGCTATTACCAAGATTAAAAAATATGTACATAAATTAGGAAAGGGCTGTTTGTTTGTGGGGGCAGGAGGATGTTTTCTACTTCATTCTTATAATATAGTACTTATATAGGTCCCGGTTCTGACCTCACTTAGGCTGAGAGCATGACCCCCAGGCCTACACATGGAGGTCCCCACAGGTAGATCTCCTCACTTCCATGTGGAAAGTGGACTCTCCCACCTCCATATGTCACTGTCTCCTTCCTTTCTCCCCCAGAGTTGTCCCTGAGAGGAGAGACTATGGACAGTGGGAAGGCCAGAAGGAGAAATGGGTGGGCTCTGTGTGGTGATAGTGGTGGGCTGCATATTGTGTTCTCCCCTCCCCCCGGAATACAAGAGAAAAAGTGCCAGGCTGCATTATCTTTCTTTTCTACATATCGCCTGTTCCTGTCTCAGGGAGTCCTAGGGGCTGTGGTAGCCAGGTGTATCCTCTGGAAACACAGCTCAGATGGAGTGTTGGCGCTACCAAGGAGTCAGGGCCAAGACACAGTGTGGCAGCATGAAATCTCTGTATGGATTGCCCTGGCCATCCCAAAGTTGGGGGCAGCCCTGTGGTCTTTTCTGTGGTGGCCAGACTCCAATCCCCTGATGGAATGACATGGCAGGGGTGCTTGGGGGGAAATCTTCCTTAGGTAATCTCGCAGAGGAGGAGCTTTGACATGGGAGGGTATGATCTTGGCCTTACACAGAAGCATTATGTAGGGCCTGGTATAATGAAATTCCACTGTGCTGGATTTGTGTTGAAGTGCCAAGCAACAGAGAACCAGCACAAGAGAACTGCAAGTACAGAGGAGACCTCTGCATAACTCTGCACTGCTGTATTTCCAAGATGGTAGCAGTGACCATATTGGGAGTATGTGTACTGAGTATCCACATTGCAAACCCACAGGGCACAAAACCAATGTAGGAGGGGATTATTAGGCTGTGCCCATTACTTTCAACTGTATACCCAACAATAACCAACTGCAAGTCAGCTATGTGGATGACATGGGCATGAACTATGTATTGGTGCTGAGGTTTCCTTCCCTGATCACTTTGTGTCAGAGCAAGGGCTTGTAAATCTGAGCAAAGCTTGAACAACATGACCGGCACACAGTTCTATTTATCATTTGGAAAAATAGATTTATGTGGGTTTTTTTTTTACAAGGAGTTTGTTTTAAACTGTAACGGTATCCTAGTTCTTGTCAATCGTTCTACACTTCTATGGCTGATATTGAGGGGAAAATATGTGGGTATTTTGCACATATCAGGTTTTGATTTAATGTGACTGTATTGAAGACCTTTAGAATTTGCAAAGTTGCAATCAGTGGCCATCGGCATACCCCAGAATGAGGCTCCACCTTGTCCCTGCCCCAGGTTGGTGTGTGGAGCAGCTTTGTTGTGTAAGGATGTGAGGTGTGGAGATAGAGGCCAAAGAAATTTAGAAGGTCAGAACTCTGTAGCGCAGGCTGCAGACTGCAGTTAACAGCAGACTCCAGTTTCTATGTTATGTAATGATTGAGTATTGTTAAATACAAGCTCTCATTACTTTAATACAATGAACAAAATGTTTTTTGAGAGTGTAATGGCAGGGTCCATAAACATGTTTTATCTGCTGGGCTTTGGGTCACCATCGCTACTTTTTTGGGTAGACCGAGGCCTCCCACTCCTGGGCCAGTACTGCCTGTTTCAGTGCAGGTTGGAGTCCATCCTGAAAAAGGAAGGACTAAGCCTTCTTCTACCAGACCAGAGGACTTAGTGTGGGTGGAGGCCCCTTCTGACACCACCCCAGCAGACCCATGACACCCATGAGAGAGGCAAAAGTATAGAAACTGAGATATGTGATATCACAAAACTGCAGGGTTTGGAGAACTAGGAACAGGCCCTGCAGATTTGCAGCTATTCTAAACTGCTCTCCATTGTTTGGATGAATACATACATAAGATTTGGAACAAGTGTGTTCACTGCTGAATACATGTATATGGCATAACATATATGTGTATTCATCTCATCAGTGATGCACAAATTCCAAGGAGCAGTGCATAATTCATAGACTGCTCTTTGTTCACTTGTGGTGAAATATTTTCAGATATGGACTAGATTAGCAAAGAATAGGACTGGATAGTCAATTTTTTGCAAAGCCCAAATTCTCTGAATGCTGTAATTGCCAAACACTAATTAGTTTCAATTATAGTCAGACACTGCTGCAGCATTCTTCAGGCTGTACACTTTCGTTGCTGGATTAAGCAGGAAAAGTGACTTTTGGCTGTCTTCACTTTACAATTCATAAAGAAAATAAATTCCGGTAGAATCACTATAACATGGTGCCAGAATACAGACTCCTTCATTATACCAGTATCACTGAGAGCTAAGTAACCAAAACTGTTAAAATAGGACTTAATACACTAGAAAATATAGACAATATTTTGTGGGAGAAAACCATAGTGCCATACCAGACAGCTGCCCTGTATACCTTCCTGCATCATTTCCCTTGCTGACATTTTTTGGCCAACTGAAACTTTTGTTTATCCCCAAAATATGTTTTTAACTCTTTGACTCAACACTGCATTGTGGGTGCACTGCTCTGCATGATGCATCTGAAACTAAAAGGAACATTTTAGATTGAGCAGAGTGTTGAAATTTGTTGAAATAACAGTTGGCTACCCTCAAGTGGGTATTCATCTTCTGCTTGCGAACAGCTCCTTAATATTCACCTTCTGGCACGTCTCCAAGTTTTTCTTTTGTTTCTTTTAGACATAATGGAGGCTGACACTTCCTACAAAGATTATAGCATATTGTACATTTGTAAGCATTTAACTTTGTTTGAAAAGGAGATAGCTGGACTTCCATGAAACACACTTCCTACTGTATCACACTAAAACCCAATATTACACTTTCTCTACACAGATTCTAGAAATGCAGGGTCAAACCCTTGGGACTAGCTCTCTTTCTCCTGGTTCAGCATAGAGAGAGCAAAAGTGGCTTTAAGTCACATGTATGCCTACTTGATATTGGGCCCAGGGCCTCAGAGCTAGAGTGTTTGGTTTTGTTTGTTTGCTTGTCTGTCTGTCTTAGTTAAAAAGTCTGGACCAATATGTGATGTTCCTTATTGTAGTCCAGCCAATTTAGCCACCTCTAATCACAGTGTAGATGTTAAGGGAAAGAGTTAAATCAAAGTCTTTCATGCCCAAATTATCAACTTTAATTTTGAATTATGAAGGGGGCTTGGGGGGGGGGGGAGGGAGGAGGTTGTAAGGGAAATTATAGCAATGTTAATGCCTATGTCCAAGATCCCTGTGGCTAGTGAATTAGCCCCAGATGTTGTTACTGTTTGCTAAGCTTTACTAAGCACTTCTAATTAGTTTGGGTTTATTAAATAAATGTTTCATTAAGGAAAGCAATAAAAAACATGAATGCCTGTATTTTTAAATAGTGGTTATCAAGGCTAAATGGAATTCATCCTTTTGCCAGATGCATTGTTTTGGCACAGATTTATAAATCAACATTTGGTGCTTTAACAGAAAGGATATAGTCTTTTTGAGGAAGATTTCACTCTTATTAGAAATAATGCCAGAGGAATTCTATTGTCTATTCTACCTATAGATAAATGCTTGGTATGAACAGCAAAATATGTCTGATGAGCAGACAATAACAAAAACACCCCTCCTCCTTTGCTGCTTTGAGTTTTTGTGCATATTAAGCTGTCTGAGGATTTCTCTAGGTTTTCCTTAAGTTACAGAAGTGCAACCTCTCAACCAATTAGGTTCAACAAAAGGGCACAAGGCACATCCGGGACTCATAAAAACATTTTATTTGTTACATAACACTGTCTTGTGAGCTTTATAAATTGTCAACATTCAGTAGCCACTAGGGATATAACAAAGGTGTTATTCTCAGGAGATCTAGTAATAGACTGTGGTCTGTGTTTCCTGGGTCCAGTTACATGACAATGTCAGGGATATGAAAGGTAAATTACTCCTGTCTTGTGATGGAGTTATAGCCACTGACTTCAGTAGCTAATGTTAAAAAGGAGTGCTGAGCATCATTCAGCAGCACTCTTCTAGGGTGATTTATGGAATTGCACTGACAAACTTCATTCCCCTTCCAGGCTTTCTCAGCCTGAGAGATCTTGAAAGAGGCAGCAAGAAGGTTTGTGGAATAAAGTAGTAAAAATTGAGAGCTTCCAGTGTAGACACAGAGGACTTTTGTGATGGAAGAAACTAAAAACCTATTTCCTGTGTCATAACAATTAATATTTTGATAACCATATAATATTAGCCCTTTGGAGCCTAAGATCCTTATAGCTGGAGTTGAGTAGCCATGACAAAACATTGTTGCTTTAAGAAAAGGATATAGAACAATACCAAAAATATTATAATACTATATCCATCTTATATATTATGTTCAGTATTCACCCTATGTCAAAAAAGATATAGCAGAAATAGACAATATCCAAATAATGGCAGTGAGATTGATTAGAAACATGAGAGACTAGAGTAGAAAGGAAATGAATAAAAGTTGATGTAATGAATGTATAAGAACTTCTACACCTGATCCAGCTAACATAGAAGTCAATTGGAAGACTCTTTTAGTGTGTGTTTGGATCCTACTCCAAATCAGATGCTCCTATTTACTCTTTCATGATGAGGGAATGGGGAGACACCAAATGTAAAACTCATAAAAGGAAATACTTTATTGCAAAAAGTATAATTTATCAACAGACTCACTGCCAATAGATATTGAAGAAAAGAACTTAGTAGGATACTGTCTAATCCTTTTCTGTAACAGTAATATCTGTATTTTCACTATCTACTAAGTAAATATGTATAAGAGGTATTTGGAGGATTCTCTGCAGCTTGAGGTCTTCAAACCACAAATTGAGGACTTCAATAACTCAGACATAGGTTGAGATTTGTTACAGGAGTGGGTGGGTGAGATTCTGTGGCCTGCATTGTGCAGGAGGTCAGACTAGATAATCAGAATGGTCCCTTCTGACCTTAAAGTCTATGAGTCTATGTTTCGGGACATAAGCCAGCTAACCACTAACTGCCTAAGTTTAGGATGAAGCATCCCCTAGGGGCATGTTACTGTACAATTATCCATTATGGGAGTTTTACAGGTTCTGCTGAATCATCTGGTACAATATTGACCACTTTCAGAGACCGTCCTCATAACCTTTCCTCCTCCCTCTCCATTCATTGTCCTGGATGCTGCCTTTCGTATTCTACCAATGGTAATTACTATTTCTAAACTGCTGATTCAGCTAGAGAGATTGATGCCCGATTACAGTGAGTTTCAGGACATTAACACAGGGAGAGGGATTGTCTCTTCAGAATAGCCCTGAAAGCTGGCACTAGGAGACTTGTCCACTTTACAAAATTTCCCCAATCCTGAAATGGTTTTCAGTAAATGATCTTGAAAATCATTTCAGGCAACATGATTTTGCTGTCAGGGGATGCTGTATGTGATTGGGGAAAACTTTCTGAAAATGTTTAACAAGCATCTTCATAACTATGAGCCTAATGCTCATCTTATCTAGGTTATACAAGGTGGTGGATTAACGCATGGACCTACAAGGCCCATGCCCAGAGGTCCTGGCCAATTTGGGGACCCTTGCAGGAGTGCTGGAACCTGGGTAAAAGTGGGGGCCATCAGTGCTGGAACTGTATCCCTACCCCGTGTTCCGCTTCTTTCCCCCCAAGGCCCTGCCCCCTGGCTGTGTCAGAAGAGCGTAAGAGCTGTCCAGGGAGATCCAGACCCTCTAGCTGACCTGGGCAGAGGTCACAATGCCTGAGAGAGCTGCTACCAGTGGGAGCCAGGGGTGGGGGCTCCGGTTCATCCTCTTGCCTCCTCCCCAGGGCCTGCAGACATGCTCTTCAGAGAGAGGAGGCCCTGCCCTGGCTGGGAGGCAGCAGGGAGCCCTGGGAAGGTAACAGCAGGGCCGGTGCAAGGATGTTTCGTGCCCTAGGTGAAACTTCCACCTTGTGCCCCCCCTGAGCCCCCGCCCAGAGGCACTCCCCCTCCCCCGCGGCAGCTCCCCCCAGGCCCTGGGGTGCCCCCCACCATGGCAGCTCACCCCTGCTCCGCCTCCTCCCGAGCACACCGTCGCTGCTTCACTTATCCTGCCTCCCAGGCTTGCGGCACCAATCACTTTAGGTGCCGCAAGCCTGGGAGGTGGGAGAAGAGAAGCAGCAATGACGTGCTCGGGGAGAAGGCAGAGCAGGGGTGAGCTGGGGCGGAGAGTTCCCCTGTGTGCCGCCCCCCCTTACTTGCTGCAGGCAGCCCTCCTCGCACCCCCCTGCCCCAGATCCCTCCACCTAAATGCCAACGGTGACTGGGGCTGCCGAAGATCTGGCTGCCACGTTTGCTGCTGAAGAAAATGCCGCCACCAAATCCTAGTGCCCTAGGTGACTGCCCAGGTCACCCACCTAATAGATTGCACCGGCTCTGGGTAACAGGCAGTGAGGAGCTCCTGCTGCTATTGGCCTAGCCTCAGCAGCTACCACACTCCACCTGAGCTCATTCAGTGCCTACGCCTGCTGACTCCCGCTGCAAGGCTGCCCCTGCCAGTCCTGCTGTTGCTAGGCTGCGCCCTTTCACCTGCGGGTCCCTCCTGCTCCCGCTGACAGGCTGTTGCCTGGGGTTTGTGCCCAAAGCAGCAACCACATGCAGCACTGCTCCTCCAACACTCCCCCAAACCAGACTCATGCACCACCACTCCATGCATGCCTGGGCTATTATATCCACGTTAAAAAGTGGGCAGGCGTGGCCCCCCGGCCTCCTTGATTCTCGTGCCCCTGAGCCCCCAGGTATGGGAGACCCAAATGTTCTTTGTGCCTAGAGCTCTAATGAATCTTAATTCATCTCTGGTAATACACCATTGTAGTTACTCCTAACTTATACCAGTGTAAGTGAGATCAGAAGCCTGAATTGCTGTTCTCACCCCTGCATAAAAAAACCCCCAACTACTAGAGAAATACAGCACTAGATTCTCAACTGGTGTAAATCAGTATTGAATTCAGTAAAGCTGGGCAAATTTACCCCAGCAGCTGGAGATCTGACCCAAAATTTTTAGGAAATACTGAAGTGTGATTTAGCACAAGCAGCAATGAGAATACCGGGAATCAGGAAAGATGTCAAAAGACAAAACCTGAGAAGATGAAAATAAATGCCTGTGAAAGTCCTCCCTCTCCCAGCTACCAATAGATGCATCTACAACGGGCCTTTTATGAACAAAAACACCTGTGGATTTTTCTCATTTTTGTGTGCATTCTTTAATATTTCAAAGTGCATTTCTTGGCATATAACTCATTACAAAGACAGACTGGTTTGTGATGGTGGTTGTTTTTTTGAGGTCATAGGCTAAATATTTTGGCCTCTGGGCCCTATCCCCATTACTTCTAGAACAGGGTTAACTGCAATATTTATACATGGTTGTAGGATTCATGCTTAACAAATACTTTGAAGATATTGTTTCCAGCTTCATTGGAACAATTTTCTTATTCAATATCAAAGCGATTTTTTATTATCATCTACAAAAGGTAAAACCATGCTATAACTTTCCTTGGGTAATACAATTTTTTAGTTTCTTGTAATATTAATATGGCCACAAACTGTGTAATAAGCATAGAGGCCTGTATTCATGTTTGAAAAGTGTTTTAGATGTAGTGAAAAAATCTTACAGTGGACATTGTCTGTTTTATATTCACTTTTCCATATGTTGATTCTCTGGCTGCAAGCAAAATAGACAGTTTAGTTCCAGTAGATACAGAAAAATCAGATTTGAATATTATGTCTGATTTAAAAAAAAAGAAAAAGGCAAGTACAAATACAACCATTGTTCAAACACTTACAGTAGAATGTGCTCAAGCCATTCACCACTCCAAGGTCTGATCCTGCTTCTATTAACATCAGTGGGAGCAGGACTGGTACCAAAAATTAAACTATGGCTTTTATGGTAGATGATCATAGAATTGTAGGACTGGAAAGGACCTCAAGACCTTGCGTTCATGGCAGGACTAAGTATTATTTAGACCAGAGGTTCTCAAACAGTAGTCAGCGAGCTCCATTCAGGTGGTCTGCGGATAGTTCCCTCTAAGGTGTGTGCCTGGGCAGCTGCACACAAGAGAATGAAGGGCCACCCACCTAATTAGTGGAGCTGCGCCTGCCTGTGTGGCTCCACTAATTAGGTGCCTGGAACCTGGAGAAGATGCACATGTAAGGTGAGGTGGTGGCCTTGGGGGAGATTAGGGGGTTGGTGGGGAGGGCAGTGGGGTGAGAAGAATGTGGTGGGTGAAATTTGAGATGTGCAGGGCTGCGGCAGCCAGAGAAAGAGTCGATTTTCCCCAGCTCCAGGGATATGGCTGCCGGGAAGAGATGGCCCTCCTTCCCAGCCTCAGCTCAGGGGCTGCCGCAGTGGGGGAGAGAGGGCACATCCATCATATTAGAAAGGTAAGACTACTGATATTAAAATGAATTGTGTGCTTTTATTTGTAGAACAAAAAATGTTTAAGTGTTTTTTATATAGCGCTTTTATCCAAAGTGCTTTACAATAGTTAGTTAATAGTACAAACAACATTTGGAAAGATCATTAAGTGGTTTACCAAGACCCTCAGCAATTTTCAAGTGATCCCCAAAAAATTTTTTGAGAACCACTGATTTAGACCATCTCTGACAGGTATTTGTTTAACCTGCTCGTAAAAATTTCCAGTGATGGAGATTCCAAAACCTCCCAAGGCAGGCAACAATCCTGACAGGAAGTTTTTCCTAATGTCCAACTTAAATCATCCTTGCTGCAATTTAAGCCCATCGCTTCTTGTCCTGTCCTCAGAGGTTAAAGCAAACAATTTTTCTCCTTCCTCCTTGTAACAACCTTTTATGTACTTGAAGATTGTTAGCATGTCCCTCCATTCAGTCTTCTCTTCTCCAGACTAAACAAATCCATTTTTTAAAATCTTCCTGCACTGTTCATGTTTTCTAGATCTTTAATCATTTTTGTTGCTCTTCTCTGGACTTTCTCCAATTTGTCCTGAACAATAGTCTAGGTAAGGCCAAATCATAGAATTTCAGGGTGGGAAGGAATCTCAGGAGGTCATCTAGTCCAACCCCCTGCTCAGAGCAAGACCAATCCCCAGACAGATTTTTGCCCCTGATCTCTAAATGACCCCCATCAAGGATTGAACTCACAACCCTGGGTTTAGCAGAGCAATGCTCAAACCACGTCTTTCTTACAACACTCTTGCTAATACATCTCAGAATTATGTTTGCTTTTTTGCAACAGTGTTCCACTGTTCACTCATATTTAGCTTGTGGTCCACTATGACCCCCGGATCCCTTTCTGCTTTACTCCTTCCTATGCAGTCATTTCCCCTTTTTTATGTATGCAACTGATTATTTCTTCCTGTGTGGAGTACTTCGCATTTGTTCTTATTGAATTTCATCCTATTTACTTCAGACCATTTCTCCAGATCCTTTTGAATTTTAATCCTATCCTCCAAAGCTTTTGCAACCCCTCCCACCTTGGTATTGGCTACAAATTGTATAGGTGTACTCTCTATATCATTATCTAAATCATTGATGAAGATATTGAACAGAACCAGACCCAGAACTGATGCCTGCGGAGCCCCACTTGATATGCCCTTCCACTTGATTGTGAACCACTGATAACTACTCTGTGGAAATGGTTTCCCACCAAGTTATGAACCTACCTTACAGTAGCTCCATCTAGATTGTATTTCCCTAGTTTGCTTGAGGTCATGCGAGACAGTATCAAAAGTCTTACTAAAGTCAAGATACACCACATCTACAGCTTCCCCCATCCATAAAGCTTGTTACTCTGTCAAAGAAAGCTATTTGTTCTTGACAAATCCATGTTTTTACTTAACACTTGATTATGATGGTAAAGTAACACTTAAAACATGGTAAAAAAAAACTAACCACAAATTAGGTAATTACATGCCACAATTGGCTTTGGTTTATCATGTGTACAGCAGCAGTGTCAGTCAGGATGGAGGTTTGTGTTTGCACATGCCAATGGCAACTCCTAAAATCCTCCAGGCAATTCCTGCTTTTTGAAGCTTTTGTGATGTAAAGCCAGAGCAGAGAGGTAAGCAACAAATAATAGGTCAGACACAGGAATACATATCTGATAACAGGCATGTCCTGTATGTTCTAAATAATTAAGTATAGCTGTTTGAGTGTGCATAGAGTAAAAGGGATGGATGGATGTTTTTCTTATACTTGCTCCATGCAGCAGCTACAAAAAAGTTAACAAAAAGATATAAGCACAGGGAGAAATCAGTTGCGTGTGTTGTGATTTACCAGATCTACATTTAGTAATTTGTTAGGTTTCAAAAACTGTCCCCAACATTGACCCAAAGCACACAGCTTCCGCTGTATGTAGTGAGATTCTGGGCATAAACTGTGCTTGGACTTCCTTCAAGTGATAGGTGCATCTGCTGTCATATTAGGCGTGTGATTTCTATCAAGTCACAGCCTATCAGTGCACACCGCTACGTTGGGGTTGTGCAGCGTGTTCCACCTAATGTGTAACTGCTGCTTTCAGAGCGCCCGATATGAACCCCACCAAGCTATCGTGGCACTAGCTGAACAATGATGTGAGGAGCAGCCCAGGAGGAAAGGCTCACAGTCATCCAGCTGGCTCCCCCACCTAGTGAGAGAGGGGGATGCTCCAGGGGGATGCAACTGGCTCCGCTGGCCGGCCTGTTGTGTGCTCTCAGCGGCTCCCCGCTGCCCTCGCACACACACCAGCAATTACAGCTGCTTGGTCCATCCTGTCAGTGCCGTGACTTCGCAAGGCGCTTTGCGAAGCTCGGCTCCACTGGCTCGCGCGCGTGTGTGTTTGTGTGAACGGCCCCCACAGCATCACATCGGGAGTGGACGGGCCGGGGGCAGACACGCTGCCTCTGTGCACACGTCAGTGCCACCCACCGAGCTGAAACGTGAGCCCCGGAGAGGCAGCAGCGAGACAAAGGGGGCGGGCGAGTCCCGGGCAGCGCCAGCAGCGCTCCAGGGCAGGGCAGCGCCCAGCTGATGGGCGGGCGAGAGGCTGCAGCGCAGCCCCCGCCCGGGTGCGCCCATTGCTTCCCCGCGGGGCCGGGCGCTGTGCCCCGCCCCCACTCCGGTCCCTGCCCCACAGCGGCGGAGGAGCCGGCCCCACCCGCTGTCCTGCCGCAGCCCGCTTGCATGGATGGACACGCAGCGGCGCGGTCGCGGAGCCCCGCTTCCCAAGCTGGTGCTGCTCTTTGTCTTCGCAGGTCAGTGGGGAGGGCGCGGGGCGGCTGCCGGGGCGCCAGAGAGCGCGGGGCGGGGCGGGGCGGCTCGGAGATGACCCAGGGGCAGGCCAGGGTTGCACGGCAGACGTCCTGCCGCAGCTGCCCTGCTCTCCGCTGCCGCCCACGTGCCCCACGGCTGCTCAGGCTCCGGCAGGAGCCCGCGGAACGCAGTGGTGCTAAGGCGGGGGCACGGCGCCTGGGGCACTTCAGCGGGATTCCCCGCTGGGAAGCTGGCACGTGGCTGGCTCCGGCCCCTGAGGGCTGCAGTGCGCAGGGCTGTCTGCCTCAGGCACAGGCCGTCCCGCCGAGCGGCGCTCGGAGCAGCCCTTCTCACCAGAAGAAGAAAGAGGCTTGGCAAACGCGCTGCAGGGACTGGCGAATCGCTTAACCCAGGTTTGCCGAGCGGCTCCGAATCCAGGAAGCTTTGCTTTCTCACCAGGGTGAGCGGTTTTCAGTGGAGGAAAAGCCTTCCTACTCCACAGCAGGTGCTCGGAGTTGGTTTGAAATGGCCGATAATTAGAGTAAATAAAGTAGGGGCACATTTCTCCGGGGTCTATCATCTGCTCCTGAGAACAATTACATTTGTCTTTACTGTGTTGATTTTTAAATGGATCACAATCACATTTAATTGTCTTTCAAAGTAATTTAACTAAACCAAACTAATAAAAAGAAGTCTCCAAACATCCTCCACTATGCAACATGCTCCTGTTGCAGTAATTTAGGACCCTGTCCTCCACCTACTTAAATCAGGGCAGCAGAAGTGGGTCTCTACTGCTGATAGTCACACTCCAGCAGAGCAAATCAATATTTTTACTTTCTCTGCCTAGTTCTGCTCTTACTGAAATGAATGGTAAAGCTCCTTCTGACTTTAATGGGAGCAAGGTCAGTCCCTGGACTAAAAAATTGAGTTTCAATTAAGCACTTCTAATATCCATTACTCAGGCTCTGCCTGCCTAAATGGGCAATGTGATTATTTCCTTTATTCTGTTTCTCTCTAATTTTATTACAGTAGATAATTAATGACCTATTTGTGGTGTAGACTGAAGTGTATGTGCATTTAACCTTTTAATATTAATTGTGATTAAATAAAACCTGGAACCTCAACAAATTGGTGTCTGTGTTCAGTCCAAATTCAAACCAGGTGTAAGAATCTGTAGTTCCATGGTTGTATCTATATGAGTCTCTCTTTTGCAGTCCTTCAGCAGTTGCACTACCACAAATGGAAGCACATTGGTAGTGCTAGTGCAGACAGCTGACAGCATTTTTACCACCCTGCCATGTAAATTTACACAGAGGAGGAGGTGTACATGACATGGTAGGTTTTAAAAAACAAAACAAGAAAACCAGTCCCATGTCTGCCATTACCATATAACAGAGGTGGGCAACCTGCAGCCCATCAGGGAATCTACTGGTGGGCCACCAGACGTTTTGCTTACATTTGCTTGGCTGCCCGCAGCTCCCAGTGGCAGCGGTTTGCCATTCCTGGCCAATGGGAGCTGCGGGAAGTGGCAGCCAGAATGTCCCACCATTGCCATACAGGGAGGAGGTGCTGCAATGGTGAGAGACTTTTAAAAAAGAAAAAGGCTATACAAATCCCATGATTACAATGGAGTAGCTGCCACTTACAGTCGGTCTGAATTTAGCCCAAGGGACTAATTTACCTTATATTGCCCTCATTAGAAAAGTACTGAGGCCTCAGATCAGGAAAGAATCCCTATTCAGGACAGCACTCTTTGGGATTTAAGGACATGGATAAAGTTAAGCACATGCTCAAGTGCTTTCCAGACTGAGGGTATGGCTACACTTGCACTTCAAAGCGCTGAGTTTCGAGTGTGGTCGCAGCGCCAGCGCTGGGAAAGAGCTCTCCCAGCGCTGCACATACTCCACATCCTCTGCGAGTGTAGCTTGCAGTGCTGGGAGCCACGCTTCCAGTGCTGTGGCACTGTTTACACTGAGGCTTTACAGCGCTGTATCTTGCAGCACTCAGGGGGGTGTTTTTTTCACTCCCCTGAGCGCGAAAGTTGCAGTGCTGTAAAGTGCCAGTGTAGCCATGGCCTCAGTAACTTTAAAACTGACAGTACAGTAATCAGTCAGAAGTTACCAAGATTCTGTGGTTTGTACACTTAACAATTAAGCATAGCGCTATTCTTTCACATAAGAGTATCTTGTATGTTAGCTGGTAACTTTTGCCACTTTTGGAGAAGTTTCATTATTGTTGATGATTTAAATTGATTTGTTTCATTTGTGGTGTTTGATCAAATAATTGATAATTTACATTCTTTGAATGAGAAGTGTGTGTACAGAACAGTTCTCTGGGATTCTCTCAAAAAGGTAATCATGCCCATTTTAAGTCTCTCTAATGCTACCAAAAATTAACTAGCTTGCTCACTCACTCCCCCTAAATGAGCACTGCAAGATTTTTAAACCTCTCCTTATGGGCTAGGTGACCCAGCACCAGTAAAACCAGGAGGCGGTGATTGCTGTAGCCATGTAGATGAACATTGTATGATTCTTCCACTTCCTTTGCTATGTTGATTATTATAAGGAAGCAAGGCTCTGAAGCATATGGGGCCTGACCTTACTGGCATGAGAAGCCCCACTGAAAACTAATGCAGAAATGTTCACAAGGGCTTAATTTGTAGTTGAAAAGGGACAAAAGTCTCCAAATTAAACCCTCAATTGCACTTATGGAAACCTATTTTCTTCCAATTAAGCCCTCAATGGAGCTGCATCTGTTTAACTAAGGAATTAATTTGGCTTGTTAAATCTTTATTATTGGGGTTAATGACCTACAAGATGGAAAGACCCTAAGCAGACTCTGAGCCCAGGTTGGGTTTATGACAGTTAGAAAAACATCTTGATATGTAAATGTAACAAAATTGCACTGGAAATCAGTGAGCTGCAGTAAACATGGAACCCGGCAATAACAGTTTTACTGCGATACTTTTTCAGAGGAGAACCTGAACTTTGAGTTCTGGCTTTTACTTAGGAGGAACCAGGGGTTTGTTTCTTTAAAAACAACAACAAAACCACTGCTAGTGAAAAACTTTTCTCTTTCTTCAGTATATGGATATTCGTTCTTCATTTGCTAACCTTTGATTTTATTTCTTTTTACAGTTTGATTATTCTGTCATTCTCAGAAACTCACACATTAAAAGACTGGGAGGAGTGGGGGCAGAAGTGGTTGTATCCTTCTAACTAGGAGTGCCCCTGGCACAAAGGTGTTCTACACTGCCCTGCTTGCAGCCCCTAATACAGAGAATGAATTGGAGACAGGGTTAGTGGGGGAAGAGTCAAAGTGCACTGTGCTTCAGTTGTTCTTAGCTAGCAGATGGTGCCTTAAGGACCATTGCCAACGGGCCCAGCTCAAAGCAGCCACCAGGCTGCTCTAGCTTACACCTAGGGCTGGAGATTAGACCCGGAATCAAGGACCTATAATCAACTTCCACACAGCCTCGCTCTCTGCTTGTCCCAGCATACAACTCAGAATCTGTCCCTAGATATTTCTTAGTATTTATTGTTAAAATATAAAAAGATAATCTATACTGTTGGAAATTTGAAATTCTTTATTAAAAAACAGAGGGAGAAAGCCTACGTAGCCAAACTGCAAAATACAGATATACACTGACACCTGGGGATGTACTCTTCAAGCCTGTTGGAATTCTGGTGGAGTTCGGATTACAGAGTCAGATCAAACCTCAAGTGAAGTCCTATTGTGACTGATTCAATGCAAAAAGCTGCTAAAAATGCATCTTCTTTAAAGCTGTGCTATATAGTTTTTTACTATTGAGACTGCATTGTTATTTTTATTCTGCAGAAGATTGTCTTGCACAGTGTGACAATGACTGCAAAGCTTACTGCTGTGATGGGACTACCCCCTACTGCTGCTCGTATTATGCCTATATTGGGAATGTCCTTTCGTAAGTATTGTCACTTTCTTGAGAAAATTGATGCCCCGGATTTATGGCTTGCTGTAAAGTTAGATGACTGAAAACTGTTTGGCAATAAACATTTCAAGATTGTTTCCTGCTAATAACATCATAAATATTTCCAGAATAAAAACCTTTAATGGTCCCATGAAATCCAAGTGTTGTATACTTTTAAAGTATGTATTCATGTCAATAGATTTGGCTAGATCATCATCTTGTGTAAATTAACATAAATTCTTTGTGATCATTGGAGCTACACTGATTTATTCAAGCTGAGAACAGGCCAGAACAAAGGCATTAGATAAGTGGGCTAGATTATTGTAAATTTGACCTTCCTGTTTTTTGGGGGTTTTTTGAGCATATGTCATTTGTACTTTTGAAAAATTGTGTTTTGTCTTTAGTTAGAATTCATTGTAAACATTTCAGATTAGGGTCTGCTGGTCCTTTCACGTTCTAGTGTGTGTTGCACATTGTAAGGCCTTGCACATTGTGGTATGTGTAAAAACAATGGCTGCTGATGGAGGGGAAACAAGGATATTCCCATACCAAAAGAAATGCAAGAGTTAAATTCTCCATTCAACATGCATGTATAGAAACAGATCCCAATCCTGTAATTAAATCCACTAATCTTTGTCTCAAAGTGCGGCCCTGTTTGAAATCAGTAAGGTTTCATGTAGGTGTACAAATCTGCACTAACAAGTCTAATTGTAGGTTCAGTGTCTAAACGTAGTGATAGCCAGTAAGTGTTCCACATGTGCGTCAGAACAAAGCAAACGTTAAAACATACCATGGTATTCTGTGATAAATTGTACTGCAAATTGTGTTTGGCAATTGCATCAATAGTTTCTATTCAACTTTCAGAATGCAAACTGAGAATTATTTGTTACATATTCTTGATCAAAACCAAAGTAGCAAAGTCATGCCTTTAAAATAGTGTTTCCCAAACTTGGGACCCCGCTTGTGCAGGGAAAGCCCCTGGCAGGCCGGGCCGGTTTGTTTTCCTGCCGCATCCGCAGGTTCGGCCGATCCCGGCTCCCATCGGCTCCAGGCCAATGGGAGCTGCTGGAAGCAGCAGCCAGTACGTCCCTCGGCCCGTGCCGCTTCCAGCAGCTCCCGTTGGCCTGGAGCAGCAAACCACAGCCGATGGGAGCTGTGATCGGCTGAACCTACGGGTGCAGCAGGTAAACAAAGCAGCCCGGCCCGCCAGGGGCTTTCCCTCCACAAGCAGCATCCCAAGTTTGGAAAACACTGCTTTAAAAAATAAAAAGAGATTTCTTCTGTTTTGGTCCTGGAACATTAGGAGTATATCAGTGTTTCATTTAGCATACTTCTTCATGCTTTGAAGGAGCAGACATATTGATAATATCTTATTTTATACAAGGCCTTTGGACCAAATTAGAAACTTTTTAGACAAAAGTAAATAACCTAACAATAGAGTGTCAGAATCTAGCATTCCTCTGGAAATAGGAGAGCACGTATTCAAGATTTCCTGGTATTGTCTGAGAATTAAAATAGGTTCTTGCTTCCACTCAGGGGATAAAATGTTCCAATTTAATTTTCTTTTCTATGTAATGAAAACTCATTGTAAGGATGTTTCCTCATTTGTTAACAGAGAGAGGAGAGGGTGGTTGTTTCTGAGATCCCTATCCCAGCATGTATGTCTTGCATAGAGTGGTGGGAATGTTAGCAAGGACTATCATACCTCAGAGACAACCTTGTCGTTGAGTGGGCCCAAAAAACAATTTAATTTACTGCCCCACAAACCTAACCAATTCTGTCCTTCCTGATAACAGTGCTCAGCACAGGGATTTGGGGAGGGTCAACACAATGATTCCTTAGCATCCTGCAAGATTAAACTGACCCATTTTATATAAAGGGCAGGGATAGGAGGAAGTCTTCAGGTCACAGTGCCGTCAGCTGCAGGAGAATGGAGACGCCCTGCTTTTCTTCTCATTTCCAACATACGTAATACACAGTTTTGCAGCGGACAGTTATCTCAGACCTGGCAGTTGCTGGGCCGGTGGAGGGTTTTGTGTGCGTTTGGATGAATTTTACTGCTTGATAGAACATTGCAAACACTAATCGTCACTGCATTTCTATGAAGGAGGCATGTACATTACTCCAATTTTTACAAATGCTAAGATACCGGTGCTGATGAGACGAGTATAAATGCCAACAGAGAAGGAGAGTTTAAGCTAGAAAGATTAAGTGACTTGACTGAGCCCAGACAGGGAACTAGTTAGTGTCGCACCCAGGGTTATAATGATTAAGTTTCTACAGTTCATTACACCAGTCAGTCTCTTAATTTATTGTGCTGCCCCTCTTTGTAGCCAGAGGCCATGCTAAGTGCTTAACAGTGGAGCTGTCTCAGTTGCAAGGTACTGTCTGGGGGAGATTGCATTAGTAAATTCTATGCCATCACTAGCAGCTTAAGTAACACCCAGCCTCAGATGCACCCACAGCTCTCAGTGGGTCTGGCATCTTCCCAGAGCTGGATGAATAATGGGGCAAAATATGGAATAACTTAGTTACAAAATGATGTGAAATAAGCCAAATAATTTTTTGATGACTGTCATTTGACCAGACCTAGGTCCTCCAAAAAACGGAGGGATTTGAGGGTGTGAGTTTGTGTCCCCATAGACCAGTCATGGGTAATGAATTCCTTGGGTATTGAGGAAAGTCACTGGCAAAGGTTCAACACTAGTGATCAGTTTATATTCTCAGGGATATTTTCACAAAAAGAAAGAGGGGGAAATGTCTTCTTAAAAAGTAGACAAGAAAATGAAAGCTGAGATTGTCACCAATGTTCAAGGCTTCAGAATTAGTGAGAAGGGGCACTGCAGGCTTTACAAACCTAAAAGCCAACTCAGCATTGCTGTCCGTCCAGGCTCCTTTGTTTGTAGGGGCAGTTTAAGGGATGCATTTTGTTGTGAAGTTTATGAAGTCCTTTTGGTAAACATTTTCAGACTGATTATTTTGAGTCCTACTTGGACTGAAAAATACAACCTGTCACTCCAGTGACACCAAAAACCAAATGGAAGGCAGGGCAAATAAAAACCTTAGAACTCTGTGATTTCATTAAAGATAGCTGAGATTTGCAAAAGGGGAGGCTGAACAAACCCAAAAGAAATGCTGAGAAAGTAGCAGTCTGATGACAGGTGAACTTCAGGGGAAAATACTTTTGTTACAATCTGGGAACTGTGGTTTGTGGCAGGAAGGAAGGAAGAGGGACAGAAAGAATGGAAGGAAAAAAGGGAGATGTGTTCAATATAAAATTTTTATGCATACTCCAAGCTGCAGAACTGGAAAAAAGAACAATATGTAGTGGCAGAAAGTATGGCATATGCAGTAAGATACGTGATATCAAGCAAAGGGTACTTCTGACTGGAAACAGTATGTAAATGAGGAAGGTGCCTGACTGAATTCAAGGAGGGTCATGATGAACAGGGATTTTGTTCATTTCAGATATCAGTGACCTGGAATAAGAAATGTTCATTAAGTTGATTCATGGTTCTGTGTGGACAGTTGATATGAAGGAAAAGTGTAGGAACATTCAGAATGTCTTGGATAAACTAGCAGTTTGGGCAGAGACTGGGCTTATGTACTTCACAGTAAGTATAAAATAATGAAATTCAGGATTCATGATAAATTCTAAAATGCTAAGCAACAGTTGTCTAAGACAGTGGTTCCCAAACTTGTTCTGCCGCTTGTGCAGGGTAAGCCCCCTGGTGGGCCCGGCCAGTTAGTTTACCTGCTACGTCCGCAGGTTTGGCCGATCACGGCTCCCAGTGACCATGGTTCACCTTTCCAGGCCGATGGGGGCTGCTGGAAGCTGTGGCCAGTACGTCTCTCGGCTGCGCCACTTCCAGCAGCTCCCATTGGCCAGGAGCAGTGAACCGGAGCCAGTGGGAGCCGTGATTGGCCGAACCTGTGGACGCGGCAGGTAAACAAACCGGCCTGGCCTGTTAGGGGCTTTCCCTGTGCAAGCAGCGGAACAAGCTTGGGAACCACTGGTCTAAGAGATACACTTGCATCTGTTTTGTAAAAATTTTTACAATCTACTTGAAATACACTGATTAAAAGAGGTTTAATTTTAATATTCAGGTAGTTCACATGTCTAAAAGCACATTTGATTATAAAATGTCAAATTACAGTTTTGTGCTTGTGCCATTTCAGAAGCATAAGGGCCACTTTATTGCAAGCTCAAAAAACTTTCCATCTGAGTTTAATTCTGGTTTCCAGTAGGAGGATTTCCCTGTGGGAGTGGATGTGGTGGGTTTTGAATCATGAAGTGAAGGGGGTAGAGTCTGAAGACCCTTGTGTGGAGTGTTGGGAGTTAGTATAAGGATGCCAGAAATACGTGGGAAAGGTCAATTCAATGGACTAGAAGTAGTTTTATGTGCTATCATGACAGAGAGAATGAGTATCAAATTCAGCCTTCCACTCCTCAGGCCTCGATCATCTGAAAGCCCTTCAGATATATATTGGATGCTACTCTAATGCAAATAATCTTTCTCAAACCATGTGACCTGCAAAAGCTGCATTCTTGAGAGACAGCAGGCTATTTCCATCTGTTCCTATTAATTTAGAGACCTATTGAGGGCCAAGACTAAATATTCTTCCTAAATTTCCTTTTCTTTTCTTTTTTTTCTTCTTCCATACCATCAGGTGCATAAGTCAGTTTTCACCATTAGTTTTGGACTTGTTGGTCTGTTCTGGCTTCTGAGTGTCATGTTGATGGATTTAGTTCCTTTTTCTGTTCTATGTAACTTTTCTCTAGATCACCCTATCTTTCACTTTGCAGAGGGTGTCCATATTATCACTTGATGTGGAAGTAGTGTTAAGTGTCATTCTTAAAGTGTGCCCTAAATATGAGCATAGTCTTTGTCTTGTCATATGATGCTTTAAGTTGGTGTGTTCTACTTAGAATTTCTGATACTATAGTGAACTTTTTCCAGTGGACTCTGAAAATTATCCACAGGCATGTATTTTGGAGTACATTGATCATCTGATCAATGGCTGTTACATGTTTCCATGACTCTGCTCCATGAACAAGGACCAACATGATGCTGGTGTTAAAAATTTGTATTTTTGTATCAGTGCTGATCATTCTACTTTTCATAAATTTTAGAAGATTTGGAAAAGTGCTTGCTATTTTTATATTCATTGCTTGGCATCTCGCCTGGTGTCACCATCATGGCACACCTCACTCCTTAGATACATGAAGTGACTTACTTATTCTTGTGTTTCTCCATGTATTTTCATGGTTGATTTTTGGAACATTGATAGTCATATATTTTGTCTTTCCCTTGTCGATAAACAAACCGACTTGTTTTGCTATTTCTACCAAAACCAGGGTCTTTTCTTCCATTAAGTGAGGCGTTGAACTGAGCAAGACATTGTCATCAGCAGAAACAAAGTCATGCAGTTGTACCTTATCATTTGTCCATAAAATACCTCAGTTGCCTTCTGTAGTTACTTTCCTCATGATGCCGTCAAAGACCAGTGCAAACAGCCGTGGGGCATAATACACCCTTGTCTTACTCTAGTTGTCTCTGCAGACCTTTATGTGATGTTATCACCATCTCTGTGCAGTTAGCATTCTCATATATGCCTTTGATTATTTTTGTTAGTATTCCATAGTGAGCCATAATGTTCCAGAGGCTGTCTCTGTGTACACTAACAGAAGCCTTAATAGCCTTAAAGCCTAAATGTTTCTCCTAAATTGCAATATACTAGATCAGTGGTTCAGGAGCTAAATTAGCAGTCAACATTACCCCAGAAGAGCCACAGTAGTGTGAATTCATTGTTTCATTTACTATTTTTATATATACATATATATATTATTCTCACAGCAAAATGACTGCCCCCAAGTATTATTTTATCAACTACAATTAGTTAATAATATAGTGAAAGCATCCTGATCGGTGGTTAATAACTTAGATTGGTTGTTAATCACACCGGTTTTTAATGTCATGTGCTGCAAAGAGCAGCAGAAGACACATTAAAAAGCCGCTTGTGAGCCTCAGTCTGAGTGTCACTGTGCTAGATTAGGCTGTGTAGTCCTAATCTAAAAGGAACTGCAGTGAAACTATCTAATAATATCACTCATATCTTTGAGCCATTTAATATCAAGCATATTGTGACTGACCAGAAATAGAAAGATTCTTGTTAACAATGTGGCTCCTACCCTATACTTTGTACTAATTCCTAAGACTCATTAACATAAGATGAAATTCTGAAAGAGGGCTACACAATCATCTTTTATCTCTCATTTGCTGCTTCTTGTGACTGCTTATGTATACCATGCGAAATACCTAATTCAAATGGACAGTAGGAGAATAAAATCACAGTCAAAAATGAAAATGTGTGGCTTTCATTCGCTACAGTTTTATAACAACAATAAAACCATGTGTTTCTGACACAAAAAGCAGTATTTCACATCCTTACACTTTTTTTTTGGAGACATCATCTTATTGACTAAAATTTAATCTTTGACAATGCATATTTCCAGGAATAAAATGTCAGCTTTGCAATAATGTTTTCAAAATTGCTATATGGCAGGTGTACTGTTAATGCTGTTGCACTTAACTACAATATGTTTCAAGTAACATATTGGATATTGACTTCTGTGGAAAGAGAATGGGGTCTTTGGCAATTAACATCTGTATCTGGCAGCCACAGAGTTTCATTATCTTCCAATATAGTTTATTTCATGTTAACAATATCAGAGGAACAAAAAAAATTTTTTATTCATAAAAAATGTCAGTTAGCCATATAAATCATGTGAGCTTTTATCAATGGTCTTTGTTTTAGATTATTTTGGTTTAGCAATTTGTAAAATAGTTTTAATTTGTTTTTGCTAGACTGCTTCTTTCTGTCAGGGAGGTTATTCTATCTTTTTTCTGCCTCTTTTCTACCTCCTACAGAGGCCCAGAATCTGCTCTATAAAGTAAACATGGGACTTTGGTGGTAGGGTTGCCAGTTTTGGTTTGACATAATCCTAGAGGGTTCTTCATATGATATAATCTTTAGTTCCTGGAGACTCCAAGACAATCGTGGAAGGTTGGCAACCCTAACTGGGGCACCTATGTATAGGGCCCTACCAAATTCCCAGCCATGAAAAACACATCATGGGCCGTGAAATCTGGTCTTTTGTGTGTTTTCACCCTATACTATACAGATTTTACGGGGGAGACAGTGTTTCTCAAATTGGGGGTCCTGACCCAAAAGGGAGTTGTGGAGGGTCACAAAGTTATTTTAGGGGGGTCGTGGAATTGCTACACTTACTTCTGTGCTGCCTTCAGAGCTGGGCAGCCAGAGAGTGGCTGCTGTTGGCCGGGTACTCAGCTCTGAAGGCAGCACCTCACTAGCAGCAGTGCAGAAGAAAGGGTGACAATACTATACCATGCCATACTTACTTCTAAGCTGCTGCTGGCGGTGACTCTGCCATCAGAGCTGGGATCCCGGCAGGGGTGCTGGAACAGTTTGTATAGTTGGGGTTCCGAGAGCCATTGAACCAAACTGTAAACCCTGTATATGATAGCAACCACTTCAAGACACAGGGTGCTGCAGCACCCCTGCCCCCGCACCACTAGTTCCAGCACCTACGGATCCCAGCCAGCAGCCGCCACTCTCCAGCTGCCCAGCTCTGAAGGCAGCGCTGCCGCCAGCAGCAGCGCATAAGTCAGGTACTTGCAAGTACTGCACCCCCCTCCCCGCGCGCGCACACACATGCAATAACCTTGTGACTCCACACACACACACAACTCCTTTTTGGGTCAGGACCCCTACAATTACAACACTGTGAAATTTCAGATTTAAATAGCTGAAATCATGACATTTATTAATTTTAAAATCCTATGTCCGTGAAATTGACCAAAATGGACTGTGAATTTGGTATGGAAAAATTGTAAGTAAGAGATTATTGTTCTCAGTCTAGGGGTTCTCTTCTGGGTTTGTGTTAGAGGTGACCCCTTAAGATTGTGTTTGATATTCTCGTGTGTCTAGGAAAGTAGCATTCATGTACTCCTATATGTAATTTGAACTCTGCTTCATAGTCAGTAAATGAATGTATCAATTAAATCATCTTATACTCTATAAAACAAAACTAAATTTTGTCCTCTTTGCCTTCCCAAGAACTATTGTCACAACAAATCTACTTATCCTCCCAAATTACTTTAACAACAGTTAATGACAGTTTTATTAAAGAATGAGCCCTTTCTCTTTGTAATGAATATGAGCCACAATATGGCTTTTAAGATGCAACCTACATTGTAGAGGTATACAGGGTCTGTGTTGCAGCAGGAGCCCTAGGAGAAATTCTTGCTGGCTCAGGCAAAAATTCACTTGGGCCCTAAGGCAGGGTACATTACAATGGCAGCAGATACAAGATATACTTCCCTCAGTAATGGACCATGTCCACAGACTGGTTTGGAAGGGTTGTGAGGAAGGAGAAGCAGCTTTGTTTGGAAGCTGGAAATACATTTTTCTATAAGTCTTTCATTATACTTTAAGGTGAAGCAAGGTTTAAATCTAAAGAATCTAGGCCTCAGATGAGGCCTTTCACTTAGACTTCATTTCATTCAGATAATTTGATATACCTTTCAGTTGTTGATATGTCATAATAAGATGTTATTGTTCTTGCCCAGGAATTTGCTACACATACAAAAACACAGGGCACATGCATCAGGAAAACAAATGAGCAGATTTATTACACTGTTACCTAAATAGTCTTTTGCAACAAATGATTAACAGTGACAGCTAACAGCCTACTGGTAACTGCCAGTAGGACAGTCATAGCTGTTGCTGTGTTTATCACCTTATTATTTTTAAATTTAGGCATAAAATTTGGCCTGTTTCAAAGGATTCAAACCCTAGATTGAGAGAGCCAGGTCCTCAGCTGGTATAAATCAATGTTCATGTCAGTGGAGTTTTGCTAATATACACCAGCTGAAGTTCTGGCCCACTATGAGAGGGACCACCAAACTGCTTTCAAAAGCAAGCAAAGGAAATAGTTTGGAATACCCTTCTCTCAAGTGGTCTAGAGACAGCAGAAAGTCTTGCTGGCTTCTGGCCTGTGAAAATGTTTAGGTACTCCCTGACTAAACAGCTATGATAATTGTTTTCAAATCTGAGGGGTGCTTTTCTGCTTAGTAATGACCACATTATCGTGGTTTTGACATTATGTGATCAACCAAAACTGTCCCATTCCTAGGGATGCAAGCACAGTTTTAGTTCCATAAGACTCCATCAGTGACTGAAGTTGCAAGTTTTGCAGGATGCTACTCTCTGAGCTAATTTTGAACTCTTCTGAAACTGAACATCAGTCCTTTCCCTCTGTTACAGCCAGGTTTTTGCCAGTCCTGTCTCTTTCCCCCCCACCCCCATATTTGCTATAATTGCAGTGGTTTTGCTTTTTCTCTCTGGGAAAACCTGCAGATTGTTTTGCCTCAAATCTCTATCTCATCTATCTAATCTATTGGTAAATTTTGAATGCATGCATTCAGGTATCTAAGTGGCCTGGCAGTTTCAAAGATTTCATAGAATATCAGGGTTGGAAGGGACCTCAGGAGGTCATCTAGTCCAACCTCCTGCTCAAAGCAGGACCAATCCCCAGACAGATTTTTTTCTTCCAACCCCAATATTCTATGAAATCTATGAAACTGCCAGCTGCATTGTTTTCCAGAACTCCCTTGACAATAGGTTTAATTCTTTCAGTTTGGCCTCTTAAATTATTAAACTTATAATGTTCAGTCTTCCTGCAATATGACTAATTTTAATTGGCACCTGGGGGTTTTCCCCCCCCAGGATCTGCTGTGGCAGCCTCTGTCACAATTTAAGGTTAACTGCATGCTTGACCCCTCCTTCTGGTCCTCCTCTTAAGGTTTTAGGCTCCCATCAATCACTCCTCTGAGGCAGATACACTCATCTCTCTCCCCACAGATGAGGGCTTGCAGTACCTCTGTGCTTACCTATGATATCTATAGCCAACCAGTCTGCCTAGTCATACAATATCAGGGTTGGAAGGGACCTCAAGACGTCATCTAGTCCAACCCCCTGCTCAAAGCAGAACCAATCCCCAAATAGATTTTTGCCCCAGATCCTTAAATGGCCCCCTCAAGGATTGAACTCACAACTCTGGGTTTAGCAGGCCAATGCTCAAACCACTGAACTGTCTGTGCATTGCTTTGCCCTTGCTTGCCCCCTCCTCCCCCCAAAGGCTATGAACAGTGTGTTGCCTGCAGTTAAAGGTCACCACACAACTCTTTCTACTCAAGCACATTTATTCTTAAGAAAAAAGCATTACAGAGAAAACATATTAAAAACAATAAACAAATGTAAACACACACTAAATGTACAAGGAGTCACCCATCAGTCTTTTGGGGCCCTGGAAAACCCTTCTGCAAGGATTAGGGCCCCCGATGGACAGAAGGTTCTGTCCTGTCTGTCTGCTGGATAACAAAGAAGGCTTTGAGCCAGTATAAACTCAGCCTTTTTATATCAAAAGCTCTTTCTTTATCTGTTAGTCTCTGGACAACCCAGCTTGAACCATTATAGGTAAGTCTCCCCATCTCTCTCTGGATTTGTTTACAACCTAGGTGATTCACCTTAATCACTCCACACTTTTTTTGTTTCCTGGAGCAGCTGTGGTAACCCTCCAGTTGCATACCATCTCTAGCCCACAATAATACATACACTTAATATAATATGGTCTCCAGAGATATTGCAATATCTGTCAGTCTTTTCCTACAGCAGCTCATGCAAATACACATGGGGGCAGGCAAGGTTCCCCCAGTAAAGAGTGTGGTGATAACCATGACTCCTCTGCTCTGACTGCTGCAGAGGTGCACATTCTAGTTGATCAGATGTCAACTGCAGTAGCAACATCTTTGGCCGTGGGAATGTTCAATCAGCAACCTGACACAGACCCGTCGTCCACCATAGACACTGGGCTGGGAACAGCAAAGGTGCTTTCTAAGTGAATACTGTGTTCTATCTGCTCTGCAGCCACTTCACTGTCCCCAAAAGTCTACTGCTGCCTCTAACATCATGGGCCTCGTTCTCTCAACAGCCCTTTGCCCTGGAGCTATGTCCTCCCAGGAGGAGTCACTTCTGAAGGGGTAATTGTAGAATTACTTCTTTCTATTCTGTCCCCAAATGCCTTCCAGTGAGATTTAAGGAGCTCAATCTCTTTAGTTTATTAAAAAGAGGATTGAGAGGTGACTGGATTAGTGTTTAAGTACCTTTGTGGGGAGAAAATACCAGGAACTAAAAAGCTTTTTAATCTGTTGGAGAAATTCATAACAAGAATCAATATCTGGAAGCTGAAGACAGAGAAATTCAAATAAGAAATAAGCAGAAATTTTTAACAGGGAGGCTGATTAACCACTGGAGCTAACTACCAAGGAAAGTTAGCCAAACACAGGGTATTGGTCTCAATGCCGGGGTAACTGGGAGGAGTGTAATGGCATGTGATATGCAGGTCAGACACTAGGCCCTGATCTACACTATGAGTTTAGGTCGAATTTAGCAGTGTTAGATCAATTTAACCCTGCACGACGAAGCCATTTTTGTTGACTTAAAGGGCTCTTAAAATTGATTTCCGTACTCCTTCTCAACAAGGGGATTAGTGCTGAAATCGTCCCTGCTGGGTCAAATTTGGGGTAGTGTGGATGCAATTCCATGGTATTGGCCTCCAGGAGCTATCCCAGAGTGCTCCATTGTGACCACTCTGGACAGCACTCCCAACTCAGATGCACTGGCCAGGTAGACAGGAAATGCCCCGTGAACTTTTGAATTTTATTTCCTGTTTGGCCAGCGTGGTGAGCTGATCAGCACAGGTGACCCGGGTTGCTTCCGGTCTTAAACTATCATAATGAATCTGGGAGCTGGTCACCCCAAACTGCTACAGGCCAGGGTCTGATGAGTTTGGCATTGTCAAGTCAACTGCTGGAGTGGTGGTGATGGATGGTTGCAAGTCAGTTTTATTAGTGTGGTACATCCTTGGGTAGTGATTGTTGATGACCCTAAAATAATAGCAGGCTTTTAGCAACTGGACTTCCCAAGTTGTGCGTACATGTCCACTATTGTCTGCACTTTCTGTGGGCATATGACTTACATCCCTGCTCTTGCAAAAAGTAGAATTTTAGTGACCGTAAATGATCAAAACTATGCCTTTGTCTCATTATACGTAACTGAACCTCCCCAGTATCACTAATTTGCCTCTTAGTATCATGCTTCCACATTAGTTCATTACTGGCTAAAAGAAAAAAATGCCACCTATTAAATCACCAGTACTCTGCTACAGAAGCAAGAGTCTTACTTTTCCTTGGGGGTCTTGAATGACTAGTATACAACATGACTGACCAGGTCAAACTTGTGAGATTATTACCTGTATGTTAGGGTTCAGAGGCCCTGATCTATGTACTAGTGACATGAATTAAACATTGTTAACCCTTCATTGCGGGGACTATCTATGAAAACAAGCAGCATGTGAAGAAGAGGGAAACAATCAAATATAAAGAATCTTTATGTACATACATATACGTGTGTGTGTGCAATGCAATTAATATGTTACATCTAAAAAAAATCTACATTAACAGAGTGTTAGCATTGCAAAAGCACCCATTCAGAAGTTAGGAAGTGCCAGATTTAGTTTGCTTGTGCAGCCTTAATTCAGCCCCCTTGTGTGTATGCATTATGATACATTCTTTAATTACATTATTATCTTCTCTGTGTGCAAAGAGTTTTGTAACTATATTATTTCTGCATATCTACTACAGCAGATTTTTCAGTATGTGAAGGCATGTGCATCTTCATATGACATTTAAATAGAGCTGTAAATGGATATTACATATAATACTCCAACAGAGAGCCTTGGGTTTTCCTGTGGATATGGATTACATAATATCTAAGTCACCTCTACAAATGTGGATCAAGGTGGCAGTGGCCAGCAATCGACACCATATGTATTGCCTGCTGTTAATGTTGCTGTATCAGTTGGTTTATATGAGATATGTTGATTGTCTTATTTCAGCTTTTATTGATATCACAAAAGCCCACCACAGCTAGTACCATCTTGACACACTTGTCAGCTGGCTCATTACAGAGACAAAGGAATGGAGAATTCATTTCTCTTTCATCTCTAGAGGTGGTACCTCCTTGTCAGAATGAAGGCCTACTAACAAGATAATGCAGAGAAGCTTGCTATGCTGCTGCCTGTGCAGTACCTGTTTTGGAGACAAATATAAGAGTTCAATCTCAAAGGATGTTAACGTGGCACCTTTTACAGTGCGTACATTTAAAAACAAGTCCAGCACTTGAGATTAAAGTTGTTGTTTGTCATGTTCTTTTTGTTCTAGAAAGCAAGCACAATAAAACCAGAGATGCTAGGTAAGCCTAGTGATTCTAGGTACCTTAGTTTTTGGGTGACAGACTTGAGAAACCTGAATGGAACCTGAGTTCAAGGATAGGTGCTTTGCATTCAGAAAATCAGGCCCTCTTCATTGCATTGCCAGTTTGGGCACCTCAGAATGGAGGCATCCAAAATTACCAGTCACTTCTGAAAATCTTGGCTTTTGCTTACTGTGATTGAAATTTTCCCTGGGCAAATCCTAGAAGTGAGGACCATGCTTGGGAGCAAAATGTCTCTCTTCGTTGATTTTGGTACACTTAGTTTCTGATCTACTTATAGTCTCAGCAACTTGGTTGCTGCCCCCTGCCCCCTTTCAAAAAAATCCTGTGTTTTTCTCCTTGGACCATTGCTCTGCTTTTCAATCATTCTACATACACTATCTACTAAAATAGCTACATTATGTCTGTTAAATGTGAATAATAAATAAGGCTCTTAATCAGATGTGATTACATTTTCTATTTCTGATAACTGTCCAAAGATGTTAATTAAACACAATATCTTTGTATTCTGTGATCTTTGATAGCTTAATATTGGCAGAAAATTCCTTTGAACTAATAGCACCAGATATAACATGAGACAATGTACCCAGAGCTTCAGGGCATCTTTCCAGTTTGAGGTCAAGAACAGAGTAAAAATAAGCCCCATGAAATAAATTTGAGTAGAACCATGCAGTGTTCTCTACCCCACAGGTATTTCAAATATCTTCTTAGTGACACTTTTAAAGCTGTGAAATATGGTTTGGTTGCCCGGGGAGGGAAGAGGCGTTATGTTTTAAAGAGATGCTACTAAGGCTGTGCCTAAAAATCTTGACCTACCTTAATATGTTTGCTTCATACCTAAACTATTACCTTCAGCAGCAAAGAATCCTGTGGCACCTTATAGACTAACAGACGTTTTGGAGCATGAGCTTTCGTGGGTGAATACCCACTTCCTCAGATGCACGTCTGTTAGTCTATAAGGTGCCACAGGATTCTTTGCTGCTTTTACAGATCCAGACTAACACGGCTACCCTCTGATACTTATTACCTTCAGGATTATTTTGAAAACAGATTTTTCATGTTACTGAGGGCCTCAATCTGATCTACTGAAGTCAGCAGCTGACAGTGGCATTTCTGTGGAAGTTCATAAGAAGATGAGTATTTTAGGTCTGAGGGAGTTGGTAGTTCCCCCCCATTTCCTGTTTTTTTTTTCTAGGAATAAAGTCTTGGAGGAGAAACCAGTGATGGCTCATGAGGTAGCACTAGAAGGAATGCACATCATTCTTGAGTGGATAGCTGATGGAAGCTACTTATTCAGGAAATGTTGCTTGGTAGAGCTTGTGGCAGAGAAGATCCAAGGATTAGAGATGCAGCTGGAGACTATGAGGAAATTCAGACAGGGATTTGAAGGTATAATGCAGGAGAGGAGGTGGTAGAGACAACACAAGATTTGTGGATACCTGCCAAATGAAAGGACCTGGAAGATGGACTGCCAGAAGAGGAGGATGATGCATGGACAAATGTGACCATGAGGACAAGATGGAGGAAGAGACCAGATAGTAGTGATGAAATTAAGTTGAGTAACTGGTTTGCTGCACTGGCAAATGAGGAGAAAAAACAGGCAGAAGATGGGGTGTGAAAAAGAAGAAAAGAGAAGCCAGTACCTGCAGGAGAGATGATGGAGATAGCCAGGGACTGGAGCCTGAGTTAAAATGAGGATGATGTTCAGGATTCTGCAAGAGAGAGCATAAAACATGTTATACCAACACCAGGAAGAGACAGGTCTATGTGAGGAAGGACCCCATACTCATGAATCTACAGGCCTGTCACCAGCCCAGATCCAGAGAACAGAAGAGTGTGCTGTCTTCCAGAAGCAAGGATGCAAGATGTGGATGTGAGGCTTAAGAGGATCCTGATGAGACTGGGGGAAAATCCACCGTGCTACATGTTGGGACAAATAATACTGCTAGATTCCAAGGTGAATGGATCAAGGACAGTTATGCTCAGATAGGTCAGACATTTGAAGAAGTGGAAGCTCAGGTGATTTTTCAGCTCAATACTTCTGGTTCCTAGAGAAGGAGAACAAAGGCATATCAAGATAATGAAAATCAACAGATGTGTCCATGGTTAGGTGCTCTGAGGAAGGTTTTAGGATGATTCACCATTGGGAGGCATTCACAGAAAGAACTCTCTTTTTGACTGATGGACTCCACTTAAGTACCTGAGGTATTAATCTTCTGGAACTGAGGCTTGCAATATGAGGAGGGAAGGCAGGGAGATACTCACGAAACCTCCATGCCTGGCTTCAATACACAGGAGGAGAAAAATCTGTTAAATCAAGATATAATAAAGAATAATGGAACACCACAAGCTAAAAAACTGGGTAAGGTCCAAAAGAAACAACTGAAATACTTGTACATGAATGCAAGGTGTCTGGGCAATAAATGGAGGAACTGTAACTACTGGTGCAGGAGGTCAAACCAGATATTTTAGGGATTATAGAAACATGGTGGAATAACATTCTTGACAGGAATATAGGTAATGAATAGTGTGTGCTGTTTAGGAAAGGTTAGAATAAAGGTAAAGGGGGTGGGGTACCATTGTACAACAAAGATGTACTGTAAAGGAATACAAAGTAATAGTATGGACAAAAGAGGATGTATTTGGGTTGAAATCGCTTTGGGGGAAGGATTGTGAAAGAAGTCCTTTTGGGATAGTGTTAGGGGTCTGTTTTAGACCCCCAGGGTCAGACTCGGATGTGGATAGTGATCTCTTTAATCTTCTTAGAGAAATACTTTTGGGAATTGTGTCATAATGGGAGATTTTAACTTCACAGATATAGATCAGAGAATAAATTACATTAATACTGGATGTGATAGATGACAGTTTCCTTCACGAAATTGTCACTGAATCAACAAGAGGCTATGTAATTTTAGTGAGGACTTCATAGGAAATAGCCTTGGATCAAGTGATCATGAATTTATTCAGTTTAAATTAAATGGAAAGATAAGATGCTAGTCATCTATGATTTCTTGATTTCAAAAGGGCAAACTGTGAAATTAAGGGAACTACTTAGAGAAGTCAACTGGACTGAAGAGTTTAAGGACTTAAATGTAGGGAAGGCTTGGAATGTCTCCAAATCAGATATATGAAAACTTCTTTAAAATTGCATCCCAAGAAAGGAGAAAAAACATGTAGGAAAAAGCTCCAGACCCAACTGAATGAAGAACCACCTAAAACAAGTTATTAGGAGTAAGCGGAGAGCCTATAGGGAATAGAAAAAGGGGCTGATCATCAAAGAAAGCTACATCTTGGAGGTTAGAAAATGTAGGAATAAAGTGAGAATTTCTAAAGGTTCGGCTGAATTAGCTCTTGCCAAGGAAATTAAAATAAATAATAAGAGACTTTATAGTTATATATAAAAAAGAGACTAAGGAAGGATGAAGCCAGGCTACTATGGAGGGAGAGAAGATGAAGGATAATCTAGGTATGGCCCCAAAATTAAAGAGAGACCTCAATTTTTCAAGAAGGATAATAAGATGGAGTATGGGCGTGAAGGCAATTCACTTGATGGAAATGAGTGCCTGTAAATGGAAATTACCATATCTGATGTTGAAGAAAAACTTAGAGCTCAATGCATTTCAACTGGGGGGACTAGATTATTTTCATTCCAGAATATTGAAAGAACTGGCACATGAAATTACTAGTCCTATGGCAAGGATTGGCTACAAGCATTGTCTTTGATGTGAGATCTAAGGTGAAAACTGACCTTGATAAGTCACTAGTCCTTTGAGACTATAAGTAACCTAAATATTTTGTGATCTTTGGTGTTAAGTTACCATTTATCAGAGAGTCAAGCTTGCCTGGATGGCAATATGTTGAAATGCCCAAGAGGACTGTCTGTGACTCCATGATAAGGCTGTATAGTGCCTGAGGAGTTTACCCTTGTTACTTGGTTGGTGAAATCTGAGTATAGAACTCACAGCCAGGTTGGGATATGTGCTCTGCTTCTTAACATTCTGCCCTGAGGTTGATATTCTTCCTCATGAGCCACTCCAGACAGCATGACAGGGCTTGCTTCCAGTTTGTCATATGTTCCTAACACTTTGCTTTGGGGTTTCTGCCAGCCAGGAAGGGATTTTTTTCCCCTCAGTGTATTCTGGAAGGGTTTTTTATGTCCTTCCTTTGAAACATCTGGGATGGCCACTGCTGAATATGGGACATTGGGCAGGGTGAGCTAGGGCTTTGAGGTGGCACTGAACAGTCTCTCTTTTTGGTGTTTGGCTGGCTTGCTGGCCCACGCTCTTAGGGTCTAGCCGATGGTCATATGCACAGTTGGGAAGGAATTACCCCACTGATCAGATTAGCACTGACCTTGGGGATTTTTTGCTGACTTCTGCAACACATGAGTGCTGGATTATCTGGGTATATCTTACTTAATCATTTACCTGTTATTGTTCATGCATCAAGCACTGGTGCACCTTGGTCCTTACCGTTCTCTGCCTATGGCACATAATAGTCTAGTCTTCTGTGGTTGTCATATTTCAGTCTAATTTTGATTGTTCGGTTTAGTGTGTGGAGTTGGATGGTGCTGATGGCCTGTGATATACTGGAGGTGAGACTAGATGATATTTTCCCTTCTGGCCTTATCTCTCAGATTCTAAATCTGTGGCAGTTTTGTTGTGGGGAAGGGACTGAGGCAATAATAAATGAGTCTGGCCCATGTGTTGTGATAACCAATTCATGGTTTGTGTGTACCACTTTAACACTGAAACCAATGGATGGAAATCAGTACACATGCCATAGCAGTGCAGAAGTGCAGTGCGTTTGTGATGGGCTTCTACCACTATCCTTAGTCACCCTCAGAAAGTCTTACTTTGAGTCTAGTGATAAGTTTCAAGTATTCTGGGTTTTAAAAAAAAAATGTCAAGTGACAGGAATTACTGTTTTGCACAAACAAAATATAAAACACACATGGAATTTTGCTGAGAAAACACATCTGTGTCAGTTTTAGGCTTAATAATCTTAACATTGTCCCTATATTTATATATCTAATGCGAGAATTGCTTCATCTGTCACTGAGATTCATCAACCTGAGAGCTGCAACAAGGTGGCCGTTGGTGTAAATCCTGGCTGATTTGTAGGACTTCAGACCAAAAGGCACCATTGTGATCACCTAATCTGACCTCCTGCTTGACACAAGCCATAGAATTTCATCCAATGATTCCCACAGTGGAGAGAATTATCTTCCCCAGCTATGTAAGCATTTGCTATCCAGTCCTGATCAAATATAAGCTGTATTTCAACAAGACATACAGTCTCAATTTTGACTTCCAAGTGAAGATGAATTTACTGCTTTCCTTGCTAAGCTATTCCAGTGATTCCATCCTGTGTCTAATATGAATTTGTCTAATTTAATTGTCCAGCTGTTGGATCTTGTTTGCCTTTCACTGCTATGTTCAAGGCCACCCTAATGTCAGATAGCTTCTCTCTGTGTAGACAGTAGTTAAGCCTGTTGTTGTTTTTACTTAATGGTATTGCAGTAGATCCTGTTGGCCCATTCCAGGACAAGGGCCTAATTGCACTAGGCATTGTATGAAGACGTACAATAATAAGGTGGCAGCCCCTGCCCCAGAAAGCTCTCATCATTATGGCAAGATGCAGCAGGTGAGTAAGAGAAATAGAGGGGAAAGGAATGGTCTGATCACCCTAAAGCAAGCATGCCTGCCAGCCCCGGTAGTGTTTTTTGCATTGGGGGAGGGGGGAAGATCTCCTGCATGCAGAAGCCACTGCTGATATAGGTAGAAGAGACAAGTTTCAAGAGTTGCATCCCTCTGTCATTAGTGAATAATCTGTGCCATATGAAAGTAGAGAATAATCAACAGGAGGCACTGGAGGGGGGATGAAGTCTCCCAAATCCCTTTCCTTACTTCCAGAAATGCTCCGGCTACTGTCAGAAATGGGGGGTGGGGGAAATAGCTGAAGATGTTTTGGTGAAGCTGCTTCCCTGCCCATCTCTCTGCCAGCTGTCACCCAACTCTGTTAACAGCCCTTAAAACAACTGGCCACATGAGCAGCGCCTGTGAAAAGGCAGCTAATGCCCTCTTTATAGAGAAGTGGAGCAGATTGCCCCACCATCCTTTTGCCAGTAACAAGCATAGGTGGATCAGTATGGGGGAATGAAGCATAGACAGGTAACGAGGGTGGTGTGGGTTAGAGTGGTGTTGGTGGCTGTCACAAGGGACAAGATACAGGAAGTTATGTTAGTGAGAGACTCTCTCTGGTGGGTTTTATGCCCTGGTGTACTTATTTAGTTATTGCTAGCTGTGCAGTGGTGTTCAAATCAGAACAGGAGTTTGCCAACACTAATACAAGTTTCCAAAAGCTTTTGTGTTTTTACTGAGGAACGATATTTTTAACTAGGATATGTTGTAACATTCATTAAAATGCTTGTACAAGGGCCAATGTGTTCTACTGAAATGTTTGTTTAAAAAAATACAGATGGTCGCTAATAAGAATGTGTAAGTGTACTGTAAGACAGGTAGCTTTGTTTTAAAATTATATATATATATAAAAAATACAGTTTTATGAAAGGTGCATGTTCTACTACACAAAGCCTGATTCAATGCCCATTAAAGTCAATGGAAAGACTCCCATTGACTGTCATGGGAGCTGGATCATGACCGTGAAGCATTCCCACGCTATTGGCAGACAGTGAAAGCTACCCTCTACAGCAGGGGTCAGCAACCTTCAATACATGGCCCATTAAGATAATCCGCTGGCGGGCCACGAGAATTTTGTGTATGTTGACTGTCTGCAGGCACAGCCCCCCGCAACTCCTAGTGGCTGCAGTTCACCATTCCCGGCCAATAGAAGCTGCAGTGGGCCATGCCTGCAGATAGTACATATAAAACAAAATGTCTTGTGGCCCGCCTGTGGATTACTCTGATGGGCCGTGTGCCAAAGGTTGGCGACCCCTGCTCTATAGGCTGAATCATAAACAAAGAAACAACAGTCAGCCTCTAAGGATGAGGGAGCATTCAGTCTATGACCTTTCTGCTGAGACTGCTAGGTGTCAACTGGTATCAGGTATGGTGATGGCTTTATGAAACAGAAACTTCTGCACTAGAACTGGACTGAGGTTACCAATTCATTTCCTATTCATTAGGTCATTGAAGAGCAATCGTGCAGCATCCACTTTTGAACTGATCCCCTTGTAGCTTTAGTTATGGATTACTTTAACTAATTCCCCATCCCGATGGTGAGGGTTTTACACCTACTTTAATCTGTGAGAGTTCAGGCCCCAAGATTGAATAGAGAGGTTACTGATAAAAGAGGGACCCACGGAATACAACAGACACTACATAGTGCTCTTGCTAAAATTATTACTTTTATTAACCAACCAATCAATGTACACACTGCAATGTGGTAAATGAGAGACCAATACAGAATGCATAATATTTGTATTGCTCACACTGTGCCTTGTGGAAAAACCTGAAATGTTAATGGCCGTGAGGATGAGGACTATCATCACCATATCCTCCTGTTATCTCCCCCACATCAAAGTATGCAGGTTGTGATACAGCTTTTATAATAATTGGGCTGTTGCCTGCTTTGGTTCATATGTATTTTTGAAGGTTTTAACCTTTTCTTTATTTGAACTTCCACACCCCACTACTTTTGGGGTATGCCATTTTTCACAGGCTAACTCATTGGTTCCCCTTACACTCATTAACACTTATGTCACTTTATCGCCATAGTAACAGGCAGTTACCTTAAGGAAGTCTCTAACATTTCACCCTTGCTACCAATAGTCATCTTTAAGTGTCTGCTAATCTCTTGTAACATTATTATCCAAACTCAGTAGTTAACTTTCAAAACATCAGCGTATCACAAGCAGAGACACAAACTCAGTGGGATTATTATTAATTTATGTATGCTAATTTGTTCTAAATCCTAATTTTGCTAAACTAAATATTTTACAGGCCTGTAGGCCCTGTAATACAATATTAATAATGCTTATATTCCACCTCTGTATCCTAAATATACCTGATGCCTTTTATCCTTGGCTGCAACCTGGAGGTAAGACACTGTTATTTCATTACAAAACCTCTAAACTATCTCTAGTCTCCCTTAAGCAGTATGTGTTTAAAATCAATATAATCTCCCTTTAGCACCCCTGAACCAAAATCACATAATAAAAACAATGCTGCAGAGTTTGGCTCAAAGGGAGGCATTAGAGATGAAGCTGATGAATTTCAAATTCATATCTATTCACTTGATGCCAGAGGTCAGGATATTGTACAACCTGTATCTCAGAGCTTTTGGTGCTCCAAACAAGAATCAATTATATTGCCGCAAAGAGGACCACAGGTAGTGAGGAAAACCCCTTCTAAAAGTCTCTATCAAACTGACAGTTTTTGAACTTCACATAAAAGACAAGATGGCAATGGAAGCACAGAGTGGTGGTGTTTGACTCTCTGTTACTGGGATCTCTAAATCATTCTCTAACTACTGTGTGATGTGGACATGTGCTTATCAAATCCCATATGTTTCCATGACAGTAATGTGCAGTTAACTCAATCAATAGTATGCTGATTGGAGTGGATCCTTTTTTTTTCCCCCTTTTTTTGGAGTGGGGTGGGATGGGTGGGTAAGCATATGTTCACTAAGATAGAAATATACAAAATTGTGGGTTTTTTCTTTCATTCATTATCTGTCATTGCAGTATCTGCCAGTCAAGCATATGATGTTTCACTGAGGATTAATGACCAAAGGGGTGTTGTTGAGCATGGTGAGAAAACCATGCAAGTGCTCGATTTCCCTGGAAAATTCCCTGTGATTGTTGAAAGAGTGGTTGTTACTAGAGTGACCACTCTTTAATGTGAAAAATAATCCTTGTAGCTATTTTCTTTGGTAATCGTCCATCATTACTAGGTAATGGAATGTAACTCTGTTGTCAGAGGACTAGCATCTGATGACAGCAACAGTGAATTTGTCCCAGTAAGTTTAAATACTGCCCTTCCTATGCCAGTAGCCAATCCAAATTATAATTGTACAGCAGCCAACCCAAATGATAACTGTATTTTTAATAATGGTCTGTCATTAGACCTAGCTTTCCTTTATTATCTGTTTAAATCAGCACACTTAGGAATCCCCCCTTCATTTGATACTCCTGAGGGAGTTCTGCACCAAAAAATTAAAAATTCTGTGCAAAAAAAAACCTGTCCACAATATTTCAAAATTCTGCATATTTTATTTTTCAATAAATAAATGTGGAGGCTCCAGCATGGTGGTGGGGAGCACAGGCCACTGGCTGCACGGAGGTGGGAGATCACCCTGCAGCCCTCCTATCCCCTCCGCTCCGGGACATGAACTTGGCAGTGAGGCTGCACCCGACCCTGGCACAGCATAAGGGCCAAGCCTGCCTGAGAAACACCACAAGGCCCTGCCCCACCAAGCCAGGTGCACAGAGTCTCACACACATGCCCAGCCCTGACCTCAGGAGTGGAAGAGGCAGGCTCAGCCTGGCAGGATCTTAGTGTGGGGGTGTGGATCCAGGTGTGGGTGAGAGGGTTCTGTGGGGGGAAATCTGGGTGTGGGTGGTTTAGTGGGGGGTCTGGGTGTGGGGAGTATCCGGATGCACAAGGGCTTGGTGGTGGTTCCAGGTGCAGGGAGAATGGGACTCTGCAGGGAGTCCAGGTGAAGGTGGTTGGGAGGGACGGTCTGGGTGTGGGGGGATGGGGCTTGGTAGTGGAATCTGAGAGGGACAGGCTCAGTGGGGGGGGGGTCCGGGTGCTGGAGAAGTGGGGTTTGGTGGGGTGGATGCAGGGGATTCATTGGAGTGGTACAGGTGCAGGGAGATGTGCTTGTTGGGGTGGGTTTTGAGTGCAGCAAACTTAGCAGGGGATGGTGTAGATGCAGGGGGGTCTGAGTTTAGGGGAACTCCAGAAGCAGGGGATGAGGCTTGGGGGGGTGCAAGGGCCTCAGTTGGAAAGTTCTGGGTGCTGGGAAAGTGAGGCTTGGCGTGGGGCGTCTGGTTATAGGGGAGTCCAGGTGGACAGGGAGCAGCTCTCTATATAGTGACCTATCCGCCTGCAGCTGAGGAGTGATGGGGACAGGAGATGGTGGGCAGTGCTGAGCTTCCTATAGCTGGTGGAGGTTTCTGGGGTAGGTCTGGCCTGGATCCGGCCACTCTTTTTTTTTTTAAATAAACCATCTCCTTTTATTGCATATTTCACTGTAGCAAATCAAATGAGATCTGGATTCTAAAAGCCCCATCAAATTCCAAAGCATTGTTCTTTCTTGGCAATTCTGGAAGCATGTTAGCGCTAAGTGGTTCCTTCCACTGGTCAGACTATCATTCCTTTCACCTGCTTACTTTGGTCACTAGCCATTCCTTCCAATCTCTTCCATTCTTGTCTGTACTCCAGGCTCCTGTTTCCCTGTCTTAGCACTGAATGTCTTCACAAGAGGGTGGAGACACCATTATTATATTTGCACTGCTTCAGTGCCTCGTTGAAACCTTCACACAAGGTCAAGTCACTCTGATTGGTAGCACATTCCAAGAACTGTTTCATCTTATAGTGGCAAGGGCCATACTGCGGCTGCTGGAACGCAGGCTGCCTGGGCTCCTCGATAGTACTGGCTGGTTTCGCAGCACTGAGCCAGCTACTGCCACTGAATGCCCCAGTGTGAGCACTGCCAACCACATGGCCCACTGCAGATCCAACAGCAACCCCAGCAGCAGTGGTAGCCATCTGGGCCATCAGGCCAGGCTGCTGGGGCTGGCCTGGGGCTGCAACAGCTGAAGGTGGAGGATGAGCTGGTGGGTGAGCATGAGCTGGGGCTGCACTGACTGAGGACGGCCGGGCCGCCGCCGCGCTCCTGCTCCCCCTAGGCATCCTCAGGCCGACGCCTCTGTCCCGAGTCTCCTTGAACAGGGGCGCCGCGCAGCCAGTTTAAAGGGCTGGCGAGGGAAACCACATGGCTAGGTTCAGGGGAAGGGGAAATCTCGTCCTGCTGAGCAGGACAAGCAGCTGAGCCCAGAGCAGGGTAGGAGCCACTGGCCCTCCCCAGCCATGCCCTCCACTCACACACAGTGATTTCTCTCTCCGCTGGCTGCTCTGGGCACCCAAAACAATGCACTGGCACTGCTGGGGAGGGGTGCATGACTGTTCTTGTGGCTTCCCTTTGCTTCCCTGTCAGAAATAGTTTTTCTTTGGGGAAGCAAAGAAATCTGTGGGGAACATGAATTCCCCTAGGAATGCTTGTCATTTGTTTAGCTTTGCCCATGCCAATTCATTTCAGAAGAGGCGTTCAGAATGATTCTAGCAGACAGAAAAGTAGCACCTCTGTGATCTATTTATAGAGTGGATTAGGAGATGTGAAGCAAGGATTTCGCTTGCAGGGGCAAGGATGGAGGGGAATGATTTAGGACTGAGTTGAAGGCATGTCAATTGACCCTTGTCTTTCCAAAAGTAAAGGGAGTTTTTAATTACCTGAATCTTCTGAGAAAGAAAAGTACCTACCTGTGGCACAGAGCTAATGGCTTCACAAATATGCAGTAATAATAACAATACAGCTGTATCCTTCTACTCATCAAGAAATTAGTTTTTCCAGTACTTCACAGTAAATGAAATTTGGCTCGTTCACATCATGGTCATCTAGTTCATTATAAGTAAATATTTCTTTCAAAATCTATGGGTAAATACCAAACCCTATGTGCGTGCATTGTCACAGAAGGGTCAATTGTATAACTCTAGCTATTGTGACAAAGTTCCTCCTCTACCTTGGTGGGTCCTGCGCTTATTGGCAGATTTGCTCACCTCAGTGATCTTCCCCACAGTCTGAATCAACTCCTCCTGTATCTGATCAGGAGTAGGGAAGTTTGGGGGGAACCTGGGCCCGCCCTCTACTTCAGGTTCTAGCCCAGGGCCCTGTGGATTGCAGCTGTCTATAGTGCTTCCTGTAACAGCTGCATGACAGCTACAACTCCCTGGGCTACTTCCCCATGGCCTCCTCCAAACACCTTCTTTATCCTCACCACAGGACCTTCCTCCTGGTGTCTGATAACGCTTGTACTCCTTAGTCCTCCAGCAGCATAGCCTCTCACTCTCAGCTCCTTGTGCCTCTTGCTCCCAGCTCCTCACACACACTTCCTCTCCTCTGGCTCCACCCACCCCCACCTGACTGGAGTGAGCTCCTTTTTAAACCCAGGTGCCCTGATTAGCCTGCCTTGATTGGCTGCAGGTGATCTAATCAGCCTGTCTGCCTTAATTCTCGCAGATTCCTGATTACTCTAGTGCAGCCCCTGCTCTGGTCACTCAGGGATCAGAAAACTACTTATCCAGTGACTAGTGTATTTGCCCTCTACCAGACTCCTGTATGCCTGCCCACCCTCGCTGGATGCCAATAGGACCAGACTCCTGTACCCCACTGGTTTGGATCTGTCACACTATGTATTTCCAAGCTTCAGCAAACAGAAAAACATTTCAAAATAGAAGTGAGAATATCTATTTGATTAGAATTTACAAGTACACCTCTACCCCGATATAACACTGTCTTCGAGAGCCAAAAACTCTTAGTGCATTATAGGTGAAACCGCATTATACCGAACTTGCTTTAATCCGTCTGAGTGCTGCTTTACCGCCTTGTATCCAAATTCATGTTATATTGGGTTGCGTTATATCAGGGTACAGGTGTGTATGCACACACTGCAAACTTTGGCTTTGATCCTACAAGCTGTTCCCTATAAGAAGACTTCTGGACCCATGCGCGACCCCATTGTCTCAATGGGTCTATTTTCCTTGAGATATTATTTCTGGTTTCATTTTGGGGTGGAATTATGATTTGTAGGCCATACGATGCTGTAGCAGGGGAATCTGTCTATGAATGGCATCTCCCCCAAGCAGGGCTGGATTAAGGCAGGGGCCCCGGCTCAAGAGGGGCCCTGCAAAAATAAATCATAGGCAGTGATCTACGGGCCGCTAAAAGGGGCGGTCAGGCAGGCTGCCTGCCTGCCACGGCCCCATACCAGTCCCAGAAGGAGCCGGCTGCTGGCACGTCTCTGGCACGCTGCTGGCTGTGCAGTGGGGGAGGCAACTCTGTGTGCTGCCCCACCCTCAGCACCATCCTCGCAGCTCCCATTGGCCAGGAACCAGCCAATGGGAGCTATGAGGGCAGCGCTTGCGGGCACAGCAGCACACAGAGACCCACTGCCCCCTTCCCTTCAGGGACCGCAGAGATGTGCCAGTAGCCAGCCACTTCTGGGAGCGGTGTGGGGCTATGGCAGGCAGGCAACCTGAGCCCTGCTGTGCCGATGGCCGGGAGCAGCCTGTGGTAAGCGCCTTCCAGCTGGAGCCTACACCTCACACCCCCTCCTGTACCCTAACTCCCTGCCCCAGTCCGGAGCCCCCTACTGCATCCAAACTACCTTCCAAACCCCGCACCTTTTCCTGCACCCAAACTCCCTACCCCAGATCAGAATCCCCTCCTGCACCCAAACTCCCTCCCAGACTCCACACCCTCTCCTGCACCCAAACTCCCTCCCAGGAAAAAGATTTGTGTAACTTTAGCACCCTCATGACCAAAACTTCTGCCGCTGTCTGCAAAGCCACAGAGCGACCACCTGCCCACTTCACTAGCTAGCAGCCTCCCTCCTTGTTCCCAATGCAGAGTCACAAGCCCCAGTACTCACAGCCCCATGCAGCTCTGGGCAGCCGTGATACTGGGTCCAGATCTGGCCTGTCCTGCTCGGTTAATTCCTCCCTGGCACAGGGCTCCTTCTGGCTTCTGTCCTGGGATGTCCGTGATCAGCCATCCTGTCCTTCCCAGGCTTCATGTGGGTTCTCTGCTGCTTCACTTTCTTAGGCCTGCGGGTTGCAGCCCTTCTCTCTTTCCAACTCCGGAGCCACACCCTTAAGTTTCCCCCCTTTCTCTCACTATTCCTTCTCCCTTCTTAGGAAAAAGATTTAAAGGGGCCATGCTTTCTAAACCCTAAAGGAGTTACATTTGTATACAGGGGCCCCACAAAATCTAATGGCTCCGGGCCCACAGGAGAGTTAATCCATCCCTGCCTCGCAGCACCCTTGCATATTAGGAACACTGGACTGGCCTGCACAGCAAAGAAAACCCACGTCTGGGCCATGCCAACTGACTTGGGTCTCAACGCTTGAGCTATGGGGCTGCTTCACTGCTAGTTGTATTCTGGAAGGCAACTGGTTAATTATTTATATAAAAATTTTAGTCTTAAGCATAGTACTGTCTACGTGTCTTCCATGAAGCCCACAGAACTTTTGTTATAGGGGTGTGTAGCGAGTCGGTGTGGCTCCCCTCCTGCCCAGGAGAGGGAGCGCCTAGCCAGAAGCCTGAGTGGGCGGGGCTAAGGAGCAATGAGCCCACCCCTCAGAGGGTCAGGCGACGACTCGGAAGTACAAAAGCCGGCCGTCAGAGCTCAGTTGGAGCCCAGCCGCCGCTGGGAGAAGACCTGCCGCAGGGAGCTTGAGACTGGGAACCCTCTAGGGCCCCGGGCAGCCGCCCTGACTGGCTGGAGCTGCCCCACACCTGCTACTTGGAGGAGCTGCTGGAGCTTCCCTGTGCCTACTATCCGGAGGAGCCGCTGGAGCCTCCTCGGTCCTGCTGTTACCCAGAGGGACCACCGGAGCAAGCCAGCCCGGACTTCCCTGAGGAACTACCGGACCTGCCACCCAGCCATGGCCTGCTGCTGGACTACCCAGGGGGCGACCCTACGGACCAGGTAGGCCCTGAGGGAGAGGTCGGAAGTAGCCCGGGGGCAGCCGACTCCGGTCAGGCTGCAACCATATCCAAGTCTATGTTAGAGTGTTGCGGGCAGGATCCCCACTGATGCAGCAGCGGACCGTCTGCTGCTGTTAGGGCCCCGGCTGGGACGCAGTGGAGTGGGTGGGCCTGCGTCCCCCTTGCCACCCCGCTTACGGGTGGCAGTCTCCCCCCTCTCCCCGGTGCCCAGGCCTACGGGCCGGGGCTTATAGACTGAGTGCTTTGCCCAGCCCTGAGCCAGAAGGGCCTGAGCTTTGTGACTCTGCATTTGGTGCCCCGCCCGAACTTAGGGCTGGGCCCTTTTAGACTGTATTGGTGCTCAGCCCTGAACCAGAGGACTTGAAGTTCCTTAAACCCTGTGCGTTGCTCAGCCCTGAACCAGAAGGGCCTAAGCTCCCTTTAGACTCTGTATTGCTGCTTAGCCCTGAAGCAGAGGGCCTGAGCCCCTACTGACTCTGTATTGCTGCTCAGCCCTGAAGCAGAGGGCCTGAACCCCCTGTGACTCTGTATTGTTGCACTGCCCCGAATCCGGGGCCGGAGTCTTGTGCTTTGGTGTTCATCGCCCCAGGACCTTCCCGGCCCGACAGCGTGTAGGGAGCCGGTGTGGCTCTCCTCCGCTCCTCAGGGAGGGTCGAGCCCCAGTCCCACACCTTTACACAGTGACATGCTGACAATCTTTTTAAAAAATGTATACATGTATTAATTTGTTATATCTTGTCTTAAATTAAGACCATAAGCTTTTGAGGACAGGGACTCTCTCTTTCTGTATGTCCATACAGTGCCTAACGTAATGAAGCCCTGACTCAGTTGGCACCCTCAAATAATATGTAGCTTATAAAAATCTCAAGTTAAGATCTTTATAACAGCATATCTTAAGAACTGCAACTTAAAATCTTCTGTGCATGTTATGCTGCATAATAGCCACAAGTACAGAATTTGCAACAAACACATTATGAAGTCTGTAATTATAATTTAATTATTATACTCTACCATATGCTAATGCCTGAGTTTTCAAATGTACTATGCAATTCTTACTCCTGTAGACTTCAGTGAAATTTGTGAGTGCTCAGTACCTCTGTTATTGGTACCCTGATTTTCAGAGTAATGCAATACAACCTGCTATCATCTTTGATCCTTCCTTATGCATACATTTTGCTGGGTGGTGCTCATTCTGCACATTTGTCAATTCCTTTCTTTTCTGAAGATTTCACATATTTCTAGAGATCTCTGGAGAAACCAGTCTTCTACTGTATACTCCAGATATAATAACTGCAGCTAAAATAAACATATAGTGAATTAACATACACTGTTTCCTTTTCTAAATCATAGTCATTTCCATAATCGGGTAAGAGCCAGTGGATTAGAATCCTTGGAGAAATATTACTTATGCCTGGAAGATTTGCATGTTGAAGTGATTTATTCAGCTATCTGTTGAATCTTTCATGACTTGATGAAACAGAAAATTTACATCACATAGTAATTTAGTACAAATGTGGTTTCTCCACCAAAAGATGTAACTCAACTACACCTGTACCCTGCTATAACACGGTCATGGGGAGCCAGAAATCTCTACCGCGTTGTAGCTGAAACCTCGTTATATCGGAGTAGGGGCGGCAGGACTCCAGCGGTGATTTAAAAAGCTTTGGGCTCCAGCTGCTGCAGGGAGCCCCAGGCCCTTTAAATCGCCCGCAAACCCCGCTGCCACAGTCCCGGGGTAGCAGCAGCAGGGCTCCAGCGGTGTTTTAAAGGATCCTGGGCTCCCTGCAGCAGCTGGAGCCCCGAGCCCTTTAAGTCACCGCCCGAGCCCTGCTGCCACAGCCCTGGGAGCCTCGCTGCTATCACGCTATACGCGAACCTGTGTTATATCGGGTCACGTTATAGCAAGGTAAAGGTGTATAAGATTGTTCTGTTCCATTAGAAGAAATTGTTTTCTGCTAAACCTTTTATGAAGTTAGCTATTAATTACTTTATACCAGAGTACAATTTAGACCAGTGTGGAACTGCGTCACCCCTGCCCTGCCGTCTTGGGTGCCTTACAATGCTTGCTTAAATAGCTCTGACTTGGGCTGTTCACAGACTGCCTTTCAGCAGGCAAGTCACACCTGGAGTGTCTGTGTGTAACTGCCAGCTGCCAGCCACACCCTGGCTCTCACCAGCCTTTGTTATACTGCAGGGTGACCCCAACACACACCCAGTCCCAGATTTTCCCCCCAGAAATGTACATCCTGTGCTGCCCAGCCCTCTCCTGGACAGTACAACTATATGAAGTCGGTTATTCTCTAAGGGAATAATATGCCATTTTATTATCTTAAATAGTTAACCAGACACTTCAACTTAAACACACTGGATTAGATAAAACAATAAAACAAGTTTATTAACAACAAAGAGAACTTTTAACTGAGTATAAGTAATGAGGCATACAAATCACAAATGGTTACAAGAATAATAAAGGTAAAAAACTTACTAGTGCCTAACTTAACAAACTATATTCGATTCAAGCAAAATTTCTCACTACCTGCTACCAGGAAGGTTACTGACCAAACTCTTCAGGTCAGGACCCCTACCACTTTAAAGCCCAATGACTGTTTCCTTTTGTCTTCTCAGGTGCAGAGAATGTGATGGGCGGGGGGTGGGGGTGATCCTTGGGGTTTTTGTCCCTCCTTTTTATAGTTTCAATCACGGTCTTGAAAAACATTTCCAGCTGAGAACCAGGATACAAAAAGTCTATGTGGAAGGATGTTCCCTGCTGGCTTTTTTCACCTGTTTGAGCTTTCTTTGTTTCCCTTCCTGCTTGATGACTCTTTACTGCTTACATGCAAATTAAGGCAAGCGCACATTATTTTGTTTAGGACAGATCTGTTTCCCGTCTTCTGCTTGGGCAGGGCTGTGGGATTTGATACATGTGTTAATAAAATCATACAGGAGAATCTCATAACTTCATATACAGTGTTTCCAGACACATTTTATCAGGACCAGCAAATTTTGAGTTTTCAAATGTACAGATATTATTACAGTAGTGTGTAGGGTGTGAATACAGAAGTGTATTCCATCACACTGTCCTTCTTACTGATTTGCTAGGATTTTATGCAACGTGTTTCTGATGCATGTGAAAGATCTATCTATTCTGGCAATGTGAGGAGTCTCTGATTCCTTGGAATTGTTTTAACTAATGCTGGGTTTTCCTATTCATTTTGTGAAGGTGTTAAAGAGCAGTAAGGATGGCCTTGTGGTTAACTCACTAGATTTAGACTCAAGAAAGCTTTGTTCAATGATGTGGTCTGTCACAGACTTCCCATGTAATTTTGGGCAAGTCATACTCCATTTAGATTTCTTTAGCCTGTAAAGACATTGGGTTGGAGATTATCTCTTACTAAGTATCTTTATCTCATCTACCACAATAGGATCCTGGTCTAGGTTGGGGTCTCAAGGTGCTATAATACAGATCCTAAAAATAAAGGGAGTAAGTTGGAGGTACTTTGCCTAGGTGAGGGATTTGAAATTTAAAAAAAATACTTTTATGGTGCCTTCCATCCATCAGTCCCAAAGCTACTGACAAATCTTAATACTTGCACACCCTTGTAAGGTTGGTAAGTATTATTCACGTTTCACAGATGGGGAAAATGAGGCACTGCAAGGCAAAGTGATTTGCCCAAGATTACACTGTGAGTCAGTGGCAAATTCAGCACCACAACTCAAGCTTTCTGACAGCCATTTCTTGCTGTAACCACTGGATCTCTAGACAGAGATGTATCTGATATAAACTGGAATACTCCATTACAGTTGATGGATCTGACCCTTTACAAAATGATCTTATCCTGGAAGAGAGAATCAGCACTGAAGTTGGAGTGTTAGTCCTAAGAATCATTTTGATTGTTAGAAAAGACACAGATTACTGCTGAAGCGGTGGAGTTAGAAATTGATTAGCAAGTTTGAACTCAGAGTGCAGGCACTGATTGAATGCAAGTGTGTATACAGTACCAGTTGGTTTTTTAACATTCACTGTAATCAATTGATTTGTTGTGGCTTAATTACGTAATTGGTATTCTGTAGCCCTTCATTAGCTACAGTGGTGCAATTGGTTAGTGCACAGTACTTCTAGGGCAGTGCTGAGAGGAGTTAAGCTTTTTTAACTGGCTGGATAACCGTACTCAGAGAGTAGTTGTTAATGGCTCCCAATCCTGCTGGAAAGGTATAACAAGTGGGGTTCCGCAGGGGTCTGTTTTGGGACCGGTTCTGTTCAATATCTTCATCAACGATTTAGATGTTGGCATAGAAAGTACGCTTATTAAGTTTGCGGACGATACCAAACTGGGAGGGATTGCAACTGCTCTGGAGGACAGGGTCAAAATTCAAAATGATCTGGACAAATTGGAGAAATGGTCTGAGGTAAACAGGATGAAGTTCAATAAAGATAAATGCAAAGTGCTCCACTTAGGAAGGAACAATCAGTTTCACACATACAGAATGGGAAGAGACTGTTTAGGAAGGAGTATGGCAGAAAGAGATCTAGGGGTCATAGTGGACCACAAGCTTAATATGAGTGAACAGTGTGATACTGTTGCAAAAAAAGCAAACGTGATTCTGGGATGCATTAACAGGTGTGTTGTAAACAAGACACGAGAAGTCATTCTTCCGCTTTACTCTGCGCTGGTTAGGCCTCAACTGGAGTATTGTGTCCAGTTCTGGGCACCGCATTTCAAGAAAGATGTGGAGAAATTGGAGAGGGTCCAGAGAAGAGCAACAAGAATGATTAAAGGTCTTGAGAACATGACCTATGAAGGAAGGCTGAAGGAATTGGGTTTATTTAGTTTGGAAAAGAGAAGACTGAGAGGGGACCTGATATCAGTTTTCAGGTATCTAAAAGGGTGTCATCAGGAGGAGGGAGAAAACTTGTTCACCTTAGCCTCCAATGATAGAACAAGAAGCAATGGGCTTAAACTGCAGCAAGGGAGATTTAGGTTGGACATTAGGAAAAAGTTCCTAACTGTCAGGGTAGTTAAACACTGGAATAGATTGCCTAGGGAAGTTGTGGAATCTCCATCTCTGGAGATATTTAAGAGTAGGTTAGATAAATGTCTATTAGGGATGGTCTAGACAGTATTTGGTCCTGCCATGAGGGCAGGGGACTGGACTCGATGACCTCTCGAGGTCCCTTCCAGTCCTAGAGTCTATGAGTCTATGAGCTGTTTTAAGCCTCAGAAATAGGCTGTTTAGCATGTTCTTCTAATAAGTGTAAACACATTGTTAAGTAAACAAGGAGAATTACTAACAGACTCTGCAAAGGAGACAGAATTACAGTACTTGGAAGTGGGAGAATATCACCATTCCATATATTATCTAAATGGCCTGAATTGTGCCAAATTTCCATGTGGTTTTATGGTTTGGCCAAATTGCCACATGGAGTCAAGACTCATATCTAATTTCATTTGTGATTCAAACCAGTGTAGGTCTCCAAATGAAGCCAGGCACTGGGAATTCAAGGTATTTGCCCCATTTGAGAAAAGTTAGGATTCCATGGTTCAGTAGCATTGGGGCTTCTTGACTCAGTGGATAGTATATGAGAGGGAGAAACTCTAATCAGAAGTCACCAGATAGAAGAGGTGCTGGAGGAATCCAGCTGGATGCAGGGAATGAATATTGTCACTGGCAGAATTAGGTCCAATTCCATGTACACCTCTGCCCCAATATAACGTGACCCGATATAACACACATTTGGATATTATGTGGTAAAGCAGTGCTTGGGGGAGCAGGGCTGCGCGCTCTGGCGGATCAAAGCAAGTTCGATATAATGCGGTTTCATCTATAACACGTAAGATTCCTTATCTTACACTCAGTTCTTCTCTTCCCTGCCCCTGGGGGCAGTCATTTTAGATCTGAGCCAAGTGAGTATAAAACATAACTTCTGATTTGGTAGGGTTATGTATCCATTTTGCACTGGTGCAACTGTACAAGGTGCAAGCATAACCCACTGGTGAGCATGCATTACATGTCCTGCTCTGTGCCTATCTACAGAACATATGAATTGTTACAGCCCCCAGCTAGAGAGTGTTCTGTAGCTTTAGTTCTAGCGGATCATGCTTTTAGATCTATAGGTTCCCGGTTCAGTGCCTGGCATGTTGCACAAGACGGGAGCCATCACATAAGGCCCCTTGTCGCCCTTCGCTATGTGCCCATCACATTTGAGTCTTTTTGCTCATCCCTCTCTATAAAGATTCACATTCATTTTATTTTTCAAAGTTCACCTGCAGCACCTTAGGTCAGACTTCACTTGCCATATTAAATCTGCCTTTCCGGAATTAATAAACAGGAGATACCTACCTGGCTCAGCACTGACAGCTGTTCCTGCTGCTGCTCCAAACTTTGAAAAACAAAACCATCTTCTGCAACAGGGCCAAATCCCTTCTCTATACAACTGGCTTGTCAGAGACATTAGAAAGGTAGCGGAATCCTGAGTCATCAGCAGGGCCGGCTCCAGGGTTTTTGCTGCCCCAAGCGGCTGGGGAAAAAAGAAAAAAAAGCCGCAATCAGCAGCAATTCAGCAGCAGATCCTTCCCTCCAAGAGGGACCGAGGGACCCACTGCTGAATTGCTGCTGAAGAACCCAATGTGCCGCCCCTTCCCTTTGGCCGCCCCAAGCACCTGCTTGCTGAGCTGGTGCCTGGAGTCAGCCCTGGTCAGCAGTCACCCCTACTGCGGGGAAAAATGGCTAATGGTTCCATTTGGAGGCTGATCCACTCCTCCACCAGCTTGGACCTCTTCTCCTTAATCCTGCTTCACAGAGATGCAAAGGGAGTCCTCATGAATCTATGTTCTGGAGCATTCAGGGGTTGCAGATCCACTGCCTGGGCTCACTCTGACCTAATTCCAGATGTTGCCACTTCAGCACATGTAGGGGCAAGCTTTCCCTCACAGAATGACTCCTCTGTTCCATCCCCAACATCGCCACCACCATCTCTTCTAGTTCAGTGAGTTTGCTTGTTTGTCTTCCTCTGAAGAAGAAAGTCAGCACGTGTATGCAAGTGGTATTAACTAGGAATGGGATGACATCAAGGAAAGGAAAAATTATTCTGAACAGCAAGAAAAGTCATATCACTTGAGGTAATTAAACTAGACAAAGCACTGTAGAGAATAATTGTGCACTGTTGCAGGAATGGGCTAGATGACCTAATACATTCCTCTATCTCAGACTTGTATAAACACACTGGGTCACTGACAGGAGACGACATAAAAGACATTTTAACTTTAATCCTGTTTTTGAAAGTGCCAATAATGTGTCACTTCAAATTTTGCATATTATGAGAATATATATCACCACCAACTTAGCCATTAATTATTTTATGTCTAGCTATCATTTTTACTTCACATAACCAGTGAAAGCCAAGAGATGTTTCAGACAGGGACTTGGGTGGCTCAGATGATTAGTAACAGGCTATGGATTCTTTCACCACTAGGTCAGTGTCTTAAATCATAGAAGATTAGAGTTGGAAGAGACCTCAGGAGGTCATCTAGTCCAAGCCCCTGCTCAAAGCAGGACCAACACCAAGTAAATCATCCCAGCCAGGGCTTTGTCAAGCCTGACCTTAAAAACCTCTAAGAAAGGAGATTCCGCCACCTCCCTAGGTAATCCATTCCAGTGCTTCACCATCCTCCTAGTGAAAAAGTTTTTCCTAATATCCAACCTCTAAACCTCCCCCACTGCAACTTGAGACCACTGCTTCTTGTTCTGTCATCTGCCACCACTGAGAACAGTGTATCTCCATCCTCTTTGGATTCCCCCTTCAGGTAGTTGAAGGCTGCTATCAAATCCCCCCTCACTCTTTTCTTCTGCAGACTAAACAAGCCCAGTTCCCTCAGCCGTTCCTCATAAGTCACATGCCCCAACCTCCTGATCATTTTCGTTGCCCTCTGCTGGACTCTCTCCAATTTGTCCACATCCTTTCTGTAGTGGGGGGCCCAAAACTGGATGCAGTGCCCCAGATGTGGCCTCACCAATGCCGAATAGAGGGGAATAATCACTTCCCTTGATCTGCTGGCTATGCTCCTACTAATGCAGCCCAATATGCTGTTAGCCTTCTTAGCAACAAGGGCACACTGCTGACTCATATCCAGCTTCTCATCCATTGTAATCCCCAGGTTCTTTTCTGCAGAACTGCTGCTTAGTCAGTTGGGCTTCTGATCCAGACAGGCTTCTGCTAACAGCCACTAGACACCTGATTTCTGTTAGATTAATCTATCTGTGCATTTCTGTCATACTCAGTAGTTCATTACCAGGCACCAAGTACAAAGTTGAAAATAGTATTAATTGCCTGGAAGGACATCTAGGCCTTGGTGCTGCAAACACTTAAGCACGTGCCAACTTTACTCATGTGAGCAGTCCCACTGAAGTCAGTGGAGGTATCTGCATGAATAAAATTACACACATGCTTTTAAGTATTTGCATGATTGGGGCTCTCCTTTCTACCACTGATTTCAGCTGTTATTAGTTACTGGGAATAATTTGAAAATAATCATCCATGAGAACCAATGTTGGTCATTCTGTCATTGTTACTGAAGGAAGAGGCAATGGCAGGTGCTGTGTTACGACACCAAGGCTTAGCAGCGCCCTGATTTTCTACTATAAAGGATTCCATAACCGAGGGCTTTCCACTATGTATACGCTACCACTAGTACCTGAAAATGTTACCCTGGGGTCTGTCACCCAAACATTCTTTCTTAATGCACATAGCAGGTTGCAGAGGTAAACACAGTCCCCAGTCAGTTGGTCGTTGTAGTCCTGTTCCTAGAGGACACATGTCCAACTCCAGGAAACAAAACCGCCATCACAATTGTTACTGGCTGATATCATTTTTGGAAGTCTTCACATAGAAGCGAGGATGTTAACTGCCATGGAGACTTAATTGTAACGTCTCGCTTGTAAAGTTGGTCCCTGTGTGTTATGTTTGAGGCACATTAGTGGAGCAATGTTACGAGGCTTGCACTGCTGCTTCCTATGCTGTATTCCTTTTTGTAAACAGGTGTCAGTTTCCTGGGCTATCAGTCTGGCACTTGTTAACAAGTATGTTTTCTCTCCCTCTAGAGAGAGAGAGAGAGCATTATCTAGTGATAGTGACCCACCTGAATAAGTGCTGAAGTTAAGGCTTGCTTAAGAGACTATTTAGAATCTATATAGAATCCCTGAATATTTACCAGTGCAAGTAAGGACAGAACTACAGAAAGGTGGTAGCCATATTTAGATACAGTAAAGGATTTATGCAGGTGATTACTAGAAGTTTCAACATGAATCATCATGCTGGAATGGGGCATTGCATATGAGTATGCATTTTCAAGACAATGTTTCAGAAATTGTAGACTCATAAAGATGACAAATCTGAGCTCAAGTGGGACACCATGTTATGTTGAAAGTATGAAAAATACTGAATTAAATATTAGGTAAATGTAGAATTATACCTTTTATAAGCAAATTATTGTCGCAATGTTTCTTTTAAAAGATACCTTTTTATGGAATGGAATTATCCTCTGGGACTGACTGACATATATACTTTCCTTATAATGCATGTTTCTCAACTCAGATGATATTACATTGTGAGCTTGCTTGTTTGAAAGTACATTCTCTCTTAAGCTATTTTTGAGATTTTATGTCGAATGCAAACTAATACAAAATGAAAAGGAAAAAATGAAAAATAAAGGAAAAATAAAATTCTGGCTTGTGCTGATGCCAAACTTTGAGTCAGTGTTCTGCTATGGTATACAAAGACCTGTTTGGCCGGGGGGGATGTTGATGTTTCCGTGACTAATCTAAAATCACTTTTTGAATGTTCACCCAGCAATGTAGGCTTATGTGGCAAACAAGATAGGAGACCATGAAATGTCAACAATCCTTTCTCCAAGTCCAAAATATATTGGCAATGAATATTTTTGCCTGTCAGGCACAATGAGTTTCAAAAGGATGAGACTAAAACCTCACAGTAACACTGAAGAGAGTTGCTTTGGGAAGCCCTGATTCTTTTGACAAATAGTTTGTGTCAAAGCTGACCCAGTACTGAGAGCAAGCAAGAGCTTCCATATGCTAAGACATATTGTCGTCTTGTCATCAGGATCCAAGATCAGAATATTTCCTAAAATAAAACAAAACCTGGGGGGGTGGGATTCAAAGATTAAGAGAAATAAAAACCCTCAGAAAAGCTATTTAATAGACTTGTTCTGCAAGTCTCATTCATGCTTTATTTCATACCTTGTTGGCTTTTCTGCCAAGCTCCGAAGTGGACTGTAATACCACAGGGTTCCTGTGCATTCTCACCTTCCCCCATGTGTTATGCTCCTTAGCTCTGGCCACACTTCAACTTTATAGGAATTCCCTGTTGCTTATTCTCAGTTCTGAGCACATAGTAAATTTCCTTATTTTTGTTCTTGTGAGGATATCCCATATTAAATTATAGTAATGGCTTTGTTGAGGGACTAATGCTGTGTACCAATGAATGACAGAAGACTGCATCCCATAGCACTGCAAGCCACAGCTAGAATTATCCAGGATTCAGTATAATTCTTGAAATTTTTTGCATTTGGATCTCATGCAGGCACACACAAACCTGATTTTTCCACTGCCTCGTGCAGATGTTTATACCTGTGCGAAGTGAGTGTGAAATGCCACTCTTCTGATTTTTCTAGTGTTTTACACCACTCTGCACAGGTATAAATTACCACACACGGGCATGGTCAGTGGAGGATCAAACCCATAATGCTTTCATGAGATCCATAGCCAGACCGCAGAGTTATCTAAGCAGCTGTAGAAATGGGGGGGGGGGTGTCATAAACAGATAGCTAAGGGTTAATGTCTCTTTCACCTAAAGCACCTGACCAAAGGACCAATCAGGAAACCGGATTTTTTCAACTTTGGGTGGAGGGAATTGTGTGTCTGAGGTCTTTGTTTTCTGGCTGCCTGCTTTCTCTGAGCTTTGGAGAAGTAGTTTCTACTTTCTAATCTTTTGTTTCTAAATGTAAGGACCAAGAGATCAGATAGTAAGTTATATGGGTTCTTTTCTTTGGTATTTGCATGAATATAAGTGCTGGAGTGCTTTGATTTGTATTCTTTTTGACTAAGGCTGTTTATTCAATATTCTTTTAAGAAATTGCCCTGTATTGTGTCATTTTAATACAGAGAGACCATATGTATTTTTCTTTCTTTTTTTATATAAAGCTTTCTTTTAAGACCTGTTGGAGTTTTTCTTTACTTCAGGAAAATTGAGTCTGTACTCACCAGGAAATTGGTGGGAGGAAGAAATCAGGGGAGATCGGTGTGTGTTGAATTGGCTAGCCTGATTTTGCATTCCCTCTGGGGGAATAGGAAAGTCCTTTTTGTTCCAGGACCGGGAACGGAGAGGGGAAGTCACTCTGTTTGGATTCACAGAGCTTGTGTCTGTGTATCTCTCCAGGAGCACCTGGAGGGGGGAAGGGAAAAAGGATTATTTCCCTTTGTTGTGAGACTCAAGGGATTTGGGTCTTGGGGTCCCCAGGGAAGGTTTTTCAGTGGGACCAGAGTGCCCCAAAACACTCTAATTTTTTGGGTGGTGGCAGCAGGTACCAGGTCCAAGCTGGTAACTAAGCTTGGAGGTTTTCATGCTAACCCCCATATTTTGGACGCTAAGGTCCAAATCTGGGACTAAGGTTATGATATGGTGTGGCAGCGGTGGGATATAGACAGAATCCAGAAGCCAGTAGGAATATTATATTTTTCTTTTCTCTGCTAAGGGCTTTTTAGCAGAGAGAAACAGTTTGGTTTTAAAAGGGAACCAGACAGAATTTTTTTTTCTGCTCTCTCTGGCAGTTTGTGGCTTGCATGTTAAGCAAGAAGTCGTTAAGGACTATTAACAGTCTTTTGTCACACAATAGCACTCCCATTGAGAGTCATACCAGCACTATATAAATGCAAATAAAGTGGTTTTTCAGGTTTACTTGACATTGAAGATTAGCTAAAGGCACTGTTGCTAGGCAGACTTCAGGAGGCAACAGAGCCTGCAGTTCAGAAGAGAAACACCGGAGAGCACCCCAACACAAGAAAACAGGAACCATGTCTACTAAGGCAAAAATTGAGGCCAAAGACGAATTCAAAGAAGCTGAACATAGGCGACAACTGGAAATAAAACAAAAAGAGATGGAGATAAAAGAAAAGGAAGAAAGCATCAAACTGGCAGCCTTCCAAAGAGAACAGGCAGCCCAAGAGGCAGCACACAAAAGAAAACTAGAAGAAGAAGAGGTGGCCTACCGAAGGAAGCACGAAGAAGAAGAGGCGGCCCACCGCCGAGACATGGAAAAACAACAAAAAGAAAATGAAGAGAAGGAAAAACAGAGAAAACATGAACTGGACTTGGCAAAAGCTGGGCTGCATGTGCCAGCCAACCCTAACAACCCGGCGCCAATTATTGCTCCACAGCACAGGAAATTTCCCACCTACAAGGCAGGTGATGACACCGAGGCCTTCTTGGAAAATTTTGAAAGAGCCTGTCTTGGGTACAGCATCCCCGAAGACCAGTACATGGTAGAATTAAGGCCACAACTCAGTGGACCTTTAGCAGAGGTGGCAGCTGAAATGCCTAAGCCGCAAATGAATGACTATAAACTTTTTCAAACCAAGGCCAGATACAGGATGGGGATAACCCCAGATCATGCCCGTCGGCGCTTCAGAACCCAAAGTGGAAACCAGAGGTGTCATTTCCCAAACACGCCTACTACATTGCAAAGAACTATGAGGCCTGGATAACAGGAAACAACATTCAAACCTTGGAAGAACTGAACCTCCTCATACAAATGGAGCAGTTCTTGGATGGTGTTCCTGAAGACATCACACGGTACATACAAAATGGAAAACCCAAAGATCTCGCTAAGGCGGGGGAGATTGGAGCCAAATGGATGGAACTGGCAAAAAGCAAGAAAGCTACTGTCAAGGGGAACGATTACCCCAGGGGGCACACAGACCATAAACCCTACAACCGAGAACAGCCAAAGACCCCACATACCACCCAAGTAAAGCCACAGATACCCAGCCCTTCAGCCTCACCAGTCTCCAGTAACTCACCTCGGCCCAGTGACCCATCAGATGGAAGATGCTTTAAGTGTAATGAACCAGGACATATCAAGGCCAACTGTCCCAAGAACACCATGCGAGTGCAATTCATTACACCACCATCACCCCAAAGATCCCCAGGCCCGGGTGCCTCTCAAATACCCTTGGAGCGAAGGGAAAATTTGAGAGTGGGCGGAAAGAAGGTTACTGCGTGGAGAGACACGGGGGCACAAGTGTCAGCTATCCACCAATCCTTCGTTGACCCCAAATTCATCAACCCAAAGGCCAAAGTTACAATTTACCCCTTCATGTTACAAGCTGTAGACTTGCCTACAGCTGAACTGCCTGTCCAGTACAAAGGCTGGTCAGGAATGTGGACTTTTGCAGTCTATGACAACTATCCTATCCCCATGCTACTGGGGGAAGACTTGGCCAACCAGGTGAGGCGGGCCAAGAGAGTGGGAATGGTTACCCGTAGCCAAACCAGGCAAGCTTCCAGACCCATTCCTGTTCCTGAGCCGTCCACAGAGGCCCCATCTGTGTTACCAGAGACCCAGACAGAGGCAGTGGACCCGGATTCCATGCCTACCACTGAAACAGCCACAGCATCTCCAGTCCCAGGCCCGGAACTGGAACAGCAACCAGCACCAGCAAGTGCAACCACATCTTCAAACTCAACGCCAGAGGGCGCCAGCGAGCCAGAACTGGCAGAAGCACAAGACAACCATACCCAAAAGGCTCAGCCAGAGCCTGAAATACCCTCAGGTGCACCAGCGGAGAGCGGTTCACCAGCAACGGAAACAACTCCATCACCTACATCGCTTCCAGAGGGACCAAGCCCAAGTCCACAGTCTGAGGAAGAACTGGTGACCCCAGTCTCAAGGGAACAGTTCCAGGCTGAGCAGGAAGCAGATGACAGCCTTCAGAAAGCGTGGGTGGCGGCACGGAGCACCCCACCGCCTCTCAGCTCTTCTAATCGATCCCGGTTTGTTATAGACCAAGGACTTTTATACAAGGAAATTCTTTCTGGTGGACACCGGGAATAATGGCAGCCGCAAAAACAGTTGGTGGTACCGGGGGAAGCTCTTAAGCTTAGCCCATGATCATCCCAGTGGCCATGCTGGGGTGAACAGAACCAAGGACCGGTTGGGGAAGTCTTTCCACTGGGAGGGGATGGGCAAGGATGTTGCCAAGTATGTCCGGTCTTGTGAGGTATGCCAAAGAGTGGGAAAGCCTCAAGACCAGGTCAAGGCCCCTCTCCAGCCACTCCCCATAATTAAGGTCCCATTTCAGCGAGTAGCTGTGGATATTCTGGATCAAACCCATAATGCTTTCATGAGATCCATAGCCAGACCGCAGAGTTATCTAAGCAGCTGTAGAAATGGGGGGGGGTGTCTTTCCTCTTCTACCAGGTTTTTTTCTTTCCTCTTCTACATTATTGTCCCCTTTTTCTTCACATTTCCTAGTTGGTGGTAAGAGGGGGCAGTCTACTCTGTTCATCTTCCCTTGCTCCTTACTGCAGGTAAAAAAAGTACCCTGTACTCCCTCCTGGCTCTCAGCTGGGCTGAAGACATTCTCCTTTTGTTCCTCATCCTAATGCCAATCGGGGAGGGGGCCTAAAGAATCTCTCCTCCTTTCCCAGTCATAGGGAACACACAGTGCTGTCACTGGTTCTCTGAGCTAAGCTCAGCAGGCAGGAGGCATCGCTTAACATCAGCATTCTGCATGCTGCTTTTACGTGAGTGAAGCACCAACCAGGACTGTGGGCCAGATAGGGCTGTTGCAAAAATTAGAAGCCTACGCCAGGATAGATACCCATGGGCCAGATTTAAGCTGGCCGTGGCCTACCCTAGGTCTGTTCTTCACCATTTGTTTATATAGCCTTGTTTATATTATGTTACAGGAACAGAGGTTATTTGTACTTCTGAACAGAACATTATGGTTGTTCTTTTGTTAGGTAAATAAAGCAAGTCCTCACTCACCTCTCCAGCACCCGAGTTCGTGCGGAGTTGGTATGGGGCACACAATTCTGTCAGAGACCAGACACCAATGCGTTGATCAACGGGCTCACACTATCCTTAGCTCTAAAAGCTTTAGATTAAGTGTGGCGCCTTTATTAGGGGTGAGCATCAGTATTTATACACAGAAGTAAACAAAGTGATTAACAAAAGATAATGGTCATGCATAATCAATTAAGATTTTACAGGAAAAGCAAGTTAACAAGTAAATGCATAGAGATAAAGGCTAATGGCTACTTGAGAAAGGGGGTGTCATGAGTAGTTTGCAGGTCAGTGTTTTGTTCAAAAGGGTTCAGGAAGGATTATGCAGAGACAGCCAGTCTGGGTGTGTTTTGGCTCCCCAAAGTTCACCAAAAGTTTAGACCCAACATTCCTCCATTTGTAGCTTTGGGATAACTATTAATCATAAAGCTACACCCTATTTCAAGATCTCAAGGGCCGCTTGGCAATTTCAGCCTGGGCCAATTCGAAGAGAGTAAGGCTTTTAGCTGAAGTGGGAAAAGAATAAACTGACTTACATGAGTTTATGAGGGAGGGGACACACTGAATACAGCAACACAGTATTATAAGGACTACTATGGCCCCAACAACACCCACCAAGAGTTTTTTAACCCACCCAAATCCGGGCAGCCAATTCCATAAGGCTCCCCACCAATCATAAGGTGGCTGGCCAGAGGAGTAGTTTTTAGCCATTTCCCTTAGGTGTTTGGTACGTTGAAAAGTGTCAGAGTAGGTGTCATTTACAAAAACACAGCATTCTTCATTTATGAGGGCGCAAGTTCCTCCCTGGGCTGCTAACATTATGTCTAAAGCCATTCTGTTTTGCAAAGCTAACTGGCGCAGCTGGGACATTTCCCCGGCCCGATTTTCAAATAGGGTTGCAGTTTCATTGGTCAAAGATTCTAATAGTCCCTGTAGACGGATGATAGCACCCTTCAAGCTAGTGTGACCAGCCCACCGCTGCCAGGACAAACCATCATGGAGATTAATATCTCTGTCAGTTTCACGGATGTTACGAACGTGGGGAAAATGAGGGGGAGTGAGGGAGATGCGAGAAGGCGGTGCTAGCCATGCCAAATAACATGACCCTGCCCAATGAGGGGAGAGAAAATAATAAGCTTTGGGCCCGCACACCCAGTATGTTCCATATAATGCGTTTTGGGTATTCCATTTCTCAAAGTAGGAGGTAACCCACCACCCGTGGTACCACTGTTCCCCTGGTAACGCAGAGGGGTCGTTGTGTGAACTGCAGAGGCACAATTTGGTAGTGTTGTTCTCAAAGGGCAGTGTAGTACTGCTTGAGCAGTTGTAGAAGGCAATTGTGTATCCTTTAACAATTAGTTGGACACCCTTGAGCTCTGAGCAGGGCTTTTTAAAAACTGACTCTGAAAACCTGCCCCTCCATGAAAAAGTTGAAAAGGTTGGATCGGGGTGAGGGATCCACATATGGGATAAGTGGGATGCGCAAGGCTTGAAGCCAAGATTTTTACTAAAGGCGGTGCCATTAAAATATATGTTGCATTTACTTGTTCCCACAAAAGTTGACCCTTTTCCTTTAACAAAACACAGTGATCCTGTTTGATTGGTTACCCTGAGATAATTGTTAATTGGCACTCCTGTTCTGTCCCATGTAAGATTGGGTTGGACTGGATCTTTTATTCTAGTCGGTGGCATCCAAGTCATATTAGCAGTGGTTAGGGGAATGGGTGTGAAGGGGAGTCCCTGTGCTGCATTTACTGGAAATTGAGTACATACCCAGCAATTACTTCTATTTCCTAAAATACGAGTTTTAACCTCGTGGGAATATCTAATAAAAGCATTATCTTCATAAGCAGAAAATAAACTAAAAAAGCATAAAAAAAACCATACAGTTGGCAGAATAAAGGGTCCTCTCATTTTTTTCGAGTCAATTTAAGTCTAATGTCTGAGAGAGGTAAGCTGGTCCACTGGTCGAAGGCAGTGTCCTCAGTGGTGACAAGAGCTGCTGGTCCGTCACTGTGGTCCACTACGGCTGGCTTGACGTGGGAGTGGTGGATCCAAGATTTGCGTCCTTCCAGGAACACTGCAGTCTGGGTTGTCAAAAGAACCTGGTGGGGTCCAGTAAACCTTGGCTGGAGGGTGTCGTCACGAACGAACTTTTTGGCCCAGACGAAGTCCCCTGGTTGGAACGGGTGGATCTGTTCCTCCAGCGGCACGGTCTGGGAAAACTGCGAGGCTTTCCAAAGGGTACGGAGGCGAGCCTGTAGGGAGAGAAACTGACACGCGGTCATATGATCCCCTCCCAATAGTGAAACATCAGCACGTGGTAGCGCCCCGCCTTTGAAAGGGGGGTGTCCATAGAGCAGTTCAAAGGGGGATAATCCCAATGCGCGGGTTGGGCGAGTACGAAGGTGAAACAGGACCAAAGGAAGTACCTGAGGCCACTTTAATCCTGTTTCCTGACAGTATTTAGCCAATGTAAACTTAAGTTCCCTATTCATATGCTCAACTTTCCCGCTAGACTGGGGGTGGTAGGGTGTATGAAAGGAGTGTGAAATGCCCAGTCCTTGTTCTAAACGGCCAAGGACATGACCAGTAAAGTGAGGTCCGCGATCTGAGTCGAGCACAAGAGGGATGCCAAAACGGGGTACAATGTCTTTAAGGAGAATCTTCGCCACTGTGGCAGCAGTACAATTAGCAGTAGGAAAAGCTTCGACCCAGGAAGTCAGAGGGCAAACCAAAACAAGGAGGTGCTTTTTCCCAAAAGCCTTTGGCATATCTGCAAAGTCAATTTGAAGATGTTGAAATGGAGCAGCAGGCGGAGGTCTTCCACCCTTAATTTTGTTAAGAGGCGGAGCAGGTCCATTACGCTGACATGTGCTGCATGCTTCACTATTGATAGGCAATAGGGTTGAATGCCTGGAGCATACCAAAAGCGAGCGATGGTGTCCACGAGGGCGTGCGTGCCGTAGTGACCCCCTTTATCATGGTGCCAGCGAACTGCCACGGGGTATGTGGAGCGAGGGAGGCAGGCTCGGCCATCTGGCATAAGCCAGGTCCCTTTGACCAGAGTGGCCCCGAGGCTCTCCCACGATTGCAGTTCAGCAGCGGTTACTGGTACGGGGTGCGGTGGAGTAAAGGAGGAGGCTGCAATAGCCAATGTGGGCATGGCTAAAGGTAAGGTGGCAGCCTTCTTGGCGGAGGCGTCAGCCAGGGCATTCCCACGGGTAACGGGGCTACTATCTTTAGTATGGGCCCGGCAGTGAACTACAGCCAGGACTGAGGGTTTTTGGAGGGCGTCCAAAAGCTTGTGGATGAGGGGGAGGTGCTGAATGGGTTTACTGGCAGCTGTCTGGAAACCTCAAAACTTCCAGAGGTGGATATGACAATGCACAACTCCAAAAGCATATTTGCTATCAGTAAAAATGGTAACAGTCTTACCAGCGGCCAACTGGCAAGCTCGGGCCAGGGCATAGAGTTCAGCGGCTTGGGCTCCCCAGTTGCCTGGCAGTGAGGCGGCCTCTTGAATGTCCCATTCAGAGGTGACAGCATAACCTGTGAAACGCTTGCCATCAACATAGAAGGAGCTTCCGTCCGAGAAGAGGATGCAATCGGGATTGTCCAGTGGCACGTCAAACAGGTTGTCTCTTATCTGTAAGATGCTGGAAACTACTTCCACACAGTCGTGCTGATCCTGGAGGACTGGCAGGTCAGGAAGCAAGGTAGCTGGATTAAGGGGTCCACACCTTTCAAAAATTAGATTAGTGTCCTCTAAGAGTTCGGCCTCTAGCTGTTGCTGATGATGGGCTGAAAAGACTTGGGTTGTGCCCCTACGCAGAAGGGCTGACAAGGCATGAGAGGTCCAAACCGTGGTAAAATGACCCAGGGTTAGGCTCTTTGCCTTTGTGATCAGCAGGGCTGCTGCTGCCAGAGTCCGGGTGCAGGATGGGGTTCCCTGAGCGACAGGGTCGATTTGCTGAGAGTAAAAAGCAAGCAGGAAATGGTGGGGCCCGCTCAGCTGGGTAAGGACACCACTAGCAATTCCGCCCCTCTCGTGGACAAAAAGGTGAAAGGGTTTGCTGTAATTGGGGGTTCGGAGAGACATGGAGGAGGCCACACTGTCCTTGAGTAACTGAAAGGCTTGAATAGTGTCCGGGGACCACTGCAAAGGGTCAGGAGCAAGGTTAGCAGTGAGTCGGTGGAGCGGTTTGCTTAACTCCCCGCAGGACGGCAACCAGGGGCGACAGAAGCCAATTAATCCTAAGAAACCTCGAAGTTGTTTCTTGGTGTTCGGTAGAGGGCAGTTTTGAATAGTCTTTATGCGGGCTGGGTCCATCTGTCTTCCCTCTGGGGTTAACAGGAAGCCCAGATATCGGACCTTCTGTGAGACCCACTGAATCTTTTTAGGGTCTACCTTGTGGCCTCTGGTGTGTAGGTATAATAAAAGTACCTTACCATCGATGCCGAGGGCAGCTTCTTCGCGATTACCTAATAGGATGTCATCTACGTATAGGACCAATGTGGATCCCTGCAGACTGGTGAAACCTTCCAAGTCGTGGCGGAGGCACTGGCTGAAAATCGTGGGGCTGTCTCTGTAGCCTTGAGGAAGTCGTTGCCAGACATAACTTTGTCCCTCCCAGGTGAAACCAAAGAGATACTGAGAGTCTGGGTGCACAGGAATACTGAAAAAAGCTGATTTTAAGTCAATAACAGTGAACCACTCTGCATCCCAGGGGATTTGGCTGATGATAGTAGCTGGGTCAGGAACTACTGCATGGAGGGGGACCACATACTGATTAACAACTCGTAGATCCTGTACAAAGCGCCAACGAACAGGGTCTCCGTCCTTTTTAGGAGGCTTTTTGACAGGCAGTATAGGGGTGTTACAGGGAGTGCGCTGAGGGCGGACTAGCTTTTGTGCAATGAATCCCTCGATAATGGGGCGGATGCCCTCCTGGGCTTCCAGCGACAGGGGTTATTGAGGGACTGACGGGGGGGTTAAGGAAGGCTTCACCTGAATCCTTACGGGCTCTGCCGAAAGGAGCAGGCCAACATCAGTGTCAGAAATTCCCCAGAGGGTTGGAGGCAAGTCAGTGAGGTCAGGGGAGAGAGAGGGGGGTGTTTCCCAATTACCCTGAGTAGGGGCCGAATCTCCTAACACTGTCATCAATAATCCTACCCCTTCAGGAGTGCAGGTTAAAGTAGCTTCAAGCTTACAGAGTAAATCCCGGCCCATCAAAGGGATCGGACAAGCTGGGGAAAAAAGAAAACGGTGAGGAAAACATTTATCAGCATAAATAACATTCAAAGGCAAAGTGAGTCCCAGAGACTGTGGGTTGCCCTCCACCCCAGTCGCAGTTTTAACCTCAGAGGATAGCCAGGGAGAGGGGGCATGATTTAAAAGAGAGAAAGTAGCCCCAGTATCAATGAGGAAAGAGACAGGCAGTCCCTGGACTGAAAGGGTTAAACGAGGCTCTTTGCTGGGAGGGGAGAAAGTGAGAAAGGAGCCGGCTAAAGACATTAAGGAAATAAGACCATCACATTCTTTGCCTTCGCCCCCGGGGTACCGTCATTGAGGAGGCTGAGTTTGCTGCGGCTGCTGCTGTTTCCCATAGTTGATCCAGGCCTGGGGAATGGGCTGAGCTGGTGATGCAGGGGTGTATTCCTCACTTGTGTAAGCATCTGCGGATGCAACCAGACCCTCTGGGCGTCCCCAGGGGCAGTCACGTTTAAAGTGACCGGGCTGTCCGCACTGAAAACAATTTCCTGATGGCTGGGGTCGCCAGGACCCTCTTCCCTGAGCACCCTGGAATCCCCTGCCACGGCCACGGCCTTTGCCTCGAACACCGCCGTGAAAAGCTAAAGCCATCAGCTTATATTCTTCCTTTTTCTCTTTCTTTTTACTACTTTCCCTTTCTTTCTCCCAGGCAAAATCAGCTACGTCCAACACTGAAGTGACTGACTCACCTCCCCAACCAGGGCGAAACTTTAAGAAGTAATCCCTTACAGGGGGCACCGACTGATTCACAAAAAAATGAAATAAGAGTAGGGTGGTCTGCTTCTCTCTCAGGATCCATCTGAGTGAACATTCGGGCCCCCTCCAATAGCCTCGACCAGAACTTTCTGGGCGGCTCATCAGATTCCTGCCGAATCTGCATGAACTTAGCCTGATTAGGTAAGCGGCGAGCCATTTCTTTGAGTCTCTCTAACAATCGCTCTCGATCTGTTCGCAGCTGAGTCAGCTTCGGCTGAGTCCAGTCTAGGGGATTCCAGCCAGCGGCCAGATCCCGCCTATCCATCCAAGTAAGATTAACTGCATTGCTATCTCCCCATGTCCTTTCTGCCATCCACAATCTACTACGTTCCTCTCCGGTCACAACTCTTCTTAACAACTGATCCACATCCGTATAAGTAGGATTATAACTTAAAAACGATCTTTCTAGAAGTTCTATGATCTTTCGGGGATTTTCCCCAAAAGACCCTGACAACCGTCCCCACTCTTTCAAATCCCATTCTAGCCATCCTTTATATTCCACAATATTAGCATGTTGTAACCGTCCATCATTGCCCATATAAGGTTGATCGTGCACCTGTAAAGGCATCTCTCTAACTATACTTTTATTACTCGCAAGAGATTTGACAGGGACATCCTCTGGGCTATCCTCGGGGGGGGCATGCACCCTGCTGTATCTGCTTGGACATTAGCCTAGTAACTACTCCTCCCGAGGTTTGCCCCTTCATTTCCTCCTCATCCTTCTGCAGAAATTTCAATCTGGGATCCTGCAGATTCCCCTCTGCTACATGGAGAGAGTCCCCTTGCGGAGGAATAGGGGCAGGTGCAGAGGGGACCAGCTGACGAGTCAAAACATGCCGTGGTCTACACCCTTCATCGAAATAACCTGGAGGGGTTTCACTCTCGGGAGAGTACCTGACTGCCATAATTTTTAAAGATTTCCACAGCTCTGCTGCTGTGTCCCAACAAAACCAGTAACATAACTGTCCCGGATGGTCTTTTTCGATCTGGCTCTTTACTCCTCTTAAGGCAGCCTGTTCGAAAGAGCCATACGAAGGCCACCTCATCTCCGGGTCGGCCAATACCGCGGTATACCCAGTCCAATTCCTTACACATAGTGTGTACAACTTTTTCCTAGACATTCCTGTCTGTACTGGGAGTTTCCCTTCGTTCCATAACTTATTTACAATCCCCAATGGACTCTCAAGAGGCACGCTAGTCCCTTGACCCATGGTGTCTGACAGGAGCCCTCCAACTGGCGTTTACCCTGCTGTCCAACACACGACCCCTCAGTATTGAATTGGCTGGGAGAAATCTCCTGTGGCGCCTTGCCAATTCATATATGAGTGGTCTGACCACTGGACAGAGGTACCGCACCAGAAGGAATCCCGGACGAGCCCCCAAATTGTTAGGTAAATAAAGCAAGTCCTCACTCACCTCTCCAGCACCCGAGTTCGTGCGGAGTTGGTATGGGGCACACAATTCTGTCAGAGACCAGACACCAATGCGTTGATCAACGGGCTCACACTATCCTTAGCTCTAAAAGCTTTAGATTAAGTGTGGCACCTTTATTAGGGGTGAGCATCAGTATTTATACACAGAAGTAAACAAAGTGATTAACAAAAGATAATGGTCATGCATAATCAATTAAGATTTTACAGGAAAAGCAAGTTAACAAGTAAATGCATAGAGATAAAGGCTAATGGCTACTTGAGAAAGGGGGTGTCATGAGTAGTTTGCAGGTCAGTGTTTTGTTCAAAAGGGTTCAGGAAGGATTATGCAGAGACAGCCAGTCTGGGTGTGTTTTGGCTCCCCAAAGTTCACCAAAAGTTTAGACCCAACACTTTCAAAACTTTACAACACAACATTGACTTAATACAGCTTTGAAACTTTACCGTGCAGAAGAGAAATGCTGCTTTCCCTTTATTTTTTTAGAAGTTTATGTTTAACACAATACTGTACTGTATTTGCTTTTTTGTCTCTACTGCTACCTGGTTGTATACTTCTGGTTCTAAATGAGGTGTGTGGTTGACTGGTTAGTTCATAACTCTGATCATAACACTGAGGTTCTACTGTAGTCCACTGATCTGTCACCTCTGGGATTTAGATTCATATATTGCCTAGGGCCATGGCTACACTGGCACTTTACAGCGCTGCAACTTTCGCGCTCAGGAGTGTGAAAAAACACCCCCCTGAGCGCTGCAAGATACAGCGCTATAAAGCCGCAGTGTAATCAGTGCTGCAGCGCTGGAAGCACAGCTCCCAGCGCTGCAAGCTACACCCATAAGGGATGTGGTTTATGTGCAGCGCTGGGAGAGCTCTCTCCCAGCGCTGGCGCTCTGACTACACTCACACTTCAAAGCGCTGCCGCGGCAGCGCTTTGAAATTTCAAGTGTAGCCATACCCTAGGTCTCAGGCTAGTTTAAACTAATTCTCAGTAGAAATGTGTGTGTACCACAAAATCACTTGACATTTAGGCGTGGCTGGCCATCTTCTCAGAGGAAACTAATACTAGAATAGTGAGGTGGCTGCCAGCCCATATGGGAATGCAGGCCAATGAAGGGCTGTTTTGCTTCACAACATTGCCATGTTGATTTCCACAGCAGGATCTTAATGACTCCATGGCATTAGACTGCCAGTTCTACATGGAGCCTGCCACTGGCCTCAGCCTCTCCCCACTTGCTTCTTGAATCCTGCTGCCATTAGCAGAGCAGAAGGGAGCACAATGCTAATTCTGCAGCCACCACCAAATTGTGCACTTCCATGGAAACCTCTGCCCTCTGAATCTTTTATGTAGCTTGTACCACTGTTGTCAGCTTCTTCATATCAAATGCAATAAAATATTTTGTAACATTTTAAAGTTTAATTTAGCACTAGGGAAACTGATACCAAAGGGAGTGTGTGGAGGAGCTGGAGCAGGGGACTGAGAGTCAGAAATCATGGATATTTTCCTAGCCTCTGCCACAAATTTAACCTCTACGTGCCTCAGTTTCTCCATCTGTAAAATATATAATATTATTATGAAGCTTAATTTTTGTCTATAAACCAGGTTTGTAAAATCTGCTTTCTAGTGTTGGGGCCATAGCCAGCAATTTCAGAAGAATTTTTTTAACTGTTTGCAACAATAAGGACTAGAAACCACCTTTTCAAAGTAACCCTTCTAAACGTGGATGAAATGTAAACAGATGCAATGCAGTCTGACTGAGTCTGCAGATAGTTGAGGAGAAGAAGAACTGGAACTGAAGGGATAGAATGCTCCCCACCCAGGCCCCCTGAGCAGTGGTGAATCTACCCTGTAGCAACCACTGCAACTTCAGGGCTACAGTAATCACCAGTGGTTGCAAGCTTGGGGGGGGTCCCTCCCCTGGCACAAAGATGCACAGGAAGTCCTGTCAGAGCACAGCTCCATGGTATAGCAGGAAGTGCACACGCTATCCCCACGCTGTCTCCCCACCTCCTGGACAGTCGCTCTCAACTCTTTCTGCAGGAGTGCAGGAAGTGGGGAGAAAGCGTGAGAATGGTGCAGGATTTGGCCTTGTGTGCAGAAGTTTGGGAGACAGTGTCCAGAAACTAGCACAGTTTCCCGTGACGATGTAAACTTTGTTTTCTGTTAGGAGTTCTCTAGTTTGATAACAAGAGGATATATTTAATTCCTTCAAAAATTTTATTCTCTGAAATGGTTAGTCATGGAAATATTTATATTTCTTAGAATGATCCTTGACCAGTGTGCTATAAAGTTTTTGCAGATGTTTTGCTAGCTCCAAGTGTTACAGCACTGTAAAGTAGCTTTCTCCCCACCCGTACCTCCCCCGCCATTTAAATATTGCTTTTTGTCTACACATGTTTCAATATGACATTTTAATGAAGGGACTGCTCCTTCAGCTAAGATCACAAATGCTGTCCTGTCTCTGACTTTATAGCATGTTGGCTTGAGACCGGAAGAGATGAGTTGATCATTTTGAGTAAAACATATTTTTTCAAGGTCTGTGGTGTCCCGGATATCTCTATAAAGAATGGCTTTGTATTTGGCAGTGTCGCTCTCCTCGAGCAGAAGTCTTAGAGAGGCAGAGTTTCCAATTGATCTGATTCAGAAAGCTATATTCATGCTAAAATAAAAATAAAAAAATCCCTCATGCGCATAAAAGGCAGTCAAATGGTTGAGAGTCATTCCTGTTTCATCCATTGTATCTGATGCAGCGAAGAGATCTACTCAACAGTCAGTAATTGGACCTGAAATGCAAGAGTTGAAAATGTAAGAAAGCAAAGGAAAAAGGAAACTTGTTTCTGAAAAGTCTCTTCTTTTCACACCACTCCACCCCGCACATACACACCAGGGGAGGAAGAAAGTGGTGTAAGTAGAAATCCTAATTCCTCAAGAACTCTCCTTTTAAGGCCCTGATCCAACTAAGCATGTAGCCAATGCACAACTTTAAGCATTTGTTGCAGCGGGTTAACATTTTTCAAATTAAAGTCTTTTTGTTGAAAAATGGCCTTTTTTCATTAAAAAACACATGAAAAATTATCAACATTGAAATTTCATTTTCTGTGAAAGCTTTCATACTTTTTGATACTATTAAAAGTTTAAAATTTTGAACAAAAATACAAAAAAATTAAAATACTAAATGGATCTGTTTCAAGCACTTCAAAACAAAAACCACTTTCAATTTCAGATTTGTTCATGAAAATTGATTTCATTTACTACAAGCTCTCACTTGATTAGTCCTGTTGAAGCTAATGGGACTACTCAAACTTAAATGCTTTGCTGGACTAGCACCTGCAATACTGTAGTATTCCTCTAGAAGATCTCCATAACTCTACCTTTTCCAATATTTTTTGCACCATTGCTTTAGAACACTTTAAAAGAAAGGTTTGATTTTTGCTTTTTGTTTTTTGTTTGTTTATTGCTTGTAGTATTTTCTTAGACACGAGGATAGTGGTTTCTACTTATCTTTGTAAGCTAGGGTAAAATTTTCAAAAGCAACTACATTAATTATGAAACTAAAGGCTTGTCTGCATGGCCCTGCAGTGCAGATTACAGGCATATGGACTGCAGTGCACACTTAAATGTTGCACTGTAACTGCCCCGTGGAGAGCCTGCTAGCACAAACCAAAGGTGTACCTAGTTTGTGTTAATGTCATCCTGTTTGAAACTGCAGGGCTGTGTAGACAAGCCCTAAATCTCCTTGAAAGTTGATTGGATTTAGGAGGCTAAATGCATAAGACAATTTTGGAAATGGGATTTTGGCCCCTATGTCATTTAGTCACTTTTAAACATTTTAACCTATGAACTTTATTCTTCTGTCACCTACACCAGTTTTACACGGTAGAATTATTCTTGTTTCACACCAATGGAAGTGATAAAAGAATCAGGTCATAGGTCTGTTAATATACATCTGGATGCTAAAGGCAGAATAAATTTACCTTAGCTCATGAAGAAAAATGTTATAGATCCATCTGGACTAGATCCTCAGCTGATGAAAATTGTCTTAACCCCATTGACTTTTATGGTGCTAAATTGATTTAGGTCAGCTGAGGATTTGGCCCTTTGACTCCCACAGTACTATTCTGAAATATTGTCATCTAGAAAGGAAAAGGAGGAAGCCTTTCTCTTTATTGCAAGCATTCTTGTACCGATACAGTGCTAATAAATAGAGCTGGGTTGAATTTGCTTTAGAAATCCTAAGAAAGAAATTCCTCACTATTTTCTCTCACCCCTAAAATGACCCTTTCACAACTATCCCCCAGGAGAACTAAAACTGAGTAGTGGACAGTAAGATGGAATGTTAGATTTTCTAATGTGCAGCCAGGCACGATACAAATGCCTGTTTGGTGAGTGTTCCCTATAAATCTAGGCACAGTTGAGGGGTCACTAGAAGGAAAGTGCTTAATCGTGACTTCCTCATTGGAAACACATTTAAATTCTCGGAGTTCAAATCAGAATCAACTGGTCATGGTTTGTGTTAACTGGCATTGACCGAGCCTAATTTGAATTTTGTTTTCATTGAGTTGAATTCTGTAAGGAACCAAATAGGATAAAGGAAATGTTTTCCTCTGGAATTAGTAAATGAGGAAAACACAAAATTAAAAGAAGATCACGCCCTTTGAAAACTAGATAGGAACAAAGGAAACCTGTGGTTTAACCATGTGAACACTTCACTGAAGCCTCTCATTACTAGTGAAATCCTTTTTTCTGAAATTTCCTGAATGCTATTAAATCTTTTTTGGTGGTAAAAAAAACCCTGCCATATTCCTGTATTGAAATAAAAGGATTTAATTTACCCTTTTTTCCCTTCCCCAAGAGTTAATGTTCACAACAGACTCCAGACCACCCATAATCTGGTAATGGCCCTTCGACAACACTGAGTCTCTAAACATGTTTCCAGGAGTATTACCTGATTCCTGGGTAGAGGAGAAGGTATGTTCATAATCCCCAAAGCCATTAAAGGAATAAATGGGTTTGTGAAAACATTGAGATATATGAAATACCCTTTCAAGATAAATGTCTGGTTAAGGGAAGTAAAAGTGCAGTGGGACTTAAATGATTCTTCTACTTCTGTGGCAGCCACAGTGTTGTATCTAGTGTGCTTTGAGGTACGTACTGTATTATGTGGCAGAGTGGTGCTTCATGAATACCTCAGATGTTAGAAGCACAAATGGACTCTGTTTTTCTTAATTTCACTTCAGTTTGTATTAATTTAGCACATTGCAAATTGCTGTTTAAAAATAATAACATGCTATAATAGCCACACTCGTGTGGCAAGCTCCACTGCCCTGGGGGATGACTGATCTGAACAACTGTTATGTCCCGTCACCTTTGACCCTATGAGAAAATATGGAGCCAGAGAGGCAGGAATAGCAGCAGCTATTGGTTCATTGCAAGGGGTGGGTTTTTTTATTATATTCATTCTCAGAAATGGTATTTAAAATATTGCCGAGGGCCTAATGTACTTTACAACATTTACCAGGGTAGGAAATGGAAGCTGAAAATAGGAGTTTATACTTCAGTCTGAGATCACAATCCTGCAAAAATACAAGCAGATGTATAACTTTACTCACATTAGTAGTGACACTGAATTTCAGATCAGGAAAAAATAATCAGTAGAGTTCATCTCACTGATGCTGAGACCATTCCCTGAAATTTTGTCATTGATCAGATTGATCTTTAAATATTGTCACATTACAGACACACAGAGAATGCCACTGAGTTAGTTTTAAGTCTCACTTCACTCAGCCAAACATGAATCGATCAGTCATGAAATAGTGAAACAGAAAAAAGGTATATAAATGATCCATGGTGAAGTTTTAAAAATCAGAACCATATTTTTCATAAATATCAATAATCATAAATAGCATGTAAAATTGTTCCCAGGTTCTCCACTTCTCTCAGTTCATTAACCCCACTCACTAGTATTTAGCTTGTCTTCTTCTAGTTTCTTAAAATTTCTCTTACCAATTGTGGGTGCTTTGCTTTTGAAGATTAGTCAGACCTCTGAGATGTTGTAAAATACCCAATCCTGCTCCCACAGAAATGTACAAGCTTTATTATTGACTTCACTAGGATTGGTACTGGGCCTTAGACCTTCCAGAGTGAAATTCCTATGGTTATCTGAGTTGTCACCATTTAAAGCCATATTAATTTCTCTAATCTCTTCCAACTTTTTGTGTGTTTTAGATCAATACGATCCATTGGGTACAGTGGATTTCCTTCCTTCCCACAAGTCCAACATGTAGCCACTAACCTTTATATTACCTCTTCCCTCGTTCCATTTAAGAAATTGGACCCCAAGTCAATAAAAACGTTTAACCATGTGCCTAACTTCAAGTACATGCAGAGGTGCTTTGCTGAATCAGAGCTTTAGTCACTCTAAGAGTATGTCTAGACTACGGGATTATTCCGATTTTACATAAACCAGTTTTGTAAAACAGATTGTATAAAGTCGAGTGCATGCGGCCACACTAAGCACATTAAGTCAGTGGTGTGCATCCATGTACCAAGGCTAGCGTCGATTTCTGGAGCGTTGCACAGTGGGTAACTATCCCATAGCTATCCCATAGTTCCCGCAGTCTCCCCCGCCCATTGGAATTCTGGGTTGAGATCCCAATGCATGATGGGGTAAAAACAGTGTTGTGGGTGATTCTGGGTAAATGTCGTCACTCAATCCTTCCTCCGTGAAAGCAATGGCAGACAATCATTTCGTGCCCTTTTTCCCTGGATTGCCCTGGCAGATGCCATAGCATGGCAACCATGGATCATGTTTTGCCTTTTGTCACTGTCACCGTATGTGTACTGGATGCTGCTGACAGAGGCGGTACTGCAGTGCTAAACAGCAGCATTCATTTGCCTTTGCAAAGTAGCAGAGATGGTTACCATCCCTATTGCCCTGTCTGCCATTGTAAATTAGTGATAAGATGACGGTTATCAATCATTTTGTACCATCTGCTGCTGTCATGGGTGCTCCTGGCTGGGCTCACTGAGGTCAGCCGGGGGCGCATGGACAAAAATGGAAATGACTCCCTTCTTTATGTTTTATCTAAAAATAGAGTCAATCCTGCCTAGAATATGGGGCAAGTCTACTAGAGAGCCAGAGAGCACAGCTGCTCCGGGTCAGAGCCCCAGAGATCTCGCAGAAATGATGAGCTGCATGCTATTCTAGGGGGTGCCCCTGCAACAACCCCACCCATTGCTTCCCTCCTCCCACACCGCTCCTGGGCTACCATGGCAGTGTCCCCCCATTTGTGTGATGAAGTAATAAAGAATGCAGGAATAAGGAACACTGACTTTTTAGCGAGATAAAATGACTGGGAGGCAACCTCCAGCTGCTATGATAGTCCAGGCAGGACATTAAAGGGTGGTGGGGGAGAGGAACACAGCTTTCCCCTGCTATGATAGTTCAGGGAGTACAGAATCTTTTCTTTAGACACGAAAGGGGAGAGGCTGATGGAGCTCAGGCTCCAGCTGCTATGACGAGGACAGTTACCAAGTATTTTGTATCATCTGCCAGGAATGACAGGGAGTCATTCCCATTTTTACCCAGGCACCCCCGGCCGACCTCACTGAGGCCAGCCAGGAGCACTTATGGGATGATGATGGTTTTCCACCATTTTGTATCGTCTGCCATCAGGAAAGGAAGGGGAGGAGATGCTGCTGTTCAGTGTCGCAGCACCGCGTCTACCAGCGGCATGCAGTAAACATACAGTGACACTGGAAAATGACAAGAAATTATTTTTTTCCCTTTTCTTTCACAGGGGATGGCGGGGGAGTAAATTGACGAGATATACCCTGAACCACCCCGGACAATGTTTTTGACTCTACAGGCACTGGGAGCTCAGCCAAGAATGCAAATGCTTTTCGGAGACTGCGGAGACTGTGGGATAGCTGGAGTCCTCAGTCCCCTCCTCCTCCCTCCATAAGCATCTATTTGATTCTTTGGCTTTCTGTTACACTTGTCACGCAGCACTGTGCTGTGGACTCTGTATCATAGCCTGGAGATTTTTTCAAATGCTTTGTCATTTCGTCTTCTGTAACGGAGCTCTGATAGAACTGATTTGTCTCCCCATACAGCGATCAGATCCAGTATCTCCCATACGGTCCATGCTGGAGCTGTTTTTGGATTTGGGACCTCATGGCCACCCGTGCTGATCAGAGCTCCATGCTGGGCAAACAGGAAATGAAATTCAAAAGTTCACAGGGCTTTTCCTGTCTACCTGGCCAGTGCATCTGAGTTCAGATTGCTTTCCAGAGCGGTCACAATGTTACACTGTGGGATACCACCCGGAGGCCAATACCATCAATTTGCGGCCACACTAACCCTAATCCAACATGGCAATACCGATTTCAGCGCTACTCCTCTTGTCGGGGAGGAGTACAGAAATCAGTTTAAAGAGCCCTTTATATTGATATAAAGGGCCTCATTGTGTGGACGGGTGCAGGGTTAAATTGGTTTAACGCTGCTAAATTCGGTTTAAACGCGTAGTGTAGACCAGGCCTAAAACACAGCTCATGTGAGGGAAAATAGCATCTATGAGCCTGAAAGGAACAGAAGAGATTTTCAAAGGCACAAAGGAGAATCAGGTGCCCAACTCATTTTTTTTCTTCTATCACTCTCTACTTTTCTACTTCCTTGTTCTTTGACTTGCTTCTTGATTCCCATTCTTTCACTCTGACTCTTCCTTCTGTTCCTTCTTGACTTTCTTTCACTCCTCTCCTTTTTTCCTCTCTCCCTCATTACCTTCCCAGGAGTATGGCACCTGATTTTCCCCTTTGTGCCTTTGAACATTTCCCCTGTAGTTAGTTAATTACATTGGAGTGTACTTAAGGCACAGTTCTGGTACTCAACATTTTATCAACCCCCTCAGGCCAAGTTTATCACTGGAATCGATAGATGTAATTCCATTGGAGGCAACGGAGCTTTACCTGCTCACTTCAGTGATGAATGTGGCCTACAGCCATGAAAATATCAGCTGTTAGAACGCAAGTTTGTTCTGTGAAAGTAATCAGTGTGTTGAATGTGGTTATCCCCAAGAGTTCCCAATACTAAGCTCCCATACAACATGCTGCAGAAAGAGTAGAGGCGACCTATTTTTTGAATACTATTCATCAGTTAAAACCTAGGTTGTCTTCTCTTCCACTCACCAAGCACACTTGCTCCAAAGCTTTGAGGGTCCGTTTTGTTCACAAGACATGTTTTCTTTTGAAATCTGTGCAGGATCTTTTTACCTGCTGTTTGTAGATTTTGAATTGAGAGTAATCACCTACATTTTGTAAAGTTTGCCTTACCAATAGTGTGCCAGTTTTGGTGAAGCATGTTTGACCCCTTTCTGTAAATTAGCCCTATATGCCTGTCTAACATAAAATGTGCAATAATTACTTTAGTCCCTTCCTTGGTGATGTAGTCCAGTTGTTCTCAACTAGGGGTACACGTACCCGTTGGGGTATGCAGAGGTCTTCCACAGGGTACATCAACTCATCTAGATATTTGCATAGTTTTACAACAGACTCCATAAAAAGCACTACATACAATCATTTGTTTATACTGTTCTATATACTATACACTGTAATGTAAGTACAATATTTATATTCCAATTGATTTATTTTATAATTATAAGGTAAAAATGAGAAAGTGAGCAATTTTTCAGTAACAGTGGGCTGTGTTGCTTTTGTATTTTTATGTCTGATTTTATAAGCAAGTCATTTTTAAGTGAAAGGGATACAGTAGTCTGGAAAGGTTGAGAACTGCTGATATAGTACATGGCAATGTACTTCTGCTTATATATTTTTAAACATTCCTTTTGAATATTTTAGTCAATTCTTTGAGAAAAATTCTGCCCCAGATTCATGTGCAGAACTCCTGTGGAGGTAATTGTTCACACATCAAAGACAGAATTTGGCCCTTTTTTCATGAGAAATGTTTTCTTTTACAATGATGTGCTATTGTGACACATACACTGCTCTACCCAGGAGCTATGTCATGAGACACTGAGACACATCTCAAGTGGCTATCTTGGAGTGTGACATTTAAAATAAAATGGCTCTATGGGGGTACGCCACAGTGAAAACAACATCAATATGTGGTCTTGCAGTAACAAATGCTTTTGCATTTGAATATTTTGTAAGCCATATTATTATAGCATTCAGTCACTTCCTTCACGCTACTATAAAAATCATGTAAAGTGTACATTAGTAATAGGCTATGACATAAAGGAAATACTTGAAGCCTCAAGGAGAACTTTGCCAAAAAAATCTGTTTACAGACCATTCTGCCAGTGTAGCTCAATTTTTCAATCTTTCTGTTTTTTATTACTAGGGACATTTGCATAGAAATGAGCTTTTCTGGCTTATGGATATCATCATTGTTTTGCAAAGTAGTAATGTTCCAGTTCTGTTACAGAAGCCTAATTTAGTAAAGTGTGTAGTATAAGAAGGAACACCTAAGGGCGAGGAATATATTTTGATTCCAGATTGTTTTTAAATGATTGAGTGTGATGATGAGGGTTTGGGAGCATCTTCTTCCACTGAGAATCTGGGTGTTGTGCACTCTTTTGAGAGGCTATCGCAGAATGTTTTTATAATATAATTTTAAGGCAGCCTGGTAGTGCCAAAGTCCTGCATGATATGTGAACATGAGGCAAAGGAATAGTTTAGTTACATAACAAGCAATGGATGAAAACCCAGGTCCTGATTCAGCAAATCACTTAAGCGCTTGAGTAGTTCTGTCAACTTCAGTGGGAATACTCATATGCTTAAAGTTAAACATCTGCTAAGCGCTTCGCTGAATTGGGACCCCACTGAGGTTACGTAGCTCTTCCCTTATAGTCTGTAAGGAAAATCCTTCCCATCTTATACGCATGAGGTAAGGTGAGCCGGTTTTATCCCTGCATCTGTGCCTATCAGTGGCAAAGAAAATAAGTAAGACTATGCTAAAAATTTTGGAGAAACATATCTGGTAATAATGGGCCAAATTCTGTCCAGTCCCTACATGGATGTGCAAAGGGGAAATGGGAAACAAGGAGCTCATCCCACACACTGTATAGGAACTGGCCAGAATTGATATAAGAGGTGCATAGTACTTCTTTCTTCCTTGCACCCCAGTGGATATAGGTGCCTGTAAAAGGGCAGGAAGGGGCTGGGTCATGTTTCCACCCTTACTCCATGTTGGCCAGAGTATATACTCTGGTGCAGTGAGCACATCACTGTGTATGTGTTCTCTGGTACTCCTTAAGAGGAATTCTGGCTGATTTCATTAATAATTTGCCCATCCTCAGTACCTCCAACACTCCTTCAGGTGAAAGAAGAATCTGGCTCAGTATTATTTACATTATCATGTTCACAGGTTTTTACAGTTCAGTGGCCCCTTCTGTATCCTCAGCACCATCACCTTCTTTGGGTAAAATGACCTTAATTATTGCACTTTCTGGAACATACAAGAGAAACAAAACAAAGCAAAAAAAAAATTTGCAAACAGAAATTTCCTGTTTAATCCTTCATAATCTATTTCTTTAGAAATGTAAACTGATTCCCATCACCAATCACTTCCATGTGTAATAAATATAATGTACGCATCTGATATTACAGCCATATTTAACCTGTGCTTGTCTAATCACCTTAATCACAGTTTGCTGGTGATCTCTGCTTATTACATTATACAATAGGGCCCCAATCCTGAGAAGCTATATGCACATGCTTAAAGTTATGCATATGTATAGGTATTTGCAGGATCACAGCCTTGGAAGATAGTCCTGTGTCTCTTGAAGTCATTGGCAGAACTCCCATTGTCTTCAGTGGAACAGAATTGGGCTCTGCCCTTCTTACAAGTCACAAAAGACACGAGTTATCTCAAGAGGTCTCATGCAGCTTCTGGGAAGAGAAAAGGTAAAGGAAGTAAACAGTGTTGTAAATTTGACAAGGAAAGGAATGCTGAAGAGATTCACCTTTAATTTAGCAGCCGAAATATTCAAAGCCCATTTTATTATTTATTAGTAAGGGGGCTGAATTTTAAAATACATTAGAAAGAAGAGAAGAAAATATTTTTCTTTTGTGTTTTTCCCCTACTCTGCTACAGAATTGAATTTTCAGTGTCTTATTGAAAGATTTGGGAAAAAATCTATGCCAGATCATTCAAAGCCCAGATAGAATTATTCAGACTTAAAAAAATACAATCCCAGATAGTGTTGCCTTTTTAAAAGATAGTTCACTGTTGTTTTATTCCTCTGACAATGTACATAAAGATATAATTTTCTTTTTAAAAATTAGGGTGTAAATAATTAATGAAGTTGGGGCTTTAATTTCCCACCATGGATTCCAAGACATAATTCTGATAAATTTAGTTTCTAAAAATACATTTGTTTCATTTTTACTTTCTCTTCCAGCTTTCCTAAAGGCAATAAAATCTTCCTATTTGAATTGGAATTTAATAAATCTTAACGGTATTTCTTGGGCATGACTTAAGTTCTGGGAATGAAATGTTACAAAAATAAAGTCTAAAGCTTTTTTCCTATTCCATAAAAATAGTGTTGCATCTGTGTTTCATTCGAGATGTTTCTCTCTGGATATCACATATTCTTTTATTTTGCCGTTGTGTGTGCCACACACAAAAAAAGAACTAAAGGAGCAACTTTTCTTAAGGGATGAAATTCACACCTCCCTGAATAAAGCAAGCATTAATCATCTGTAGGCCTGGTCCAAAGCCCACTAAAGTCAGTTGAAAGAGTCCCATTAACTTTAGTAGTCTTTGGATTAGATTGTATGTGTGGTGAACTCTGCAGGGATTGGAGAAGGCGGAATTTACTCCATGAGCCCAGTTGGCCAGCTGTGGGAACTGTAAGCTGGAGTTGTTGCCACAGCCTCTATGGAAATGGGTTCAGTCAGAGTTGATACAGGCCTTGTCTACACTATGGGGATAAATTGACCTAAATTACACTACTTCAGCAACGTGAATAATGTAGCTGGAGTCGACATAGTTTGGGTCGACTGACTGTGGTGTCTACACCATGCTGGATTGACGGGAAACACTCTCCTGTCGACTTACCTTACTATTCTCGTTCTGGTGGAGTAACGGAGTTGACCGGAGAGCGCTCTGCAGTTGATATAGCAGGTCTTCACTAGACCTTCTAAATCGACCCCTATTGCATCGATCTCAGCAGCATCGATCCCTGGTAAGTGTAAGCATGGCCACAAACTATCCTTCAGCAGTATACAATGGATGTGCCTCTCCCTGTTCCAAGGTCATCTCCTCCTGCAGAGGTACCATGCTGTTGAAGTGGTGCAATGGGCCTTGCATGAGTGTTCAGTATTGGGGGGAATTTCATCCATAGAGCCAGATCCTGCTTCCACTGAAATGGGTGACAATATTACCGTTAACTCCAGTGGGTACAGGTTCAGGACCAAAGTGGCCATCCTTTTATACTATAGTATTCTAAGAATCTTTATCAAATTCTGGTCAGTGATGCTAGCACTCTTAGCAAGAAATATAAAGAGAACTAGAATTGATGTCATCAGTAGAACTTATTTTGCTCTTATGTCATTGCTGTGCTTTAGGTGGCCACTCATCATCGTGGTCCATTGATATGAACAGAATTAAAAGTTATTGGGGCTCTTCCAATGCAATGTATCTTTGGCTCTCTGTTAAAAGAGGAGAGCTCTTTGACCACATAATGCTTGTTCCTTGTTTGAGTAACTTGTTCCCTATAAGGCACCTCTATGCAAATTGGGTTTCTTTCCTCAGAGGGCTTGTCTGGATTTTTGCATTTGTTGGTTCATATTTTCTTTTGACAGCCATTAGTAGATGGCAATATAGTTTTTGCTAGTGATTCACTAATGGAGCACTTAGAGAATGTACAATATTCAGTAGAAAAATTCTTGTATTTGAGAACAAGCCTTAGCAATTTTATATAAGCTGTTGGATCTGTTTCTAGAGTATTTGTTTCCACCGTGAAGGAAAGAATGTTATTCTGTGGCCTTAGCCTTTCCAGAGCTGTGAGAGATACTTTGAGTCAATAGCACATAGTCTGACATGAACTATGCCACATTTTGGCTTATGACTCCTTTGGTGTATTAGAGATTGCATACATATACACATACAGCACTACTCAACTGGAGTTGTGTCTTATCGTTTTCAGGAAGTTTGATTTCCAAGTCTAACTTCCGCTTTTCTAGGTACTTAACTTTTCCAACTCAGCCAAATATTTTTGAATTGTTGGTAGTCTATTCCTTTTAATTATAATAATCACAAACACGCATTTATTTTCATTTTTTGTTCATTTATTTTGTCTTTTGTTTTCAGTTTTTAGTTTTAATAATTCTTTCAACCACTACACTTCTCAAAGAAAAGCAACCATGTGTTTTGACATTTAAGACTAAACAATAGTTGTTCTATCACTAATGCACAGGAAGAGGGAGCAGGTAGTCTTCCTCTCTGTGTGTGGGTGGATGCATGTGAGAAAGAGATTTATCTAGCACAGAGGTGGGCAAACTATGGCCCAGAGGCCACATCTTGCCCTTCACATGTTTTAATCCGGTCCTCGAGCTCCTGCCGAGGTGTGGGGTCTGGAGCTTGCCCCGCTCCAGCCATAGAACAGGGTCGGGGGCTTGTCCCACTCCACGTGTGCCATGGTTCTGCGTGGCTCCCAGAAGCAGCTGCATATCCCCCCTCTGGCTCTTATGCACAGAGACAGCCAAGGGGCTCCGCACTCTGCCCCCACTCCAAGTGCCACCCCCACAGCTCCTATTGGGTGGGAACCACAGCCAATGGGAGCTGCAAGTGCAGCGCCTGCAGATGGAACAGGGCGCAGAGCCACGTGGCCGCACCACCATGTAGGAGCTGGAGGAGGGACATGCCGCTGCTTCTGGGAGCTCCTTCAAGTAAGTGCCGCCCAGAGCCTGCACCCTGACCCCCTTCTGCACCCCAACCCCCTGCCCCAGCCCTGATCCCCCTCCCTCCTCTGAACCCCTCAATCCCAGCCCGAAACACCCTCCTGCACCTCCAACCCCTTATCCTCACTCCCCCCCAGAGCCCTCACTCCCCCCCCACACACCCCAACCCCCAATTTCATGAGCATTCATGGCCCACCATACAATTTCCATACCTAGATGTGGCCCTCAGCCAAAAAGTTTGCCCACCCCGATCTAGTACTTGCAACAATTCTCTGCAACACACAGGTTTGTAACGTTCCTGTCTGCCTCAGCACACTAGTGCGGGAGACAGCCATAAACTGGCTGTTTGTGTTCCAGGACTGAGTGAGGTATTCTTGTCTATGCAATCTCAGGCATATACTACCACAGATGAAGCATAACTGAACCCCGTTCACACTGTGCATCAGCAACTGTCAGGTCTCTGACCTAAGCATTATGGAAGTTTTATTGATTACACAGATAAAATGCCACCTTCCATGTCACTCATCCACTTAATATTCTCCCCACAAGCTTGTGCTCATCTGCCTCACAGGGCTGTACTTAAGGGCCTAGTCTTGCCACCCCTTTAATTAGTGCTCACTCATGTGGATAACATTGCAGATAATTATCAGAGCTATGTGTAATGTTCTCAGTGAAATCTAAAATCATATAAAACTTGCCTGATTTAGGGGATTGTTACAATCTTGAAACATGGAACAGGTTCATTGAAAGCTTCAGGAGGACTGTGAACCTCTCACATGCACCTTACCTGACATGATTTGATTTGGCACTGGAGCTATGGCACATCCACTGTGGATGCAGACATAAGGAAAACTTGGTGGGTTTTAATCTGAGGTTTTGGATTCCTCCAAATACTAAGTTCAAAAATGTAAATGAAGGTTGCAAATTGAAAGCAAATAAAATGTTCAAACAAACCCTGTGAAGCAAAAACACAGAATCTGACATAGCTCTAGAAATGAGCTGGTGGAAATATGTGAAGCCAAATGTTTTCAGAAGCTGATATAAATAAACAGGACTTCAAACATTTACCAAACAAACACTAGTCAAGAGCATTCTGGGAGGCACTTAAACCTACCTACCTAAGCTGTCAAAAGTGGGTTATTGCTAGAGTTATGTAGAGTGGTAGCAATTTTATTGGAAGCAGTACATGCCAATCTGTCCTCCCCACTTTTCTTTGGCTGGGGGTTCGGAAGGAGCTCAACTCCCTTCCTCGGCTGTTAGAGATGTTGCTCCTTTTTTGTTGTGCTCTCATCGCTTTCCTGGCTTCTGACTCAGAAGGTGTTTTTTAACAGTAATGAGGGACCAGGAATACCAAGGACCAAAAACAACAAAAAGAGCATCATCTAAAACAAGACAAAGGTGATTACACTAAGTGCAACACTGTCACCCTCACAGCTATAGATACAGTGTCTGGGTCACTGATCAAGTAAGCACAACAATGTGGAACATTTCAAAAAGTGGAAATTCCATTACAGGTTCAATTTCCTTTCCAGGCAGCTCCTGGAAAACTCTAATTTCATGAGATTGCAACAGGAGAACTGAGGAGGGGAGGGGCGGGGCAGAGTAAAGAATAGAAAATAGAGAGAGAAAAGGCACAACAAACTAAACTGAGAGGCTGGGGTTCAAATACCTTTGTAGCACCTAGCTCAAACAAGTAGGAGGGCAAAGTCAATAACTAGAAGCCTGGGGCACTGTCCTGATCAAAGTACTTTAAAATGAAAAGCTGTCATTTCTGATATTGCAGTGTTAATAGCATTTTTCTGTGTCACTTTTGTTTTAAATTAACTGTATTGGCAGTTTTTCAAATGGCAGTAAAAGCATTTAATTTCTTTACTGTTGGACTGATTGCCTCAGGGTTTCAAGGCCATGATCTGGATCTGTTCACTTTTAAAATTCAAGTTCAAACACAGATCAGATCTAGACTGATCAAAATGTAGTTGCTTGGCCATTATCAGGTTATAGCCTGAAACCATTTCCCATTCTGCAAAACATGCTAATTTTATTGTTCTGTTGTCTCTCCCCTCCCCCTTATCTGCTTTATCTGCCTTTCACATGATGTCATAAACCTACTGATGAGCTCTTCAGGACAGGGACCTTCTTCTTGGACTTGCTCACTTGTGCCCCGATCCTTGACTGGGACACCTAAGCACTACTGTAGTACAAACTGATGATAATGTTATCCTATGTGAAATGATTTAGGGATGTCAGGTGCTTTTCTGCACCAGAGTTGCAGTCAGGACAGAAAGTCCAAGACTGAATGGATGAGCTTTTCAAACTACAATGACCTTTGTACCCTGGAGGTGATTCCATAGCTGAGGCATGATGCTGGGAAGCTGGGGGCATGCATGCGCTGACACGCTCTACTGTTCTACTGAGAGATGACTTCAGTTCCAAGGTCACTTCAGCAGTTTCCACAAGCACTGAATTCATTTCCTGTTTTGTTACAAGAAATAAAATCAACAGAAAGACCTTTCCATGTGTGTCCTGAATGCTCTGAGCGGGACATCCTGCATCATCCTCTGTGGGTGCAGAGGGCAGAGTTGTAGAGGAACTGCGATGCTTCTCTATTGTTCAGTGGATGGGGAAGGGAGGGAGCACGCATCCCCTTCGTGGTGTTTTTCAAGCATCCCAGGGGCTTGCTGTTGTCAGGTGAGGGGATTTTGGAACTGGCTAGAGCAGGCCTGCACAACGTGCAGCCGGCCCGCAGAGCCTCACTGTGCGGCCCGCTCTGCGGGCAGCCCAGAGCCCTTTAAATCTCAGCCACGGCCGGGAATCAGAGGGCTCTGGGCTGCCCGCAGGGGCAGAGGCAGGGGCAGGGAGCCCAGAGCCCTTTAAATCTCAGCTGCTGCCAGGAATCAAAGGGCTCTGGGCTCCCCACAGTGACCAGCAGCCCAGAGCTCTTTGAATCCCCACCCACGGCTGCTGATTGCCCCCCCCTGGACCCCTGCCCCAACTGCCCCCCAGGACCGCCATCCCCTATCTAAGCGCGGCTGGTCATTGTCCCCTGATACCCTTCTCCTGGGACCCCTGCCCCTAACTGCCCCCCAGGACCCCACCTCCTATCTAAATGCTGCTGCTCCTTGTCCCCCGGTTGCCCCGTCCCGAGACCCCTGGCCCTTGTGACCCCAGCCCCTATCTAAGCTTCCTTTCTCCTTGTACCCAACTGCCCTCTCCTGAGACCCCCCCCCAGCTTCCCTCCCAGGACCCCACCCCTTACCTGTCCCCTGATAAACCCCTGGAACTCCCATGCCTATCCAACTGCTGCCTGTCCCCTGACTGCCCCCCTGAACCTCCGCCCCATTCAACTCCCCCTGCTCCCTGTCCCTTGACTGCCCCCTGTAACCCCCTACCCCTTCTCCAACCCCCAGCCTCCTTACCATGCCACTCAGACCAGCATGTCTGGCTCCACGCAGCTCCAGACAGTTGCTGCCATGCTCCCCTGCAGCGCCCACAGCCCGCCCCCCACCCTCCAGGCACCTGCCTTCCAGATTTGAACATCTCAAAATTCAGGAGTGCTCAAGCTCTGTTTGTGCTGCTTTTACTTCATTTCTCCCAAATCAAATATACTGATCCACTGTAACTTACTGTAGAAAAAGTAGGATAAAATTGAGCAAGAAATGCTTCCCAGTGGTTATTAGGACTGGAATTGCTATTTTCAACAGCCATTGCCTTTTGTTTGTTTAAAAGGAAGACAGTGGTATTGCATTGGCCAATTCCCCATGGAAAGAAAGAGTGAAACAAAAGAATAATAAAGGCACCTCAACTTTTCCTCATTTATGTAGGACAGTCTTATTATATGCATCCAGATATCCTCTAATGACACAAGCTGAAAATTGTTCCACTTTACTGCTGCTCTGTAACCATATGGGAACCAATCCTGTCTGTGTTCTGTGCACATCCAAAATTCCTGCTGAATGACCCACCCTGAGAGCGAGTTACCAGTGACCCAGGGCTGGGGCGGCAGCTGATGGGGGGGGGGGCACTGGTGGGGCGGAGCCCAGGGCTGGGGCGGCAGGGGGTGTGTGTGGGTGGGTGGGGGGAGAGCCCAGGACTGGGGCAGCAGGAGGGTACAGGGGGGAGCCCAGGGCTGGGATGGGGGGGCAGCCAAATTTTTTTTTGCTTGGGGCAACAAAAAACCTAGAGCCGACCCTGCCGGATTCCCCCAGCCGCCGGAACCCCGGGCCCTTTAATTTGACTCTGAGGGCTCCCAGCCACCTCTTCAGCTGGGAACCCCTGGTTGATTTAAAATAAAGTATCACCTCCCCACCCCCAACCTTCCTTTTTGGCCCACAGCTGTTTTGGTGGGGCAGCGCTGGGGAAGGAGGGCTTGTTTCCGCAGGGTTGGACGGCCCTGGGGCAGGGTGTTTCTGCGGGGCTGGGAGGTTTCAGCCCTCAGCTGTTTTCTTTGGAGTAATGTGGCCCTCGCCGCTTTACGAGTTGTGCAGGCCTGGGCTAGAGGATCCACAACTATACAAATCATTCTGCCCTTTCTCCCTATTGGGGGTGGGCCCATGGATCTTACAGACTTCTCCAGTGTAGCTTATTTGGAGCACTCTGTTGCCACTTTGTAACATTCCATTCTTATATCCCCTGGCTGAGTTCTCCACTGCCCAGACAAACTACTCAGCTTAGGCACCAGGGAGAGGAGTGTGCGAATGTGCATAAAGAAACTAAGTACACCGAGTTCACATGTTTCTGGAAAGATAACTTGTCTGAAAAGTCCATCCAAGGATTATGCCGAAACCAGAACAAATTGTAATTATGTATCCCTGTTATGTTTCAGTGTTTATGATTTCCCTCTCAGGTCCTATTTAAATATTCCTGACTACACTTCACTGGACGTGCAACTTTGTAACAAACTTGTAGGCTGTAACCTACTGTTCATGCATCCAAAATATGAAAAGAAAAAAAAATATTGTTCTTAGTCCCGTGTAGTGTTATGTCTGTCCTAAGCTGCCAACAGAGAAGCGGGAATGAAGGTTAGGGTTTGCAGTGTACTGTATGCCCAAAGGGCTGTATTTTTGCTTTTTCACAATGCTTATACTTCTGAAAATACTTTGTGGGCTGAACTGTTCAAAAAAAAAAAACTCACCTTGTCAGTATCAGAGGGAAAAATCAATTTGGAGGGAATCAAACAGAAGCAACATATTTAGATACATGATCTGATCTCAGTAAAACAGAATTAATGAAGTAACAGTTGAAATGCTAAAGTAGCTGTTGGTATACTTTTAAAAGGTTGATAAAATAAGGAAGTGAGTAGGAGTTTTGCCTAAGTAAAAACTGCAGAATAAGGCCTCAAACGCAAAACCAGTCCTACTTCAGTTGCTGTTCTCTATGCCACTTATTACATTAAACACTGGTGAAGGAACAAAATGGACACCGTGTAGAATCAAGCATGTGGGTTTATTATGCACTGTGCTGGTGGAGTGTCACTTTGTTTATTAGGCTCAGAGACACGACCAAACAATTGATTACAAAGGATTATATGGATTTTTCATGGGTGGAGAGAAGTGACGAGGTGGATGGTCCCAAGCCCCTGGATAGGTCTAGCAGCAAGACGAGATAAGCATAGTAGCCAATAATCAAAAGAATGCATAATGTCTCCACCCATGGTTTCAGGTTAACAAGTAACATGCAATTAGTACACAAGTGTTTTTCTTTAAACAATGTATAAAGTGTATTAGTATAAAATATATATGTTGAATTTTGATTTGGGGTCCATAGGAATGAGGTAGCCCTTCTGATTATCCAACAGGTACATTCCCGGGGTTTAAAACAAAAAGACCTTTGAAAAGTGTTTGGCAATAGAGATTTTCATTTGTGTTTCTTAAGGCGGACATTGGTATCTGTGAGAAGCAGGAGAAGGATGTCATATCTTCTACTGACATGTTTGAACCTCTTCCATAAACTCAAGTTTGGTGTGTGGGGAGAGCATGGCAACCTCCTTTGCCAGAGGGGTGAACACAAACATAATGGGCTCCTTTCATTCCTTTGGTCTGTTTGCAGCTTCAGATAAAAGTGCCAATTATAGCTCCCCATCTGGCATTTTGCTGACCAATTTTATCTTAGTAAAAAGCAAGGTTGTCTCTTATTTTTTCTTTTAGCTAAGATTGTTCACTGTTTACTGGGCCTCTGGCCTCTTGACCAAACTCTGGCCTGTAAAAAGAACTGACATAACCTGTATCAGGTTTTGGCCCTGCAACCAGGTACTAGCTAGCCAAACAATTTCACTGAGTCCTAGGTTTGGCAGTTTTCCGACTTTATGCAGCCCAGGTTACACAGGCTTTTATTAAGGGGTTCCAGGGTTATGATCACATTGTGGTGGAAAGTCTGCCCAGAAGCAACAAGCCCTGGGAAGCCAGAGGATGTATTGAAATCAATCAGTCTAACGTAAGCTTTGCCAATGGAACTCCTATAGCAGGGGTCGGGGGTCGTGAGCTTATTACATGGGGGGGTCACCAGCTGTCAGCCTCCACCCCAAATCCTGCTTTGCCTCCAGCATCTATAATGGTGTTAAATATATTAAAGAGTGTTTTTAATTTATAAGGGGGGGGTTGCACTCAGAGACTTGCTATGTGAAAGGGGTCACCAGGACAAAAGTTTGAGAACCACTGTCCTGTAGTGTCCCAGCCATAAATTAAAGCTTCCCACCCTGGCAAAATTCCTGCAGGATAGTAATAGTAGAGTAGTTTGCCTTCCATGGGAAGGTAAATCCCTTTCAGGTACAACTGCCCCTGCTGGGATGGAGGGGAGGTGCACTTTGAACACCCACAGTTCAAAAGGCATGAATCTGCCCTCTGTGTGAGGAAAAAGTGCACATGAACCTGCTGGAATTTTGCTGCAGACCTTACATGCATGTTAGGCCGAATAAATTCAGTGGAAGTTCTGCTTATATAAACACAGCAAAATCAGACTTAATTAAAGGTCTAAAGAGTTCATTTTCCAAACATACCATATGCCGGAACAGAGGATCAAAGAGCATAGAATATTATTTTTTATAAAAGCATCTCAGAGAGTGACTTTTTTTTAATCCTGTAACTTCGTTTTTTAACACACTAGGGAAAATCCTTTAAGAGCTATATAGTACTAGTAGTAGTATTCCAAAATTTGTGGTACATGTACCATTACTGATGTACAGTATTTATAAAAATTCAAAGTCAACAAACCACTGGTGCCAACAACTGGCAACAAATTAACTGGAAAACTAAAAAAAGTACAGAAAATTGAGGCTTGATAGATCAGATGCATGAAATGAGGATTGTGAAAGCAGTACCCCCTTACTGTACTGAAACATAGTAAAATACAATGAGGATGCTGGCTGTCATATGTCTTTTAAGAACAATATTTCTTAAACCCTGTTAGGCTGGATTTCTGTAAATTTCCCGGACTAAACTACCCCAATATAAGGAGTTTTATGCTCATATAACTTTGTCCATACTAAAGGCTTATACTACTATATTGTGTTCTAAACTGATATAACCATGTGTGTCACATAGTGAGCTGACCCTTTAAGAGTATTGGGCTCAGCCCACCTCTGCAGGTGAAGGGAATAAGTCCAGGCAGCAAGGGATGGGAGCATGTGACTCAGAAGCAGACCTGCTGGGAAATATAAGGGCAGCCTGAGGTCAGGGAAAGATTTAAAGGAGCCAGGATGACTGCATGAGCTGCTCCATGTAGAAAGGTCTTTCTTAGGTCCATGGCAGAGAAACTGGTAAGTGCAATTCTGCAGAGAGCAGCAGCCAGCTAGGAAGGTTGGAGTGCAGGGAGCAAGCCTGCTGGAGCAAAGTCTCAGCAGGGACAGGACTAAGAATCATGCACTAAGGGCTGTGGGACAGCTGGGAAGACTGGGTGGAATTTCTTGTATTTCTTCTGAACTTTGCATCAATAAACCAGACCCCACCTCCCACCCCCAAAGTGGGGTGTTATTTGATGCATGAAATCCTATATTGAGTCACTGGGGAGTCCGAGAGGCAGAAAGTGAGGCAGCAAATGGGTCTGAAGCCAGCCTGGCTAAATCCCTACTACATAGCACTAGAAAAACTCTGTGTAGATTAGCTCTTTAAATTTCAGGAAAACCTCTGCTGGCGTGCTGGAGAAGTCACTGAAGGCCGCTGTCCATGCGCTCTACGTGGACACCCTGAGGAAAAAACCCGACCAGGGCAAGGCCTTCGAGGTGACCAGCAAGTGGGACTCCAGCAACCACTTTCTCCCCACGGGCAGCTTCACCCGTTTCGCCGACTGGTGGTTCATACACCGCGCCCAATTGAACTGCGTCCCGCTCAATGGAGCCGTCCACCACGGGAACCATGACAAGCGCTGCAGGAAGTGCGGGTACGCCCTGGAGACCTTGCCCCATGTCCTGTGCAGCTGCAAGCCCCATGCCAGAGCCTGGCAGCTGCACCACAACACCGTCCAGGACTGGCTGGTGAAGGCCATTGCCCCACACCTGGGTGAGATCGCAGTCAACCGCACCATCCCCGACACCAACAGCCTGCTGCGCCCGGACATCGTCGTCACGGACGAGGAGCGGAAAAAGATCACCCTTGTCGACGTGACGATCCCATTCGAGAATAGGACCCCGGCCTTCCGCGAAGCCCAAGCCCGTAAACTCGAAAAATATGCCCCTTGGCTGACACCCTGCGGGCAAAGGGCTATGAGGTTTACACTGACGCTTTGATCGTCGGGGCCCTGGGTGCCTGGGACCTCTGTAATGAATGTGTACTCAGGGCCTGTGGGGTGGGCCGTCGCTATGCGCGGCTCATGAGACGTTTGATGGTCTCGGACACTATCCGGTGGTCTACGGACATTTACACGGAGCACATCACCGGCCACCGCCAATACCAGGAGTGAGCTGGCATGGCTTCGTGCACGCACGGGGGGGAGGAGACCCATAAACCCCCCCTACTGAACCATATCCCCTGAGCCCTAAACCCACCGAACTGGATTCCACCATATGAGGGTCATCCTGTCCCCATTACCCGGCCCGCTTACTTATACCCATGACTGCGTGTAACCCACTGTATGAGCGATGTACCCTCACTGCTTCCTTACTGCTTCTTGATCCCACCCACTGTACACTCCGCATTGGGGACATTGCAGACTGTATATATTATGTGCTAACCAATTTCCAAATACCAGCGTTCCCCTATACTCTGTATGTTACCCCCAATGACCAATAACTGACGCTTCAAACTCTTTGTATCATCTTTATTTAAATATTCTCTAATAAACTTTTAAATTTGTTTCATTAATCAAGGTTGAAATTCACTTCATTTGCATAAATTCTAAGTTATCAAGTCACTGCAGGGGCAGGAAGTCAAGTAGGTGAAATCTACCCCCCTCAGTGTAAAATATGGGTGTGGAGCTGTAGTACAGTCACTGCCCTGTCCTCAGTAGTCACTACTCCAGCCGACGAGTTGGAGCAGTGGTGCCCAAACTTTTCCAGTCATGCCCCCCTTACCAGTCTCAGAATTGAATGCACCAGCGCAGACATTAGGGTGGCAATACCCCAGCCAGCAGCTGCTGCGCTCCAGCCGCCCAGCAATGAAGGCAGCGCCACTGCCAGTAACAATGCAGTAGTAATGGGGGACAGTGCTGTTGCTGGTGGTGGTGCTGCCTTCAGCATTGGGCAGCCAGAGAATGGCAGCTGCTGACTGGGGCATTCATGTTCTTTGCAATGTAGGAGGACACTTTTTTTTTTTTTAATCCCGCTCCCATCCCACAATACCCAATCTTTTTTCTTTTTTTAATCTCACTTCCGTTATTATGGCAATAGCTCCTGAGGGACCCAGAGGATCCCAATTTCTTCATGCCCCCACCCAAGAACCTCTTGTGCCTCTCCCCCATTTACACACCAGTGAGTTAGAGTAGTAGCTGCTGCCCCTCTGCCATTTGTGCAGGGCATTAAGGCCATTGCATTCACCAGTTGTGTGGCCATTTTCCCTCTCATCCACCCATTAACACCCTCTGTGACAGCCTATGTAGGATAGTTAGCGAGACCTCCTATGTGGTGAATGTGAGGTTCAGAGGCTTCTTGGATCACTGTTTATTGGCAGCCTCCCTGTGCAGCCCAGCAGAAGATCTGAAGAGATTCTGTGGGCCTTGCAACAGCAGAAATGTTGACTGGTAAAATAGAAATGTGGTGTTAGTGATGGGGGAAGAAAACTTGTCTTTTGAATATTTTATTGTTACCCCAAGGATGCCCTTTGGAATTTCACTTTTTACAAAAAAAAATCTTTTCTTCTTCCCCTTTACATTTCTGTATACTCTTTTTCCATCGCTATTTCTATGGCTATATTTTTTCCCTCTAGGCATATCTTTTCTATGAAGAACCTTGCATAAGGTTTCCTTTAAACTGTTGTACTTCAAAGTTTTCTTTTTCCTTCATATCTTCCTAGTTGCTATGTGATTCTGCTGTGCAGTTTCTAGGTCTTCCTTTGCTTTGCTGTCCTTTTTCTCTAAAGACACTCCCCGTTGAAGAAACTTGCAGTGGTGATAGCATGAAAAATATCATCTGTATCCTCTTAGTACTGAGTGAAAGAGAGAGAGAGAGCATGCATTTTATAATATAAAAGTTGATGAATTTCTTTATAGGGTGTTTAATTGAACAGGAACGTGAAAATAGCATTGACAAAATTTGGCCACATCAGAAGGGTAAATATATTTATGATTTTGCTTTTTACATTGTAGCCGTACCAAAGGTTATTTTTACATCATGTCCACAGAACAGTCATTCCAACATTCTAGTCATGTCAGGACTTGATTCTGAGAGTTTTAGCCTTTTGGAGCCTGATTTTCAGAAGTGCAGAGCACTCAGAGCTCCAGCTGAAGTCAGTGGGAGCTGTGGTGCACACCTCTTAACAGCATGTTCTTAATGTTCAGCTGATTAGCAGATAGCACTTTAATGCTGTAACACTCTCTTCAAAATCCTCTTAATCTTTTTTTTTTTTTAACAAATGAAGTACTTGGCTCGCATAACAATGTAAAATGCATGACCCATGGATCCGATTCAGCGGGCTTTGGATCAGCCCCTACTTGAACAGAAAAGCCATTTGAGTTTAGGCAGCTCCTTCTCCATGTCTCATGCTGTCATTAACAAACTGTCTAAAAGCTAATCACTAAACACCACTTTAATGCAAAATCTGACTTCATAAATAGAAACAAAAATGTTTAGCTATCTAGGCAATTTTTTTGGACTCATGACCTTAGTATCTAAGGCCAGGTCTATGTTTAAAAGTTTAGCTGGCAGGGCCATTTTGTTCTTTTGGGTTTTTGAGAACCTAGCTTGCTGGTAAAAGTCCTAGTAGTACTAGCAAAGTACTTTTGGTATAGCTTAGGTTACACTGGTTCAGTAAGAAAGCTATGTTTGCAGAAGCACTTATTTTTTTTGCAAGTACAGTAACTCCTCACTTAACATTCTCCTGCTTAACGTTGTTTCAAAGTTACATTGCTGCTCAATTAGGGAACATGCTTGTTTAAAGTTGTGCAGTGCACCCTTATAACGTCATTTGGCTGCCTGCTCTGTCCAGTGCTTGTAATATTCTGTGGAAAAGCAACGACTTTACAAGGGAGCATTGCACAAGTTCCTCTTTTCCGCCTCCTCCCGCTCCCTCCCAGTGCTTCATCCACAGTTGTTTGGTGGTACTTAGGACTTTCGGGGGGGAGGGGGAGGAGCAGGGATACGGCTGCTCCAGAGAGGAAGTGGAGTGGAGGTGGGAAGAGGTGGGCCTGGAGTGGAGCGGGGACAGGAAGAGGCGGGCCTGGAGCATTCCCAACAAAGTCGGTGCCTGTTCTTTTCCGGGGAAGCTGCCTGTGACGAACTGGAAAAGTTCTTAATGTTTTCTCTGAATACTGTATTGGTGCCTCAGTGTCCCCATGGCAGTTCTTAAGTATCTGGCAGAGCAAAGGACCAGTGCACCTAAATGCCTGACACTCTGTCTCCTAGCAACTGATAGCCTGGGCCCCTCCCCTGCAAAGGTGCCAGCTGAAGGTGTTGGAGACAAAGGAATCAGGTGACCTCCTGGCCCGGGAAAGGGGCTGAGAAAAGAGGAGGGGCTGGGAGGGGTTGTTAGTCTGGGGCTGGCTGGGGTCAAGGGTGGAGGGCAGACCTGGGGGTCTGGCTCACTGCCCCCCAGAATGGACCCAGTCGAGGGGTCCGGTTCGCTGTATCTACGAGCTCTGTTTTAGACCCTGTTCCTGTCATCGAATAAACCTCTGTTTTACTGGCTAGCTGAGAGTCACGTCTGACTGCAAAGTGGGGGTGCAGAACCCGGTGGCTTCCCCAGGACCCCGCTGGGGTGGACTTGCTGTGGGAAGCGCACGGAGGGGCAGAGGATGCTGAATGCTCCAAGGAGAGACCCAGGAGGTGAAGCTGTGTGAGCTTCTTGCCCTGAACAAGTCTGCTCCAAAGGAGAGGAGGCTCCCCAAAGTCCTGACTGGCTTGGTGGGAAGCAGTTCCAGAGCATCGCCCGGTAACTCCGTGACAACTGGTGGCAGAGGTGGGACGTACTGCACCCCGTGAATGGCGCTGCTTGCAGTAAGTGACTGGGGAGCAGTAAAACAAAGGAGGGATAATGAGGACCAGACGTGCTGAAGGCTCAGAGTGAGACGGTTTCAGGGGGCGGTTAACCTCTGGGAGTGTGTGACCAGCGAGAAGGACTGTTGGAATAACGGGGTCCCCCTGAGGACTGCAGCGAGCAGTCTCAGGGGCGGAGGAGCTTGCTGCTCGACCCTGGGAGAGAGAAGAATTTTGCAGTAGCAGGGTTCCCCTGGGGATTGCAGGAGCAGTCCCAGGGGCGGAGGAGTCTGCAGCTCGACCCTGGCAAAGAGGTGGTGATCACGAGAAGGGCTGGCATACCCGGGGTTCTTCCTGGAAACCATGGGGGAGCCAAGAGCACACAGGCCTGTGAGTCCAGAGCCACTTGGGAACGGTGAAGTGATGGTCTATCACCATCTCCTTGAGAAGGACATTGTGATCTTGTGCACAAAGAGAGGGTTACGCATGGAGAAATTCAACAAGGCACAGTTAATCGTGCAGTTGAAGGAGAAGCACCGCTCTGAGGAGCAGATTCCTGGCCCAGATGGGGCTACAAGAGGATCTGAGAGCAGCTGGAGCATCAGCCAGGCATCCCCGGGAGTCTGGTCCCCAATCGGACAAGTGTCTTCACGATTGGCTTCCCCATCAGGAGATTGGAGACGGATGGGATGGGAGCAGAGCCCGAGAGAGCGAGAGGACTGTGAGAGAAAGCAAGAGCCCGAGGAAAAGCTGCATGAGAAGCAGCAGCAGCGTGGACTGGTGATGGTGGAGCAGAGAGACATAGGGGGCTGCCCAGGGGTCAGTGGGGAAACAAGCCTGCAGGGGCGAGACCCTGGGACAGAGAGAACTGTGGTGGTGCAGCCCCAGATGCTGAGGGACTGTGGAACCTGGGTGAAGTTCCCTGGGGTGAAGCCCCTCACCCTGCCTATGGCCCAGATCCCTGTGCAGACCCAGAAGGGGTCGGGCTGGCTGGTAGTTGGGGTTCTCCAGGATATCGGCTGGGAGGCCCTGTTGGGGGGTGACTGTCTCCAGGATCCAGGCCCCGCTCCTGTAATGGCCGAGGGTTTAAATTCAAATCCGGGGAACCAATTGGCTAGGATGGAAATGGTCAATGAAAATGCAAATAACCTGGCTGGCAGGGGGGAGGGGCTGCTGGGCTCGGGATACCTGCCTACCTATAACCAGCCCCCTGGGGCTGAGTGGGAGGGAGAGATGCTCCCCGCCCCCCTGCACACCGGAAAGGGGGCTCACACTGGCTCTGATGCTGTGACCAGAGCAGAGAGCTCGCTGGCTGTCCCCACTGGGACAGCAAGGGCAGCGCTGAGCACGGGGGGGAGCTGAGATCCCAGCTGAGTGGGGGGACACCCGGGCAGGGCAGGTCAGCTGCCAAACAGGTTTGCCTGGTCCAGACCTGCTGCTGGGAAGTAATTACACAGCAGGGAGGGAGCTACCAGAAGCAGGGCTCAGGGGGGCTGTAACCCCAGGCCCAGCCAGCGAAAGGGAGCAGGTCCCACTCCCTGCCCCAGCAGCTGGATCCCAAACCAAGCTGCAGAAGAATCCCTCCTTGGAGAAGCTAAGAAAACTTGCTGGCCACAGTGCTGCAAACCCCCTTGGGGAAGGCTGCAGGGATAAAGTCCTGCGGGAAAAGGGATTCCTGTACCGAAAATGTGCTCCCCAAGGGGAAGTAGAACTGGGGGGAATCGGGAAACAGCTGGTGGTGCCCCAGAAATCCACAGGGTTTTTCCCTTTCAAGCTGCTGAATGGGAGGAGAGTAAGGGGACCCCTGAACCTGAAGAGGAAGGATTGGATAAAAAATGGGAAAGACCCCCGGGGGGATCTCTTCCCTAAGGTGGAAGACAATCTCCCCATCAGGTGTTCCCCATTCAAAGTCACTGAAAAAGCAGCCCAAAACCTAAAAAAAGAGGTCAGAAACATGCTGGCTTTAAATGAAATCCAGCCATTTTACAGCCCATGGGCCTCACCCGTGGGGCTAATCCCCAAGCAAGACAAAATAATCTGGTTTTATGGGGACTATCAAAAGCTTAAAGCCATCACAGTGTCCGATGCCCACCCCATGCCTAGGCCTGGGGAAATTCTTAACAAGCTAAAAGGAATGAAAAACTTGGCCCTGGCAGACACTAATAACATGTGCATCTTTAGCCAAACCTGGGAAAAACAGGTGTCCCAGGTAAAGAGGGGACTGGGCTGCCTCAAAAAGGTGGGACTAACGGTAAAAGCTGGAAAGTGCAAGGGGGAACGGCAAAGGTGTTGTGTCTGGGCCACAAAGTGGGAAGCGGCTGCCCAAGCCCAAAGCTGGCAAAGGCCAGAATGAGGGCTCTTAACCAAGGAAGCCCGAATCACAAACCAAAGTGCTGGAAAAAAAACCAATCCCAGCTTAAAGCCCAGGGGTACTGGGGTGGCAAAGGGTGTGGGCTGCATAAACCTTCCCACATGCGGCCTGCAAGTGCCATCAAGCACACCCGACCTAAGGGAGGGCGTAAGACTGAACTGTCCTGGTGTAACTCACACCAAGGGATGGGAGAGAGGCTGGGGCATCCATGGAAACCTTGGTGGGTTCGAACTTCCCCAGGTCGCTGGCTAAAGTAACCTCGCTCAGTTCGGTCTCAAAGGGGGGAGAGATGTGACGAACTGGAAAAGTTCTTAATGTTTTCTCTGAATACTGTATTGGTGCCTCAGTGTCCCCATGGCAGTTCTTAAGTATCTGGCAGAGCAAAAGGCCAGTGCACCTAAATGCCTGACACTCTGTCTCCTAGCAACTGATGGCCTGGGCCCCTCCCCTGCAAAGGTGCCAGCTGAAGGTGTTGGAGACAAAGAAATCAGGTGACCTCCTGGCCCGGGAAAGGGGCTGAGAAAAGAGGAGGGGCTGGGAGGGGTTGTTAGTCTGGAGCTGGCTGGGGCCAAGGGTGGAGGGCAGACCTGGGGGTCTGGCTCACTGCCCCCCAGAATGGACCCAGCCAAGGGGTCCGGTTCGCTGTATCTACAAGCTCTGTTTTAGACCCTGTTCCTGTCATCGAATAAACCTCTGTTTTACTGGCTGGCTGAGAGTCACGTCTGACTGCAAAGTGGGGGTGCAGAACCCGGTGGCTTCCCCAGGACCCCGCTGGGGTGGACTCGCTGTGGGAAGCGCACGGAGGGGCAGAGGATGCTGAATGCTCCAAGGAGAGACCCAGGAGGTGAAGCTGTGTGAGCTTCTTGCCCTGAACAAGTCTGCTCCAAGGGAGAGGAGGCTCCCCAAAGTCCTGACTGGCTTGGTGGGAAGCAGTTCCAGAGCATCGCCCGGTAACTCCGTGACACTGCCGCTGCTGCTTCGAAGGTGCTTCCTAGCATCCTTGCCTGCAGCAGGCTGTGCCTGTGTAGGGTAAGCCAGGAGCATTTCCCAACCACAGTACAGTACAGTACTGTACAGTATATAATGCCTTTTGTCTACCCAAAAATAATTTTTTTGGAACCTAACCCCCCACATTTACATTACATCTTATGGGAAAATTGGATTTGTTTAACATCATTTCACTTAAAGTTGTATTTTTCAGGAACATAACTAAGAGGGTTTCCTAGCATAGCTATACTGGCAAACTTTTAAATGTAAACAAGGCCTAAGTACCAGTGGAGTATTTGAGCACTAATAGGATTTGCTCCTCATCCATATTTTGCCACTTTTACATTGAGTAGTACCTTACACCACGAGTAGTCCCATTGATTTCAAGTCTACTTATGTTATAAAGTATTAACTCGGCATAAGAAATACAGAATATGGCCCCACTGTTTTTATATTGTTGCATTTTTAGGTCAGTCACTGTTTCCAGAGAAGTGGGTGATGCTGTTTGGTTTTGAAATTATTTGTTTGTTTTTTTGTTTGTTTTTTTTGAGGGGGAGAGAGAGTGGGGGTGGAGGGTAGGGTTGGCCTTTATTCTTTTAACTGTGGTTTGAATTCCCCTCAGTTTGTAGGCTATAATAATAATGAAAAAATAGTGAATTGTTTTAATCTCAAGAGCTTGAGTGAATGAGTGTGGCAGAGTAGATTTGCATGTTTGGAACATTACTGTTGAACAGTTCATGTGGAAGACCTGCTTTACGTATACAAAGGAAAAATAAAACACTAAAATTATAGCCAGCGGTCCAGGGATGTTTGGTTTCAGGTTCTGTTTCTTTCACCTATGGGATGGTTTAAGCACAATAATTTTCCGTATGTGTCATAAACAGATAGCTAAGGGTTAATGTCTCTTTCACCTGAAGCACCTGACCAGAGGACCAATCAGGAAACCGGATTTTTTCAACTTTGGGTGGAGGGAATTTTGTGTCTGAGTCTTTGTTTTCTGGCTGCCTGCTTTCTCTGAGCTTTGGAGAAGTAGTTCTGTTTTCTAATCTTCTGTTTCTATGTGTAAGGACAAAGAGATCAGATAGTAAGTTATATGGTTTCTTTTCTTTGGTATTTGCATAAATATAAGTGCTGAAGTGCTTTGATTTGTATTCTTTTTGAATAAGGCTGTTTATTCAATATTCTTTTAAGCAATTGACCCTGTATTCGTCACCTTAATACAGAGAGACCATTTGTATGTATTTTTTCTTTCTTTTTTATATAAAGCTTTCTTTTAAGACCTGTTGGAGTTTTTCTTTACTTCAGGGAAATTGAGTCTGTACTCACCAGGGAATTGGTGGGAGGAAGAAATCAGGGGAGATCTGTGTGTGTTGAATTGGCTAGCCTGATTTTGCATTCCCTCTGGGTGAAGAGGAAAGTGCTTTTGTTTCCAGGACTGGAAACAGAGAGGGGGAGTCCCTCTGTTTGGATTCACAGAGCTTGTGTCTGTGTATCTCTCCAGGAGCACCTGGAGGGGGGAAGGGAAAAAGGATTATTTCCCTTTGTTGTGAGACTCAAGGGATTTGGGTCTTGGGGTCCCCAGGGAAGGTTTTTCAGGGGGACCAGAGTGCCCCAAAACACACTAATTTTTTGGGTGGTGGTAGCAAGTACCAGGTCCAAGCTGGTAACTAAGCTTGGAGGTTTTCATGCTAACCCCCATAATTTGGACGCTAAGGTCCAAATCTGGGACTAAGGTTATGACAGTATGATTTTCTGATATTGCACTCTAGGGGAAGGTCACAATGATTCATCCATTTAATGGATACAATGGAAGCATTCACAGCTCTGCGATTGTTTGTAATAAATGGAACTTTCATTATGCCTTTGGATTTTGTTTTGTCTTATTTTTTGGTAGTGTCATAAGAAGACTCTTTGGAAATGAAAGAAAATCTCACAAAGTCTTTTCAGAATTTTAATTTTTTTTTTAATGTGCCTGTTGTTCCAAAAGTGGCTAACTTAGTCCCAGAGAGAACTGGATGAACTTGACAGCTGGAAGATCTCAGTCACATAGTCCAATGTTGCAACATTCTGTTATGTTACAAATAAGGGGCTTCCCAAGTCTCACATTTCTAGGCTTGGATCAAAGTGTGGAACACTTAACACCTGGCTCAATGTTCTAGGTGACTTTGAATTAACTGTCTCATTTTGTGTGTGTCTGGGATCTTCATGTTTGTTTAGATGCTGTGATGGGTAGATTTCTGTGGTATTTCCAATAATCAATACGCATTTTTGTTTAAAATGAGGAACCCTGAAGAGGAAAGGGTTTCTTTCTTTAAACTGCCTTTAGCTGAAACTGACTGCATATTTCCTCTTACATTGCAGAGGCACAGCAATAGCAGGGATTGTATTTGGTATCGTATTTATCATGGGAGTGATTGCCGGCATCGCCATCTGTATCTGCATGTGCATGAAGAACAACCGTGGGACTCGAGTAGGGGTCATCAGAACTACGCACATCAACACCATCAGCACCTATCCGGGTGAGGATGCTAAGTTACCCCTTCATAAGATTGCCAAACAATTCCATAAGAAATGTTCATAACAGAGCTATATTCTTTAATCATTATGATTTCATAACAGTGGCAGTTTTACTCACAGAAATCATAAACCCCCCATTAATGCCGCAAACCTGAGTAGTGCTGCAAGCCTGGCCACCCCATTGCAACACCCAGAACAGGGAACCAAGCCCATCCCCCCAGGACAGGATCCACCACTACGGGTTGAGTGTGGACCAGGCTCACTCTCCAACACCTCCCTCCTCTCCAGGCCAGGATTAGATCTGTCAGGGTCGCAGGTGGTCAGTGTCCCTCTCGACTACAATAAGAAGAGTTTAGTTAAGTGCAACCATTAAATGGGGAGGTTACATCCACTCTTGGATCATAGTAAGTAAAATAAAGCCATAAAGATGTCAACAAAGGACAGTTGTTCCCAATAACTGAGGGCATGTCTACGCTGCAATTAAAACTGGTCTGTGCCAATGGACTCGGGCTCGCGGGGCTGTTTAATTGCAGTGCAGACATTCAGATTCAGGCTGCGGCCCAAGCTCTGTTACCCTTCCACCTTGCAAGGTCCCATGGCCCGGGTTTCAGCCTGAGCCCAAGTGTCTACGCTACAACTAAACAGCCCCATGAGCCTGAGTCATTTAGCACGGGCCAACCATCGGAATCCAGTTGCAGTATAGACATATCCTAAGATACTTCAAAAACTACTCCAGAGCAGTGTAAAGTGCATCCTGCCATCCCATCAAATGTTCAAGAATTGGGTGGGTGTGGTTTCAGTGCTTGGGGAAGGTCTATACAATGGAGAGGAAGTGTTTATCCGAATAATTTAATAATATCTGCATCTCAAGCTTCTGGAAACCGAACATATTGCAGATTGGCCTGGATTCACAACTGCAAGGGGTTTTGGAAGAGGAAATCTCGATGTGGATCATTTTGCATTGTTCCACCCAGGTCATATCAGAGGACAGATTTTGCCGATCCACATCCCCCTTTGAAGGTTTTGCTGAGCCACACACCCCACAAAGTTCATTCCTCAGATCTTGTCCTGTAGGCTCCTTGGAGCAGAAATTGTGTCTCCGCTTGCTTCTCTGAAGCACCTAGAACTCTTTTGAATGCTTAGTAAAGAATAATACATTTTATTTCAAACACATGAACATTAATATTAAAATACACACTTCGTTTCCAAGTTACAGTCTACATAGTCAATCCCTAAAATACTGTGCATGGTTTGCTATGGAAAATACAAATGCTACTAAACTAAACATATTCTAGTTTTCCACCATCCAGCCCTTTCTTAATGGCTTTGTGTTACTTAAGGAATAATCATCATGATGGCAGGGCATGCAAGGCAATCAGTTGTCTATCATGTTGGTTGCATGTCAAAGTGAAGCCAGGGCATCTAATACCCCTATAAATTGGGTTGGTGGTTATGTTCCAATATCAGAAATGAATACCTGTGATACAATAAGGCTGAAAAACAGCACAAGAAGCCATGGCAGAGAGAGAGAGATCTTGTTATATTGTCTCAGGAGAATGTGCAAGTACCATGCAGTTGATTTTCCAAGTATCAAATTAGGGAAATTGCTTTGATGAATAATTTTTTAAGGACAGGTCGTTTAAAAAAAACAAACAAAAAACCCCAAAACAAACAACCAACCCGATGTGTAAGTAGGAGATTGGCCAGGTACTATAAACAAAATCTTTTCAAGATAAAATACTCCTTGTGATATAGAAACAGTAGAATCACATAAAGTACATTGAAGGGCCCATTCCTGGAACATCTTATGTGCCTCCTGCAAATTCCAGGGGTGGGAGTAGAGGACTCTTAAGACTTGGCAGGATTAAGTCCTTAATGCTAAGAGCTGTCTGTGAAAACGAACAAGGGCTTTTAAAATATTATTAAATATTTGTATTCATATGCACCAAAGAGCTTAGAGCCTAAAAAAATGTATCAGTTGTATGACCTGGGCTGGTGCCTTATTTTATGCTCTAATTTTGGCAACTTTTGAAATTACCCTAATAAAGGTTTTGTGTTTATGTATTTTACGAACAATAAAATCAGTCATGCTGCTCTATAGGAATTCCCCTTGCCTTAAAAATGGGATTCTGTACCATACTTGGGTTCAGCAGCAAAGATGATGCCACTCCAGACTATACTATTTTTGCCTGACAATCTCCCTGTTTCACTACATAGTTAGTATTTGTGCATGTGTCCATACTGCAGTCTCCTATACTCAATGTGTCTGTCTTCCCCCTCACTCCCATACTTGCCAGCTGCACGAAACTTAGCTATAATCATCTTCATTATAGAAACATTGCTTTGCATAACATAGAGAGTTGAGTAATAAGGAGTACTATAGGACTCATTAGAATTCTCAATCATGAATCGCTAAAGAGCAAACTTAGTATGCAAAAACAAAATGGAGGTCTCTAGACATCTTTTCTCACTGTGTTTCATCCTTATCCATTCATCTCCAGCAGGAAGCATTTTAGTTCTCCATTTTCCCTGTCCCTGGTATTAACATCCTTTCGAGGGGAGGCTCTGTGCTTCTGCAGAAGCATGTTTTGGAGGATGGTGCACACTGTGAGAAATTATTTCTCCCACCCTAGCTAGGAGCTGTCTTTGAGATAGGTGGCAAGCTATGGAAATCTTTTCCTTCTGCCTCAGCTTCAGCTCTGAGTAGGTTTTGGGGAAGTGCCATTATCTCTCCTTTGCACTAGGATCTGATTTTCCCCTGCAGTGCACACATCCTGGGTTCATATCCTCTCACTATCATCAGGCAGTCCAATCTCTTATCAATGTAGCCTCAAGTTGGGGAGGTGGGACATCTCCATGATGAGATGTGGGGCTGTGAAGAACCACACACTAGGGCAGTGGTTTTCAAAGCTTTTTTCTGGTGACCCAGTTGAAGAAAATTGTTGATACCCGCGACCCAACAGAGTTGGGGATGAGGGGTGTGGAAGGGGCTCAGGGCTGGGGCAGAGGGTTGGGGTGTGGGGGTGAGGGCTATGACGTGGGGCTGGGAATGAGGGGTTCAGGGTATGGGAGGGAGTTCTAGGATGGAACAAGGGGTTGCAGTGTGGGAGGGGGTAAGGGCTCTGGGCTGGGGATGCAGGCTCTGGGGTGGGGCCAGGGATAAGGAGTTTGAGGTGCAGGAAGTGACTCCAGATTTGGGGGCACTCAGGGCTGGGGCAGGGGATTGGGGCACAGGATTGGGGCTTACTTCGGGTGGCTCCCCGTCAGCGCCCTGGAAACAACCAGCAGCAGATCCGGCTCCTAGGCGGAGGTACGCAAGTGGCTCCACGCAGCTCTCACCCACTGGCACCACTCCTCTCAGCTCCCATTGGCTAGGAACCTCAGAGAAGACTTCAAGCTTTGTCCCACAACGAGTAGAGCTATTTGCTACAAGAAACCTTCCCCACCTAAATCGTATTGATTTGGTTAAATTATACTTTTCAAACTAATTTTCCTTCTCTTTCACTTTCAGTGGCTCCTCCACCTTATAGTTATGAATATGAGATGGAATACGCAGCAGATCTACCTCCACCTTACACTCCAACTCCACAGACTTCAATACAGTATCCGCCACCTCCACCGTACCCTGGATATTCAGGGAAATAATTAATGGGCTTTAAAGAGATACAAAGTGCCTGTTGAATCAGCCAGCACATTATGGACAGATATTGTTGGCCCGGGAGCAAATAAGATGGGGCCTACATCCACATATGCTGCCTGGTGTTAGTGTAACAGAGGACAGTTGCTGTGGCTCAGGATGACTTCCAAAGGATGACGAAAAGTATAATCCATCCCAGATCACTGTAATTCACAAATAAACTAAAGCCCAATAAAAGAAACAGCTACTAGGACTTACAGCCTAGTCAACAGTGGTTAGCATCATCCAAAATTCTGCTGGCTTGCTTTAGCAACCTGTTAAAGTGAACTGGAATATAATTTTTCCATTTTAAGGAATGTATGATAAAAATGATGAATAAGCTTCTTCTTCAGAGCATGAGATACAGCAGTTGGGGTCTATTCTGGGAGGACAATTCCAACTGTTGTCTACAAACCTATATCGTATCTTTCCTTGAAGTGGTGCAGATAAGGAAGAACAAGAAAGATGGAAGCTACTTATTGACTTCCATTCCAAAATAGGAATACCAGATGACCTGTTCAGCATAGCAGTATGTAGGATCTGATAGGTATATTGCAAACAAGAATTTTTTTAAAGTCATTCAGTGGCCAAAATATGACTGATGTAACTACTTTTGACCAAAACACAGAGTATTTTAAGTGCCTACTTTTAAGGAGATGAAGTCTGGTTTATAGCCTATAATCTAAGTATACAGAACGTTTTTGTATGTAGCTTTCACTATAAATTATAGACAAATCTTTTTATATGGATTTAAATACTGTATACAGATTTTTTAGGTCACTAGATAATACTTTAATTTTGAAAGTAAATATAGATTCAACAACATCCTGAAATAGTTTTGGAGGGGGAAAACCCAAGGTTATTAAGGCTTCATAGATTTTTCCTGCAGTTTGATTGTTGATTAAACTGTATGAAGGTCAGTAGTAATTTTAATTGAGTATTTGTTCTGACAAGCTAATAGTCAACATAAAGGAAGATGCATGCGGAGGGACTGTAAACGTTGCTGTAGTCAGAGAAGATAGGGGAATGAGTTGTCTTGGTTATTTAAAAGTGATTGGGCTCCATAGATTGAAAGAGAGATCAGAGTTGGATTTCCCATCCTGTTTAAGAACTGTTCACACAAATTAGGGGTATATGCAGTTCTGTCCTGATCTCTTCTCTTTTGCAGAATCACTTTGCAGGCATTGTTGGTGAATGTTCTTCATTAGAGAGTTGTTGGAACAAAAACACCAACATGGATTTTTCTATTTGAATTTACTATTGTGTAATGTTTACAGCTGTTGTATGGGCTTTTTATGGCTTCCTTCATTATTTGTATGCTCCTCGACTTATGGAAAAAGTAGAAGAGGAAAAATGATGTAGCATATCAAGAAGTTATGGTGACCGGAATTCACAAAGCTGTGGAAACAGCCTTTTTTATGCATATAAACTCCAGGTTTGTGATCATGATTCTTAAGGCTCAGAATGTGTTTATTTAAAAACTAGCACATAGCCCTCAGCTGGAGACTTTCATGAACATTCAATATATTACAAAATAAGAAGAAAGGTGATTCACTGAGGACCTGAACCAAAGCCTACTGAAGTCACTAGAAAGACTCCCATTGACATTATTGGGTTTTGAATTAGGTCCCAAATGAAAAGCACTATAGGTGCTGAGGCCTTGATTTGGTAAGGTTCTGGGCGCTAGTGTAGCGTTAAGCACATGAATGATCACACAGACTTCAGCGGGAGTACTCGCATGCTGACAGGTATTCGCAAGCTTAAATACCTTGTTGACTCTAGGCCTTAGTAACTATCTTTTTTGCTAGTACTTTGGAATAGTATTTGTCCCTTCCAGTTCGGGCAGTTTTACCCTCCTGAAAAGTCTGCCTGAAGGCATAAAAGACTTTATTCTCAACAGAATGTGTTTCGAAGGGCTGTTACGTGGCCTTTGGCCAAACTGAGCATTGTGTACTACTTAAATTTTTTAATCTATTCAGAGGAAATTGGACTGTCCCACAGAACTTAGTTGTAGTGAGTTTCATAGCACCTTCAACAAAGAATGGAGATTTTATTATTATTCCTTTTGGTGCTGTGCACTCGAATCCAAAATTATTTGATTTTTAAAGTTAATCCAGCTCTCAGCTGGAGTAATAATGGTGTGTCACATTATTCATTAATATGGCTGCTCACAAGGGACAGGCAGCTGTTCCTAGATAGAGCCTAAAATGTACTTGACAGTAGGGTTCCTGATTATAATATTTTGGCTTCCCCTGCTCATGACCATCTGTTGGGATAATGGCATGTCTGCCAATATACCAGTCTCAACTAGTGGTCAGCCTGCATAACAGAGCAAGCATCATATTCTCTGCATGAAGTCTTTCCTCTCCCATAGCAATGCCACATGCCTTTTTACAGCTAATCACACCTGATGATGCTTTTTATGCCAAAATAATTGCCCCTGGGAGAGGAAGGTACGAATGAAATGAGTACTTTTCCTTCCCTCATTTCTGGATTTTCTGTTCTGTAACAATGTAATGCATATACAAATACATCTCAGGGAGCAGTTTTACCATTCCATTTTTATCTGATGAGCTCATGCTACATTGTACATTTAACCTCTTACAGTTTCCTGAACAGAACAGGGAAATCTAAATGTCTCCTGAATCATAAATCTTCCCTCATCTTAAAGATCTATCTTCTAGTGACATTAGTCAGAACAAGTAATAAAGTACAGCTCTTATGGGAAGAGGCATTTCTGGTAATTAGTGAGAAATCATTGGTCAAGAGAACCACAGTTTAAGTCACAGCTTTGAGATTGCACATCACTGACAGTATCCTGTTGTAAAGATTGTTCTGGTTGATAAGGTATCTAGATTGCATAAATAGCTCATGTATTTAGGACAGAGGTGGGCAAGCTATGGCCTGCAGGCCACATCCAGCCTGTGGGAACCTCCTGCCCGGCCCCGAGCTCCTGCACCAGGAGGCTGGGCCCTCCCCTGCTTTTCCCCCTCCCCCGCAGCCTCAGCTCACTCTGCTGCTGGCGCAATGCTCTGGGAGCTGGGGCTGCAAGCTCCTGGGGCAGTGCAGCTGCAGAGCCGTGGCCTGAACCGGGGCTCGGTGCTGGCTCCAGCCGGGTGGCATGGCTGCCCGTCCTGGTGCTCTGGGCAGCGCAGATGTAGTTCGGGGTGGTGGTCAGGGGGCAGGGATGTGGATAGGGGTCAGGGTGGTCAGAGGGCGGGGAACAGGGGGTTTGAATGGGGGCAGGGGTTGCTAGGGGGCAGTCAGGAAGGAGAGGGGAGTTGGATGGAGCAGTGGGGAACAGTCAGGGGCAGGGGTTCCAGGGGCAATCAGGGGACAGGGAGAAGGGGTGGTTGAATGGAGTAGGAGCCCCAGGAGGCAAGAAGCAGGAGGGATTGGATAGGGGGCGGGGGCCAGGCCGTACCTGGCTGTTTGGCATACAATTTTGGAAACCCGATGCGGCCTTCAGCCCAAAAAGTTTGCCAGCCCCTGATTTAGGAGGACAGTCTTAGAAATTCATTTTAGCATCTCACAAAAATAAACAGATCCTTTTGTTTGATGGGACCCCAGTAAGCGAGAACCTTGGGGTGCACACTTCGTACATTAATTTTCTCAAAAAAAATTTGGGCCATATCAGAGGATGATTCAATGTCTCCTAACTGATTTACATTATCCCTTGCCCTGGCTGATTGCAGAATGACGCATAAAACTGCTCCTTTTCTGCAAGTCAGCTGGAATTTTATCACTGAAGGAGTATACATCAAGCCCTATCAAAGCAGATGATGATGTATCTATATACAATTGAGTACATTTGGAGTGTTTGAGAAGAGGTTAAATGGCCTTCTTAAAGCAAACTGTGGTGCATGTACAATATAAGCAGATGAAAGAAAGTTTGGAGGGTTTATTAAATGTAAGCAACATGGCAAAGAAACAGTTGCTGCATAACAAGAAAGAAGAGTTTCACTGTCTTAAATAGGCACAGAGCTGAATTTAGTTGAATTCAGAACTTGGGGCTGTGTAGCACTTATTAAAGATCTTAGTTGGATCAGTGCTAGAAACCATTATAATTTTTTCCACTGTGTATCTTGTTTATACCTCAAGCTTTATTTTCTTTGCATGAATATTTTTAAAAAAGTATTTTTAGATTAACTATTTTTTCTGCAAAAAGACAAAACCTAATATAACATCTGAAATAAAGAACTGGTATTAAAATGGAAATATGTCTTTTGACACTTTCACTGCTCAAAGCCCTTAAGTATTTAGGGAACTGAGGTAAAAATCTGTCTGGGGATTGGTCCTGCTTTGAGCAGGAGGTTGGACTAGATGACCTGCTGAGGTCCCTTCCAACCCTGATAGTCTGTGATTCTATTGCTGGTCAGGAATCATTTATTCACCATTAACTGACTAACTTGCAAATGAATGGATTAAAGTAAAGATGGCTTGCATGTAGTCACGTCTACTTTCATATCCCTCAGTCTAAGGTCCTACAGTGTGTTCTAATGAGAGAAAGAATATTAGAATACACTTTATGGCAGACAATGAATAATTGGTCTGTCTATTAATCTCTTAACCTGGCAGTGGACGATGCCACTAATTTGGGTTGGCATTGACCGTGCTGCCTTCACTGCTTGCCTTGGTAAATCATATATTGTGTCTCCATACTCCAATTCTCATTGCAGCCTCCACTAGCGCCACTTTAACTCATGACTTCTGTGCTGACTTAGCTACGGAGGGCAAGGTTTCCTATGCCAAAACTATAGTAGCTGCTCCCATGAGCTACTCACTTGGTGTTGTACTTTAGCACATCCACTTAGATGGTTACGTGAGACATGACTGATGCTGTGTATTAGAATCTACATGATGCTGCTGATGAGAGCTGCATGTGCTCTGACACCTAAAACTGATGAGTCGTCCTTTGTGGAACAGGAAAGAATGTGTGGTACTCCCTCAGTCATTTATTAGTAAGTATAGCAAATCATTATTTATTGCACTAACTTCATTTTTATTTGGTAATTCTTTATCTCCATACAGTGTAATGCACTCACAAACAAGAATCTCTTTAGACACCATTATGCTCCCAGAGTATATTCTAGCAATAGCAAGAGAAATCTATTTAAGCATTAATGACCCATTTGGGGAAGGTTTACAGTTAGGTAATGATCAGTCAGAGGAGTTAAAAGGTCAAGGCAAAGCCATAGGAAGTTAAATGTACTTGACTATCATTACTTAAATAACACACTCCAATGAATAGATCATTAGCGGTAATATAAACTTCTGTTAATGAAAAATTAAAGGATTTACTCTTTTAATGTTGATAGTTTGAAAGCGTAATGGGGAATGTTTAGCAATTTTAGCAAATCTGGAGGCCAGATTCTCAGTAATGCCACAATGCAAAGATGATAATGCTTCATAAAGCAAGTAAATCGATAGTAACAGTATTCTATTGTCAAAATACATCCTTCCAATTTAAAGCTAATATTCCTGAGACCTTTTGTTAAACCACAGCAATGTTTGTATGGATTGGGATAGTTCATAAAGTGCTAATGGCGATGTATTAGAATAATAATAATTAATAGCATTTTACATTTCTATAGCACCTTTCATTCTAAAGGATCCCTGAATGCTTTACTAACTAGATGTACAGGAATCTTTCAACCACCTCTGAAATGTATTCAACCATGGAATGAAACAGGACATGTATTTCAGAGCACAGAGTTTGGGACAGGAAGCAAAGAAAAATGCCTTAATCCCTTGAACTGGACATGGAATTAAGATGGATGGAATATATTTGTCCAAATAAGAGCTTGCTCTGGAAATCAGGGTCTGCACAAGAAGTCTTGAGAAAAGAAGTATGACTGGAGTCTTTAATGACAGCAAGTGATCACTATTATTGTGTTATTTTTATTTATCAATGCATGTATTTGTGTTGCAGTAATGCCTAGAGGCCTCAACCAAGATCAGTGCCCCAATATGATGTACATCCACATTGTAAAACTGTTCATGCCTTTAAAACTTTGCAATGTACATACAAGAATAAAAGAAATAAAGTATTATTATTATTTTATTTTACTTTACAAATGGGGAACTGAGGCACAGAGAAATTAAGTGGTTGAAACCTTTGTCTTGCATATAATCCAAAAGAAAGATTAATATTAACTATAATATTTTAATAAAGGAAATCAGAAAACTATAGATATCTATTAAAACATCCACGTATAACTGGTACAGTGGAAATAGTCCAAAGAAGGATTTGGGAAACTCAGATTCAGGAAGGTGATAATATAAGGTATTGGTGTCAATAAATACATGAATAATACTTATCTGCCTCATCGATCTGTTGTAAGAATTAAATAGTTAATATTTATACAGTGAGAGTGAAAGTCACGATGTAAATTTTAATTATTGTTATGCCACCCATGACTCAAAAATATTATTTTCAATCACAGTGAATGAGGGGGCCCTTTGGGCACTACACAATGTGAATAATAACTAAAAAAGATTAACTAAAACTTACAGAGATGAAAGAAAACCACAGCTTGAGAGGGTTGGTAAGGACAATGCTTCACTATTAATGTAAAATATGGGGCCAGATACTCAGCTGGTGTAATTTGGCCTAGCTCAACTGAAGTCAATGGAACTAGGCATGGCCAATCTTCTTCTAGTGAAAATTCCTTCGTCAAAGCACTTATGGCAACCGGTTAGACCCTGAGCATGTGAGCAAGGCCCACCTGCCAAGCATATTAGAAAGAGCACCCGCCTATTCTAGCCGGTGTCCCCTTTGCAGACATCACCATCTCTGATGCATCTGATGAAGGACACCAAAAAAGCCCATAACGTTTTGAGGGGACAAGTTTCATTCCTACCCCCCGAAGGTGACTGTCTGAAGTCCCGAAGCATGAAATTTATGAACGTAAAACATAAGACCAGAAGGAAAACCTTGGACCACCAAGCCAGGTGCCCCTGCCCCTGCAGGCAACCTTGTCATACAATCCAACTCATTCTCCAGGGGGAGTATTCGAGGGAGCTGTGCAAGAATCACAGGAACAGCTTTGTCCCATTCCCAATCTCGAAAGCATTGAAATGCCAGGACAAGGATGAAGCCATACATCATATACTACATATCAAAGCTATATAAACTGTTCCCCATTGGGAACAAACTGAGAAGGGATCAACCTGACAAACATCTGAGTAAGTCCCTAAAGGAGGCTTATCTTTGCATTCCCATTTTACCATCCCATGGACAATTCCTCCATCTTTTATACAGATGGCAGTTTTGTCTCCCAACATTAAAAGTTGCCATTTGATCTGACAAGAGGCTCCCAGGGTCTTTTCCATGATCATGGTAATTTTCATATTGGCTTTACATTCATTTTAACTCTCCTGGGCAATTTCTGTCATCAGTGCTCTGTATAGAGAGAAAGCTGAAAAGAGCACGTAACACCGACAGACACTGGTCATCGTTGGGATCAAACCTGGGACATCTGTGGCTAAATGCATATGCCTCTGTTGCATTAACTAAAAGTCACATAGCTCCTAGCAAGGCTGTAGCACACTCATCAATCTCTAGCTAGACTAGGAGTCACTAGAGAGGGACAGAGCACCACACCAAGCTGGCATGGGTTACAAACTCAGAGTGATAGAGTTTCTAAAGTCGCTCAGATTCATGCTGCACACAGACACATGGTGGCAGGAAAGTCAATCATAGGGAAGTCCATACTATCATGTATATGATCCCATCTCAGCAAAATGTTAACATAAGCTGAAGAGAGCCTTAAGGAAAATGAATGGTATCACAGAACAAAAATCCAGTCCTTATTGGAGCCTGTTGGAAATATTGATCTAATCCACAGTCATGCCTTCATGAATCAGAGTTCTTATAAGGCCACATCTACACTACACACCCTAGTGTACGTGAAGCTACACACAGAGAAGTGAAAAGCAGGCTGTGTCTACACTGCAGTGAGTAGCTACACGTGTCAGTGAAAGGCTCTGGCAGGGGGGCAGACCACAGGAAAAGCTTCAGCAGCTCCCTACTGCCGGAGCCTTTGCCTGAGGCAGTGAAGGGCTTCTGCAACAGGGTGATGGCAGCCTTTCCCTGCTGCTAGAGTCTTTCCCTGTGGTGGAGTAGGACTCCAGTAGTGGGGACCTGGCAGCCTTTCCCCACTGCCAGAGTCTTTCCTACGGGCAGAGCTTTTCCCTACTACTGCTCCACTGCCAGAGCCTTTTCCTGCTGAGGGAGTCTTTTCTTGCAGAGGAGAAGGCTCCAGCATCAGGAAAGCAGTGGGACACTACAAGGCTAAAAAGAGCAGTGTAGAGAGGGAGGTGCTGCTTGGGTGAGAAGAGAGCATATAGGGTATGTATTCACGTACATACTCACACCCTTCAGGCGTGGCTTTACTTACCCAAGCCATGCCTCACTGGCCACACACCTATTTATGCCTGAGCTAGGGGGGCTCTGCGTGTATGTATACTACACACCGCCCAGAGTGGTCTGTACTGTAAATATAGCCTAAAACCTATTCAGTAACTACTGTTACCCCTACACAGAGATCAAGGTCCAGTTGTGTGGTGAGTGCGGAGAACCAGACTTTTGAAAAGATCTACCAGTTATAAATCAGGTAATGTGATTCTTATGTCTGATGCCAGCTGAGAATAATGGAGGGGGCTCATTCAAGTTCCAAGTCAATCCAAGGAATGGCCACAAGGAAGAGACACAGCAGAGCATCCACTAGCTGGAACACAATGATTCATTGCAGTGGCAAAGCACTGTTCCTTCCATCGACAGCAGACTATTCTAATCATAACAATCAATGTGTCTGACGGGGATTTCATAAGTAAACTAGGAAACACACTATCAGCCCTCTCCCAAAGAAAAAAATCAACAACTGTCCTGGGCCGAGCAAGTTTCTGTCTCCCCCATTGGTAAGGAGACACCACTACAGAAATAGCAGAAGTTGGATTAAGCAGAGTTGAACCTGCACCCAGAAATAGCCTCACACATTTTATGTCCAGTTGGTGGGCTGGTGCTTTTGACTTCTTTGCATCTGGAAACAACTGTGAAGTGCCCTGTGGCCTCTGTATGTCTCAGGACCAGGGAGTGAGGTGGGGAATAACCTCTCACAAAGAAGGGCAATATCTCTGATATATGCCTTCCCACCCTTTTGTCTTCCCTCAGAACCATATAAAAGACAGGAGGAAAAGAGTAGCAGTGATGCTGTCAGGGAAGAGGAGTTAGGCCTTCTGTGTTGCGATCAGTTAGGCAGCTGCGTAGCCATTCATACATCAATTCACCAAATTATGCGCATTGGTCAACCAATTTTTAGCAATGCAGGATTATTTGTTTTGGCAGAAGACTTCACCATGGCTTAGGGGACAAGGGCAGATGGAGGATATGTAATCTCTCTCTTTTTGGAGATCCATATTTAAAGAATGCTCTTACTTCCCATCCCCAGAGGCATACTGCTATGAAAATCCCCTTGTAACAGATCTGTGGGCCTTAACATGATGACAAACAGGAATATTTATCTGTGCTTATCTGAACATTTCCTTTTTTTAAGTAATAAGTTGCACAGATCCAGCCCATCTTGGACACAAATAGATTACTCAGGATAGGGATGGAAATTGATATCCAAAGATTTGGATTTGGAATGAGGGAGAATTTCACATATCCTGCAGTAGAAGAAATTGTTGTGCATTTTCCTCAAGGATATTTAACAAAATCTGTCATTTAGGAAAGATTTGAATGATCATGGCTATGGATGCTATCTCATCTGAAGGGAGTAGGGCATGCTGCTGCTGCTGGTGACTGACAGGTCTTGTTCTGCCCACAAGCCAGCTGAAATACCCATTGTAACAGATCAGTGTACCTTATAACTCGAAGAAAGGAAATTATCAGGTAAGCACAGATAAATTTTCTTGTTATTTATACCTCAGAGGTTAATGTCTAAAAGTACAGAATCTGTAGATAAGAATCCTGGACAATCTTGCTATCTTGTCTTGCCTATATATTTCCCAAGAGATTGCCAAGTGTTATTTCCCCTCTGGTGTTGTCATTGTCTATTGCCTTGTACATGATATATATTTCAATTGACAATAACATACATTCCAGTCATACTGAAACTGCATTTTATTGCCAGTGTGGATGGAAGTCATAACTTGAGGATGTGTCAGTTAGTTGCTGGAGTATGAATAACTGATATTGAACAAAATTCCTTTTTATAGTTCTTATTCATTAGAGAGAAGGCAATCAGGGAACATCATTTTCCTGTTGCTTGCCTTCAGGTATGATTGGACAGTCTGTGTTTAATTCAGGAGGGGAAATATTCATTTTTATACATGCAGCATGTGGTTAGGTTCTAAGTCAGTGAAAACTTGAACTCATAAATGTAATTGGGCATGACAAAATATTCAGTTTTGCCCATGGAAATATCAAATACAAGGTTAGCAGTGAAAATGTGTCAGCAGCCTTGCTTGCTAAAAGGAGTCAGCAAGTCTCAGCTGACAGCCTTTTCACATCAAGGGATCAGGGCCTGAACCAGAACTTGGACTTGTAGGCAAGGCTGACATTTCAGTGAAAAATCTATAGGAGTTATTGTACCATTTAAAGTCTCATTCTGGAATGAGATGTTTTCCATCTGAACAGCCTTCAAACTTGCGAGGGGAAGATAAAAATAACTGCATGACAGTTTTCTAAGCACCAATATGGGAAGTGCTGTACAGAATCCTCTTTTTATCTACATGGAATTTTCAGTACAGGCAACAACTGGCCCCCTCAAGTGAACCTCCTAAGCCACATTCTTGAGATACAACCTTTCTGGGTGAAAGAACGGTTTATTCTCCAAACTCATTTAATCCTGAGCTTCTGCTGAGACTAATTGTGATGGTGATTAATGTCTGTCATAGAGAATAGCTCAATCTTGGGGGATGCAGGATGATAACTCCTCCCTAAGCTTGTCACTGGACAGAAATCTCGTAACCCTGTGCACACTGCAGGGATGTAGTCAAATCAGACCCAGCAGGAATTACAAATCAGTTGGGTTTGCTGGCATGTGTCCTTTGTTAGCTTATCAATTAACCCAGCAAGCTAAGCATAGGTTGAGCTGTGCTCAAGTGAACCTCCCAGACATGTCCAAGACATGCTACAGGCAGAACTCTGTGCTAAAAATATATAAATAACTAAAATAAACCTGCAAAATGTATATGCTTAGTTGAAGTGTTTCACTGATTTCTACTTGTTTGTTTATAGTGACATAAGGACCTGACTTGTGGCCCTGGGTTAGGAATCTGTTTTTGTCCTTGTTTCTGAATAAATGTAAATGGTTGATGGGGGGCAGGGGAAACTGCCATTTAGTTTAACCAAACTTAGTGAGACCAGTGTCTGTTTTATGGCAAGGAAGTTTGGTCCCATTCCATACCTGAGTTCTTAGCTACCAAGATATGGTAGCTTAAGCTTCAGTCTTTATTGCTAAAAAATGTGTTTTTACCATGGGATGATCAATTAATGTTAGCTGCCCCACTGCAAAATTCTAGTGCAGGCATGGTTTTATCATGAGTTTAGGTTGGGTGAGATCATCCATGGGTATGGTGTATAGTGTTGACCTCATTCAGCTACCCTGCAGTAAAAACTAGAGGTGTCTTCTCTCCACTAGGATTTTACAGTAAGATAACTATTGTCAGTTATCTTGTTTTTAAAAAAACACAGTTTTTTTGGCAGTGAAGACACAGACTTAGAAATAATTAAGAATACATATGGTCACATATCCATGGGATTCATTTAATATAGACCATTGAACAACTATTAGATGCTAATAACTTTGAGTCATTGTGATCAGGAGAGGGATAGCTCAGTGTTTTGAGCACTGACCTGCTAAACCCAGGGTTGTGAGTTCAGTCCTGGCCATTTAGGGAACTGGGGAAAAAACCTGTCTGGGGATTGGTTCTGCTCTGAGCAGGGGGTTGGACTAGATAACCTCCTGAGGTCCTTTCCAACCTTGATATTCTATGATCTTAGGCCCAGATTCCCTGCTCCTTTGAGGTTCCTGAGTAATGAGGCTAGAATCACAGCTGGCCAGTTGAGAGCTCTTGTGAGCAGGGTGGAATTCTCAGATGGAATAAACCCAGCAGAGCTGGCTTCTATTCCAGACACTGTCTCACACGCACATCCTAGGGGAGGCAATGTCTCAGGAGCATGTCAAGCCACAGTGAGTAGGGCTTGAGCACAACTCTACTATACCAGTTCACAGATAGTGGATGGCATACATACAATGTTGAGATGGTGCTGTTTTGTAAAGGTATTTTTTTCTTCCCCTTTTGGAGTAATTGTGATCACATGCCAAGGTTTACATATCATCCCAACTATCTCTAGTCAATGGTAAGTCCAATGCAGATGTGATATGCCAGCTTCTTCCTGGAACACTGCTTGAAATCGCATGTTAAATATACTGAATGTGGCAACTAGTTTTGGCAATTATGTTTGTATGTCTATATTTTAATTTCATACTTCAGTGCACTGTCCCTTTACCCTGAGAGCTGCCTATATACATCAGTGAAGCAACTTTGGCCCAAACTCTTCTTACTCCCACAGGTAGGCCCGTTGGCTTCAGTGGGATTACTCATGGGAGTAAGGTGAGCAGCATTTAGCCCATTGTTTGCCTTATTAAGATGTCTTTGTGAATGCCCTGACATGTGAACCCGATGCAAGATGACTGGATTATCCACAGAAATATTCTTTTGTGGTATTGTATCAAGGCAAGCAGAAGAAAGTGTCAAAAAGCTGACAGGGTGAGACATTACAAAGAGAGCCTGACATGCTTTCCTTGTCACTGAGCAGCATGTTTGGTGGTGATGAGCACAAACTGCTACAATCCCCCAAGAAATGACACCGGGCACAAGCTTACTACACAGAAGAGTCATTGTTTCTTGCTGTAAAGTGTTCCCTGTGCAGATTTCCTCTGCGACCTTAGGCAACTGTCTTTGGATCAGACTTTTAAAGGTATTTCAGTGTTTGATTCCTATTGATTTCAATGGGTTGAATGGAGGGGTGGCCAGGCCAAACCTGAATGGCGCTGCGAACCCATGCTCCAGGTCTCAATACCCTAAGTGGGGAGCCAGGCCCAGCCCACAGGACAGGAGCCACTGCTGCTAGGTGAGTGCTGGGCAGGCTCACTCTCCAGCCCACCGCCAGTCACTAGTGACCCATCGTCCTCTCACACACACACGCACCCATTTCAAAATCTGGCTCTGCCACTTATGGGTACCTGATGAAAGAGTGAGCACTGAATGCCCCTGGGCTGGGTTGCTCTCCTAGAAGGAGCGCATTGGGGAAACTATTTGGTTAATGGGGATGGGGTCAGTAGGAAAGGTATCTATATCATGGAGGGGAAGCTAGTCAAGGCTGAATGTCTCAAGTTGGGTTGTATTGGGCATCAGGAACACTACAGGGTCTCTAGGTTAGGAGCAGCAAGGAACTGAAAATGAGTCTTCACTAGAGCTAGTTGATTTATTCCTAGCATACAATTTATTGAGTGGCTTCAGGCCTTTTCCTGCCTGTGATTTGTGCATAAGCATTTATTCTTATTATTGTAACAATCTCATTAGACCAGATTGTGCCCAGCTGCTCTGTATGGGAGGAAATGCCCAGCTTCTTGTACCCCGCAGTGGACAGTTGTGGTCACTGGGCATGTGTGCCATAGGGTGCCGACCCCTGCACTACACATACTATTCTTCCTCTGAGGAGGGGGTGAGAGAGAGAATGAATGCCCCTGGCCAATGCTGGTCATTTTACACACTAGTTAAAGGAGCTTCGATACTACTGTGATAATAAGGAAGGTATAGGAACCTAAACAGCACAGAATATTGGGAAGTTCCATTGAAGTCAGTGGGACTACTCACAGTGTGCAACATCAAGCACATGCCTATGTGTTTGCTGAATTAGGGCCTGAAAATGGTCAAATAATATTTGAACAGCTTGATGAAAGTTGTGATTTTTTTTTTGCCTAAATTCTTTGAATGTTGTCATTTACTTATCTCTAGTATATACAGCCTCTAGCCTTTTTTGTGTGCAATTTCGCTGATCCTTTTTTCAGATTAAAAAGCTTTGAAAATAAGCAATTGATTTGTTTTGGGTATCATGGATTCTTATTATAATTTCAAGTCTAATTTTTGCTGTAGAGCAGGGTAGGGATGGAATGGTTAATATCACCTAGTTTTGAGGAAGCCTATGCAGAAGAAAAATAAGGAAACTTAATAATACATCTATAATAATCATTATACCAATGGATGTTTTCCCGTGGGCCTGCCATGATAAGTCATATGCAGCCTTAATGCAGAAAGACATAAATGAAGATTGCCTACTAGTTCTACCTTATGCACCATAATCTGTTTATTCAGAAGCTATGCTCTACGTTCTGAGCTAGGATTCAGGAGAACCTTAATCTGACATGATTTCTTTTATTCTGTCTCCCTTGTAAGTAATATTGCAGTTGCAAGTGTTGCACTGACTCTGTATTGAAAACCGTGTATTATAAAATGTTTGTCTTGTCAGAGAAAATGTTATCTATAGCCGTTGTTAACTATTTGAATCTAGTACTTTCATTCTATAACAATAGTATTGTTTTGGAACAGAACAGTGAAGTGTGTGTGATTTAATTTTTTTTTTATTACAAGAGCAAACTTGCTAATTAAAAGGAGAGACAGGGTATGAAAAAAAGTTTAAATAATAATTTTTAGCAGTCCATATCTGAAACTCTCAAAGAGCTTCACCAAGCTTGGTAACTTTGTGTTGTATAGGTGGGAAAACTGAGGGACAGAAGTTAAAGCCCACATTTGTCTGAAGTGACCACTGACTTTCAGGGGCCCAACTGGAGGTGCTCCTGGCTTGACTTTCAGAAGCACTGAGCAACTGAAGCTCAGCACCTCAGAAAAAAAAATCAGGCCTAAGATGCCTTAATTTGGATAGCTAATTCCCCAAGGCACTCCAAATCAGTGGCCACTTCTTAAACCTTTTTGACTAGGTACCTGGGCAAGGCTTGCAGCTTTAATAGGTGGTGAGCCAGTGGTTTGATCAATATCTAGGCTATTTACATTATATGTTCTCAAAACACTAACCATAGTTTTCCTTCTCCATTGTCCTGTTTACCTCTCCCTGTACCCCTAAGGGCCAGGCTCAATGCAGATGTTGCTCCCTGATCCAGGGTCCCTTGTCATTCCTAATCAAACCTAAACTACAGCCGTAATAAACGAAATGTGAAAAATCATCCAAAATATCATGTTAGTTATAGAACAAATAACATTCTTAGTCACTCAAAATGGAGAACAATTGTCAGATTTATGCTCAGTCAAATGTGATGATATTATAAGAGCTTCTCTCATCAGTTTCTTGCTGTCCCCTCCCCTGCCTCACTGCTCCATCCTCATTTTAATTTCCAAATATTTAACTCCTAATAGGATGGCGTAGTGAATAGAGCACTGGACTGGGTTTCAGGAGACTCATAGACTTACAAGCTTTAAGACCAGAAGGGGCCATTATGATCTAATCTGACCACCTGCACGTCACAGGCCACCAACCCACTCACTCCTGTAATAGACTCATAGCCTCTGGATGATTTAAAGACTTCATGTTACAGGGAATCCACCATTTACTCTAGGTTAAACCTCCAAGTGACCAGTGCCCCACACTGCAGAGGAAAGTGAAAAACCACGACCCTGCCAATCTGACCTGGGGGGAAATTCCTTTCCAACCCCAAATATGCTGATCAGTTGAACCCTGAGCATGTGGGCAAGACCGACCAGCCAGACACCTGGGAAAGAATTCTCTGTAGTAACTTAGTGTCCCGTCTCCAGCCATTGGAGATATTTGCTATTAGCAGTCACAAATGGGGCACATACCAATGCAGGCAATCTTATCATACCATCCTCTCCATAAATGTATCAAGCTCAGTCTTGAAGCCAGTTAGGTTTTTTGCTCCCACTGCTCCCCTTAGAAGGCTGTTATAGAATTTCACGCCTCTGATGGCTAGAAACCTGTCTAATTTCAAGCTTAAATTTATTGATAGTCAGTTTATATCCTTGATTCAATTCCCAGCTCTGCTACAGTTTTCAAATGTGACCTGTGTTATTGATTAAGTTCTCCAGGAAGTGTACAGATGCCACACTTCCTGGACACTTTACATGCAGTCTTTGGTTTCCTGAGACATTTCCTGCTGAGGAGTAGAAACAAAGAAGCGCAAGACAGGGCAGTCACAGGCTGCAGCTATGCAAAGCAGTAAAACTGGAGAAATGGTCTTAAGTAAATAGGAAAAAATTCAATAAGGACAAATGCAAAGTACTCCACTTAGGAAGGACCAATCAGCTGCACACGTACAAAATGGGAAATGACTGCCTAGGAAGGAGTACTGCTGAAAGGGATCTGGGGGTCATAGTGAACCACAAGCTAAATATGAGTCAACAGAGTAACGCTGTTGCAAAAAAGGCAAACATCATTCTGAGATGTATTAGCAGGAGTGTTATAAGCAAGACACAAGAAGTAATTCTTCTGCTTTACTCCCCGCTGATTAGGCCTCAACTGGAGTTCTGGGCACCACATTTCAGGAAGGATGTGGACAAATTGGAGAGCAACAAAATGATTAAAGATCTAGAAAACACGACCTATGAGGAAAGATTGAAACAATTGGGTTTGTTTAGTCTGGGGAAAAAAAAGACCGAGAGGGGATATAACAGTTTTCAAGTATGTAAAAGGTTGTTACAAGGAGGAGGAAGAAAAATTGTTTTTCTTAACCTCTGAGGACAGGACAAGAAGCAATGGGCTTAGATTGTAGCAAGGGAGGTTTGAGCTGGACATTAGGAAAAACTCCCTAACTGTCAAGGTGGTTAAGCACTGGAATAAATTGCCTAGGGAGGTTTGGAATCTCCATCACTGGAGATTTTTAAGAGCAGGTTAGACAAACACCTGTCAGAGATCATCTAGATAATACTCAGTCCTGCCATGAGTGCAGGAGACTGGACTAGACGACCTCTCGAGGTCCCTTCCAGTTCTATGATTCTGTGATTTAGACTCAGTCTCTGTATGGGCCAACTTCTTCTCTGATGTTATTTCACTACAAAAGGAGTTACCCACTGTTTTAGCCCAATGACAGCATTTCATTTTCATCCCAAATGTGTTACCTTGCACTTGCTCACCCTCTCTACATTAATATGTGTGCACACTCAAATTCATGTCCTGACACAGTTTTCAGTAGGTTCTATCAGACTAGGCATTATAAATGCCAGTGTCACAGATTTAGCATCTCAGATGTTTTAGGATTAAAATGGCAGTCGAGTTGTATACAAAGATACATATTTTTAACAAAATATTGTACGAATCAGTTAAGCCTTTAAGAGAAGCATTTCAAGTAGATCCAAATTTGTTGTCTTATTGGTTAAGCTTTATAGATTTTATTTTGACCAATAGTTTTTCTCCTTCCTTCTACTCTTTTTCTTCACTGTAATCTTTCCTTTTTTTAAAAAATTTTCCTCAAGAATAAAATTGAAATTATAATCCTGATATAAATAGACCAGAAAGTAGAGCAGAGCAAATAATTTGTAATGAAACAGGGTTTTATTGGCTACATAGAGTGGCTGATTTGGAATCACTCTGTAATAATTTATGAATATTCTGTGTTGGCTTGATTATTAAGATGCTTGCTGTATGAATATATTGTGTTAAATTGAGTAGGCTGTCTGGACAAACAGGCTGAAAAGAATGAAAAAGAATGGCTAAAACAAGCCACTTCTCTGCAAACACTTGAGAATTGTTAAGGCACAATGCCAGACCTAAATGCTTTTGTGATTCCGGTTCAATCTCCTGATGAGCCTACAAACTAGTAATGACCTAAAATGTCACAGTTGGGGAGCAGAGAAGAACACAAGATCACCGAAAGGATTAAATGAACCTTCTCTTATGGGAAGTGAGGTATTTTTGGGGGAATCTGAATGAAACACAAGCACCCACTGAATGAAACATATGCCTACCTCAGTTACCAACATGGGATGGTAAGCCATTAGCTAAGGTAAACATCTGTGGAGTTTTTTAAAAATCCTTTTTCTCTAAATGCTTTCTTATATCTGTTAAAATAAAGAATGTTTTATTTTTTTGAGAAGACTGGTCATTATATTCATCACAGGTCACAGATTTCCAAAGAGAAGAACTGCAGGTTCTGAACAAGTTGGACCTGCAAGGTACCACAGTTGACAGGTTGTGCCCTCTGATACAGCACCCTGTGTAAGAGGGAAAGAAGTGCACAGTTCCACACACAAGAGGTAACAAGTCCTGTCACACTCAGAGAGACCAGTATGTGGACAGAGATACAGCCAGAGCTGGCTCCAGCAAAGAGAAAAAAGGAGAACCCGCGATCAGTGGCACTTCAGCAGCTGCTCTACCGCGCCGCTTCATTCTTCGGCGGCAATTCAGCAGCCAGTCCTTCCCTCTGAGAGGGACTGGGGGACTCACCGCTGAAGACCCGGATGTGCCACCCCCTTCCATGGAGCTGGCCCTGGATACAGCTAGCCCAGTAACCTCCATGACGCATAGTCACATAATACTTGGACGTATGGATTCTAAGAGCATAACTCTTAGAATCTTGTTTGAAGAATGTATGCTCCCAATTATAAATTTGAAGTTATGGGAAGCAGATAAAATTGGAGTGCGACCAGTCAAAACAAAATTTTAAAACATTTGAATGAATATTCATGTGAATTTTTTTCAATATTTATTCAGCTCTGCTAAAGAATCTTGTTCTGACTTCTTCATTCTCCTTGTTGAAAGAGAGAGGTTTCAGAAAGGGCAGCTTGTGAGAATTGGATCTGCGATGTTTGTGTCAGTCTTTTGAATTCTAGTTAAATACTGAAGAGAAAAAGGAAACTTGGCAGAAAATGGCACTTACTGTGGACTAATGTCATGTGGTTTATTTGGAAGAAAATGTTCTAAAACAGATGAGAAACTGTACTTAACTTTGAAAATCACCACTGAGCACTCCCTGGCCAACTACTCCTTGTTTTATCCTCAACAATGGAAAATTAACGCTACTGAAACATCAGACTTATTGCAATGACAACTGAAGATCTTATGTTAATGTTCTCTCAGACATTGCAGTATTCCTCCCGGCTTTTGAGGGGCAAAATCTTTGTTGTTTCAAACCAGCTTAGATTCTAATTGGTAGGTGGCCAGCAGGCAGGTTTATCCTGAATATTGTATTAAATTGGTTAATCTGCGCTATATTTAAACAGTGACAACAGATTTTTCATACACTGATTTTTCAGACTCTACTAGTTTTTTGAAAAAGGCCATCTTTTCTTCTCTTCATAGTAATTGATTCCAAACCAGTATCTAGTAAAATTATACAAATGCATCTCCAGTGATTATTTCTACCATGGCCAGAGCAAATAAAAAAGAGAAGCCAGGAGGACAGGGGAATTTGATGCTTTGCTAGAGTCTTCTGCCTGTTCTTCCTTTATGCTCCAGACCCTCCTGTACTCCCTCAAATGAAGATCGAATTAAAATAAATAAATAGCATTAAATAAATAAATAAATAAATAAATACCACTAAAAGCCTTCTAATTACTTGAAACGCTAGCGCAACAAACTGTACAAAAAGGAAAACTTGTGTCTTGGGAAAATCTTTCTATGCCCTATTCCAGGGGTTCTCAAATTCATTGCACCGCGACCCCCTTCTGACAACAAAAATTACTTCACTATCCCAGGAGCAGGGACTGAAGCCCAAGCCATCCCGAGGCCCGCTGGCCTGGGTGGGAGGGCCAAACCCCGAGCCTCACTGCTCTGGGTGGGAGGCAAAGCTGAAGCTCAAGGGCTTCAGCCCTAGGCAGGGGGCCTTCAACCTGAGCCCCGCCACACAGAGCTGATGCCCTCAGGCTTTGGCTTCGGCCCTAGGTATTGGGGCTTGGGCTTCAGCCCTGGGCCCCAGCAAGTCTAAGCCAGCTCTGGTGACCCCATTCAAAGGGGGTCACAACCAATTTGGGGTCCCGACCCACTGTTTGAGAACTGCTGCCCTATTCCACTCCTTGGGCTTATTTCTTCATTCACTTCAACCAGTGAAAGTCAAGAATAACTCTACCAAGGTTAACAGAGCTACACTGATAGGGTGACCAGATGCCCTGATTTTATCGGGACTGTCCCAATATTTACTTGTTTTTCCCGCATCCCAGCTGATGTTTGGTTGGGACGTGAATTGTCCCGATATTTTGCACTCCGGCGCACAGGTGGAGGGGGCTCGTGCCCCCAACTCAGCCCCGACCCCACCCTGTCTCTGCCCCATCCCTGCCCCATTGGATCCCTCCCCAAATCCCCACCCTGGCCCCGCTTCTTCCCCAATCACACTGCATTCCTCCATCTCCTCCTCCCTCTCTGGCTTGCACAAATCAGTTGCATGGCGACGCAAGCACTGGGAGGGGTGGGGGGAGAAGCAGGATGCGGCAGCCCGCTCAGGGGAGGTGGAGGTGAGCTGGTCCGGTGGGGGGCGGGGCGCAGAGCTGCCGGTGGGTACTCAGCCCTATGCTCTGGCGGCTCTTTGCCCTTTTTTTTTTTGCTCCTCTGGCTCCCTCCCCAACCGTGCCCCCCCTTCATGCTCCCCCCCGTGTCCCGATATTTCATGTCTCTCATCTAGTCACCTTATGCACTAATGTAAGTGAAATGAGACTCAGGCTTCCTATATTCCCATTAAACTTCATCCTTCTCTGTTGCTGCTTTATTTTTTCTTTTGCCCTATGCTTGACTTGATGAGTCAGCTCCTAGGTTGGTGTAAATCGGCACAGTACCACTGAAATCAAGACAGCTATAGCAATTTGCCTCTGCTGAATCGGAATCTGCTCTCATCCCTCTTTCTGAGGTTGGGGCAGCCTCCCAATCAGCAAGCTAGAAGCCTAATTTGTCTCCTTTTTCACATCTCTGCTACAAACCTTCCTGTTCCATGACATCAGCCTGTATTAGTCTTCATGCACAGCTCCACTATCCACCTCTTGTGTTAATTGTACTATTTCCTTCTAGACTAATTTCTGATGAGCTTGTACCTTATTTTCTGTCCTATTTGTATTTTTACTACTGTTTAGTGCTGTGTGCATCTAAAATGTAATATAAGAATAAAACCCTGAAATTCAGTTGAGTTGGATATTGTGTACGCACAGGAGCTACTGTTCGTAACATTTGCTTAATGATTAACAGATTAAATCTTCTTCTGACAATATGATTAATACCACTGCTGCCAATGGTTCATCTGTCTTTTGATTATAAACCCTGAAAGTCCATTTTTTACGCAGTTATTTAATCTCTTCACTATTTCAAATTGCATCAGGTTGAACTTTGGAATATGACTCATCAACCTTTTCTTAAAGAGAAGGTTGCCTCTCAGGAGGATAGAGGATCACCATGGCTTTTGACTTTGTTACAATAAGAAACGTAGATAATGAGAGCCTAATTCATACTAAGACAGGGACAAAAGTCTGGACTCAGACTTCTCTACTTTATCCATTACTGCTTTGGAGCTAGAAGATATGGGTATCATTAGAACAATGCATAGGCTAGCAGTCTGGCTTCTTGTAGTCTTTGATCTCTGTGAGATGCTTCTTATAGAGTTCACGTCTAAATTATTTTCACATAAAGAAAATTAAAATCTGAGATTCTTGTAAACTGTCCTCTAAAAAATGTCGCCTGAAAAAGAAACAAATGTCCTGGGTGACTGCTATTCTGTTCTGTACATTAAAACCAGGGGCAGCTCCAGGCACCAGCACACCAAGCGCCTGCCTGGGGTGGCAAGCCACAGGGGGTGCTCTGCCGGTCGCTGCAAGGGCAGCAGACATGTTGCAGCTTCGGCGGACCTCCCGCAGGTGTTCCACTGAATCCGCAGGACCGGGAACCTCCCGCAGGCAAGCCGCTGAAGGCAACCTGCCTGCCATGCTTGGGGCGGCAAAATACCTAGAGCCGCCCCAGATTAAAACAAAAGCAAAGAAATGCCTCTCCAGAAAACTCAGATTCCCATGCTCATACAGACAAAGGATGCAGAATGCTTCAGTAGTAACTAAGGAAATTAAATTTTTCTATTTTCTTCCCTACTACTCTGATTCACTAAATCCCTTCTCAGGAGCTAATCATGTTAAGTGCTTTAGATTATATTAGATGTGATAATGGATAGTCCCATCTAGGTCTAACAGTTGACTCATTCTCATACATCAGCTAATGATCAAAGGGTTAATTTATATTCAGAATACTAAATGTGAAATACCTCCATTTCAACACCATTTTTTTAGCAGTAAATTATATTGTAGATAGTACAGCCCCTTTTGGACCCATAAGAGGAACTATTACCATGAGATCTCTCTGTGTCCCAATTTCTCTAACAAAGGAAGTCAATATATTCCTCAGGATTAGGAAGCCAGGAGAATGAGGAGTTTATTCAGTTATTCAAAAGCCAGAGGCAGAGATCTTGTATGTTGCACAAGAAGTTCTGAAATAAAGGTGCTCTGATCTATACATCAGTTTGATCATTCTCATGTCAGCCTAATGGCCAGCTTTTGTGCTGGGATCATATTCTCAATTATCAAAAGAATCAATCAATATGGACCACATATTGAAGAATCTTTCTGGGCTTTAGTTACTATTACAGTAATTATATGTAAGGGAGGAAAGCATCTTTGGAATCATTAAACACTTTTCATGTTGATAGAAAAAGTAATTTCAGAAAGGCTCTTCAGAAGTCATTAAGATAGCCGTAGGTATTTTTGATCAGACACTCGTGTTACAAGAAAATATTTCAGAGAAGTGAGTTGGAGCACATATTCATCAAAAAGCCCTCTATTTATTTATGATTGAGATCCAGCTTTGCAAACCTAATGCCAATAAGATCAAATAGCTGATAGCCTGAAATTTGATCAAGGAAAACACTCTATATGGACAAGTATTTAAATAAGCTTATCTAGTGAAGAAATAAATCAATGTTTTGCAAACTCCACTCAAAAGTCCATGTCCTATTTGAAAGATTCAGTCATAGACAGTATTTAAGTTCATGTTTGCCACATACTAGATATGAGCTCAAAATTTAAAAGTCTGGATACTCATTTAAATTTTCAACAGTGCAAAGTCAAAGTTGGGTGGGTGCTGAGAATTTTTGGTTTTGGTTTGATTCACCCCCGTTATATAGATAGGTGACATTTTCAAAATTTGAATCTAGACCCCAGGAGTGAAATTTTTACCCTATTGTAATTAATATTGTAAGCAGAGTCGGGATGAGCTCTACCCTGACATCTAGTGGTGAATTATGGGGAGCGTGGAAAGGAATTTCAGGTATTTGCATTGGCACACCCACCCCACCTAGCATAGCCCACGGCAGCCTGGGATGGTTATTTTGACAGCTCTGGGATCCCCAATTTCTTTGTTATTGGGGCAGGAGGAATAAAGTGTTGTCACCCTGATTATGTGAATGACGAACTATGAGACTGCTTTATGACAGAGATGTCTCAACATCAGTTAAGTAGCACTTGCTAGACAAGGGACATAGGTGCCAAAACCCAGTGAAATAAGAGAGGTTGGGGAGTGGTGTGTGTACACCTGATGGTATGGGTCCCTTTTGAGAGTCTGGAACATCAATTGCACATCCTTCTCTCTCCACTGTTGAAGAGCAGAGCTAATTTTAATTCCATTAGGAGTCCATCTAGAGGCTGCTGAGATGAATTCATGTTGGGCCAATGGTGCACCAGCACTGGGGATCCCCTACTACAAGCTGAAATCACTAAAAGAGCTAAGCTTAGTGAGCTGAGATCACTGAGTGCTATGTTAACTAGTGGGAGAGCCTGAAGCTCTATTGCTAAGCGGCTGGCAGAGCAGAGCAGTTTGCAGCATGTTGGAGCAGCCCACGGAACAGTGAGTGGAGTGGAGTGGTTTGCAGGGATGGCTGGAGCAGCTCACGGGTCAGCTGGAGGAGCGGCACAGCTGGTGGAATGGAGCTGGTCGTGGTGAAGGCTGCAGCAGAACTCCACGGAGAGGCGGACCAGTTGGCCCTGGCCCACATAAGGTACCCCTTAACACCCTGTGTGTGCCCCTCACATTTCCACCCAGGCTAGGGGGATAAAACTCTGCAGATAAACTTTTGGGGTGGCACTGACCAGAGACTTTCAGGTTTTTGGACTTTGGGGTGATTGGGGGAAAGGACATTGCCAAACATACCTGGATACTGAACCCGGCCCTTGTTGCTGCCAACTCAGAGGGGCAGAAGGGTTACAATATGTTTTATCATTGTCTTCAATGAGGTTAGAATTTTACCTCAATTTTTGTTTGAGTGAGGGTCCATCTCTAATACATATAAGTTCTGCATCTAATCAGGATCTTTTCATCTGGTCACTAGGGAGCATCTCCTAAATCTGAGAGCTAACATACGAGGCACACCCAATGCAAGATGGCATACTGTTAGGATATTTACCCAAAATGTGGCATATAATGTATCACTGGAAAACTAATAACCCACTGATCATTAATATTCTTGCATGATGTGCATACAGTAAGCCCACAAAGAACCTTACAGATGTGCTGGAAATATGTGACTAAAAGGTACTTAAATGAGACATGTCAGAGGGAGTTAATAAACGGGTTTTCTCCAGACAAAGGAAAAAGGACAACATCTCAAATCAGGTGTGGCCAATTCTATGGGCTATGCATTTGTATCACAGGTTGTTGCAGGATCTTTTGCACTGTAAAAACCACCAGCAGGGGAGGAACCAGCACAGTATCTAGACCCATCCAGGGAAAGGAACTTTATCTGGGGACACCCTTCAGAAGAATGTATTTCAAAGATTAACTGGACTATAAAGAGAAGGAGAGAGAACCCTTAAGTCAGGGTTTCTCAAAAAGGGTTCACCGCTTGTGTAGGGAAAGCCCCTGGTGGGCCGGGCCGGAGTGTTTACCTACCCCATCCACAGGTCCGGCCCATCACGGCTCCCACTGGCTGCGGATCGCTGCTCCGGGCCAATGGGAGTTGCTGGAAGCGACGGCCAGTACGTCCCTCAGCCTATGTTGCTTCCAGCAGCTCCCATTGGCCCGGAGCAGTGATCCGCAGCCAGTGGGAGCCGCAATCGGATGGACCTGTGATGGGGCAGGTAAACACACCGGCCCGGCCCGCCAGGGTCTTTCCTTACACAAGTGGCAACCCCTGTTTGAGAAACTCTGCTTTAAGTTATCCTTCACCTGAGGAGTCAAAGAAACTGAGCACTTTAAGCTCTGTGAAGGGTCCTAGCCAGAGAGTCTGGTCAGCTGTGTTCCCTCTAAGTTATGCACTTGCACAGCCGCACAACAGTCCATCAAGTGCCGCGCACTTGATTATTACAGCTGCCTCTCCTCCTCCTCAGTGACTTGTGTGCAGTGCCCCTCCCTCCACTGCTCTGCTACCAGGTTGCTCCTGCCCTCTGCCTTGGAGCCGCCCCTGGTCAGCTGCTTCCAGGAGCCTCCTGCTTGCTGTCAAGAATGTGGGGGGGACGGGGGAGTGCTGATGTCAGGTGTCTCCCTCCTCCCACCTCTCCCCCCATCCATGTACCCATCTCTGCAGAGCAATGGGCGGGAGTGGGGACAGGGTTCAGGAGTGAGATGGAGCTGCTGGTGGCTGTTGCTGTGTTTGAACAAGCCTTCAGACTAATTAGTGCCGCTCTGCTTAAAGTGACAGCACACAATCGCTCATACACTTCCCCAGAAGACACACACTCTCTTATATACACACACACACTTTGTCTCTTTCACACTCACTTCCCAACACATACTTGTATTATTGTTGTTGTTGTTGTTACTTCTTGGTATTTCCTGCAATGCACATATATTCTCTGCAATTTTTTTCTTTCAGAGTGCAGTTATTTTAGTTTTTTGACTGGTCTGTGCATTTCATAATTTTATTTCTCTCTTATGCTTAAATTTAATGCTTTCAATAGTGAGTTCTAAAATGCCTAACCTGTCCTGCTGGAGTCATTATCATTATTACTTTTATTATCATATTGTGTTTTGTCATTCATTATTTAAAGTGGTAAAATAAAATAATAGTATGCTTCCAGAATGTAACTTTAGCCTGTACTAACTTTAGCAGTGCCAGTTTAAAAAACATTAGTTAAACAAATAACTTTATCCACTATGTAAATGAAAGTTGCTTATTTTCAAATTGTATTTTTAGTTATATCCATAAAAGAACTTAAAATGTGCATGAAATTAAATGCAGTATATCTAGGTATTTTGTTTCTACTGGCCTATCCTTGCTTACAGACAGTCCTCCCAACCTGAAGCAAATACTCACCAGCAACTACACAGCACACAACAAAAACATTAACCGAGGAACCTATCCTTGCAACAAAGCCAGTTGACAACTCTGTACACATATCTATTGAAGGGATATCATCATAGGACCAAATCACATCAGCCACACCATCAGAGCCTTGTTCATCTGCACATCTACCAATTAGATACATGTCATCATGTGCCAGCAATGCCCCTGTGCCATGTACATTGGCCAAACCGGAAAGTCTTTATACAAAAGAATAAATGGACACAAATCAGATGTCAAGAAATATAACATTCAAAAACCAGTAGGAGAACACTTCAACCTCCCTGGTCACTCAATTACAGACCAGAAAGTTGCAATTCTCCAACAAAAATAGAGTCCAACGAGAAACTGCAGAATTCAAATTAATTTGCAAACTGGACATCATTAAATTAGGCTTGAATAAAGACTGGGAGTGGATGGGTCTTTACACGAAGTAAAAACTATTTCCCCATGCTAATTTTCTCCCTACTTAATGACAGGTTTCAGAGCAGCAGCTGTGTTAGTCTGTATCCCCCAAAAAGAACAAGAGTACTTGTGGCACCTTAGAGACTAACAAATCTATTTCAGCATGAACTTTCGTGAGCTACAGCTCATTTCTGCAGAGGCACAGAATGGAACACACTGACAGGAGATATTTATACATACAGAGAACATGAAATGCATACTTCCATCTTTCCTGTTCTCTGTATGTATAAATATCTCCTGTCTGTGTGTTCCATTCTGTGCATCTGAAGAAGTGAGCTGTAGCTCACGAAAGCTCATGCTGAAATAGATTTGTTAGTCTCTAAGGTGCCACAAGTACTCTTGTTCTTTTTCCCTCTACTGTTACTCACGCTTTCTTGTCAACTGTTTGAAATGGGCCATCCTGATTATCACTACAAAAGTTTTTTTTTCTCCTGATAATAGACCACCTTAATTGATTAGTCTGATTAGAGTTGGTATGGCAACACCCATTTTTTCATGTTCTCTGTGTATATATATCTTGCTACTGTATTTTCCACTGCATACATCCAATGAAGTGGGTTTTAGCTCACGAAAGCTTATGCCCAAATAAATTTGTTAGTCTCTAAGGTACCACAAGTACTCCTCATTCTTTTTGCTGATACAGACTAACATGGCTACCACTCTGAAATCTTAAACCTATGACTTTTTATTTAATAAATGTGTTTTACCTTTACTACAAACCAGTTCAGTGCTTTGATTAAAATAGAGTCTTTGTTAACCCCAGTTAAGGTAATAAGCTGCTGAGTGCTGACTCTCTGAGGGAGCAGAGAACTTAATAACCTCAGTGTGTGCTCAATGAGAGGGCTGCACACTGAAAGAGACACCTCTGAAGAACTTGTGAACTGAGGTTCACTGATTGTTGCCTGCGAGGCAAGGATTGGATGAGCAGCATCTTGAAGAGTTTGTGTGAGGGAGTTGATACATAACTTAGCAGCAGCAAAACTCTCAACTGCTGAGGCGAAGAAGAGTAACAGAGTAACTCACAATTCTGGGAACTCCAGCAGATTGTCACACATGATCCACTAACACTGAAAATAGAATTTGGCTGCAAGTATTCATCTTAAAATCATAGAACCACAAGGTTAGAAGGGACCAAACAGGTCTTGCTCAGTTCCTGCATTTTTTGTCAGGTCACTGTCAGCTTAACACTTTAAAATTATAAGAGGGCAGTGAATGGAATACCCAGGCAGTCAGTGACCCTTATGCCATTAAAGAAAAAAAAATTAAGAACTACATCTCTCATGTTGCTTAAGCTAAGCAGATGAAAAGGAAGACTGAGACTATTAAACTGATTTTATACGTCAGTTAGATAACTAGGCTACACTCATTCTCTCACAGAAGCATTTTGCAGGTGGTAGAAGGTTTCCTATGCATAAAAAACAGAGTGATCCCAGAGGGAGGTGGTGCCCTTTTGCTTTTTAGGGAATGGGGGTGTTTGCTTTGCCTATCACTTTCTTTATTTTCTTCTCCAAGTCATGGGATAGATTAATGTAAAGCCTACTGAGCCTCAGGTCATATTATTTCTCAGGTTCAACAATGTGCTCAGTATGGTCCAGGATTTGGTGTTTGTCTAATTATCTTATACTCTTTCTATTGGTGCCATTCATTAATAAAGAGGACAGGATTCATCCAACAACAACACCTCACCTCAGCTGAGCTTTTCAAGCTGACTTCAGGGGACCAGAGATTCTGCCAGCCTGAGGAAGTAGCCACAAATTTGGTCTGAAGCTGACAACAATCATTACCATCTAAGTGCTGTTAAGTTTTTGTTATTGTTTAGTTTTTTCTTCTACTTTTTAGCTCTGTTCCTTTGGGGAAATAACTTGATAAATCATTAGCTTTGGTTAGCACTTTTCTTAACATGATGAAAGTGTTAAGAAAGGAAAATCCAGTTAGAATTTTTCTCTGGTTGTTTAAATAAATATAGAAGATTTACATTATGTGTGGGGTTAAGAGGCTAAGCCTTAAAACACATGGCAGAAAATCCGAAAGATTTTAGCATTAGTTCTTAGCACTAACTACAGCATTCTAAGTAACATCTAATGTATCCATATTATGTGTGTATACATGTAGAGGTAGCAATTCTCAGTATATTGGTCATGAGACAGTCTACTAAAATTCTGCAATAATTCCACAGAGTTGAAGCCAATCTAATCTCAGTATTTTTTTATTTGTTAGGACTTAGGCAAGTTTCTGCTTCAGGAAGCCAGAGAATTTTCATTAAGTATGGCTCAGTGTTGGCAATAGTTGTACTAGTAGATATACTACTAAACAAGACTTGTTTTTCAAATTCTCGACTATATATAAACTCTGTATGCATTAAACCATTGCTGTTGCTTAATTAAATACACCAGTAGATTCCTTGGAGTGTACAGCCAACAGTTTCTTTAGCTTGATACCTGCAATCACTTGTGTTTCATTGTTTTTTTGTTAGGAGAAAATCTCATCAACATTGAGGTGCGTTACTGCTCAACTTGCCGTTGACCACTCATCAAAGCCTAAATGTGGCATACTGTGTGTGGTGCAGGCCCCAAATTAAAGGGAAAGAGAAAATTATTCATGTATTAAGATGCTGTAGAATTCATTCATTTGCTGTCATTAACTTTCTATAAGTTCAGTTTTATGATTTTGCATTTCTGATGTAAATTATTGTCAAATATGAAAGTGGAGGGACACTGAAGTAAAGTGAAATGTAGATAATTTTGGAGTTTAAACGAGTGATGTCCCTCAAAATGTGGCACAGTTGAGAAGTATTCTTTGCAATGCTTTTACATTTTTTTCTTGTTTCGCTTAATATCTTTGCAATTACAATTTCATATTTTTGTGAGGAAAAAAAGTGACAAAATGGTGGCAATCCTTATATAACTCTGCTAAAGAACCCCTGTAACAGAGAGTGCCTGCTAATGGGAGCTGTGTGTACACATCGATGAGGAATAGATGTCTTAATCATCACCAACTTCTGCCTTATGGTTCTCAGAAGCGGTCTGTAATCAGCCCTCTGTTAATCACATTTTATGTTTGATATAATTTCTTAATTATCCCACAAAATATGCTAGAAAACTGCTCATCTGTCTAGGGAGTGAAGATTAAAATTAAAACTGTCACAATTTTCTTCTACATTGTGTGAGTGTCAGCTTAACAACTAATACAGAGCAGACGAATATCAACAGAGATGTCAGAAAAAACAGTCATTACAACAGCTGGAACAGTAGTTATTTGTTTTTTGTTTTGAAAGTATTTTCTCAGTCTGTCTGCAGGTAATAACAAATCCACTTAAATACATTTTGTGTTCATTGCCTGGAATTGACTCTGGAGCATTTAATCTCTCAATACTCAATGGTATTTATGTTTTAAGAAGTAAGGGTGAAAAAAATCCTATTTCCTTTAGCACCAATGTTGAGGGAAACAGTGTCACCTCCCACTCATTTGTTCTTTTTTGAGGCAGTGAGAAGCTCTTGTAGAAATTCAGACTTTGAATATGCTAAGAATGTGGTTATTGCATATAGTTTGTGGCACTGATTGTTTCCTAATTTCTTAGATTTTAAAGAACAGTCATTTCTCTGGTTTTGTTCCCATGCATTAACATTTTGTAGATCATAGCCTGTTAATTCAAGTTGAAAAGGAGCAGATGATATTTTCCCTCCCTAGTTCAGCAGAGAACTGATGTTGCATGGCAAGACTCTCTGGCTAATAAAATATATAATTAGAAATTTAGTGATACATATAGCAGTTGTTCAACCAGGAGGACTAACAAGAAATTACCCAGGCTGGTGTCCATGAGTTAATTTACACTGACCATCACAGATGTGCTTACCAATTACTCTTTGGATAATTTCTCATCAAAATAGAAATAACGATGTAATTAGAAGACTAATTAGGGCAAATACATTAAAGGTGCTAACTAGTCTTAATATAATTTACCGTGCAATACTCCAAATTTCTCACTGTAAAACATCTCATCTCTAAAGTACAGAGGAGATGTGTGACTGCAGGGCATTTTAAGGCTATTTTATCCGTGGCAACCACTCTGTTATGCTATGTTTGGAATATCATTCAGGTCTGTCTTATGCAATCCATGACTTTTGAACATGATTTGTGTCAATGCAAGGTAAATCTTCCAGAGATTTTAAACATAGACTTATCCAGCAAACCAATTTCCATAACTGTGGTGTGGGTGGAACTGAGAGAACAAATATTAAACTGGTAATTCCTGGAAATGTGCAGGCAAAGAATACCTTATTAATATTCATGTACTATGGGAGCCTTAAAATGCACATATATATGGTTGACATTGTGATGACTGTGAAGAGGAAAAAAACAGTCCACATGGAAGATGTTTTGGTTTATTGAAGCACTGTTTATACTCAATGGCTCTAGCAGGACAATGGTCCAAACTTCACTTCGTTTCACAGGTATAAATCCACAGTATCACCACTGAATTTGGCCCATTGTTGGGCTACAGTTAGCAACTGTCTTGAGAAACCATTGGACATCTTTTTAAAATACCACCTACTTTGCGATGTCATCTGACCAGCTGGCCTTAATTTCTGCTGAGACAATACTGCTGTCAGATGCTTGTTGAGCTGCCCGGACTGCTTCTGTTGTTGCTTTGGGATGCCTTCTGGGCTATTGCTGCTGGTACTTAAAGGCAGCCTTTAAAAGTGGTCCCTGTTGTCCTGGCTTTTCCATTACTTTCAGTTATTGTACTACCATGGAGACGGACAAAGCTCCAGGTGTTATATTTCAGCCCTGCTAGACTGGCAGATCAATGGTGATCACATTGATAACCCTGGCTGGAGAATGGGTAGTTGTACTCCTGACAGAGAAGGTCATGGGTCTGAGGTATGCACTGGGCCTATAGGCTTGGAACAAGGCAAACCACTGTAATGTCCAGTGCCGTTGGGACAGAATTTTTTAATATGGGATACTACATCGGATGCTCTTGATATATGGCCTCTCCAATGGAAAAAGCTCCTACATATACTGAGACTGAATTCCATCTGTAGAGCAGAATTTAAGGGTTCCTAGTTTTTCTTGATGGTGGTAGTTTATAGTTTGTTTGTAATATGCTGCATTCAACATGAATTGTATAGAATTCAATGTGACTGGGTTTTGATTAATTTAAGCTTGAGAGCTGCTTTTTTCCCAGCCATGGGTTAAAGAACTTTGCCATGTGTTTTAGTTTCCAGTCTTGTCATTAAGAGCCTACCTACAAAGGATGGCTACTCACTAAAGATAAAGCTGATATCAGTGCACTGAAGAAATGTGTTTCCTGAAATGCTTTCTCATCATGTCTAATTTTGAAACCAGAATGGAAACACTCTGACATGCAGATATGAGTCACCATTCTGGGTAATCTAAATCTCCTCAGCAGATGCTCATATTCAGCAAAGAACTTAAGCATGTCCTTAAGTCCCATGTATTTCAATGGGACTTAAGCACATGCTTAAAGTTAAGCATATAATCAAGTGCTTTGTTGAATTGGGGGTCTTGAGATATTTCACTTGATAGTTTCTCCCTCTTCCCCAGCCACTGAGGTTCCTGCAACTAAACTTGATGTCTACAGTCCCTGTGAAAACAAGCTTTGTGGAGGGGAAAATATTGAATTGAAGGTATTGTTACATTCTGAGGAAAAATTGAAGTTCCAAGTCTAGGGAGCAAATTCTAACCCTTTAATGAGAGTATTTAGCAAAGGAAATGTCATTAAATTGACAAGTAGAAATTACTGCAAATAACCTCAAAAGCTTCAATCTCAGAGATTAAGTTTATACAAAAGGAGGTAAGGAGGTGATCCCGGTACTAGTTTTCTTGATGTACTGGAATCTTTCCTTGAGAGCATTTAATCTACCAGGGTAGATAACTGAAATCTTCAGAGGGCTGTTTAAATCAGTGTTCTCTAAAATACCACTAAAATGGGCTTTTGCATGCTCTTGTCATAATGTTTACCTTATTTTGAGATAAAGGCTGCATTCTGTTCAATATCTGGAAATATCATGATTGTATGTCCGTTTAACAGAGGAAACCAAAATACACAACTTGCCTGATTTAGACCAAACAATATTTACTTAGGAATTAATTATGCTGTTTTGTTTACTGCCAAATTTCAAATTATTAGTGATGGGGAGAAGAGAAAATATTGTTCTCCTCTATAGTACTTGATTTTGAATGACCAAAATCTAAAAATCCTGCAGATAGTGATAAACAGAGTGTAGAGTGTATGATGCTCATTATGATATATTGTTGAAATCTATTATCCCAGATTTCAAATAGATGATAGATTGGGTTTTCAGAAGTGATAAAGATTGCTAATTACCTGTTATTTTGCCTCTTTTTTTTACGACATGACAATGTGTAACTTTAATAACTAAAGTAATTTTTCTGCTCGATCTAGTTTAACCCATTTGTTGTTTGTGGGGTTTATATCACGTGGAACATATCCTCCCCTTTCCTCCCCATCAGTAGAACCTTTTTGATCTTACTCTGATAGACCCACTCTGTGGTTAAAGGGGATTGTATACTGGGAGGTGATTCTGTGACTTTTTCTTACGTATTGTAACCCTGTTCTACTTGTCAGCTCTTAGATCAATATTATGTATATGTGTGGGGTATGCGTGTAATGCACGTATTTTAAAATTGATTAATCTTTTAAAGTCAATTTGGACTGAATTAATATATCTTTAAAATATACAGTAAAAAATACTATATGTCAAACCATGTTGTAGATCTTTTGGAGCTACATGTCTAGCGTACAGGTCCATTCATGTCCTGCAGCTGAGAAGGGGCAGCAGAGCCAGGGGCCCTCACCTCACCCCACCCCACTCCACCACCAAGGCCCCACCCCCACACCTCCTTTTCCCCCCAGGGTCCCGTCCCCACCCTATTCCCTTCCCCCTGAGACTCCTCCAAGGTCCTGCCCCCCAGCCAGAAGCAAGGCAGGGTAGAGCCACACAGGGAACTGTGGAGAGCCAGTGCAAACCCTCCACCTCCATCTACCCTGGGCAGGGAGCCTGGGGGCAGGGACACAGGGGAAGAGGAGGGGAAGAGGGTGGGGTCCACTGTGGGGAAAATTAGATGGGTCAGGCCCATCCACTTTCAAAAAGTGGGAGGGTCATGGTCCACTAGCACCCCCTGTTCTGGTGCCACTGCTGGAAATCCTCTGAAGAGACAATTTATTGCCTATGTAGTCCCCAACCCCCTATCCCTGCCCAGAGGCTGAATCAGAATGGGCATTGTGAATTGGTATTGGAGAAGACATTAGAAGGTATTGCATATGTGCAGTATCCTTGATGCTATGTGGAGGGTGAGAGACACTGAATTGCCAGTTGTGTCCCAAAAAGGCAGCAGCTAATAACTGAAATAGAGCAAGCAGACTGGGAAAGGATGGGGTGCAACAGGAAAAAGTAAACATCCCCTTAAACATAGAAGAGGGTGAGGAATAGAGAGGGACATCCTTTTCCACAATAACTCAGCCTCTGAAAACTCATTGCGATGGTGAGCGTCACCATGACCCTCTTTACCTTTGTAGGTATGACCCTATCCTGGTTTCCCCCTCCTTCCTACTTACTGAAGAGCTTCAAAAATTACTGCAGCCCTGGCAAAGGAGAGAGGAGGAAGTGCAAGCAAAGCCCCTTGCACTCCAGGGCAAGCTGTACCTGAATTCTATGACAAGGTATCTGTATTCTGCATAGTCTTGGGTAGAGGAGAAGGTAAGTTGGAGGTCTTGACAAATGGGTATGGAGCAATTGGAGGCAGGGAGGAGCACATTGGCTAGATGCTGTAACTAAAATCCTCAGCGGGGAATGAGTTCACCATGTGGCCAATTAACTTGTCAATTTAATATTCAAAGATAATACATTGAAATGAATTGATCAATCCCAGCTTCTCAGATCTTTTGTTTCAGGCACTCTGCAAACTCAAGGAGGCATCACTGCATCTGTTACACTTGTTTCATATTTTCAAAGTTTTCTTTCCAACTATGAGAACTAGAACTAGAACTTTTTGAAAAACATGAAAGCATGGATTCTGGAGCTCAATCCTGTGGCAAGGAATGGAGTGGCTTTTGCTGCAAATTCCTCAAGCGTTGAGTCACAGGATAATGAGTCAGTGAACAGGGGACATTCAATCCCAAAACTTGGCAGCAGCAGCCACTTCATAGGGAAAGAAATGAGATGAAATGTGGCAGATGTAGCAATTCCACAGCCATAGAAAAACACCTTGTTCACAGCCAGACTTGTCATCAACCAAGCACTGATGCTCAGTGTTTTGTAATTATTATTCAGAATTATTTAATTCTTCCTGTACTCGACATATTTATATAGTTATAACAATAAAACTTCTCACCTTCATTAAATACTGCTATACATACCTCCATGGCAAAGGAAATATTGCTACATCCAGCAAGCATAGTCAATGTAATACTATAATATCTTTCTGATGCAGCATAGCTTTAGCCTGTAGCTAGACCTCTAGATAATGCTGTGCAGCATTTGTATTTTCAGGGTGCAGTGTGGGAGACAGGCACTCTTTGTCCCAGCTGAGATAATAAGTAGGTTTATTTAACCCTAATCTCTTTTTTATATATACTTCCAGCATATGTAACTTTCTCACATAGTACTTATGTAAGAGTATGCCAAATATCCTCCATTCTCCCTTCAAAAATCCCTCTTGAAACCTAACAGTTTTAATTTTCTCACTGACTATGTCTACTATGTTTGTGCTGAGCTCTATGGACCTGCTCCCACGCATCAAATTAAGTGCTTGGAGCCTAAAGCTCTCTCTTAAAAATTTTTATTTTGCTAATGGCTTTCTTTTACAGAAGTTGATTGTATTCAACTAAGGCTATATCTACACTAGCACTTTTGTCAGTATAATTTATGTTGTTCAGAGATGTGAAAAAAAACACATCCCTGAGCAACATAAGTTACACTGACAGAAGCGCCAGTGTGGACAGCACTATGGCGGCAGAAGATGCCCTTCTGCTGACATAACTACTGCTACTTACTCCTGGAGGAATTCTGCACCACTGTGCATACACAGAAATCATGTCCCCTGCAGATTTCTTTGCTTCCCCGCAGAAAAATGACTTTCTGACAGGGAAGCAAAGGGAAATCACAAGAGCAGTCATGCATCTCTCCCCAGCAGTATGTTTTGAGTTCCCAGAGCATCCAGCAGAGAGGTAAATCACTGTGGGGCTGCGGATGGGACTGGGGAAACTCCAGCTGGTAGCTTCTAGCCTGAGACAGGCCTGGCTGCTACTCCCAGCTGGGCTGGGGAGGACAGGACTTTCTCTTCCCCTTATCAGCATCCAGGGCTGGGTCAGACCCACCCCCAGATTTCTCTCCAGGATGCAGGAAGCTCTGCAAACTCCCCTCATCCCCGCTTCCTGCATCCATTGCTCCTCAGCTGTAGAGGGAGGGATCACTGCACAGGGAGCTGCTCCCCCATCTGCCCAATCCCCATGCATCCAGACCCCTCATACACAGACCCTCTCGCTGATCCTCTCCTCCCACTGCACCCAGAACCTGAACTGCTGAGCCCCATACCCCCTAAAGCTGGACCACCCTGATGAGTCATGTGTACCCAGATCCCCACCACACTGAGCCCCACTCCCCCAGCATCTGGACCTCTCACTGAACCCCCCCTACCCCAGATCCTCCACCCCCACTGAGCTCCAACCATCTTCACCTGGAGTCCCTGAAAAGTCCCATTACCGTTGCACTCAGAATCCCCCAACAAACCTCTACACATCCAGATCCCCCCACACACACCTGGAGCCCCCCAGTGAGCTGCCCACACCCAGATTGCCCCACATAGAATCTTCTCAACCCACACCTGGTTTCCCACACACTAAGCCCCTCCACACTTGGATCCTAGAGGGATGAGCCTGCCTGCACACACCTGGTGCACCTGACATGGAGGAGTATGGTCCTGTGGTGTTTCTGAAGGAGGCCTGGTCCTTGTGCTGTGTCAGGGTTGGGTGCGGCCTCACCGCTGAGTCCATGTCCCAAGGGTGGGTGGCGGGGGGGCTCCAGGGTGATCTCCCACTTCTGTGCAGCCACTGGCCTGTGCTCCTCACTGCCATGTTAGAGCCTCCACATTTATTTGAAAAATAAAATTTGCAGAATTTTTAAATATTGTGCTCAGAATTTTTATTTTTTTTGGTGCAGTATTTTTAGGCATGGAATTTTAATTTTTTGGTGCAGAATGCCCTCAGGAGTATGATACTCATTGGAGGTAGTTTAATTAAGTCGATGGGAGAGCTGTCTCCTGTCAGCATAGAGTGGCTACACAGGATATCTTACAGTGACGCAGCTGCATTGGTACGGCTGTGCCACTGTAAGCGCTCTAGTGTAGACATAGACTAAACTGTCTCTAGGAGAAGGCAGGAGCTAGAGGGGCTGAGAAATGATGAAGAGTATGTCTACACTCAACACTGCAATGTAAGCCCAGGATTAGTAAAACTCAAGTCAGCTGACCCTGGGTTAGAGAACCCAGGAACTGAGTGTCAACACTGATTGTTAACTCTATGCTAAGAATTTTATAACATAGGCTTGAACCCGGGGCTCTGGCGTCTGCACTGCACTACACAGACCTGAGTCATACTAACCATATCCCAGCCTCCCTAGCACCCTTCCAAAATGTGGCTGCTCAAGTCCTTTGACCATGGTGCACTGTGGGAAAACTTGCCTGTCCAGCCTTCATGTTACAAGAAGTTGAAACAGCCCACCAACACAGCCTGCCGAGCAGCTTTTTTAGCCTGTGTGCTCCCAGATACTGGGACCAGCAACATGGATGAAGTGCCTTTTGAAGAACTTCTCTTGCTTGCACCTTCACTGCTGTGCCAGGAAAGAGGCAGAGATTTCCTGAGACCCTGATGAACATTTCGGCAGTGTTTTCTGACCCACCAAATGGCAGAGCTTATGATGGAGGAGGAGGGGGCAGAGGTACCTGAGCATGGCAGAGTCAGACTGACTGATGCTGCTCATGACTCTTGGTAAAGCCGCTGATGCCCCCTACGTAGACTTATGCTTCTGGCACAGAGCCACACACACAGACTGGTGGGATCACATTGTCATGCAGGCCTAGCATCACCAGCAGTGGGTCCAGAACTTTCACAAGGAGAAAGCTACATTTCTGGAGCTTTGTAAGAAGCTTATCCCAAACCACATGAGGGCATCCTTTGCCAGTCCAGAGGCAGGTTGCTATAACTGTCTGGAAGCTGACTTCCCAGGGCTGCCAGCCAACTGGTGTTGCAAAGTTAACTGTAGGTTAAGTGGTGGCACATATTTCTGAGCCTATCAGGTGTGTGATTTACATGAAGGTGGCCGCATACTAAATATTCCTAAAGTAATTGCTGGCTTTGAGACAATGGGGTTTCCAATCTGTTTAGGGGCTATTGATGAGACTTGTGCCCATAGTTTGCCCTCCTCAAAGAGCAAATGAGTACATAAACCTCAAAGGGTACATTGTTATGCAGTCCCTCATGGACCACAGAGGGCAATTTATATATATCAGTGTGGATTGCACTGGGAAGGTTCATGATGCCTGTGGTTTTTGTCAGTCAGGAATCTGTATTCATGGACAGGCTGGGACATTATTTCCCCCCAGTGACACTGTCATAAAGAGAGTTACTGTCCCCACCATTATTCTGGGGGACTCTGCCTACCCCCCCCCTTTTCCCTTGTCTTATGAAACCTTACCCTGATTTCAGAGGCCCTAGCAAAAGGTGCAGAGTGGTTCTTGAATGTGCTTTTGGCAGTTTTAAATCCTGTTGGAGAGTCTATAGACCGGTTTGGATTCCAGTGTCATCGATGTTGCCCACATTACTGAAGCTGCTGTGCTCTTCACAACCTTTGTGAAGCCAGAGGTGAACCATTTCCCCATGAATGGACCTGTGACAGCAATCAGTTCCCTCAGCCAGAAAGTGCAGCTAGCACTGCTGGAGCTGGATGCCACCCGGGCAATAGAAGTCAGGGAGGCTCTGCACTCTCACTTTATGGATTTTCATGGCCAATGGAAGAGGGGAAATAGTATCTCTATGAATGTATTTGTGAGCAGTTGAGATGGGGCTCATTGATTTGGGAGGGGGATCAGTGCTTGGGGAGGGGTGGGGTCTTGATTACCATCTACTGTACTTGTGAATGACATGTTATGGTGTAATTCCCCACTCTGAACCTTAGTGTCCCAAAGATGGGGTACCAGCATGAATTCCTCTAACCTCAATTATCAGCTTAGTACTTGTAGCGCTGCCACCAACCAGGAATTCCAGTGCCTGGTAAACTCTGGTCCCCCCAAAACCTTGCCCGGGGACCCCCAAGACCCAGACCCTCTGGATCTTAACACAAGGAAAGTAAACCCTTTTCCTCACCGTTGCCTCTCCCAGGCTTCCCCTCCCTGGGTTACCCTGGAAGACCACTGTGATTCAAACTCCTTGAATCTTAAAACAGAGAGGAAAATTCACCTTCCCCCCTCCTTCTCTCTCCCCCTCCCAAACTCTCCCTGAGAGAGAAAGTAATCCTAACACAGAGAGAAATTAACCTCTCTCCCTCCCTTCCCTCCTTTCTCCCCACCAATTCCCTAGTGGATCCAGACCCAGTCCCCTGGGGTCTCACACCAGAATAAAAAAACAATCAGGTTCTTAAACAAGAAACTTTTAATTAAAGAAAGAAAAAAACAGTAAAAATTATCTTTGTAAATTTAAAAAATGGAATAGTTGCAAGGTCTTTCAGCTATAGACACTGGGAATACCCTCCCAGCCTAAGTATACAAGTACAAATTAAAATCTTTTCAGCAAAATATAAATTTGAACTCCTTCCAGCCAAATACACATTCGCAAATAAAGACGACAAACATAAGCTTAACTCGCCTTATCTACCTAGTACTCGCTATTCTGAACTTATAAGAGCCTGTATCGGAGAGATTGGAGAGAAACCTGGTTGCATGTCTAGTCCCTCTGAGCCCCCCAGAGTGAACAACAACCAAAAAAAAAACCAGCACACACAAAAACTTCCCTCCTTCAAGATTTGAAAGTATGCTGTCCCCTGACTGGTCCTCTGGTCAGGTGACAGCCAGGCTCACTGGACTTGTTAACTCTTAACAGGCAAAAGAGACATGAAGTACTCCTCTTCTATTAACCCTTAACTATTTGTTTATGACGCATGGCCACACCAAAACACCAGGAACAACAGAACATTCCCCCAAAAAGTGCAATAACAAGTGCAAACAGTGAAACTAAGTACAAGATGGAAACCTACCATTGCATGCCCCCTAACCCCCCCCGTCTCTTTTCCCTTCTTTCCCTGTTTGCCATGCACTTGGCACTGGGAAAGTGGGGTGAAGGCAGCCACAGGGGTGGGGTCAATATGGAGGGATTCATGGGACAAGGTTTTCCTGCCCAGTCATGCATGGGGCCCAATTGCATGGACCAACCAACCATGGAGTTTTCAAAGCTGTTTCTGGACTGCATCACAAGGTATCAAGCAGGGAACTCAGGCCCTGGTGTGGGTGATGTAGCAGGAGCCAGTACTCTTGTGGCCATTAGTGATGTCAGGTGCTTAAACAGTCCTTTCTGCTAAGCTCTGTCCTCCTCCCTTAGTCACCATTCCTGCTCCAGGGACTACGATGCAAGATACCTTTCCAAAGTATCACCATCCTTCTTGAATTGTGAGCACCAGAACAGGACACAGTATTCCAGCACAGTTGCACTAGTGCTAAATACAGAGATAAAATCACCTCAAGATTCCAATTTATGCATCCCAGGACCACATTAGCTCTTTTGTCCACAGCATCATAGTGGGAGCTCATGTTCATCCACTACAACCCCCAAATCTTTTTCAGAGTCATTCCTTTCCAGAGTCCCCCAGCCTCTAAATATGACCTACATTCTTTGTTCCTAGAAGTATTCATTTGCATTTAGCCATATTAAAACACACATTGTTCACTTACACCCAGTTTACCATATGATCTGAATCAGTGACTATCATCTTCATTATCTACTACTCCCCCAGTGTTTGTCTTCAAACTTTATCAGTGATGACTGTTTTGTTCTTCCAGATCATTGATAAAGATGTTAAATAGTGTAGGGCCAAGAAACTATATGTGCAGAACGCCACTGGAAACAAAATGACAAAGTGTTTTCACAGCCTTTCTCATTTGTATAGGACTCCTGTGGTGTAAGGGGAGTGGATTGGAGGTGGCTGTTCTGTTTTGGGAAAAGGTTAGTAAATGAAGGTAGGTTGTGGGTGGAGGGGACCTATATAAGGATGCTGCAGTAGAGGCAGTCTAGTAATTGCACCTCTGCAGGTTGCTAGTGAGATGAGGATTGGTGGTTGGCAGGTGTGAGGGAGAGGAAAAAGAAGCTAATAATTGCCTATGCACTTCTGGAGTATGTTCTCCTCTAGCATATCCATTGTCCCCAGAAGGCAGAGACGGATTCTATTCACAGACACTGGGGAAAATATGCCATGTTGTTTTGCCAGGATGGTGCCCACAAAAATGGAGCAGGAATAGAAAGAAACCACAAGCTGTGTGGGCAGTGCCAAGAAAGCTGTATTGTCATTTAGTCTCCATGCTAGATTAGAGCACTATGTTTGACTTAAATTTTCTTTTGTTAATTGCTGTGGATAAGCATGTAGCACTCTGTAAAACATACAGAATTCTGCAGTTGCGCAGAGGGAGGTGAAATACTTGGTGCCTTATAATTTTTTTAAATAGTTGTGCAGCATGACTTTGCTGATTTACCTTATTACCTCATGTGGTATAAAAGCTGAAGTCATTAATGAAATTGTGGAACAATGATAATCATTGAGACATGGTAATACCAGAGTATAAAGTATATAGGAATGACAGAGTAGAACATAAGAACAGCCATACTGGGTCAGACCCAAGGTCCATCTAGCCAAGTATCCTGTCTTCCCACAGTGGCCAATGCCAGGTGCCCCAGAGGGAATGAAAAGAACAGTTAATCATCAAGTGATCCATCCCCTGTCACTCATTTCCACCTTCTGGCAAATAGAGGCTAGGGAAACCAATCCTGTCCAGCCTGGTTAATAGCCGTTCATGGACCTATCCTGCATGAACTTATCTAGTTCCTTTTTGAACCCTGTTAGTCTTGGTCTTCAGAACATTCTCTGGCAAGGAGTTCCACATGTTGACTGTGCGTTGTGTGAAGAAATACTTCCTTTTGTTTGTTTTTAAACCTGCTGTCAACTAATTTCCTTTGGTGCCCCCTAGTTCTTGTTTTATGAAAAGGAGTAAATAACACTTCCTTATTTACTTTCTCCACCCCAGTTATGATTTTATAGACCTCTGTCATATCCCCCCTTAGTCATCTTTTATTCAAGCTGAAAAGTCCCAGTCTTATTAATCTCATATGGAAGCTGCTCATACCCCTAATAATTTTTGTTGCCCTTTTTTGTACCTTTCCCAATTCCAATATCTCTTTTTGGTTATGGGGTGACCAGATCTGCACACAGTATTCAAGATGTGGACATAGCATGGGTTTATGCAGAGGCAGTATGATATTTTCTGTCTTATTATCTATCCTTTTCTTAACGATTGCCAACATTCTGTTTGCTTTTTTGACTGCTGCTGCACATTGAGTGGATGTTTTCAGAGAACTATCCATAATTATTCCAAGATCTTTCCTGAGTGGTAACAGCTAATTTAGACCCCATTGTTGTATGTGTATCTTTGGGATTATGTTTTCTGATACACATTACTTTGCATTTAGCAACATTGAATTTCATCTGCCATTTTGTTGCCCAGTCACACAGTTTTGTGAGATCCTTTTGAAATTCTTTACAGTCTGTTTTGGACTTAATGCTCTTCAGTAGTTTTGTATCATCTGCAAATTTTTTCTTGATCATTTTTGCATATATTGAATAGTACTGGTAGCAGTACAGACCCTTGAGGGACATCACTATTTGCCTCTCTCCATTCTGAAAACTGTCCATTTATTCTTACCCTTCATCTCTTATCTTTTAACCAGCTACTGATCCACAAGAGGACCTTCTCTCTTATCCCATGACAGCTTATTTTGCTTAAGAGCCTCTGGTGAGGGACCCTGTCAAAGGTTTTCTGAAAATCTAAGTACACTATATCCACTGGATCCTCTTTGTCCACATGCTTGTTGACACCCTCAAAGAATTCTAGCAGATCAGTGAGGCATGATTTCCCTTTATAAAAACCATGTTGACTCTTCCCCAACAACTCGTGTTCATCTATGTGTCTGATAATTCTGTTCTTTACTATAGTTTCAACCAATTTGCCCAGTACTGAAGTTAGGCTTACCAGTCTGTAATTGCTGGGATAGCCTCTGGAGCTTTCTTTAAAAGTTGACATGACGTTAGCTATCCTCCAGTCATCTGGTATAGAAGTTGATTTAAATGATAGATTACATACTATAGTACTGCAATTGCACATTTGAATGCCTTCAGAACTCCTGGATGAATACCATCTAGTCCTGGTGACTTATTACTGTTTAATTTATCAATTTGTTCCAAAACCACCTTTATTGACACCTCAATCGGGGATAGTGCCTCAGATTTGTCACCTAAAAAGAATGGCTCAGGTTTGGGAATCTCCCTCACATCCTCAACCGTGAAGATAGATGCAAGATTTAATTTATCTGCAAAGGCCTTATCTTCCTTGAGTGCTCCTTTAGCATCTCAATCTGGAATTGAGCCCACTTACTCCAGGACTGAACTTGAATGTATATCTGTAGCCTTTCCACCTCAAGAATAAAGGAGACAAAGTACTGAAATCATAATAGCATAACAAGGGCTATAAAGAACAATTTTATTAGAGCTACCTCCATACTCTGAGGCTGTTTAATAACTTGTTTCAGTCTTCTACAAACCCACTTTTCTCCTTCAATAGCTTTGATTCAATTCTGGAAAATTAATATAACACTCTATAATGTAATAGGTGAAACAAGAGACAACAGATTAATGTCAATGAGCTATAAATATTTCATTTCTTAACTCTCAGAAAACTTTTATATCTTGGCTTTAGTTCAGTCTATTGATCTTTTGTGGTGTTTCTTGTGAGTTTATGAAAGGATTTTATTGTGAATAAATCTATGGTGTGATCGATGAGTGTCATTTACCACAGCTGACTGGGTCTGAAAACAACATTGGCCAGGTTTGAGTTTTTATTGAGAAGTGCTTCCTGGTTTTAATGTTATAAGCTACTTGTCAGGGCTGGCCTTACCATGAGGCGAAATGAGGTGGCTGCCTCAGGTGCCAGACTGGGGCGGCACTAGGACCCAGAGTGTAGAAAATTGTGTCTGCTGCTGGTGCGTCTGTATTCTCTCTGTTCTAGATGCACAGAGATGGTGGAGTGCTGTGCTGGAGGAAGGAGGGCACAAGAGACATAACAGGCAGGCAGGAGAAAAGATGAGAGGGAATAACACAAAGCAGCAGGAGCTGCAGGGAGAGAGAGAGAGGAGGAGCCTCTTATGTACCTCTCTAGCACCCCCAGGAGCCTGGACTGATTAACACCAGCTTCTCAGGGAGCTTCCTGTTTCCTGCTGCTTCCCTGAACCCGCTTGAGGAGAACAGGCAGTCAGCTGAAGTAGTAGGAGCCAGTTAGGCACTTAGACTCTGATATCTTCCCTCACTCAGGTCCTGCTACTAGCCTGCTAATTTGTCCCCTTCAACTGAGTGTTGAGAGCCACTATAGCTGGCACCGAACAGCAGTCATGAGTGAAAGAAGAAAATGCCCCTCTGGGGCAGCATTCAGTAAAACCAGGCAAGCAAAGGAAGCTTTTCTAACTAAGCAGGAAGGAGCTCTCCTGAGATACATAAACACAAATGTTCAAGGTGAGCCTTCCAGCCTCAGTGAGGATGTGAGTGGTGAGGAGACGCCTGATCTTCCAGTTAGAGTGCAGGTGGCCTGGCAACTACAGCAGCATCCATATCTCCATCTTAAATGGACGTAACCATGCACATTCCTGAAGAAAAGTGTAGATCAGAGAAGAGTGTGGTGGAGGCACAAGAAACAGCTGCTGCTGAGTTTAGTCCCTTAAGTCTAGATGATCCAGGACTGTGGACTCACTTGAGCAGTAGCCTGAGGGACTTCTTTGTACTGCATGGGCCACAGCAAGTGAAAAACTTCATATTCCCCAAAGACAATGAAAATAGAAGTTTCCATCTAACACATTACTGGCTGAAATCCCTAATGGTGACAAAGGGGAGAAGCCATGGCTTATGTACTCACAAACCCAGAATGCTGCATACTGTTTTGGTTGCAAACTCTTCCAGTCTAATGTCCCAGCCACGTTGGGCTCTACGGGAACAAAGGACTGGAAAAATCTGGCTAGAAATCTGGCATGCCATGAGAAGGCAGCAAATCACCAGAGAGCATTCCATACATGGAAATAGCTTGAGATGAGACTAAGGTTAAAGGCGACCATAGATGATCAGCATCAACAGAAGATTGCATCAGAGTCTCTTTACTGGCAAAATGTTCTGAAAAGGCTCGTTGCCATTGTGAGAATGCTTGCTACCCAAAACCTAGCACTGCGTGGCACTTCAGATCAGCTGTATGTGCCAAACAATGGAAACTTCCTTAAAATTGTGGAGCTGATGTCTGAGTTTGATGCTGTACTCCAAGAGCATCTTAGAAGAGTCACCACCCAAGAAATGTACACACACCATTATCTTGGAAAAACAATTCAAAATGAGATCATACAGTTACTCTCAACAAAAGTCAAACAGAAGATTGTGGCAGATCTGAAGTCAGCAAGATATTACTCTGTTATTCTGGACTGCACACCTGACATCAGCCATACAGAACAAAAGACTTTAATGGTGCTTTTTGAAACAACAACAGAACCTAGTGAAAATGTCCCTGCAATGGTGACTGTCAGAGAGCATTTTCTAGAAATTATTGACACTGATGATACTACAGGCGCTGGTATGACAAATATGCTTCTTAAAAAGCTGGAAGATAGGGGAATTGCGATAGCTGACATGAGAGGTCAGGGCTACTATAATAGAGCCAACATGAGAGGAAAGAACAGAAGAGTGGAGACACAGATCCAAAAGTTAAACCCTCAAGCTTTTTTTGTCTCACGCAATCATTTAACTTGGTGGTCAGTGATGCAGCATCAGCTTCTAGTGAGGCTGCTAAATTTTTTAGTGTAATCCAAAGCATCTATATATGTATTTTTCTCCGCATCAACTCATCGATAGCAAATTTTGAAGCAACATCTGGGAACATCCTCTCTGACACTGAAACCACTGAGTGCCACACGATGGGAAAGTCAAGTGGAGATGATAAAGCCTATCAAACACCAAATTGGGAAGATAGATGATACCATAGTTGCCATTATGGAGGCTAATGCTATGACAGGAACTGTTTGTGGGAGAACAGTGGCAGAGGGAAATGGAATCACCAGAAACATACTTAACTTCAAATTTCTGTGTGGCTTAGTGTTGTGGCATGACATACTGTTGAAATAAATGTTGTAAGCAAGAGACTCCAGTGGAACAACTGGACAAGAGCAAAGTCATACCTACAATCTTACCCGTCAGATGAGGGATTTCAAAACATTCTGAAGAGTGCACAGAAGTTGGCAGAGGAACTTCACACTGAAGCTATTTTCCCACTCATTCAAGAATACAGGAAGAGTCACCAAAGAAGAAGATATTGTGATTATGAGGCACAAGATAATCCTATAAGAGACCCCAAACAATAATTCAAAGTTGAATTCTTTAACCAGGTGCTAGATTGTCAGTTGAAGAATGTTTCATGCAGCTCAAGGAACACAGCAATATATTTGGGATGTTGTATGATATTCCAAAACTCCTCACTATACCTGAAGAAGACCTACACCAGCAATCCAGGGCACTAGAGACAGTGTTGACACATGATGACATGTGCAATGTTGATGCGAGTGATTTAGGTGATGAACTGAAAGCCCTTTCAAGATACATTTCAGCAGGATCAACTCCAAAGGCTGTTCTAGAATATATGTGCACAAATAAGATGACCACCCTCTTCCCAAATGCTTTTGTTGCTCTGCCCATGCTTCTAACACTTCCTGTAACACTTGCCAGTGGAGAACGCAGCTTCCCCAAGCTGAAGTTAATAAAAACAAATCTACGCTCCACAATGACACAGGAGAGTCTGGTTGGACTTGCAACCATCTCAACAGAGCATGAGCTGGCCCAGACTGTAGACCTTCAGAAAGCAGTTCAAATCTTTGAAATCAGGAATTCACGGAAAGCACCACTTTGATTATTCAAACAGATAAAAATGCCAGTGTTTACTATATAGACAAGAAAAGTTATATTTGCTGTTCAGGCATTTGAAAGTTAAGTATTACTTAAAAATTTTGAACAGGGCATTTTAAGTTGTTAGTTCTCCTTTATTGGGGTAGGCAGCAGAGCAGTACCATGAGAGGAGTAGAACAGGAAGAAGGCAGAATTGAGACCTTTCTAGGTTTTGGGTTATTTGAGCACCCCGCCTCAGGTGCCAAAATGCTGTGGGCCAGCCCTGCTACTTGTGCAGTTTTAGAGCCAGATAAAAGATGCAACTGACCACAGCATTTGACCAATTTGAGACTTTATTAGACAATTCAAAACAAAGAACCCAAACTAAGCAGTTTGCTTATCTACTGTCCAAGCCTGTACCCCTGAAGTCAATGACCAATCTCCCTCTGAAATCAACAGGAGCAGGGTTTTTAGGCCCAAATCCTCAAAGTTGTTTAGCCACCTAATTGTTTCAGTGGGAGTTAGGTGGCAAAGTACTTTTGAGGATCTTGTGCCCCAGTATCTTTAGGCAGAAAATCCTGGCATGTTTAATCAGTGAAGTAAAAGGCCATTTTTTCATTGTAAAAATGTGTTAGGCTGCACAAATATTGCTAACGAAGTAAAAAAATATTCCTTCAAAAACACTTTGCGGGACAGTGGCCAGCATAGTCTTAATGCATTACTACTCATTTATCTGGAGTTAAGTGTTTTCAGCAGAAACTCTTTGCATTAAAGACAAAGTTGGTCATTATAGATGAAATGCTCTCTTTTGTTTAATTTATGGTTGTGTATTCTCTTCAGTCTTCAGCAGTAATTAAGTGTTCCTAGCAACTTGCAAATTAGCCTGTCATTTTTAAACATTGCATTTCCAACTCTGTAGATATAGCTCTGTAATTATGTAACTATTCTCCTTATGGCACTAATTCAGTGAGGTACTTAAGCCCCTGAGAAGTCCCTTTGAAACCACTGGACCTACTCACAGGCTTAAAATTAGGCATGTGTTTAATTACATTGCCAGTATAGTTCTAGAGATGGTGATATGAGTTGATGGGTTGTACTCATTCTAAACATTAAAATCAAATTTGAGATTTCTAAATTCTAATAATTACCTTCCTTTATCATGAACCTTTAAAATTAGTCTCCGCATCTGAATAATGGCACTATAATTACAGTACCATTAAAAACATCGTATAAATATATCAGAGAAATCTGTTTGTCTTCTGTCTTAGAAACTAAACTTATCTAGGTCCTACACATTGGGAGTAATTCCCAAACATACCCCTATGTAGCATGCTATGTTGCATTATTTTGAATGAATTGGAAAACCTGAAGTATGGCCAATGGGTTGGTGTCCTTCCATTTTCAAGGAAAATGAGACAGTGAGAACCACCATTTGAAGAGACCTGGGAAATTAAGGTGGCAATAACACTTTGTAACCATTTTGTAACCATTTTGTACCAGAATTCCACATAACTTCTAGGCACCTTGAAAATCACTGGAATCCACAAACCCTGCATTAGGCACCTAGTTTCCATATACAGTATGCTTGGGGAGAAAGAGGCATCTGAGAATATGGTCCACAAAAGCCAGCATGTTAGGCCAATAGGAGATGCTGATGACATTTTGTGCTCTAAGCCCCACACTGAGGGGTACCAAAAAAACCTGCACCGTCTGCTCAAGAAACTCCTTGAAGAAGCACAGGAACAAATCTACACAGACACACCCCTAGAGCCCCGACCAGGGGTATTCTATCTGCTACCCAAGATCCATAAACATGGGAATCCTGTATGCCCCATCATCTTAGGCATTGGCACCCTGATAGCAGGACTGTCTGGCTATGTGGACTCCCTCCTCAGGCCCTACGCTACCAGCACTCCCAGCTATCTTCGAGACACCACTGACTTCCTGAGGAAACTACAATACAGAAAACACCATCTTAGCCACTATGGATGTAGACGCTCTCTACACCAACATTCCACGCAAAGATAGACTACAAGCCATCAGGAACAGCATCCCGGATACCATCACAGCAAACCTGGTGTCTGAGCTTTGTGACTTTGTCCTCACTCACAACTATTTCTGATTTGGGGACAATTTATGCCTTCAAGTCAGTGGCACTGCTATGGGTACCCGCCTGGCCCTACAGTATGCCAACATTTTTCTGGCTGACTTAGAATAACACTTTCTCAGCTCTCATCCCCTACCTCCTCTATTCTACTTGCACTACATTGATGACATCGTCATCATCTGGACCCCATGAGAAGGAAGCTCTCGAGGAATTCCACCAGGATTTCAACAATTTCCACCCCACCATCAACCTCAGCCTGGACCAGTCCACACAAGAGATCCACTTCCTGGACACGACAGTGCTAATAAGCAATGGTCACATAAACTCCACCCTATATCAGAAATCTACGGACTGCCATACTAACCTACCTGCCTCCACCTTTCATCCAGGCCACATCACATGATCTATTGTCTATAGCCAAGCCCTAAGATTAAACTGTATTTGCTCTAATCCTCAGACAGAGACAAACACCTACAGGATCTCTATCAAGCGTTCTTAAAATTACAATACCCACCTGAGGAAATGAAGAAACAGATTGACAGAGCCAGAAGTGTACCCAGAAGTCACCTACTACAGGACAGACCCAACAAAGAAAGTAACAGAAGGCCACTAGCCATCACCTACAGTCCCCAACTAAAACCTGTCCAGCACATCAAGGATCAACAACCTATCATGAAGGACAATCCCTTACTCTCACAAACCTTGGGAGACAGGCCAGTCCTCGCTTACAGACAGCCCCCCAGCCTGAAGCAAATACTCACCCATCCGATCCTAATTACGTGCTTGCCCACTGATGGATTTGTACTGGTTTTAATGGTATTCATACAACCCTTACATTACAAAGATAAAGACAACATAAACAAGGCAGGAGAGACAGGAACTCTAGACCAGCTGTGTACAGACTAAGCTCAAAACGCAAAGATTGAAAAAAGTGAAAACATTCATCCTGGTGTCATAGGCTGGGTTGTCCCCACCAGTGACTAATTAGCTCACAACCAAATGTTGGTTTTGAGGCCAAAGATCACGTGACTGAGAATTATTTGAACTGCAAGCAATCAGCTAAAAAGCCAGCAAGCAGTTCAGTTAGGGGGCAGATGTATAGGGAGTAGGAAGGCATTTGGGGAAAATACCTGGTAGAGGACTTTTAACGCCAGACGTGACTGGAGATAGCTGCTGCTTTGGCGTGGACAGAAGTCTTATGAGGAAGAGGCTTTAGGAGGAATCAGACAGCAGGACTTGGTTTATCTCTCTTGATTGGTTTGGTTTTGAAAAACAAGCCCACCTCTGAAAAGGAATGAAATTCTGGGTCTGTTGGGAGCTCTGTCATGCAAGGGTTTTACTGGCAGAGGCTTGGGGGCAATGAGAGGGGCCTGGCAATGGGGAATGGGAACTGGAATAATGGTGCTGCCTTGTGGTTGTGGTCCCTGTATAGATAGTGGGACAAGTGACAGTGGCGTCTGTGACCATGCAATGTGGCCAGAGTGATGAATGACCCCTAAGGAGCACAGTTAGTCCATGCATTGCATTGTCCTGTTACGTCTGTCCTAGCAATTACATTTACAGCATGGGCAATGATGCATCTGTGCAGCCTCCAGCTCCCTTAAGCCTGTCATTCTCAGATTTTCCATGTGTTGGTAGACCCAGAGTTCCCCCTCCCCATGATGCCACCTCTTGTCTGGCAATTCCCTGCAAGCCAACCTTAGCCTGCTGCCACAGAAGTCACCACTTCTTCATGTCCCTGGGTTCCCTCCCTGGTCATCAGCTCGGATTTTGAGCAGCTCCCAAAGCCTGTCCCTAGCAGCTGAACACCTCTCTGCAGCTCAGGCACACATCAGGTTGCCATGAACCCATTTATGACTGACATTCATCAGGTACACTCTGCACTGCCCATACTCTCCGCTTCCCACTGGCTGCTCCCTCTTTCCAAGACAGTACATGCCATGGTGATGGCCAAACTGAACCCATATTGCTTTTTATCAGCTGTTCAAAATGGACACTTCCCTGTGACCTCATGGACATGTTTTCTGTCCATGGCTCCTTACCCAATCTCCGCTCACATAGGGCTACCAGGTAGCCACCTCAGTCTAGCTCCCTTCAGGTTTGGACAGATCCCTCTGACACAGAGAACTGTGCCTTTCCAGCATGGGCTGGACTTCATCACCCACCTGTGAGGTCAGGAGTTGGCTGCAAGCCCACCTCTGCCTATTGCTTGGTTGCTGCTGGCAGGGTTTCCAGATTTCTACTAGGCTGTCTACGCAGGGCAGGGCGGGTGAGGGGGAGGATGGGGAGAGCAGGAAAGCCCAGGAGTTTTGAACAAAGGAATGACTGTTGTGGATGTCCAGGATGCCAGGGAATGTGCACCTAGACACAGATCCATGTCTTCCCACTTCTACTTCCCTCCTCCTCTCTGTGGTCCTCATGGAGCAGAGTGGTCTGATCCTCAGACCATCTCGTGACACAAGATCTTCCTGGGTGTCACCACTGCTGGCAGAGCGGCTCTTCTGCCTCCCCTCGTGCGTGTCTCAAGTAGTGGTGAGATGTCCTTGCAGCACCTGGCCTCTTTCTTGATCTGTGGGAGGGAGTGCTGCAGGAGAGGGAGGGCTACAGGCACCCATGCATACTTCTGGAGGATGAGATCTTCCAGGGTTAAAACCAGCCCCAGGGAAGGGCAGTTCTGTCCCAGTTCCCAGGATAGGAAACTGCCCCCTTCTGTGCATGTATGAGATTAGGCAACATGAGCTAGTACATAAACCCAGGGGGTGTCTCCTGCTGTTAGATTTCTGATATTCTCTAGAATATGACCACAGGAGACTTCTTGGAGGATTTCCCTTGGGTTGGGTGTAGTGGGTTGCTGAGCTGTGGTAGAGGGATATAGCATTTGTATGTGACAGCACGGCTCGGTTCCCCCTCCCCTTGGCCATTCTGCCTGGCATCCTGAGTATGAGAGATCATATGTCCTTCCGCTGTTGTTGTGGGGTGGGGGGCAGGGAGAGGGATTTTAAACTCACTATACAATGTGTCTTCTGTTTAAAGAATCCAGGTAGCAGCTGAGCTGTGTGCCTGCTGTCCTGCGTAGAGTGCTTGGGAAGGGCAGAGGTGCACTTCTGCAACTCCCATTAGGTGCCTGCCTGCCTGGTTGGTTGACTTGGTGGATCATGTACTTGGATCCCCATTCACTATATAGAGAACCTTGGGTGCCTAACTGTGCTTGGTGGACAGCAATGTTCCTGGATTTTCAAGATGCCTAAAGGTTAAGTGCTGTCATGCTGAATGCAACCCATGTCTCTTCCTGGATTCTAGGGTATGTGCTAAAAGAAATCCCTGTTGATAGCTCTTCATGTCAGAGATTTCATCTTCCTGGTCATTAAATAAAACTGTTCTGATAGTGTAGGAGGATTTGGGGTGGGGGAAAGAGAGGGAAGTGGTTTATGGGTTTAAAAAAAAAGTACCCAAAGTTTTAGGTATAAGATTACCATATATACTCGTTCATTAACCCATTCGTTTATAAGCCGACCCCCCAAAATGGCTAGGTAAAAATGGCAAAAACTGTATGACCGTTTCATAAACTGACCCCTATATTTCAAGGGTTGGAAAACTTTGGCTTCCGGCCTGTCAGGGTAAGCCACTGGCTAGTTGGGACGTTTTGTTTACCTAGAGTGTTCACAGGCAGGGAGCCCCTCAGCTCCCAGTGACTGCGGTTTGCTGTTCCCAGCCAATGGGAGCTGCGGGAAGTGGCACCACTTCCGACAGCTCCCACTGCCTAGGAACGGCGAACTGCTGCCACAGGGACCTGAGGGGCTCCCTGCCTGCAGACTCTCCAGATAAACAAAATGACAATGTATTAGATATTCAATTCAATGATTCCACAGAGTTTAAAATCATCAGATTTTGGTGTATATCCATTTATAAGAAGACCCCTGCTCTTTGAGGCATCACTTTTTTACCAAAAATATTCGGCTTATGAACAAGTATTTATGGTAAATGTTTTTTATTGGCTGGATCACTCTATCAAACAAACTCACCAAAGCGAATTCTGGAGTAAGGGTGCTAGAAAGCTCAAGTGACTGGCATGATTCCTTTAAGACAGCTGGATGGAGGGAAACTTAACTGATAACAGAAATATTCTTTCTGTAACATTATTTCTGATAGCAGCATCTATGCATACTATAAACTCAAAAATGTTCACTGATTGTGATGACTGAAAATTGAAAGTAGATTATGGCCTGATATGGAGTCACAGGGCTCTACAGTATTTACTCAAGTAATAAGGTTCAATCAAACTTCGTGCAGCTGAGACTTAGTTTTGTTGTTCGTTTTCTGAATATTCTGGATATTTTTTTGACAAGGGGAGTGTAGTGGAGACAAGGTGTGAGCAGCTTGAGAGTTCACAGGAGGCCGGTGCTTAATTTGTAATGACAGAGGTACTGGGGCTCAAGAAATTAGGTGCCAGGGCTCAGGCAATTTTTTCTTCCATAACTGATGCAGCAATCCCAGAGATGCCGGGGCTATGAACTGCCACTAGAGGTACCAGGGTTCAGCCCTGGCACAAATTAAGCACTGCAGGAGGCTCAGATTAAAGAAGAGAGGGGAAAGTCCCTGGATGAAATCCTGGCTACATTGAAGTTAATGGGAGGTTTGCAATTGACTTCAGGGGAGCCAGAATTTTACCTTTTACCTGATGGGTTTTATGTTCAACCAAAAAAAAGTTTTTAGCCACCCTCTCTAGTACAGTTAATCTATTGTCAAACAAAATATAAGCAGAGCAGCTTTTCTTTTGATGGTGTCCAGTTTGCAAATTAATTCCAGTTCTGCAGTTTCTCATTGGAATCTGTTTTTGGAGTTCTTTTGGTGAAGAATTGCCACTTTTAAGGCTGTTATTGAGTGCCCAGAGAGGTTGAAATGTTCTCCCACTGGTTTTTGAATGTTATAATTCTTGTTGTCTGATTTGTGTCCATTTATTCTTTTGCACAGAGACTGCCCGGTTTGGCCAATGTACATGGCAGAGGGGCATTGCTGGCACATGATGGCATATATCACATTGGTAGATGTGCAGGTGAACGAGCCCCTGATGGTGTGGCTGATGTGGTTAGGTCCTATGATGGGTCTCTGGAACAGATATGAGGACAGAGTTGGCAACAGGGTTTGTTGCAGGGATTGGTTCCTGGGTTAGTGTTTCTGTTGTGTGGTGTGTAATTGCTGGTAAGTATTTGCTTCAGGTTGGAGGGCTATCTGTAAGCAAGGACTGGCCTGTCTCCCAGGGTCCGTGAGAGTGAGGGATCATCCTTCAGGATATGCAAACTGGACACCATCAAATTAGGCCAGAATAAAGACTGGGAGTAGATGGGTCACTACAAAAAATGATTTCCCTCTGCTGATACTCACACCTTTTTGTCAACTGTTTGAAATGGGCCACCTTGATTGCATTGGCCTCGTTAGCACTACAAAAGTGATTTTTTTCCTCCCTTGGTATTCACCCCTTCTTATCAACTGTTGAGAATAGGCCACTTCCACCTTAATTGAATTGGCTCATTAGCATTGACACACACACCCCTTGGTAAGGCAACTCCTATCTTTTCATGTGCTTTGTATTTATACCTGCCTACTGTATTTTACATTCCATGAATCTGCTGAAGTCTGTTTTAGCTCATGAAAGTTTACACACTACAATTAGGTAGTGTGTAATCTGAGGTGAGATGCAAAAGTCGCTCTGACACCAAGACAAACAAGGTAGAATTGCTCCTTTTGGCAAAGAATGAGAAGGAGTTGTAAGACAAAAAAAGAAGCAATAAACAGTAAAGTGAACCTATAAGAAATAAAAATTTGTGAACACACACGGTGCAACCAAAGAGCTAAAATAATTTTAGTTAATTTAAACATTGAATTTTTTTGTGTGTGTACATGTGTTAGTATCTGTGTGGCACTATTATTTTGGAATAAGAGTGCACGTTTGATTTAACTTAAGTTTGTTTTACTGACTGAAGTTAAATTGAAATTGGATGCCCTTGTTCCAAAATAAGTGTCTATACTCAGAATTGCACTGAAAACTAAATGTGAATTAAAATCAATTTCATCATTTTTGGTTCAAGTTTGTGTAGACAAACTCTAGATATTTACACAGCACAAAACATGAAAAGTGATTTGAAGTAGGGAAGCACTAAGACTTGATATATGTTTCTAGTTCTCATTTGTATTATAGATCAAGTTTAGAGATGCACCTCTGCTATTCAACATGCACAGACTACTCTTCCCTCCCTCTCAATTCCTTTCCTTCCATTACTAGAGGTTCTCAAACGTAATCCCTTATTCTACACTCCAGTTACATCCTGGGAAAGTGGTTTTTAGAAGCTAATGGGTTAATTAATATTTATGAATGAGGCTTTTAGAAAGATAAACTATCAACATTAACACAAGTGACTATTTAATGTAAACACAAGTATGGGTTTTCAATTATTTTCTGTTTCCCTTTCTTTGCTCATTTGTTGATTTATCTAATGGCTTACCAGGAACAAATACTCTGCAAATAACAATTTCATTTTACCGTATCATATCCATAAATATATTTCATATTACTATACTACTTCTTTTCGTTGATTTGAACGATACCACTACTTTGGCATATATCCCTTACCCAGTTCCTTCCCAGACTCCCTACTACTGATCTGGACCTGATTCAGGATATGACACATGATGTGCTCGTGTCACTGCACTACTGAGTCTGTTGCCACTCCCTTCCCACCTGTTCAGGAGAGTTATGCAGCTAGTCTATGGACAATCCTACCAATCATCTGCCCTACCCACTATATGAGTAGCCAGTATAAAAGAGCAAGGAATTATTCCCCTAATTCCCTTTCACTGGCACACATGAGCAGATATAATCTGACCCTATATGTGTAAGTTAATGTATTTTTAAAAAATTATTTAATGTACACTACACAACATACCAGAAGTGTACTATGACTGACTTAATCCTGTTGGAACCTTAACATTTAATGTCAACCTTCCTTGTTTTTTGTGATTTCCTGTTAGTTTTTTATTGTGCAACCCTTAATCATATTGTTGAACACTCACACAGGTAGTCCTATTGACCTTTCTCTGTACAGGCTCACTCACCTGGAGGCATCGTGTCTGCCTTTGCCTAGAGAAGGTACAATGAGCCTACCCACTACTGTTCAGCCATTACCTCTTCTATTGGATTCTGGCTTAAAGTAAGCCATAACTGTTCTTAGGGTGCAACCCTACAAATACCATCAGGCATAGCAGTGACTGCTCTGGAGCTCCTCATGACAGTCAATACTATGCTGACAATAATGGCTCGATCCACAAAAGGGATTTGGCCTTAGCATTGTAACACCTAATTTTAGGTGCCCTGCCACCCACTGGAATCTTCAGCCCCTCATTAGGCACCCAGGCTCCCTATACAATGCATGGGGACAGCTAAGCGCCTAAGAATGGGATTCATAAAAGCATGCATGCTAAGAAGAGCTCACTAAACCAGCCAGTAGGAAATGCTCTGGCTAGGGGTGCAGCCGAAGCCCCACCCCTGAAAATGAGTTTGGTGCGTACCTCCACTCAAGATTCTTGGCTGTGAATTATCTCCTGGAGTTAGGTGCCCAAGCTCTTTCTTACAAAAAACTGAGGCAGGACTGGGGCCTCACCCATGCTTATAACCAATAGCCTAATGTTTAGAGCACCCAGCTGGATTGTGGGAGACCTGGTTTCAAATTCCCACTCTGCCTGATTTGGACTAGGGAACTCAAACCTTTGGTCCCCATATCCCACCTGAGTGTCCTGACCACTGGGCAATGGCTCACTCGATTGCTCCTGTTAAAACTGTTCTACTTTGTATAAAACATTTACATAGTCATCAAAGCAGGACCCAGAAGCCAACGCTCCTAAGCGAGTGCCCTAACCAATGGACCATAGAGTCATTCTAATTGTCTCTGGCCTGAGTTCAACTCCCAGCTCTGAATGCAGCAGAGTGAGCACTTGAACCCACGTCTCATAGAACCCAGGTAAGTGCTCTACCCATTGGCCTATTGCATATATCGAGGGCATCTGTGTAGTGGTAAAAAATGGAGTGGGGGAAAGCTAAACTCCATATTCCTCAAATGAGAAGTAGGTGAACGCTGTTTACCCTTGACTACACTGCTGCACCTCTGCCAGTGCCAGGTTTTGTGTGAGGCCTGATCCAGTAGATGTGTTCTAAAATAGGCTCTGAGCACACCTACCAGATCAGAATCCATTGGTGAGACAGGTGAGGGAGGGTATCCTAATTTTAGAATCCCACCAGGCCTTAGACACCAATCAGCTCAGCATGGTCAGGACTTAAGTGACTTTGCAGATGCTCACAAGCAGAAATATAGGTGCCATGGGGACTTTCCTAGAAGAAATTTAGGAGCCTGAAGTCCCTACAAAGTTAGACAGTAGTTGAGCAGGGGTTTTGATGAGTTAAATTTTGTAATTAAATCTTCTTGGATCTAGATTTAACATTTGTAGGATCAGCCCTTATTTGGGAATATACCTTTCTTAAAACAATTCTCTTTTGCCGTTTGTAATCTTTGGGGAGGGAGGTTCCATTTGGGCACTATCACATTTGTATCAATGTTTTGAGCAGCCCCTACATTTTTGTTTTTTCTTACAAAATATATGTAGACTGGACAGCAGGCCTAATAATTAGATCTGGGGGATTTTAGAGGTGTGATTTCTAAAACTGCAGCATGTAGATTCTATCCATGACCTCCTCCAAGGATGACTTTATCTTCCCACACTCCTGCAAAATCATGAGCCTGCTTTGCTCTTACAGTGCTTGGATGTCGTGTGCTTTTTTGCCTTTTTAAAATAAATACAATACTCAATTTCTCTCATCGGTTGCTTCTGGTGTGACTCAAGTGACCTTCATTACTTCTCATCCTGTGAGAGAAGCAGTGTAGGAGATGTGCTTCCCTAGTCTATGTCTTTGCTTATTTACCCAAATATTTCCTGCAAAACTATTCTTTTTGTCATCTTTTCAATGCACTGAGGGCTATGGACTATATATGAGAGACATATGTGACTATTTGTGAAACTAGAAAGACATACAGATTTCAGCATCTCAAACAACATTGCAATACGAATAAGCAGGTGACCTGACTCACCATACATGATTGCCAAGTGCCTACCACACCCGCAAATGAAAGACTACAGGACACACAATATTACTTATTATGGACCATCTGAGGCAACTGAAAGTGTTTCATGTGCTTACACTTTCTGAATATCATTTGGCCTAGTGCACAGTTGATTAACAAGGACTTATAGGGCTTACTTGCCCCATTAAAGTCAAGGGGAATCATCTGAATACAATTGCAAAATGAGGGGGTGGAATAGGGCTGGCTTCCCTGGAGAGGAACAGCCAGGTTTAGGTTGATGATACTGTGCCATAGATTTTAGCTTGCTTCTGCAAGAGGTATCCCATAAAAATGGGTGACCTTAGAGGGGTAATATGGCATTTGAGGGGGCAAAATGAATTTTGAGCAGAACAAATGTCTCTTGGATACCCTGGCAGACTGCTCTCTTCTCTAATACCTCTTCAGTGGCTGGAAACTGAGAACAGCAGTGTGAACTTCACACATTGTCCTGCAAATGTGCTTTCATCCTGACCTGACCTGACAACTTCTGGGGATGATGAGGTAGTTCAGTCTCTATGCCCATTCAGCCTGTTTCTTATCAGATGTAACAATAGCTATTAAAGTAATTTGAAATTCTGATTAATTCTTTTCTTGAAATTAAAATAATTAAAAAACCAAGATGAATGTTTCATGAAAACTTTCACAAACTACTTTCCATTTTTCAACCACTTCTAGTTGTAACTTTGTGCCTTGGATTTTTAAACTGTCGATACCATAGTGTCCCTATTTAAAAGTGAATAGTCTCTTGGAGTTGAACATAATGTAGGCTGATATTATACTATTTTAATGACATAACCTTTGATAATGTTGCATTCACATTTTGTATCCTTTGATGCAAAAAACAGTTAGAACAATATATAAAGGTCAATTGAACAAGCAGGCAAGGATCGGAGGGTAGAAGATGAGGAATTAAGAGGTGTGGGCAGGCACTGAAATCTTTAACTATATTATAGTTATCATTAATTGAGAAAACACTGTAGAGAATATAATGTGTTTTATGATTTGAATAGCTATTCATTCCGTCTACATAATATTACTATTACTAACCTATGTAGCTTAAATTAAAATAAAGCCTAGAGACTTAACTTAAACTTAATTTTTATAGCTGCATGTTAATTAAATTGTATATTTTATCTCTAGTAATAAAATATAACTCATCTCAGTTAAGCCAGTTTTACAGTTTTAAGTTCTGAAACATCTCCAGCATCATGATTCTGAGTTGTTTGGTATCTGAGCCATAATATCCATTAAAGAAAGTGTTTGATCTTTGACTTTTCATTTACATCTAGGTAACTATCCATCTATTATGTGAGCAGTGTAGTAAATAAAATGTTGTCATGCTCTAGAATGAGGTGAATGTGCATAACTGCAAATTCAAAGGAAAATTCTGTTAAAAGAAGATGCTTCTGTCCACAACAGAACTTTCACGTTTGCATGGTAATTTTTTTTTTAATAACAAAAAGCCTAAAAAGCTCTGAAACAATTGTATTATAAAAATGTTTGGCACCTATACTAAAGGACGTGCAAATATTCTCAGTTGACCTTGGAGAAAAGAGTGAAGGACATTATGTAATTTTGCATCATGTAAAAGAAAACCTTAATTTTACCCACAGATGTTCCCGTGGCGCTTATTTCTAGCATTTGATGTGACAGTGAATAATTTTGCATGCCTTCCCATTTTATATCAGTGGTGTAACTCTGCATAAGACCTGATTTCCATTATTCACATACTTTAACATTATAGATTTTTGCACATCAAACTACATCTGTCTGGTTCTTTCACAGGCTGAGATTAGTAAACTTTATGTAATAGTTTAGACATGTCTTAATAACCTGTTGGACTGAGGTACATCAAAAATATGGATGTGCTTGTGATTAACTCAGTCTTTCCTGGTTATCCTCTCATAGCTCAATCACTTTAGCGGCTTTTGAACCATTCATCATTGCCTGTCCTACACCAGGTAGTAAATGACTGAGTTCAAACCGGCTGCCCTTTTAATCAATGGAGAGTCAATGGGAGTTGGATTTGGCCTCAGTGAGATTGCTTTAATTTGGGAAATGTAAGAACTCTAGACCCACCTATTGAATTATTTTAAATGGGGTCATGGATGGGAAAAGAAGTTGCATGGATCAGTTGCATGATAGGAAGTTGCATGGATCGGCTGCAGAGCCCTTGCAGTAGAAGCTGTGCAAAACACTTTATGCAGAATCAGATGCACTGGTGACTTGCCTGGATTTGACTTTGTAGAGATTTCATGAGTTGGGAATGTTGTGTAAATTGTCCATATAACTCCTTTCACTCACTTTTCTCTCAGGGATTGGGTGCTTTTTCTGCATCTTCTGACTCAGCAAGAAAAAAAATGGTGTGGGGATTTATTTTTCCTCTGGGTCTGAGGACTAGGGATTTTTTTAAAATCACTTCCAAGAACCTACAAGAGTGATGTATCTGTGCATGTTCCCTGGAAGCTAGTGGAAACAGCAAGAACCACTGTGGGAAGGAGGGTTACTTACTGTCCCCCTGAAGACCATCCTGGACTGATGATAGTAGTGGCCAATGTTCGTCAGAGGGAAGAGCAGATCATCAACCATACAAACCACTAGTTCTTCCTCACAAAATACAATGCTTGGTATAAGTGAAAGGGGTTGTTGGCATCTTTCTGGTGGCAAGGTAGTTGTGTTGAGCTGTGGGGCAGGACACAGTTTTGGCTCCCATAGTTTCAGGTAGTAGTTTGGGTAAGCATCCATACTTTGGAATAGAACTTTGATGCATTTGGTGTGTATGTGTATAAATATATATATATATATATATATATATATATATATATATATATATATATGCTGTCTAGGTTAGTTTACTGCATATGTATACAAAAACTTCTGTGACCATTCTAGAAGCTCGATTGTTATACACTGGGTGGCACTACTGGTAATTTTTGCTTTGGGTTAGTGAAAAGTTAACCTTTCATAATGATGTTTTTAAGATTATGAAGTCATAGGCCAGCATAACCCTCAGCTGAATTTAAACAATTGATTTTATTTATTAACAAGCAATACTTTACACAGATAAACCCCAAGAGAAATATGTTATATCAGTGACAGGAGATTACAAGTCATTTAGTTATGTTGATGTTCATTCTTAGACTATAAAGTCTTCTTCAGGGCAAAGGCCTGTTCTAATATGTGCATAAGGTCCTCATGAGGACATTCTGCACCCAAAAATTAAAAATGCTGTGAACAATTGTAAGGAGGCACCCTGGCTCCCCGCCGCGCCTGAGAGGGACAAGCCAGAGCAGGTGCCTCAGTGGGCGGAGTCAGCTCTGCCTGTCCCCGCCCCCCGGAAGTCAAGGGGCGGGACAGGAAGTATAAAAGCCCAGCCCCAGCGCTCAGTTGGGGGCAGGCTGCTGGAGAGGATAGACGCTGGTGCCTGGGCTCCCACCGGGCCCAGCCTGCCCCACGCCCACTATCCAGAGGAGCGCTGGCCGGACCTGCCCCGCGCCCAATACCCAGAGGAGCGCTGGCTGGACTTGCCTCAGACCCGGTACCCGGAGGAACGTCGGCCTGACCTGCCGTGTGCCCAGTACCCCGAGGAGTGGCCTGAGCTTCCCCACAACCGGTACCCGGAGGAGCCCATAGTCTGGGACCCCCCAGACGATGCTGGCAAGGACCAGGTACCCAGAGAGGGGGAGGTTGGAAGTGGCCCGGGGGTAGCCGACCCTGGTTTGGCTCCTGAAGAGCCCGAACCCATGTCAGTGTGTTGCGGCCAGGATCCCCACTGACAGTAGTGGGTCTTGACTGCTGCTAGGGCCCCGGGCTGGAACGCAGTGGAGTGGGAGGGCCTGTGTTCCCCCTGCCACCCGTAACCAGGTGGCAGACTCCCTCTCTTCCCGCCTATTGCCACTGCTCTGTCCTGATCCAGAGGACCAGAGCTAACTAGACTTGTGTTTGGTGCCCTGCCCGAGCCAAGGGCTGGGCCCCTTTGGCTTTGCCACTGCTCTGCCCTGAGCCAGAGGGCCAGAGCTAACTAGACTTGTGTTTGGCGCCCCGCCCAAACCAAGGGCTGGGCCCCTTTGACTTTGCCACTGCTGTGTCCTGATCCAAAGGGCCAGGGCTAACTAGAACTTTTACTGCCCCGCCCTGCCAAGGGCCTGGGCTGATACTGTGTTTGCTCAGCCCCTGCTAGAGGCCTGAGCTTGAACTGCTACTGCCTCGCCCTGCCCAAGGGCTGGGGCTTATTTACTTTGAGAGCCCCGACCCCGGCTAGAGGGCCGGGGCTCTACCTTGTTTGCAGACTCTGCACCCCCCTCAACACCTGCGGAGGGGCTAAGCCTACCTGGACTGCGGCGTGCTAGGAGGTGCCCTGGCTCCCCGCCGTGCCTGAGAGGGACGAGCCCTGACACGACCGGCTTACACCCCCTCAACACCTGCAGAGGGGCTAAGCCTACCCGGACTGCGGCATGCTAGGAGGCGCCCTGGCTCCCCGCCGCGCCTGAGAGGGACGAGCCCCAACCCGACCAGCTTACAATAATATTTTAAAATTCTGCACATTTTATTTGTCAAATATGGAGACTCCAGCATGGCATTGGGGAGCAGAGGCCACTGGCTGCACATAGGTGAGAGATCACTGTGGAGCTCCCCCTGGGACATGGACTCAGTGGTGAGGTCACACCCAACCCTGACACAGCACAAGGACCAGGTCTGCCCCAGAAACACCCCAGGGCCCTGCCTCTCCATACTAGGTGCACCAGATATGGGCAGGCAGGCTCAGCAAGGAAAGAGCCAAGTGTGAAGGGGCTTGGTGTGGGTTGACAGGGTTCTGTGTGGGGTAATCTGGGTGCGGGTAGTTCAGTGGGGAATCTGGGTGTGGGAGGGGCTCTGGATGCACAGGGGCTTGTTGTGGGGGTTCTGAGTGCAATAGTAATGGGATTTTGCAGGGGGAGCAGGTGAAGATGGTTGGGGCTCAGCGAGGGAGGGGTCTGGCTGTGAGGGGAATAGAGCTAGGTGGGGAGCTGGGTGTGGTGGGGATCAGGGTGGGGCTCCAGATGCTGGGGTAGTGGTACTCAGTGGGGTGGGAATCCATGTGCAGCTGGTTGGGGCTCAGTAGGGTGGGGATCTGGGTGCGGGTGGCTCATCGGGGTGGTCCAGGTGCAGGGGGAGAGTGGGGCTTGTCGGGGTGGGTTTTAGGTGGGGGGGGAAGGTTCAGTGGAAGGGTCTGGGTATGAGGGGGTCTGGATGCATGGGGGTTGGGCAGATGGGGGAGCAGCTCCCTGCACAGTGATCCCTCCTCCTGCAGCTGAGCAGCAATGGGCATAGGAAACAGGGTGCTGGGGCATGTTTGCAGAGCTTCCTACAGCCAGAAGAGAAATCTGGGGGTGGATCTGACATGGCCCTGGATGCCATGCAGGGGAAGAGGAAGTCAAGTCCTTTTGTGCCCCACCAGAACTAGCAGCTGAGCCTGACACAGGGTAGGAGCCACCAGCTGGGTCTTCCCCAGTCCTGCGCCCTGCACCACAGTAATTTACCTCTCTGCAGGCTGCCCTGGGCACCCAAAATTTACTGCTTGAGAGGGTTGCATGACTGTTTTTGTGGCTTCCCTTTTCTGTTCCATCAGAAAGTCATTTTTCTGTGGGGAAGCAAATAAATCTGCAGGGGACATAAATTCTGCACATGAGCAGTGGCACAAAATTCCCACAGGATTAATAAGGAAACCTTGAACCTGATTAAGGCCTTTGGGTGTTATGGCAGTAGAATGGTATATAATAATCATAATTAATAAAATATTGCATGCTCATTTACTGAGTCATATTACTTCTGGGATTTGTATGTTTTTGTGGTTCCTTTCCCTCACCAGAGAGAGAGGGCAAGAATTATTTAAAGGAGAAATGTTTGTTACTTCCATTTAGGATTCACAAATGAGCAGGGGGAAAATGTGAATAGAACTAGCTCAGGTGGATGGGTGAGGAATGTTAGCTGCCCATACTCAGTGCATACTCAGAGCATGTATTCAATGCAGCACTCCATTACCTATGAGAGAGGAGGTCAAGTTCAGTAATGATTTGACTACAAATTTACAATAGTGAGAAAGGCCTTCCAGTCTGGTCTTCAGCTAGGATCCTATATAAAGTTTCTGTTACTGATCCTGGCTGAATTTACTATTTTATTATACTTTGCCCTTACTCTCTGAGATCCTGGAAGGCGACCAATTTTAGCATTGCTGAAGATGCTGTTTTCTGCGTGCAGGTCTGTATTTCATCTAAACTCTGTCTATTCTTTCAATCCTCCTGCTGCTGCTGGTGTGTGTCTCTCTGTATCCTGCCTACCTTCTGTCTTACACATCCATATCCCTCCTGTCTAATGCAAAGGTTGTAAAAAGGCAGGCAGTCAATTTGTTGTGTCTAATTGTGACCTGTGTAGTAAAAGACAAATGTACTGGTGACAGCTGCCTGGGTGAGCTCTGGAGAGGACATTTGGGAGGGAGAAAATTTTTAAGAAAGGTATTAAATTTAAAATGTGTAAAGTGTCCAGGATAGAGATGACAGCTCTGCTGCTTCTCTCCTGATTACTCTAGTACATCTTAAATTTTAATTTTAAAAAATGCAACCAAAACATCCAAAATCAATCGGGGGGGGGGGGGAATATGCACACACAAAAATCCCTCTTGACTTTAAAAGGTGTATGCACATCAATTTAGTCATTTACAAACACACAGATTTAAAGCATTTTGATGTAGAAATTAGGACACTTTCTTTCTCTTCTTCCCTTTGAACCTTCTGTTTTTAGTGTGCCTATTTTACATCGCTTAATCCACCCCTATCACTCCTGTACCTCATTATGAATTAGCTTTTCCTGAGGCAGCCCCTGATGTCTGTGACTGGCAAGAAGTGCAGATTTGAGTAGGGTGGGTTTTTCTCACCTCTTGATTTAAAATATTTTTCCCCCAAAGGAAAAGTCAAGGTGAATTTAGTGTTCAAGTTAGAGATTGATAGCTCTGAAGGTCCTCTCTCCACAGAGCTGGTACAGAGTACTAATACTGCAAGTTCTCCCACAGTACCGTGCCAATGTGCCTCAACCCGGAGCTAGAAGGACAACCTTGAAGGGTAAGAGGATATTTCAGTTTCCGTACCATTCAAACCTCAACTTCTCTCCTTCACTTTCTTTCTCCTTGTCCCTACTCTTCTTTCCTGCTCTCCCTACTGGAGACTTTTGTCTTTATACTCCATTTCTCACCCCCATCATTGTTTCTCCCTTCTCTGTTCTTCCCACATTTTCTCCATCCTCACAGTTGATACACCTTTTCCCTTTGTCTCAACTCCAGGGTCTGTCCTTATTTCTCTCTTTCCTTCTGCCTTCCTCAATCTGTTCCTCACTATTATTCCATTTCACGCTATCCCCTTCCATCTCTTTTTGCCATTCAGGGATCCAGACTATCGTTCTGTCCCAGGAAAAAGTGCACATCCTATCTCTAGTATCAGTCATTTTGTCCTTGGTTGCCACAAGCAAGAAGACAATGTTTCCAGTACTCTCCTCTCCAAGTTGCAGAAGAAAGCTTTAAGAAAATTATGCAAAAAGAAGACTTGATTCAACACACTTTATGACGACTAACTCTTCAAGTCCAAGGCTTCTACAAGTTACTTAGAAAATAGTACCTTAGTCACATTTCAAATACTTGTTTCCTGCAAAAATGATTTCCTCCATTATTTATTGCCTTTCCTAGACTCATTTTAATCCTTTTTTCCCCCAACAGGGATGAGATGATGAAATCAGGTTTTGGTAGTTATTTTTTTAAAGTATGGATTAATATTGCCCTCTGTTTATTAAACCTTCTGTCCTTGCATGCTGCAGAAAATCAATAGGCACCTCCCAAAGGACTGCAGTGCTTGTCCAGCACCTGACAGTGTAAAATGAACCCTCACCATGCATGCATCTTGTGTAGATTCCACATGCTGAATAATGCCTTTTGTAAATAAAAACAAAAAGAATCTGAGATTGAAATCTGTAGATTCTCAGTTTGTGTATGGGACTCAATATACTTTGAAGTCAGCCATTTATTATTATTCTAATACTGGAACAACCTATAGAACATTTACCCACTCTGGAATACAGTGACAGGTGCAATATGTCCATTTATATAGTGATTTGGTCTTAACTCGAACATTTATGTAGGTATGCTCAGCTGCAAAATCCTGCAGCACTGGCTGTGCTGTGCCACAAACTCAGACACGGGAGTTCCAAATGAGAGAGATCTAGGCCCTCAGCTTGCAAGGTTCTTCATGCCCTCAACTTCTCTGAGAAGGCTTGACACCTAGCAGTTAGTGCTCAGCTCTGATACTACTAAGGTAACCACAAAGAAAAGAAGAATGACTGGTGCTTATTAAAGTTAATCTGGTAAATTATATTGACAAATATCTTTTCTCAGAAATGAGTGTGACTTTTGTAAGTTGCAAATTTTGCATACAGTTCATTGATAAAAGATCAACAGTGTTATGACTTGATTCAGTGTTGGACTTAAGCACATGAGCAGTCTCATTGACATCAGTGGAACTATTCCCATGTTCAAAGTGAAGTGTATGCTCGTGAATAGTTCCGCTGACCTCAATGAGACTACTCAAGTGCTTAAAATTAGGCCCTTGCTTAAGTCCCTTGCTGAATTAGGGCCTGTAGCTATGAAGTAACACTCTTCAGTCATCTGTCTCTTCTATTTAACTGCATTCCTCTTCCCCACATGGTTGATTAGGTTTAACGTCTTAGCAAGCGGTCAAAAATGTCTGCACAAATCTGCGGATGTCAATAGTAAATGCCAACAATGGCAAAACAAAACCTCTCCATTAAATTTTGGGCCGGTGTGCTCATTTTTATGGACAAAACCCTACTCTACTCAGAAATCACCTTTGTCCACTTTAAGATTTTTTTTTCACTTTGTTTTTACCAGTACTGCAAGATGTGATTTATAACGAAATGACTGAAGGTGGTATAATCGAGAAAGCATGAAAGCCAGTAAAGAAGGTCATTGGAAATGGAATACTTCATACCTTTTAGCTTATTTCTATTCTTTTTTCTCATTTCTATTCAACTCACCTCAGTGTTTGCTTCAATGTGAACTTACTCTATCCTTAAACAAAAAAAAATTGCTTTAGACCACAATATCTCAGTAACTGTAAGATAATATCTTCAGTTTGCTGTGCCAGCAAAAAAATGTCGAGGCCTACAAGACTGGCAAGGTTCATAAAATTCTTTTGCGTCATTACCAATTTATTGGCATAAATCTACCATAACTCACTTTGATGTTTACTGGTTTTGACTCAACCTCACGCCAATGTTAACTTTCTTAGCTTTTCTAACTCTCTCCAGTATGTTTTGACATGATGCAGGGCGGTTTGGAGTTTTTTTAAAGAGGAGATTGTCTTTAAATTTGGTGTTCCAGGAAAGAGAGCCTTTGTTCAGACTGATAAGGTTTTCTATAGTGACTTTAATGTGGACTTGAGCCAAAGAAAATATGCTCCAATGTTTCCTTATGCGACACACTGATGTTTAAATTTAATTATTTCAGACTATTTAGTCTAAAAAAACAAACAAACCCCAAAACACAAAACCTTTGGTCTGCTGCTGTGATGAAACCAAGCTCTGTGCATCACAAAATGCAATCTGTCACTTCTTATAACCATGAAGTGTAACAGCATGAATTCATTTCTAGTGCAATTTGCTGGTTGAACATTTTGGCAGATGTCTGCATGATACAAAAGCAGCTGAACTTCCACCCTTACCAGAAGGAGATTTGTGTTGTGGAGCTAACTATGGATAGGGTTCCAGATCATCTAGTAATAGAAATCAATAGAAGTTTTGCTTAAGAAAGAACTGAGCAAAGACTGCAGGTGTGACATTACACCCCGTATCCATCATAGAAACATTGATATGAATATGACATAACTAAGATGTTTTATGCAAGATGGGTCATGTGAGGTATCATTGAAAAGGTTTTGATCTACTCACTGTGTTTATCCAATCTGTATGCAAGTATAATTTCTGTATCTGAGGTTAGGAATATTGACTCTAACAATTACAGCTGTGTGTATTGGCGGGGGAGGGGAATGCCCCCAGATCCCTGAATAACCCATTTAAGGACAATGGAACTTTGAAGATACTAATCTCCCACTGTCCTAAGGAAGAAGAGGTTTCTAGGATGTTGGTTTGACACTGCAGGGTCATCTGATGATGTAACCTGGTACGGAGTCCAAGGTCCTTCATCAAAGGTTCTTGCATAAATTAAGTTGTCATGGGATAAGAGGGAAGATCCTTTCATGGATTGAGAACTGGTTAAAGACAGAGGATAAAGAGTAGGAATAAATGGTAAATTTTCAGAATGAAGAGGGGTAACTAGTGGTGTTCCCTAAGGGTCAGTCCTAGGACCAATCCTATTCAACTTATTAATATATGATCTGGAGAAAGGGGTAAACAGTGAGGTGGTAAAGTTTGCAGATTATACTAAACTGCTCAAGATAGTTAAGACCAAAGCAGACTGTGAAGAACTTCAAAAAGATTTCACAAAACTAAGTGATTGGGCTACAAAATGGCAAATGAAATGTAATGTGGATAAATATAAAGTAATGCACACTGGAAAAAATAACCCCAACTATACATACAATATGTTGGGGGCTAATTTAGCTACAACTAATCAGGAAAGAGATCGTGGATAGTTTCCTGCAGACGTCCACGCAGTGTGCAGCAGCAGTGAAAAAAGAAAACGATGTTAGGAATCATTAAAAAAGGGTTAGAGAATAAGATGGAGAATATCTTATTGCCCTTATAAAAATCCATGATATACCCCCATCTTGAATACTGTGTACAGATGTGGTCTCCTCATCTTATAAAAGATATACTGGCATTAGAAAAGGTTCAGAGAAGGGCAACTAAAATGCTGGGGTTTGGAAAAGGTCCCATATGAGGAGAGATTAAAGAGGCTAGAACTTTTCAGCTTGGAAAAGAGGAGACTAAGGAATATGATAGAGGTATATACAATCATGAGTGGTGTGGAGAAAATGAATAAGGAAAAGTTATTTACTTGTTCCCATAATATAAGAACTAGGGACCACCAAATGAAATTAATGGGCAGCAGGTTTAAAACAAATAAAAAGAAATTCTTCTTCACACAGTGCACAGTCAATCTGTAGAACTTGTTTGAGGAGGTTGTGAAGGCTAGGACTATAACAGGGTTTAAAAAGAAATAGATAAATTCATGGAGGTTAAGTCCATTCAGGGCCAGCTCCGGGCACCAGCCCAGCAAGCAGGTGCTTGGGGCAGCCAACAGAAAGGGGCAGCATGTCCAGGTCTTCAGCGGCTATTCAGCGGTGGGTCCCTCACTCCCTCTCGGAGGGAAGGACCTGCCACCAAATTGCAGCCAAAGACTGAAGTGGTGGCGGTAGAGCTCCTGCAGATCGCGATCACAGATATTTTTTTTTTGCATTTTTTTTGCTTTTTGCTGCTTGGGGCAGCAAAAACCCTGGAGCCGGCCCTGAGTCCATTAATGACTATTAGCCAGGGACATTAATGGTGTCCCTAGTCTTTGTTTGTCAGAGGATGGAGATGGATGGCAGGAGAGAGATCACTTGATCATTACCTGTTAGGTTGACTCCCTCTGGGGCACCTGGCATTGGCCACTGTCGGTAGACAGGATACTGAGCTGGATGGACCTTTGGTCTGACCCAGTAGGGCTGTTCTTATGTTCTTATCTTGGAAACTGCTGGTATTTTTTCCACTGGAAACAAAGGGTTCCCACCTTATGTAAATTCTATTTAAAGAAGGGGAGTAAGGCAATCAGGACTGTTCTCCATTGGCTCCCTGTCCAAGAAGGAAGATTGCTAAAAACACCTGAAGGGCAAGGCAGGGGCTGAGACAGGGGTCCAAGCTGTAAAAAGAAACTCTAAGCTACAGAAACTCTGCAACCTGCCTAAAACAACATTTAGAGTGAGAAATTACATTTTGTAACCTGTTTCTTTAGTGTATTAAGTTTAGTTTGCATGTTTTGTTTTATTTGCGCAGTAATCTTTGTTCTGTTTGCTATCTCTTATAATCACTTAATTTTACCTTTTGTCATTAATAAGTTTATTTCTTTATTTCAAAACCCAGTTTGTGCAATTCATATGAGGGGAAGGGATGGGAGAAAGCTGTGCATATCTCTCTCCACATTGAGGGAGAGGGAGAATTTTTATGAGCTTGCACTGTGCAGATCTTTCCATACAACACAAGACAGTATTATTTTGGGTTTACACCAAGGAGGTGTGCATGTTAGTGCTGGCCATTCACCTAGCAAAATCCTCCTGATTTCAGTCTGTGTCTGCAGCTAGGCGTGGCCTTACCTGTGTGTGTGCTGGAGAAGGCTTAAGCGCCTAGCACAGCAAGAACAGCATGAGGAAACCCAGGCTGGTGGAAACGGTGGGCTCAGTGAGACCCCAGCACATCAGGTGGCACCCCAACAGCGGGGTCCAACCTGTCACACCAGGTTTGGCCCCAGACTTTCATAGAAATGACACTCCTAATAAGAAATTATTTGTGACCTGTAACCTGTGAAGAGGTTTTTACAGCACAGGCAGCCAGACAACTGTGATTCACGCATTCCTGTATAGTGATGCCAGAGTCACCACATATATTATAGACTCAGAGGAAATGGGCAAGGAGTTAACTATTCTATTCTATTCACGTAGATTCCTGTGCCACCTTCATCACACTAATATCTGAGAAAGCAGCAAAGAGTCCTGTGGCACCTTATAGACTAACAGACGTTTTGGAGCATGAGCTTTCATGGGTGAATACCCACTTCATCGGATGCATGTAGTGGAAATTTCCAGGGGCAGGTATATATATGCAAGCAAGCTAGAGAAAACGAGGTTAGTTCAATCAGGGAGGATGAGGCCCTGTTCTAGCAGTTGAGGCGTGAACAGAAAAGAAACTGAGGAACCACCTGATCAGCATCCTATACAGCAAACAGGAAAAAATCAAAAAAGAGCTCCCCAACCTGGAGACTCTCATTAATAACCAAACTTCTATACAAACAGACTTCACTAAAATAAGACAGGAGATCTACATCACTCCCTTCACCTCTCTACAAAGGAAAAAGGACTGTAAGCTGTCTAAACTCCTATCTGCCACATGGGGCCACAACTGTGGTACCCCAACCCACCCAGCAGTATCGTCAATCTATCCAACTACACAGTCAGCCCAGAAGAAAAGTCTGTCCTATCTCGGGGACTCTCTTTCTGCCCTGCCACCCCCACCAACCTGATACAGTTCTTCGGCAATCTGGAAGCCTACTTTCGCCGTCTCCAACACAAAGAATACTTTCAGGACAACACTGAACAGCGCACTGATACACAGGTACCCTCCCACCAACAGCACAAGAAGAAAAACTCCACATGGACTCCTCCTGAGGGTCAAAATGACAGTCTGGACCTATACGTTGAATGCTTCCGCCGATGTGCACAGGCAGAAATTGTGGAAAAACAACATCATTTGCCTCATAACCTAAGTCGTGCAGAACACAATGCCATCCACAGCCTCAGAAACCACCCTGACATTATCGTCAAAGAGGCTGATAAAGGAGGTGCTGTTGTCATCGTGAACAGGTCTGACTACCAAAAGGAGGCCGCCAGACAACTCTCCAAAATCAAGTTCTACAGGCCACTTCTTTCAGATCCCACTGAGGAATACACTAAGAAACTGCACCATCTACTCAGGATCTCCCTACACTAACACCAGAACAAACCAACATACCCTTAAAGCCCTGACCAGGGTTATTCTATCTGCTACCCAAGATCCACAAATCCTGGATGCCCCATCATCTCGGGCATTGGCGCACTCACTGAAGGACTGTCTGGATATGTGGACTCTCTACTCAGACCCTATGCCACCAGCACTCCCAGATATCTCCGTGACACCACTGATTTCCTGAGGAAACTACAATGCATTGGGGACCTTCCAGAAAACACCATCCTAGCCACCATGGATGTAGAGGTTCTCTACACAAACATCCCACACACAGATGGAATACAAGCCATCAGGAACAGTATCCCTGATGATGCCACAGCACAACTGGCTGCTGAGCTCTGTGCCTTTATCCTCACATACAACTATTTCAAATTTGATGACAATATTTATCTCCAGATCAGTGGCACAGCTATGGGCACCCGCATGGCCCCACAATATGCCAATATTTTTATGGCTGACCTGGAACAACGCTTCCTCAGCTCTCGTCCACTCACACCCCTTCTCTACCTACGCTACATTGATGACATCTTCATCATCTGGACCCATGGGAAGGAGACTCTGGAAAAATTCCACCACGATTTCAACAGCTTCCACCCCACCATCAACCTCAGCCTGGACCAATCTACACAGGAGGTCCACTTCCTAGACACCACTGTGCAAATAAGTGATGGTCACATTAACATCATCCTATACCGAAAACCTACCGACCGCTACGCCTACCTTCATGCCTCCAGCTTCCATCCTAGGCACATCACACGATGCATTGCCTACAGTCAAGCACTGAGGTACAACCACATCTGCTCTAACCCCTCAGACAGAGACCAGCACCTACTAAATCTCCACCAAGCATTCTCAAAACTACAATACCCGCACGAGGAAATAAGGAAACAGATTAACAGAGCCAGACGTGTACCCAGAAGCCTCCTACTGCAAGACAAACCCAAGAAAGAAACCAACAGGACTCCACGGGCCATCACATACGGTCCCCAGCTAAAACCCCCCCAACGCATCATCAGGGATCTACAACCCTTCCTGGACAATGATCCCACACTTTCACAGGCCTTGGGTGGCAGGCCACTCCTCTCCCACAGACAACCTGCCAACCTGAAACATATTGTCACCAGCAACTGCACACCGCACCATAGTAACTCTAGCTCAGGAACCAATCCATGCAACAAACCTCGATGCCAACTCTGCCCACATATCTACACCAGTGACACCATCACAGGACCTAACCAGATCAGCCACACCATCACCGGTTCATTCACCTGCACGTCCACCAATGTAATATATGTCATCATATGACAGCAATGCCCCTCTGCTATGTACATCGGCCAAACGGGACAGTCTCTATTGGAAAGGATAAATGGACACAAATCAAATATTAGGAATGGCAATATACAAAAATCTGTAGGAGAACATTTCAACTTCCCTGGCCACACTATAGCAGATCTAAAGGTGGCCATCCTGCAGCAAAAAAACTTTAGGACCAGACTTCAAAGAGAAACTGCTGAGCTTCAGTTCATCTGCAAATTTGACACCATCAGCTCAGGATTAAACAAAGACTGTGAATGGCTTGCCAACTGCAAAACCAGTTTCTCCTTCCTTGGTTTTCACACCTCAACTGCTAGAACAGGACCTCATCCTCCCTGATTGAACTAACCTCGTTATCTCTAGCTTGCTTGCATATATATACCTGCCCCTGGAAATTTCCACTACTTGCATCCGATGAAGTGGGTATTCACCCATGAAAGCTCATATTCCAATACATCTGTTAGTCTATAAGGTGCCACAGGATTCTTTGCTGCTTTCACAGATCCAGACTAACATGGCTACCCCTCTGATACTAATATCTCAGCATCTTCCAGAAGTTAAGCACATCACTTAGTCCACATGTGTCACGTGTGGTTCATTCTTTCTCTCATCCTCTTCTCAGCAGGAGAACGGTGTGAACAGTACAGAGTGTTGGTGGGGAGGGAGGTAATTTTTTTAAGGTATATGCCACCCTGTGTGTTTGTATAAGAGAAGGCAAAGTGAAAGAAGTGGATCTTGCCCTTGGAACAGAAAGGAGTGAGGCTTGTGGTGGCCTTTAGTTCCTCAGACAGGCCCCTGAGAGAGTTCTGTGTCCTGCACAGAGGAACTTAACACTTAAGATAGAAAGTTGCAATGTGCCTGAGGGGTAGAGTTGCCAATCATGGTCCTCATGCAGTCAACTTTGAGAGGTATATGGAAGGTACGGATAGGTTGTGTACTGTCTTTAGAATAGGTAATGGTGGTCAGACTTGGTAACGAAGTTAAACAAGCAATTCTTTTAACTAAACCCTTTTCCCTTCCAAATATTCTTCTGTTGGCATATTTTATGTGGTACAATGGAGCTCTGTTCTTGTCATGTCATGTGATTACCCTTTGGGGGAAACCAAAGTTTCAGCCAGTGAGCTGGTCAGGTAAACCGCATGACGTGTGCATCTTTAAGAACATGAGACTGTTCAGAAAGCTGAAAGCAGGGACTTTTTTTTTCTGACCAGCAAATTACCCTTGGGAATGTTGACATGCCAAACATGATCCAGGAGATCCAGCCTACACCACACTCCCATGGCCCATGAAGCTATACACTGGGAACCTCAACAGCACCAAGAAGTGCTTCAACTACAGGCTCAGCAGCTGCAGAATGACTGTTGAATGTGTGTGCCTTGGGTCATTTGAAGGGTTGCTGATGTTGTTTACTTACAAGATTGGACATCCTTAAGAAATATTCCAATGGTTATAGCTGCCTGCTGTGTCCTGCATAATGTCTGTGAAGCAAAGCAAAATTTTCCACCAGGGTGGAGGTGGAGTAGCTATCTGCTGAATTTGAACAGCTAAATACAAGGGTTATTAGAGCTCAGTGCAGTGCTATAAGGTCCAGCGAGGCTTTGAAAGAATATTTTAATAGTGAGCCAGAGTAACGTGTATTGGGTAGTATTTTATCTGGCCTCGCTCTCTTGCAGCCTGGTATGATTCTTGTAATAATTGTTCTACATGTAGGAATATTAGATTGTCCATGCACCTATTACTATTGTCTGTGAATGATATGTGTTCTGTGACAAAGTGAAGTAACAGGAAATTGGTGTGTCAGACCTGATCAGCATGAGATAGCATATATTGTGAACTAATAAAGATGAATTTTGTTCCCAAAAATAGAATTTTATTCTTTAACATGAACCAGGCAATTAATTTTTTTTTAAACTTTATAAAATAAGGGAAAAAAACTTATGAAGGGGAAAGAACATTTATTTCAGGGACACATATACTAACCATAGCTTTCCTAGGTCAGTGAATGTGAAGCTGTGAATGTCTTTAATGGCCCCCCAGGTGGAGTGGTAAGGATAATGTACTGACCCCTGATGCCATGTGAAATGTTGATGGGGGAATATAGGGAAGTCCTGATATTGAGTTCTCTGTAGGCTGCGGAGGGAGGTAAGCATGGGATTGTTGAACCTACAGTTCTACCAGAGTCTTCAGCACCTGTGTACTGTCTGAGAAGTACAAGCATCTCCTGCTGCACGTACCTCTCCTTTCTCCTCTCCACTCTACTCTTGCTGTCTGCAAGTGGTCCTGCAGGCCCTGTGCTCATTCTTGATGCATTACTGGCTTGCAGGATCTTGTGGAACATGGCATCTGAGTCCTCTTCTTTTTCTTCCTTATCTGGCTAAGGTGTTCTGCAGGTGTGGAGGGAGAGACCATGAAGGCCACAATGGCAGCAGCTGCAGATACAACACACACAGGTACTATTTGTCAGTGTATTCACAACGGAAATCAAAACCTAATATACTGAACTGACTTCCCCTCCTCCCCAAAAGTTGTAATTTCTGCATTCTCACTTCTGTTTGGGATTGATAGAACACGGCACCAGTCACAGCACCCAGCAGGGTGGGTATGGCCCTCAGGGGCAGCGGGGAAATGGGGGAGGAATAGCTGTGGCAGGAGTATAGTTGTACAGGGCAATGGAACTGAGTACGGGCACTGTTTTTCCACCAGTGTCAGTGATTTTAGATGATGTCTCACTCTTGATGGTAACAAAGGCAGAGAAAGCCCAGCTGCTGCAGGTGTCCCAATGCTGCCCAGACCCTTATGCTGCTAGCCCAGTATTGCAATGGTTCCCGCTGAAGTAATCGCTGACAGGTGAATCGTCCTACCATGGTGAAAGTAATAAGGCTGCCATTCCTAGAAACCTTCAGCAGAGGATTGCAGAGTGACTCCTTGAAAGCTGTATCAAGATCTCTGTGGAAGATTCACGGGACATATCAGTGCACATAAACAAACTGCTCTGTGTGGCCTCCTCTGTCTAACTCTAGAAGGAGATGAGAGGCAGATAGCAACTTGACCTCTCTTTATAGTTCCAGTACCTTTTCTAGCACAAGTGAAGAAGAGAAATCAACAGATGTCTCCTGCCTCTTTGGGAGTTCCATCCCTGTAACTTCAAAGTAAACTTCACCCACCCCCTGCATCAGGCTCACCTGTCAGGACTGGCTGAACTGCAGTAGAGTCAAAAACATGTCCTGACTCACTGTACAGCTGGATTCTCTAGTTGTCTGTTCTCTACACTCCGTGTTGTTCACAGCAGGGGCCTGTGACTCAGGTTTCTCGGAAGTATCCAGGGTGCTCTTGGGGGGGATCTCCACAGAAGATGACTTGCAATTCTTTGTAAAAGCAACAGGTTTGTGGCTCAGAACTGAGTCAATTTTTGGCCCATTGATTGAAGTGAACATCGACCCTCCAAAACAGACTTGGAGTTAAAAGCATCAGAAATTCAGAACGAAGGTTGCATTTACCATAAAAACGCCTAGTGTAAAATACATGTGGCTATTTTGGAAAAAAGAAAAGGCCACACTTGCTACCACCAGTTCAGCTCCAGCAGTCATGGCAACAGTCAGAGTACTAGTGTAGACAAAATGTCAGAAGCTGCCAGCATTTTTTCTACCATACCACTCAGACCCACTCTGAGCAGGCTTAGACAACAGTAACAGAAGTCTGGCAGCTCCGAGAGCCTTGTCTAAAATGCAGAGGAAGCTGTTGGACCTCTGCAACAGGTCTGAGATGGCTCTTTGGAGGCTTCTGAAATCCACCCACCTACCAGCAAGACTCAGTCCACCTAGCCCCTACCCTGCTGAGTCAAAATACAACACAAATTAGGAACTTCTGATTCTAACAAGTCTTTTAAGCTTGTCAGAGATCAGGAGAGACCAATGATGAGGTATGCTCAACTTGTTTGGGGGAGGGAAAACAAATGAGCCTTAGGCTTATGGGTCAGGGGGGCCCAATGTGGGAGGCTCACTCAGGGTTCTCGCTTTCCATGGGCTTCAGAAATTTCACAGGAGGAATTCCCTCCATCTCCTCCCACCATCCCCAGGCTCTCTTCAGGTGCCTCACAGATCTCCTAAAAGCCTGCAGGATAAGGCTTTCTAGCTACAAACCTCAGCAGGTCCACTAGGGGAGAGGACTGACAGAATGAGAGCAGGAGACATACAGGTAGGATACTCAAGGGGCATTCCCCCCATTCTGCTTTTCTGGGGAGTGAAGAACTTCCTCAGCTAACTCCTGCTGCTCCCTGACTTACACTGGTGAGTTCAAGGCAAGCTACACACAGCTACCAGTCAGCATGCCATTGTAACATTACTAATTCAATTTGTATGCATTTTTGAAATTTGACTAACTCAACTCAGCTTTGGTCCTGTGGACTAGATCAGGGGATCTCAAGCTTCCCAGACCACTGTACCCCTTTCAGGACTCTGATTTGTCTTGTGCACCCCCAAGTGTCACCTCACTTAAAAACTACTTGCTTACAAAATCAGACATAAAAATACAAAAGTGTCACAGCACACGATTACTGAAACATTGCTTACTTTCTCATTTTTACCATATAATTATAAAATGAATCAATTGAGATATAAATATTGTACTGTCATTTCAATTTATAGTAAATAGAGCAGTATAAACAAGTCGTCATCTGTATAAAATTTTAGTTTGTACTGACTTCACTAGTGCTTTTTATGTAGCCCGTTGTAAAACTAGGCAAATATCTAAATGTGTTGATGTACCCCAGGGGGTATGCAGAGGTCTTCCAGGGGTTACATGTGCCTGTGGTTAAGAACCAACTGTGCTAACCTATAGGAGAAGAACACCCTAACATTCTTAGAGTGAGGAAGTTTAAATATGGACTGAGGAGGCTGGACATCTTTATGAATATTCATGGCAGCCATCAAACTCTATAATAGAGCTATTCACAGCCAAAGCCATTGGGAGCCTGAGATGGGATAAGATCTTCATGGACCAACACCTGTCTTACCCTGCTAGGTCTCCATGAGAATGCTGTAAGTATTGTCCTGATGCTGAACGTATGGACACTATCGCAATTTTGCTATGTACTTTTTTGGGTTGGAGTGTTTGTGCTTTTACTAATTGTTTTATTAAAACTATAACTCAATAGGTTTTTTCCTAAGGTTGTATATTGAACCTGTGCATCCCAGGGTTTCCAAATCAATAGTAATTCTAATACCTCTGGGCTTAATCTTGGACTAGACCACAGAGTGCCAACCACAGAGTGCTAACTGGTGAGTTTTAAGTAATCAATAGAATTAATACACAATGAATAGACCAAGCAACATGCTTCATCAGTACTGATGTGTTTTTTTCCATGTACCTGGTACTATTATGAGAATCAGTGCTGTTTTTCATGATTAGATGTTGAGACATATCAATAATTGCATAAGAATTTATAATATTTTCAGTATTTTTAACTTTTATTAGGGTTGTCACTTAATCGCAGTTAAGTCACGTGATTAACTAAAAACATTAAAAAATTAATTGTGATTAATCACACAGTTAAACATTAGAATACCAATTTAAATTTATTAAATATTTTTGGATGTTTTTCTACATTTTCAAATATATTGATTTCTACTATAACACAGAATACAAAGTGTACTTTGCTCACTTTATATTATTATTTTCATTACAAATATTTGCACTGTAAAAATTATTTAAAAAATAGTATTTTCAATTCACCTCGTACAAGTACTGTAGTGCCATCTTTTTATCATGAAAGTGCAACTTACAAATGTAGATTTTTTTGTTACATAACTGCTCTCAAAAACAAAACAATGTAAAACTTTAGAGCCTACAAGTCCACTCAGTCCTACTTCTTGTTCAGCCAATCGCTAAGACAAACAAGTTTGTTTACAGTTACAGGAGATGCTCCTGCCTGCTTCTTATTTACAGTGTCACCTGAAAGTGAGAACAGGCATTCGCATGGCACTTTTGTAACTGACATTGCAAGGTATTTATGTGCCCTATATGCTAAACATCCGAATGCCCCTTCATGCTTCGGCCACCATTCCAGAGGACATGCTTCCATGCTGATGATGCTCGTTAAAAAATAATGCATTAATTAATTTTGTGACTGAACTCCTTGGGGGAGAACTGTATGTCTTCAGCTCTGTTTTACCCACATTCTGCCATATATTTCATGTTATAGCAGTCTCAGATGATGACCCAACACGTTTGTTTTATGAACATTTTCACTGCAGATTTTATAAAATGCAAAGAAGATACCAATGTGAGATTTCTAAAAATAGCTACAGCACTCGACCTAAGGTTTAAGAATCTGAAGTGTCTTCCAAAATCTGAGAGGAATGAGGTGTATAGCATGTTTTCAGAATTCTTAAAAGAGCAGCACTCCGATGCAGAAACTACAGAACCCAAACCACCAAAAAAGAAAATCAACCTTCTGCTGGTGGCATCTGACTCAGATGATGAAAATGAACATGAATCGGACCACTCCGCTTTGGACTGTTATTGAGCAGAAGCCTTCATCAGCATGGACACATGGAATGGTGGTTGAAGATGAAGGGACATATGAATCTTTAGCACATTTGGCACATAAATATCTTGCGATGCCAGCTACAACAGTGTTATGCAAATGCCTGTTCTCACTTTCAGGGAACATTGTAAACAAGAAGTGGGCAGCATTATCTTCTGTAAGTTGTAACCAAGTTTGTTTGTCTGAGCAAGTGGCTGAAGTAGGACTGAGTGGACTTGTAGGGTCTGAAGTTTTATATTGTTTTATTTTTCAGTGCAGTTTTTTTTGTACATAATTCTACATTTGTAAGTTCAACTTTCATGATGAAGAGATTGCACCACCATACTTGTATGAGGTGAATTGAAAAATACTATTTGTTTTTTACAGTGCAAATATTTGTAATAAATTTAAAGTGAGCACCGTACACTTTGTATTCTGTGTTGTAATTGAAATCAATATATTTGAAAATGTAGAAAACATCAAAAATATTTAAATAAATGGTACAATAACTCTTCATTTAACATTGTCCCACTTATTGTTGTTTCAATGTTATGCCCCTGCTCAATTAGGGAACATGCTCATTTAAAGTTGTGCAATGCTCCCTTATAACATTGTTTGGCTGCCTGCTTGTAAAATTCTATCAAAAAGCAGCAACTTTACAAGGGAATATTGCACAAGTTCTGCTTCTCTGCCAACTCCCCTCCCTCCCAGCGCGTTCCTCATCACCAAACAGCTTTTTGGCATCACTTAGGAATTTCTGGGAGGGAGAGGGAGCAGGGAAGTGCCACGTCTCCACTCCCCCCCTCACAGAAAATCCTAAGCACCACTAAACAGCTGTTTGGTGGCACTTAGGACTTTCTGGGAGGGAGGCAGAGGAGTGGAGATGCAGGGTTTCTCGGCTCTTGCCCCTCCCTCCCAGAAAGTCCTAAGCGCGAAGTGATGGAGGAAGGAGGTGGATCAGGGAAGCCCTGCACCTCTACTCCTCACCTTCCCTCGCAGAAAATCCTAAACGCAGCTAAACAGCTGTTTGGGATGTGGAGGGATGTGGCGTGCTCTGGACTGGAGGTGGAGTGGGGTTGGGAAGAGGTGGGCTTGGAGTGGAGCAGGGACAGGAAGAGGTGGGCCTGGAGCATTCCCAGCAAAGTCTGAGCCTGTTCTCTGGGGAAGCTGCAAAGGTGCCTCCTAGCATCCTTGCCTGCAGTGGACTGTGCCTGTGTGGAGTAAGCCAGGGGCACTTACCAACCACAGTATAGTACAGTACTGTACAGTATGCAGTATAATGCCTTTTGTCTGTCCCCAAAAAATGTCCTTGGAACCTAACTCCCCACATTTATATTAAATCTTATGGGACAATTGGATTCATTTAACATTGTTTCACTTAAAGTTGTATTTTTCAGGAACATAACTACAACGTTAAGTGAGGAGTTACTGTATTCCATTATTGTTTAACTATGCGATTAATCACTCAATTAATTTTTTTAATCACTTGGCAGCTCTAACTTTTATATATTATTGTTTTCATAAAGAGGAGTGGGCAGAGGAAGCAGAGATCAGAAAGTCTGCAAATACACAATTTCAGCATTAGATAGTAAAAGCTGCATTACGATATACCTTCCATTAGATAACATTCCATATAAAAGGTGTAAGAAATCAAATGATCCTCATAACACAGTAAATGAAGCCAAATACTGTTAAATATATCTATCTGCTCAATTTCCTTCAATTTGAGATTATGGAGGCTGAATATCCTCATGTCCAAATTAAAATATTGATCTATTTAATTTCTATTTATTATTTTCAGTGTGTTTAGTTTTATAGGCACTACATACTCTGTATAGGTTGTGTATTTATTATAACAGAAACATTTGCCTGGTATAATTTATGATATGACCACCCCTTTTCAGTGTTCTCTACCATAAGAATTCTCACCTGGGTCTACACTACTACTTACTTTGGTTAACTTAGCATCGCTCAGGAGTGTGAATAAGCCACTCCTCTGAGCAATGTAAGTTACACCGATGTAAGCACTGGTGTGGACAGCTTCTCCCCCTGACATAACTACCACCTCTCAGGGTGGATTTATTATGCTGATGGGAGAGCTCCTGACCATTGGCATAGAACATCTTCACCAGATGTGCAACATCAGCAAAGCTGCATTCATGCAGCTACGCTGATGTAATGCTTCTAGTGTAGACTAGCCCTCGTTTGTCAGAAGAATTCTTCCATAAACCTAGCTACCACCTTTTGGAGAGGTGGATTAACTACAGTGGCAGGAGAACCCCTCCCGTGACAGTAGTGAGAGTCTGCACTGACACACTACAGTGGCATAGCTACAGCTCTGCAGTTGTGCCACTAGAGTGTTTTAAGTGTAGACATAGCCTAAGGCATCTTAGGGCCTGAGTCACTTTTGAAAATGGGACTTAAGCAAGCTATTACTGGATATTAGTTTAGCCTTATTTCAGTTGATGTAATGTGTGATGTAATAGTTCACAGAAAATTATGTAATATGATATCACAGCTAGTTAGCTCTTCAGATGGATTTCTATTGATTAGGCTCCAGTTTGGTGTCAGAATCTGCTGTCACTGCTGTGTTTTTTCAGTGCTGATGCTTTGAGAGTGGAATGATCTTTCAAATGTCTTACACAGCACTTATAATTCCCCACCGCTGTAAGACCAGCTGTACCATGAAATGCACCAATTTTGAAGCAGCTTTTAATCCTTTTTTTAGCTAGATATTTAAAACAAGGTGTGTAGGAGGGTGATGATCTATAAATGTCAGTACATCTGTCGTTGTGAGTTCTTCATGCTTATGGGTGAAGTTCACGCCCCCATCCCTGCCCAAAGCCTGTGTGAACAGGGGACTCTGCTGGTATGGGGAGTGCAGAATCCATCCCCAGCCTTCACGCAGCATATGGGGCAGTTGTGCAGCCCTTCTGAGGCTGTTACTGCAGCTCCTGAAGTGGAATGACAGACACAGTCCCGCTCATATTTGGGGATTTGTGGCCACTGAATCTATGCTAACAGCAGATGCCCAGTCCCTTGCTTTTCTCAGCCTGCTTCCTAACCCGCAACCTGAAGTGGCCCATGCATACCAGCAGCTAAGCCCAGTCCCACTGCAAGCCAGTGTTCAGTGTCCCACTTGTAGTTCTCATGCAATGGATCCAAGGTGATTCTTCTTTCCACAACTCCTTCAATGGGCTGTGCACCCATGAGATCACCTTCTGACATTATGCCTTTGTCTCTCTATTCTGGACCAGAAAGCTTTGCTGTCAGTTTTTAGAAGGGGGATAAGCCAGACATGTGCAAATGTGATTCAAGCAATAATTTTCAAACCTTTTTGCTGCAGAAAATTGCAGTGTGATTACAAAAAATACAGGAGTTGAGGATGACATTACTCTCCTTTATAGAACGATCTGCAGTTCTTCACCATTTTCTCTTCCTCCATTCGCACTATTTCATTCACTGCAAAGATCCTGCAAGCACTGATTTAGATGCTGGTCATTGAACTCTTTTATCTCTATTACTTCTAACACTTTATAAAACATGGTTACAGCTCTTCACTTAGATAGACTCAGAAACATCCCCAAGCAGTTATGTCCTCTACTTACCACTGTGTATTCATTTCCCTGTCTGTTGCTCTTGTGATGTTATTCAGCTGCCTCTACTTTTAGTCTTTCATCAGTTATTTCACTATTGCTATAAGCCTCAGTAAAAAGAAGCCATATGGAAATGTCTGATTGCATTTTGTCAGTCATCTCACCTGTGTAGTTGTATAATGTTCTACACTTCATGGAACCACTCCATAACTGAAGAATATCTGTAGATTGCTAGGAGAATTTTGGTAAGTAATACTAACTACCACTGGTCCTTGACCCCACACAGTGGTAAGAGGTGAACAAGGGGAACTTGAAGGTTGGTCAGTGCTATTTCTAATCTTTGCTTTTCAATTCAGAAAGAGCTAAATTTAAGATAGTACAAAACAAAATACCTGCCACTGAATAGCTGAATGAGAAAAGATCTGATTTTTCTGGGGACTTTTCATTAACTTAACCGGAATGAAATAGAACTACATTAAAAGTTTATATCAGATATCAGCAAGGGTGAATGAATATTGCAGTTTTTTTAGTCTAGCCATTATCCCCTTCCATCCTGCACTTTTTCCTTTAAAAAGTAGCCTAGTAGCCTAGTTTTTTCACTCAGTGATAGTGGGTAGGAAGTTTAGCAGTCTTTGCAGCATGTCACACTGCCCTATATATCTATCCAGTGAGAAGCACCACTCAATGTCAAATGACAATAGTTCCATCTCTTTCTGCTCTATTATTTATGTCTTGAATTTCAGAGTTTGAAGTATCATAGTTGCAGAGAGAGAAATATCAAACTCTAGCAAATTCTGATTAGAACAACTTTTTTTATGGAAAACAGATCTAGGATTAACAAGGCTGAACGATGTGGATTTTGTACAGTAGTTGAATGTACACTGATATCCAGTGGAGGTGAGTGACATTTGAAGACAAGAAGATAAAACTGACATGTAGACAGATGGATGATACTTTGTGATATCATTCTGCAATCAACAGACATTGTAGGAAGTGGAACATCTTAAAAATATCCACTAAGTTTGGAGATGAGATGAATTTCACTGTATTTTAATACACAAACTAATTGACCACTTAAAGAACTGGCAACAGTTGGATGCTTCTCAGAGCTGGTCACTAACTTTGAGTCAAGCAAAATTGTACTGGAAACCTTGGGGATTTGCAACAGTGGACTTTTAAGTAATGTGGGCTTCCATGGGCTTTTTCTAGTCTTTGACCTATCAACAGCTGTATATTTGAAGAAATGAGCACCTTAACAAAGCTGTTTGGCCCAGATCTGGTTATTAGGTCTTTGGTTTCTTTGGGGATTGTTTTTGTTTTTTAATGTTTTGTCTAAACTTGATGCTTATTAAAGTGAGACACTGGCTGTACTAGTTAAAATAATAGATGTCCACAAGCACAAATATGGTGAAGAACTTTAATATTTTCTCCTAATACATTTTTCTTGTTTACTTCAGATAATCCTTTCCCCATCAATAGGCTACTAACTAAACAATCCCTACAAAATTTAAAAAGCTGCTCTAAATAAGTGATTAGCTTTGTCATAGCAGGCCTTTTCAGTCCGATAAAGACTGATTGGGATAATTAAGTGGTGATAAAAGAATGCTATGGAAAGACTTATCATTATTATAAGACATTAAAGAATTTTTTATCTATTTTTCACTTCTGGGAACTCAGTGACTATGGGCTGCCATTGTTGCAATGGAGATCGATTGTGTTCCTCCAAGTCCACTACGGACTGTGAGGGAGGCAGAAAACAGTGATATGCTCCTTTCTCCAAAAATACTTTCTTTGATTCACGGTGAAAGGAACTGACCTGGGGAGTAGCTGGTAGTGGCTTTCTCCCAACTCCTATGACTTTTAGCCAGGACAGTGGCTACCCAACCCCATCTCTAGAGCAAAAATCACTTAGAGATAGACTGATGGTGCTTTTTCCCCCTCTATAGAGGCAAAAGGTTTCCTAGTCAGGACACTAGTACTTTTCTTCTTGGTGAGGGAAGAAGTTTGTTTACATTTTGTTAAAATATGCAAGACTGGAACTATAAATTGACCACTCAGAACACTGCATGCGAATTCTCAGCATTCTTCCAAGTTGAAAATAACATTGACTACAATCATCATTGTTCATCCATTGATCTTTATGCAAAACTCCCAATGATCTCCTTGAGAGTTCTGTGTGCAGACCTAAATACTAAATGACCTTTAAATTGTGGGATAAGTTTTTGAAGTACTACTGGAGAGATGCTCTGTGCAACAAACATCTTATTATGTAATTGCATTGAATGTGCGTGTAATTTTCTCCTGCTATGAAAAACTATTTCTCTGTGGTCATGCATGATAGATTGCCTGATATATTGTCTCTTTTGTTTGTTGAGATATGTCTCAAAATCAGCACAGAGAACTTGAAGTAAATGTATTAATAATTAATATTTATACAGCATTTAGCATGTTCATAGCAATATACAAATTTCAATTAATGACTGGCACTATTTTTTCTACACAAAATAATTCGAATAAATTTTTTGCACTTTTGGGCTCTCTCCTTACTTTGGGCCCCTCCATCTTATTTCACATAACTTATTTGGTGATGTGATTCACACTTGTGCATTCAATTACCATCTCTGTGCTGATGAATCACAAATTTCCTTATCAATTCATTCAGTTCTGACTCTGATATCTCCTCGTGGATGTTTGGCTGTTCAGTCAAGCATGACATGGCCTAATCTTTCCTCCCAGACCATCTTTATCACTCACATTCTGTCATCATTGACAATGCCACCATAGCTGTAACCCAGCCCTTAGCCTGGCAGTAATATTTTTGTCCCTATTCTCCGTAGCTCATGTATCCAAGCTTTATCCAAATTCTGCCATTTTTTCAAAAGCAATCTATTTCTCTTTAGCTGTACAATTAACTCTTGTCCAGACCCTTCTAATCTCCCATCTTGGTTATTATACCATCCTTCTCTCTGGCCTCTTCACGTTGCCTTTCTCTGGTCAATAACAGTTGCTGCCAAATATATCTTCCTCACTCCTTGATATATCACCCCTACCCCAAACCCTTTCACTTGTTCCCTCTCCTCTGCCATGTAATAGTCAGGCTTCTTGACTTTGCCTTTAAGACTCAGCATAAATCTTCTTATCCTTACTTAACTGTCCTTGTCTCTTTTCACAATGCTCTCTCCGTGCCCATTGTTCCCATCAGTGCTACTAGACTTGTCTGCTTGTTAGTCAGATTCGTAGACAGATATTTTCTTTGTGCCTCCTTACATGTCAGTCCCTATGCTTGGAATGTCCTATCTGAACTTACCTCCAGGCCACCATCTTCTCCACATTCAAATCCCTCCTAAAAATCTACCTCTGCCAAGACAGTCAATGAACTCTGATTATTATGGCTAGGCTCTGGGGACATGGGACAGGAAATATATCATCTTTTTTTTTCCTCAAAAAGTAAAATACATTGTTTTACCAAGCATTCAGTTACCATAGGCAACTACCATCATGAGCACTTTACTGATATATTGCCTATCATCTTTGTTTCTCTATTATTATTTGTTTAGAGTAAGAACCTTTTTATGTGTGGAAAGTGCCTAGCACACTTACACTTCCAAACATATAAGTATGCAGGGTATACTACCATAAACAAATTAATAATAATTTCAACAGAGCTTTTGACTGTCTTGGCTCTTGTTACTTTCCTTTCAGACCTATCAAATTATTAACAATTGATGTACTGATTTGAAGCTTAAGTGGACTTTTTCAGCTGTAACAACATGAATTATCAGTGTTTCTAAATGTACATAATTTATTTATCCCGTTTGCCTGTGCTGAATTAATTTCAGGAGGTGCCGTTTTTCCACAGTGCATTGTAATGAACAGGAGAATAAATGCCAGTTAAAAAGTAACCAAGTTAATTGGCATCACAACTTAAATCACTGAGATGCTATTGCCCCAGAATGAAAACCAATCATAGGATGTCCTCAGGCATTTTGCTGTTTGTCTTTTGTTTGGTTGGTTGCCAGGTTGGTTTTGTTGTAAGTAGGGAAGCCACCTTACTTACACCACATAATCTTCTAGACTTTCTCTGTGTCTATGTCAGTCTGGAACATTAGGGAGAGAAGAGGGTTGGTTAAGCACCATTCTAGATAAGGCTGACACACTGAACCACATTTGGGTGGAGAAACTAGAAGATATGATAGAGTTTATATAGACCTCTTTGATGAAAGGTAGACAATGGATACACTTTATTCCAGTTTTACAAATACTACATGTTTCAGAAATATTCCGTCCACTTAAAATGGGGAATAGAACTAGAACTGGCAATACCTCTGAACCAGGAATGGACTTTTCCAATACACCCACCATTAGCTACAAGAATTGCAACCTGAGACCTCGTTAGAGTCTCAACTGCTTTTATATGACCAAATGGCAGCAATGACCAAGAAAGCTTCCCCTCCCCCATCTGTATCTGATGAGATTCCTTGTGACCTTTTATTTCAAATCGGAACCATGTAATTCATGCCTCTGCCATCTCTAGATCATTCTACTTCAATGCATTCTATTTGGAACTATACCTTAAACCCATTCAGAAACTAAAGCAGGTGTGCCACCTCCTTGTTAAGCGGAATATTGTATGTTGCTGTGAACATATTTAGAAGCAGTTGGCCATTAAGGCAGGTGAGGTTAAATCCCACTAACAACACCTCAGCTATAGATTCTGTGGTGTCTGCAGTGTGGCTGATGTTTGTCAGGTCCAGAGCCAAAAACTGCCACTGAGTGAATCTTAGGGCTTGGCTACACTGGAGAGTTGCAGCACTGTAAACCCACCACCAGCGCTGCAGCTTACTCACCATCCACACTTGCAAAGCACATACAGCACTGCATCTCCCTGGATACAGCGCTGGTTGTACTCCTGCTCTGCCTCGGGTATAAGGATTGCAGCGCTGGTGATGCAGCTCTGCTCCGCAAGTGTGGCCACCAAAAGTGCTGTAATTGGCCTCCAGGGTATTAGAAGGTATCCCAGAATGCCTGTTCAGCCACTCTGCTCATCAGTTCGCACTCTACTGCCCCGGCCTCAGGTGACCCTCCCTTTAAATGCCCCGGGAATTTTAAAAATCCCCTTCCTGTTTGCTCAGCCAGGTGTGGAGTGCAATCAGTCAGTGAATCTTTCCAGGTGACCATGTATCCACGCACCAAATGAGCCCCAGCATGGAGCAATGGCGAGTTGATGGACCTCATCAGTGTTTGCGGGGAGAAAGCTGTGCAGTCACAGCCGCGCTCCAGCCGTAGGAATTACAATACCTATAGGTAGATCTCAAGGGCCATGCTGGAAAGGGGCCATGATCGGGACGCGGTGCAGTGCAGGGTTAAAATGAAGAAGCTGTGGAATGCCTATTGCAAAGCCCGCAAGGGAAACCGCTGCTCAGGTGCTGCCCCCACAACCTGCTGTTTTTAGAAGGAGCTGGACGCGATACTTGGGGGTGACCCCACTGCCAGTCCATCGACTACGATGGACAGTTCAGAGCGGGGAGAGGAGGGGGAGGTGGAGGGGGGGAGGAAACCGAGAGTGAGGGTACTGGGGTGGGGGGAGACACCCCGGAGTCCCAGGAGGCATGCAGCCAGGAGCTCTTCTCAAGCCAGGAGGAAGCTAGCCAGTCACAGCAGCTGGAACTTGTTGGTGAAGAAGCAGCAGAGGAGCGGGTTCACGGTAAGCGGCTTTTATTTTCAGGATGGAAATGTTTCGGGAGAGGAGGGGGGTTAGGGCTGCATGCATGCCTAGATGTGGAATAGCCCATTGATATGGTCTATCACGTCGTGGTAATTGGCCTCGGTAATCTCTTCAAAAGTTCCTGCCAGAGCGTGGGCAATGCGCTTGCGCAAGTTTATAGGGAGAGCCACTGTGATCCTTGTCCCAGTCAGGCTAACGCGTCCGAGCCACTGTGCTGCGAGGGGTGGGGGGACCATTGCTGCACAAAGGCAAGCTGCATAGGGGCCAGGGCGGAATCCACATTGCTGTAGAAGACCCTCCCTTGCTTCCCAGGTAACCCGCAGCAGCGAGATATCTTCCAGGATAAACTCCTGTGGAAAATGTTGGGATAGTGTTCAGTGTAGGTCCCCCTGCAGCTGTTTGCTTTCCCCAACACACAGAAACCCTAGTACAGCCCTGAACCAATCAGTCCCCCTTCCCAGGTGACCTGCAGCAGCGAGATATCTTCCAGGATTAATTAACTCCTGCACCCATTCCCCCTTACTTACCATTTCTTCGCTGCTGTGGGTTCTGTGTGCTCTGTTTGGTATGTGGAAAGTATGCTAAAGTGAGACTGTAAGCTCCTTCACTGTGATTATACACAATGCTGCTTCTCTGTTAAATGTTTCAATTTTTGTCTTTCTAATAACAGTGTCCTTGACTACTCGACTGGCCGTATCAGAGACTGCTGAGAGGCTACAAAACCTGAGGAAAAAGCCACGAAAAAGCAAAGAAGATATGGTGAAAGCCGTTATGAATCAGTCTGCCAGAGAGAGTAAGAAACTGCAGGACTGGAGAGAAAAAATGCAGCACTGGAGGGAAACAGAAAGCAGGAGAAAGGCAGTGGCTAAGAAGAAAAGCACGAAGCAGCTGATAAGCATCCTGGCGCGCCAAACAGACTGTATCCATTCACTCATAGCCATGCAGGCAGAGCACTACCATGTCGCCCCCACCCCCCCATCCCAAAGCTCTTTCCCTTGTGCTCCAATGTCAGCTCAAAACCCCCTTCTCCAGCATCCAGGTTCTTACCACCACCAGCTGCCCCCAACACCTGTACGTTCACCTACCAGCCCTGAGAACTACGACCCTTACCCTCTGCACTCAACCCCCATCACCATGCAGCATTTTCATCCTGAAGTGCAGCAGTCATTGCACAGCACTCCAGACAGGACATATTCAAACCTCTGATTGTACAGTTCATCACCCCACCCCCCTGCCCTTATAGTTATTTTCTTTTCAATAAATGAATTCTTGGCTTTGAAAACAGTTTTTTTTATCGCAGAAAGTGAAAGATACTATAGCCCAGGAAAAAAACAGGCACTGCAAATCATTGTAACCACTGCACTTCACTCCCATGCAAGGCATCAAATATTACTGTTGGCTTTCAGGCTCAGATTACTCCCTCAAGGCATCCCTAATCCTTGTAGTCCTGTGCTGGGCCTCTCTTGTAGCCCTGCTCTCTGGCTGTGCAAATTCAGCCTCCAGGCATTGAACCTCGGAGGTCCATTCCTGACTGAATGTTTCACCCTTCCCTTCACAAATATTATAGAGGGTACAGCACGTGGATATAACCGCAGGGATGCTGCTTTCCCCCAAGTCTAGCTTCCCATAAAGAGATCTCCAGCGCCCTTTAAAACGGCCAAAAGCACACTCCACAGTCATTCGGCACCGGCTCAGCCTGTAGTTGAACCAGTCCTTGCTCCTGTCAAGCTTCCCTATGTACAGTTTCATGACCAAGGCATTAACGGGTAAGCGGAGTCTCCAAGGATCACAATGGGCATTTCGACGTCCCCTACTGTGATCTTCCGGTCTGGGAAAAAAGTCCCGGCCTGCAGCTTCCTGAACAGGCCACTGTTCCAAAAGATGCGTGCATCATGCACCTTTCCAGGCCAGCCTGTGTAAATGTCAATGAAACGCCCACGGTGATCCACAAGCACCTGGAGAACCATAGAGAAATACCCCTTCTGATTAATGTACTCGGATGCTAGGTGGGGTGGTGCCAGAATAGGAATATGCATCCCATCTATTGCTCCTCCACAGTTAGGGAAACCCATTTGTGCAAAGCCATCCACAATGTCCTGCATGTTCCCTAGAGTCATGGGTCTTCTTAGCAGGATGCGATTAATGGCCCTGCAAACTTGCATCAACACAATTCCAACGGTCGACTTTCCCACTCCAAACTGGTTCGCCACCGATCGGTAGCTGTCTGGAGTTGCCAGCTTCCAGATTGCAATAGCCACCCGCTTCTCCACTGGCAGGGCAGCTCTCAATCTCCTGTCCTTGCACCGCAGGGTGGGGGCGAGCTCCTCACACAGTCCCATGAAAGTGGCTTTTCTCATCCGAAAATTCTGCAGCCACTGCTCGTCATCCCAGACTTCCATGACGATGTGATCTCACCACTCAGTGCTTGTTTCCTGAGCCCAAAAGCGACGTTCCACGGTGCTGAGCATGTCCGTTACTGCCACAAGCAATTTAGTGTCATACGCGTCAGGCGACTCAATATCATCGTCAGACTCCTCACTGTCACTTTGGAGCTGAAGGAATAGCTCAACTGCCAAATGTGATGTGCTGGCAACACTCGTCAGCCTATTCCTCAGCAGCTCCGGCTCCATTACCCACAGAAATCGCGCTGCACAGAAACTGTTGGGAGACTCACGATGGCGCCAAAAGTGGACGGAAAAACAGTGACTGCTGGGATGTGAAGCGATGCACCAGGGGGCGTTGGGACAGGAAGCGGAATGACCCGCACCCTTCCGTCCCCTTCCCACAAACCATGGCGCCAAAATGGGACGAGGTGCTCTGTGGGATAGTGCCCACAATGCACCACTCCCAACAGCGCTGCAAATGCTGCAAATGTGGCCACACTGCAGTGCTGGTAGCTGTCAGTGTGGCCACACTGCAGCGCTTTCCCTACACAGCTGTACGAAGACATCTGTAACTCCCAGCGCTGCACACCTCCAAGTGTACCCAAGCCCTTAGTGAAGCTGGAGCTATTCCAGCACTCCTCCCAAGAGTTTATGAAGCACATGAACTTCAAGCAGCAAAGGGAGCAGGCAAAAAAAGAAGGAATACTTGCCTCTGAGGGCTCATTCAGATATGCTCCCTGATGCCTTTGTTCTTCCTTCAGGCCTGGCAACAACATGGTGGTTGTATTGGGGTTCTGAGGCTGGGCAGGCAAATCAGGTTGTTAAGTGAGAAGGAAGGAAAGGAGTGAGAGGTTTTGTTACAATGAAGACAGATTTCTGAGCTGTGAGAGAGGGATGTTGGAACCAGAACGGTTCTTAGCTGTGAGAATGGGGGCATCCTGAGCCTGCAGGTGGGAGCTTCTGAACTCAGGAGGAAGGGCTGCAGAGCCTTATGCGGTGAGGAGGGAAGGAAGTGGAGGCCTGAGCCTGGGAAGGAGTTCATGTGGGAGGAAATTGGATTGGCAAGAGGGAGCTAAGGGGAATTGGGGGAGGGAGAGTCTGTGTGAGGAGATATACAAGGTGTTGACGTGCTTGTGTGAGTGCTGTTTTGTGCTTGGTGGGATCTGCAGATGTTTTGTTATTGATTGTTTTTATTTACATTAGTACAGTTTATGGCTATGGCTTTCAAAGAAGCCTAATGCAAATAGGCACCCAATTTCTATTGAAATACAATGGTAGTTGGGTGCCTAATGCCTTTGTACCTTTGAACATCCCAGTCTGCTTTTCAGTCAGGTTGCCTGGAGCTTCTGATAGGCACTTCTAAGACATTACTCTAAAAGAAATAAAATAACTGCATTCAATTTTTCTCTATATTCTTTATAGAAGCACTACCCACTTCAGCTGAGTTCTCTCAGAGCCTTAAACATTTTTAAGGTATACCTCATTCCAGCTTCTTTTTTTTCAGTGAAGTGGTAAGATAAAGAGCCAAGGCTCTGATCCAACAAATGATTCTACAGACAGACTCATGTGCTCAGACAGAGCCTCATTGCCTTCACTCCATGTGGATGCAGGGATCTAGCTGCACAGAATCACTCATAAGATTGTGACCAGAATCTGAGTCCAATGGAAGTCAATATAGAATCACCATAATTCGGCTCAGAATACTTAATAAATCTTAGTACAATTATTTTTTGTTTTATCACTGTCCCTTCCCCCTTCCTCAAAAAAGGAGGTTGGGGGGAGGAATTAGGCATCACATCTCAGGACATTCAAAACATATGCTACAAAGACAATGTAAGATATCTGGCATACTGTATCAGTACAAATACACCTGTGACAGACATTCTCAGCAACTTATTCTAACTGTTTAAAAATAATTACTACCCCAAATAAATTCCAAACCTAAATTTTCTTTGAGAAAGATTTTGCATGGTGAAGAGTGGCCTGCAACATCTAAGTATGTTTTAATGAGTCCACTACTTGTATTCTTATCTTGTTAATACCTGAGATGGTGAGGAAACATAGCATTAGAATGTCTTCCAGCTACAGCATTTTATTGACACAGAGATCAGTCAGCACAAGGCCTAAAACATGCAGAGAGACTCATTGCATGCAGTGAAAAGAATACAGTGAATGGTAGATCCGTTTTGCAAGGCATATTTGCATTCTGTAAAAAATGGGTAAACAAAATGAGGGATGGCAAATCAGAGTTAAACCAAGCAGAGGACACATTCTGAACATAGCTTCTGTTGAGACTGCATCAGCAACAATGGCCTCTACAACTCAATATGTGCAACGGAATAGGCATGCAATAATATTTTATTTGCATGGCACATGGTAATGTCCATACAAAAACACATCCTAATAACTGAGGACTTAGTCTTGTACACTTCCTTATTTATCTCATCTGTATGCCTTGCTTTTCTTGGAATCAGCAGATACCGTGAACTGCTCCTAACTCAGTGTTATGCAGAAGAGCAATCATTCACATATAAGCAGGTCACTATGGCTACTGGTTACCTATTATGTAAAGCAAGCCTGGGAGCCAAATATTAAGGCACCTTGCAGAATTCAAATATAGTCTCTTATATGGAACCTCTACCCTCAGTGAAGTCATCTCCACCCATGGTTGCTGCTCACATTGCAAACTCCCATGGATTTGATCAGGTACAGTTTTCCTTTTCCTGTTTTGGAGTACGTTTTACAGCATTTCCTTTGCTCATGAGGTGACTCTAAAGAGCTCACAGACTCATAGACTTCAAGGTCAGAAGGGACCATCATGATCAACCAATATACTCAGATCTTTCTCCTGCTCTGTCACTTCCAACTGATAAGTCCCCAGTTTATTGCAAAAAGTCTTGTTGTTTAGTCCCTAAATGAATGAACTTGCACTTTGCACTATTAAATTTGATCCTATTTCTATTACCCCTATTTATAAAACCATCCAGATCTTCTTGTATGATATTCTGGTCCTCCTCTGTATTGGCTATACCTCCCACGCTTTGTGCAAAGATCAGTAATAAAAATATTAAATAAAAGTGGTGCCAACACTGATACCTGAAGAACTCCACTAGTAACCTCCATCCAGCCTGTCAGTTCACCTTTCTGTATGACCCATGGTAGTCTCCCCTTTAACCAGTTCCTTATCCATCTTCTCATATTAATCCCCATTTTCTCCAATTTAACTAATAATTTCCCATGTGGAACTGTATCAAATACCTTATTGAAATCCAGGTAGATTAAATCTACTGAATTCCCTTTGTATAAAGAATCAGTTATCTTCTCAAAGAAGGAGATCAGGTTGGTCTGGCACGATCTACCTTTTGTAAAACCATGTTATATTTTATCCCGAGTACCGTTCACCTCTATTGCCTTAACTACTTCCTCTTTTGTAGTGAGGCAGTGTGGCTCCCTGCCGCCCCAGAGGGGGAAGACCCCATCCGGAGGCCGGAGTGGGCGGAGCTAGGGAGCTCAAAGCCCGCCCCTCAGAGGTCAGGCGGTGACAGAAGTATAAATGCTTGCCCTCAGAGCTCAGTAAGCCCCGAGCTGCTGGAGAGGTTAGACGCCTCCAGCCTAGCTTGTGGCTGGGAAAACTCCATGGCCCAAGGCCACTGCCAGGACTGGCCAGGTCTGCCCTGCCCTGCCCTGCCCTGCCCTGCACTCGCTACCCGGAGGAGTTGCTGTGCCTGCCACTTGCCCACTACTCAGAGGAACCTATGGTGCTGGACTCCCCAGAGGACAACACCCTGACTCAGGTACTACCCGAGGGGGAGTGTGGAAGTGGCCCAGGGGCAGCCAACCCTAGTCTGGCTGCAGCACTGCCAGAGCCAATGTCAGTGTGTTGTGGCCAGGATCCCCACTGACAGCAGCGAGTCTCTGCCGCTGCTAGGGCCCCGAGCTGGGACGCAGTGGAGTGGGAGGGCCTGCGTCCCCCTGCCACCAAAAGTCTCCCCCTCTCCCAGGCCTTTAGAGGCTTGGGCCTACTGTTGTTGCTTAGCCCTGCCTGAGGCCCTGAACTCTGACTCTGCATTGCCCCACCCTGACCTAGGGCCTGGGCTTGCTATTAATTGTATTGCTACTGCTCATCCCTGCCTGAGCTCCTGACTCCGCATTTGTTGCCCTGCCCTGACCTAGGGCGTGGGCTTATTGCTACTGCTTATAGTACCAGTGCTCAGCTCCAGCCCGAGGTCCTGAGCACCTGACCCAGTGTCCCCCCACCCTGACCCAGGGCCTGGGCTTACAGTATTTGCTCCTGTTACAGCAAGGGCTGCTGAGGGAGACCCTGCGGCCAGACTAATTCCCCAATATCACTTGTGTGTAGTGAGCTGGTGTGACTCCCCACTGCCCCGGAGAGGGTCAAGCCCCGGCAAACCCTTGTACATCTTTCAAAATTTATTCCAAGACTTTGCATACAATTGAGGTCAAACTAACAGGCCTGTAGTTTCCTGGATCACTTCCCCCCAGCACTTTCTTAAAAATAGGACTATATTAGCAATTCTCCAGTCATAAGGTACGACCCCCACATTTACAGAGACATTAAAAATCCTTGCTATTGGACTTGCAATTTCATGTACCAGTTCCTTTAATATTCTTGGATGGAGATTATCTGGCTCTCCCCCTTCCCCCACATCCACACCCCAATTTAGCCCAATTGAGCTGTTTGAGTTAAACTTTCACTTTGGCTATGGTAATTTCTATCTCCATATTCTTGTTCCCATTAGCCACTCTGCCACTACCCCTGCACTTTGTGACCTCCAAGACAGTGTTTCTGAAAGATAGTTACACAATGGCAAGTAGATTAATTTATAATTGTAACAGTTAAAAAGCCAGTATAAACTGTATGGGATTTCAATTGCAATGAATTCTGTGAGGTTAATAAATTCTTTTGGACAGGTCTGAAATGTACTTAGAAATTTTTTCCTACATTTTTGGAGCTGTGGAGAAATAATAATACAGACTGGGACTGTCATAGATTCATAGATTCTAGGATCAGAAGGGACCAATGTGATCACCTAGTCCAACCCCCTGCACAAAGCAGGCCACAGAACCCTACCCATCCAGTTCTATAACCTATAACCTAGTTCTATGCCTGAGTTACTGAAGTCTTCAAATTGTGGTTTGAAGACCTCAAGCTGCAGAGAATCCATCAGCAAGTGACCCATGCCCCACGCTGCAGGGGAAGTCGAAAAACCTCCAGGGCCTCTGCCAATCTGCCCCCGGAGGAAAATTCCTTCCTGACCCCAAATATGGCGATCAGCTAAACCCTGAGCATGTGGGCAAGACTCACCAGCCAGCACTCAGAAAAGAATTCTCTGCAGTAACTCAGATCCCATCCCATCACAGACCACTGGGCATACTTATCTGGTGATAATCAAAGATCAATTGTCAAAATTAGGCTCTCCCATCATACCATAAACTTATCAAGCTTAATCTTAAAGCCAGATATGTCTTTTGCCCCCACTACTCCCCTTGGAAGGCTGTTCCAGAACTTCGCTCCTCTAATTGTTAGAAACCTTCATCTAATTTCAAGTCTAAACTTCCTAGTGTCCAGTTTATACCCATTTGTTCTTGTATCTACATTGGTACTAAGTTTAAGTAATTCCTCTCCCTCCCTAATATTAATCCCTCTGATATATTTATAAAGAGCAAGCATATCCCCCCTCAACCTTCTTTTGGTTAGGCTAAACAAGCCAAGTTCTTTGAGTCTCCTTTCATAAGACAGGTTTTCCATTCCTCGGATCATCCTAGTAGCCCGTCTCTGAACCTGTTCCAGTTTGAATTCATCCTTCTTAAACATGGGAGACCAGAACTGCACACAGTATTCCAGGTGGGGTCTCACCAGCGCCTTATATAACGGTACTAACACCTCCTTATCTTTGCTGGAAATACTTTGCCTGATGCATCCTAAAACCGCATTAGCTTTTTTAACAGCCATATCACATTGGCGGCTCATAGTCATCCTGTGATCTACCAATACCCCAAGGTCCTTCTCCTCCTCAGTTGCTTCCAACTGATGCGTCCCCAATCTGTATCTAAAGTTCTTATTATTAATCCCTAAGTGCATGACCTTGCACTTTTCACTATTAAATTTCATCCTATTACTATTACTCCAGTTTACAAGGTCATCCAGATCTTCCTGTATGATATCCCGGTCCTTCTCCGTGTTAGTAATACCCCCCCAGCTTCGTGTCATCCGCGAACTTTATTAGCACATTCCTGCTTTTTGTGCCAAGGTCACAAAGGTTAAATAAGATTGGTCCCAGAACCAATCCTTGAGGAACTCCACTAGTAACCTCCTTCCAGCCTGACAGTTCACCCTTCAGTACAATGGGGATACCCATCGTAGTCTCCCCTTTAACCAGTTCCTTATCCACCTTTCAATTCTCATATTGATCCCCATCTTTTCCAATTTGACTAATAATTCCACATGTGGAACCGTGTCAAATGCCTTACTGAAATCGAGGTAAATTAGGTCTACCCCATTTCCTTTGTCTAAATAGTCTGTCACCTTCTTAAAGAAGGAGATCAGGTTGGTTTGGCACGATCTACCTTTAGTAAAACCATGTCAATGAGCTTAAGGGAGTTAGACACTCAAATCCTACTTAAATTCAATGGGATTTGGGAATTTCTCTCTTAAATTAGTTTGAAAATACTAAATTAGTACTTAGTGCATTTATGTTCTCTAAGTGAATTACAAAAGAGGGTGGGCATTATAATTCCCAGTGGAGAAAATGAGGGACACCAAAGTTAAGTGACTGTAAAGTAAGACAATGAGTCAGTGGCAGAGTCTGGACCAGAACCCAGGTCTCCTGACTTGGAGCCCTCTACTCATCCTGAGAACAACTGAAGTCATCTCAATGAAGGTATTGGCTACATCTGCCCTTTACTTAAAGTTGACTGAAGAAGCATCTATAATGTGAATAAAATATAGTTGGGAATGGGGCTAATAGCAGCATGAGGGATAATTTTATAACAGGGGAGAGAATAAGTCACCATGATTTGCACCTGACTGGATATCAGTCAGCACGCATAAGGAAATGTTATGCACGCTGCACAATTTAAAGGGGCACAGCTGAAGACATCTGGAAGTACTTTAATCGAATCCATGCACAAGAGGTCTTTCTTCCTTCAGAATTCATGTATTACTCCTGCTATTATAATTCTCTGATGTGGGATTTTGGCATGCATCAAGGGAAAAATAGGCCTCACTGACAGTCTACTGTCTGATGTTAAAATAATAGAATATTTTAAGTGTTGAGCCACTATATTTTCTAACTACCACCTTGTCTCTCTTTAGCTGTTATTTTGAATTTTCTTTTTTCTGTGGAGAGGGAGTGGATATTTAACAATCACTTCTTTCTCCCAAGGCTGAAATAGCCCATATCTGTTCAACTTCTGGACACACAGCAAAGCCCATCTGTTTTTATTTTGTTTTTTGCCCCTGTCATTTTGTGGGAGTGAGGGTATAGAAGGGGTAGAAATGAAGTATTGGTTTACTTGTTTACTATTGGCTATATATTGATTTTGTTAGGGTGTGAAGCCAACTAGGATGTTTTAATATACTGTACAATATTGTATATGATTTTAGGTAAAGGCAAGGCTCTGAACTTTTTGGATAAGAGCCTTTTGTTATCTTAGAAAGTTCAATGAAAAAATGTGTTTGTTTGTTTTGTTGAGGAGGGTTGTCTACATGCAACAATATTTATATCTTAATATATTATACTGTAAATTTTTACTGTAAATCAATGTTGCTCAGAGACAACGCACACCTCTTCAAAACAGTCAAACTATGAAGCATGGCATATAAATAGTATATCGACAACCTGCTATGAAAATAAAGCTGGCTAAGAAAGCTAAGCAATTTTAAAAAATCACTTCTGAGCATGTTCAGTAGTCATCTGCAAAGAATTAACATTTAATCAGAGCGTACTACAGCCCTTCCCACTTTGTAGTATCACCTGTGCACATTCTCCCTTGCTCAGTTGCTCAACTTTCAGTCTCTTAGATATTGTGATGTGATAATTTCACTAGTTCCCCAGTTATCTTAGAGTTTTCTAGACTAGACCGAACCTGAATATCTATTCTCAAAAAACAAATGGAGGAGGGGGGGGAAAAATCTTTCAGGCCTTCTTTATATACTATGAAGAAGAAGGAAGAAAAGTGATTAGCACATTTTCTTTCCCTTTGTAAGTCATCTGCAAATTCTGTAGCACCCATAAACTAGTACTAAATGGGCTCGCAGTTATTGTCTTTCAGTATTGCTAACTTTATATTTCCTTATACTATATTATAAACTAACATTGCTGGGTTGGACAGGCGTGGACTGACTATACAGGGCTAGCTGCACCTTTGATTCCTCTCTGAGCCCTCGTCCAGACTAACCCGCGGCATCGGCGGGTTAAAATCGATTGCTCGGGGATCGATATATCGCGTCTAGTCTGGACGCGGTGTATCGATCCCCGAGCGCGCTTACATCGATTCCGGAACTCCATCAATCCGAACGGAGTTCCGGAATCGACACGGAGAGCCGCGGACATCGATGCGGCGCCGTCCAGACTGGTGAGTACCTCGATTTTAGAAATTCGACTTCAGCTACGTTATTCCCGTAGCTGAAGTTGCGTATCTAAAATCGATTTTAATACCTAGTCTGGACGTGGCCTGAGTGCACTTCCTCAGGTGTTAGGCCCCATATCATTATGGAAGCCTGTGAAAACTCAAACGCTTGTCTCTCTCTCACCAACAGAAGCTGGTCCAATAAAAGATATTACCTCACTCACCTTGTCTCTTTAACATCCTGGGACTGACATGGCTACAACCACTCTGCATACAATGACTTACTATATGCATGTGTTTGTGTATATGTTAGATATAGCTGTTGGACACTGCAGATCTGTGTAAGATCTTATTTGCTATCTACCTGCCAGAGATCATTGAAAATCAGCAAGTGTGATCAGAGCAATTCCCAAAAGCCCAGTGAGTCCCTCCATGTACTGCCTGCTCATTAGTTTGCATGAGAAGGTTCATATATGTATGAGGCTAAACTGCCCTCTAAATGTATGTGCTTGAATCTGAAATAAACCTATGGAGTTAATATATTTTATTATTGTATCTATCCACCTTATAGAATGCTCCAGTTAAACTCATGTGGCATATATCTGGAGGGGGGGATGGGAGGCTCTGTGTGTGTGTGTGTGTGTGTGTGTGTGTGTGTGTGTGTGTGTGTGTGTGTGTGTGTGTGTTGCTTGGCTTGTGTAAAATAATTAATAGATAAGCAAATAATAGATTAACTACATTAGGTTCATCTAACACTTGTTTATCAAGATGAGATTAGAGTGTATATCTCAGAGTAAAATACAGGGACCATGTTCCATAGTTTGGAGCATTTCTGGCTAAATTCCCTCATCTTGTAGTATGGCCCAGGAAGGTGGAAAATGCCATGAGAGTCCTCTTGCAAGGTCTTTGATTATTGTTCAATCACTGGGAGGACTTTGCTCTTCTAAGGGCCCACTCAGAAATCATATGGATTCACATGAATCCAAGACCATCCACTGAGAGGCCTTGTGCCTGTGTGCCAGCTCTGTGGCTCTGGCCTTGATCTTTGATAAAGATGAGGCTCTGGCAGCAGAGCTTCAGCTTTACCTCAAAAGGGATAGATACCAACTTCAGCGTAGAAACAGCAGAAAGGACACTACAGCCTCAGGATCTATAACATCTTTTCCATACACTCCATTACAGGAGGTAGGGACAAATTACCTGACTCCCTTCATTTGGCCTGGCCACTTCTCCACCCTAGGTGGATTCTGGACCTATGGACTGGACTCCGGGGGGGCCTAGAGGAGTGAGTGGATAGTGTTGCAGAGGCAGCTCCCGTCTGTGAGAAAGAGGAGATATGCAGGCAGAAGCTCTGTGTATGGATTTGGGGAAGCATGGTGACACCCAGAGATTTTAAATTGCAATTTAAACAAGCTGAAACCATTGACAATTTTTAAGTCCACATACCTACTTTATGTTATAGAGGGAGATTTCCAGTATTGATGGTTTAAAACAATAAGAAAACTCTTGAAATGAACATGAAATTTGATAAAGATAATGCTTCTAAATTTGAAAAACACTATAAAATAGTTTTTTGTGGGCTTTGGGGATAGAGGTTTACTAAAAATAGGATTAATTTTGAATGGATCACTCTGTACTTTCGAAACTGTATGTGCATGAAGATAACTTCACAACAAAATATGCAATTTTTCTAACTTTCACACATTTCAGTGTGAAACTATGATAAAGATTATCCATTTAGGCTTCCTTTCAGATTTATTATACACATTATATTACACAATATTATTTTTGTTGAGGCAGCACAAAAATAGTTTTTCCATCATGTATGGGTCTTGGGCCCCAATCTTGCAAGCACTTACACCTGTGCCTAGCTTTACTCATGTGAGTCATACTATAAATTCAAGCACAGATGCTGCAATTAGTAGTAAGCAATGGTGCCCTCTTATGGGTACAGCTATACACCTACAAGGTATCAGTTGTAGAATTTTAGCCTTGGTCTTGTGTGTTTGTAGGACTGGGGTCTAGGGAATTGACCCTGTGCTTACCTACAGGATATAGCACCCTACTAAAGTCGTTAAATCATGCTTTAACTTAGTTTGAAGAGACTAGTTTAATATGACAACTAGGCAGTTGTAAAAAAATGAAGAGCAAAATTTCTCTAAATAACTTGCTGTTAACTTGTGAATGTGTGTTTGTGGAGACTTCACATTTTGGGGGTTATCGCTGCACATTTTATATATATTTAAAACAGGGATAACTGATCAGTCAACAAAGTACCCATACGCATATGGGCATTCTGTAAAAGAAATCGGCAAAAACTGCTGCAGGCAAAGAATTACAGTAGCTTTCTGAACAAAGAAGATATCAGTGATCCCAGAGCAGGTAAAAACATGTTCTAGTTACAAGGCAGTCATACAAATCCAGCATCAGTTTAATGCCTGGACTCTTCTTCCTGGGAGATGGGCTCCAGGACATAAAGAACTGCCCCTCCGACATAAGGTTGGAAGCAGCTGGCAAAGTGTGTTTCATTTGGAGTTAGGCACAAGCAGCGGTCTGGCAGCAATCTCACCAGACCGGTGATGTGACGGAAGCAGAGCTAGGTGTTTCCCCCATTGCAACAGAAAGGCAGTTTGCTGTCCTTAAAAATAACTCCCGCCTGCATCCTGCAAGAAATACGAAAGAGGAGCGAGCCTGACACCGCTCTGTCCGATCTGAGGGGAACACAGACGGGCGTGCACTGCGCTCTGTGGCTGCGAGTTTGGGCGGGCAGGGAGTTTGCTAGGGCCCGGACCGGCTGGCTGCGCTTTCCCCGCGCCTCCGCTAGAGGTCTCCCCGGGGTGTGTGCGCTGGCTCTGCCGCGGCTCTGGGTGGGCTGGGATATCAGCTGACTCGCGCTCTCGCCGGAGCTGGGCTGGTGCTGGTGCAGCAGCAGCTCACTCCGATTCCCCAGCAGCGGCGGCGGCTGGAAGCTGGCAGCGAGCGCGCGGATTTACAGCCAGACCCCCGCCACCTCGCTGCCCCCCCCCCCGAGGCGATGCTGCCCCATTTAGCGCTCCTCCTGCTGGCCTGCTCCTGCACGGCCCGAGCTGTCGAGGTAAGGGGCAGGTGGCTGCCACTCTTCTCCCTCCTGCTCGGCTTCCTGGAGCCTTTGTCCGCGGAGAGCCCAGAGCCGTCGCTGTAGCCGGGTGGCTCGGCCACATCCAGGCGCCGCAAAGGTGGGCGAAGGGACCCTTGCCTGGCTCCCGAAAGGAGAGGCTGGGCTCCCCCATCCACCCCGGCTCCATGGCCAGGCTCCCCTCCCACCGCTGAACAATGGGCTTCTCCAGCTGAGCAGCGCAGGGAACAAAAGGGGGTGGAGGGAGCAAGCTGCGAAGTGCCGTGCACTGTCCGCAGCCCCTGCGCGCCTCCGGCTTGCTGCTGGGTTTCATTGTGTGCGAGCTCTCCGCCCCGGGGGTGTGGGAGACATCGCCTGGGGGTGGGCGGGCGGCCGGCCGTGGTGCGGCAATGCCCGCCCATTGCCCGGGGGGTGCACTGGGGGCAGAGGAAACAATCGTGCATCCTCTGGGGCGGGGATGCCCGGCGGCGCCCAGAGGGCTAGGGAGCTTGGAGCAACGCCCAGCGCCTTGTTCCCGGCTAACTTCGGGGGCAGGAGAGAGCTACCCCCACCCCCTCGCTACGGTGCAGGCGATGAGTAGCGGGGGGTGAGTATCCCTCGCAGGGCAGGGTCTCCGGGGAGGCGCCTGCTGCTGCAGCCCGCGCCCTGCGGCGGCGCCCGGGCAATGCCCTCCTGCCCAGCCCCCGGGAAACAAAGCCCCGGCGCCTCCGCCGGGCGGAGCTGCGCCTTCCCTGGCCTCTGCGGGCCGGGTCTCAGCGGAGAGGTTGCCTTGCCTCCGCCAGCCCCTGGCTGGGAGCACGGGGGTTTCATGTCCCCGGGCTCTGCTCAGGTGGGCGAGGAGCAAGGGACATCCGCTGGGGGTGGGCGGGGAGGAGACGCCTTCTCCCGGCTTTGCAGGGGAAGGCGCTGGCCCCGCGCGTGCGGAGCCGGGCTGCGGGGTTTTATCTCGGCCGGGCCGGTATAGGGCCCGGCCGGCAGGGTTGGGGCGAGCGAAGATTAGGAGCGAGAAGATGGCGCCTCTGCAGTGCAGCAAAGACAGGCTGTCATGAAAGCTGCAGCCTGGAGAAATCCTCCCACCGCTAGGTGTTTTAACAACTCTCCCTTCCATTCATGTCCCTGCCCAGCAGGCAGCCAGTGCTGCGTGCAACATGGCCATGCCTGCGAGCAGGAAAAACACCCAGCACAATATTGGGGGCCGCCACTCAGTCCCCGTTAAAACTAATACCCTAGCGTACTCTTCTTTTCCTACGGTAACTTTCTGTTTCCAACCTCCCCCACCCTCTTCTTAATTATTGCCATGTAATTCTGCAGTGGGGAGGGTTCCCTTGTGAAAAACATCCCAACACCATGCACAGGTTAGCAAAGGTCTGACAGCTTTGCTGTTGTGCTGAGCTTTTGTAGATGCTCGAGGATTTCCCCCCTCTGAAGGGAACTGTGGATGGGTAGAAAGAAGAATATGTCCTAGCTCCTTCGAAATTGAGGAGGTTCTGTAAAGAGAGAAGGAATCTTAATTTTTAAATAGGGTTTAGTGTATACACAGTGAGTCTTAGTGGGTAACAAATGCAAGTGCAGCCTGGTTGCTCCCCTTCATACAAAATCAGGACAGAGTCGTCTTCTGATCTTGTTCTGTTCTTGTTTTCCAAATCTTTCCTTCAAAGGCACAGGTTCCCCCTCTCTGAATAAAGCGATTAATGCCTTGCTAGGAAGGAGGAATTCAAGGAATGGGAGTGTAATAAAAGCAAACAGCAAGCTCAGTCTAAACAGCCAAGGAAAAACCTACTGACTGCCCTTCAGCAATGAACCACCAATCTTTATTTCCCGAGTGGCCCTTCAGAATATTTTACTCTTCATAGATGAGATGAGGCAGGAACACATTTTAAAAAAAAATGCTTCTCCTGAAATAGTTAATAAGAATATACATAGAACTCAAATGTTAAAATTGTTACAGTGGTTTAAAATTAAAGAGCTGTCGATTCAGGGTCTAATCTACCTGCGGAGTGCAGTTCTTACAACTGAGTGATCTCAGGGATGCTTGCAGGATTAATTTTAAATGGTTCAGGTTCTGTCAACTTGAGTCAATCCATTATTGTTTTAAATATGAATGAATTAAATCTCCACCTAGGTGCTGTTAGCAGAAAACTAAAATCAGGTTACACAGAGAGACAGAAAACAGGAGGTAGAGGAAGAGGGTAATTTTTTTACATCTTTATTTTGCTAAAATATTGTTTTGGGCTCTGATCCTGCAAACATTTATGCATGTTAATAAATATCCATGAAGACGGCAAGAGTAGTCCTGCTCACATGTATACATGCTTGTAGAATCAGGGTCTTGGGTTTTATCAGTTTTGTGTTTCTATAGGAAAGATTAATTGTATCTGGTTTTAGGAGCCCTTCCCTCACCCATCTTTTTAGTGCTATGTGCTGAAGAGTGATATTCTGCATTTTCAGCTTGGCGCTCTTTGTCTTGAAATAATTCTTTAAATCAAGAATATCATTGTATGCGCAGAGAGTCCCTGTTTTATTCAGTGACCTGTATTACATGGAATTCTCAAATTACATTGCATTTAATTGCCAGGCATTGTAGACATTTTGTTTTTAACAGCATTCAGTATAGGAAAAGGCCTTAAATTATCTTCATATGGTCAAAAATATACCGGTGCAAACCTGATACTATAGTATTTTTAATGAGTTACTTCAGTATATTATCAGAAACATTTGATGATGGACAAAGTTGGGGAGAAGGGGTGAGGTGAAGACAGAATTTGCCTCAGTTGAAATGGCTGTTTGCTCCTGAGAGTTTGCTGCTTGCTTTAGAGTCTTTTAAAATCTTTCTTCTAGGAATAAGTTTTTCTCCTACAGTTTAAAATTGCTTTTGGAATTCATAAAGTAGCAGAAATTCCTGCCGTTCTTGTTTAAGAAATCTTCTCCATCCTATGTTTTTGGGGTGGGGGTTGGAGAGAGGGAAGTAGAAGTTAGGACAAGGACGAGAAATTGTTTGAAATGGCACACTGAGGAGAATACCTAGCCTATCCATATATATTAAGGCTTCTTGAAATATTTTTTAAAAAATGCAGTCCTTATTACTAGTACACTAACTGTATACTTGTTTAAGTAACTTTCTTGTTTCAGCCCACGTGACTGACTTGTGTTAAAGAATTTAAGATCTATTAAGCAAAAATTGTCATGAGTATGAACAAGTGATATACCTGTTCATAAGCTGAGTATTTTTGATAAAAAAGTGACGCATCAAAGAGCAGGGGTTAGCTTATAAACGGGTCTACACCAAAATTTGATGATTTTAAACTCTATGGAATCGTTGAATTGAATATCTAATACATTTCGGGTTTTTTTGCCTGGAGTGTCTGCAGGCATGGAGCCCTTCAGCTTTCTGTGGCCGCGGTTCGCCGTTCCCAGCCAACCACTTCCCGCAGCTCCCATTGGTGGGAATGGCGAACCATGGCCACAAGGAGCTGAGGGACTTCATGCCTGCAGATGCTCCATGTAAACAAAATGTCCCAACCCGCTAGTGGCTTACCCTGACAGGCTGGGAGCCAAAGTTTTCCAACCCCTGAAATGTAGGGTCGGCTTATGAAAGGGTCATACCGCTTTTACTATTTTTTCCTATCCATTTTGTGGGGGTTGGCTTATAAACAAACGGACTAAGGAACGAGTATACATGATATATAGTTGGAAAGCCATTTCTGCTTCTAATTATCATACTTTTGAATAGATTTTTTTCTGTTATCTATTTCCACTAATTGTCTGATTTCAATAAATTAACACAATCAGGCACAATTAAGTTGTCTTCCTGAATTTCTTAGTGAACAATCTCATTTTATTAGCTGAGATTTTCTTTTTTAATTAGAGCATTAGTGGAAATATCAAGATTTCTCTCAGCTCTGTTTTGAATGCTCTAGTTGTTCCAATGTTATTTACAAGTCAGGTGGTTCTGGCATATTAATAAAACTAAAATTAAGATGTTTAAACAGGTTGTACTTTAATTCATTTGGTATGTTAGCCCTTAGAAAGTTATTGCAGTTAATGAAAATACAAAACATTTATTACCTAACAGAATTCTTGATGTAGTGACTTGTAGAATTTTCTCCCCAGACCTCTCATTTATTTTAAGAAAGAAGATAGCGGTTGGGATTTTTTGTTAATGGTTTGTCTTTTTTTTTTTTTTTAAAAAGACAAACACCAAAAAACCCAACCTGTTTAAAGTAAAGACATCAATTTGAAATCTAGACTGTAATTAAAACAAAACAGACATTTAAATTAGTTGCTGTACCTGCGCCTGTGTCCCCTGAAACCAAAGTTTATAGTTAACAAACCTTTTGAAATTTCTTTAAAAAAAAACAACACGAAAGTACTTTTCTGTTACTGTCAAAGACCTACCTGAACAAGAGAGAATGATTATACAGGGGAAACAGTGAAATTGGTTCTACATATGATGCTGGCCATTCAAATAGTAAAAGATAACTTGTTATAGTAATGTTACTAAGCAATAGGTAAAGTATATTCACACAAGTATCTTTTTATGAGATGAAGAGGCTGAGGTCACTTTTTGTAGTTCACAAGCTTGTGTCTTTCACAACAGAAGTTGGTCCAGTAGGAGGTATTACCTTGCCCATCTTGTCTCTCCCATTATATCCTGGAACCAACACAGCTGTAGCATTACCACAGCTGTAGCATTACCACAACTATAGCTCAGTGGTTTGAGCATTGGCCTGCTAAACCTAGAGTTGTGAGTTCAATCCTTGAGAGGGCCATTTAGGGAAGTGGGGATTGGCCCTGCTTTGAGCAGTGGCTTGGACTAGATGATCTCCTGAGGTCCCTTCCAACCTTAATGATTCTAACTACTTTTGAGACACACGCTTTCTGGAGAAAGATTATAAATTACTTCATGTTTTCATAAAACAAACTATAAGTGAGTGGAAATACAAAGTGAGGTGTCAAGAATTTGAAGCAAATTCTTTGCCAAAGGATGCTTGTGCAATAGATCAGGTGATCTTTCTTTATTCTATGCTGGCTGGTCAGTGTTTTATGCAAGTTTTATGCCAAAGTGATATAGACTCTCATAGCATGGCTTCATGAAGATTTATTCTCTTTGATCTTTGCGTTTGTGTTTGTTAAATGTTTAGTTGTGAAAGTTAACATGGGGCATATTTAGTTTGTGTGTAAAATATTTGAAGAAAAACAAACATTTTCCTTCTATCATAGTCTTTTTAGAGTATGAAGCACCACAAAATAGTTTCATAACTTAGCAATTGTGTATGACTGATTAATTGGCAACTTTATTTTTACTGACTGATTTGTTTTCAAACATCTGTGAAATAATGCCCACAAGATGTATGTTTGATCAACAGAATGTTTGGATCACATCTAAGTTTCAGTATGTCTCAAATGGTTGGTTTGGTTTTTTTTTTAAGTATGTTTAAACTTAAATTGTTTGTTGCTCTTTTATCTACTCAGTCAGTTGTTTCTCCCCTTACATCATCTTACTGTAAAATTCAGAATTCTCTAATTTGCAAAATATAAGGTTACTCGCATTCTTCCTGGAGATTTTTAGTTCTTTGTTGTTTTTCATCCCAATCCTGCTCCCCTCTCAAAACAAAACAAATCAAGAGAACAACAGCAACAAAAATTGGAGTAACATTCTCTGTTAACATCTGAAGAGATACTGGCACTGCATGTGGGTTTTTACTAAATATTTATTAGTTAATAAATATTTTAAGTAAATTGTAAGAACATACAATGAATAGGAGTAACTCTAGACTATTGATAAGAGTATAATTGGCTTTATGTATGGTAATATGTTCGTCTAGTGTGCTGTCTGTCATGCTTTTAACACTTAACTCTGCAACTGTGTGTTGTTGGATTTAAATTCTTGGGATTTTGGAAAAATCCTTGATGTAAGAAGATTACAAGTGAAGCAAATTAAAGAATACTGTGTTACTTTCTGTTAGAACATGTTCTTATATGATATGAGTTCACAAATTGCTGCCAATCTGAAGAATGTCAACATCTGGAGAGCAAAACAGAAAAAATGAGAGACTAAAGCAATATTGTGTGAAAGAAACTTTTAATTGAAAAGCCAATGTTTTCTTATTGTTAGATAAAAGAATATGATCAGGGCTGTATGATTCTACAGTCACAGAATTTGCTGAGGAATCTGCTTTTTTACCCATACTTTGCTGCAAACTTGTCTACATTTTAAGATTTCATAGTTTTTAAAAATGTATTTTCTCGTACTTTGGTGGCAGTACAAAAGGCGTTGGGAACTTGAACCAGCTGTGCTGATGGAAAGTTTTCAGACAGCCTGAAATAATAGCTCAGTGAAGTGAACCACCCCTTACGTCTTAATGTCCTGTTGATTCTGAAACCTACAGATAGCAATTTAAGCATCAATATTGCTAACAACTTGGGCAGAAAGATCCAGTCTAGCATCCTTATTCCATGATCCTGAACAGCTTCTGCCTTCACTTGGCTCCAGAAAGCTCCAGTGGCATCATGTCCAGTTTCTAAAATCTATTTCCTTTCTCCTGAGCTTTCCATGAAGTGGTTGTATGGTCAGCATACAAATCTGCATAACATAGACAATATAGGAAAAGTGTAAACTAAATTGAAATGATGGTCCCTGCCCTGGACAGCTGAAGATCAAATCTGTAGCATGCAATTAGAGAGTGGGCTGGAATTAAAAATATATCTTTTGCATAAAATGTGGTCATTTGGCACTGCAGTTGTCTAAAAAATGTACAGTTGAGGACACTCTGTTATTGGAAGATGGTAAGTTCAAATCTAGTAAAAGGAAACACATTTCTATGTAATTCACGGTTGAACTTGAGAACTCATTGACACAATATATAATCAAGGCCAAGGTCTTAAGAGGATTCAGAAAAGCATTATCCATTCACATGGGTAACAAGAATATCCATTTGTTAAATTAAAATACTTAAGGGAAGTAATCCCTTTTGAAGGGACATAAATCTTCAAGTCTTGGTGCATCAGCCAGTCTCTGTCTGTCTGGTGCTTATAAATAAACTTAGTTTCTTGGAATTTTACGAACATGGGGCAACAGAATTATTACTATAGGACTACATAATGAACTCAAGTTAAGTTTGGGTAGTGTAGTTGTTCGTGGTTAAGAAACTCACAAGCAGAAGAAGAGCTCTTTCTAGCTTGAGAGTTTATACCTTCCATCAACAAAAGTTGGTCCAATAAAAGATATTACCTCACCTACCTTGTTTCCCACTAGTATATGACTATCCTTTTTCTCCTGAGCATTTTCTCCTCTTCCACTTTCAGAAATTAGAATTAGCAGTTGGCTCAGCCACTGAGCAAAGATGAGCAAGAGAAATAGGCCAGCCACTGGGAATTATTTCAAAGCCTACCGCTAGTCTATCGTTGCATCATCTGTGTTTCTGAAGTGTATTTGCTGTTACCTTTTCAGCTGAATGGGAAACAGGAGAGGGCTGGTGCTGGAGAAGAGAGAGAGAGAGAGACTGTTTTATGCTAAAAAAAAGTTAAAGAATCTGAAATCTTGTAATTAAAACCTAGCCCAAGAGCATGGGCTAACCAAAGAACTGTTTTATTGTCCTGATTCTCTTTCACTTCCAGACTTGCTCTTGTTCTCAGATGCCATGGCATAGCTTTGAGACAAACTTTGGTGGATTTTGTGTTTACAGCAACAGCTAACTTCAATTATTTTTAAACCTCAGTTATAAATACCTTTTATATAACTGAGATACTATATTAAGCCTGAAATGTGGAACGTTATGATAATGCAGTTGCTTATTACCATGCGTCTTTGCATCATTAAAAGAGATTTTGATGGAGTCCGCTTACTTCTCAGTTCTTGCTTTCTTTTCTTGAATGGCAAAATGATTCAGTAATAACATTAGTTGTTAAAGATTTGTTAATTTCTATTTTAATATCTTATTTTCTAAGATTTAAAGTGAATTTAATCATAAGTATGCTCTGGAAAGTGCTCCCATGGTTCTAGCCTAGAAGAAAACATTATATAAATATATGCATACACACTAGTAACTAAGCATACAGTTATGCACAGAAATATGACATTGTTTTGGGGAAAAGTAAACTACAAAAAAGAAGCGCAGGAGTAATTCGGAATGGAAAAAGAAACCCCCAATCATAATGACTGTATGGTAAGTCAGAGAAGATAAAGTCAGTGGTGGTAAAATGAACAAACCAGAATAGTTATAGGTATTATAAATGAACTTGAAGTAATTAATCCAGATTGTGGATAAATAATAATTAACTTGTAATATGAGTTGAGTTAGTCCATGAAGGTTTGCAATATTTCTTAATACACTTAATCAAGATCAGTAATAACATGCTATCCTAATACTAGATAGTTTTGAGGGTCATTTTCTGCAATTTTGCAGTTCCACTGTGTGTGGCTTCTGTCCCCCGCCTTTTTTAATCCAGAGCTGAGTAAAATTGCTTTTTAATGTCAGTATTTTCAATTTTCTTTAGTGTTTTGGAGCATCCACTAAGACCTTCTTTTAACTTGTTCAGCTTGCACTATTATCCTTGAAGGGACAGTGTCTATAAAACTGTATATTGTTAACAATAACAGACTATTAAAACAGATAATTTTAGGTCTCCAGTTTACTTGTCATTGTGTCAGTTATGCCAACTCCTGAACTTCTGTCACAGGTTACTTGATCTTTCTTAAAAGTCCCAGCTCCTGGGGTTATGTGATTATCTGAGATTCTCAGATTTAATTAAAAAGAGAACGTTTCTGATCCTTGTGTTTGTGAGAAAAGCATGAAAATCTGAAGTCTAAATGCTCAAAAAACCTGAAAGCAAATAAAGGACCCTGTGTGTATTTTTTTTTTTAAATGTCCTGCCTTTTTAGCCACTCAGTTTAGATAGTGAAAATCATTGCTTCTGTTTATAGTCTTTGTTTTCTTGGTGCTGCCTTGTTAATTTTCAAGACTTCCAGGCAATGTTTGTTTTTAAAAAAACAGCTGTTTTCACTATAATGCAATAGATTTATTTTCCCCAGAATTGTTTTGTGCTTTTAAATTGATCATCTTCCTTTCAAAATCTGGTCAGAAAGATACCATAACTCCTAACTGTTTAATAAAACTATCTTAGACTAGTTATGATTTAAGATGATCTCCTTGCCATTTGAACCTACATTAAAACAAAGTTTTGCATAGGAATTGTCATACTGAATTAGACCAATGAGCATCATCATTTTTAGCAGTGGCCAATAATGGATGCTTCACAGGAGAGTGTTAGAGCGCTCACAATTCATGCTATAGGTGGGATGGCAAGGTTCTTTTATTGATCCATGCTGTTAGCAAGTGTTGGAACCATGCAGAAAGTGGCTAACTGATTCCTGCTGACTCACTGTAGCAGATATGATTCATTAACTCCACTCTGATTATAAGGACGGCTGAAGTGCCTCTTTGGGAAAAGGGAACTAAGGTCTGGGACGGAAGCATTTGCAAGGAAATCCTAGGAACAGCCAGGCTTGGAGGGATAACTTAGGCTGAGGTACAAAGTGGAGCAATTTAAATCAAGGCAATTGACTGTGATGATTTAATGTATTTGATTTTTTTTTAAATAATGGATTTAAATGAGTCTGAGGCTAAAACTAATTCGAAAATTTGTGCTATTTTAGATTAAAATTTATAATGATTATAAATACCAGTTGGTAGGGTATGTGTTTGAATTTTACAAACTGGCTATTGGCAAGGACAGAATATTCAGTTAAGGCACTGAGCCTGCAAACACAGAAAGAAGCAGGTGTGTAACTTCAGTGACATGGAAGCTGAAGGCCTGTTGACTTCAAATGGTGTTTAAAGTTAAGCATGTGCATAAATGTTCGGAGCATGAGGGGCTAAAATTATATTTTTAGTCAGATTTTTTCATAGAATAAAATCTGCCATTTCCTAATGAATTTATTTTTAACAATGAGAAGTCCAGACTTTATTTAAAAAAAAAAAAAAGTTTACAACTACTATGTTACGCACAGGCCAAATATAAAATAAGACCCAAAATGTTAGACTCCGTAAACCCATATTTAGGATATGTTTTCACTGGCAATGTTAAAGCGCTGCCGTTACAGCGCTTTAATGTGGCTTGTGTAGTTGCCCAGCACTCTAAAAACCCCACCTCCCTGGGGGGAATAGCTCCCAGCGCTGATGCACTGTCTACACTGGCACTTTACAGCACTGCAACTTTCTCACAAGTGCCAGTGTAGACAAGCCCAGAGTCACTTGAAGGTGGGATTTTCAGAGCCACCTGGCTTAGAAGCACAAGTCCTGTTGACTTCAAGCTGCAAGACCTGATGGGACAATAGCCTGTTCATTTCAAATTTCTTGCCTTGTGGAAGTTCAACATATCACAGGGTGGTGTTGGTTGCAAGTACAGGTCAGGATATTAGACGGTGATTTTGGTGTTTTGAATTTGTCACGTTCTCACAGTAAAGATGATAATGAAGTCTTGAATGTTTCTTTTTCAGCATAGATGAGCATCTTATGTTTGAAAGTTCTTGTTAGAAACAAATCTCTCATATGAAATCTGAAATTCTGCTAATTAATTAAGGAAACAACTACAAAACATCCACTTTAGCAATGTAAGACTATAAAATGGGGAAGCTAGTCAAGAATTAGCAACATCTAAATAAAAAATAGCTTTTCAAAACAATAGAAATAATTTTTATGCACTGATGAGGTATGTATCTGTTTTGAGTTAGAGATGAAACCAGACCCCAGGAAGAGGGTAAGTTTGGACTAGATTCAGTGCCTGTGAGATTCTTTGCTGTACAGATTGGGAACTCCATCTGCTTACATATTGTCATCGTAGGTCCATGTAATCAGTGGTTGGCTTGTCTCTTTGGGCTTTCCTGAGCAGAATGTTTTTTGAAAAATCAGTTTTTCTTTGTTTGCTGTGTTGTAGCTGTGTTGGTCCCAGAATATTGGAGAGACAAGGTGGATGAAGTAATATCTTTATTGGTCCAACTTTGTTCTTTTTAAATAGTGTCATTGAGTTGTTTAGATAGCTGTTCCTCTCCTGAGTAAGAATATCTTTATCATCTTGAGTGTTGAGCTATTTGTCCAAATGGCTGCATCTGCCCCTTCCCATCCCCCCTCCCCCAAATATTAAGCTGAATGCTGATCATTAAGAAATGTTCAGGTATTTTCTTTAAAAGCAGTGGAGACATTCAAATGGTCATCTTACATTTTGGAAATGTTACTTTTTAACCAAAATTCAGACTAGATATTAAAAGCTGAATTTCTTGAATTGTTAGTGACAAATTCAATTAAAGCAAAGTATTTAGTATTCAAGGAATGTTTTGTGTTAGGAATCATAAAGAAGTTAGCACATAGGTTGCTAATACCGTGTGTTGCCCTTTCTCACACAAAGTCCAGCTCCCATTGACTGAAATAGGAGTTAAGCCCATGTTGCCAAGACCCAAACTTACCCCTTTGGGTCTTCAGAAAACTGAACTGATTGTCAGTCCCAGCATTTCAGTGGCCTGTTCATCATGATGACTGCTGTATTATTTTGTTCATAACTATTGGACTTCAGACAAACAGGTTGTCTGGAGTTTCCAAAAAAAGGTTTTCATTCCCTTTGTAAAGTTTACACAAGCCTAAGGCATTTCTTCAGTTTGTAATACAGCATAAGGGGAAAGCTATATTTTTGATGACTTATGAATGTGTACATAGACATTTTGTTCTGAATCATTTTAGCTATTCTTGGATGTTATCAAATATTACCCATATCTATAGTCCGATAGAATTATATTGTTGAGATTGTATCAGATTAGATTTATTTATGTTGTAGTCTTTGGACTTGAACAGTTCCTCAAGCCAGATATTGCTGGACTGCATGTGTTCATATGAGAAAATGTGACTGGCAACACAGAAGATGAAAGTGTTGATCATAGAGTCGGTAGTTCTGATTTCAATGTTTTTTCCCAGACTTCAGCCACTTTGTGTATTAAATGTCCTCCAGCATGTTGAACAAGACTTATGTCATAATATATGCTATGACAGGGGTTGGAAACCTATGGCACCCATGCCAAAGACAGCACACAAGCCGATTTTTAATGGCACGCTGCTGCCTGCCAGGACTCCCGCTTTTCTCCGCCCTCTGCTCTCTCGGCCCCCGCTGGGTCAGGGAGCAGAAGCACAAGTGTGCGCACGGGGTGTGCCGGGTGTGCCCAGGCACACTCTAATGTAGGGGTGGGCAAATGGCCCCACTCTCCCAGTGCGGCAAGCTGCGGGGTCCACACTCCTGGGCCGTGGGGTCTGCGCTCCCGGGCTGCAGCGCCCAGCTGAGCGCAGCAAGCTGCTGGATCCTCCCCTGCGTTTCCCCTGTCCCCTGGAGCCAGGCCATAGTGTGCACAGCATTCTGAAGGGCGGGGCTTCCCGCTGCCACAGGGCAGTGTATCTGGCTCTGTGCGGAGCAGAACATGCTGCTAGGAGCCTCATGGTAAGGGGTCTGGGGGGGTGTGTTGGATTAGGGGTAGGGGCAGAGGGCAGGGTGGGTTGGATGGGGATGGGATCCCAGGTGGGGTGGTTAGGGGACTCTGGAGGGGGCAGTCAGGGAGTGGGGGGGTTGGATGGGGCATGGGAGTCCCGGGGTCTGTCAGGTGGCAGGGGTGCATAGGGGTCAGGGCACTCGGGACAGGGAGCAAGGAGGGTCATGGGGGGGCAGTTAGGGTGGGGGATGTCTCTGGAGTGGAGTGGTCAGGGGACAAGGACCTGGGAGGGGCTGGATGAGTTGAGAGTTCTGGGGGTCTTGTCAGGGGCTGGGAAGCTGTTGGATAGGCATGGGAGTCCTGGGGGTCTGTCTGGGGGCGGGAGTGTGGATAAGGGTCGGGACAGTCAGGGGACGGGGGTAGGATTCTAGAGGGGCAGTCAGGGGACAAGGAGCAGGGAGGCTTAGATAGGGGTGGGCCCTGAGGGGCAGTTAGGGGTAGTCAGGGGACAAGGAGCGGGGGATTGGGGGTTCTGAGTGGGTCAGTTGGGGCAGGAAATAGGAGGGAGTGGTTGGGGGCAGGGCGGGGGCGGGTTTAGGGCAGGGCTCCCTGAGTGCACACCCTAATGAAATGTGCGGCCCATGCCTAATGGCAGAAGCTTGGTCCTGCTGGCTCCCCCGCCTCTTCCTGTAGTGTGCTGTGTTCCTACCCCCTCTCCACCTCTCCCTCTCTCCCTCCCTGCCAGCTGATCAGCTGATGGCCCTTGTGAAGGAGGGGGTCAGGAAGGAGCATAGTCAGCGTGCTTGCTGCTCCCAGCAGAGGCAGGGGCAGGGCCTTGGGGAAGGAGGAGTGGAATAGGGGCATTTCCCCCCCCGCCCTGACCCCCCCTCACACACACACCAGCCATCTGCCCTGACCCTCCACCCCCATTCCAGTCCTCTGCCCCAAGCCCTGTGCCATGTGCCCTGCACGTCCCCCAGGCCCTTGCTCTGAGCCCTGTACCCCCCTTATACACACCCAACCCTCTGCTTGACTCCTTTACCCTGCCCACGACCCCAGCCTTGACTCCGGCACCCCCACACATACCCGGCCCCCCCTGCCCTGACACCTGCACCCCCCCTCACATGCCCCCAGCCTTCTGCCCTGACTCTTGCACCCCCCACACACCCAGCTCTCCCATGCACCAAACGGGAGCTCCTGCAACCCCCCCCCATTCCCATCTGCACCCCTCGCACCAAAATAAAGTTAATAAATGGAGACTTGGCACACCTGTTCTGAAATCAATAATTAGAATAGACTTATTTTCATTGTCATTAAAGTCGAGTGCACTGTCACATTTGGAGTATGTATTCTGGAATACTTTGGATTCTGCTAAGTGACTTACCTCTGCTGTTTCTCTGAAATATTTTATAAATGGTTTTAAATTAATTTAGTTTTGTAATGTAGTATTAGATATATTTAGTGAATTATGAAATTAAAATTGGGTTCCCTTTAAGAATACTTTGTGTAAGTCCAATGTTTCACACTGCCTAATAAGCCTTAATTTATATTTCTGAGCATGCTATATATGGTCCTTATTTAGCCGAAGCATATAAGTATATGCTTAAATCCATCCCCATTCAGGAGACTCAGGCCTTGGCTACACTTTGAGGTCTGCAGCGCTGGGAGTTACTGCTGTCTTCGTAGAGCTGTGTAGGGAAAGTGCTGGAGTGTGGCCACACTGAGAGCTACCAGTGCTGCAGTGTGACCACATTTGCAGCATTTGCAGCGCTGTTGGGAGTGGTGCATTATGGGCAGCTATCCGACAGAGCACCTCGTCCCATTTTGGCGCCGTGGTTTGTGGAAAGGGGACAGAAGGGTGTGGGTCATTCTGCTTCTTGTCCCAACGTCCTGTGATGCATTGCTTTGCATCCCAGCAGTCCCTGTTTTCCATCCACGTTTGGCGCCATTGTGACTCTCCCAACAATTTCTGTGCAGCGCGAATTCTGTGGGAAATGGAGCCTGAATTGCTGAGGACTTTGCTGACGAGTGTCGCCAGCACATCACGTTTGGCAGTTGAGCTATTTCTTAAACTCCAAAGTGATGAGGAGTCCCAAGATGATTGCGAGTCGCCTGACGCGTACGACATGACATTACTTGTGGCTTTCACGGAAATGCTCAGCACCGTGGAACACTGCTTTTGGGCTTGGGAAACAAGCACTGAGTGGTGGGATCACATCGTCATGGAAGTCTGGGATGACGAGCAGTGGCTGCAGAACTTTCGGATGAGAAAAGCCACTTTTATGGGATTGTGTGCTGAGCTCGCCCCCACCCTGCGGCGCAAGGACAGGAGATTGAGAGCTGCCCTGCCAGTGGAGAAGCAGGTGGCTATTGCAATCTGGAAGCTGGCAACTCCAGACAGCTACCGATCGGTGGCGAACCAGTTTGGAGTGGGAAAGTCGACTGTTGGAGTCGTTTTGATGCAAGTTTGCAGGGCCATTAATCGCATCTTGCTAAGAAGAACCATGACTCTAGGGAATGTGCAGGACATTCTGGATGGCTTTGCACAAATGGGTTTCCCTAACTGTGGAGGGGCAATAGATGGGATGCATATTCCTATTCTAGCACCACCCACCTAGCATCCGAGTACATTAATCGGGAGGGGTATTTTTCTATGGTTCTCCAGGCGCTTGTGGATCACCGTGGGTGTTTCATTGACATTTACACAGGCGGGTCTGGAAAGGTGCATGATGCATGCATCTTTCGGAACAGTGGCCTGTTCAGGAAGCTGCAGGCTGGGATTTTTTTCCCAGACTGGAAGATCACAGTAGGGGACGTTGAAATGCCCATTATGATCCTTGGAGACCCCGCTTACCCGTTAATGAAACTGTATACAGGGAAGCTTGACAGGAGCAAGGACTGGTTCAACTACAGGCTGAGCCAGTGCCAAATGACTGTGGAGTGTGCTTTTGGCCTTTTATGGGAAGCTAGACTTGGGGGAAAGCAGCATCCCTGTGATTATATCCATGTGCTGCACCCTCCATAATATTTGTGAAGGGAAGGGTGAAACATTCAGTCAGGCATGGACCTCCGAGGTTCAATGCCTGGAGGCTGAATTTGCACAGCCAGAGAGCAGGGCTACTAGAGAGGCCCAGCACAGGGCTGCAAGTATTAGGGATGCCTTGAAGGAGGATTTTGAGGCTGAAACCCAACAGTAATGTTTGGTGCCTTGCACGGGAGTGAAGTGCAGTGGTTACAATAGGGATCTGTTTTTCCTAAACTGATTTGCAGTACCTGTTTCTTTCCTGGGCTAAGGTATCTTTGACTTTCTGCAATAATAAAGACTATTTTCAGAGCCAAGAATTCATTTATTGAAAAGAAAATAACTTTATTGACAGACACACAACATTTTGGGAACCTTAAAAGGCAGGGGGGTGGGGTGGTGAACTGTACAGTCACAGGTTTGAATATGTCCTGTCTGGGGTGCTGTGCAATGACTGCTGCTCTTCAGGATGAAAATGCTGCATAGTGATGGGGGTTGAGTGCAGAGGGTAAGGGTCGTGGTTCTCAGGGCTGGGTGGTGAATGTACAGGTGTTGGAGGCAGCTGGTGGAGGTAAGAACCTGGATGCTGGGGAAAGGGGTTTGGAGCTGACATTGGGGCAAAAGGGAAAGAGCTTTGGGATAGGGGGGCGGTGCGGTAGTGCTCTGCCTGCATGGCTACGAGCACCTGGATAGAGTCTGCTTGGCGCGCCAGGATGCTTATCAGCTGCTTTGTGCTTTTCTTCCTGGCCGCTGCGTTTCTCTGGCGGATCCTGCTTTCCCTTTCCCTCCAGTCCTGCAGTTTTTTATTCTCTTTGGTAGAGTGATCCATAACTGTTTGCAGCAGGTTGTCTTTGCTTTTTCACGACTTCTTCGGCAGGGTTTTGGAGTCTTTGAGCTGCTTTTAACACGGGCAGCTGAGAACTCAAGGTCGCTTGTGGAAGGAAAAAAAGGCAACAGTTAACAGAGGCAGCATTGTTTATATCTCAGACAGTTATTCCCACACAGTGAGGAGTTTACAGTCTTCACTTAGCATACTTTTCCCATACCAAATAGAGCGCACATAACCCACAGGAGCCCTGAAATGGTGAGTAAGGGGGACGAATTGCTTCAGGGCTGTGCTGGGGTTTCTGTGCATTGGAGAAAGCAAACAGCTGCGGGGGGCACCTACACTGAACACTTTCCCAACATTTCTCACAGGAGTTAATCCTGGAAGATATCTTGCTGCTGCAGGTCACCTAGGAAGAGCGAGAGGGTCTTCTGCAGCAATGCAGATTCCGCCCTAGCCCCTATGCAGCCTGCCTGTGTGCAGCAATAGTCCCCCCACCCCTCGCGGCACAGTGGTGCGGATGACGTTAACCTGACTGGGACAAGGACCACAGGTGGCTCTCCCTATAAACTTGCGCAAGTGCATTGCCCATGCTCTGGCAGAAACTTTTGAAGAGATTACCGAGGCCGATTACCGCGATGTTGATAGACCACATCAATGGGCTATTCCACATCTAGGCATGCATGCAGCCCTAACCCTCCTCCTCTCTTGAAACATTTCCATCCTGAAAATAAAAGCCGCTTACCGGAACTCGCTCCTCTGCTTCTTCTTCACCAACAAGTTTCAGCTGCTGCGACTGGCTAGCCTCCTCCTGGCTTGAGAAGAGGTCCTGGCTGCATACCTCCTTGGACTCCGGGGTGTCTCCCCCCACCCCAGTACCCTCACTCTCGGTTTCCTCCCCCCCTCCACCTCTCCCTCCTCTCCCCGCTTTGAACTGTCCATTGTAGTCGATGGATTGGCAGTGGAGTCACCCCCAAGAATCGCGTCCAGCTCCTTGTAAAAATGGCAGGTCCTGGGGGCAGCACTTGAGCGGCGGTTTCCCTTGCGGGCTTTGCAATAGGCACTCCGCAGCTCCTTCACTTTAACCCTGCACTGCACCGCGTCCCGGTCATGGCCCCTTTCCAGCATGGCCCTTGATATCTGCGCATAGGTATTGTAATTCCTATGGCTAGAGCGCAGCTGTGACTGCACAGCTTCCTCCCCCTAAACACTGATGAGGTCCATCAACTCGCCATTGCTCCATGCTGGGGCTCGTATGGTGCATGGATGCATGGTCACCTGGGAAGATTCACTGATTGATTGCACTCCACACCTGGCTGAGCAAACAAGAAGGGGCTTTTAAATTCCCGGGGCATTAAAGGGCAGGTCACCTGAGGCCAGGGCAGTAGAGTTTGAACTGATGAGCAGAGTGGCTGAGCAGGCATTCTGGGATACATCCGAATACCTCTGGAGGCCAATAACAGCGCTTTTGGTAGCCACACTGGTGGAGCAGCGCTGCATCACCAGCGCTACAGTCGTTATTTCCTAGGCAGAGGAGGAGTACAACCAGCGTTGTATCCAGGGAGATGCAGCGTTGTATGTGCCTTGCAAGTGTGGATGGTGAGTAAGTTGCAGCGCTATAAAGCCACCACCAGTGCTGCAACTCTCCAGTGTAGCCAAGGCCTCAGTAAGATTTGTTAAGACTAGTTGTTAAGTGCTGTTCTGGATAGGTTTGCTTTTTTAAAATGGGGGCCTATCTGCCTGTAAATTTCCATGGGTGTAGCAAAGTAGTAATTTTAAGACGTGTTTAAGCTTCTGTCTCTTTTTTTGTGACATCAAAAGGCAAAAATTATAAATAGGTACATCCTCACCAGTGCTCAATCCAACAGTGCAAACACCTATCACTGGGACTAGGAATTGATTCTAACAGTGGTCCAAAGAATGTCCAGAGACATACCTCATGCAGTGCCTTGAGTTGTTTTGACAACGGAGTGGTGTCAGCCATACTGTGTTTGACCCAAAGCATTCCTAATGTTTACTCTATGATGAGTAAACTGTTTTGTCACCCTTAATACTGGATTTGTCCTCAGGCAAGCGCTCTCTTTTGCTGGCCTAGGTTGGTATTTAACCACTATATCTAGACTGAAGAGTTTGAATACTCTCTCTAGCAAAGATTGTAGAGTCTAAGATGTTTGCCCCTTCTGGCAAATCTACCACTCCTGTGCTAGCTGCCCTGACTTGCCTAGCCAAGTAAACTACTGTGTGCTTAATTGAATGGCTGTTATTAATCATGCTGGCAGCCAAATCCTTCATCTAGTTAAAGGTGACTTGCGAGGGGAGTGGGGGGGGGAAATTAAGTTTGTGGCCTTTTATGCTTGTTTATGATGTACTGTGAGAGCTTGAAAGGTTTGTTCAAATTTTAATCAGAAAAAAACGTTATTGTGATTGGTAAACTAGTGAAATTATGATATCACAAGACGAGTGCAAGGTGAGAAAAATGCGTTTAGTTACTCTTTACATCAAGTATTGGGTTTTTTTAATACACATCCTCAATTGTAATGACTAATAAAGGTTTTGGACAAAGAACATCTTTAAGGTTCACCCTTCAATTGACGTGTGAGAAGCCTATACTATGGGACACCCAAGAATTCCTCCAGCAAAACTGGGCAAGGTTAGACTTTATTATTGAATTTCTGAGGTAAAAATATGAGGAAGAAAACAAAACAATCTTGAACAGCTTCCCTGGCCTTCTTTATGTACCTTAAAGAAGCAAACAAGGACACAAGACCAGTTTTGACAGTTTCATTGTAGGGTACCTTTAGTGTTTCAGTTCTCCATGGTCAGAGTTGGTCTGTGCTTAGCTCTTCACCTGCCTCTCTAAATTTGGTAAAACCTCACACTGAATTTATGGCATTTTGAATCCAGTAGCTTATGTTGCTTTTGCCACCCTATTTGTGCATCAAAAGTGAAATTATTTTCTGGTGCAGGAACAAGACAGAGCAGGGGTAGGCAACCTATGGCATGTGTGCCAAAGGCGGCGCACAAACTGATTTTCAGTGTCACTCACACTGCTCGGGTCCTGGCCACTGGTCCAGGGGGCTCTGCATTTTTAATTTAATTTTAAATGAAGCTTCTCAAACATTTTAAAAACCTTATTTACTTTACATACAACAGTAGTTTAGTTATATATTATAGACTTATAGAAAGAGACCTAAAAATACTAAAATATATTACTGGCACGCGAAACCTTAAATTAAGATTCGGCACAGCACTTCTGAAAGGTTGCCGACTCCTGAGATAGAGGCTATTGGCCTATGGCTCACCTGCCTAACTTTGGTTTTAAAATAATTGGCTTGAGGTATTGCTTCTGCGCCCCCTTCCCCCACTCCCCCGTTTCTCTCTCTGCATTAGCCAATGTTAAGGGATGACTTAAAACAAATATTTAAAGTACTGCAGAACTCTAGGAGGATGAGCATAGTTTTATGTTGTTGTCAGAGCTCTGCTTGTTCCTTTCTCCTTTCAAGAAGAATTTTTTTGTAACATCAGCTGATCTGCAAATCAAAATGGATGAAAGATACCATGCATTATTAGGTGGTCTAAAACATTAGTTTAGCAGCTAGCGTCCTGTTGAATTGAAACTCAGTACTCCTGGTCCAACATAAATGTTCATACAGGAGTGCTGGACCTGTGGGGGTTAAAGGAGCCTTGGTCCTCACACTTCAAAAAGTGGAAGGGCTTTGCCTGCCGACTTTTTAACATGGGTATAGTTTGGGAGCCAGGGTCACGTTGCTCCCCCCCCCCCAACTGCAAGCCTGAGGCAGGCACAGAGCAGGGCAGGCAGGACTGCGTTTCATGGTGGGGAGCTGATCATCAGCTCCCCTGCTGTGAAGCGCATCCTCTGCCTGCTGTGCCAGCCTCTTCCATGGGGGAGGGGGCAGGGATATGGGCCTTAGCACCTCCCCCTCATCATGAGACCCAGCCCCTTTCAGTTTCCCCACCCCTGCTTCTCTTCCCCCAGTATCCTGCCCATGCCAGAAGTTGGAGCCAGACTGTGACATGAGCTAGCCAGGGAGCCTGGGCCACTGAGGGGAGCCCTGGACCCTCCACCTACCCTGGGCGGGGGCCAGGATACTTGAGAAAAGCTCTGGCCCATGCCCTGCCTCCCCAGGGCAGGGGGAATGTCCAGTACTCCTCATAGCAGCCCAGGCTCCATGGGTGGCTCTTACCATGGCCTGGGTCCAGCTTCTGGCCTGGCTGGGGGTTTGAGGCTTTGGGCAGGAAGAGGAGGAGCAGGGGCAGGGCCTCATGGCTGCCCCCCACTTCTACTGGGTATGCTGCAATGCCAAAACCATCTTTATCTTTATGCTCTGACTATTGTTCTATTGCTTTTAATAAAAAAAAAAAAAGCAGAAGTAAGTTTTAGGCCAGCATTTCCTTTAAAAATCAGATCTGTTTTTTAAAAAGCAAGCCAATGTTTGTCTTAAAATTTTCCTGAAGCTGCACAGACTGATTCACCAGTCTGCAGTAGATCACCTTTGTTATTTTTAAAGTAAATGTTGCTAATAATACCTAGATTGGAATACGGGACATGACCTCAGTTGTGTGCTGAGCCTGGGGCTGCTGCTAAGTATGCAGGCTGCATTTCACCACAAGAAATTACATAATAAGCAAACTGCTTACACAAAGGCAGGTGAGAAAAGTGGATTATATGAGTTATATTCCTTCTTTAAGAACATAATGGTGAGTCTTTTTTCAAAAGCAGCACTTACAGGATCAGTTTTGTTTGCAGAACACTGTAAATATGTAGTTCTACAGCTTGTATTGTTTTGATTAGGTGTTAAAAATGCTTACAATAATTGCTGAAGAGTCAGCACTTACCACAGGCTGCTAAGATTGAGCAATTTCTTGCTTTGAGCATGAAGAGCTTTTCAGAAGTGAATTGGAACAATGATCAGAGATGGCTAAAAGATGGAATATTAAGACAGGAGAACTTGAGAATGGAAATAACAGGAATGCTTTTAAGGTAGGGGTTACACGTTAGTAAGTGATATTTATAATTCTGCAGTTGATTTTCCTACCGACATTTTAATGTTACATTCTTGACCAAAATGACCAGAGTATTAAGAGGCTATCTTTATTCATATATTTAATCTGTTTTATAATCACAGATACAGATTTTGCATTTAATATTGTGTACTTAAAGGATCATCAAGACTTAGGCCAGCTCTGCACCAAAAAGTTAAGTCAATCTGGCTACGTTGCTCAGAGTTGTGAAAAATCCATGCCTCTGAGCAGCGTGGTTAAGCTGAGCTAACACCTGGTGTAGAGAGGGCTAGAAGAGCTTTTCCGTTGACCTCGCTATTGCCTCTTGGGTAGGTGGATTAACTACAGCAATAGGAGAGCCCCTTGTGTTGCTGTAGAGAGTGGTTACACTGAAGTGTTACAGTGGCGCAGCTGTACCTGTGTCGCTGTAGTGGTTTAAATGTGGATATAGCCTCTTTTGGGTTTCTGTGCAGAAATTGTAAGTTTTTGTAGTTTGTTTTCAGTTGTCTTTTAAGGCATAATTTTAGGACACATGCAAACATTTTCATTATTTCTCCTGCAAGGATAGGACTGGTATGTTTTGCAGCCCTTTATCACTAGAGGGTTTCTCCTCTCCTTGATGTAAACTAAGTCACTATCTGAGATTTCCATCATGGAAGGGGAATGATTGATAAGCCCCTTTTGTGAATGGGTAGAGCAGGGATGTGCAAGCTATGGCTCATGGGCCAGATCCGATCCCTCAGGACTTTGTATCCGGCCCACAGGATTGCCCCCCATAATGCCACGGTCTCTGCACCACTCTCAGAAGCGGCCCTCAGGCAGGGGGACAGAGAGCTCCATGTGCATTGCCCTTGCCTCCAGGCACTGCTCCCCGCAACTCCAATTGGCTGGGAACGGGGAACCGCGGCCAGTGGGCGCTTTTGTGGGAGGTACCTGGAGGCACAGCAAAGTCAGTGTATGCAGAGCCCTCTGTCCCCCTCCCCAAAGGGCCGCAGCGCTTTCTGGGGAGCGGCGCAGGGCTGGGGACAGGGCAGGCATGCAGGGAACTTGCCCTGGCCCTGGTGTGTGCTGTTGTCACCTCGGAGCCTCTTTAGGTAAGTGCGCCGGCCAGAGCTCGAACCCCGCCTGCACCCTGCTGCAAGCCCCCTGCCTGCACCTCGTACCCCTCCTGCACCCCAACTCCCTGCCCTGCGCCCCCTTGTGCACCCCGCACCGCTCCTGTACCCCAACCGCTGCCTTGAGCCCCTTCCTGCACACTGCATCCCCTCCTGCACCCCAACGCCCTGCCCCAGCCTTGCATACAATTTGCCCACCCAGATGTGGCCCTTGGCCCAAAAAGTTTGCCCACCCCTGGGATAGAGTCTCTACTCTGCTTTCAGCACATGTGTTCTCACATTCTGAGTTAGCATCTAAAGCTCTCAGACCCCTCTCCCTCACCTTTGTGTGAGTAATTCTTCATTCTTAACTGGAAATGGACACTAAATCGAGCCTGAGATTTCTCCTTTGCTGGCTCTCACTAGGATTTTTCCTGATGAGAACTCCTGCATCAGCCCCAATCTCTCTCTTGCCTTAAACTCTCTGCCTGTGTTAAGCTAGTAGAACTTTCCAGGGTTGGAGCTAATGAGACTGACCTGATCTAGTTTCTAGGATATCCAGGTATGGTCCCCTTGCAAAGTTCTGGAGCTTTATATCATGTGACACCTACTCCTTGCTCTGCCCCAAGAGTTCTTCTTTTGTACTAGGAATAGTGGAGCTCCCTGTAATGTTGCACTCCGTATGCTTTATGAAAATATGTTTATGAACATAAATATGATGTAACTGGAATATGCTTTATGCAAAAGGTCTCTTGGAGGATATCATTAAAAAGCTTACAGTCTACTGAGTGTGTTCATCCTATTTGTTTGCATGTATTATTTCTATGTCTGAAGTTAGGAGAATAAGATGTAAACTTGTATTACTGATATAAGCATATTAAGTGGAAGTCATTAAGGGTGCTTCAGAATCAATGACTGTAAACGTCTCTGTTTACTTGCAACCTTCCTGTGTACATGTGGGCCAGCCCAGGATGAATGGAGCTGCGATCTCACAGACATGTGACTGTTTCACCTCATAATAAAATCTATCTTAAATCTGGTCCTTTTCCATTTATAAGAGGGGTGGGGACCCAGAAAGACACAAGATTCCCGCCTTGTGCCAAAGCTATAAAAGGAGGTGGAGCAGGACAAAGGAGGTAAGTCATGAGAATTATTAGTTAAATTGGAAAAGATGGGATTAATATGAAAATTGAAAGGTGGATAAGGAACTGGTTAAAGGGGAGACTACAACGGGTTGTACTGAAGGGTGAACTGTCAGGCTGGAAGGAGGTTACTAGTGGAGGTTCCTTAAGGGTCAGTTTGGGACCAATTTTATTTAAACTTTTATTACTGACCTTGGCACAAAAGTGGGAAGTGCTAATAAAGTTTGTGGATGACACAAAGCTGGGAGGTATTGCTAACACAGAGAAGGACCGGGATATCGTACAGGAAGATCTGGATGACCTTGTAAACTGGAGTAATAGTAATAGGATGAAATTTAATAGTGAAAAGTGCAAGGTCATGCATTTAGGGATTAATAATAAGAATTTTAGTTATAAATTGGGGACACAGCAGTTGGAAGCAACCAGAGGAGGAGAGAAACTTGGAGTATTGGTTGATCATAGGATGACTATGAGCCGCCAATGTGATATGGCGGTTAAAAAAGCTAATGCGTTTTTAGGATGCATCAGGCGAGGTATTTCCAGCAAAGATAAGGAGGTGTTAGTACTGTTATATAAGGCACTGGTGAGACCTCATCTGGAATACTGTGTGCAGTTCTGGTCTCCATGTTTAAGAAGGATGACTTCAAACTGGAACAGGTTCAGAGATGGGCTTCTAGGATGATCTAAGGAATGGAAAACCTGTCTTATGAAAGGAGACTCAAAGAACTTGGCTTGTTTTAGCCTAACCAAAAGAAGGTTGAGGGGGATATGCTTGCTCTTTATAAATATATCAGAGGGATTAATAATAGGGAGGGAGAGGAATTATTTAAGCTTAGTGCCAATGTAGACACAAGAACAAATGGGTATAAACTGGACACTAGGAAGTTTAGACTTGAAATTAGACGAAGGTTTCTAACAATTAGAGGAGTGAAGTTCTGGAACAGCCTCCAAGGGGAGTAGTGGGTGTCAAAAGACATATCTGGCTTTAAGACTAAGCTTGATAAGTTTATGGAAGGGATGGTATGATGGAATAGCTTAATTTTGATAATTGATCTTTGATTATCAGCAGGTAAGTATGCCCAGTGGTCTGTGATGGGGTGTTAGATGGGATGGGATGGGATCTGAGTTACTGCAGAGAATTCTTTCCTGAGTGCTGGCTGGTGAGTCTTGCCCACATGCTCTGGTTTAGCTGATCGCCATATTTGGGTCAGGAAGGAATTTCCTTCGAGGCAGATTGGCAGAGGCCCTGGAGGTTTTTCGCCTTCCTCTGCAGCATGGGGCATGGGTCACTTACTGGAGGATTCTCTGCAGCTTGAGGTCTTTAAACCACAATTTGAAGACTTTAACAGCTCAGACATAGGTTAGGGTGTTGTTATAGAAGTGGATGGGTAGGATTCTGTGGCTTGCTTTGTGCAGGAGGTCAGACTAGATTATCATATTGGTCCCTTCTGATCCTAAAGTCTGTGAGTCTATGAGAGAACCCTAGTTACCACCTGAGATGTCTGCTGGAACTAACAAGGACTGTACCAAGGGCAAAGATTGGGCCCAGACTAGGAAGGAGTCTAGTCTGGGAAAGAAGCTTATTGGAACATCTCTGAGGATGAGATATTACCTGTAATCATTTCTTAATGTATTAGGCTTAGACTTGCTTTTTTTTTGCTTTGTTTGGTGACTTACTTTGTTCTGTTTATTACTTAAATCCTACTTTTTTACTTTAATAAAATCACTTTTGTTTATTAATGAACACAGAATAAGTGATTGATACCTGGGGGAGCAAACAGCTGTGCATCTCTCTCTATCAATGACACAGAGGGCAGATGATTCATGAGTTTACCCTATATAAGCTTTATACAAAGTAAAACAGATTTGTTTGGGGTTTAGATCCCATTGGGAGCTCAGTGTCTGGGTGATGGAGATAGGTAACCTGCTGAGTAATTGTAGGTAAAGTCTGCAGCTTTGGGGATGTGGACCAGACCTGGGTTTGTGTTGCAGAAGGCTACCGTGTCTGGCTTAACAAGGCACGATTCTGGAGTCCCAAGCTGGCAGGGAAAACGGGCTCAGAGGTAATTTCAGGACGTCAGGAGACAGTCCCAAGGGGATCTCTGTGACTGAACCCATCACACTTCCACCTCAAAGATGAATTTCTACACATGTTGTTTTCTAGCAGTGTCACACTCACCACATTCTAACAAGAAAAACGTTAGGGCCTCTCAAATTAGGTGACTGTTGATTACTTTCAGTCACTTTCCTTGTAACTAATTACCACAGCACAGTGAGTTTTTGAATTGGGTGCATTGTCAACAGACTCTTGCTACAACATATCCAGTAAAGAGGGTGCAGCTGTTGACTCCAAGCCAAAAAGATAAGCTACATTCCACTTTCTCACAAAGTTTCTCAATCTAACTTCTGTCAAAATTCTCAGAGGAAGGAAGAAAAACCTGGCACAATCTAGATAGAAGGAAAGCATTAGAATTGCACCAAGTGGATGAAGATGTGTAGAAAATCAGTGTGTCTGTATCATACCAGCTTTTTGTAGGAGTGATAAAGCAAGCAAAGGACAGCATAGAAAGATTGACAAAACGATTCATAGCCAAACTCTACAAAGACTTGGACTAATTCCTCCGTTTGATCTGCAGCCGCGTTCCTCATAGGGCACAGCCACCTCCTGTGCTGAAAACAAATCAGCCTCACCAGACGAAGTGTGTAGCATGGCCATATGATCCAGTTTACTTAACTTCATGAAGCATCATTATGTGACTGCAAATGATTGCCATTCTACAGTTAAAGAGGCGGTACACAGAAAACAGAAGTAAAGTAACTTCTTACTTAAAGTTGCCCGTATTTCGTTGTTACCTTGCTGATCAGTTAGGGAACATGCTCGTTTAAAGTTGTGCAATGCTCCCTTCTAACGTTTGGCAGCCTGCTTTGTCCACTGCTTGCAGGAAGAGCAGCCCGTTGCAGCTAGCTGGTGGGGGCTTGGAACCAGGGTGGACTGGTAGCCCCCCTATCAGCTCCCCCTATCATCTCGCTGCTCCCCTAAGTTCCCTGTGCAGCAGCTGCCAACGGGCTAACAATTGCAGCTATCCCCTCCCCCCCGCCATGTGCTGCTCCTGCCCTCTGCCTTGGAGCTGCTCTCTGAGACTCCTACTTGTTGTGTGGGAGGGAGGAAAGAGGGGGGCTAAATGTCAGGGTGTCTCCCTCCCTTCTGCGTCTACACCCCACTTACCCCTGCTCCATTTGGAGCAGGGTGGGGACGCAGACAGAGAGAGAGCGCCTGGGGCAGCAGCTGCTCTCTCAACTTCCTGATCCACTTAAAAAGACAATGCACCTAAGAGTGGATCAGCTTACTTAAAGGGTCAGTGTGTATTTCTCTCTCTCCCCCCCCCCCCGCACAAGTGTGTCTGTCTCTGTCTGCTATGCTGTCTCCCCTCCCCTCCATTCCTGCTGCCTTGTAGAGCGAGAGGCTACATTAACAACGTGTCAATCCTTGAGGGATCAGCGGAGTGCTAGTTCACCATTTAGCACAGGGGTTCTCAAACTTGGGGTTGGGACCCCTCAGGGGATCATGAGGTTATTACGTGGGGGATCGCGAGCTGTCAGCCTCCACCCCAAACCCTGCTTTGCCTCAGGAATTAATAATGGTGTTAAATATGTAAAAAAGTGTTTTTAATTTGTATGGGGGTGGTGGGATTGCACTCAGAGGCTTGCTATGTGAAAGGGGTCACCAGTACAAAAGTTTGAGAACCCCTGATTTAGCAGCAAAGCATTCCCTGGGAAATATCCCATCCTCTAGCATCACCACCTCCACAATCATCTTAGCTGTGAACAGTATTAAATTGCTTAAAATGTATACTCTGTGTGTGTGTGTGTGTGTGTATGTTTTTTGTCTGGTGAAAAACATTTCCATGGAACCTAACCCCCTCTATTTACATTAATTCTTATGGGGATATTGGATTTGCTTACATCATTTCGCTTAAAGTTGCATTTTTCAGGAACATAACTACAAGGTTAAATGAGGAGTTACTGTATCTGCCTGCCAGTATTGACATACCGCTGCCATTTTGTGTTTCAGTTCAGAAGCAAAAAAATAGCGAGTGGCTGTTCTTTCTCTCCTGTCCATTTTTCCTTAATCTGAAATAAACCATCCTGACTGAAAAACGTGTGCAAGAGATTCTTGTGTTTTCCTAAAGTTAATCACTCTTCTTCAGTGGATGCAGCTTTTAGGAGGATGGTGCCTCTTGTTGTCCCAGGCTGGAAATTTGAGAATTTTTAAATCAACAGGGAGGAAACTTGAATGTATGTGTGTGGAATATACCTCAGTTGTTCCTACAAATCTTCTTATAGGCCAAAATGAGCAAAAATTGAAGTCTAAATTAGGTTTCCGAGTTCCGTATTTAGGTATCTGCATGAGTGGCCTGATTTTTTCAAAAGTGCTGAGCACTGGGAGCTGGTATTGAAGTTGTAGGGAAATACTAAGTGGTGCTTTTGGAAATCAGGCCACTTGTTCAAGTGCCTGACTTCAGACATCTTGGAAAAAAATGTGTCTTGGCCATAGCACCGTATTTTTTTTTCCTTCCATGTTTTTTCTTTCTCTTTTTTGAGATGGCATCGTTACCTGCTTTCTAGATGTGAGAACTGCTAGTATTTTCTGAGGAGACAAAAATTTGACTTGCTTTTGCTTCTTCTAGAACTTTCCAAATCTCTCTCTTCCTCCGCCCCCCCCCGGATGGGGTATGGAGGGAGATGAAGACTGGAGGGTGGGAACAGGGGAGAGAAAATCTAGACTTCTTTGGAGTCGAATTTCAATCAAATCTGTAGCATATAGGATCTGAAATAGTAATGTTTATAATTGTTCCAGTTGTGTGCGTGTGTGTAACCCATTAAGCAATACTTAATTTAGCTATAAAAACATTATCTAAGAGAAGAGTGAAAGGAGCATGACTCATTTGTAGCTCTGAATTTACCTGTGCCCCCACAAGCTGGAGGCATAAGCCTGAGGGCTGATAGGCGTACGGTATTACCGGACCAAAAATAGTACTTCAGTTACATTTCCCCCCCTCCTCCAAAGCTCTCTTATTTCCATTCTTAAACCATGAATGTTTATATGTAACTATTTCCTGCTTGTACTACCTTTCATTCAGGTTCGGGGAATTTTGTGATGAAGAGTATGGCACAAGTGCTGTAGTCTGTCTTAAGCATCAGTCATCAATAGGGGTGTGGAAGTGTACTTTTTTTTTTCCTCCCCTTCTCTGTTAGCTTGGTGATATGAATATATTTAGTAGTAGCATCATGGCATTTAGCAATAATGTATCATAAGATCAGATTTTCATGAATTTTATGGTTTGTATGTAGAATACCGAAAGCTCCCATTCTTAATATAATGTAGAAAAAAGGAATGCTAGAAAACTAAAAAATATTTCTTGAGTGGAGACTAGGTGTTGCACTTGTAAAATGTTCAAATGTGGAAAGTTTCAGAGAACTTTTCTGTGCTTCACATCATCCCACTGGTAGCTCTGATGCTGTTAAATTGCTTTTATTTACTGTTTCTTAGTGATCTTCTCTGTGTGCTGATGGCTCCTGTGGGCAGGTACAGAGTAGATGGCAATGCCTATGTCTTTAATTGAATAGATTGTGAACTTCTGCCTGCAGCTGCTACTAAAAATTGGCTGTAAATGCAACATGGTATGTCAGTTTCACTGACCCGCTTCAGATGTCATGCCTGAATTGTTTGTGTGTCCAGGATTCATGTACACATCTTCATTAGAAGCTTGTGGGTTTTTGTTTCTTTTTAAGGTCCACTGCATTTATGGTCATGTATTCTGGAAAGTTGTGTAAGAGTTTGACAACCACACAAACAAGATACAAGATTATTGCTAAAGCATATGTGGTATTCTCCTCCACAAGATGTCTTGCAGATTTTAGTCTCTAGGGAACATTATTTTTTACTCTCTTAGGATGTGTGCCTTGCAGTAGATGTTTTCCAAATATGAAATTTTATATGCTGTTTATTTTGCTCTTCATGTGCTGACTTTCTTCCTATAGTAAAACTTGCTGTGTACAAACTGAAATCTCTCTTCACCTTCCCGTTACAATGATTTTATTTTCTTCATGTTTGCTTAATACTTAAAAGAATATAGCTTTCATAAAGTTTAATGTAATTTAGAAGATTGACTGTTTTAGTGAATAATTTATTCCACTTCATCTATTTTAGGAAGAATTTTTTTAAGCCTATCTGAATTCATGTTACAGTATTTTAAACAAACTTTTTTGTAATCAGAATGTTCTTGAATGTGGATAGAGCAGAATTGTCCTGTACAAATTGTATTTTTAAGTGACAAGTTATGAAATAATACCTACAAAATTCACAGCCTCCCTGGAGAGTTTTGGCAGAAGTACAAGAATAACCAAGTTGTCAATTCCAAAGGGGGAGATCTTAGGGCAGTGATTGCACATAAGTAATCATCTGGAAGATTGTCCTTCTGTCTTGAGACAGCTGATATTGGAAATACCTAGCTCCAATTTGTTGTTTCATTGGTAAATTCATTAGCGTGTTCATATTGACCACAAATTCCACCTTTTAGGTTGCAGGTAGTAAAATATAAATTTGTTACCCGTATTTTCTAGGACAAAGATACATCTTTCTCTGTAAAGATGAAATGCTATTTTAAACAACAATCAAGTAGAAGTGGGTACTGTGCAAGTATTAGTGGGAAATTTTGACAATGTAATCAAAATAAATGATAAGAAGTAATCAGAGCTGGATAAAATTTTGTAAAGTGATGGTGGTGGTGAGAAATATTTCAACCAGTTGTCAGTGTAATATTTCTAGAATTGGAACACTGTCCAAAAAAGGAGAAGTAGATTGTTTTAGTTTCATCTTCCTGGATATTTGTGGGTAGTAAGTGTGTGCGTGCATACCTAATTTTGATTGCATTCACTAATACATTCCTCCACTGCGGCTCCAGGCTTGTGCAGGAGAAGTACTTGTTTTACAGAGAGGTGGCAAACCGCTGGGACTGAGAGAGTGGTGCTGGTATGATTGGCTCTTCTGAATGTCAAAAGCCTAAAAACCACTTAGGACTGGAACTGTAAGTCTGATGAGGAGCAGCAACAGCCCATGTTCCTGATTGGTGGGGTCCTCACAGAAAGGAAGTGATATTTTAGTAGTAAAGCAAAGACTCTGCAGTCCTACTTTTGTTGAAGGATCTTAATCGCATTATTTTCAAATATTCTAAAGATTATTCAGTCCGAACTAATTTGCTACATTTTTTATTGGTAATTGAGGAGAGGTTCATGAGACTACTGGCAAAACCAAGCACACTGATAGCCTTCAGTGGGGAGTAAATCAAAATAGTATTTGTTCTTAGAGGTAAACTTCATGGCTATTTGCTCTTGGGAATTGGACTGCTGATTTTGAGCAAAACTAAGTAATTTGAAAGCAACTTCTCATTTGGTCATCGTGCAGCTATCATAAAGTTCCACAAAGCAAATTTCGACAGCGTGGGAGGAATAGTGTAATACTGCAATGATGTTACAGGAACAAGCTTTGTGCTATAGAGGTGTGTGTGAATACTAGTATGTAAATATATTATGAAATTAGTCTGTACTTCTGTATATCACCAGTTATTTTGAAGAACATTTTGAGGTCTGATGTGAGTTTGAACTGTGATGAAAGATCCAGAAAATCTTACTGATACTTGTTGACCACAGAGGAAACATGACTTAATGATTGGAATCATTAATTTAAACACTTCCAACAGTCTACTACGATGATGATGATGATGCTTGTTATTTATATAGTACTTTACATTTCAATAAATCATGCAAACATTAATCATTCATGCAGAGTTAGCACTTGTGACTTACTGAGGGGCAATACCCTGAATTTTATAGATGGATAAAGTGAGACAGACAGTTTCTGTGGGTTGTACCAAGCCATATAGAGCTGTTGGCAGGGCTGGGTTTACAGAACTCCTGAGCTATATCTCCTAATCTCCTGTGCTGATTTCATTAGATTATACTGTCGCTCAACAAATGAAGATGCATTGTGTCCAGCCATCATTGAGCAAATTCATGTTCTTATAGTAATAACGTGATCGCAGACTATTAACTTCAAATGTACAAAGTAAAAGCCACTGTATCAGCTCAGAAGCTAACAAGGAAAAATTCTGCTAGTCCTAATACCTCTCTCTCTCACCCCTACTCCCACCTTGGGTAATTCTATTTAAAACAGGATATGAGAGGAAATTGCCCTTAGCACACAAATTAATTGAAAAATTGCTATGAATTAACAATCATTAAGATAATTATGCACTGTACTAGAATAGCCTAAACATCAGTGCCTCGTGTGAAAGAAAGACTTTTGGGTGAAACTTCACTTTTTTTTAGTACATGGGAATGCTACAAGTTCAGAACACTTCGTAAATGGTAAAATTCTTGCGGTTTCTGCTAGTCAAACACCTTACGCTATGACATTTCTATTAGTCATTCTGCTTTTTTGGCCATTAAAAAACCCATGTAGCTGAAGTTAAAGAACTTACGTATTACCTATGTAGAATGCTGTGAGGCAATAGCAGTTCTCCATCTATGTATCAGTACAACATATTTGATTTCACTGTAAATTTGATCACAGCTTCTTTCCTTATATATAAATTCTTTTTGGACAGGTATTTCACAAGGCTCCAGTACACAATTCTTCACGTCTCTTTGTTTCCTGTTGTACATGAAGAGGTCTGGAATTTGTTTAAAAAATACTTTTAATTCATATCTATTCCAGGGAATTTCAACCTGCACCTGTGTTCCCAATATAAGGAGTTGCTAGTGTAAGTGGCTTTCCAGCCCTGGCAGCCATTTCAGTGCTCTGAGCAGGGTTATGCTTTTGTGAAGTGGGAAGAGAGAAGGGGGACTTCTTGTAAAAACTCTCTACTGTCAACAGGGACTTGATTAATCAATTCATGGGTGGTTCCCGAACTGCTAGTTCTCATAGATCTTAATAAGAGCTACAGAAAAACATCTGAATACCTCTTCTTAAGGTTACGTTTGTACATTGCTGTGTACTGATGGAGGAGAGGGTAGTGATAAGGGAACTAGTTAAGATAAAATAAACCAGACTTTAACTGAACTAATTCTTTTTTGACGGTACACTCAGGCACTAGAGATGGAAGAAACCTAATTAGGTCACCAAGTCCATCTCCTTGTCATAGCAGAATTGTTTATTACGATACATTCCTGACATCTTGTCCAGTTTGACTTAATGTTCTAAGAGACCATTCCAGAGACAGACACATTCCCCTATCATGAGAGCAGGCATATGACTGTGTTCTCTCTTGATTTTTTTTATTTCCCATCACCTCTATGAATCCATGTACCAGCAGTGAATAATTCCTCTCTCTGCTGGGGAGGAATAGACAGAATACTCAGTCTTTGATTTAATGCCTCTGCACTTGGTGGTGCATGCTGGGACCCAAATTGCTGCCATACTGAGAGTACATCTACACTACCCGCTGGATCGGTGGACAGCTATTGATCTATCGGGGATCGATTTATCCCGTGTAGTATAGATCCCCGATTGCTCTCTGACTGCTGAACTCCAGCTTGTGAGAGGCGGAAGCAAAGTTGATGGGGGAGCGGCGGCTGTCGATCCGTGCCCCGAGGACGCGAAGTAAGTGATTCTAAGTTGATCTAAGATACGTCAACTTCAGCTACGCTATTCTCGTAGCTGAAGTTGCGTATCTTAGATCCTCCCCACCCCAGTGTAGACCAGGCCTAAGAGAGGTTTTTCCCAAAGCATTTCTGGCCCAAATGGAAGTGAGAAGTGCTAGAAATTTTACAAGAGATCATACTCTTATGAGGCTTTCACTCCTTTTTCCCAGCTCTGAACAAGTTTAGCTAAAGTCTCCAGACATTTGAATGTTCATCCAAACGTTTTTTAGGTTCACCCTCTTCTGTAATAGATTTATTGCTGATCTTTCTCCTTCTTGCTTTGCTTATTGTCACTACAGTATAAATCTTAACTACTTGTACGGGGACGATGAAATATAGTGACAGCCTGAAAAGGCAGTTTTATACAGAATGTTTCATTATGTTGCCTTCTCCAGTGCCCTGCTCTGGAGGCTGTGTGCCATGTGTGCCAATAGTTCAGGCTAGGAAGCTTGCAGATTTCTCTTAATCAACTTGGCCTGTATGTGACCAGATCAAATGTTGCTCTGTGTGAGCTCATTACACTCACATCCTGTAGCTTGTTCCAAATATTTTGAGGTCTGCTTAACACGGATGAGTTCAGCAGCTGCTCTTTTCACTTAGTATATAATAAATGGAAAATTTGATTGTGGCATTTTTTTCACGCAGATACATTTTTCTCTGGTGTTTTAGATATGTGAGCTTCAATTATATTTGTTCTGTAGTTCAAAATTAGTGTATTTTATGTTCTAGCACTTTGAACCTTTAGCTTAAGAATAGCAAATTCATTGATTGAATTTAGAGCTGAGTTCATGACCACAACCCATTTTAGTAAACTATCCATCTTTGAGGTTGTCTAGTAATAAATGTATATTAAGCAAGTTAGTTTTCTTTTCCCCTCACCTTACATCTTCATTGGAAAAAAATGCTTATTGACCATTGAGATTAATGAAAGTGCCAAAGCTCAAATTTATGATGCCTTGTTTAACATAATAATTCCAAATGTTTTCATGGAGACATTGCGTTCATTCTCTGGAAATTTGTGTTGATATCATGTATTCTTAAAGTTACTTCAACCCATATTGTGAAACTTTGAGTTGGTGGATGCTCACTTTTGGTATGTATACATCTTATTATTTGTAGCTTAAAATGATAGGATTTTTTTCCTCACTGAAACTGGAATCTGGACTAACATATTCCCCATCCCGTTGTGTAAATAGCTTATGGAATATTGAGAAGGTGGTTACTTAAATGTAAATACCTTATGGATTTCCCAACATTATTTAGGTTTGCTACAGAGGTGTTTTTTTTTTTTTTTTAAATAACCCCTTAATAATCTTCTAGTGTTGCTGAGTCTTTTTCAACCTGCAAATAATTTATGTACTGAAGGGAATTGTCACTGGGACAACTATGTATACCTGTGCAGGTAGGTACCCTATGCAAGATGGCGAAAAAAAAAATCAGTTTCTTTTTATTTCTCAGTGGGTGACTGAGAAGTGTGATCATTAAAATAAAATGTTAGCTTGTGTTAGTCCATGAAAGTTGTGTCCTCTTTTACCCAAAAATAAAAAATTGCCATTGAAAACATCAATTGAAGTGATTCCTAATTTGGACAAATTCTTTTGCTGCTTTGACAGTCTGCATCTGGATCTGAGAAAATAAACTAGCTTGTAGGCTAAAGCCTCATGAATAGCCTAGTAAAATATCTTCTATACATATTTTTAATAAATCTTAATGTTTTTTGTTAAAATATAGAAAATAATTTTACTGATAACTTATTCAGGTGATGACACCAGATATGTTACAAGCTTAAATAAGAGATCCAGGAACTTGAGAAGGGACACATTTTTAATTTTGTCAGGTTCTGTCTCATGTTAGATGAGGGTGTGAATTAGCTCTGAAAGATTGTAATAATGTTGGAAATGTAATATTAAGCTCTGTGTTCTTTAACTTTAGAGTAGGAGATAAACCTGGATTTTGCTTTGGAGACATGTCTTCAGAGTTAATTATTGAGTTTGGCTGTTGGCTATCCACATTGTTTTAGCACTTGCATTTTTTTGAAGTTTTTAAAGGTTGGCAAGCACTGAAATTCATACTAACGTTGTTGCCTTGCATGAGTATGTTTGTTTATACCAAACCTTTATCAAAATAAAATTCAATCCTTCAACTAGATCAGTAGTAAATCCTGTGTATAATGTTTTAATCTTAGTTGCACTCTGCATCCTAGCTAGCAGGACTTTCTTGCTTATTCTAGCTGTAAAGCAGACCAAGTGGAAGAGGGTGGAACAGCTTTAGATATCCGTGTACCCACTATTCCTTGAATTCTCTGTGGCTTTCAAACTTTAATCAATATGGAATGAAACAGAAATCAAATTAGTGAGATATGTAACAAAACCTTCCATTTCTTTACATATTTGCTTAGCAGTACTGCCTCTAGCTAAGTAATATTGCTAACAATTAATTATTAGTAGCAATTTACATTGCTACTCTTCTGGAGTCCTTTCAGTCTTTTGACAGAAAGCCAAGACTGTAAAGAGGCTAAGAATCTGAATGGCTTCCTTCTGGAAACAAATGGGTTTATTGTTATGGACAGTATTTTGTTACAGTTAGTCCCTTTTTATGATGAGAAGAGAAGAAACAGGGTATTGTCGTAAAATGGCTCTATTGTATATCCATATAAGCTGCTGCTTTGTAGAGGAAGATTGGGAGACTGACTGTCTTATGTTACCCTTAAACACACACAAACACTTGTTATATGAAAACATAGCAAACTAAAGAAATTGTAAAGGCAGGTTCAAAACACATTGTTTGATATAAAAGCCCTTTGAATAAACTGCTGTTAAATGGACCTAAATCACAGAATGATTTTTTTTAGGGAGGATTTGGTTTTTTTAGGAGGGGAGCTAGATTCTTGCAAGTTTGAACATTTACTTTGTTTTATAGGTATTACATTGGTTCCTAGAGGCCTGAGCCTTGTTTTGGTCATCAAAGTACAAAGGTATAGAAATATTTATGTTATGGTAGAATGTGGAGTAGGAGTCAGATTTTTGAACTGTCCTTAGTATTTTCTTGTGGTGATAGAATGATTTTTATGTCTGTTTGTTTATATATTAGTTTGCCTATTTAAACATCAGATATATGTGCATAAACTTTTAATAGGTTTGTCTGAATTGTTTGTTTCTTAGTAAGCTGTTAATCCACTTCAACATTTTCTAATGCACTTTACAACAGGTTTAACTTGTGGACAGCATTAAAGGAAAATACTGGTCCCACTTATGTAATAATAGAGTAATAAAAAATGTAAATAGTTTTATTATTCAGCTGTCTGGTAAAGGCTTCTCCTGTTTTGATGTTTGTAGTGATGCGGGACTCATCCCTGTGGCACCTCCTGCTGGTTGTCTCTGGGAATTTGCTCGTCCAGCCTCCAGACCACCCTGTGCAGACCGATGTCCCGCTTGCTGCTGGCTCCTGTGTCCCTCCCAGACCCGGTGCCCCATTGTCTGGGGTGCTGTCCCCTGGCCATACACCTCTCACTTTCAGGGTCTCCCCTCCCCAGGGATCCCACACCCACTATCCCCACCTCGTCTCAGTATGTGGCTACTGTTAGTCATCGTTTAGCCCCGACACCCTGAAGCAGACTGCAGTATCAGCCTACTCATCACTAGCAAGGTTGGGTTTGGATCTGCTGCCTTTTTCTACCCCAGGCTGCCCTCTGCAACCCCCAGTACCCGTTGGCCTTCTGCTAGGCTGCAGCCTGGGGCTTTCCAGGCTGGAGCTCCCCAGCTCCTCTGTCTTTCCCCATCCCTGCTCTGCTCAGGTCCCTGCAGCCAGGTCCCTCCCTCGCAGAAGCTAGAGGCCTCTTTCTTATAGGGGCCAGTTGGACCTGATTGGAACGTGGCCCTGCTGCGGCTGCTTCCCCAGTCAGCCTATTAGCTGCTTTTAGGGTGACCAGATGTCCTGATTTTATAGATACAGTCCCGATTTTGGGGGCTTTTTGTTATATAGGCTCCTATTACCCCACACCCCATGTCCCGATTTTTCACACTTGTTGTCTGGTCACCCTAGCTGCTTTCCCTGCCACAGCCCTTTCCCAGGGCTGTTTTAAGCCCTTCAGGGCAGGAGTAGAGTAACCACCCTGCTACAATGCTCTTTCAAGGAGTGAAGCTGAGTAGAATAATATTAATAATGGTTAGCTTTGTTGGAATCTTGCTGTGATCCTAGTATGCTTCTGTGCACTATGACAGCCGTTGCAGACTAGAAAGATAGGGCCATCATACAGGAAACAGAGGGAAAGGAATGTCTTGCTTAAGGTTCACTTCCTGTAGATGCCTTCCTTACACACCTCTTTATTCAGGCATTCACTGATTGTAATGTTATGTAATGTAATGTTAAATGGTATTTTGAGAGCACTTTTGTGTGGTCTTAAGTTTACTCAATTTCTTTACTTTTTTTTAAAAAATGTGAGTTTAAGGTTAGTGAGATTAGACCAATGGACGTATTGGTATTGCAAGACGATATGCATGCTGCAAGGTAAGCCCAGTGGGCTAGAAGGAGTTCTGATGAATTCGCTTCTCAAAAACACAGCAGTGACCGACTCTGAAGGCTGTCCTGTTCTCATCTGACCAAATGACTGCTATGAAGAAAGCTCCTGAGGATGGACAAACTAATGCAGGGAAAGGAGGACTAGTTCCGTTGCTTCTCATAGATTTTAAGGCCAGAAGGGATCATCATGATTATCTAGTCTGACCACCTGCACATTACAGGCTACAGAACCACACCCACCCACCCCAACCTGTGGCTGACTTAAAGACTTCAAGTTAAAGAGAATTCACTATTTACACTAGTTTAAACCTGCAAGTGACCTGTGCCCCATGCTGCAGAGGAAGACAAACCCCATCTCCACACACCCCCTCCCCAGGGTCTCTGCCAGTCTAACCCTGGGGGAAAATTCCTTTCTGACCTCAAATATGGTGATAAGTTAGACTCTGAGCATGTGGACGAGACCCAGTAACCAGACACCTGGGAAATAATGCTTTGTAATAAGTCACAGTCCTCCTCATCTAGTATCCCATCACCGGCTTCTCTTATTGATGAGAGGGAGGAGGGAATCCAACTGGTCAGTCCAAACTCACTTATGTTCCCCCTATTTTTTGCTTCCTGTTCCAACTGAAGCTTTTTTGTCATATGCATTAATATTCAGTAGTATTTCAGAGACAAAGCCTAAGATTTTGAGTCCCCGCATTTGATCTAAGTCCACTGATTGTTGATTGTTTCTTGTCTTCTGACCTTATCAACTCCTTAATCAGTGTGAACCAAAACAAAGAAATTGAGAGGGAGTTAGAGGAGAAGCACAAATGTTTTCTTCTTTCTCTTTGTTGCGGCACTTTCCCAGCACATAACCAGGCTATTCTCATAACTTTGCTGAGTCCCCTGAGTGAATTGTATTTATATCCAGTTAATCCTCTGTGTTTCTGAGGCTTCCAGAGCGCAATTGTAAAATAAACTATGAAGGTGCTCTCCAGAGTGCCCAAGATTTAGTCAGGGATATATAGGACAAGTCATGGGCTGTGAATTTTTGTTTACTGCCCATGAACTGTCCATGACTTTTTTTCTAAAAATCTCTGTCATAAATGTAAAGGGAAGAGTAACAACCTTCCTGTATACAGTACTATAAAATCTCTTCTAGCCAGAGGCACCAAATCCTCTTACCTGTAAAGGGTTAAGAAGCTCAAGTACCTGGCTGGCACCTAACCAAAAGGACCAATAAGGGGACAAGATACTTTCAAATCTGTGAGAGGGGAAAGGCTTTTGTTCTATCTGTTCCATGAGGCTTTGGCTGGATCAAGATCAAAGAAACAAGCAATCCAACTCCTATAGAGTTAGTAAGTATTTAGCAAGGAAATGCGTTAGGTTTACTTTTATTTTGGCTTGTGAATTTTCTCTGTGCTGAGAGGGAGGTGTATTCCTGGTTTTCGTTTTGTAACTTTAAAATTTTGCCCAGAGGGAAACCCTCTGTGTTTTGAATCTGATTGCCTGTGAGATTATCTTCTGTTCTAATCTTACAGACGTACTCCTTTCACATTTTTTCTTTAATTAAAATTCTTCTTTTAAGAACCTGATTGATTTTTCATTGTTTTAAGATCCAAGGATTTGGGTCTGTGTTCACCTGTACCAATTGGTGAGGATATAGTCTCAAGCTTCCCCAGGAAAAGGGGTGTAGGGGCTTGGGGGAATATTTGAGGAAGGTAGGGCTCCCAAGTGGCCTTCCCAAAATGTTTGTTTAAATCACTTGGTGGTGGCAGCGTTACCTAATCCAAGGTACAAGGAAGGATTTGTTCTTTGGGGAGTTTTTAACCTAAACTGATAGAAATAAGCTTGGGGGGCTTTAATGTGGGTCCCCACGTTTGTACCTTAGAGTTCAGAGTAGGGAGGGAACCCTGACAATACCCATAACTAAATCTCAGCCTTACTTATGGGTTTATAATCTGTGTTGCCAGCTTCCGCCAGTCCTTCCTGAGTCACATGATTTTTGGCTGAGGCTGGAGCCAATCTGGTGGTGGTCTGAGAAGCTCCGGCCTTCATGCAGAATTTCAGCTGTGCCTGGGGAAACCTTCCTCCTTTCCGCCCCCGCTTTGCCTACCTCCTGGGGCAAAGCAGCCATTCCAGAGCCAACACTATTCTCACATGAGGGAAGGAGGAAGGAAGGAGAGACATTCTAGTAGCTCAGAGCAGCTCTGCTCTCTCCTCCTGTGAGCAACGGGAGGGCTCTGCTGTGCCACCTAGCCTAGGAAGGGGAACAGGAGGGTGAAGAGCCATTGGAGCTGCAGGAGGAGCAGAAGTGTGGCTGGAGGAGGGTTGGTTGGAGAACAGAATTACCATATATACTTATTCATAAGCTGAATATTTTTGGTAAAAAAGTGACGCATCAAAGCGCAGAGGTCAGCTTATAAATGATTCTACAGTAAAATTTGATGATTTAAAACTCTATGGAATCATTGAGTTGAATATCTAATACATTGTCATTTTTGTTTACCTCGAGCGTCTGCAGGCGTAGAGCCTTCAGCTCCCTGTGGCCGCGTTCACCACTTCCCGGAGCTCTCATTGGCTGGGAATGGCGAACCACGGCCACAGGGAGCTGAGGGGCTCCGTGCCTGCAGACGCTCCAAGTAAACAAAATGTCCCGACCTGCCAGCGACTTACGTTGACGAGCCAGGATCCAAATTTTTCGAACTCCTGAAATATAGTGTTGGCTTATGAAAGGGTCATACAGTTTTTGCTATTTTTACCTAACCATCGGCTTATAAACAAATGACCTAATGAGCGAGTAGATACGGTAATTCCTGAGCAGGGGGCGAGCAGATGTCGGGGCGAGAGCTTCTTCAGTGTTGAAATCTCTCCCCCACCCCCGGGGGCTGTGTCTTCCAAAATCAAGAAACAATATCCGATGAAGTGGGTATTCACCCACGAAAGCTCATGCTCCAAAACGTCTGTTAGTCCATAAGGTGCCAAGGACTATTTGCTGCTTTTACAGATTCAGACTAACATGGCTACCCCTCTGATACTTAAAAAAAATTATTAGTTTTAGGACAGTCTTATCATTTTTGGGGAGTGTGATTTGTGAACCTTTGGGTATTTCAGGGCAACAGTGTCAAATCACAGTGCTTTGTTTGAAGATAAAAGGAACACCGACTCGGAGAGCTGTTGGACTGTACAACATTCAGGCATGCTGGTGTTCTAGCAAATTTCTTGCCTGGTCTTCTAGGGTTGCTAATTAAAAACCCATTTTAATCAGGAATGTTGATTGGAACAGTGGATGCTGATGAGGTTTGACAAGCCCATTTTGAAAGCAAGAACATGCTATCTACTAAATCTCAAAAGGTGCAAATGAAATAATGGAAGTAATATGCTGCCATGGCCTCATACACTATGATCTCAGTGGAGATTGAATCCCAGACCTTTAGCACTGCAAATCCAATTCTGCTAGTCAATCTGAAGGAGAACTTCCTTATCTGTGAGAAAGGTAAGTAGGTGTGTGGTTTTTGGGACCAGCCATTATGAGGAGGAGTCATGATCAGATGATTAAAGCCACTCGAATAGCAGGAAAATGTGTTATATAAACTCTTCCCTGAATCTGAGCACAGGAGTTGAAATCCCAGCAAGGGTGCCATTTTGTAATGATCTGTGGCTGCCTGCACTTTTGTCCATGGTAGATTGATTTAAATTGCTGATTTAAATCAGTAAACAGGAAACATTAATTTAAATCATCAGTTTTAATTGTGTTTTGTATTTGTATGTTTGTTTTTCCTAAAGAGAGGTTGATTGTCATTAGTTGGTAAATATTTAAATATATTGATTTGCAACTAAACATAGCTTATGCAGTAAAGTTGGGGCTTTATTTTGTTATCCAAGAGGATACACTATATACGCATTTATTTAAGCCATTTTATATCTTAATTTACATTTATTCGGATTCTTACCTTTTATATCTTTATGTTAGAAAATGGTGAATGATTAATAGTTTTATTTGCAACTTGTCAGCCTTTTATTTGGATGGAAACTGGAATTGAAAAGTGCACAAAAACATTTTAATTTTTTTATTAAACTAGTTTTAAATCTTAAATAAAGAGAAAAAAAGTTTATCAAAAATCTTTTGCATTTAAGACTGATTTATTAAACAGAGGAAGTATGATCTGTAGTTAGTGAATTGAACTGATTGTTTCTGGTCACCCAGGTTCTTCAAGGTTTTAGAGCTAGTAGATCTCAGGCTTGCTCACCTGATTTTTATTAGTAGATTGGAAGAGGAAAACAAGCTTTCCTGCTTCAACTCATAATTGGTTTCCTAAATTTCAGTGAACTGGTCTTTGAATTGAGCTAGATGAATAAAACGAAAGGAAGAAAATACTGTATTCTCTCTGTACCTTCAGAAAAGGCTCTTGCTGTCAAAAGCTGCTTAAGCACTTGAACAGACTCTGATTCCAGGTAGTCAGCCAGTGACTTCCACCATTTCAGTGGTTTGGCTTCCTTTAAAATTTTGTAGGAAACATGTACTCCTTGAATATTTTTACTGTTTAATATAAATGATTTTAATAGATTATAAGAAGTTTAGGCCTTAAATTTGAAACTAATAAAGTATGTTAACTTTAAAGAGGTTTATTTTTTTTCTAAATACTCTTTTTTTAAAATTTTTTTTTTTTTTTTATCCATCCTGCTTTGATTAGCTAGGGGATAAATCTGGCACTTCCATTACTAGAATATAAGCCCCTGCCAGGTGAGATTGCGATGTCGTTCCATGGTCGTGTGTATACAGACACCATGGTCTAAACTGTGAAAAGTCCCCCCGCTGGTGACCATAGTGTCTTTGTTACTCCTGGGGGAATTCTGTGCCAAAAAATTAATTTTTTTTCGTAATATTTTAAAATTCTGAAACAAAATTCTGCATATTTTGGCAACAGTATATAATCATATCAGTTTCAAATATTTTGTGGTTTCTTTCACAATGCCTATCAGCAACTATCGTATGTCTTTAACAATAAAGACAGATGCACAAAAAATCCCCCAGCAATAGACAACTCAGTTCCTGTTTCACTGCCCCTCCCAGCCCAGCAGGGGGGGGCCAGAGACCCACACCCTTTTTCCCCCCCCAGAACCTAGCTTTGGCCCTCCCACCCCCAACCCGGATACTCGCTTCCACTCCCCACCATAGGCCACGATCCAGGAGAAACAGCCTGATGCTTGGTCCCAGGCTTGTGTGGAGTTTCCTGTACTCTGCCTCCTTCCTTCAGAGTGTGCTGAGAACTGCAGCTGCCGGGAACCCTCCACTTTTCCCCCACCCCCGACATGTCTTTTGTTTGCAAGCTGGGCTCCACTGCATCCAGCAGCCCCTAATGGTGGCCAGCAGCTCTGCAGCCTGTTTCTGTGGGAGGAAAAGAAAATTCTGCATTCTGCAGTGCCGCAGAATTCCCCAAGGAGTAGTTTGTGTAGTTTGTTTAGCATCTCGGATTGTTTTTGATTGAGCTGTACACCCGTCATATATGACACCTTGCAAAAAGGCATAATTTTTTTGCTGTTCCCACTCATGTACAGAAATAGAATAAATGGAAAGGTTTGGTTAGTGAACCTGTTATTAAACTAGTTGCTGTGTTATAGTGTGACTGAGGAAGTGAAATACAGTTTCATGCTTTCATTTAGCTATTCTAAGGTTTTGAGGTAAGTATATTGGGAATGAAGTTCTTCCTTATATGGTGGATCTTGCATGAAATTGTTTTTAACACTAATCTGAGCAGATCTGAACCCAGAAGGCAATCTTAGTATTTTATTTCTGTCCCTTCATTCTTTCACTGCTTCCAGAAATAACATTTGTATATTGCTGCCACTATAAATTCTTATTCTGCTCGTGAGCCAGTGGAGAGGCTCAATTTGTCAGTGGTTGAAATATCTAACTGTATGATGTAAGTGGGTTTATGGTGCTCCAGTGTATTCAAGATCAGTTGCTTTTGCTGGGTTTTTATTAAATAGCAAGATTTCAAGTTTATTTTTAAATGGGATTAAATGAGTTTCGACAATGCATGTCTCCACAATCAAAGTGTGATCTGAAATGGAGATAAAACCAGTGGCATGTTTGTATATATGTGAAAGAGTCATTGTTTTTATAGACTTCATAATCAGATCAAGATCTTGTGACTTGGCCACTTCTGAAATCTTGCAAAACAAATGATTAAATAAATCCTGTTGTTCTGGTTAGAAAATATAAGGATTCCATGACGTTTAAAACACACTCCCTTCCCCCAACATTTAACCATTCTACCATGGAGAGTGGGAAAAAGCATGTACTTTAAATTATCCAGGAGACATTACTTTGAAGAAATGCCAAGTTTGTGGATAGCATACATGAGGATGTTGCATATGTGGAAGTTAGATTTAGAACTAGTGGGAAAGACAAACTGTTCTTTAAACAAACATGAAAACATGTTTTGTAAAAACAGACTTCCTCGGTATGTCCTGCTCTTTGTGTGATTACTTATGCAGTAGATGTTTGCCAATGCTAAGAGAGACAGAGGAAAAAATCCCCATGTGTTAATTTACCAGTATTTAATGCTTTTCTTAAACCTTGGATTAGCTCGTATGTTGCTTATTCTGCTCTAACACAACAGGAGTGACTCTCTTCACTTTTGGAGTAAGCTTTTCTTATGTTAATGCAACTTCAGATAATTGAATGATGTCTTTGTGCATTACTTTGACTTTCTTTCCCTTTCATATTATTTGAAAACAATTTTTAAAAATTTTTTTTAATGTAAAAGTCCACATTTTCAAATGAGTCCACTCAGAGTTTTGAAAATGCCCATCTTAGGTACTCCAGGTTTCCTGATGTACATACATCAGGAAGTCTGTGTACTTATCTCGGAGTCTTGTGTCAGGACGTTTGCCTGACTAAATTAGAAGTCCACCTCCAGGCTAAACAGTGTAAAATACACTTTAAATTTAGACCAACCAAAAGAAATCTCATAGTAAGTGTTTTATATCATGACTGCCGTGCTCATGACTAGTATAAAATATAGGTGTTAGATTATTAGTCATTGTAAAGTGTCTTGTTTTTGTGGATTGTTGTGTCTAGCTGTCTCACTTTGAGTGAAGAAGTAAAATCTCATTTTTTCACGTAGCCACAGTAGTATAATACTTTTGTTCTCAATATGGTGGTAATGTTGTATTAACATGAAAATTATAATACATGCCAGCTTTACATTAAGTTGGTAGCCCCTTATATGCAGAAATCAATTTTTTTTCTTTTTTTTAGATCGCTATTCTAGGTTTCTTTTAAATGGCCAATCCACAACCTAGTCAACAATTATTAACCAACTTTTGTTCCTGGCAAAAGGAAGGTGTGATTCATGAGTGCTGATAAGAGAGAACACTTCATTTCTGTGCCTTAGCCATTGGCTAATGGGTCAGTTACAAAATGTTCTGTCATGCGATGGTATAATTTCCATTAACTCCAGTAGCCGCTCTTAGGCTTGGCTTTATTGAAAGATTGTTGCACGTCTCACACATGTATTGTGTGCTTTCTTGCCCTCTAATTGAAGTGGCCTGGCTTCAATCTCTAACAAAGAGCAACAAGTAACTTTTGTAGTGCAGATAACTCTTTGGTCCTACTCCTCTCACAAGCACAATATTCATAAAAAATAATATAGGCCATGTAACTGTTTGTTAGGGGGAGAACAGGACCTACAGAAGATCATGTGGATGTGACAGCCTCCATCTTGGCTAACACCAGGGATTCAACTGAACCCCTCCAAAACTGAAAGCCATGCGGTTACACCTTGATCTAAGAAGCCACGCTGTCAAGCTGTGAACTTTGGCTTCTGTTCTTAATGGATTGGGCTTAATTGGGGCCATGTAACCTGCCTTGGCCCATGGGTTACACTGGTGTTATCACTGTCTTGTTTCTAAACATGTCATCAAGCTTCACAATGGAAATCTGTAGTAGTGCATCGAAAGGTGAGTTGAGAGATTTGAACACTAAAAACTTGCTAAAAATATCTTTCATTTTAAATGTACTGTGATTGCATGTCACACCCAGTTATTTTAACCTTATTGAAGCTGTGTGTCATACACTTGTATCATTGCTTATAATACTGTAAATCAGCTATTTACTTACGTATCTTGGGCTGGACTATGCCTAAGGGTATGTCTTTGCTGCAGAGTTAACCTGAGTGATTGGCATCCAGGAGTGAGCAGCCACCCTGCAAAGCCATGCCTGAGTTACTGGGTCCTTACTGGTGCCGCATACCCCTGTGTGTGTCACTAGGACTTCTTGGGGCACATCTCATGGTTCTTTGTGCTGCAGTACGCTGAGCTGCCCCTTGATGATTCATTCCCAGTGAATTGAGGGAGAATTTGTTTTTCCTGGGTGCACAGAGAGAAATATGAGAAGTCCTTGGAAGACTAACCACAGTTGAGTGGTTTAGCCTATATCCTCACTGCAAAGTAGGCAGGTTACCAGCCTGAGTGAAAGCTGAACCTGGGTTCTAACCCATACCCACCCAGCTGGGCCAGCTAGCCCAGGATGAAAGCACCACTTACCTCAGATGAGAAGTTTGTGTGTATGGATGGGAGCAAGGGTTAGGGTCCACACCTGAGTAAAAGCCTGGCCTAACAATGCAGGGAAGGCATACCTTAAGACAGAGGTTCTCAAACTTCATTGCACCGTGACACCTCCCCAGGAGAGGGGACCAGAGCCTGAGCCCTGCTGGCGGGGGAGGGGTGGACACAAAGCTGAAGCCTGATCCCCACCTCCCTGGGTATTGGGGCTTGGGCTTTGAGCCCCAGCAAATCTAACATCAACCCTGGCGACCATATTATAAGGGGTGAAGGTGGCACTAAGTCACCGTTGCGCCATCTTAGTTTTGGGCTCTTTTGGGGGCCGGATCAGCCCTGGGATAATTTAAGGAGGGTTGCCTTTGTTATTGCTGCCTGTCTCTGCCTACCAATGGATAGAAGCCCACCCAGAATTTTTGCAGTGCTGCATGCTGCAGCCCTGACCCTCCTTTCTTTTCCCACCTATGACCCTGTCTCTGCCATGCCCCATATGCTAGGGATGTGAGAGAGACTTCTAAAGACAGTTTGTGGCTTTTCCCCTCATTTCTTTTGCTGATGGGAATCTCCCTTGGCTGGGGCTTTATGCTTTTCACCTTTACTGTGTGCACAAGGCAGAAACGGGGTGGGGATGAGAATCTCAGCCCTTTATTATTCAAAATTCAACATCAGCCAAGAGTTTATCAATTAAAATGTGTGGTGTTGTATGTGCTAGCAGTACTAGTTCTGTTTATCGTTCAGCATAACTGGTGGTGAAACACAACTATCTAAACAAGTATGAAAGGCTCCAAATCTCGGGTTTGAAGATATTAAAAAAAAAAAAAAAAAGCACACCAATCACTTCAGAGTAAATAACTGTCAGTTAAAGGGACATCCTGGGAACAAGGTGTTTTGAAAGTTGGGTGATTGCTGAACCATTTGGACTACAATCTAGTTTACAACAGACTTTTAATTACATATTGTCTAAAGCAGTTTGTGAGCTCTCTAGGAAGGGGACTTGGGGGGAGGTGGGTCTACTGCGGTGTGGCCCTAATCTTTGTTTGGAGTCCCTAGGCACTACCGCAGTAGAAACAATGTATAATAAACATTTCTCCATTTTCACTGCACGCTGTGATCTAGGCAGTCTGAAATGCACATTGGCACCCGCAATACCTGTTTCTCTACCATCTCATAATTAATGATTAGAAATGAGGTTGCTGAACTCCCATTGTGAGACATCATTAGTGTTCTGTGGGATTCTGCATAATGGAACTGCAGTCACTGTAACCAAGTAGGGATTTCTTCCCTCTGTGATAGCAGAACATGTGAGCTCTTTCACAATAACTGGTTCTCATTAAGTCAATAAAACTGAAAAATGTGAGGTGGGGGAAGAGGGAACTGTGTCCTGTTTGAGTTTGGCAACAGAATGCTACAGCTGATGAGTTTCACAAGGATGAGCTGTGATATTACTCATTCAGATTACTTTGAACATGTAAAACCCCATAAACAACCATTTGGAGGTATTTAGAAAGAGATTTACAGTGTACAGCTCCAAAATCACATAAACATAAAATTGAATTTTCATTATGAGAGGAAACTAATGATCTTAATTTTTCACTTGATTGTCTACACCTGATTTAGTGCACTTGCAAGTAATGAGCCTGCACTTACTTGCCCATTATTGTGGCTTTCCATATTGACCAGTCCTCTTGCAATCAGTTTCTTCACATCTGATAGTACTGAGAGTGATATTTTTCACTTTACGGCATCTTAAGTATCTGAAAGCATTAAAAAATCCATCCTAACCTTTACTTCATAAAATCTTGTTAAACTCAATCATTGCAAATTTCTTGGTAGGTCCTCTGGTAAGTTGCAACATTACTTAGGGTACATCCAGACTACCCACCCATATTGGTGGGTAGTGATCGATTTATTGGGGATCGATATATTGCGTCTCATCTAGACACGTTATATCGATCCCCGAACGCGCTCCCCGTCGACTTCGGAACTCCACCGGAGCAAGCGGCGGTAGTGGAGTTAGCGGGGGAGCTGCGGATGTTGATCCCGTGCAGTGAGGACGGGAGGTAAGTTGGAATAAGATACTTTGACTTCAGCTATGGTATTCCCACAGCTGAAGTTGCGTATCTTACATCGACACCCCTGACCCCCCAGTGTAGACCAGGCCAAACATTCCTCCCAAGCCTTTCATTCACATTAGTGTAGGTGTGTTCCTTTCCACTGTAGTCAGAAGAGTGGGAGAACCACCAATTTAACAGGGTGGTGTGTAGCTAACCAGGGCCCTGGGGTTCCTGTCACTCCAGAAAAGAGATTTCTCTGATTTTTTTTTGTTTCCTGATTTAACTCATACAATAGTAACTTTCTTTACCCTATACTCCACTCTAAATAGGAAACCTTTGTGCAAACAGCTGTTTACTGTAGGAGCTGTATGTGCTGTCCTAGGAAAGCAAAAGTTCTAAGATATCTCATGTAAATTGTCCTGGGTTCCAAAGAAATCCACACTGTCCTTGGCTAATAATGGACTTGAAATGGATTAATGTGCTTGTCAAGTGCCAGTAATTCTGGGCGGGATCCCAGTACTTCATTCAAATCAATATTTATAAACTTAATGTCTACATCATCTGTCCCTCAGAGATTGTGCAATGTTACCTGGAATTGACAAGATTTCAGTATAGAATTACATTAGGGTTATACCTGGCCCATGTACCATTGCAGATTATTTGGGAGTAGGGACCGTTTGTTTTTGTTTTTTAAACACCTGTTTGTTTTTTAAACACCTGTGCATTGAGCCTAGCACAGTGGGGCCTCACTCGCTAATTTGGGTTTCTGGACCCATACCACAATATAAATAATAGTTGTGGCAGTCCCTTGTAAGCAAAAGGACATAGCTAGTGTGTATGGTTTGATCTGACTGATTGAACCAATCATTTAAAGAGAACAGACAGAGTTATGTGGAATACTTTTGGGGGCATCAGGAATGGTAGTGGAGGACAGAAACTCCTGGAACTGATTTATTTAAAGGCTATTGGAGTCACCCAGAAGAAGGGTGAGGTTTTCCTATTAGAGGCTGAGATTGTGAAATGGAAACAGTCTGAATTACGTCGTTACCTGACAGTTCCTTGTCCAGTTTACCTGAATTTATGATCTCATGACAACAGGACCCAACTCAGGGTAGAACTTTTGTCTGAAGACTTAACACTCCTATATCTCCAGCCTTCTGCCTCAAATAAATGTGATTTTTCTAGGGGGCAATGTGCAGAAATACTCTGAAAGGAAGTGCTGTCATGAAGCCATGAGAGGACTTCTGTAGGCGTCGTGTTGGTATGAGGAAGAGCATTGAGTAAGATCTGTTTTATCCCCAGAGACTGAAACTGTGTATGGCAATGTTGACTCTGTATGAGAAGGATTATCAAAACTACTACTTGCTGTTCAAAACAGTTTTCCTAGCTAGTGTCAAAGGGCAAGATAATACAGAAGTACAAACCTCTCTTTAGTTGGGATCAGCTGAAGCTCGTCTCCAGTACGGCATTTCTTGGCCTGGGGGAACATGACCCACTCTAAGCAGGTGCCAAGATCTTTCAAGAAACTGCTCTTACTTGGATCTCAACCAATTACTGTTATCTTTGCGAGGCCCGTGGGGAGCTACTAGGTGGTGTGCCACTTCTCTTATGCTCTTGGATGCACAATCTAGTTGCTCTTGTATCAGTTATGCGAGCAGTGGTGTTAATAGCTCTCTGAAGCTCAGGTAGAACTGTAAGGCCAGCAATGTCCTATTTTCTTTCTCAAGGTGGTGATGGCCATTTATACTGTTTACCCCCTTTGACCCAAGAGGTTAGCCAAATTTTGGGTGTTGCAGGTTGTTCCATTAAGAGGAGAAACTGATGGTAGTATTTTCTTTGATACAATCTTGTTTATTTACAAAGATTATACATGAAGTTCTGTTTCCCTGAACACAAGGAGCTGTGCAGGGAACTGTTTCTTTGCTTGCTGTTCTCAGCCTGCTTTTCCAGACAGCAGACAGACTGTACCTAAAAGCTTGCCTTAACTTTCTCTCAGGACCACATTACTGTTACTTCTGTTGTTCTCTACTCAGCTTCCTCCTTGCTTTTGTGTCTCTCTTCTGAATTACACACAGTCTCTCACTCAATAAATACCCACCAAAGACCCTGACCACATAGCTCAAGATTCCTGAGTGGGCTTGGTTGTGCCTTTGTTTTGGCTGGAGACATGGACCTGTGTTTGGAGTGGAGGTGCTTAACAGTTTCAGTCACCTGATTACAATGGCTTCTTTATATGTATCCTGAATATGAGGTGTGCATTACACTGGACTCATAACAAAAAAGTTTAACCCAGTTGATCACTGTACTAAACTCTGAATTCTTCCTAGTTTTTATCATGAATCTTAAGGCTGCCAAGGAGGGTGTAGCACTGTCTCATAATCATCATGGCGTTCAAAACATTCATCACGACACAGGCCGTGTCTTCCCTAGAAAAAAAGTTGTTTCCTTAATTCGAGTTAACTGAGGTGAAAAGCAAGTCAATTAGTAGCTTTCACATGAGCTAGCAGGTTGAGTTGAAGAGTTTGGGTGGAGACTAGTTTATGTGAAAACTACTGCTTTATCTCCACTAGGATTTTACTGAGATCATTGGTTATCTCACTGTAGAAAAACACCACCTTTTTTCAAGTGAAGATAAAGCCTTTCTGATTTTCTTCTGGGGTCCAAACAGAACAATGGCACATACAGATTAGCAATTGCTAATCTGTAACTCTGAGGTATTCTAAAAAAATACTATTGTCCTATTCTTAATTAAGATCTCTCTCTTTCTCTCTCTCTCCATGAACTGTAGCTGCTTTATGAGTCAAAAATAGGAAATCTTCTGTGGAGGAACTGTGTGAAGCAGCTATCAAAAAATACCACATGCTGGATACAGGTTTCAGATCCCAGAAAAGGCGTTCCATTTTTCTGATCAATCAAAGTGTGTGAATACCTTTCACTGACAAGTCAAAACCTGGAAGTGTTGTCATTACCATAGAAGCCTGCAGTTTAGCCCCTTTCTCGCATTGTGTCAAATGCTGTGCTGAGCATGTACAACTTTTATAGATGAATTCTGTTCAGTCAATTTTCAGTCTAAAACTTCTATGGTAGTAGTCCATGGACCACAGGGTGAATTTTGAAAGGAGTCCACACATTCATTCTAAATTTTTTAGGTGTCCGCAAATGAAAAAAGGTTGAAAACCACTGCTTTAAGATGTTCGTCAGGGTGGATGATTAGTACTTACTGTGTCCCTGATCAGTGGGTCTTGTATTCCTCCTGCTTTCCTTCCCTTTTGTAGTGCCTGTTGGAGATTGGTACTCACGTTTCATCGGTGTACATTGTGAGCAGCCAGGCTACAGAAAAGATACGCGTATGTTTTCTCCTGCTAAATTATTCCAGTCACGCTGCTCTTTAGTTTAATCTTGGTTAGGGGCTTTTCCCTAAATGTTGAGGTGGTTATGCTGTTCATAATTAAAGTACCAGTTCTGGAAATTCTTGCTTGACCTGGTGAAAAAGAGGGCGGCTTAAGCCAGTTGTTTGTTCCAAAACAAAAACAAACTCATAGGAGCTTCTGTTTATTGGTTCTGTTGTATGACTGTCATTTTGTCTCCATTGGAGTGACTGAGGTCACACACAAAATTAATAAGAAGTTATTTTCACAGTAGATTTTAAAACAATATGGATGAGAGCTGTTCCGCTCCAAGTCATGGGTTTAGATTTGATACAGAGACATTGAAATATGTAGCCATTTGATGACCAATATGAAATGAGTTGGTCTCAGTCCAATTTCTTAGGAACAGAAATAACATCACAGAATTAACCAACACAACTGGAACTGTTATTAGCAGACATATGAAGATGTAATGGATTTATAGACCAGTCCATTTTACAACAGGAAATATTATTTTAAAATAGAGTTGAAGCTTCCCCTGGGTTGAGGTAATTGTGCGGGAATTTTGTATTGCCACTGTCTCTGGGGACCTGTTGTCTAATTTTGGGATTTTCTAATGCTGATGATCTGGGGACTAAGTAATATTTTCTTTTTCCTTAAATATTTGCTGGAGTTCAGGATTTGTCAGAAGTGCTGTAGCATGCTATAATTGCAACTTGGAATACAGTATTTAGGGTCATGAGCAACTTAATTCTTACAAATTTAGAAGGAAAAACCTTTTAGCATGTAATTTTTATAAGAGCTCAGCTGAAGAATTTGAAATGTTTTTGTGTTTCTAATTCAGAAATAGCTTACTGAAACATAAGTACTTGTCAATTTGTGTCTGGGCATTTCATTTAGAAAATTACCCATTGCACAGAATCATTATTTAATAAAACGTATTAATGGATTTTTGTACATTTGCAGTAGCTCCATTGACAAGATGTTGTAATAGATTTATTGATAAGATATTGAAATATATATGTAGTAAAACAGGATAATATGTATTAGCATAGTATAGCAATACAATTTAATATGAAACAAAATGGAATGCTGTGAATGTATTTTAGGTGCAGAACAAATATGGTATAGTTTACAAAATTTAAACTTCCTATGTTTTTGTTTAAACATGACTTAATGTTTAAGACTTTTGGGGGCAAAGAAGTTTTACTTCGCATTAATGAGTGTTCTGTTTCATTCGTATATTTCATTACTTGAGAGAGCTTCCCATTATGGGATGCTTGTAGACGTGCAAATACTGCTTCTAGCTCGTGCATTATGGGATTTTATTTTGTCACCAGTCAGTCACATTCATTCTCTGCCTTTTTTTTCCTGTGGCTGTGATATACTGCAAGAATGAGTCAATTTTCTTGATGGAGAAATAGTGCCTGGAATCACACTGGTCAAAATTCGATGTGTAAAACAAATGTGATTTAAAAGAAAATCAAAAGCCTTGTTACTTATATGGAACTAAGATGCAAAAGGCTCTTGGGACATATGCTTTTAAGTGAAGATAAACATATATGAAACTTTGTTCTTGAGGTATGTTTTGGTGTTGATCTAATTGAATAGGCTGCCTTTAAATCTATCCTTTTTTGTTGTGTTTTTTTTTTTTTTACTATGAAATATTTATTGAACCTTTCTGTGAGCAAAGAAACATTTTCACATAAATAAGGACAAATTTAGTTCTTTGTGTTTATCTCATTTATTTTAGTAAAACCTAATAGTTTGCTGCTGTCACATTTTCACTAAGAAAATCCCACTGCAAGGTTAATGGAAGTAGATTTTATGGCCAGAAGGGACCATTATCATCATTTGGTCTGGTCTTCTGCATAACACAGGCGTTAGCATTGTTACCAATATTTCCTGCACTGGAGGGAATTCTTCCACACAAAATGTTACTTGAGATTACATACACCACCATTCTCTGTAGCACCTCACTAAACATCTTACTTTCTGCACCTGTTCTGATGCAAGTGTAACTTACTGAGATATCTTAAACTGTCCTTGATGAGGACAAATATCTTTTGAAAAAATAATGGTTTAAAAGAATAACAAGGATGTAGTTGTTTTAGAAGAGAAGAAAATTTTCTTCTCTTACTGAGGTGCCATGGATGTGTGTCTGGGTATCTTGAGCTCCATATATGGAAATAAACAAAACTGCATTTGAGTGGAACCATATCTTCCATAGTAAAGATGGAGAAGATGGTAAAGCTGATCCCATACAAAGTTATTCAAGTAAATACTTAGTGTATTTGTGAACATGCAGCTTGTTTACTTTTGTACACAAAGGAAGCTCATTACAGAATCCTAGATTAGTGGTTGAATGTGTAAATGCCTAAATAAGGAAATGTAGTGGCTTCCTGCATGGAATTTCCCATATCCTATGCACTTGAACCAAACTCTTCTTCATAACTTTTGATTGATTTTTTTTAAAAATTGGTTTACAAAATAGACTGTCAAGCACCTATCAGCCATAATATGTGTTGGTCTGTAACTGACGATGTGCTCTCCAACTGTCATGTTGCCAGAGGTTTAAATTTACTGCAGTACTGTGGGGAGCCTTTTCAGTTTTGTTTTGGATTTTTAGTTTGTCATCTGCTCAAGTGGAGAGACTTCCTCAGCATAACTGACTTGCATGGTAATGTCTTTATTATTGTCAACATCTTCTAGAATTAGACACACACTAAGGGTATGTCTTCACTTCCGGCCGTATTGGTGGGTAGCAATCGATTTCTCAGGGATCGATATATCGCGTCTCATCTAGATGCGATATATCAATCCCCGAACGAGCTCCTGTCGACTCCGGAACTCCACCAACGCGAACGGCGGTAGCGGAGACGACAGGGGGAGCCGCGGACGTCGATCCCGCGCCATGAGGATGGTAGGTAACTCGATCTAAGATACTTTGACTTCAGCTATGCTATTCACGTAGCTGAAGTTGCGTATCTTAGATCGATTTCCCCCCCTAGTGTAGACCAGTCAGTTGGTCACTTCTCTGGAGATGTACAGCCATAATCATGTTGAATGATAGGTCTCTGCTAGGTAGAATATGTTGGAAAGAGTGCAGAATGAAACCTATCATGCTGACCAATATTGTCTCATTGTTTTCTTGTGCTTCCTTGTCTGTCTATATGTCTGTAGCCACCTGTTGTCTCTTATATTATACTTAAATTGAAAACTCGTATGGCCACGGAGCTTTGTGTTTCCAGGGTGCCTAGCAAATGGGGTCCTGGTCTGTGGGTGAGGCTCAGGTGCTACTGCAAGACAAATAATAAATAACAAAAGCATGAAGGGGATGGAAGGAGTGGGAGAATAAATTGTGAACCAGCATGTTGTTGTTTGAGTAGCGTCCCTATGAGTGTTCCGCTGTAGGTGTGTCTGTGTCCCTTCGCTGCTGATAGAACTTTTTGGTAGCAGTGTCCTTTCAGCCCGTGCATGCGCTGCCCCATACTCTGCCATGAGGCTAACCAGTGTGCCTGGGCGAACTCTCCTCAGTTCCTTCTCTATCAAAGAGTCATTGACAGGAACTGTGAAGTAGAGGGGAGGAGGATGGGTTATGGAGCACCCATAGGGGGACACATCTCAAAGAACCACTGTTACTGATTCCACTTGTGCTCTTAGAACTCTGGAATAATCTCTCCTTAAACTTTGATTATTTCCTAATAGCATAGTGATCTCCTTACTTCTCTTTGATAACTGAGATCTGTTGCTGTTGTATACAGATCACATCATTTCTGAAATAGTGCAATGTTAATTGGTAAAATTTTTGCCTGAAAAGTAGGTTTCTCTAATCTGTTTTCACTAATCTGCATTTAATTAGCAAACATCTCCTATTTTACAGTTGTGAAGTAACAGTGGGTCTTCCATTGTGTCTAGGTTCTGTTAGTGATCTCCTTTGTAAAGTGCTTCAAGATCTACTGAAAAGCACTGTATAAGAGCTAGATTTTGATATTTATTTTATTATTTATTTATTAAAACATCTACTGAAGACTGTGGGAGTTTCAAAAAAAAGGCCACATGCCAACGTTGCATATTACTATAATAAAATAATATGTGTGTGACTCATTACTAGTGGAATAGTAGATTTTTCTAGTAACAGATTACTTTGAGGCTCATTAATATTGTGCAGAACCACATCTATTTCTGTATGTGTGTGTGTATATGTATATGTATATATATAATATTTATTTTTTCATGTAATGGATTCAAGGAATTTAGAATAGCTTGGAAAACTATTGCACATTTTACATTCCTTTTTCTCACAATATTGCTATGGAGGGGAAATATTTAAAAAGTCCAGACCTTTGTGGTAAAGAGTTTAACAATTAGCCTCTGTGTAATTCATTTTAATATTACAGTCAAAATCTGCTTTAACACAAATGAGTCTATCATGCTGCAACTTGTGTTGGACTTGCATGTGTGCTTTGAAATTAATCCAAATAACTCTGTGTGCCTCTTAATCCTAGCACTGACAGATAAGTTCCCTTTTGGCTCATTCATGTCTGGTATTTGTTGGCTAAAAGAAATTGAATCTCGTTTTAGACAGGATGACATTTGTGTAGCATAAATAATAACTCAAAAAGAATCTTACCGAATAACTTTTTCTTGGGGCAGGTAGTGAATCCTCACCCAGCGACATACCAAAGAATTTTAATGATTAAAGCAAGGGAAAGTCAGGAATTCTAATTTTCTGTGAAACATTAATATGCCATATGGCACTAGGGAAATGTCATGCCCCATGGGTCTTGAACCTGGGTCCATAGGGGTCTTGATAGTCATAACATTCTAATCATTCACCCTCCCAGTTCACAGACAGCTGGGCTCCATGAAGCCCAAGTGGGGCACAAGCTCTGCCCCTATGCTCTGATTGGGAGAGCTCCAAGGCTCTTGATGGGGCCACAGCCCCTATTTATGCCAGAGTAGGAAACCAGAAGTTGTCCATACAACTAGGCTTCACCCTGCCATGGACTACCAGTCTGGTATTTACCTGTCTCTGCCTTCTGATCCTGAACTTCTGATATCATGACTTGGTCTGACTCTTGGTAACAGATTTGTGATCCTGTCTCTCTGGTTTGTGTCTTGGTTTTGATCTCTTGGCTTTCCAACCCAGCCTGATTCCTGGTACTTTAAATTCATCCAGGCGCCATCTCCCAAGCTTGTCTTTTGAAGATGTTGTGCAGTTTTCCTTTGACAGTGAGGACTGAGAATTCAGATATGAAGTGATCATTTTGTGAAAAGTGTTTCCAATGGGTGCTATCATGGTTTTTTTTTTTAATTTTTTTTATTAATCTTCTATCTTTTTTCTGTGTGAGTTCATTTGAGAGTGTAGTGATTATCTAGTTTCACCCATTAAGTAGTTTTTGGGGTATTTGATGCACTGGATGAGATATGCCACATGTTGTGATAGGCACATGTGGCACCCATGGACCTTGGAAGGTTTGTTATGGGGGTGTTATTGATCACTGTAGCAGTGAAGATCTGTTTACAGGTTTTGCATGTGTTGTTCTGGAAGGGTCTGGTGCTGCTTTGAGTTGATGTGTCCTTGTTTGTGGGCAGCTTGCATCTGATGATAAACTTGGTGAGACTGCAGGGGTTGTTTTGAAGGCCAGAAGAAGGGGTTTGGGAAAGATTTCTTTCAGGATGTTGTCCCCATCAAGTATCGATTGTAATTGTTCAGTGATACCCTGTGTGGGTTCCAGGGTGGGGTGGTAGGTATGTGGTCAGTGTGCAATCAGTTCTGTTTTGGCTATGGGTTCTCCTCCCCCCCCCCCCGCGCTATTTGAAACAGATTCTCTGGGTGCCATGTTCCATGCTGTGATCTGTGTCTCCGGTGGAGTGTCTTCGTTTGATGAAGGCAGTTGGAAGTGTGTTAAGGAGTGTTTTCCAGACTTCCCCTCTGGGCAGTGTAGTCCCATGGAAAGGGAAACATAGGGGGAGCCCAAACATAAAATCTCGGAAATAGAAGTGAATTTTATAATTGAATTCTCTGCAGAATAACTGTAATGAGATGCAAACTACATTGTGAAACTACTAGGTTATATTAGTCTTCTCACGTGTGTTCCCTTTCAGATATATTATGTCTTAGTCTCAGTATCAGCTGAGGGTAGTACTGCTTATATATCTTGAGAATAAGGGAGCTGGTTCACTCTGTTTGGTGATCCCTTCAGCGATGATCCTGACTTTTTGATGATTAAGCCAACTATGATATGTTCCTTTCTTCTCTCTTCCTCAGTACAAGAGAAATCTTTTTGTGTTTAATGTCTAATTCAGTCAGCTCCTTGAAGTTTGTCTGTACCTCAGCGTTCAATGAGATTGTGGCTTTGTTGTTGAAAGTTTTGTACTTCGCTTTTTTCCCTCAAAACACAGGAATTATTCCAGTTCAAGTATCTTACTAAAAACCTGGTTAATGTTTTGGTGTGTATGCCTGTTAATCATTACTGTACAGATGCCATGTTATGAAGCTGGATAACTTCTACAAGGGCTGTCTGAGGAAACTGTTGAGTATAAGATAGCAAGACAAGGTTCCAGACACTGTGGTTCTTATACGGGCAGATATTCCGAGCAACCATACTTTGTTGATGAAATCACAGATGAGATGTTCAGGCCATGTCACCAGAATGTCAGATGAGCAACTGCCAAGATCTTTTATGGTGAGCTAAAGGAGGGAAAGCGCGCTCAGGGAGTCCAGAAGAAATGTTTCAAAGACTCCCTCAAGTTATCCTTGAGGCATTTCAACATTGGCGCAGAGTTTTGGGAAGATCTCACTGATGATTGTTTTACCTGGTGATGTCTCATTCTGAGAGCTACAGTCTATAAGCAGAAGAGAACTACTGAGGCAGAGCAGAAGTGCCATCAGTGTAAATCTCAGAACAGCAGCAAGTCTGCTGCTAATCAAGTAACCCATAGCTGCATCTCTTGTTCAGTGTGCCACAGACCGTTCAAAGCTCAAATTGGCCTGATCAGCCATTTACGTGTTCACAGAAACCAAACCAATCAGTGATGATATGGTCCTCTTCCAACTTGAAGACTGAACAACAAGTGTAGATCCAATCCTGATAAGGATATAGGTATGTGTTTTTGAGGTAATCTGGGTTCTGATAAAAAATTTTTTAAAGGCAGCACTGTGTTAACAGCTATTGACACATTTTAGTGTCCTGTGTTCTAGACTGTATCTTTTATTAGGTTCTCTGCTCTCCTTTTTGTTTTCCCTGGAAGCTGAGTGCCTGACTGTCTGAATATTTAGCCACTTTTGGGGCCTTGTTGGAAGCTGTGGTCTTCTGACAATGAGGTTCCAATTGCGGTTGCTGAGCATTTTGGAAAACGTGTCCCTAAATTTTTTTTCACTGAGACTTGATATAAACTGAATTCATATCAGAGGACTTCAATAGATACCAGGTGATATCTGTTAGACTATTTAGAGAATAGAGTGCTGGTCATGTTTTATGCTGTTTTGCTCATATCTTTTTATCAGGAACCATATTATCTAAAATCACACCCCTCTGTCTTTGCCTTGATTGGACCCAACATCTACAGTAATGATCTCAGTGAAAGCTGAGGGGCACTAAGCTCTTCTGAAAACCTGGCTTGAGTGTAAAAGAGACTATTGGGTAATCTTTACTTTTCATATATGGAATATAGCGTCTGATTCTCATTGTATTAGAATAGCGCTAGGTGACAGTGTTACTTTAGTGTGGCCAACTGATTTGATGGAAGTACTTTATACCAGCATATGTTGTATACTGCATTCTGGCATATTTAAATGTGTTGTGGTGTCAAACTAGATGACCCGCAGTTCGTTATCTGAGCTGTAGAAGGGGGGTATGTAGTGGGGTGTGTGTGCGTGTGTGTGTATATATGTATATAAAAGGGTAGCAAAGACATCATTTCAGTCATTTTTAGGGTTAAGTTGATAAATTACATTATATGACACACAACAAAGAAAATATGCTTTTACATGAACACCTGAGGTTAATAAAATTGATTATTTTATGTTGGCTGTTGCCACTGTTGTTCTGTAAACAACCTTATAATAGACAAAGTATCTCAAAGGAAAGTAGGAACTAAATTTAAAAGTAGGAGGATTCCTAGTGTTTCATTGGTTTAGGTAATGTACTGTAAGTAAAATTTCAACACTGAGTTCCTTAAGTATCCATGTATGAGTTTCCTCAGGCCCTGCTGACTTTAATACATCTGATTTCTCTAAATATTCTTGTGACATTCTATACCTTCGAGGAGTGTCTTGTAACCCCCATATTCCTCATCTGGATATATAATTGTGGTATTACCCTACAAGGCATGCTTTATATGTATCAGGGGAAGTTATGATTGGCTGAAAGTCATATATGTATATCATTAATGCTGTGACGTTATGAAAATTGTGTTGTACGTTTGTCACTAAAACATTCTGTGAGTTGTGGAGTCAGCCAGATATTAGCTCCCCAGAGGCAACAGCAAGGAAAGTAACCAGCACCTGGGCAGGGTGTCAGCCCATCAACAACCATTGTCCAGCAAGGGAGCTATAATTCAACGACTCACCTGCATGAGGCCACACCAAGGGAATTGCTCAACATTGCCTGGGGACTCAGCAATGCCCACCAGACATGCCTGGACTTGTGTTCCCCAAGCACCTGCGACTGAGGGTATAAAACAGAACACTGGGGCCACATGTTTGGCCTTTCTCCTGCCCCCACCTATGCTGCAAGCAACAAGGACATTGAGAAGACTTCAGACTCCAACAGAGAAGACTGGCCCAGGTTTCACGGGTGAAATCTGTATACTATGAACTGCAATATGTGAGAGAAACGGCTTAATCTAGATCAGGGGTCTCAAATTCAGTTTACCTTAGGGCCAGTGTCAGTCCTCAAATCCTCCCAGTTGGCCAGTAATGTCACCAAAGATGGTGTTCAGAAAAGAAAATGTTTATATTGTATTTATTTAGAATTTCTTAGAAATAATAAAACTCATACAACTTTATACAGTTCTTCACCTGCAAGAGAGTTTTTAGTGTTTGCCAGACAGTTGGCAACGCTTTATTTCTATCAGTTTGTTGATGTTTGGCCTTAGTGACTAAGCAGTTGAAACCTTCAGGCTTGCAGCAAGGTGTGCAAGGTGTCTGGTATTTTGACTTGTTTATATTTATTGTAGAAGAAAGTGATGCTGCCTCCATGGGTGACTCTGCCTGACAACTAGTGATGGTATCTCTGTCCTTCTTCCCCAGCCAATGGGAGCGGTGAGGAGGGCGGAGCCAGCTGCAGACATTGCTGGCAATGTGTCTGCTTGTGTTTCTCCTTTGTGGGCTGCAGGGGGAGGTTCTCGGGCCACAGATGGCCCTCGGGCCGGGATGTTGAGATCCCCTGATAAAGAGGTTGCCCAGCCTAATAGGGTGAAAGTTTAGACTGCGTGCTTATATTTTCTTTTCTTTTGGTAACTAACTCTGACTTTTTTGCCCATCACTTATAGTTACTTAAAATCTACCTTTTGTAGCCAATAAACTTCTTTTGCTGTTTATCTTCGGTGAATTTGTATGAAGTGTGTGGCAAAACTGCTCAGGTTTGCATAGGCTGGAGTATAGCCACTTTCCATTGATGAAGTGGTGAACTAATTAATAAATTTGCATTGCTCGTCTTGAGCAGTGCAAGATGATATATTCCTGACATGCGAGACTGGGAGCTGCGGGGATTTGGCTGGTGCCTTTCCCCGTGTGATTCATTGGTGACTCTGGGAGCATTCATGCAATATAGCTGGGTGTGGGGTTCCACATGCTGTTGTGCTGAGTGATCACAGTGCCTAGTGGGTGTTGCTACTTGTCACTAGCAAAGCATTGTGAGAGACAGCCCAAGCTGGAGATTTAAGGGGGTACAGTGGTCTGGCAGTCCCAGGCTGCACCCCGGGGAACCTGTCACAGTTCTTTAGCCTGTTCTTTCCCTGTTCTGGCTTATTCCTTCACCCATGTTAATATTAATTGTATTAAGCACTTGGTCACAATTAACTGTTTTAGTGAACACTGAAGCAAAATGAGCATTAAACTCCTCAGTTGTCTTGTTATCCTCTATTATTAGCTCTCCTTTCCCTCTCAGTAGTGAACCTACACTTTCTTCTGTCTTTCTCTTGCTCCTAATATATTTATAGAACCTATTCTTATTGCCTTTTATGTTCCTTGCCAGGTGTAACTCATTTTGTGCCTTTGCTTTTCTAATTTTATTTCTACATCCTTGCATCTTTTATACTCCGTCTTAGCAATTTGTCCATGTTTCCACTTTTTGTAGGATTCATTTTTCATTTTCAGGTCATGAAAGAGCTTCAGATGCTGCTATATTGGTCTTTTACTATTCTTCCCGCTTTTCCTTCATGTCAGGATAGTTGTGCTATTGTGCCTTTAGTATTGTCTCTTTGGGAAACTGCCAGCTCTCCTGAACTCCTTTTCCTCTTGGGTTTTCTTCTCATGGGACCCTACCTACTATTTTTTTGTTTGCTAAAGTCTGCTTTTTTGAAGTCCACTGTTCTTGTTATGTTCCGCTAACTCCTTCTTTTCTATAGAATCATGAAGTCATTTCACAATCACTTTCACCCAAATTGCCTTCCATCTTCAGATTTGCAATCATTTTGCCCCTGCTCGTCAAAATCGAGTGTAAAATGTTCGTCTCCCTGGTTATGTCCTTCATCTTCTGAAACAAGAAGTTGTTCCCAATACGTTCCAAGAACTTGACGTTTTGGAATAAGTCAGTCTGGAGGTGACCAGTGTATGGCTCACTGAGGCCAGAACTTCATCTGGGGAGAAGGGGCAAAGTTTCTTAACAGGTAGTGTGGTCTTGACTTTTGCTGTGTTCTTTATGAACATAGTGAGAGAGAGCTGTGTAGAATGTATTGCATGTGTGCATATTAAACAAATCATAACTAGATCAATTAGAAGTCTTTCTGTGGAATGCTTGTCAGTGAAGGCTGTTTCACTGCAAAATTTCAGCTTCCTCTTCAGTCAGTTCGGAGTGAGTTGTTCAAAGAAAAACTATGCTTTTTTTGTAGTGGGTTTCTCTCCCTCTCTTTTTATAGTTCAAAATGGCTGTTTTGCATACACTTGCCCAGAACTGTTTACTTTCAAACAGACTACATTTGTAAAATTTCAGCCCAAATGGTGATGAGTTTTATATATTGCTGATAACGATGCTTAATTGTAGCCATCATTGCTGCTCCTGCACTAACAATAACAAGAAGATATTGGAGTTTGATTCCAAATTATTCATGTTCAGTTTAACAAACTTTTACTCTTATACAACTTATTAAATCTCTCTTCTGTCCCTGGAAACAGTCTCCTGATTTTTGGCAGGCAGCCAGCCTTGTAATTTGTAAAAGAAGGCCTATAAAAACAGTAATTTGATACTCCCTATCTATTCCATTTTACTGCTGTAATTTACAAGACGACTCTTTTCTCCATTACTTGTCCGTATATTGAGGGGGAGAGGTGGGGAGTTTAAATTGCATCCCTTGATTTTTTTTTCCACAATCATTCCTTTATATGCTTTAAAACATTGTTTTGCATAACCAGAGTCAGCCAGATTTTTATAGTCAAAATTTGACTTGATTTAAAATAAAGTCTGGAAGGGAGCACCAATTTCTAAATTTATTTGCTCAATGTGTAGCTGGTGACCATAATGTATCTGATTTTGTATGTGGCCACTTATTAAAATGGCACTTGACTGGACTGAACCATGAACCCCCCCTCTATCTTAAAGATGGTCTTTGTTTATGTGCCAGAGATTATATATTTTGCAGACCATTGAGTGTTTAACACTGCTCATTTCAGAAAGAATATGACCGCTTGGCCTCTATTGATGGGCCAGGGTGGAAAATCTAAGTCTTAAATCTTTTAATGGTTACCATTTTTTTGGGTAATATTTATCTCCTTCAGTTTCTGAATCTAAATATTTAAAAAACAAAACAAAAATGTACCCTGAGCAATCACATCTGGGAAGATATGGTTTCCGTAGTTTTAAAATGAAGCAAGCTGCATCAAATCTGTAATTTGTTTTTGTCTGAGACCAATGCAGGTTCGAGTAAGGATTTCATTGAGAGAGGAAAATCAAAACGCAAAACAGATTGCAATTCAAAACCAAGTGATTGTTTATTAATGGGGAATGAGTTGCAGCTTGGGCTGGGGAGGAGCACTTTTACCAACTAACAATACTATCAGAACAAGAATATACACACAATTTGAAACAGTCTATTTATATCCAACAATTGGAAACGAAGCAGTCTATAATCAACTGCTCACTAAAAATCAGAGCAGATACACAAACTAAGTAAACTGTACACGCATTAAATGAATACTATAAAAATACACCAACTAGCCACAATAGCAATTAATACAACAATTTGACTCTCATATACTATACACACAACTTGGTACCAAGTAAAGGAAGGGAAAAAGGGGAGAAGTTAAACAAACAGAGTATCTACAGAAATTAAAATGCACATACCACACTCCAGGCGCAGTTGACACAGAAGACATAGCGAATTGGGGAGGGAAAGTAATCCAAAGAAAAATGACACGACACGAGCCAGCTGAATCTGGAGGAGACCCTGGCTGGAAGGGTGATCAGGCCTTCCAGCTAACGCGCGGATACTCCTGCAGATTTTGGCGCGAGATACAGTTTTATTTGGACACTCTTACTCGTGTCAGCGTCTAATTGGCCCCTAGCTCCTTCACCAACCAGGTTCCAAGCTGGTGCCCTCTATGTCAATAGGAGCTGCACCTGGCACGCTACTTTCGCACGTAGCCCTATGCTTTTGCACACAGCACCAACTTAACTTTTTGACCGACAGAAGGTTCAAGAACAGGCACGCTGGTATTTTTGCACACGGCACTGGCCTGACCCTTAGGTGACCAGGGAAAAGAGCAGGAATAGGCACACGGCACTACAGTGTTGCACATGGTACCAATGCGACCTTTTGACTGACAATTGGCCAAACAAATGCCATGTTTAAGCATAGGCTTTAGGGCTGCGACAGTTTTAATAGGCAGAAAACTCTCAAACTGAAGTCTGAAGACAGTCTGTGTGCATAACATTGGAAGGATGGCATAACACTGTAGGAATGGAAACTTATCCTCTGTAATATTAGTCCTCTCCAGACCTGAAATTTCAGGAAAGAGTTTAAGAACTTGCACTGAATACTGTTTAGCGGGTCAGAAGGGTAGAAAGCTGCAGTGGCACAGCTGAACCGGTGCTGCTATAGCACTTCAGTGAAGGCACTACTATGCCGACGGGAGTGCTTCTCCCACTGGCATAGTTAATCCACCTCTGTCGGAAGTGGTAGCTATGTTGATGGGAGAAGCGCTCTCATTGACATGGCTCTGTCAACAGCAGGGGTTAGGTTGGTATATCTGCATTGCTCAAGAGTGGATTTTTCCCGCCCCTGAGCAACGTAGATATAATGATGTAAGGCTGTAGTGTAGACCTGGTCTTAGCAATGAGAGAGGCTAAGAGAACTTTCATCAAGTATTGTTATTCACATCAAAATCAATACATTACTCTTGTATCAAATGTAAACATTGAGCTGAACGCTGAATGTACTCTCCTTGCAGATAACAGCGAATTAGAAACTGATACGAAAAGATCTAGTTTGCAGCTTATTGCAGTTTGAGAGTAGCTTTTGCACAATAGAGGCAACCCTGTGAAAGATGTAGTGTTTGTAGGAACTGTTTTTGGAGTGGCAACATTTGAGACAGCATTTGCAAAGTCTGCTAAAATTTACTTTCACCTGCTGTGGTAGCCCTTTGAAGTTATGTTGATAGTCACAGCTATCTGGTGTTAAATTATATAGCTTTGATATCTCAGTGAAAACTTCTTGAGATAGATACCTTCAATTACATAGGCTTTTTTGAATTCAGTTAAAGTAATGGCAAATTTGCTGGATTTAGGAATGGGGAATCAAACTCTTGTTATACTTACTGGTCATGCTAGAGCTGAGCAAGGTTTTTGTGTGTGTTTGTGTTTTTGTTTTTGGTGGCTGAACTGAAAAACCCGAAGAAAAATATTCAGCTTGTTTCGAATTGAAACTAATTTTTTGAAATAGTTTTTTGTTTGTGTTTCCTTTCAGTGAGAAACATGTTTTGGGTTGAACAAAATGTTTTGAATGTTGATTGAAATGACATTTGAAAACAAAGTGTGGATTGAAAATAGACACTTCTGAATTTTTTTTTCATTTTTTGCTAAGATTATTTGCCAAATTTGACCCAAATTTGTGAATGGGTTTTGGTGCCCTCCAAAATGCTTTTTGACTAATTTACTTTTTGCTGAAAATTTTTTTACCCAGCTCTAGCTCTCACAAGGTATCCTTAATCCACTTACTTAGTGTGTTCCTGATATAGCTATCCCTCTGACTAAAATATATGGCAGTAGTTGACCACCATGGCTGCAACAACAGGGCATAGGGCATCTACTATAAGGTGAAATAGTAATGAGAGCAAAGAGAATTCAAGCACTTCTGGCTGTGCTAAGGTAAAGTGGAGTTTCTTGGCTTTCGGGAGTAGTTAAACCAGTGGTTGTCAAACTTTTGTACTGGTGACTCCTTTCACACAGCAAGCCTCTGAGTGCGACCCTCCTCCCCCTTATAAATTAAAAACTTTTAAATATATTTAACACTATTATAAATGCTGGAGGAAAAGCAGAGTTTGTGGTGCAGCCTGACAGCTTGTGACCCCCCCCCCCCCCGTGTAATAACCTCACCGACCCCCCTGAGGGGTCCCAACCCCCAGTTTCAGAACCCCTGAGTTAAGCTTTTATCAACACTTTGCACTGATACAAATTATCAGTCCCACAAGTTATAGAAATGGTTTATATTTTGAATTGCAGAAACTGGCATTTCTTTGCATTCTGAAGAAAATTGTTTGCATCAATCCTTTCTATATTTCTTATATACCTTAGCTGGGGGAGGGGAAAAGCTATACTTCTGCTTTCACCTTCCCAAAAAAAACCCCTTGACCTTGGGGTCACGTGCCTTGTTAAATAGTTAAACAATAAAGCTCTGAGCACCAAAAAGCTCTATACAGATATTTCTTATAAAACCAAGCGTTCATTATTTTGGTATGACTTACATTTAGCGTAGTTTGCATTCTCAAATTTTAACTTTTGAATTTGTCATGGAGGAAAGTTAGAAGAGCTTACATTGATAAAAATGGTAATGGTCAAGATAATAAAATTAAAAGGGCAGGGAGTACACTAAAGCTAGGTTCCTAAGTACCTATTTTATTTTAGGCAACCATTTTTTTTTAAAATTGTGGTCTATATACTAGACAGCAATGATTAGTCACTAGTGGATTTTTATAGTAGTACAACGAAGACTAACATAGCTGCTAGTGTGAATCCCTCCACTCTAATTTGAGTAATTGTTGCATAATGGTAGGCCAGAAGTCGGGCAAATAAAGTACCTAACATCCCTTCTGGATTCTATTTAAAGTGAGTAGAATAATGTATGATTACTATTTAATTAATATGTTTGGCGGTATTAGTATTTCTATATAAGTAATAAACTAGATTGCTGCTGTTAAAATGGTAATTGGTATTGTATGAGTTCGACTTTGGGAAACTAATCTGTCTGAAAGCCTTTATGATCAGTAGAGGGGAGGTTGACACCACAGGCAAGTTTTTAGGAACCCACACTATAGCTTTATTTTAAGGTGCTCTACATTACCATTTAGAAATTGCATCTCTGTACTTTAGAGTTGATTGTGTAATTACATTTCAGTACACAAAAGGCTTCTTGGCAGGATAGAGGCTTCTCATTAATGTGAATGAAACCGATAAATCATTGGATATAATGATAATTAGCATACATAGAATTTTTCTTACAAATGTGCTTATTTTAACTTGACCTTTATTTCAAGGATCAATGCCTAATGGAATGCTTGAGGTAGATAATTATTATTGATTACTTGTTTGTATTAGAGTAGCACCTAGAGAGCCCAATCAGGATCAGGATGTGATTGTGCTAGATGCTATATAAACACATATATTTTATGACTTAAAATACCAGCACTCAGCTTCCTAGTTCTCTGCTGTAGTGCATGCAGTGTTTAGAAATGTATGGTAAGGAAGATGTCTTTAACTGTAAAAATAGGTTCTTGTGATTTTTTTTTAACTTTGCTAATAATGACAAAATGAATATGTGAACTTCCCATGCAGGTATTAACAAAACTTATTTGTAAGTTGTATTTGTTACCGTTTGAAAAGACCCATTTATGTTTGGTTAACCTCTTATCATCTCCATATATTTTTTTTAAATCCCCAAAATAGTAACCATACACTATAAAATCGACTTGATCCTGGTAGAAGACTGTTATTTTTTCAGTTGAAAGGATTTCCCATAGTTTATTTCTCCATGACACGGATGTTGGGGGATCTGTCCTTTTATTTACTGGAGTCACCATGGTATTATAGTGATAGTAATCTTAATAATAATATTTCAGTAAATTTGGTGCTGCCAATCCCACTTTCAGAGTGGGTCTTGTAGAGTTTTCTTATATAAGTTGTGGGACCTTTTTGCCCCATACAAATGTAATAAAAGTCTTGCCTGAATTTCTTCTAGAGTTCTTCTTAGCATCCATACTTTTACAGCCTGAAATAGAAAGTTAATTTTTGCCAGCCATAAGCTAATTGATTGTTATGACTGCAATTTGGCCTTGCCAAGGCGACTGTAGTTGTTTCCCATCCAACAAATCAATTTTTAATTTTGAAATATTGGAAGGAAACTTAATTTCATACAGCTATTTGAGGTTATAAGAAATATTACTCCTATGTGGGTTTTTTTTGTTTAGACTGCACAAACTCAAATGTAACTTGCAGCTGTTTAATCATAGATTCCTCCAGCCCTATATTTAAAATTTCAGATGTAGACTAACTTATAACCTGATATCACCAAATTCATTAATTTCATTCAGTATGTAAGTCATAGATTGTACTGGATTGGCAACCATTAGTATCGCAACATCAACGTACAGTACAGTTTTATGTTCCATTTTATTTATTTTAACCCATTATGCTATTATTCTAGTGTATTTTTGTGTGCCACAGGTTTAATAAAGAAGGCAAACATCTAGGGGGATAGAGGTCAACCATGTCTGTTTCCTCTTCATAGTTGAAGTTTTTTAGCATGTGGCCCCATTAACTTTTATCCTTTGTCTTATATTACCCAAGTCTTCATATTGCCTCCCAGCGCCATCTCCAATAGCAGTGTTTTTAGGAAAGGTCCTCTGCTTTTTCAAAGACCTTTTTGACATCTAAGATCTAACTATTAGGTCTTTTTTATTCTCTGGTTTATGAATTACTCCTGTGAGCCATCGAATGTGATCATTAAGTTATCTATCATGTTTGAAAACTGTTTGATCAGTGTGTATAAACCAAAGGTAGGCAATCTATGGCATGCATGCTAAAGACAGCATGCGAGCTGATTTTCACTGGCACTCACACTGCCTGGGTCCTGGCCACTGGTCCAGGGGCTTTGCATTTTAATTTTAATTTTAAATGAAGCTTCTTAAACATTTTAAAAACCTTATTTACTTTACATACAACAATAGTTTAGTTATATATTATAGACTTACAGAAAGAGACCACCTAAAAACATTAAAACGTATTACTGGCACGCAAAACCTTAAATTAGAGTGAATAAATGACGACTCAGCACACCACTTCTGAAAGGTTGCCGACCCATGATATAAATGGAGGAAGGACTGTTGCTATTTGTCTGGCAAGTGTCTTTGAAAATATGTTTGTCTACTTTTAAGAAGCAAGATTGACTTGTATGAGGCCAGTTTTTAATTTTTTTATTTCTTTTTAAATATGAGAAGTAGAGGAATAGTAATATATAAATTTTCATTACAAAACTCACTAAATGTGACTAGGGCAATCAGTATTTTGAGAAGGACAGTGTACTTAGCCAGCCTAACTGGAATTGAAGTTCTTAACCACTGGGATTCCTAACAGAGACACAATAGAAGGATGCACAAGTAAATTTTTAGCAGAATAAAATGAACTTACTAATTAATTCCATTGAATAGTTGACTTATACAAGTGCTGTGCACTTAGGAAAACTTGTTGATAATGGCGGATTCAATTTTACTGAGAAAACCTCAATTAAATAAATAACTCTGTTTACTACCAGTAGATAAATCAACACAATACACAAAGGGCTAAAACTTCATCTGATCTGGAGAACAGGCTTGCAGCTTACATTTGTACACCGTTCCAAAATCATGAGCTAAATTTTGCCCATATTTATATTTCACTTGGTTTAGAACTGGTAGAATAGTTCACAGATTTCATTGTATTACTACAAACCTTTTGTCCCTTTTTCTTATATAGTTTTCTACATATTTTAAAGAGCACACAGACATCTGTACACTTCCTTGAACTGATCAATGCTCCTCAACCTTATTCAGGAGCTACCACCAATAGGGCTGGGAGAGGAAATGCGGTCGCATTTAATCTTTCCACATGATAGAGATTGTGAGAGCCAAATGGAGGCTTTCATGAGGTAGCCTTTCTGACTCCATAGATTTTTCTGACCATTTCTCAGATGCTAACTATATTTGGTCACTATCAGCATGGGTACAGGTTAAGTAAAGACCTAGATCACAGAAAACTCACTTGCTAGCCACCAAGTCACCAATATTTGTATTGCTTTGTAAGTTTAATGGGATTTTTTTTTTTACTTTTCCAAAATAGAAATGAAATGCAATCTTTAAAAAAAAAACCCACCTGTCCAATAAACATTAATGCTCTGTAGAAGATTTGCCTATAGTATACTCCCTTCGCTGTAGATTTTTGTGAGCTATTTTAACCCACAGAAAGTTTGTAGAGTAAAAATACAGCCACAATTCAGATCTTTTAGAGCTGTGGTTTTGGGCAGAACTCACATTGTAAATCTGCTAAAATAAATTTGCCAGAAGGAGGAAAACTATGAATTATCTCCCAGACCACATGTCATTTAGATGATTTTATGTATCGATGTACTTTTGTTTAGACTAACAAATTAAATAGCCTGCCTGTTTGTGGTCTTCAGGACACATTACTAAAGTTAATGGAATTTAGTACATTGCTTTTTGCAGGTAACTGCTTTAATTCTAAATGTTTTTCAGTGGGGATTTATACAGGCCAGAAAAAAAAATCAAATAAAATAGCAAAAGTGTAATTCTTTGTTACTTAATCTTTTATTCCTTTTTATTATGTTCCCTCTAAATTCTGATGGTGGAAGAAGGATGCATATGAATTTGAAAGAGCACAGTATGGTGCCACAGAAAATCCTTTTATTTACTTGACAGAAAAGAGAGAGTGAAATCCTTTCTGCTTTTATAAAAGGTTAAAGAAAATGACAGTTGGAAAGAATTGTGTTGGTTTGTAAAATAGGGAAATGAACAGAGTCCTATTTGAATGCTTTTGGAGATCATGATCTCAGTAAGAGTTCAGACACTAGTGTGGACCAATTTTATTTACAAATCCAAATTTTTGTTTAACCTTCAGCTAATTATTTGACACTTCATCTACATTTTGAAACTATAGGAGAGGCCTCGTATTTAATACTGTAACGGGTTCCTGTAGGAGCCCAATCTTAATCCTGCCTCTAAACATCATGATGTTTCATGATAGGTAAGCTCTAGATCCAAGGTAGAAATTCTCTATCAATTTTGAAATGAATTGAACAAGAGGTTCGTGAATTATGACACCCTAAAAAAGTGTGTTTTCATCAGCATTCAGAAAAATCTAACTTGTAGCAGAAATCGGGGAAGAAGAAGAGGAAAGAGGTGATGGTGGGAAGGTGAGAGAGAATCTAATTTACTGGATTCCCTAGCTATGATCTATTCAACGGGACCAAAGCTGAGTTGAGTTAGTCAAATTTCAAAAATGCATACAAATTGAATTAGTAATGTTACAATGGCATGCTGACTGGTAGCTGTGTGTAGCTTGCCTAGAACTCACCAGTGCAAGTCAGGGAGCAGCAGGAGTTAGCTGAGGAAGTTCTTCGCTCCCCAGAAAAGCAGAATGGGGGGAAATGCCCCTTGAGTATCCTACCTGTATGTCTCCTGCTCTCATTCTGTCAGTCCTCTCCCTCAGTGGACCTGCTGAGGTTTGTAGCTAGAAAGCCTTATCCTGCAGGCTTTTAGGAGATCTGTGAGGCATCTGAAGAGAGCCTGGGGATGGTGGGAGGAGATGGAGGGAATTCCTCCTGTGAAATTTCTGAAGCCCATGGAAAGCGAGAACCCTGAGTGAGCCTCCCACATTGGCAGTGGCGGCTCCAGCCACCAGCACAGCAAGCGCGTGCCAGGGGTGGCAAGGCTGGGGGAGGGTGAAGCATGCCGGTTTTCGTGCGGGCGGCGTTTCTGCAGCAATTTGGCGGCGGGCACACCAAAGGCGCGGAACCAGCAGATCACTCACAGAACTGCCGCCAAATCCACGTGACCGGTGGACCTCCTGCAGAAACATCGCCAAAGGCTCCCTGACTGCTGTGCTTGGGGAGGCCAAAATCATAGAGCCGCCCCTGCACATTGGACCCTCCCCCTCACAAGCCTAAGGCTTATTTGTTTTCCCTGCCCCACCCATATGTCATCACTGGCCTCTCCTGACAAGACTTGTTAGAATCTGAAGACCCTAATTTGTGTTGTATTTTGACTCAGCAGGGTAGGGGCTAGGAGGACTGAGTCTTGCTGGTAGGTGAGTGGCCATGTCAGGACTGTTGCAAAGGTCCCTCAGCTTCCTCTGCATTGTAGACAAGGCTATTGCTGCCAGCAGTTCTGTTGTGGATCTGAGTTATCTTGTGGTAAAAATGCTGGCAGCTTCTGACACTATCTGCGCTAGTACTCTGACTACTGCTACGACTGCTGGAGCTGAACTGGTGATAGAAGAACAAGCCTTTTCTTTTTTCCAAAATAGCCTAGTGTAAAATACATGTGGCTTTTTTGTGGCAAAGACAGCCTTCATTCAGAATTTCTGATGCTTCTGTCTCTCCTGGAGAGGCGATGTTCACTTCAGTCAATGGATTTCCCACGCGTTGAGAAACATTGGGAAATTTTCATATATGGCACTCAGTGCTCTTTTCTTAACTGCTTTGGACAGTGAAATAGCTGACAGTGTTGCCATTTAAAATAACATTGTCATCTGAGTTAGCATCCATTGAAATCAGTGGAGCAGCTGATACCTCATAGCCATTGGTTCAGGCTTTTTGCTATTTCAGGCAGACATTGCTTACAGTTGCTTCATGTTTTGAAGACTAATTTTTTTACAAGTTTATATCATTGAAATTTTATGTCAGAACGTGGAAGCTAAAAGATATTCCATGTCTTATATCTATTATAAAATAATAAACTGTAATGCCATAGACTGGATATGCATACATGCCAAACAAATAGAAAGCTTTCTCTCTGTGTGTGTAATATATGGAGATATACCTGTCTTCTAGAACTAGAAGGGACCTTGAAAGGTCATCAAGTCCAACCCCCTGCCTTCACTAGCAGGACCAAGTCCTGATTTTTGCCACAGATCCCTAAGTGGCCCCCTCAAGGATTGAACTTACAACTCTGGGTTTAGCAGGCTGATGCTCAAACCACTGAGCTATCACTCCCCCCACTCCTCAGTTGTGCTATGGAAGTAGTCAGATTTATGGAATCCAGCAGTAAGTCCATTTCTCTTTTTAAAGATGAATATGCAGTGAGTAATTAGAGGATTTTGTAATAATGTGGGTTACATGTTACCCGGTCGGATTGATTAGTAAAACTGTACCCTGTTCATGAATTCTGATGTTTCAAGGATCACAAATGAGTAGGACCCTACCAAATTCATGGTCCATTTTGGTCAGTTTCACGGCCGTAGGCTTTTAAAAATCTTAAATTTCATGATTTCTGTTATTTAAATCTGAAATTTCAGAGTGTTGTAGTTGTAGAGATCCTGACACAAAGAGGAGTTGCAGAGGGTCACAAGGTTAGTGTGTGTGTGGTGGGGTGTCTTTGCGGTACTGTTACCCTTACTTCTGTGCTGTTGCTGCTGGTGGTGGCACTGCTTTTAGAGCTGGGCAGCTGGAAAGTGCTGGCTGCTGGCCAGGAGCCCAGCTTTGAAAGCAGAGCTGCTGCCAGCAGCAGCGCAGAAGTAAGGTTGGTATGGCATTGTATGATATTGCCACCCTTACTTCTGCACTGCTGCCTGCAGAGCTGGGCCATCAGTCAGCTGCCCAGCTCTGAAGGCAGCAGCACAGAAGTAAGGGTTGTATGATATGGTATTGCCACCCTTACCTCTGTGCTGCTGGCGGGGCGCTGCCTTCAGAGCTGGGCACTTGGCTAACAGCTGCCGCTCTCTGGCTGACCAGCTCTGAAGGCAACACAGAAGTAAGGATGGCAATATTACAACCCCGCTGTAACTTCCTTTTGGGTCATGACCTCCAATTTGAGAAACACTGCTCTCTCCTATGAAATCTGTATAGTATAAGGTAAAAGCACACAAAAGACCCGATTTTCATGGGAGAAGACCAGATTTCATAGTCTGTGACACTTTTTCATGGCCGTGAATTTGATAGGGTCCTACAGATGAGTATATTAAATGTGGCATATTTCTAATCTAAATACTGAGGCAACTATTTGTAGTTCTTCTGTGAAGAAGCCTGTGTAAAATAATCCTCCAGGTTATCAAAGAAAAATACGTTTTAGTATTTTCTTCCTAGTGATTTGATACCATTTCCTTTGATCTCTGATTTTTAGTAGAGAGAAATGGAAATCATTCCATGGTTGGCGTGATATATGAACTTTAATAATTTACAGAGTATCCTAGTCTTCCCAATCAGCTCTTCTCGACAGGTTTCTTTTTTGTTGAAATTACTCAATCTCTTAAATATGCATTAAGGAAGTTCATGTTTGTTTTAGTGCCCTTATGAAGCATCATGCTTTTTTCATTTTTCTGACAAAACTAGAAATTTAATACGCAGGCACATCTTTCACCTTGTCTTTGGCTTGTGGTGAATACGATTATTTTTACAGTAGTTCACTATTTTTTCGACTTAACCAGTGTAAAAATTGAAGTTGGTGCCCAAGTATACAATTAACAATTCTCTTTGAAACAGAAGTGTGGGTTCTCCCTGGCTAATCAAATTACTAAAATAAGTCATGAACACATTTTGTTTTCCATATTTTGAAATGGCATGGCTATACTAATTAACTCTTGACTACGATACGTATGCAATTAACACAGACATTATCAGTGTTGCTGAACTGTCTAGATCATAATCATGAATATTTTAGATGTATAATTTTCAAAGTTAAACTGTGCTTTAACCTTAAGAAAGGGATGGATTTGTTTGTTGCCATGGTTTCTGGCTGACTAAGGGCTTGTCTAGAAGGAGCTGGCAGAGTGCACTAAAGGGTTATGATATGTAAAGCACTCTAATGTGTAGTGCTCTTAACTGCCCTGTGGAAAACCTGCAGGTGCTCTCTAAACAGTATTTAGCTTACGTTAAGGACATACACAAACTGGGTATCTTTTAGAGTGCAGCAACAGGGTCATATCTGCGCTGGTAGAGTGCATCTTATTTAGAGTGCTTTACAAATCACAACCCCTGGTGCGCTTTGCAGTGCAGTGTAGACAAGACTTAAAAGATGCTACCGAGCCTTTAAATTAACTTTTGTGTTCTAAATACTTGGATGTGAAATAACACACTTGACTATTTCAGATCTTTAACAAACTACATTAAACTGAGTGGTTACCATCCATTTGACTCCTGGTACCTTATAAACTACAAGCCTCTCTTCATCACTAGTAATTAGCAAGTAGGTTTATCATTTTGATAAATTTTCAATTTGATATCAGTGAAATTTGCAGTTACGCCATGAAAGCCTTTACAGGTAGCTGTTTTTCAATCAGACCGAGATTTCCTGTAGAACACGAATGGAGAACCCTTCCATGTAAAATAGCATCCTCTAATCTCTTAATCCAAGACTTAGTCATCTGATTTCTCATCTTCATCTTTTTTTATATGCTATGATACTCTTTTTTTTGTTTGTTTGTTTAGAGCTATCTGTGCTGATAATACAATGGTGGTAACTTCTTGAAATGCAAGAAGCCGCTGGCTTTTACAGCATTTTATACTGAAGGCTGGTCTTCACTACAGGGAGATTGACACTGCTGGAATCGATGCAGCAGGGATCAATTTAGGGGGTCTAATGAAGACACACTAACTTGAAGTTAACCGGAGAGTGCCTCCTGTCTATGTAGCACAGTGAAGACATCAGGGTAAATTGACCTAGGTTTTGTCAATTCCAGCTACATTATTCACATAGCTGGAATAGCATAACTTAGGTCAGCTTACCCATGTAGTGAAGACAAGTCCTGAGATGATAATCAAGAAGACTTTGTAATAATATCCAAAGAGTGTGAGTGTGTTGGGGTGGAAGGAGGAAGTGTGTGATGTCTGTGGTTGGCTTTACTAGTGTTAAGGAGATGTCTGCTGACTCTTGTTGACTTTTGAACAGAGTCAATGATTGATGAAATGGTCAAATTCTGTTTTTCTTAAAAGTTAAATTCTAGGATTGTACCCTTCTGAAGTATTCTCCTTTATCCCAGCGCCAAACTGAGCATGTCATCTTTTAGGTTTTACAGCTGCACCCGCCCTCCCCCTTCTCTGAGAACTTTGGAATGAAAATACATGTTAGTATGTAGTCATGATTCATATTTTGTTAGATTCCAAAGCCAGAGGAACTATTGTGATCATCTAGTGCAGTGGTTCTCATTTTTTTTTTTTTTTTTGTGGAGCACTTGAAAATTGTGAGGCTCTCAGTGCACTACTTAGTGATCTTTCCAAATGTTGTGTGTACCGTTAGCTAACTATTGTAACGTGCTTTGGATAAAAGCCCTATATAAAAAAACCCTTAATAATAAAACTTTTTGTTTTATAAATAAAAGCACACAACTCACATTTTAATATCAATAGCCTTATCTTCTTCTTCGAGTGATTGCTCATATCCATTCCAGGTAGGTGTACGCGCCGCGCGTGCACGTCTGCCGGAAATTTTTTACCCTAGCAACTCCAGTGGGCTGGCAGGTCGCCCCCTAGAGTGGCGCCACTATGGCACTAGATATATACCCCTGCCGGCCTGCCCGCTCCTCAGTTCCTTCTTACCGCCGTGTCGGTTGCTGGAACTATGGAGTGCGGCTTGCTGACCTCCATGTCCCTAGCTCTCCTGTTCGTCTTCGTCGTTTGATTGTAGATAGTTCTTAGTTAAGTAGTAGATAGCCTTTTAGTATAATAGTTAGTTAGAATCCTGTAAATAGTTATCGAACGTTGCCTGCGGGTGGGCCGTTGCCCTCCCCGGCACCCGGCCCATGCCTGGCTCGCCGGGCTTCAAGCAGTGCTCGGCGTGCAAGAAGCCGATGCCTACGAGCGATCCCCACGACGCGTGCCTTAAGTGCCTTGGGGAATCGCACATTAACGACAAGTGCCGCATTTGCAAGGCTTTTAAGCCTCGCACTAAAAAGGAGAGAAACCAAAGACTTTGCGCTCTCCTCATGGAAGCGGCCCTGTCTCCGGCACCGGCGGCGCAGTCAGCCAGTTCTACTCCGGCACCGGACTGCGCCGGCACCAGCAAGATTCCCCGGCACCGACCATTTCCAGCACCGGGAGCAGATCTACATCCCACGGCGTCTGCGACACCATCAAGGCAGGCCCGAGCGGACCGCCCGGCACCTACCTTTGCCGCGGCACCGCCTGCAGGACTGCTGTCGACTCCGGGCCCAGAAGGTCCGTCGAGTCCAGCTCCACCTAGCTCCCCCGTAAGATCAGGGGTCGAGCTAAGGGTCCCATCGACGCCGGAGACCTTCGCCTCGGCTCAGGACTTAATTGCACTAACGGAGCCATCTCAGCCTCAGCCGGCACCCCCGGGACGCATAACTTCCAGGGGTAAGCCGATGCTTCGAGCGCTGTCTCCCGAGTCCCGGCACTGATCACCCCGGAGGTGCGACTTAATTGCACTAACGGAGCCATCTCAGCCTCAGCCGGCACCCCCGGGACGCATAACTTCCAGGGGTAAGCCGATGCTTCGAGCGCTGTCTCCCAAGTCCTGGCACCGATCACCCCGGAGCTGCGAACGCTCACGCTCGGGGCGCCGCTTGGAGTCCTGGCACCGGTCGCCCAGACTGTACCGGTCGTACTCGCGGCACCGATCACCATCCGCGCGGTCCCGGTCGGGCTCATCTCACCACCGGCACCGAGACTCCAGGAGCCGTTCGCCTCGGCGGTCGACCTCCCGGCACCGAACCGGTGGCAGGTCCCGAACCCGGTCGACCTCCCGGCACCGTGCTGGTGGTAGGTCCCGGTCTCCGCTGCCGGCCCGGCACCGCGTTCACAGAAGGTTGCGGTCCCGCTCCCGGCACCGACATCGTTCCCACTCCCAGTCGGGATCTCGGCACAGATCATTACGCCGTTCCCGGTCCCGATCCCGGTACCGATGTGGGTCGTGGCACCGAGCCTCGGCACCGAGGGGAGCGTCAGTCACGGCGCATAGAGCTGCATATCAACCAAGCTCAGCGCCCCCCTGGCCTTCTAGGGAGCTGTCGGTTTCCTCCCACACTGACAGTGTCTATGCCATGGCACAGGACAGGCACGCGGCCCTGTTCCAAGACCCTCCGCCACAAGAACGAGGGCCTCCACAGTGGGGGTTTTGGACCTCATGGACATACTCTCAGGCCCAGGGTCCGCAACACATTACCCCCCACCCTGTGGCGGAGCTGTCATAACTTTAGTCCCAGATTTGGACATTAGCGTCCAAAATATGGGGGTTAGCATGAAAACCTCCAAGCTTAGTTACCAGCTTGGACCTGGTACTTGCTGCCACCACCCAAAAAATTAGAGTGTTTTGGGGCACTCTGGTCCCCCTGAAAAACCTTCCCTGGGGACCCCAAGACCCAAATCTCTTGAGTCTCACAACAAAGGGAAATAATCCTTTTTCCCTTCCCCCCTCCAGGTGCTCCTGGAGAGATAGACAGACACAAGCTCTGTGAATCCAAACAGAGTGACTCCCCCTCTCCGTTTCCAGTCCTGGAAACAAAAGCACTTTCCTCTTCACCCAGAGGGAATGCAAAATCAGGCTAGCAAATCCAACACACACAGATCTCCCCCTGATTTCTTTCTCCCACCAATTCCCTGGTGAGTACAGACTCAATTTCCCTGAAGTAAAGAAAAACTTCAACAGGTCTTAAAAGAAAGCTTTATATAAAAAAGAAAGAAAAATACATACAAATGGTCTCTCTGTATTAAGGTGACAAAATACCGGGTCGATTGCTTAAAAGAATATTGAATAAACAGCCTTATTCAAAAAGAATACAAATCAAAGCACTCCAGCACTTATATTCATGCAAATACCAAAGAAAAGAAACCATATAACTTACTATCTGATCTCTTTGTCCTTACCCTTAGAAACAGAAGATTAGAAAACAGAAACTACTTCTCCAAAGCTCAGAGAAAGCAGGCAGACAGAAAACAAAGACCTCAGACACAAAATTCCCTCCACCCAAAGTTGAAAAAATCCGGTTTCCTGATTGGTCCTCTGGTCAGGTGCTTCAGGTGAAAGAGACATTAACCCTTAGCTATCTGTTTATGACAGGAGCGCAGACCACCAGAGGCGATGGCGTCTAGACCCCCTCACTCCCCGGAAACGGACAGTACTCACCGGGACCCAGAGCTCCCTCCGGAAACGGAGGTGCAGCCCCTCACGGAACCCCCCATGGACACCTTGTTGCTGGGGGTCTCCTCGTCCTCGTCTCCGGATGAGGCAGTGGCGGGCACCTCGTCCTCCAGCCCCCCCCCCCCCCCACTGGATTTGAGGGCACACCAGGACCTCCTCCGCCGAGTGGCACAGAACCTGAACTTGCAGGCGGAGGAGGTGTCGGAAATTGAGGACCCGGTGGTGAGCATCCTTTCATCCGATGCGCCCACCAGAGTGGCCCTGCCCTTCATAAAGACGATCCAGACTAATGCCACTAACATCTGGCAGTCACCGGCCTCCATCCCTCCGACGGCTCGAGGGGTGGAGCGAAAGTACATGGCCCCCTCAAAGGGCTATGAATACTTATATGTTCACCCGACCCCCTGCTCGTTGGTGGTCCAGTCAGTGAACGATAGGGAGCGCCACGGGCAAGAGGCCCCAGCGCCCAAGTCGAAGGAGGCGAGGCGGATGGACATCCTGGGCCGCAAGGTCTGTTCGGTGGGGGTGCTGCAGTTCCGGGTCTCAAACTAACAGGCCCTCCTCAGCCGCTACTCCTTCAATTTCTGGGTAGCGGCGGGGAAGTTTGTAGAGCTCTTGCCCCAGGATGCACGCCAGGAATTTTCCACCATCCTGGACGAGGGCAAGAAAGTAGCAAGAACATCGCTACAGGCCTCCCTTGATGCTGCCGACTCGGCCGCTCAGACCCTACCTTCGTGGCTCACGATGCGCCGAATTTCTTGGCTGCAGGTCTCTGGCCTTCCGCCGGAGCTCCAGCACACAATCCAGGACCTCCCCTTCGAAGGCCAGGGCCTGTTTTCGGATAAAACAGACCCTAGACTGAAGGATCTTAAAGATCACAGGGTCATAATAAGGTCACTGGGCATGCATACGCCGGCGACACAACGTAGGCTGTTCAGGCAGCAAAACCAGCAGCAGCAGCGGCGGCCATACTCTCAGTTCCGCCCACGGCAGGACCTTTCGAGGCGCTGAGGCAGGAACAACCGCCGCAGGCAGTCTGGTGGGCAAACGGGGCAGAACCAAGGCTCCACCAAGGCCCCTCCAGGACCTAAGCCTTCATTTTGAAGGTGCGCCCTGGGGGCGCAGTACCAGTTTCCCCTCCGGATCCTTCCCTGCAGTTTTCCAACCGCCTTTCCTTTTTCCTCCCGGCGTGGACCCAAATAACATCGGACCGTTGGGTCTTGCATACGGTGCAGGCCGGTTATCGCCTGCAGTTTTCTTCGCCCCCACCCTCCCACCCACCTTCCCCGTCCCTCTTCAGGGACCCCTCTCACGAGCAATTCCTCCGTCATGTGGTGCACGCGCTCCTTGTCAAGGGAGCCATAGAGGCGGTTCCGGAAAACGAGAAGGGCAAGGGGTTTTATTCCCGTTACTTTCTAATCCCCAAATCCAAGGGCGGCCTCAGGCCCATTCTCGACCTGCGGGAACTCAACAAGTATATCGTGAAGTTGAAGTTCCGCATGGTATCCCTTGGAACCATCATCCCTTCCTTGGATCCCGGAGACTGGTAAGCCGCCCTCGATATGCAGGACGCCTACTTTCACATCTCGATTGCCCCCCAACACAGGCGTTTCCTCCGCTTCGTGGCCAACCGCCAACATTACCAATTTGCGGGCCTTCTGTTTGGCCTTTCTACGGCCCCGAGAGTGTTTACAAAATGCATGGCAGTCGTCGTCGCACACCTTCGACGTTGCCGCATCCACGTCTTCCCCTACTTGGACGACTGGCTGATCCGAGGCACGTCGGAGCTGCAGGTCTGCGACCATGTCGACAGGATCAGCACCCTCTTTGCGCCTCCTTGGGCCTCGTAATCAATGTGGACAAGTCTACTCTACTCCCCACGCAGCGGATAGAGTTTATCGGGGCCGTTCTAGATTCTACCCTGGCCAGGGCCTTGTTACCCTTGCCCAGGTTCCAGTCGTTGTCGGACATCATTCTACATTTGCGAGTGGCCCCGCTGACCTCTCTACGAACGTGCCTGGTCCTCCTAGGCCACATGGCAGCCTGCACGTTTGTAACAGCATATGCCTGACTCCGCATGAGACCTCTTCAATCATGGCTCATTGCGCAGTATCGGCCGGCCAGACAGTCATTGGACACGGTCGTCACCATCCCTCAGAGGGTGCTGGACTCTCTTCGCTGGTGGCTGGACCAATCGGTAGTCTGTGCTTCCATCCGCCCCAACCTTCGGCATCCCTGACCACGGACGCCTCCGATCTGGGATGGGGGGCTCACTGCGGCACCCAGAGAACTCAGGGCTTGTGGACACCACAAGAGATCAACCTCCATATCAACGTACGAGAGTTGAGGGCGGTCCGCCTTGCTTGTCAAGCGTTTGTCCATCTCCTTCAAGGTCGTTGTGTCGCGGTCTTCACCGACAACACAACGACCATGTTTTACATCAACAAGCAGGGCGGCACCAGGTCCTCTCCACTCTGTCTCAAGGCAATACGTCTCTGGGAGTTTTGCATAGCCCATTCGATTCACCTGTCCGCCTCCTATCTCCTGGGAGTGCGGAACACCCTAGCGGATCGGCTGAGCAGATCCTTCCGTTCGCACGAGTGGTCCCTCCGACCGGACGTCGCCCGCTCACTCTTCCAGAGGTGGGGTCGTCCCCGGATGGACCTCTTCGCGTCCAGGGTGAACAGGAAGTGTCAAACATTGTGCTCCTTCCAGGGTCGGGAGCCAGGGTCTCTAGCGGATGCATTCCTGATCCTGTGGACAGCCCACCTGTGTTATGCTTTCCCGCCCATCCCGCTGATTCACAGAGTTCTCATCAAGGCGCGCAGAGACAGAACCCGGGTGATTCTCATAGCTCCAGCATGGGCCAGACAGCACTGGTACCCCATGTTGCTGGACCTCTCAGTAGCCAACCCAGTTGCCCTGCCCCTTCATCGAGACCTGATCACTCAGGACCACAGCAGGCTCTGTCACCCGGACCTTCCGTCTCTTCACCTGACGGCATGGCTCCTGCGTGGTTGACAGACTCTGAGTTGCGATGTTCCACCCCGGTTCGCGAGGTTCTCATGGACAGCAGGAAGCCTTCCACCAGAGCGACTTACACTGCTAAGTGGAAGCGTTTCTCCTGCTGGTGTTCAGAGAAAGCTCTTCGTCCTACGGAGACTCCCGTCACCACTCTTTTAGACTATATCTGGTCCCTTAAGACCCAGGGTCTGGCACTGTCGTCCCTCCGAGTCCACCTAGCCGCCATCTCTGCGTTTCATCCTGGAGTGGACGGCTGTTCGGTCTTCTCTCACCCTATGGTGGCGAGATTCCTGAAGGGGCTGGAGCGGCTCTATCCACAAATTCGCCCTCCGGCCCCTTCATGGGACCTCAACCTGGTCCTGTCTTGGCTCATGGCCCCTCCATTCGAGCCATTAGCTACTTGCTCCCTGCTCTACCTCACGTGGAAGACCGCCTTCCTTGTGGCCATTACCTCAGCTAGACGAGTGTCAGAGCTGAGGGCCCTCACGGTGGACCCACCGTATACCGTCTTCCATAAAGACAAGGTACAGCTGAGACCTCACCCTGCCTTTCTTCCCAAGGTGGTCTCAGCTTTCCATGTGAACCAAGAGATTTTCCTCCCAGTCTTCTTTCCCAAGCCCCATTCGTCCCGCAGGGAGCAGCAGCTCCACTCGCTAGATGTCCGATGAGCACTAGCATTTTATGTGGACAGGACAAAACCCTTCCGCAAGTCCCCCCAGTTATTTGTGGCAGTAGTGGACTGGGTCAAGGGGCTGCCGATTTCCTCCCAAAGATTAGCTTCATGGGTTACCTCCTGCATCAGGACCTGCTACGACCTGGCCCAAGTTCCGACGGGCTGTGTGACTGCTCACTCCACCAGAGCACAGGCATCATCGCTGGCTTTCCTCGCCCGCGTCCCAATCCAAGAGATCTGTAGGGCGACGACCTGGTCATCGGTCCATACATTCGCTTCCCATTACGCCCTGGTCCAGCTGTCCAGGGATGATGTGGCCTTTGGTTCTGCAGTGCTCTAGGCCGCGACTTTTCACTCCGACCCCACCGCCTAGGTAAGGCTTGGGAATCACCTACCTGGAATGGATATGAGCAATCACTCGAAGAAGAAAAGACGGTTACTCACCTTTGTAACTGTTGTTCTTCGAGATGTGTTGCTCATATCCATTCCACACCCGCCCTCCTTCCCCACTGTCGGAGTAGCCGGCAAGAAAGAACTGAGGAGCGGGCGAGCCGGCAGGGGTATATATCTAGTACCATAGTGGCGCCACTCTAGGGGGCGACCTGCCGGCCCACTGGAGTTGCTAGGGTAAAAAGTTTCCGGCAGACGTGCACGCGCGGCGTGTACACCTACCTGGAATGGATATGAGCAACACATCTCGAAGAACAACAGTTACAAAGGTGAGTAACCGTCTTTTTCTAATGTGATGGATGTGCCCTCTCTCCCCCACCATGGGAGCCCCTGAGGGTCTCTTCACTACCAAAGCAGCCACAGAGCTGAGGCTGGGAAGGACGGCCGTCTCTCCTCAGCAGCCACAGCTCTGGAGCTGGGGAAAATTGTCTTTTTATCTGCATGTCCCAAATTCCCCCTGCTTCTTACCCCACTGTCTTCCCCCTACAACCCCTTATTCTCTGCAAGGCAATTACCTCATCTTACATGTGCGTCTTCTCCAGGGTCCAGGCACCTAATTAGTGGAGCCACGCCTGCATAGTCCACTAATTTGGTGGGTGGCCCTTCATTCTCTTGTGGGCGGCTGCCCAGGTGCACACCTTAGAGGAACTGTCCGTGGCCCACCTGAATAGAGCTTGCGGACCACTGGTCGTCCATGGACCACATTTTGAGAATCTCTGATCTCCAGTGTAACACAGGCCACAGAACTTCCCCACAATAATTCCTAGAGCAGATCTTTTAGAAAAACATCTAAACTTGATTTAAAAATGATCAATGATGGAGACTCCACTGTGACTCCTGGTAAATTGTTCCAATGGTTATTTACCCCTACCATTAAAAATGTGTTCCTTATTTCCATTTTGTTTGTCTAGCTTTGACTTCTAGCCATTGGATCATATTATACCTTTCTTTGCTAGATTGAAGAGCCCATTATTAAATATTTGTTCCCCACGGAGACAGTACTCATGTCACCCTTTAACCTTCTCTTTGTTAAGATAACTAGAGTGAGCAACTTGAGCCTGAACATAAGGCATATGTTCTAATCCCTTCACCATTCTCATCGCTCTTTGAACCCTCTCCAGTGTATCACCATCTCTCTTGTTTTGTGGGCATCTGAACTGGACATAGTGTTTCAGCTGTGGTCTCACCAGTGCCAAATACAGAGGTAAAATGACCTTATTCTTCCTACTTGCGATTCCCCTGTTTATACATCCCGGGGTTGCATTAGCTCTTTTGGCCACAGCATCACTTTGGGAGCTCATATTCAGCTGATTATTCACCACAGACCCCAAATCTTTTTCTGAGTCACTCCGTCCCAGAATTGAGTCCCTTATTCTGTAGATATGGCCTACATTCTTTGTTCCAAGATATATACATTTCCATTTAGTTGTATTAAAAATGCATATTGTTTGCTTATGCTCAGTTTACCAAATGATGTAGATGGCTCCGAATCTGTGACCTGTCCTTTTCATACACGTCTAGAACATTATATTATTACCTTTATTAACCAAACTTCTTGTCTAACTAGAAGATATCAAGTTAGTTTGACAAGATCTATTTTTCATAAACCCATATTTGCATTAATTACATTACTCTCCTTTAATAATCAAGGCCCATATTAGTGATCCCTGGCAACATATGGAGGAGCTGTCAGGCTAACAGACCTACAATTACTCTGTCATCCCATTTTCCTTTTTTTAAAATTGGGACGTTAGCTTTTTTCCAATCTCCTGGATCTTACCAAGTGCCTCATGACTTATTGAAAACCAGAATTAATGCTCCAATGAGCTACTCAGCCAGCTCTTTAAAAAAAAAACTCTTGGATGCAAGTTATCAGTGTGTCACATCACTTTCATTTTGCTGCTGCTTAAAAAGTTTGTGCTGCACCATGGCACTTTGCTGGCAAGGAAAGGTAATCTGTTATTAGGGATCTAAATAACCGGAAAATGAAATACCCAAGATACTGATCATTTTCAGTGTTGTTCAGAAATTGTTGTACACACTGAAGGCAGCATGGTCTAGCGAATAGCACACTAATCTGGGACTTGGAAACCCCTAGGTTCTGTTCTTTTCTCTGCCACTCGCCTACTGGGTGATCTCTCTGTGACTCAGTTCCCCATCTGTAAAATGGGATTAAAGATATTGAATTCCGTTGTAAAACACTTGAAGATCTAGTAATGAAAAGAGCTAGGTATTGTTATTTGTTAAATTTTTGGGCCTCAGTTATAAGAACCTTGTCAATTCACCCTGCTGTGTGAAACAACAAACACCAATGTGATCTGGAGGCAGACTCAAAAATGGTAAGGGGATGTGTGCTGGGGAGATTATTTGGAAATCTCTTCCTTCATCCTAAAGCAAAAATTGGATTGGAATAGGTACGCACTGTAGCAGCTTAGAGGCAGGGAGGAAGGGATTGTTTTCATAACAGGCAGGTTTTTTTTCTTTCCTGTACTGCTTCACAGAATAGAAATGAGCATGTGATGCAAGGCATGCCTTTGTGTGTGAATGCAAGTGAGCTTGAGGGCAAATGAAAACCTCCATTTGTATTTGTATATGAAAAACTTGTTTGACTGAATCATAGCAACTGCAGTATCATGAGTACTTGAGTCAACCTCTAAATGTGGGGGCCAGTTTTGAGGTGAGGAATCATACATGCTTGATAGTGCAAATATCTGATGTGATGGAAAGACAGTTGTGAGGGGCAGAAGGAAGGCTGTTAAGGCTTTTTGCTACAGTCCTGGCCCAGAACTTTCATGGGAGATCTGTCTTCCATTTTGGGCTCACCACTTGGTGTCTGGTTAATTTTTCAACCTCCTAATATTTAGAGTGCTGCTCAACACAGATTCTTAGATCTATCCATACTCCCTGCTGGCAGGTGATCTATCCGTACTCCCTGCTGGCAGGTGATACCCTCTGATGCTGATGTTCAACATCTGTTTCCATTGTATTCTTGCCAGAGCTTGCTTTCAGTTAGTAACATTGTGGTTAATGTATCTGCTGATTCTTTCATTTCAAACAACTGATTCATCTCCTATCACGTGGTTTCATTGCACAGTCAGCATCTTGAGGATGATTTCAGCTGTGAAGAGTTTCAGTATGGAGTTATTTAAAGAGAAGTTCTAGACAGAAGGATGTTTATAGAACATATGGCAATCTCTGAAAGCACTGGTTTATAAGGTGTTTAGAATGTCTTGGAGATTCATATGATATCTGAATGTAAGATGCATATATATAAATGGCCAAACAGAAACTTTCAGATATTTAGTTTTATGTAAATGTCCTATTAATATAAAATGACATAATTACAGGAAAAATAATTTAAAAATGGGGGAATTTCTAAATAAAGCTCCACCATTTTTAACTGTGCCCCACTGAATAGTTATGATATAACAACCGTAAGGTTTTTTGTTGTGGTTGTTGACTATATGTATCAAATAGAGTCTACACAATTACACATGCGACTCCTTTCAGCAATTACACAGGCATTGTGTGGTGGTGGTATTAATTGTTGTTCATTGTTTGTATTCTAGTAACACCTAGATGGTTCAAGTAGACAGGGGGGCCATGGCACCAGGCACTGTAAAGACATATTGGGCTTGCCCACAGTAGGTTAACAAATGTATTTTTAAAATGTGTTAGCTAACATATTTTAGCTAGCACATTTTAAGTGTCTTGTGTAGTCCGTGTAAACTGTATTTTAAAAACGTCGGTGGAAGCTGGGGTTCATCTCTATCATATCAGCTAACACATATTAAAATATACCTTCTCCTGTCTACAGAAGTGTTAACATGTGTTAATTTAAATAGAGCTGGTTGAAAATTTTTCATTTTTTTAAATGAAAAAGGGGCCAAAGTTTTATGAAAACTTTTCCCATTTTTGACCAGCTGAAGTTAACATGGGGCCCCCGTGTTACCCAAAGTGTTATAAAACTACATATATCTTTTATCTTAGTCTGGACAAGCTTCTAGTGAATGTCAGTCACTGCCTCAAAGAGTTTTCAATTTAAAACCTCTCACGTCTTGAGTTTGTTGTGTGTTGAATTACTCAAGAGATTTTTGTTTTAATCTCGCAAATCTCTGTACATATAACCATTCACATAATTGCTGACTTGCATGGATAAGCAGAAGTTATTGATTCCAGTTCATTTGAACAGTTACCACCTTGGACTGAAGTTTCAATAATTAATAACAGTGTTCTCCTATTTCCAGGTGCCTACTGATGGAAATGCTGGCTTGTTGGCAGAGCCCCAAATTGCCATGTTTTGTGGCAAACTCAATATGCATATGAATGTTCAAAATGGAAAATGGGAATCTGACCCCTCAGGGACCAAGACCTGCATTGGAACAAAAGAAGGGATTCTGCAATATTGCCAGGAAGTAAGTTCCTAGTTTAACAGATAACTTAACTTTTTTTCAGACATGTAAATAGAACTTTTGCTTAAGGGTTGAATCCACTAGCCTCTTGCTCTTCTCCCTTCTTGCCTTGCCCTTTCATCCAGTTTGAGAAGGGTCTCTCCAAAGCCTGTCAACCCTGCTCCAAGCAGTGGCTGAAGAGTCTGTTTGAGAGTAGTGTAAGTCAATCCTCCTGCTGGTGCTAATTGCATTCTCTGTACAATGAACTAATTGTTTGCAAAGCTCTTTGAAGAAGTGCTGTTTATTAATATTAATATCCAAGTTCCTGCTAGGCACATTTTGAAGAGTTGAGTTGTGATAACCTTAATGTCATTGGAGCATTCCACAAATATACATCAGATCAACCCACAGCTATTGGTTTCTGTGGCACAATGAATCGTTTGAGGATTTTTTAGTAGAAAGCTTGCACTGCAAATGAGGTCACAACAAATGATTGGGTGTTGGAGAGCAGAAACTTATTGTCCACTCGCTCAAGTCCTGTGAACAGATTGTGTATCTAATTTTGTTTATCCCGATGCTGCGATAATATGATAACCTTGCACCTGTGTGTGACAAGTGGAAGAGAAAATGTGCTTTTCATGCCATGACAGAAAAGAGCACAGATTGAGCTGCTGTTTTAATCCTTCTGCCTTCTCATCCAGACTTCTTTTTTTTTAAACACAGGCCACTGCCTTTCCCAAAAAATATATATATATTTCAGAGCTGCTATTGTACCCCCTAAATGTCACTCTGATTCTTTCCAAAAATCCCTCTCTAAAAAGCAAAATATTTCAGTATTTGAATTTTCTTCAGTACCCTGATCCATATCTACCTACCTGTCAGGTGTCCTTTCTACTCCTTGCAGTGTTTTTTTTGTTCTTGTGGCTTTTGGATCACATATGTAATTCTGCAAGGTGTTTGGGTTTTGGATTTTTTTTCCTTGCAAATGTAATGCCATGACAACAATACTGATTTTTCACTCCTAGCGCTCTCCTCTGTACCAAAATCAGTATTAAAATGATTCATGAAATTTGTTTAGACAATGTAACTATTTATCCTCTGTCAAGGTCTCGCAAATGATTTGGCTTTGAAAAGCATGGGCTTCGTACCTGTGTTTTCAAAAGGCATCTTTGTCGTTTGTTCGCTTCCTTGGGACTTGTGTATAACCAGTTTTTATGTATAATGAAACTATGAAAAGAAATTAAAAAAAAAAATAAGGAAACAAACGTCAGAAAATGGAACTACATCAGATATTGTCCATTGGGATAAAAGTCCGCGGAAGTATTAAGACTTAAAAAATAAACCAAACAAAAAACATTACTTTTTAAAATCAGATAACAGAAGTAATACAATTAGAAAATTTCAGGGCATAAACCTGTAGTGGCCTGATGTTCTAATTACGTATGCTAAAAGAGCTAATGAAAGGATAAAAATAAAAAAAAAATGGAAAGTATAAGATAATAAGAATGAAAACAAACTGCATTTTGGTGTCCAGTGTGGTAGAATATATCAAAGGGAATTTTTAATTAAAAACAACTAAAAGACAAAAGTAAAGGGGGGGGGGGAATTCTCCAGAAATGCTATTTCTCATGGAGAATAGAATTGTACCAGACAGTGATGGATAACAAAATGTAGCCTTTGTGCTTAGTGTCTGGAGAAACGGGGCCAAGACAGTGGGAAAGCTATGCTGTATGTTTTAGAATCCTGTGCAAAGTCGCTGTGTGTATTTCTTGCTATACCTATCCCATGCCCCATAAGAGGTAAATTTAAATCCAGAGTGCTCTCATCGATAGCATTCTGGTCCCAGGGACTAGGTAATTGGACTGTAAGAACTCAGCTCTCAGGAGTAGTGGGGGTGCTAGCTAGAAAATTTGCATCCTGAATGTGTGCGTGTAGAGACCCCATGCCAGAGCAATGCCTGGACCCTGTTCAGACTCTGGAGGCTTAATTAAGCATTTGGATCCTCTCACAGCAGTCTGCTGAGTGTCTAAAAGTGAGGGTTCAAGTAGATCTAAGACAAGGCCATAAACTAAACCCCAGGCTTCTGCTGCTGCTGGATACTAAGTAACACTTCAGCACTTTAATTTCTAGATCGTATTTCATGTCTATGACACAGTCCAAACTTGCCTGTGAATGTTTTGGGAGGGTACTCTGAATTAGAAGCTGCTGCTCTGCTGGAAAGCTAGAGAGCGAGATAGAGAGAGAGAGAGTGAGTGAGTGAGTTTTTTACAGTGGCCCTGGCCATGATCACAGCATTATTGTGCTGGGTGAGGTACAAATACATAGTGCGAGGTAGTCTCTGTCCCAGGGAGCTTGCAGTCTAAATGACAGACAAAAGGCAGATTGGGGAAGAGAAAGGTGAAGTGACTTGCCCGGGTCGTTGCAGCAGATCAGTGTTTTAGCTAAGAATAGAATCCTGGTCTCCTTCGCTCCAGACTGATGTCTTATAGAATCATAGAATGTCAGGGTTAGAAGGGACCTCAGGAGGTCATCTAGTCCAACCCCCTGCTCAAAGCAGGACCAATCCCCAGACAGATTTTTGCCCCAAATCGCCCCCTCAAGAATTGAACTCACGATCCTGGGTTTAGCAGGCCAATGCTCAAACCACACTGGACTATGTTACCTCATTATCCTCCTATCCTAATTCCAAGCCCCTCTGGCTCCAGCAGTGGTAGACTGGTAGTGGGAGGCAGTTGGTGGTTTCCTTGCCTCATATGAGCATGGTGATGGTAGGGATAATAAATGCATGCCGCTTAAAGGGTAAGCAAGGCCTCTGCTGGCACTTTAGAAAATAGTGGAGAGGAATGTAAACCCTGCCTTCTGCTAAAGTGGGGCAAGTTAGGCTTTCAACCTGCCTCTGAGAAGTCATCTGCTGGCTGTTCCACTCCATTCCCCTTCTTTCCTTATAAAGTGGTGGGCTTAACCTGCTAGTGGAGGAAGGATGAGCAGTGGGGAAGGAAAAGCCCCAGGCCAACCCACTGAGACACTGTCCATGACCTGGACCTGCAACAGAGATGAAGGTTTCATATCGCTCTGCTACCTCTGGTGTCGTATACTACCCTGGGAGCTGACAGGTGCATGGGTGCAAATAGCTAACCTGGAGTGGGAGGCCAATGTATACTTTACAATTTTTAGAGCTGGTCCAAATATTTGGAAAATATTTTTTATCGAAGTGTAGCTACTTTTTCTTGAAAAACTTTAAAAATGTAATGAAAAAATTTAAAAAATCATGAAATTTATCAACTGTTCTCAACATTTTTATTAAAAACATTGAGCAAATGATTATAATTGATAAAATGGAAACTAATGGTTTACTAGAAAACCAACTCAGGGCTTGTCTACATCAGAAAGTTGCAGCGCTGGTGAGGGAGTTACAGCGCTGCAACTTTGAAGGTGTACACATCTGCAGGGCACCACCAGCGCTGCAACTCCCTGTTTGCAGCGCTGGCCGTACTCCCGTTTTGTCTCGGGTGTAGAGGATCCAGCGCTGGTGATCCAGCGCTGGTAATCCAATGTAGACAGTTACCAGCGCTTTTCTTGACCTCCGTGGAAGGAGGAAGCCTCTGGTAATCAAGCTGGTTTCCTTTCCCGGTTTGCTCTCTCGGTCCCGGAGCCACCCAGCAAACCGCAGGGAAGGAGACCTGCTTGCTCGGGGTTCCGGGACCGAGAGAGCAAACCGGGAAAGGAGACCAGCTTCGCCGCGGTTTGCTCTCGCGTTCCCGGAGCCACCCAGCAAACCGCAGGGAAGGAGACCTGCTTGCTCGGGGTTCCGGGACCGAGAGAGCAAACCGGGAACGCCGCGGTTTGCTCTCTCGGTCCCGGAGCCACCCAGCAAACCGCAGGGAAGGAGACCTGCTTGCTCGGGGTTCCGGGACCGAGAGAGCAAACCGGGAAAGGAAACCAGCTTCGCCGCGGTTTGCTCTCTCGGTCCCGGAACCCGAGCAAGCAGGTCTCCTTCCCTGCGGTTTGCTGGCTGGCTCCGGGACCGAGAGAGCAAACCGCGGCGTTCCCGGTTTGCTCTCTCGGTCCCGGAACCCCGAGCAAGCAGGTCTCCTTCCCTGCGGTTTGCTGGCTGGCTCCGGGACCGAGAGAGCAAACCGCGGCATTCCCGGTTTGCTCTCTCGGTCCCGGAACCCCGAGCAAGCAGGTCTCCTTCCCTGCGGTTTGCTGGGTGGCTCCGGGACCGAGAGAGCAAACCGCGGCGAAGCTGGTTTCCTTTCCTGGTTTGCTCTCTCGTCCCGGAACCCCCCTTGAAGCCGCCCAACAGCGCTGCAGTGTGGCCACATCTAACACCACTTGCAGCGCTGGTTGCTGTAAGTGTGGCCACTCTGCAGCGCTGGCCCTATACAGCTGTACTAATACAGCTGTAACAACCAGCGCTGCAAAATTTTAGATGTAGACATGGCCTCAGTCTAGTGAAAAGAGAAATGAGAAGCTCAGATAAACGAAATGGTATAATAGAGAAGATCTGAAGAGAAGTGATAGTAAATATAGAAATGTAAGCTAGACTCACTGTTCAGCTCCTGACTGGACGCCCTTATTTCCTGACACTCCAATGTTCTTTGTTTCCCTGAGGAGGTGACTTATAGGTGAGATTCTCTTTTCTTTTGTCCTTTTTCCTTCTGCTGATTAAATAGCAAGGCACTACTGCAAATCAGACACGGGAACTGGGCACGCTTTCCGTTTTTCTGTTAGCAGGGAAGCAATAAAGCATCAAGGCCGAAGTGTGCTACATTTTACACATGAACGGTGTACCCACAAATAATATAATCTCCGTTCAGAGTCCTTTTGCCAGACGAAACCTGCTTTCTTCTGTCTGTTGCCCATGCTGCTCTCCTACCTAATGAACTGATGCTTCTTTTGGGGTGCATCTTCCAATAATGTAGATGGAGACCATTTCTTCTTTGTCAGTCAGACTAGTGGTAACCAGTCTTGGATTTAGCTGTTTGTGGTCAGTTCTGTCTTCTCTTGGCATACAGGCAGCTTCCATAGATGTTCTTGTGCCTCACTATGAGCAGCTGATCCTGGTACTTCTCTGATGAAGCACCATCTTTCTTTCAGGTCTCAGCAGAGATTTGGAGTGACACAGTGAAAATGAGGGCAAAGGCAATTTGCTCATGGAAAAAGCTGTCCCTCGGGTGCTGCTCCCCTGAAATCTTCAACAGCATGTCTGTTCTGCCCATTCTCTCTCTTCCTTTCTGCTCATGCTGTGATCTTGCTGTGGTGGCTCTATGCCAGGCATGAATACGAGTGGCTAAAATCTAAATGAACACGCTCTACTAAAGCAGATCACCAAAGGTTCAGTGTAACAGCTTACAAATCCTTCTAGATACCCAACAAGATAACTTATAAAAAGAATCCAGGCGTCAGGCAGGGGTTCGCAAGATTATATATTGGAAGTAGTCCTCTCACCTCTCCTTGTCTCCTCATCTTGGAGTGGCAACCTGGATCAAGGGGGCCTGTGTTGCCTTCCTGTTTTCCTCCATAAAGGAATCTTTGATTTGTCCTCCAAAAGAACTTCTCAAAAACTCTCCCCCTCCTCAGCAGGTGGGCTCCCTGGCTCCATCTTTTGTTGCTCTTCTCTGACAGAGGAGCAGGAAAAATCTCACTTTAATTTTCCTCCTCTTAGATTCAGAGTGCTCTGGAGAGGGCGAGCTAGTGGGTTGGTTCAGATAAGAGTCTGTCTTGGGGTCCCCTCTGCTACCTATTTTCTATTCTTTACAAAACTCGGGGAGGATCAACCCAGAACAATGTTACTTGTTCTCCCATATAACAACATCTCTTTTCTGTCAGGTAGAACAGGAGTCTTCAGAGGATGAAATGGAGAGATCACAAGGTTCCTCATAGGCAAAATCAATTATCTGTTTATTGGGCAGGTGGTGGAAATGGGCTGTGCCTATCCTTTTTATAAACCCACCTTGCCCAAAATATCTTCAGACTCTGAAGCTTGACACCAATAACCATAGTTTGTGGCTGTCAAATCCGTAAATGGGCTGGGGGCTTCTCATTTTAAGTTCTCAGATCTCCCTCTGAAAACTGATATGTTCCTTCACGACCACCTGGATGGGAAGGTGGAAGGGGCTATTAATTGTCTCTTTGAACTGTGGGACACTCAGCTTGCTGCTTGAAGCCTTGCCTCCTACACCTCTTAAGCAACCATCTAGCAGTTCACAGGATCTAAGAGGACAAAGCTGACTGTATCTTTGTACGAAGGAACCACTTGGAATGCCTCATGGCTGTCAGTGCAAAAAGGTGTGGGAACAGGAAGCACCTTGAAAAAACCCCCAGAGACTCAAGACTAAAGAGTACACTGGGGAAGGGAATTCATTCAGGTGTTGTTTGTTTTCTCCATAGATTTGTGATTCTAGTGTGCTTTTTATGAGTAAAGTAAGGTATGGTTGCACATGTGTTTGAGAAATTTCTTTGTGAGCCTTGTGTTCTTTCCTTAAACAGAATCTCGAATGCCCATGAAGGTGGACCTCTAGAGAGGGCTTGCCTTAATTACGAGGGGGGCTGGAAAGGTCAGCACTGGTGTCAGGGATGAGGGTAGTTGGACTTGCAGGGTCCTACTTCCCAAGGAAGGGGGCCAGATGAGGAATCTGAACCCTGGAGCTTGCTTGAGAGGCCAGAACTAGAGACAATATAGAGTGCTAGACACTGTGCAGAACCAGGTGGCTGGAGAGCATGTGGGATCACAAGACTGGTAACTGTCTACTAGAGAAGACTCAGCAAGGGCTGTAGCACATATGCCCTAAGTTCGACAGAAGGGTGCACCAGGGCAGTAATGGCAGTTTAGGTTGACTTTGGCATCTAGACATAAAGATGGCAGGACGGAAGAGGGTGAGGGTTGCAAAGGCAGAAAGAGGGAGAAAAACAACAAGGAAGTGTACTCCTCTGTCTTAATATGTTGATTTTCTCTCTTATCTTTTTAGAGTGTGAACTTTTAGGGACAGGGACTGTTGGTGTGTTTTTTAATATTTGAGCAGCACTTAGCACATTTAAGGTGCTACCAAACTGTAAGATTCCTGTTTATGAAATGGAAGATGCTTGGATGATAAGTAAAGTCTAATTAAACTGTGTTAATTTTTCTATGCCATTTTAACACCCGCAGAACTACAGTAGATTGTGCAGGTTTGAGAATGGAGAAAGATGTCATTCTCTTATCTCTTTTGGAGCAGAGTAGCATAAGACACCACATTATTTTGTTGAGAGTTAGCAGATAAAGCTGGTTACGCTTCCCATATCAGTTATTTACTGCAAAGTTTTTTAATTTTATTGCATCTTGGTGGAATGAGAAATATTTGCAGAAGTGTAAATAATCAGTTACATCTGTTATCACTAAATAATTTATCTACTACAAATAATTTCCTCACTACCATATAACAGTATCCCTTATTGGGCATAGGCCTCATCTGCTGTTAATCTGCAAATCAGAGTGGTATAAGCAGTAGAACAGTACTGTATCAACATGAATTAATGCAAGACGGATGGTAATACCTGTACAAGTGCCAGAATAGTTAATGTTGTGGACATAGAACTGCCATATCAAATTGGGCTATTAGTTGCCCTAGTTCTGTCTCTGACAGTATACAGTACCAGTAGCTTCATAGGAATGATCAAAAAATCCTGCAGTAGGTAGTTATGGAATAACTTGTCCACGGGGAAAACTTCTTACTGCATTAATTAGTTTGGCTTGAAGCATGAAGAGACAGCTGCTCTTTCATTGTGGGGTCAACTTAATGTCCCCATGTACAGATGTTGAAGATGGCAGCTGCAAGAACCTCTGAACAGGCAGATTATTTTGTTGAAGAAGCTATGTTTTAGTACTCACATGCAAAACCAGTTGGCTGCAATCTTGAAAGTGTTTCAGGGCTTTAAGAATCCTTGCAAAATTCTGCCTTTAGGAAAATATGTATATATTCACAAAGGGGGAGTTAATTTTGAGTGGGTTCTGTTCCTATGGAAAAGGATTTACTAGAAAAAGGATTCAGGCAGAACATTCATTTTACTTTACTAACAATATTGAAAATAGCCTCTGTGTTCTGTATCTTATTTCCAGTAATTGCAGTACACTATAAATACAGCTCATAGGACTGAGTTAATTTTGCTCTTTGTACTGAACTTGTTGTTCATACTGTGTTGTAAAGATGACATGCAGGATGGTAACAGATAAATCCAGTTTTGTCTAGGACATGATTTCATTCAATTAGTTCATGTTAGAATGCTCATTTTCATATTAAGTTTGATTTTTCTAACTAAATGTGCACTGAGTAGAGCAGAATGCAAAGGAATCTTTCTGAAAATCAAGCTTTTCAAGAGTAAGCCAAAAATTTATGGTAAATTTCCTTTAGGTGGTCAAGTGGATAGAGCATAGAACTGGGAGTCGGGAGACCTGGGTTCTGCCCCTTAAGCTTCAAATGCAACTGACCTGCTGTGTGATTTTCAGCTTGTCTCTTAGGGCACATGAAGACCAACAGGTTCTATTAACTTTAATGGGCGATGGAGTGCCCAGCATCTCTTAAGGTCCCTTAACTGTTTGGTTTACTCCTCTGTAAAATGATGAGATTTGCCTGCCCTTTGTAAACCACTGAGATCCATGAAGGCAGTATATAGATGTTGTTGTCTATTCCTGCAGTAGTCGTCCTCAGAAAATCAATATTTACCAACTGTAACTGCACTCTGCAATATCTTAGCATTATTTTCTTATATATTTGGAGTAGGAAATAACTCCATCTTTCATGTCACTGGTATAGCTGTTGATAAAATAATCATCTTTGTAAATGGAGATGACATGTTTTATATATTCAGTCCAACCTGCCTTGTTGGTATTTCTCATGAATCCTACCACTGTACAGTTCAGGTACCAAAACATAATTAAAATAACACAATTTCTCTTTTGAACGGATTACATTCTCCACTTTTCTGTGTTTATAACATTCTTAAATGGTCTTCGATTTGTTTCTGGAGAAATAAGTGACATAAAACTTCAGGCCAGGTCCAGCACATCTTTGAATTGAGCAATAGTTCTTAAAGAATGACGAGCCATTAACTGACAATAGTAGTCTTTAAGCTAGTGTACAGTCCAATCACTCACACACAAACAGTGCTTCCATACCACCTTTTCCTTTGGTAAGGAACTAAAAGGACCATCAAACATACCTCTGCTTCCCCTTTCCCTTGCTTTTTACCTATCATACCGAGGTAATCCTGCTGTGCTCATCACTGTGGTAGCTAACACCTTCCAAAATTGTATAAATGAATATTTAGTGGTCTCTTCAGTGTCCTCTCTTTTACACTCCCTATCCAGGGACAAGTAGAAATTGTATTCAAAATAATAGCCATTCAGTTAAGAGACATACATTCTTTTTTTGCTAAGTATGAAACTGCACGTTTAAAGGAGGCAAAACTGATATCTCAGATTTTTGTTGAGGAAAGCCATAATCAACTGGAAAGTTGAGAGTAAACCTCTCACCCCTAGATTTTTGGTAGTGCCTGTCATAACTTTAGTTAGTCACAGATTTGGACCTTAGCGTCCAAAATATGGGGGTTAGCATGAAAACCTCCAAGCTTAGTTACCAGCTTGGACCTGGTACTTGCTGCCACCACCCAAAAAATTAGAGTGTTTTGGGGCACTCTCGTCCCCCTGAAAAACCTTCCCTGGGGACCCCAAGACCCAAATCCCTTGAGTCTCACAACAAAGGGAAATAATCCTTTTTCCCTTCCCCCCTCCAGGTGCTCCTGGAGAGATACACAGACACAAACTCTGTGAATCCAAACAGAATGACTCCCCCTCTCCGTTCCCAGTCCTGGAAACAAAAGCACTTTCCTCTTCACCAAGAGGGAATGCAAAATCAGGCTAGCAAATCCAACACACACAGATCTCCCCCTGATTTCTTCCTCCCACCAATTCCCTGGTGAGTACAGACTCAATTTCCCTGAAATTTCCCAGTAAAGAAAACTTTAACAGGTTTTAAAAAGAAAGAAAAATTCATACAAATGGTCTCTCTGTATTAAGGTGACAAATACAGGGTTAATTGCTTAAAAGATATATGAATAAACAGCCTTATTCAAAAAGAATACAAATCAAAGCACTCCAGCACTTATATTCATGCAAATACCAAAGAAAAAAACCCATATAACTTACTATCTGATCTCTTTGTCCTTACACTTAGAAACAGAAGATTAGAAAGCAGAAACTACTTCTCCAAAGCTCAAGAAAGCAGGCAGACAGACAAAGACCTCAGACACAAAATTCCCTCCACCCAAAGTTGAAAAAAATCCGGTTTCCTGATTGGTCCTCTGGTCAGGTGCTTCAGGTGAAAGAGACATTAACCCTTAGCTATCTGTTTATGACAGTGCCAAACATCCATTTTAACAAATACCAATTTTAAAGACACATGGCATGTGAATCATTGCACAGGATATTCACAGTGCTTTTAAGTTTTGGAGTTTTGCATCTTAACAATCTCTTTGCATTTAAGGTTGATCTTAATCATTCTGTATGTAACTTACAGTAGAAAAGAATGCATCTTTTGTCCCCATATAGTTGCTGGTTCACACAGGAAGTTAATCAATCTGCTGCAGCTGCTATGCCTATACTACAAGCACTACAGGTGTACAGCTGCAGTTGTAATGTGCACACTTGCTAAAGCGACAGAAGGGCTTTTCCTGTCACTTGTAAATCCATCACCTCAAGAGGCAGTAGCTAGGTTGATGGAAGAATTCTTCTGTTGACCTAGCAGTGTCTATACCAGAGTTTAGGTCACAACTGAGAGTGATGTAGCTAGATTGACCTAAGTTCTAGAGGTAGATCAGGCCTGAATGCTTTAGTTCAAGCAGTTGAAGCTTACTCTTTTAGTTTTGAAGGTCTTGGGTTCAAACTCTGAGCTGGTGATATATTTATCCTAAGGCAACGAAGAGACAACAACTTAGAAACCGTACTGCTTTAACAGTTCTATTCTAAACTACGGCACACTCTTCTAGCCAGAAGGAACCTCAACATGTTCATGTTTCAGTATATGTAACCCATAATTTGTATAGTTTCCAAACTGAGCAGTTGACATAGAAATTACATTCAAAATAATAGCAGAACACTTTTGTGTTTGCTTTTCAAATGCTCTGAATATCCCAACACTGTGTTTCTCATTATAACTGTTTTGACAACTGATCTAAGGGGCATCATTTATGCAGGAGGTGAGACTGAAGATGATCATTGTTGTCCTTTCTGGCCATAAAATCTCTGGTATGCTTTCTGGAGGAATAGTCACTAGTATTTATAGCCAATTAAACTGAATGTGTGATTGTGTCCCCAGTGGAGTTGGTGGGGCTGGGAAATGACGGAACATACGAACTGGGGGCAGTGAAGGTTCTGACTCTTTTGGGTAAGCCTAGCTGACAGGAAGAACTGAGCAGAGAGAAATAATGTAATACCTAGAGCTGTGTGCTAAGGAAAGTGGGATTGAAATGAACTCTGATACTCCATGAATACCACTATTTCAAAGTGAAAGGCCACTTTTATTCAAATGTTATCGACTGTATTTTCTCCAGAGAGCTATTGTTACTGAAATAAACACAAATATGTTACGAAGGATAAAGTGTTGGATTGAACTTGTAAATTTATCTCCATTTGTCTCAGAAGTGGAGAGACAGTAAAGTACCTGACTTATGTTTTTAGGTGTTTGTAGGTATATAGGGAGACTGAAATTTTCACTAATGCTCTTTTCACTGGGTGCAATAAAGGCACTGTGGAGGAATCAGACCTGTAATTTCTCTGCTGCAAATGTTAAAACTCAGCCATTGGAAATTCTTTCAACAGCAGTCCTAGTGCATGAGAGGAACAAAGGACTAAAACATAAATTTTTTTTAAAGAAACAAAAGGTGTACATTTGCAGGTCCTTTGGCAGTTCAATCAATGGGTTCTAGTTCTGGACAGTTAGGAAACAATATAGTATTCTAACAGGGCTGACCTAAATGCTGCATGTAGTGGTGAGAGTCCTACAAAAGACTGTTCATCAGTATCTTCCTTTGATGTACAAGGTCTTACTATGTTTAGAGATTTTTTTCCCCTGGTACATAGGGAAATGGGAATAAGTTATGGCACTCATAACTTTAGGATATGGGACCCCTCCACTCATATGCAGTTGGAACTCTGAAGACAGTTTAATATATTAGCTCCTATGGCCGGGCATCTCTTAAGGGGAAAAAAGGGGGAATTCTGAAAGCATGAGGTGCACAAATTAGATAGGCCATGTCTTGTTTGGAGATTTCAGTTCTGACAATGCTGTGCCTGGCTTATTTGAGTCCTGAAGGCTTCTTCTGCGAGTGGAGAACGCACCCTGTTGTTATGCCTAGGAAACAAATTTGGACTTCTCCCCACAACGTCATCTTTCCTGAGACAATAGGGCCAGAAGAGACCAATTGGGTTAATCCTAACATGATCCCCTGCATTTTGCAAGATTAATCATTTTAGAGTTTTAAGTGCCTTATCCTTTCCTCTGGGCACTTTATTAATGACATTATTTCCATTAATACTTTTTATTTAACCTATTCTTGAACATTTGTAGTGGTTGTGCCTTGACCACCTCCTATTTTCTGTTTCCTCCTGAATATCCAGCCTAAACTTTTTTCTGCCTCAGGCTATTTGATATTTTGTCCTATATTCTTCTGGGACAGTGAATAATTCCCCTTCATTTAGATTGCTACTTGGAAGATATTTATAATGTGGATCATGTTCTCTCTCTCTCTTCCTCGCTGCCAATCATCTTTCTTAGGCTACATAAGTGCTATTCTCTCAAGTTATTCTCATCATATCTCTTATCTTACAACCCTTATAGCACCTTCATTGCTTTATTAATTTGATGGCTGGATGGCATTATTACCTCTTCTGGTTTATATGGGATCTTACCAAATACATTAGTCATTGGACCAAATGGCTAGTGGGACTGAATGAGTAACCATTCACCGAATAAAACAACCAAAGGATCAAAGGATAATAACTCCTTATTGGAAGAAAATATTTATCATACATTAACTGCCAATTAAGGATGGTTTGGTGTGTCTATCCCTCACTGTATGCCAGTTGAGGCTTGAGTGTTCTTTAAGATTTATATTACTTAACTCCACTTGCTAGTGACACATACCAAACTAAATATCAGTTTTCCTCTTCGTATGGTGGGAAAATGGCTGAGAGTTCAGAGCACACAACTAGGAATCTGAAAGACCTGGGTTTCATTCCCATCACTGTGTGATCATGGGCAGTTTATTTAACCTCTCCATCTCAGCGTTCTGCTCTGTAAAAATTTGGGGGATGATTGCTAATCTCACATGGGTGTTGTGAGTTTTGTTTATTTTATAGTGCTTTGTGATCTATTTGATAAAAGACCAAACCCTGATCCATCAAGTAATGGTCTAGTAAAACTATGCCTATGAGAAGCATGTAGAAGTTGGAGACAGTTTTTCCCTGTCTTCCTCTCCTCCATCCCGGAAAATGTACACCAACTCCAGCAAGTAGGGCCTGCCGTTAATACTGCAGACTACAGGAGAAGTTACAGAGACAGTCAAGTGCTCCCGTTTCAAGCAGTTTTGGCTCTTAGGGAGAAAGGTTGTAGAGACATGCTGACTGCATTCTCTGAACTCTCGTGAACAGAACCAACTCAGCACCATGCTTTGCGGCCTTCAGGAAGCTGTGAAATTCCTTTGAGTTGCCTCGGTGATGCTTGTTCTCACTTTGTGGCAGAAATGATGTTTTTGCTGTGTTTTGGACCCTCCACACAAGGGCACGGGTTGGAATATATCTGTGTGATAAGATTCCAGGAGTCCTGGAGTGTCTATGGAGTCAGTGTGAAGTGATGGAAACAGCTGAAAGTAAGGCCGAGAGCTCTCAGTTCAGAATATCACTAGTTTCAGTCATCACTGGAATTCCCAATCCATTATAGTCCATTTTTTAAATTCTCAGCCATTTGACTTTGAGTTACACCTGTGTGGTGTACAGATACAGTAAGGCATGTATCTGTTATGTCAAGAGTGCTTGACCATTCTGATATCAGATGTGACTCAACCAACCATCACCCTTACTCTGCAACTAATTTGAATGCAACAGTTTCATTGGTTGTATGAGGGAGACTGCACAGACGGTGGATTCAGAGGCCCGACTGCCACAGTTCTTCAAAACCGCCCACGCAACAACAAAGCACACTCAGTATACCCAAAAACACATTGCCCCTCACAATAACAAACCTCCCTTATTCACCACCCCCACAAATCAACACAGGATCTTTCAGCACAACACACATATTCGCCTACCCTCACTCAGACATGCTATAAAACCATAATGTTGAGCAGCAAAGCTGTGAGTCATCACTAATAATAAATACATTGTAAATAATGTTCAAAATAACAGTCAGAAACGTGGATCTTTCTAGCCTCTGTCCTGACGAATGGATCCTGCTGCATTGTCACAGTACCAGCAATCCTTTCTTTATTCATTCTTTTTGCTTTTTCATATCCGAAACTACATACTGTATTTCTCTTCTTGATGTCTTTTTTTTCTTCCTTGGAGGATTTTACACCCCCAGCTTCTGCTTCAAGATGATATGTAGATGGACTATTAGCAACTATGCCTCCCACACATTAATATTACAAGCAGAAGAGTTATATTAGGTTGAAAGGGGTTATTGGCCACATTACTGGCAGGTCAGGAAAAGCACCATAAATTGTAGCACTGTCTCTGCTGCATTACCACCTTTCCTTTTCAGAAGGGGAAAAGTTAATATCCTTGCTGCTCTATCCTTTTCCCAGCTTCTTAGCTCCTGTGAGGGAGTATACATCTGTAATATGCTAGGTGATGTGTACAGTCATGCAGTAACTCCTTAACGTTGTAATTGTGTTCCTGAAAAATGTGACTTTAAGCGAAACAATGTTAAGCGAATCCAGTTTTCCCATAAGAATTAATGTAAATGAGGAGGTTAGGTTCCAGGGACATTTTTTTTCACCAGACAAAGACTATATATACATACACACGCAGTGTACGTTTTAAACAAACAATTTAATACTGGTACACAGTGATGATGATTGTGAAGCTTGGTTGAGGTGGAGGAGTCAGAGGGTGGGATATTTCCCAGGGAATGCCTTACTGCTAAATCAATGGTTCCCAAACTTTAGCAACCTGTGAACCTCTTTCACTAAAATGTCAAGTCTCATGAACCTCCTCCTAACAATGAATATTTCCAGGGATTTTCTCCTTTACCTGAGTATAAATTATTAAAGCAGTGATCTTGGAAATATAAAACTTGTATTTATGACATGCTTATTACACACTATTTATTATTAATTATCATTACAGTATTTTTATTACATTACACTCTTCCAAGATCTCACTTTCGTAGCTTGTATCACTTTGAATAAGCCTGTTATGAAACAAAGATCCTATGTTTCATCAAGGAGTATCGGATGTGAATCAGCATGAAAGTATTTAAGAAGACACAAGCATTCAGGTCTTGAGCAGTCCAGGCAAACAACACACGTTGCGACAAAGCTTACATTTGTTCTTGATAATACTTTTAAAAAAACAATACTAGCTGCCTATTTAATTTTAATAACAGCAAAAAATATCCACCTCCCTATTCCATTTCTTATAAGTATTCTTAAAGTTTAAATCTCATCAGTGTGATAGATATGCTTGCTTTGATCTGTTTAGCTCTTGGAAGTCTAGGGGCTCTGGGCTGCTGGGCCCATGCAGCCCACGGTCCCTAGGAACAGCTCTGGCCGCCATTAGAGAATTTTTTCTCAAGAACTTCCTGTAACACTTTGTGAAGCCCCAGGGGTCCACGAACCCCAGTTTGGGAACCACTGTGCTAATGAACTAGCAATTGACTGAGCCCTCAAGGGTTAACTCTCGCAACACTCTACAAGGCAGCAGGAAAGGAGGGAGGGCAGACAGACACACACCCTATGTGTAAGAGAAAAAATGTACATTTCCCTTTTAAGTAGCTGACCCCAGGCTTAAGTACACTGCCTTGTTAATGAAATCAGCTTGCTGAGACTTGAGACCAGCAGCTACTGCCTAGAACAGGGGTAGGCAACCTATGGCATATGTGCCGAAGGTGACACACAAGCTGATTTTTTTTCCGTGGCACTCACGCTGCCCGGGTCCCGGCCACTGGTCTGGGGGGCTCTTCATTTTAATTTAATTTTAAATGAAGCTTCTTAAACATTTTGAAAACCTTATTTACTTTACATACAACAATAGTTTAGTTATATATTATAGACTTATAGAAAGAGACCTTCTAAAAACGTTAAAATGTATTACTGGCACGCGAAACCTTAAATTAGAGTTAATAAATGAAGACTTGGCACAGCACTTCTGAAAGGTGCCGACCCATTTCCTAGAAGCGTCCTCCCTGCTCTATGGAAGATGGGATAAGCGGGGTTCAGGAGCAGGGGGGAGGGGGAGACACCTTGGCATTAGCCTCCTTCCCCCCATAGAGCAAGCAGGAGTGTCCGGGAGCAGCTCCAAGGCAGAGGGCAGGAGCAGCACATAGCAGTGGGGGGAGGGACAACTGCTGCACAGAGAACTTAGGGAAGTGGGGAGCTGATGGGGGGCTGCCAGTCCACCCTGGTTCCAAGCCCCCACCAGCTAGCTGCAACAGGCTTCTCTTCCTGCAAGCAGTGGACAAAACAGGCTGCTGCCAAAGGACTTTAGAAGGGAGCATTTCACAACTTTAAACTATCATGTTCCCTAATTGATCAGCAACTTAACATTGAAACAAGTTAACGGGGATGACTTTAAGTGAGGAGTTCCTGTATCTCCCTCTAGAGCAGGGGTAGGCAACTTATGCACGCGAACTGATTTTCAGTGGCATTCTCACTGCCCGGGTCCTGGCCACCAGTACGGGGGCCTCTACATTTTAATTTAATTTTAATGAAGCTTCTTAAACATTTTAAAAACCTTATTTACTTTACATACAACAATAGTTTAGTTATATATTATAGACTTACAGAAAGAGATTGTCTAAAAATAATGTATTACTGGCATGCGAAACCTTAAATTAAAGTGAATAAATGAAGACTCAGCACAGCACTTCTGAAAGGTTGCCAACCCCTGCTCTAGAGACTGGCATCATCACGGGTAAGATTACATGTTTTACTGACAGCTTAGTTAAAGGAGAAAGGGGCCGGAGGTGGGAGGGGTTGTAGTTTTGCTGCTGAAGGTTCCCAACTCTAAGGGGGTTAGGCACACTTTGTGTGTGTGTTTTTACATTTTAAATTCTGCAGAAATCCATGGATTAGTGGGGGATGAGAGGGAGGGGCAGTAAGATTGGAAACTAGGGTCAAAAATTCTGCCCTTCAATTGAGTATATTCCCCCTCTTCTCCTCCCCTCCCCCCCAGAGTAAGTGCCCGCTGCTGCCCTGGAGCTCTGGTAGAGTTCCAGGGAACTGCTGGGAGTTAATTCATCTTCTTGCTGTGCTGCCATATGTGCCCCCTATAAACTCTCAACTTGTTGATCCTTGTAGCGCCCTGCTGCTTCTATACCCCCTCTGCAGGGAGAGGCACTACCTTTTTCTCTGTCTCAGCAGGCTTCAGGGATGAGTAACAAATGGATGTGTGAGAGAGGCAGATATGTATTTTGAGAGATTATGCCTGACAGGAAGTATTAGGAATGAAGAAGGAAGAAAATATTGGGGGGTGAGGAGAGAGAAGCAACCTCTGTCTCAGATGTTCACTAAGCCCAGTACAAAATTACAGAGGGTGGGAGATATCTAGATATAGTGCTAAGCATCCTTCCCCCCCCTCCACCCCGCTCTCAAGCTGTTCGGAAGATGGAGCGTGTTGGGTTTCTTACCAGAGCAGAGCCCCTGGCCCCTCTGGGATCGGGAGTGATAGAACGTCTGTTGACCTTCTAGTCAGATGCCAAACTTTCTAACAGGTAGAGTTGGGTAGATTTTCCAGCCATTCCATTGTGTACTGTTCCTACTTGGTTTTATACCGTCATTTTGTAATCTGTGCCATGACATTTTCATCTTGTTGGCATTTATCCAGTTTCTTAAGTAGCTCTATATTGAATGCCTTCCTGAAATCCAAATGCACTATATCTTTGTCCCCTTTATCTATTTCATCAAGAATTACATTGATGATATTCTAACATCTGTTTTAATGAATCTGTGCTGCTTAGGCAATATTCTTTTTGATATATTTGTATTTATACCATCATTGTGTTAATATATGTACCCAGAAACGTTGGAATACGTGCCCAAATAATTTTCTTCTTTTTCTGTTTCTTAAGATAGGTGGCATGTTTCCCTTTTTTTTAAAGTAATGAGGTAAAATTCTAGCCCACTGGAAATTTTGCTGTTGGCTTTCATGAGGCCAGGTTTTCGCATATGGAGTATGTGTGACTTTGCAGTCTATGTAGTTTTTATTAAAAAAAGTTAATGAGTGAATATAATGTAACTGGAATATGCTTCATGCAAAAGGTCTCTTGTAAGGTATCATTACAAAGCTTATAATCTACTGAGTGTGATCGTCCTATTTGTATAAATATATCACTCTTGTATCTGAAACTAGAAATATGATATATAACTCTGAGGGCCTATTGCAATTATGCAAAGTGTGGGCCGTTAGTGGTCGTTTGGAATCTTGATGACTCCCATTAACCAGGACAGTTGTCTGCAGATGGGTGTTTTATACCTGTAAAGTCTTCCTGTATACATGTGTGCTGGCAAGTGGGCCACGAAGTCTTGCAGTGACATATGATCATGTCACCTGAACTGGAATCCATCTTTAACCTGGTGTCTTTCCATTGAGAAGGAGGGGGTGGGAACCCAGAGTGAGACAAAGGATTCCCACCTTATGCAAAAGATATATAAAGGGGTGGAACAGAACAAAGCAAGAGAGGAGCCATCATGAAAAATCCCCTAGATAACACCTGAGCTGGAACAAGAGCTGTACCAGGGGAAAGAATTGTGCCCAGGCCTGGAAGGTGTCGATTCTGAGGAAAAAACTTACTGAAGCATCTCAGAGGGTGAGATTATCTGTATTCAGTTTGATTAGACATAGATTTGCACGTTTTATTTTATTTTGCGTAGTAACTTACTTTGTTCTGTCTTTTACTACTTAAAACCACTTAAATCCTACTTTTTGTATTTAATAAAATCACTTTTTACTTATTAATTAACTCAGAGTGTGTATTAATACCTGGGGGAGCAAACAACTGTGCATATCTCTCTATCAGTGTTATAGAGGGCGAACAATTTATGAATTTACTCTGCATAAGCTTTATATAGGGTAAAACAGATTGATTTGGGTTTAGACCCCATTGGGAGTTGGGCATTTGAGTGTTAAAGACAGGAACACTTCTGTTATCTGCTTTCAGGTAAACCTGCAGCTTTGGGGCAAGTAATTCAGACCTTGGGTCTTTGTTGGAGCAGACGGGTGTGTCTGGCTCAGCAAGACAGGGTACTGGGGCCCCAAACTGGCAGGGAAAGCAGGGGTAGAAGTAGTCTGGGCATATTGGGTGGCAGATCTCAAGGGGGATTCTGTGATCCAGCCTGTCACAGTATGCTTCTTTGCTTGTGACATACTGAAGGTTCTTGTTAGAGGATTCTCCCTTCTGTTCTTCTAAAACTCTTGGGTGCTGTTAGAGCCACTGCTCTGTTTCCAGCTTGTTCGTCACTGTGGCTCCAAAATTATTGTTATAAAACATGGAATGATGTTGGCCTTCTAAGGAATTTTGTCTAGAAAAAAATAATTTGTTTCCTTGCACTAAGCTAAAATGGATAAGGACTTAAATATGGAGTTCTCTAGATATAGCAGATACTGTGACAAATACCGCACACTGTTAAAATGAGCTTTATTATTTTGCAGGCCATGACAATTGTTGCCGGTATTGGCGTTTTATATAGGAAATATGTTCTGCAAGAAAAAGGTTCAGTAAAAATAGCAATGGTGCAACAGTGAAAATAGCTTGAAACCACATACTTCTTGTTCTATCTAGATCGAATCTCAAAAGAATTAATGCTGTTAGTCAAGAAGTACAAAGAAATATAAATTGTAATACTGTTTCCTTGCCATCATAGTTTCTGTCTTTCAATAAATCTCCTCTTGTTCAGGAAGGAATAGACCCCGTTTTTGTCCTCTCCTGGATCTCTGACAACTTAACACTACTGAAGATGCTCAATCTGTTTTTCTTAAGGAGTGCATTGTGGTGTTAAAATTGTGTTATAGTCCCGATGTATCATCTAGTGAAATGAAACTTGATTTAATCATTTTGGTTCACATCCTGGGTCATATCACCAGACTTTCAGTAAGACACACAATTAATCATTTACAGAGCCATGTGACTTCCTTCATTCACTGCATGCTTCTGTCTTTTAAACATCTTTGATTGCAGAGAGTAAGAGTAAAGTGATCAGTAAATGGCCCGTTTACTTTACCCTGACATGAGAGTGCAAGTTGTTTGTCAGGTTTCCCAGATTTCCAAAACTAGACTTGAGAGAGCAAGGTAGGTAAGATAATCTCTTTTATTGGCCCTACTTCCGTTAGCGGAAGGGATAAGCTTTCAAGCTACGCACATTTTTTCAGGTCTGGGGAAAGAAATCAGAGTGTCTGAGGGCTTGTCTACATCAGAAAGTTGCAGCGCTGGTGAGGGAGTTACAGCGCTGCAACTTTGAAGGTGTACACATCTGCAGGGCACCACCAGCGCTGCAACTCCCTGTTTGCAGCGCTGGCCGTACTCCCGTTTTGTCTCGGGTGTAGAGGATCCAGCGCTGGTGATCCAGCGCTGGTAATCCAATGTAGACAGTTACCAGCGCTTTTCTTGACCTCCGTGGAAGGAGGAAGCCTCTGGTAATCAAGCTGGTTTCCTTTCCCGGTTTGCTCTCTCGGTCCCGGAGCCACCCAGCAAACCGCAGGGAAGGAGACCTGCTTGCTCGGGGTTCCGGGACCGAGAGAGCAAACCGGGAAAGGAAACCAGCTTCGCCGCGGTTTGCTCTCGCGTTCCCGGAGCCACCCAGCAAACCGCAGGGAAGGAGACCTGCTTGCTCGGGGTTCCGGGACCGAGAGAGCAAACCGCGGCGAAGCTGGTTTCCTTTCCCGGTTTGCTCTCTCGGTCCCGGAACCCCGAGCAAGCAGGTCTCCTTCCCTGCGGTTTGCTGGGTGGCTCCGGGACCGAGAGAGCAAACCGCGGCGTTCCCGGTTTGCTCTCTCGGTCCCGGAACCCCGAGCAAGCAGGTCTCCTTCCCTGCGGTTTGCTGGGTGGCTCCGGGACCGAGAGAGCACACCGCGGCGTTCCCGGTTTGCTCTCTCGGTCCCGGAACCCCGAGCAAGCAGGTCTCCTTCCCTGCGGTTTGCTGGGTGGCTCCGGGACCGAGAGAGCACACCGCGGCGTCCCCGGTTTGCTCTCTCGGTCCCGGAACCCCGAGCAAGCAGGTCTCCTTCCCTGCGGTTTGCTGGGTGGCTCCGGGACCGAGAGAGCAAACCGCGGCGTTCCCGGTTTGCTCTCTCGGTCCCGGAACCCCGAGCAAGCAGGTCTCCTTCCCTGCGGTTTGCTGGGTGGCTCCGGGACCGAGAGAGCACACCGCGGCGTTCCCGGTTTGCTCTCTCGGTCCCGGAACCCCGAGCAAGCAGGTCTCCTTCCCTGCGGTTTGCTGGGTGGCTCCGGGACCGAGAGAGCAAACCGCGGCGTTCCCGGTTTGCTCTCTCGGTCCCGGAACCCCGAGCAAGCAGGTCTCCTTCCCTGCGGTTTGCTGGGTGGCTCCGGGAACGCGAGAGCAAACCGCGGCGAAGCTGGTCTCCTTTCCCGGTTTGCTCTCTCGGTCCCGGAACCCCGAGCAAGCAGGTCTCCTTCCCTGCGGTTTGCTGGGTGGCTCCGGGACCGAGAGAGCACACCGCGGCGTTCCCGGTTTGCTCTCTCGGTCCCGGAACCCCGAGCAAGCAGGTCTCCTTCCCTGCGGTTTGCTGGGTGGCTCCGGGACCGAGAGAGCACACCGCGGCGTTCCCGGTTTGCTCTCTCGGTCCCGGAACCCCGAGCAAGCAGGTCTCCTTCCCTGCGGTTTGCTGGGTGGCTCCGGGACCGAGAGAGCACACCGCGGCGTTCCCGGTTTGCTCTCTCGGTCCCGGAACCCCGAGCAAGCAGGTCTCCTTCCCTGCGGTTTGCTGGGTGGCTCCGGGACCGAGAGAGCACACCGCGGCGTTCCCGGTTTGCTCTCTCGGTCCCGGAACCCCGAGCAAGCAGGTCTCCTTCCCTGCGGTTTGCTGGGTGGCTCCGGGACCGAGAGAGCACACCGCGGCGTTCCCGGTTTGCTCTCTCGGTCCCGGAACCCCGAGCAAGCAGGTCTCCTTCCCTGCGGTTTGCTGGGTGGCTCCGGGACCGAGAGAGCACACCGCGGCGTTCCCGGTTTGCTCTCTCGGTCCCGGAACCCCGAGCAAGCAGGTCTCCTTCCCTGCGGTTTGCTGGGTGGCTCCGGGAACGCGAGAGCAAACCGCGGCGAAGCTGGTCTCCTTTCCCGGTTTGCTCTCTCGGTCCCGGAACCCCGAGCAAGCAGGTCTCCTTCCCTGCGGTTTGCTGGGTGGCTCCGGGAACGCGAGATCAAACCGCGGCGAAGCTGGTCTCCTTTCCCGGTTTGCTCTCTCGGTCCCGGAACCCCGAGCAAGCAGGTCTCCTTCCCTGCGGTTTGCTGGGTGGCTCCGGGACCGAGAGAGCAAACCGCGGCGTTCCCGGTTTGCTCTCTCGGTCCCGGAACCCCGAGCAAGCAGGTCTCCTTCCCTGCGGTTTGCTGGGTGGCTCCGGGAACGCGAGAGCAAACCGCGGCGAAGCTGGTCTCCTTTCCCGGTTTGCTCTCTCGGTCCCGGAACCCCGAGCAAGCAGGTCTCCTTCCCTGCGGTTTGCTGGGTGGCTCCGGGACCGAGAGAGCAAACCGCGGCGTTCCCGGTTTGCTCTCTCGGTCCCGGAACCCCGAGCAAGCAGGTCTCCTTCCCTGCGGTTTGCTGGGTGGCTCCGGGAACGCGAGAGCAAACCGCGGCGAAGCTGGTTTCCTTTCCCGGTTTGCTCTCTCGGTCCCGGAACCCCCCTTGAAGCCGCCCAACAGCGCTGCAGTGTGGCTACATCTAACACCACTTGCAGCGCTGGTTGCTGTAAGTGTGGCCACTCTGCAGCGCTGGCCCTATACAGCTGTACTAATACAGCTGTAACAACCAGCGCTGCAAAATTTTAGATGTAGACATGGCCTGAGTTAAACACAAGTACGCATGGGGTAACGTTGTTGGAGGTCACATGAGGTGGAGCCTGTGTAAGGGTTAGATGGTTATGCAGAGGAGTTTGAAATAGGCCATTAAGGGTTAGCAGGTAGTTGTATGTTACAGATTGTTGTACTGAGCCATGAACCCAGTGTCCCTGATAAGTTCATGGTTTTTAGTGTCTAGCAGCATTATGAATTTAAGTTCCCAGGCTTACCTTTTGATGGTGTTGTGCAAGTTTTCTTTGAGGACGAGTATTGAAAGATCAATTCTGGAGTGATCATTTTGTGGGAAAAAGGTGTTCGCTTATGGGTGATATGATATTTTTGTCTTACATATTTTTTCCTGTGTGAGCTCATTTGAGAGCGTAGTGATTGGTTTCATCCACCTAATTGTTATTTTGTCATTCGATGCACTGTATGAGTGTATAAGGAACACGACATGTTATGATAGGCATAGGTAAGTTCTGCGAATCTTGAAAGATGTGAGGGTATTTATCATTGTACCAGTGAAAATATGTCTTCATGTTTTTCATCTGCTCTGGTAGTGTCTGTTGCCACTTGGAGTTGGTGTGTCTTGGTGTGTGGGCAGCTTGCTTCTGCTGATGAGTTCGGGGTGAGGCTAGGGGGTTGTTTGAAGACTAGAAGAGGGGGTTCAGAATGATCTGAGAATGTGGTCCCCTACAAGCCTGCATTGTAATTGTTTGATACCCCATGTGAGTTCCAGTGTGGGATGGTAGGTGACAACTAGGAGTGTGTGGCCAGTGGTTTTTTTTTGTTTTTTTGTTTTTTTTCCTATTTTGAAGCAGGATATATTGGTGTTTTTAGGCCCTTTCCACAATGTGATCTGCTGCTTGGTTGGAGTGTCCTTATTTAGTGAAGACAGTAATAAGTGTGTATCCTTGGAACAAATTCTGTGGTATTTGAGTACAGGTGCATCTGTGAGCTGTCTCTCCCTGTAGATCAGGGGTCGGCAACCTTTGGTATGTGGCTCGCCAGGGTAAGCCCCCTGGTGGGCTGGGCCGGTTTTGTTTACCTGCTGCGTCCACAGGTTCAGCTGATCGTGGCTCCCACTGGCCGCAGTTCACTGCTTCAGGCCGATGGAGACTGTGAGAAGCTGCGGCCAGCACATCCCTCGGCCCACGCCACTTCCTGCAGCCCCCATTGGCCTGGAACGGTGAACCATGGCCAGTGGGATCTGCAATCGGCCGAACCTGTGGACGCAGCAGGTAAACTAAACAGCCCAGCAGGGGGCTTACCCTGGCAGGCCGCATGCCAAAGGTTTCTGACCCCTGCTGTAGATGCTGCCCCCACAGCTCTCATTTGCCGCGTTTCCCGGCCAATAGGAGCTGCAGAGCTAGCACTTGGGGCAGAGCCACTTGCTGAGCCTTCGCCTAGGACCAGCCAGGACATGTCATTTTCGGGGAGCTGCTTGAGGGGAGCGCCCCCTGAATCTGACACACTCCACCCTCTCCTGTGCCCTATTCTCTGAGCCCCCTCCTGCACCCAAACCCCCTTCCAGAGCCTGTGCCCTGCAGCCCTTCCCATGCCCAAGCCCTGAGCCCCCTCCTGCACCCAAATTCCCTCCCAGAGGCCATGCTCAATGCCTCCTTCTGTGCCCCAACCCCCAGACCCGCACCCCTACCCATACCTAAACTCCCTCCCTTTTAGTTAACTGGCATTTTTCATTTACCGGTAAAACCCCACCCCCCCATTCCTCCAACATACTGGATAAAAAAGCTTTTACTGTATTATCTGTAGTTAGTGAATTGAACTGATTGTGTCTGGTCACCATATCCTTCAAGATTTGAGAACTAGTATATCTCATCCTTTCAGTCCATTTTTATTCATAGATTGGAAGAAGAAAACAACCTTTCCTGCTTTTTTAACTCCATGTCATTTCTCAACTTTGAATGAACTAGTCATTGAACTAAACTGTTTTTGAATAAACTGAAATGAAGAAAATGTTCTCTCTGCACTTGCAGAAGAGGCTACTACTGTCAAAAATGGATTTCTCACTTTAACGAACTCTGGTTCCAGGTGCTTTTAGCCAGTGACTTTCTCCAGTTCAGTGGTTTGACTTCCTTTGCATATGTCTACACAGTAGAAGCTCTGCATGGGCGAGCCTATCCAAGCTTGCTTGGATCCAACCAGCACAGGTAACTATAGTGATGAAGACCGCACAGCACAGGTTTCTGTGCAGATGATATAAACCCGGCATGGATCCTGGGTATGTACTCAGCCCACTAGCCAGCCCTGAAGTCTGTGCTGGGCTATCTTTGCTATTGTTGCTATCTACACTAGCTGGATTCAGGCTAACTTGAGTAGGCTAGTCCATACAGAGCTTTTCCTGTGTAGGCACACCCTTAAATAGTGGCAGCAGACATGTATTGCTTGAATTATATTTCTTTATTTAATTTTAATTATTTTAATAGATTACAGCATGTTTAGGTCTTAATTTAGTATGTCATAACTTCTAATCCCTTTAAATAGGTTTATTTTTTAAAAGAAAAATGTGTTTAATTTAAATAAAAAAAACAGAGTGTAAACGTCTGATTTGTTTTTTAAAAATCTTTAATGTTATGCACCCTGTTGCTTCTTAATATATTCCTGTAGATAAGATTATTTAAAGCTTTGAACTTACTTTTTTCTTTCTATAAGTTCTAACAGAAGTGCACACTCACTTCTGCACGCAATCTTATGTGACCATAAATCATTATTGAACCCAGTATTTGCTGAAACAATATGTGTTTCTGTTAGATTTTCAGTTTGAAAAATCTTTTCATCAAGAAGTCCATGACCGAAAAGGCTGAATTTTATATCTTTGTTCCAGTGAAATTCAGTAAATTTAGTTATTGCTGGGGGAGGAAGGGAATCAGAGATACAGGTTTTAATCAGAAGCATCCAAACATGGTGTACTATTCTGAACATGAAGCATAAAAGTATATTGGTGAATTATCATTTTTGCTGTAGGTTTTAACCTCCTCGTTGACCTTTGGAAAGTCTCAGGTTTTATGGTGCATGCAAACTAAATATGATCTAATTCCATTAGTGACTTCATTTTCAAAAATGGGATTGCCTTTAATCTCTTTTGGTGAATGTACTGGGATGTGAAGTGATTAAACTGAAGAATGCACATTCTTGTGTTTTCATTTCTTCCCCTTTCTGAAAGGTGCTAAAGGCATTCAACTAATACTGAAGCTGCTGATTTGTCAAATGCTGTTGCAAAAAAAAATTGATATTTGAGAGCAACTGAAGATAAATGTTTCTGATGTTTTTGAGTTAGCACAATGCTCTTGTTAAAATTATATTTGAAGTAATTACTTTCTTATAACCCTCTTACTAGTCTTTCCTACATGGGCTGTTCTTTGTTGAGATTGTTGTTAAGAGCTGTTTGAATGAGATGCACCAAGAGCTTATTTAGTTGTGTGGAAAATGTGACTGTATTGAGATATTGTATATTAATTGGTTGCTTGAAGCAAACTGTTTCATTAGGGAATTGTCACATGGGGAAGGGCGGAGGGAAGAGGAAAGATCATAGGAAACTTTAAATGTCAGTAGAATTCTGGGTACATGTTATCATAGCCCCTTAAAATATTCCTTGCTCCTGTTTCCTTGTCTTGCAAAACCTTAATTGTGCATCATCCTAAAATTTATTTCTTCCTACCTGTAGCAAGAGATGAGGGAGAAATTGAAGATCTGTGCAGGTCACTTGTATAGCTAGCTGCCTGTGGTGGAGGATGCTGTATCAGAAGCAACTGTTCTTTCTCCATAGACAAAATAGTGCTTCCCAAATTAGAAATGAACAACTGGTCCTATGAGGTGTGGCCTTGCTCATTAGACTTGTCCTGTGCTCTCTGCACTGTTCTCATAGAATATTGAGTCAAATTCAAGATCTCGATCCCTATCTTTGAAGTATTCAATGGTCTGGGCCTAGGTATATATTATATAATATCACCTAAAGCACAAGGATGAAGTCCATCATTCACAATGGAATTTGTGAAAGCTCATCTGTTGTACTGGACTTAATTTTTAAATGTCTTCAGCTGTAGCACAGAGTCCCAACCTTAAACTCTAGGGTCCTAACCCAGTGGTGGGCTACCTGCGGCCCATGGGCTGCACGCAACCTGTCAGGGTCATCCACTGATGGGCTGCGAGACAGTATTTACATTGATCGTCTGCAGTCACGGCTCTCCGCAGCTCCCAGTGACCAAGGTTCGCCGTTCCCGGCCCACCATTGCCTTAACCTCTCTTGTACTTGATAATCAGCTTTAAAGACTTGGATAATGGAACTTTCTCGTGTGTGTAATATTGTAGAGTGTGGTAACTGACAAAGTATGTGTAACACAGTCTAACTAGGGAAATAGATTAAGCCGATGGACCTGCTGTGTTAACAAAATAGCAAAGGAAAATGTGTAGTCATGGATTTTCATGCATGAAGACACACATCGAAAGATAGATAGCGGGAAGATTATAGTAAGATTAATGAGAGCACAAAGAGACCAGCCATAACCCCCAGGGTCTTGCAATCACCGAGGGTCTGAAATAAATATAAATTCTCAATCTGCAAATATTGATACCCAACAGATATAGTTAATGTGGAGTATTTATTAAAAGCTCTTTGATGTTCTGGGGTTAAAAAGAATAGGAAGACATTATTAGTCCAAGCTTTACTGAATTTTGAATTGACATGTATGGAAGCCTTTAGCAGTAATATACATTTAACTCCTGGTCAGTGAGAGATAGGATTTTCAGATCCTACACAAATTAAAATCACATAAGCACTTAATTTTAGGCTGTCCATTTGCTTGAATTAAGACATGCAGTTAAGTGAACAATACACAGATCTTAAGGCTGATGCCTGAAACTTCATGTTAAAAGATAGATTTCTGAACTAATGAACAAGAAACTACACTGATTGGACATTCACTCTAGGAAGTTTGAAGTGTAGTCCTGGAAAGGAATATAAGTAGGGTTATGTACTTTCTATTTGTGTGTTGTGGCAAGCACACCTGAAATGATTTATTTAAAAACAAAAAACAAAAAACCAAACTGCTTATTTTTGTTTAATATTAAGAAATTCAGATTTTCTCTAGGTTTGAACTAGTGAATAGACTACCAAGTATCAGTAGTTGCAACAATTGAAAAGTAAAGTGATTTTACATAATAAATTGATACAAAAACATTTTTATAATTCTAACTTTACAATTCCACGAAGAATAGGTTTGATTTACTGATTTATTGTTTAACTTCAATAAATAACATTTGGAAAAGGACAGCTTTGTTAAAGGTGTGAGACCTGATTGTATAAATCTTCTGAGAAATCTAGTATGTTCTCCAGCAAAACCAGGGAAGATCAGAATTGACATTCCTGATACGTAGTGAGGAATTGAAAGCAGTTTGCTTAGGGATTATCCACACGGAGACCTAGTGATGGGGCAAGCCGGAGTATAAATTTACAGCTCGCTAGCCTTCTGCACCCTAATGTGAATCAAAGTGTGCAATATCAAGGTCCACACAGACTTTTAGCATGTAGCATGCTAGTGTGCACTAGATTTACACCAATGCTTGCTGAGCCGTTAGAAACTTCATAAAGCAGCAAAACCAGACACAAGTGCAGTTAAAGGAAATTCCTTTTTAGAAGAGTATATGAGAATGTGGGGTGCGGGGAGGGAAGGGGGAAGAACTCTTGTACGCATTTGTACTGTAGGTGCTGAATTCTCCGAACTAGAGCTTTTCAAAAGTTTGAAATTACAAAAAGATGAAAAACTTAAAATCATGTGTCTCCTCCAGTTTCTGTTTGAAATGTCTCCAATTTTGGAGGGAATATTGCAAAATTTTCTTCCTGTGTTTCAACTTGCTCTGCTCCAAATAACCCACATAAATGCAATTTTAGTATTTTGGTAAAACTTTTCTGCAAATTTATTATTCAAGGGCTGAAATTAGCTATATATCTTTTTGGTGCATAGTCAGCACCTGCTAATACTTCCGTTTTTTAGTCTATTACTGTTGAATTTTCTTGATATCAAGACTAGTCTCCCTGGAGTCTTTAATTGTTTAAAGCAACCCCCCCCCATTTTTAATAAAAGTTTGAACCCTTGAGATATTGGGTTAGTCAGTCCCAACAGTTGATAACACAACCATCATTCAGAGCCTCTGAATGTTCAGAACAAAGATTGTTTCTTTCACTAATTGAAATGATAATGCTACTTACAATCAACCATCTCCAAACTGGGCTTGATGACTGTATTTGATATTTTTAAAAAGTAGAAATGAGACTCAGAATTCCAGAGAAGGTTGCTGTGATTGGTCTTGCGCTATATCTGTGGAGAAATGCTAGACCTGCAAATAGTCTTTTCAGAATACTTTTTGTTAGCCCATTAGTGAGTGAGCTATTGTAGAGAAACATAGTAGCTCAAAACCCTATGACCAAAAAATTAATTGAGTATAAAACGTCCTGTTTTGAATGTATGCTTTTAAAAACATTAATGTTATGGCCTTTGTGATCTAGATTTGTGACTATAAATAAAGTGTGGATGTTGGCAGACTTCTAAAAACTTATACAAATAGCTACCACTTATCAGTGGATGGCAGGAGAGAATGTAAATTCACTGAATGTGTCTGTGGAATATTAAAGGATCACTTCTGAATATATGAGGGAAAATGGTTGCGAAGCAAAGTCTTGCAGTTTAAAGCCAGAAAGGACCACCAGATCATCCAGTATGACCTCTGTATACCACAGACCACGTCACCACCCAGTATCTTTGCAACCTAAAACAGAATTTTAAAGAGGAAGGTATAAATATTGTAACTTAACATTGTTAACCAATGTAAGAGGGATAGAGATTGGGAAGGATTGTATCATTTTAGGAAATATGTGGTGTTATATTATTCCCAAAAGCCTAATCAGACTACGAAGATGGAAGATGCTCTTAAAATGTTTGCATGAATCTCTTGCAGAGACATGGAATTTGAAAAGTTAATATGTCAATATCCAAATACCTTACTAAGTGAGAGCTAATTTGGAGTCACTAATTTTTAGGATCTGTAATGTTGGGTTTGGAGGTATTGTTTAGAAAATCTTAAAGAAATTACGTTTACAAAAAAAACTATATTTGCAGAACGTTATGGTTGAACAAACACTCATAAGTTAGGAAATGTCAGAATTCAGATTGCCTGTGCTGCTTTCATTTGCCCCCCTTGTCTTTGAATTTTGATAGTCTTTAATTGCATGATCACATACTATTTTTTCATTAGTGATCCCTTTGTTAGGCATACTACTCCTCACTACAATAACAAGAGACTATTCGACATACTTCATCTCATCTAATGTATGAATCCAAAGAATCTCTATTTGCAACCATTAGAATTCTAACCTGTAATTCATTTGCTGCACTTTCCTGCATATTGCCTTTTTATGAAATGAGAGTGATGAGGGAATGGCTCCTGGCTCCTTCCCATACATCTCTGCTCCTACGTGAGGATACATTTTGTTAGCACCACTAATGTGAGCAGAATAAATTTTGTTCTCCTGTTCCCAGTGCTACGAAAGTTGCTTTGTATACTCTATTATTGGGGACATTGGGAGAGCAGACCCTGGAATGAAAGGAAAGCAGAAGGAGACCCAGTACCAATTCTTGGGATGTAGTGTCAGTGTTAACTTTAAATCCGTTATGACTATGATTTAAGAGAGCAGCAGACCTTGCCTGACTCACTTCTTAACCTTGCCATTTTACCTGAATTTCAATTTCCTGATCATACTAAACCAAGGACATAATTCAGGTACTGTACTGTGGTAAATGGTGAAATCCAGGTTCTGTACAACTGGAAAGTTACAGCTGTGAAGAGGAGTGCAGTATTGCTGAAGACATTCAACTCTTCTCAAATCTAGTGTAGGGAAGGAAGTTGGGTGTAAATTGGTAGCATAACCCAGAGGAAACTGTTCTCTTCTGGACTTCCTGACCTGCTTTGAAAATGATGGCAGGCTGCAATTCTGCAGTAAATCCAGGAATAGTCTCCATTTGAAGACACATAGAAAAGTGCTTACATTGTATAATAACCTTGATCAGAGGATCTCAGACTTCTTCATAGTGTGCATCACATTTTAAAACACAGATTGTCTTGTGGATATTTTCCATATGTGGTGTTCCAATAGCACCATCTCTCACGTTCAGGTGAGTTACATCCCTGAGGCAACTAGGGCAATTGCTTGCATGGAAAAGTAATAGGAAATGAATTCATGTAATTTTCAGCAGACTTTCAATGTAATTCAGCAGATGGAAACAATGAAGAGGAGCCAAAACCATTTGATCAGTCAGTTCTCTTAAGGACCACCAGTGAAAACTTGTTTGTAGATCACAGTTTGGAAAAATGTGAGCTAGAATTGACTCTTTGAGTCAAAAAAAAAGAAACTCCACCTTCATTGCAGAAGAGATCATGAATAATATCTTTACATTGGTCATAAATATAAACTTAGGGAGGTTTCATGAGAGCATTTTTAGGAGTTTGTCACAGTCCTGGTTGTGCTCCCCCTTTTGGATGCTCACCAGGCATCTGCGTTTGGACCCACACACTGGATCTGTGTGTTTCTCAGCTCCATGGGATCTGGGCAGGCTCCAGCAACAGTCTCTGGCCTCTTGGTCACACGTCCTGGGGCCAGACTCTTTTTCTGTTACCTCTTTTAGAGAATGGAACCCTGTGGTCCAGATGCCCCAGTGTTGACTCCTTAAGACATCCTAGTTGCTCAAGCTCCCCCTGCCCAGAGCTCCACTCTTGTGGGTACTCTGGGTTATAGTTTAACTCTTCAGGGACACATGACAGCTGAAGCAAGTAACAGAAAATTTTGTAGAGGAATTTCTAAACCAAATACACTTACCTTATAGATAAAGTACAGGAAATACATAGACCTAGGAAAAATAAACACCGCACACAGAGTTCTCCCTCGGCGTTATCACCAGCTTAAGTGTGTTTGGGTTCCCCTCTTCTGGATCCCATTTCCCCAGCTCAGTGTCTTGTCTTCCTGGTTTGATAATACAACAATTTAATAAAATCTACCCAAATTCAAATTTTACAAAAGAGAAATTCCCCAGACTGTCACAGAGGCATTTAAAGATTGCAGCCTTAGTGGATTTGCCCTGTTCCCACCCAGATGTGAAATGTGTTGTAACAAAGTTTGAGTAACAATAAGCAGTATTTTTTATTAGAAAAGAAACAGCATTTTATGTCATATTTTAATACCTAAAGAAGAGTATTAAATATTACATTGTACATCCCTAACTTCCCTTTCCTACCCATACATCAAACAAATTCCCTAATGATGTGCTTTGAGGGCGGAAGTAAAAGCCATATTACTTTACCAGCTCCTCTCTTATGCATGCTGCAAGGCCCAGTTTGCTCTTGCTGGCTCTGACTTAGTTTATTTATAAATAAGTTAATAGACATTAATTGCTATCAAGGATGTAAGTTGTGTGTGTTTCTCTTTTACGTTTTATCTGACAATGTCAAGATAAGGGAATGATTTAAATGCAGCCTTTTTTTGGTCTTGTGTGGCACGAATGGCTTAGGATATTAAGGGGACACATCTTGATCTATCAAACAGGACAAGGCACACGACACACAATCCCAGTGAGTCCTCGTGATGGAATTTCAAAAGAAGTAAAAAACCAAGATGAACACACAAAGTGAACCACTCGCCAGCCCAGTGGTGCCTCCAAATTAAGGTTTTACATGTAGTGGTTCTGGATAGGCAGGACTTGACTATATAGAGCTCTCAATCTAGCACTTCCGTGGAGCACTGAATCCACTTACTGTTTTAAAAGAAAATATGTAATGTTAATGTTCACATTCAACCTGAGTCAATTAAAAAAACAGTCTCCATCTGCACCTTCCCTCTCTACCCCCCCTGGTCAATTTCTCGTTTTCTTTCTCTCTCTCTCTCTCTCTCTCTCTCTTTTTGCCATTACTGTGTGAAAGATCCACTCAGAGGGAAAACAGAATAACTATGTGGGGAGAACTGTGAAACTGACTGCACAAAGTGCAGTGAAAAGTAATAAGTAAATAAGCTGAAAGAATGATTAAGGCAAAAATATTTTTCTTTCCATGCTAATAACCTTTGGTAGAGCTTATAACAGTTGGTGAAACTTTTTCAGAGAGGAGTGTGAATATTTTTTAAGATGATAGTGTACCCCTACAGTCTCTGATAGGATGGAAAATACTAGGTATGTTGTATTCCCTGCAGTCTCTGGGTAATTACACCAGAAATCGCACATTTTACAGACTAGTCCCAAGAACGTGATATATACATTTTAAATGAAATTTGCTATAACTTCAGCAAATAAGTAGCAGGGCACTGATCTGAATATCTTCTGCAGAGGTATTTTTGTCCCTCAGGTTGTTTAACTTTTCATAGGTAAAAATAACAAAACTAATCAGTATATTCAGTAGGATCTCTCTTTTATTGCATTTTTCCTAGATCTTATTTTCTTTCTTCAATTTAGTATTAAGCCATGTTTGGTGCACGCTGTAGTGCCTTTTGAATTACTTGGAGCACAATCACCATTTCAAAGTTTAAGCATGTGATACTACATTACTGCTTTATATTTTTGAAGTTAAACCCTGAAGTGAGTTTCATAAAAAATGAAATCACAGCTGTATTTGTCTCTTGGGGTATGCAAAAACCTGAATCTAGGTTCTTAAATTAGCAAATTACCCTTTGGCTTGTTCCGTAGTAAACTCAATAATGCATAAATTAATTAGATTATTAAAAAATGGGTTCCCAGGCCTGTTAGTTTGTGATAGCTCACACAAGGCCCTGAGAGAACACTGACATATAAAGTAGGTCATTTCATAAAGTGATGAAACTTGGAATAGCTGAATAGAGAAAACAAGTAATGTTTTTAAAGGTATTTCCATAGAATGTATGCTGCCATTTAGAAATGTAATGCTGTGATCTGCTTAATAAACATAAATGTAGCTCATTCATACACACACATGTCCCAGTCTGTCAGAAAGATGCAATTAGAGATTTTGTAGCTGAAATTTGTGAAACTGACTCAGTGGCTGATATGATCACTTTAAATGTGAAATGTAGTTTATTAATATCTATGAGCTCTCAAACATGCTGTCATTAGTCATGAAAACCAGACTATAATCCCACATGGCTTGAGTGTTTCCCCAGAATTAATTCTCAGACTGCTTCTAGCTTTGTGCATCTAAAAAGATTGTTCTGTCCTTTGGCATAAATTGCTGGAGAAAGACACACAAAGGAGGGATAAAAAATAATGAAGCCTGGCATACTCTTACAATCTATGTCAAAAGATTGTGACATTTCATCTTCATCATTTTGAAGCCAAACATACATGAGGGTCAAGTGTTTTAATTGCTGTAAAGAGGCTCTTAAAAAGAAACATACAGTCCTCCTAAGGCTACCCAAGAAGTACAGCAGATGCCACAGCACAGGCAGCTGAAATCTCTATTGCAGTCTACTGGCCCTGCCAGGAGTACTGTAGCAAAAGCAGCTTTTTTTAAGCATCCTCCATGGTACATGTTGGTTCTACCACAGAGGTAGAACAGGTTGTGATCATAGAATATCAGGGTTGGAAGGGACCTCAGGAGGTCATCTAGTCCAGTGGTTCTCAAACTAGGGTTGCTGCTTGTTCAGGGAAAGCCCCTGATGGGCCGGGCCAGTTTGTTTACCTGCCGCGTCCGCAGGTTTGGCCGATCGCAGCTCCCACTGGCCACAGTTCGCCACTCCAGGCCAATGGGGGCTGCAGGAAGGACAGTCAAAGCCATCCCATGTGATATAGGGCAGCAAAAGATTTCAGTGACTGTGTTAGGTGAGAGTGGTTGCTAGTTGGTAAGGACAAGATATTTTCTACTGTGCATAAAACCAAAGATCTCTTAAAAGCACTGCTGCTTGTTGACCTATGAGTAAGGCTATGATTTTATCTTGGATATTTTTAGTAAAAATCACAGACAGGTCACGGGCAGTGAACAAAAATTCACGGAAGCCATGACCTGACTTTTCCTAAAAACATCCCTGACCAAGCGGGGAGGGAGGAATGTCCAGCACGCTGCCCAACTGCAGGTAATGGCAGGGAGCTGTGGCCCCTCGCTCCTGCCCAGTGGCTTGGGAGCTGGGGGTGGGGGTCTGTCCATTGCCTGGGATCTGTGGGAGGAATCCCCCTGTTGCCTGAGGAGGCTGGGGACCTGTGGGGGCCTCCCACTGCTGTGGCGGCTGGACTGCTGTGGGGCCCCAACGTCAGGGAGGTTGCAGAAAGTCATGAAATCCGTGACATACTCGTACCCTTACCTATGATACCAAGGGAAACCCCTGCTTGCTGCTGAAGAGAGATTGCAATTTACTAGCTTTGAGAGAATTAAATATACTGTTTTTAAATTATAGTTTAAAATGTACCTCCATCTCATTGCTTTAGTATTTCATCATGTTCCTGTGATACACAGGATAAATGCAGCAGTTCAGTAAATGCCTGTGCAAGCAGGCCAAAAGGTTCTAAGGATTTGCCAGGAACGAAGACGAGTACAGACTCTGTTGCTTTTATCCATACCTGATTATCAGGGTGGATCTCTTGATGGGTCTAAGTATTTATTGAAACAGAACCTTGCCTGTAAGGTTTGGAATATGTTTCTGTTAAGGAAGTTGCTGCATCTATTTACAGAGGAAAAGAAGAGCTGCTGAATTTGAACAAACATATTGCTTGTAGACAGGTTTACAGGAGGCGATGCATACGGTCATGTTTAGATTGTGGTCTTGGCATAGGAGAATTTGAGTGTCAGCTCTAATGGCACTGCATATACACAGAGGCCTGGTGTCTGTGTGTCTCTTAGGTAAACCAAATTTGACATGTGGAAGCTGACATTTTGTTTTTTTGTTATTGGTAATTTTTTTGTATGTTTAGGGTGCTACCTTCAGCATCTTGTTCTTTCGGTGCCAGATCTCCTCCGCATTGCCAATGAACAGCAGAGAATGTAGCCAAGTATTTGGTTTGGAAACTGTTTCTGAAGTTGCTCTGGTGCCTACATTATCCATGTTCCCCATCACCTTCCCTGTCCAACTAGCATATATTTTGCAGAGAATACACACAGAATGACATGAGCCATTGGGATTCTGCTAAGTCAGATAGACATTTTACATGGGTTGTTTCTATTTTGGGGAGGATGTGGAGGGTAACTAATGAAGAGTAGGACTAACATGGAACTACAATGGTGCTGTAAGGAAGAGGGAGATTAAGGAGGAACTGATATTGTTGAAACAAGCAAAGGGTGATTTTCTATTTGACTTTGAAATGGAGAATGTTGCCTGTTTTTTGATCCTCTCACAAGATGGTGGTATTCTGCAGAGTTGGTGTCAATGCCTACTTCCTTACCAGTCGATTAGATTAATCTCTTGTTTTATCTGGCCAATTGCTTGTTGAATCTTTTCACTGACACTGCAGAATTGTGGAATTTAGGGACTACACAGTGTGAGATTTAACAGCATAAGAAAAAAGGTGAGGCACAGCGTTGTGTGATGTCAATTAGTGCTGTTACTGTTTGGAAAGCAGTTGGTATTACACAAACAGATGTTTCTAGGTTTATTTTTAAGGGCGGGGGAGTTAAAATGGTTTTTGTTCAGATAGGAGGAGGAGGTAAATCATCTGTTCATATGCAGGTCAGTCCTAGCCTGCTGTCTTTTCAGGGACAAATAGAAAATGACATTGAAGAATTGAATTTTGAGGATAATGGGAATGGCAAATCAGGTGTAGAGAATACAACCGTAGAAGCAGTAAATATCTCTACTAACTTTGCTTTCCACCTTCATTTGCTTCTGTACAGGGGCATGTATGTGAGAGAGAGACAGTGAGAAAGAGAATGTTGAGGAGAAGGGTGTTGACTTTGGATAGGTAAAATATAGAACAGTTGAACTGGAATAGATTTGACAGAAAATCAAATGCTGTAATGTTGACTCGTGTAGAAGTGTAGTGAACTTGGAAAGTAAGACCTCTCACTCCATTTGCCTGACAGAGTGCACTGCGTAGGAGAGAGAAAGCAGTATGTTTTATGGAACACTTGCAAAAACAACCCCGCCCCTCCAACACATAAAATTGAATTCTTTGCAAAAATATAAAATCATAGTGCTAGCAGAACTGAGCTGAGGAGCAGTCCTTTTTAACTCTCCATTGAGGGGAATTAAATATCCATTCATACTTTTTATTGCAGACAAGTGAACAAAAAAGAGCAGCACACACCCTATATATCTCTTTGGTGAGGGGTAAAAGGCTACAAGAGGGTATGTTTGGTTGTTTTGCTTCTTTCATTTCCTCTCTCTCTCTCATGCAGATGTTGCTTTTGTAAGACACTGAAAATACTCTTTATAGATTTTTAGGGCTAGAAGGGACCATTATGATCATCAAGTCTGACCTTCTATATCAGGGGTAGGCAACCTATGGCCACCACTCGGGGTGACGGGGGGAGGGGGCCTGCATTTTAATTTAATTTTAAATGAAGCTTCTTAAGCATTTTAAAAACCTTATTTACTTTACATATAACAATAGTTTAGTTATATATTATAAACTTATAGAAAGAGACCTTCTAAAAACGTTAAAATTTATTACTGGCACGCAAAACCTTAAATTAGAGTGAATAAACAAAGATTTGACACACTTCTTCTGAAAGGTTGCCAACCCCTATTCTATATAATATAGACTCCTTTCTTTGAGCATCACATTGTTCCTTCTGTCTTACTGAATACCTTTTAAAAAAACGTGTATAGCCTCTGTTCTTTTTCTGTTTACAAATTTAGTCCTGGGAGACTTCAAGATGCCCACTAACCCAGTATCCAAGTTTTCTTTAGGCTAGGCAAGACATCCCCATGATCCTAAAAGAGGAGATGTGCTGCTGTTTTTCTCTGCGTTCCCACATGATGATTAATGCTATTGGATTATTTTTATTAAGGTAGGACTCTAGAGCCCCGATAAAGATGAGAGTCCCATTATGCTAGGTGCAGTGCAAGAACATAGCGAAGATGTAATCCTGAAGAATTAAAACAAACAATTCAACGAGTGTACCAAACACTAGGAGAGTTGAAGGAAAGGAGAATGCAGAAAATGGTAGTAAGATCCCATGTTGGCACAGATGAAAAGCATGCCCAATTTAACACCTCTGAATCATGTGAACATATATATAATTTTCCCTTTTATAAATATCTACTTTCTCCAGCTGTCATTCGACCTAGCTGTGAGTAGGGGGCCAATTTCTTTTAGGCATCATGGTACAAGCAGATGAGCTTATGGAGTACATACCCCTTTCAGCAATGTCCCTTTGAATGTTTACAGTAGGTTCAGTGTTAGATGAACCCCGTTATTTATCTATAAATGAAGCCATGTATGTATTTTACAAGAAAGAAGTTTAAAACATGTAGCAGACCAATAGAGAAACACTGCATTTAAACATTAAGAACACATACTTCGAGTCGGAACTGAGGCTTAAATCTTGCTGCAAGGATGTAAAATTCTTACCCCTCGAGACTCTCTATAATATGTGAAAAGGAGCTGTAAAAGAGGACAACATTGATTGATTTGAAATATTTTGATCTCTCAACACCACGCAATGGCTTGAATTCACATACAATTTATCACGTTGCAAGTGTCTACGCATGTCTTGGTAACAACACTGAAAAGAGGCTGTTTGGCTGAGCCAGTGAAATCTGTGGTTAGGACCAGATGCCACAAGCATTGCAGCTGTGCTAGTTATTCCTCTGGGGCTTCTATCGCCATCCTTCAATGCCCAAGAGTCCCTGCTCCCAGGACAGTGGTGCTTCAGGAATCCCAGAACAGTGACCATTTTTGCAAGAGGTAATGTGTGAGGGAACATCCAAACAGTTGTCAAGCTGTTACTGCTAGGTAGCCATGCTAAACTATTTCAGGAAAAAGGGATGCAATATTCCTGCAAAGGTTTCCTCAGTGTTACTGTACCTCAAAGGTCCAGCTACTCAGTCTGGAAGAAAAATGACTTATTTTCCTTCTTTGCATTGTTGAGTCATCAACTTGCTAAACTTTCTCTGCCTTCTGGCAACCTTGATAAAATAACTTTTTGAACTCTTAAAATTTAGTTGAAGGAACAAAAACTTTCCATCAGCTTCTAATGTGGCATAGGGGAAACCTGTGATTGAAGATACTTTCCATTTTCAGAACATAGTTTAATTATCTTTTTCAGAAATCCTCACTCTAAATCTTCAAGAACACTACTTTCCATAATCAATTATACAACAGCCACTTTCCTGAAGATGGAATATTGAATGTACAAATTTCTTTGAAATGTGCTCCTAAAATGTTGTTTGCCAGATATTTCATTTAGATGATCAAAAGACTTTCCTGACTCTGTTTGAAGCTTGAAGATATATTTTTACCTATTGTATGTCCATTAAAGTTTTCACAGCTCTTTTAAAATCAGTTCTCTTAAGACTTCAGTGAATATTTTGGGGGGATTAATGCAGCCTAGGCATTTTAATAAATGGCATATTAAAAAGTATGAAACAGTCAAGCTGGAAGAAATGTTTTAATTTATCCACAGGGAACAAAGATTTCAAATGTGGCTACCTGGCAACAAAATTTAGTTGTCTCAATTTTGGGGCCATGTCTTATTTTGTCAAACAAATTAATATCTTGTTGCTTGATGTGATGTGTCTGCCCTTCACTTGGTTTTGTATGTTTCGGTTTTATCCTTGTTTTAATGTAAATAAAGATGCCACTGCCACCACCAGCACCTGGAGCCTGAGTAAGATCTGAGACACAAAAATACTAGGAAAAAATCAGATTTGAGATCCTGAATTGATCATGCAAAATAACACCAGTCCCATACTAGTGCTACTACCTGCTGTTGATGGGTGTGTATTGTGACTGTCCACGTTTTGTTCCGCTTCAAGTCTGTAGATAATAGAGAATTGTTATAATTTGTAATACAGTTGATTTTAGCAAACCTGAACAGAATCAGATCCCATTTTTCCAGGCCCTGTCCTGAAGAATTTGATATAACTTAAAACCAGACCTAGCAAGTGGGGTGCACCAGACTTTTGTAAGGAACATGGGCGGATGTCTGAGGGGAAGCAGTAAGAAGAACATACGTTTACTCATGACTGTCATTTTGAGTTGGGTAGACCCAATCTCTTGCTTGCTGCTCAGCATAGACTTCTGATTAGGACACAAGAGACAGCCCATTCAAACTGAGATGGGAAATAGTTTTTTCCCCTCACGTATTTCAGTCTAAATTGAGAGTTGAAGCATGTCCTCCAGAATGGTGGCTGAAGCATGAAGGGGCATGTGAATGTTTAGCATATCTGGCACATAAATACCTTGCCAGCTATAAAAGTGCCATGTGAATGCCTGTTTTCACTTTCAGGTGACATTGTAAATAAGAAGCAGGCAGCATTATCTCCCGTAAACATAAACAAACTTGTTTGTCTTAGTGATTGGCTGAACAAGAAGTAGGACTGAGTGGACTTGTAGGCTCTGAAGTTTGTTTTTGAGTGAAGTTATGTAACAAAAAAAATCTACACATTTATTAAATTTCAATTGGTGTTTTATTATTTAGCAGTGCGATTAGTTGTGATTAATTTTTTTAATCGCAGTTAATTTTTTTTAGTTAATCGCGTGAGTTAACTGCGATTAATCGACAATCCTAGTATTAATGTATAGCTTGATTCACTAGTACAGAATAGTTTTAGTTTAAATGCTTATAGACAAATACCAATCAAATCAAAAATTTTTATGGAATAGTTGAGTTGAACATATAAATATTGTAAACCTCTTGGGAAAACAACAAACATCGTGATATAAGAAATGATATAATGAACAAGCAGAGGCTGCTGCATTAAAAGCATGCTTGGCTGGGCTATTTGATAAAGGAAATACTGTGCTTTATTTTGGAATTGACAATAGATATCAGAAATAAGTACCTGTCCAATATAATTTTTTGCTGCCTTTTGCTTGAACCTATATACAGAACACAGTGAATTATGTCAGTACATATGATTAGTAGTGAAGAATCCTTCTAGCAATCTCTAATAGATTTTAGTATGATTGTAATTAGGACATATCGTCTTTGTAGATATAGTTCTGTTAGGTTCATAGATTTTAAGGCCAGCAGTTAATCTGATTTCTTGCACTGCACAGGCCATGGGAATTCCCTGAATTAATTCCCGGTTGAGGTCAGTTGCTGTAGTTGAACTAGAGCTTCTCTTAGAAAAACATGCAATCTTGATTTAGAAATTTCCACTGTTGGAGTACCCACCACAATCCTTGCTAAATTTTTCCTGTGGTTAATTACCCTCGCTGTCAAAAATTTGCACCTAACAATAGAACTTCAGAGTTACGAACATCTCGGGAATGGAGGTTGTTCACAACTCTGAACAAAACGTTACGATTGTTCTTTCAAAGGTTTACCACTGAACATTGAGTTAATACTGCTTTGTAACTTTACTATGCAGAAGAAGAATGCTGCTTTCCCTTCATTTTTTTTAGTAGTTTACATTTAACACAGTACTATACTGTATTTGTATTTATATATTTATTTTTAGCTCTGCTGCTGCCCGATTGTGTACTTCTGGTTCCAAATGAGGTGTGTAGTTAACTGGTGAGTTCATAACTCTGGTGTTCATAACTCTGAGGTTCTACTGTATCTCCAGTCTGAAATTGCCTAGGGTTTGTCTTTACTATGGGCTAAATTGGTGCTGCTGTGATCCATGCAGTGGGCATCAATTTAGCTGGTCTAATGAAGACACGGCAAGTCAATAGGGAAACTCTCTCCGGTCACGTTCAGTAATTCACTTCAGCAAAAGGCGGAAGCTGTCTCGATGGGAGAGTGTCTCCCTTTGACATAGCACGGTGTTGACACTGCTGTTACATCAACTGAAGTTAAGTAACTTAACTAGCATAACTGAAATTGACTTCTAGGGTTAGTGTCGATAAGGCATTAGTTTCGACTTTCAGCCACTAGATCTTGGTACAGTTTTTTCTCTGGTAGATTGAAGAGTCTGCTGTCAAATTTCTGTTCTCCATCTAATAGTGACAGACTGCAATCACATCAAGCCTTAATCTTCTCTTGGATAAACTAAATAGATTGAGCTCATGGAAGCATAGTTTATAATCATTCTCATGGCTTTTTTCTGAACCCTCTCCAAGTTATCAGTATCTTTCTTGAATTGTGGATATCAGTAATCCAGTAGTAATATTTCCAGTGCCAAATACAGCATTAATATAACCTCTCTACTCCTGCTCAGTATGTCCTTTTTAAACATCCAAGGATCGCATTAGCCCTTCTGAACCGAAGCGTTAAATTATGTGTTCTGTTCAGCTACTTATCCCCTATGACCCTTCCAGTCTCTTCCAGAGTCACTGCTTCCCAGAGTAGAGTCCTCCATCCTGTAAGTGTGGCCTGATTCTCTGTTTCTAGATGTAGAACTTTATTGAAATGCATATTATTTGCTTGCACCCAGTTTACCAAGTGATCCAGATTGTTCTATATCCATGACCTGTCCTTTTAATTATTTAGCCACCTTATGTCATCTGCAAACTTTATCAGTGATGATTTTGTTTTCTTCCACATTGTTGATTTTAAAAAATGAAGACATAGTGTGCTATGAAGTGCCAAAAATTTGATTAGAATACCGTACCTATTGGGTTCTCCCTGTACCTGTTAGAATACTGTAGCACAGATCAGTGAACAAGAGGTAGGGTCTTATAATAATCCTGTAAGTAGTGCAGATTTTGGGGGGGAGGGGACGGGTTTGAGGTTTTTAAGTGTTTTCAGAAAAAAATTTTTTTCTGCAAATCAAATATTTGTATCAAAAACAGTTCATGAAAACCAAAAATTTTCCAGTTTCAGTTTTTTGTTTTTTTTTTTTAAAAAAGAAGTTTTTCATGGGGAAATTTAGGAGAAAAAAATTCCTTTTAAATAAATGTTTTCTTATAAATTTCCCCCCTGAATAGTTCTGCTGAAACCACTGACGGTTACTTGTGTGGCGTGTGCAGGATTTGTTCCAGTGTACAAAACAGACATGCATTTATTTGTTTTACTCTGACCCCAGTTGTTTGAAATCTATGCAATTACTCTCAGCAATAATGTTAAACACAAGGATAAGTCTTTGTCGGATTGTGGCCTAAATGACCAAATGACCACCAGACTTACATTATTTACAGCTAAATTTAATTGGATACAAATTGCATTAAATAGAATGAAGTTTAAAAAATAAATATCAAGATTAAAGAAAACTTACATATGGACAATTTACAGTTTGTCACCTTTTGATTGCCTAAATGTCTTTTATGTCTTTGCTTAACTTTTATTTTTAGTGTATTTAAATGTTGTTTTGCTGTACAGTTGTTCAGAGGATTGAGAGTATTTGGAACTATCCCTTCTGACATAATCTTCTAAAGTTAATAATTTTGACCATCTAGAAGAAACTGTCTCCTCAGGGATACCACAAATAAACATGAATATGATTTCCCTATGGCCCTGAGTAGATCCCACTTCCAAGTTATGGGAACTGTTGCTTCAGTGGGTTTGTGTTACCAGTATTTGATTAATTAGTGAAATCAAAGTCTAATTGTGCAAGTATGAAAGGCTCATTTATGTGAGCTGTCAAAAGAAATTAGGAATCTAGTAACTAATGTAAAATACAACAGAAGACTTTTTTCGTATTGGTGCTTTTATGTGGCTAAATGGTATGTGTCAAAAGCAGACTAGTTCAGTGGTTCACCGCTGCTTGTTCAGGGAAAGCCCCTGGTGGGCTGGGCCGGTTTGTTTACCTGCCACGTTTGCGGGTTTGACCGATCGCAGCTCCCGGCCAATGGGGACTGCAGGAGGCGGTGTGGGCCAAGGGATGTGCTGGTCGCCCTTCCTGCAGCCCCTATTGGTCTGGAGCGGTGAACCGCAGCCGGTGGGAGCTGCGATTGGCCGAACCTGCAGACACGGCAGGTAAACAAACCGGCCTGGCCCACCAGTGGCTTTCCCTGAACAAGCAGTGGCCCTAGTTTCAGAACCACTGGGCTAGTCCATGGTATTTGGTTCAGTAAAAAAGTATATTGCCAACAGCTTAAACAGGCTATATCTATGCTGAAACTAGTTCAAACATCTTTCCTCTTATTCATGAGGTCCATGGATCCATGACAGTGGGCACAGTGGAGTCGCATCTTACGTGGGGACTAAGTTCTAAAGTCAGCACGTAAGGCGAAAATCGCGTATAGTCAAAATTACCCTTGAAAATCCCTTAAATCACCCATAAAGTACAGTATACTGTACATGGTTTTGTGTATACTACCCTGTACAGTTATACATATAATGTATACAGTAATGTACAGTATATAATAAAGAGTACATATGCAAAATATAGTTTTACAGTACTGTATTTTTAATTACAGGGGGTAATTATAGAGGGTTATTACAGGAGGTTGTCAGGGCTTGATGTTGATCCAGGAAACAGAGGTGATGGAGAGCAAGTCGTAGACGAAGTGGTTGGCTCTGGTTCAGCTTGAGAAGATGATTGCGTAGGCTCATCTGCTGCTTGCTGTTTTTCCTGGAAAAACATGATAATCGGCAACTGTCACTGTTGTCTCTTGAGCTGCTCAAGCATTTCTTGATATGGTCTCAAATCATCCGTAATACGGCGTGTGATTTTGAGGCTTCGTTCCATAGAGGGATCGTATTCAGAAATTAAATCATTCAAGCGTTTCGCTGCTTGGAACACTTCAGCAAATGTATGAAGATTTCAACTTACTGGCTCTTCTTGTTCGTCGTCATCATCTTCGTCTTCTTTAGACGATTGTATCAGTTCCACTAACTCTTTGTTAGTCAGTGTTTCTCTGTGGCTCTCAATTCATTCTGCAGTTTCTTCCTCAAGGATGTCGATGGAGCCATCACCACCCACTTGCCTGCCCACCTGAACAATGCGTTTCACTTCTTTGTCAATGGTCGGGAAACCCTTGAAATCATTCACACATTCTTTCCATAGGTTTCGCCAACATGCATTGACTGTTTCAGGCTTGATTGCATCCATTGCCTGTTCAATATAAGTGATGCAACTGGCAATGTTGAAGGACTTCCAACACCCAATCACATTAAGATTGGAATCAGCATCCATAGTGCTACGTGTCCATGAGAACATAAGCCTTGTGTAAATGGCCTTGAAACAGCGAATCACGCATTGGTCGAGAGGATGGAGTTGGTATGCGGGGGGAGAAAGATGACTTCAACATCCTTATGTGCAAACCGGAGTGCCGCAGGGTGGCCAGGAGCGTTGTCTATAATCAGCAACACTTTAAAGTCAAGTCCTTTCTCTTCAAGGTATTGCTTGACCTCTGGAATGAAACACTTGCGGAACCAGTCCAGAAATAATGCTGCCATCACCCAAGACTTCTTATTTGATTGCCAGAACCCAGGCAGATTTTTGTTCTTGCCTTTTAGGGCAGGGGATTTGCATCCATATAGAGCAAGTCTGGCTTTATTAAATGCCCAGCCGAATTGTCACAAAACAACACAGTCAAATGGTCTTTAGCTGCTTTGAATCCAGGGGCTTGTCTTTCTGATTTCGAAATGTAAGTGCAATTGGACATTGTTTTCCAGAAGAGCCCAGTCTCGTCAACATTAACAACTTGTTCCGGAAGATAGCCCTTTTCTGCTATGATTTTCTTTAATTGTTTGGAGTAGGCATTTGCTGCCTCTTCATTGGCAGATGCAGCTTCACCCGTAATCTGCACGTTTTTGAGGTTGAAGCTATTCTTCCTAAAACCGTTAAGCCGACCATGGCTGGCTTTGAATTCTTTCTCATCAGAAGGCTGTCCCTCTTCGGCAGGAGGTTTGAACAGCACGTGGAGGCTAACAGCCTTTTCTCGCAGTGTGTTGCCATCGATAGGCACACGTTTACGATTCATGTTTTCGAGCCATAAGTTTAATGCCTTTTCAATCTTCACTAAAGTCTTATCATGCACCTGGCTCGTCACCTTAGCAGTTATCGGATCACTTTATGCCACGGCCTGACAAATTTCTCTCTCGAATCTTGATGGCATGGATACTAGATTTATTGTGGCCATATTTACGCACCACATTGGAGACCTATGTTCCATCTCTCAATAAGTCCAACACAGCCAATTTTTCCTCCAGCATTGGAACAGATCGTTGTTTCTTCAGTTGAGCACCAGATGAAGTAGTTGGCTTATGTTTAGGGGCCTTGTTGTAAGAAAAATACATAATTTTTAAATACTAGAATCACACTCAGCGCGGCGAGATGCTCTCACTATGAGAGGCACCCGAGAACTGAGACCAACTGAGGGAACAGCAGATTCACGTCTCTCATCTCACTCTCACTCTGGAGCATATGCTCATTGCATGGAATTGTCCGCACTATTTACAAGTATCTTCTTCTTGTTCTTTTTTTTGCCGAGTGCGTATAGTTGAATTTGCGTAAGTTAAATGCGCATATGATGCGACTTGCCTGTACTTTGCTCTATGCAGCCTTGGAGATAGATCCTACCTGTCAGTTAGAGACAGGGGAGGTGAGCCTCCATGTCTAACAAAAGGCCAGCTTTCATCTTCCTCTCCAGCTGGAGGCAGACAGAACAGCTTCTCTCTGCTGCAGAGCAAATTTGAGAAGCCTTAAAATCTGCAGGCTGTCAGGGTCTGCCTTCATTGGCAGAGAGGATTCCCTTTCTCCTCAGTTCTGGGACTGTCTGTACGCTGCTCATCCTCCATGTGGAGCGCTGTGTGGCAGAGACTGCTAAGGCTGCATCTGCACTATGAGCTAGGGATGTGATTCCCAGCTTGCATAGACATACTCATGCTAGCTCTCATGTGAGCTAGAATGCTAAAAATAAGCTGCAGTGGTGCACGCTAATGGCCCTGAGTACATACCCACGAGATTTGGGTGGGTTTGTACTCGGCGTGGCTAGCGCAATGCTACGGCTGCCCATGCTACTGCAGCTACTAGTATTTTTAGGGTGCTAGCTCAGATGAGAGCCAGCGCGAGTGTGTTTACATGAGCTGAGAATCACACCCCTAGCTTATAGTGTTGATGTCGCCTAAGAGAGGGAAAGCCAGTGTTCAGGCATGGAGAGGGTTTCCAGCAGCCTCACTCCCCAAGCAGGAGAGCTTCCAGGGAGCATTGGCAGTACCTCAGCAGCAGAATTCCCCAGGCTTGGCACATGCTATGGCAGCAGCCCCAGGAGCAGGAAGTGATGGCTCCCTACTCACCCCAAACTCCCTCATACATACGGAGTGAGTGTAGGTTGAAGCACAATATCAAAGGGCCAGAGAAACTTCCCACCTTGCCAATGGAGCCTTGGCTCACAGCCGTGACTGTTGACTGCGAAGCACCTGCCCAGCCCCTCTCCTGTACTTCTGCAGTGGCAGGGAGCTACCGGCAGGGATCCTGAGACTAACCAAGGAGGAGAGTCTGATAACGGGCCATTGGGCCCATCCCCTCCTTCTGCTGTACAGCAAGCCCCATTTCGGCGCTGCAGTGATTTAGGGCTGCGCCCTACCAGCTCTGTTTCCCAGTGCAGCAAACAAGCCAAGGACTCAGCGTTGAATGTTCAGGTTTGGAGCCTGGTTCCCTTGGGGTGGAGTTGACCTATCTCTAGGCCAGGTCCAGGAATTTCTCTTAAAGCGAGGGACACAGGGGAGCCCCCTTCTGGAGCCATTCCAGCACAAACCTCCAGTCAGAACCTCCACTTTTTCAGGGCCAGAAACCTGATTAAAATAATAACCAACCACATGGTTCTCTCCCCCAGTCCTCCTGCACTGTCATTCTGAAATTCCTCTCTCCTGAGTAGGAGGATCAAAGAGAGGCATAAGAAAAGAAGTCTTTCAAATTTTCAGACCCCTCTAGTTGTCCCAACATAAGGAAAGAATAAAAGCTCTCAGCCCCCTTCATTTCTTGAAGAGTCTGATTCAAGTGATTCCCCTAGGAAGTGCTCTAAAAGTCAGAGTGAAATCTGTTTCCCTCAAGCCGCATAAATTTGCAGAGTGTAGCCAGGCAGATATCCACAGCACCTCGTTCCTCTGCTCATCTTTGTGGCATGCAGCATGGGGGATAATCTGTTAGCACCTATGTCCCCTCGTCACCTTCATGGAGTGCAGCATGTGAAATCAATGCTGGAAAGACCAGGCCACAGACAAATGTTGTTGCCTCTTGACATGCACACACAATCCCACAGAAGAAATTCTCCCTGCTTAGAGGAGGAAGATCGACACTCTAAATCAGAGCTTAAGACTCGGATAATAAAATATCTTTAAAAAGAGAGAAAAAAACAGAAAATAGATTTTAAGACAAAAGAGTACTAACTATTCTGAGTTATAAGGTATGCAGATGCCTTAGAGAGGCTGTAGCTATACTCCTCTTAAACCCTGTGAGTGTGTAATAGCATGATAAGGATTTTTCTGCCACACCTAAAAGACTGAACTTATTGGGGCTGTCCTCCTCAGGGTCACCATATCATAACAATTGGGCTGTCATTCCCACTTCCCCCTAATCCACCCTCATCGCCCTGGTTACTTTCAGATGCAACGCTAGTGTGGATAAATGGTATTGTGAGGATGGTCTCTTTTAGCCTGTAAATAAATTTCTGTAGTCTAAGGAAGAGTTAGGGTATGCAGACTCCTCATCTCATTCTACATCTATGAATTAGAGCAACTGAACCTGTCCCTCCCCTTCAGACAAAACAAGGCCACAGAGCATCTCTTGACATTAGTTATCTCAACAGATCCATGAAGAAATCAGAATTCATGATGGAGATCTTCTAATCCACACTAGCTGCTGTGAACAAAGGGACTGTAGGACGTCAGTAGATTTGAAGGACACCTATCTTCATATCCTGGTTTGACAGTATCATAGATGTGTCCTAAACTGTGTTTTGAGAGCACAGTGTTACCAGTACAAGTTCTTTCTCTTTGATTTATCAATAGCACTGCAAGAGTTTATGAAAATGCTGGTAGTGTTAGGGTATGTCTACATCTACAATTTTGCAGCGCTGGTTGTTACAGCTGTATTAGTACAGCTGTATAGGGCCAGCGCTGCAGAGTGGCCACACTTACAGCAACCAGCGCTGCAAGTGGTGTTAGATGTGGCCACACTGCAGCGCTGTTGGGCGGCTTCAAGGGGGGTTCGGGGAACGCGAGAGCAAACCGGGGAAGGAGACCAGCTTCCCCGCGGTTTGCTCTCGCGTTCCCCGAACCCCCCTGCAAACTGCAGGGAAGGAGACCTGCTTGCTCGGGGGTTCGGGGAACGCGAGAGCAAACCGGGGAAGGAGACCAGCTTCCCCGCGGTTTGCTCTCACGTTCCCTGAACCCCCCTGCAAACCGCAGGGAAGGAGACCTGCTTGCTCGGGGTTCGGGGAAAGCGAGAGCAAACCGGGGAAGGAGACCAGCTTCCCCGCGGTTTGCTCTCGCGTTCCCCGAACCCCCCTGCAAACCGCAGGGAAGGAGACCTGCTTGCTCGGGGGTTCGGGGAACGCGAGAGCAAACCGGGGAAGGAGACCAGCTTCCCCGCGGTTTGCTCTCGCGTTCCCCGAACCCCCCTGCAAACCGCAGGGAAGGAGACCTGCTTGCTCGGGGGTTCGGGGAACGCGAGAGCAAACCGGGGAAGGAGACCTGCTTGATTACCAGAGAGGCTTCCTCAGGTATGCTGGGATACCTGCTTATTCCACGGAGGTCAAGAAAAGCGCTGGTAAGTGTCTACACTTGATTACCAGCGCTGGTGATCCAGCGCTGGATCCTCTACACCCGAGACAAAACGGGAGTACGGCCAGCGCTGCAAACAGGGACTTGCAGCGCTGGTGATGCTCTGCAGATGTGTACACCTCCTAAGTTGCAGCGCTGTAACCCCCTCACCAGCGCTGCAACTTTGTGATGTAGACAAGCCCTTAGTAGCAGCTCAGGAAGGAGTCTGTTAACCCTGTTTTGGTGACTTCCTTATCCAAGCCTTGGCCAGAGTCAGTATCATCAGAGCAATAAGTGTGCTGCTGAGCCACCATTTTGTGAGAGCTGTTTAAAAGTCTCAATGTATTTCCAGTGTCATGTCCTCTACAGAACACCTTATTGCAAGAAAGTCAGGAGAAGCTAAGAAAGCTTATCAAAACAGTCAGCCTGTTCAGGTACTTCTGTCTTTTCTGTGTTCAGTGGTCTCCCATGTGGATATTCTTACGCCTTGTCTACACTACACAGTTTTGTCAGCACAAGGCAAGAGCTCAGAGCAATCCAATATGATCTCAAGGCTTTGCTTCTGTATCTGGACTTGCCTCCTACTTATCATGATTGACAACACTTCAGCCATGTCATACATCAGCAGAAAAGGGGAACATGGTTTACAGTTTTTCAAAGAGAAGCAGACCTCCTGATGACTTGGGCAAAGGAGACACTACAGACAAGTTGCTCCCTTCGCATCCAAGGGAAAACTGAATGTTGTGGCTAACTGGCTCAGCAGGCGAAAGTTAGATCATTCAGAATTGAAACTACACCCAGAGGGGTTTCATTGCCTGGTAAAAGATAGATCTGTTTGCCTCCTACCTGAATTACAAAGTATCAGTCTCCTCCTCTTACTGGTGGAATCATAGAGCCAAGGCGACAAAGCCTGTTGCAGAGATGGCCAGAAGGGACTTCTGTATGCCTCCCTTCCCTTTTCTTTACACAGCAGAATGCTACAAAAGATCAGGAGAGAAGCAGCACTGGTAGTTATGGTAGCCCAGTTTTGGTCAAGAGTCCTTGGTTCTCTGACCATCTTGGCTTGGTCCAAAGACCTCCCATCAGCTGTCTGTCCAGAAGGAATATGATGATATAAGGGCCAATTATGCATCAGAATCCAGACAATCTAAGCCTAACTGCCTGGTTCTTAAATAGAGCCTCTTAAGCCAAGTTTATTCAGAGAGGTAATATCCATGATTTTAGTTACCAGAAATGAATCTACTAACTCAGTATATTCAGGGGCCTGGAGGTCAACCCCCCACATCTGCTTCAGTACCACAGTGTGTCAAATTTCTTTAAGATAGACTCAGGCTATGCCTGACTTTGCTTTTTTTAAAGGAGAGCCGCATCTTTTCTACATCCTCCTGTAATGCATCAAGTTATATTATGTGATCTTACCTAGTTCTAATTGCCATTACAGGCCCTCCGTTTGAAATACTTGTGAAGGTGCCTCATTACTTTCTAATCATTAAAGTAGTGTTTTTGATAGCAGTCTTGTCTGTTCTCAGGGTGTCTGAGTTGTGAGCTCTTTTCCTGGAATTGCATTATTGCATGTTTCATAAGGCCAAAGTGGTAGTCAGAACTGATCAGTCTTCATACTAAAAGATCTAACTGCAGGCTCCATAAAGCACAGGAGATTGTTCTTCCATCCTCCTATCCAGCTTCATTTTGCTGCAAAGAGAAATTGTGGCATACGTTGGAGTCTGCTGAGCTCTCCAAGTATATATTTATCACACAGCTCCGGTCAGAAAGACACGTGCTTTTTGCTTTATTATCCAGTGTCAAAGGGAAAGAAGGCTTCAAAATCCTCTGCTTCCAGGTGTCCAAATTATTTTCATCTCAGAAGCGCACAAGTCAAAAAAAGTGTAACTCAGTCTTCCAGAATCAGAGCTCACTCTGTTTGAAATGTGGCAGCTTCATGGGCAGACAGATCATACACAAAAGAAAATCAGTAAAGCAGCTACCTGGTCATCTTTTCGTACCACCTTCAAATTCTGCAAGCTGGACATCAAGTATCTGGTGCTGACTTTAGTAGATGGGTGCTCCTTGCTATAGTATCCTAGTAACTATTAATAAAGGGTTATGCTCTTTCATATTTGTAAATAACTCTAAATAGTTGTTACCTCAAATAGATGCTGGTATAAAAATTTGGATGTCATGGATCTGGGGACCTCATTATGAATAAAAATAAGAAAATTTATCCAGGGTTCACCTGGAAATTTCCTTTCTTGGAGTAATGCGGTCCACAGATACAAGCCACCTGAATGGGCTTGTCAGTTGGGGAAAAGATATTGAATTCTTAATTGGCACTCAGAGTTTTTTGTTAGATGAATACCTTGCTCTACAGGAGGATTGTTCTGTTTAATCTTACTTCTAAAGTTTCCTTACTGATGGAGTGCTTAGTGTTTCCCAGGAAATGTCTCAAGTGGTGGTTGGAGCCGCACCTTGTCTGCTTCTGTTTGACAGGTTTGGTTTGCCTCCAGGGCTGAATAGAGTAGAGTACCTGGTGTCATGGATCTGTGGACCCAATTTATTTCAAGAAAGGAAAATTTCAGATAAAACATGGATAAATTATCCTATTTTATCTTAGTCTGTGTCTTGCTGCTACTGTTTTAACAAGGCCTCACATCAATAGTTAATGGTAATCATTAGGAAGGCACCTTAGTATGTGGTTAACTTTAACCATGTGCTTAAGTGTTGTCCTGAATAGGAAAGATTTCCTGAATTGGAGTCCTGAAGTCTACATACACTTTCTCTTCTTTCTTTCTTTCCCAGCAAAAACACTTTAAAACTGGACATTTTGTAGATGTTAGTGTGTTTGTTTTTTTAATGTACATATGTATAGTAGCCACATTTTCATTATGGGTTTGACTTATTCAGTGAACTATATCAGAAAAATTCTGCAGTGGGAACATTTCAGTGACGTTGCATCATGTCTCAGTCTTACGACCCAAGGTATTGTTAATGATGCCATCAGAAATTCAGTTTAAGGTGTCTATATTTGGAGTGGTAAACTTTTGTCCTCTCAAATATTGCTTTTAGTCAACGCAGCAAACCAAATCCTTCTGTTGTACCTCTCCTATGGCTCCCAAAACAGCCGGTGTACTTTTGACTAGTAGTATTTACGCAACAGTGCAGCTTGAAACTTACCAGCTTCATGGAATACTAATTAATGCATTTTAGTATTGTTGTGACAGAGAACAGGAACAGAAGCATGATTGTGCACTCATCTATCGGGGAAGGGAAGTGAGGAGGACTGAAGGGAAGAGACACCAGGTTTCAGGGGGTGAAAATAAGATTTTATTTCATTTATAATATTGTCAACTTGATTAAAATTCAGTACTTGCACACTTAAGGAGATAGAGCAGCAAATTCTGTTGCATTCACTTTATGCAGATGTTTAATAACTGATCATGAAAATTTTAGTGCATTTACAGTGTAAATAATAAACGCTTAAATCTATCTGCTACAGAACAGATACAAGTAAGTGGAACAAAGCCAGTCCAAGGTCTCACAAATACAGGAATATTGGTAGTAAACTCCAGGGCAACATTATCCATATAGACCCATATCTTTGCATTTCTTGCTTTGCTTCATATAAATAATGGTCCTAGAAGTTGGAGTCAAAAACCCCAAATCCTGTCCCTTTTACTATTAAAATAAATACATCTGATCCAATGTAAAAGAGAAGATGTTCCATATAATATTGGAAGTACAGTGGGTCCGTCATGGAGATAATATACAGTCATGGATTTTTTTCTCTTCCCTTTTTATAGTAGTAATTAATGCAATACCGGATGCCATGTGATATATAGGATGGTATTCACTCTGTCAGATATGAATATTCCCCATAACATGCTAATCTTTCAGCCTTGAATAACTATCTCCTTCTGTAATTGATCATTTTCCATTGCAAGAGAAGGTAATTGTCCTGGGCTTATGTCAAAACCTAGTCCCAGATTTGGACCTTAGCATCCAAAATATGGGGGTTAGCATGAAAACCTCCAAGTGCTTTCCTCTGGGTATCTTTTTTGGGAAAGGACCCAGAATATCCACAGCTACTCCCTGAAATGGGACCTCAATTATGGGGAGTGGCTGGAGAGGGGCCTTGACCTGGTCTTGAGGCTTTCCCACTCTTTGGCATACCTCACAAGACCGGACATACTTGGCAACGTCCTTGCCCATCCCCTCCCAGGGGAAGGACTTCCCCAACTGGTTCTTGGTTCTGTTCACCCCAGCATGGCCACTGGGATGATCATGGGCTAAGCTTAAGAGCTTCCCCCGGTACTTAGTTGGAACCACCAACTGTTTTTGCGGCTGCCATTTTTTCCGGTGTCCACCAGAAAGAATTTTTTTGTATAAAAGTCCTTGGTCTATAACAAAACAGGATCGATTAGAAGAGCTGAGTGGCGGTGGGGTGCTCTGTGCCGCCGCCCAAGCTTTCTGAAGGCTGTCATCTGCTTCCTGCTCAGTCTGGAACTGTTCCCTTGAGGCTGGGGTCACCAGTTCTTCCTCAGACTGTGGACTTGGGCTTGGTCCCTCTGGAAGCGATGTAGGTGATGGGGTTGTTTTTGTTGCTGGTGAACCGCTCTCCGCTGGTGCACCTGAGGTTATTTCAGGCTCTGGCTGAGCCTTTTGGGTATGGCTGTCTGTTGCTTCTGCCAGTTTTGGCTCGCTGGCGCCCTCTGGCGTTGAGTTTGAAGATGTGGTTGCACTTGCTGGTGCTGGTTGCTGTTCCAGTTCCGGGCCTGGGACTGGAGGTGCTGTGGCGGTTTCAGTGGTTGGCATGGTATCCGGGTCCACTACCTCTGTCTGGGTCTCTGGTAACACAGATGGGGTGCCTGTGGACGGCTCAGGAACAGGAATGGGTCTGGAAGCTTGCCTGGTTTGGCTACGTGTAACCATTCCCACTCTCTTGGCCCGCTTCACCTGGTTGGCCAAGTCTTCCCCCAGTAGCATGGGGATAGGATAATTGTCATAGACTGCAAAAGTCCACATTCCTGACCAGCCTTTGTACTGGACAGGCAGTTCAGCTGTAGGCAAGTCTACAGCTTGTGACATGAAGGGGTAAATTGTCACTTGGGCCTTTAGGTTGATGAATTTGGGGTCTACGAAGGATTGGTGGATAGCTGACACTTGTGCCCCCGTGTCTTTCCACGCAGTAACCTTCTTTCCACCCACTCTCAAATTTTCCCTTCGCTCCAAGGGTATTTGAGAGGCATCTGGGCCTGGGGATCTTTGGTGTGATGGTGGTGTAATGAACTGCACTCGGATGGGGTTCTTTGGACAGTTGGCCTTGATATGTCCCAGTTCATTACACTTAAAGCATCTGCCATCTGATGGGTCACTGGGCCGAGGTGAGTTGCTGGAGACTGGTGAGGTGGAAGAATAGGGCGTCTGTGGCTTTACTTGGGTTGTATGTGGGGTCTTTGGCTGTCCTCGGTTGTAGGGTTTATGGTCGGGGTGCCCCCTGGGGTATTCATTCCTCTTGACCGTAGCTTTCTTGCTTTCTGCCACTTCCATCCATCTGGCTCCAGTCTCCCCGCCTCAGCAAGATTTTTGGGTTTTCCATCTTGTATGTACCGTGTTATGTCCTCAGGAACACCATCCAAGAACTGCTCCATTTGTATGAGGAGGTGCAGTTCTTCCAAGGATTTAACATTGTGTCCTGATATCCAGGCCTCATAATTTTTCCCAACGTAGTAGGCGTGTTTGGGAAATGACACATCTGGTTTCCACTTTTGGGTTCTGAAATGCCGACGGGCATGATCCGGGGTTATCCCCATTCTGCATCTGGCCTTGGTTTGAAAAAGTTTATAGTTGTTCATGTTCTCCTTAGGCATTTCAGCTGCCACCTCTGCTAAAGGTCCACTGAGCTGTGGCCTCAATTCTACCATGTACTGGTCTTCAGGGATGCTGTACCCATGACAGGCTCTTTCAAAATTTTCCAAGAAGGCCTCGGTGTCATCACCTGCCTTGTAGGTGGGAAATTTCCTGTGCTGTGGAACAATAATTGGCGAAGGGTTGTTAGGATTGGCTGGCGCATGCAGTCCAGCTTGCGCTAAGTCCAGTTCATGTTTTTTCTGTTTTTCCTTCTCTTCATTTTCTTTTTGTTGTTTTTCCATGTCTCGGCGGTGGGCCACCTCTTCTTCTTCTAGTTTTCTGTGGTGGGCTGCATTTTTGGCTTCTTGTTCTCTTTTATGGGCTGCCTGTTTGATCTGTTCTTCTCTTTCTTTCATCTCCATCTGTTTTTGTTTTATTTCTAGTTCCTGTTTGTTTTTTTCCATCTCTCGCCTGTGTTCCGCGTCTTTGAATTGGTCTTCGGCCTCAATTTTTGCCTTAGAAGTCATGGTTCCTGTTTTCTTGTGTTGGGGTGCCCTACGGTGTTTGTCTTCTGAACTGCAGGCTCTGTTGTCTCCTGGGGTCTGCAACAGTGCCTTTTTCCCTTTCTTTGTCTAGCTAATTTTTTCAATGTAGAGTAAACCAGAAAAACCACTTTATTTGCATGAGTATAATGCTGGTAATGACTGTCAATGGGAGTGCTATTGTCACAAAAGACCTGTTTGTCACAGCTTAATGGTTCCTTGCTTAATATGCAAGCCAAAAACTGCCAGAGAGAGCAGAAAAAAAAATTCTCTCTGGTGCCTTTGAAAACCAAACCCTCTCTGCTAAAAAGCCCCTAGCAGAGAAAAGAAAAATATAATATTCCTACTGGCTTCTGGATTCTATCTTTCCCACTGCTGCCATCATGTCAAAACCTAGTCCCAGATTTGGACCTTAGCGTCCAAAATATGGGGGTTAGCATGAAAACCTCCAAGCTTAGTTACCAGCTTGGACCTGGTACTGCTGCCACCACCCAAAAAATTAGAGTGTTTTGGGGCACTCTGGTCCCCCCAAAAACCTTCCCTGGGGACCCCAAGACCCAAATCCCTTGAGTCTCACAACAAAGGGAAATAAACCTTTTCCCTTCCCCCCCCCTCCAGGTGCTCCTGGAGAGATACACAGAAGTAACCTCCGTGAATCTAAGCAGAGGGAGTCCACCCTCCCTAATTCCAGTCCTGGAACAAAAAGCACTTCCCTCTTCACCCAGAGGGAATGCAAAATTAGGCTAGTAAATCTAACACACCCAGATTTCCCCCCTGACTTCTTCCTCCCACCAATTCCCTGGTGAGTACAGACTCAATTTCCCTAAAGTTCCCCACTAAAGAAAAACTCCAACAGGCCTTAAAAAAAAGCTTTATATAAAAAAAAAAGAAAAATACATACAAATGGTCTCTCTGTATTAAGGTGACAAATACAGGGTCAATTGCTTAAAAGAATATTGAATAAACAGCCTTATTCAAAAGAATACAATTTAAAGCACTCCAGCCACTATAGACATGTAAATACAAAAAAACCATAAATCCTATCTGATCTTTTTGTACTTACAACTGGGAAACAGAAGATTAGAAAGCAGGAAATAGAAATCACTCCTCATCCGAGAGAGCATACAGGCAGACAACCCAGAACAAAAGACTCTCACACAAAAAACCCTCCACCCAGAGTTGAAAAAATCCTGTTTCCTGATTGGTCCTCTGGTCAGGTGCTTCAGGTAAAAGAGACGTTAACCTTTAGCTATCTGTTTATGACAGCTTACATGTAACAAATTATTTAAATGTAATTTATAATATGTTTTAAACATCAGTCCAGGGTGTGGCTGTATAGTATTTCAATTACAATCTCCTTCAGTTTACCATTAGGAGAGAACTTCCCATTCCCATAATCCTATATTTGATGTTTATACTGCATCCTATGCCTCCTTTCCACTATACATGTGCTACCTCCACGCTGCTTGAATTCAAGTAGTGTTAATCTCAGAGCAGCTTAAAAGAGCACAAAAATGTGTTGCTACTTATCATTGCCATTTAAATGTTATGCTTTTAAATTTCAACTTTAATTAAAGATACAGTTCTGACTTTGTTGCACCCACGTGTTTCATATTATCTTAATTAGATTGTAAATTGTTTGGGCAGGGATCATCTTTTACTCTGTTTGCACAGTGCTGACCAGGATGGGGCCTTGCTTCTGACTGGGTCTCTATGCGCTACCAGAATGCAAGTAATACAAATGATAATTGAACTTAATATCAATCAGGCGTCTTTATAACTCCACCCATCATGCAAAGGGTTTCCTGCTCTGCAAGTTGTATTCCATTCAACACACAGAGATCCTAACTACAGAAAAACAAAACAAAAACCTCTCTTTATGGAAGGCAGAATGTTAAGGCTCCAAAACTGTATGCTCTTTCAAGTATCTTCATGCACAGCAGTTACAGCGAGTTGAGGATAGGTTGGAGTAGTTGATGAGATGAGAAGTAAAGGGAAGTTAGTAGTACAGTAAATTCCATGTGAGGATCTGGTTGATGGATTACTGATCATAGGCAGCATTAGAGATGAGTTTTCACTTCCTTTCAAAAGAAGGGATGGAGAAACTAGATTATCGGGAGGTGAGTAGACTGTTCCATATAGCTGGTTGGCAGTGAAGAATTGACCCCTGACAACGGAGAGCAGCTGTGGCCAGAAATGGAAGAGGAAAAGGGGGAGAGCATGTGTAGGATTGAAGGAGAAATGAGATGGGGATGGATTGGGATCATGGCAGTGACTGTAATTGAGTAGTTCCTTTCAGGACTGGAACAGCATGACTGTCAACACGTGTGGGTTGAGTAGTACACTGCAGTGTTTGGAACAGACTGGATTTTGAGATGAGCAATTTAAGAAAGTCAGGAGGGAACAGCAATAATCTAAGCATGCAAATGAATAAGTGATTCAGCAAACTGCTGTGGATGCAGATGAGGGCTGTATTGAGAAAGTGATAGCTGACATTCAGAAATAGATTTTCTGAATGCAACAATGTTAGGGGAAAGGAGGGCTCTGAGTTTAGGATGAGTCCATGATTAGACTTGGGAAAAGAGGGGAAGTTCAGAGTCTTGAGAGGAGATTGATGAACTGGTCATGCAGTAGGGAACACTATAGCTAAACAGAAAGATGTCCCTTTTGGTGACAACTGAGGAAAATTAAGCTGAACAGGGATTGATATGTTCAGTTCAGGTGGACATGGATTCAGGGGTGGGGAGTCATTTAATGTTTTAAAAGAGACAGTTGGGTATCGCCACATTCACAATCATAGTTGATAATTATTGGTTCTTGTTTTCTTAATGGAGTATAGCTTCTACTTGGGTGAATCATATAACAATATAAATTCATTGTCTGAAATAGAATTGATGAATGATAGTTACATAATATACAACAGATGGAGGAAGGCGTGATATTGAACATCACTCTGTGATATCGATGTCAACACTATTTAATAACACAGTAAATATGCCTTTGATTGATTACATTTGTTCTCTTTGTATTTTGAACATTAGGTTTATCCTGAATTGCAAATTACCAATGTTGTGGAAGCCAACCAGCCTGTGACAATCCAAAACTGGTGCAAGAGAGGACGGAAGCAGTGCAAGAGTCACCCTCACATTGTGGTTCCCTACAGGTGCTTGGGTGAGTTGTGTAGATTTTTAAATCTGCATTTCTGTTTTCTCTCCATATGTATCTGTTCATTTAAAACTCTCTCCTCCTTGGGAAACAGGGATGACTATGTAACATTCTTACATCTTCATATATCTCCTGGCAAGTATTGTCCATTTCAACAATCCTTTAGACCAGGGGTTCTCAACCTTTTTCTTACTGAGGCCCCCTTCAACGTGCTTTAAAATCTCCAGGGCCCAGTGGGACTTGGGGCTCTGTCCTGGGAGGGAGGACGTGGCAGCATTGGGCATAGGCATAGCTTGACTTCTATTCCCGCGTGGCTCCCTGCTCCAGCCCTGGGCTGCTCCCGGCTTCATGTGGTGTCCAGCTTCAGCTCCGTGCTGCTCCCGGCTTGGCTGGGGCGAGGCACCAGCTTTATCCCTTCTGGGGGGCATCAGGGCACTAGGTTGAAACCGCGGGGCCCTGTTAATCCCCTGAAAAGGTTCAGCGTTCGCAGCCCCCCAGTTGAGAAACACTTCTTTAAACAGTTAGGTTATATGGGGCTGTAGATAGATAGATACACACACTTACTTGGAGATATGTCTTTCCTTAGAAATGTTTCCATCTTCTGGTTAGATATACAGGAAAAATTTATACAAGTATATCTATATAGGTATAGCTTTTTTTCTTTAGTGCTAGATTTTGAACCATTGAAGATGATGAGAATGTTTTATCTTTGGGAGCAAGAGAAAGGTCATGTGTGCTTAGACTTTAAGATTCTCGAGTTCTGTGTTCTTTTACCCATCAGTAAATCAGAGCTCCAGCATTTCCATGAGATTCTTTTCCCGGCAGCAGCCTTCTATTCCTTTCTGTGACCTTCCTGTTTGAAAGAGTACATTGGCTGGAAGTGGTGCTGAGATAAGTGATCACTTTTAATAAGTTGTTTTACAAAAGAGGGATAGGGAGAACCAAATCCATGCTGATTCTTGAGGCATCCAGCTCTAATTTTTCAGAAATTCCTCAAATCTCCTGCTATAAAATAAAAGGGGTTTGAAATAATATCAGGGAACTGTCATTGTATGGACCACGGTAAGTTGGATTGAGTGTCTTCTAAGTAAGTTACATCCAACTTCCAGTTGGAGTTTGCCTTTGTATAAAGATGGTGCAGCTAAAAACTAGTGTGTGAACCTTAATCTTCTCCAAATAAACTATGAACAACTGAAGTTTGACCAATTATTCAGTGATGGGAATGATGGCAGAAGGACTGTAGTCCTACAATCCTTTATTTTTTGTGTCAGGAGGTAGAAGAGGAACAGTAGGTGGAGCTTCACCATTTCTTTCCTGATGTCCAGGTAGTGACCCTACTGATCAATGTCAAAATAAGAACTTTGGCATCATAGTATGTAACTGTTCACTCATTCCTTGTCTGGAAACCTACTCTTCCTGTGTGGTGCCAATTTGGAGGAGGGCATGGGCAGGTTTTGTTCTGGTTGACCAGGATTTAGCTGAAGAAACTATTTTACACTTATACTGCAGTATCTCTTTTCAGACCAAAGGAGCATAGAATAATTTAACTATAACCCCTACCACAAATAACAATGGCTCTGATTAAGGAGCATGGAGCCAGGAGCCAGAAAAGTTTGTGAAACAATAGGCAGGGGTCATGCAAAATGATGGTATTTAAATTAGCTGGTACTCCTCAAGAAAGAGATATTGGAGTTATTGTGGATAGTTTATTGAAAAACATCTGCTTAATGTGCCGCAGCAGTCAAAAAGGCTAACAATGTTAGGAACCACTAGGAGAGGCATAGATAATGAGACAGAAAATATCATAATGCCACTACTTACATGCAGGATACCCCAACACCTTGAATATTGTGTGTTGTTCTGTTCTTCCCATCTCAAAAAAAAATAAATTAGAATTGGAAAAGGTACAGAGAAGGGCAATAAAAATGATTAGGGGTTTCAACAGTTTTCATCGGAGGAAAGATTAAAAAGAATGGGACTGTTCAGCTTAGAAGAGAGACAACTAAGAATGTGATAGAGGTCTATAAAATCAAGAATGGGGTGGAAAAAGTGAAAAAGGAAGTGTTATTTACCCCTTCACATAACACAAGAACCAGGGGTCATCCAATCAAATTATTAGACAGCAGATTTAAAAGAAACACAATGCACAGTCAAGATGTGGAACTAGTTGCCAGAGGATGTTTTGAAGGCCAAAAGTATAACTGGGCTCAAAAAAGAATTAGAAAAGTTCATAGAGGATAGACCCATCAATGGTTATTAGCCAAGATCGTCAGGGATTCAGCACCATGCTTGGAGTGTCCCCAAACTTCTGATTTCCAGAAGTTGGGATTGGATGACGGGGTGCATCACTCGATAATTCCCCTGTTCTGTTCATTTCCTTTGAAGCATCTGGCCCTAGCCACTGTCGGAAGACAGGATCCTGTGCTGGATGGACCATTGATCTGACACAGTATGGACGCCCTTATGTTTTTATATTTTTCTATGTGTTTGAACAGTGCCTTCCACAGTGGGCCCCAGATCTATCTCAGGGCTTCTGAATGCTATTGTTATAATAAATAAATGTTGGGTGATATAGGAAGCCTCTTGGCTTTAGTCCCGCCTTTTGGATCCTGGTTTTTTCCCTCCATGGTTTCTGTTTTTCAGAGGTGAAACACATAAATTAAGGCTGTTGAATTCTAATTAAGAATACGTTCAGTTCTTCTTCGAGTGCTTGCTCATGTCCATTCCATTGTGCATATGTATGTGCTCTCCATATGCACCAATGCTAGAAGTTTTTCCCTCAGTGGTATCCATAAGGGACAGGTTCTGGTGCCCTCTGGAGTGGCGTGCGTATATGCCGGTATAAGGGGCGCTGCTGGCACCCCCTCCCTTGGTTCCTTCTTACTGCCAGTGACTGTGCTGGTACATCTCCTTGCCTCGGCAAGCTTTCCTTCTTCAAATGGTTATTCATGTCCATTCAAAGTAGGTGTGCATGCGCCACGTGCATGCCAGCTGGAAGATTTTCCTCTAGCAGCGTCCGTAGGGTCGGTCCTGGCGCTCTATAAAGGGGCCCACCGACCCTCTACCCCCTCAGTTCCTTCTTACCGCCGGTGATGGTTAGCTGGAACTTCTCTTGCGCATAGCAAGTTAGCAGCGTCCTATCCTTGTGTATAGTCCGTGTATATGGTTGGGTTATAGTTAGTTTACTTAGATCATTGTATGTAGTTCTTCATAGTTGGGGGGTTCTGTAGAACTGATAAATGAAATTGTTTTTAATTGTTCACTTTATTAATGTAACTTCTGTTCACCATTCACTACACTTGCCTACACTGTAACTTCTGTTCCATATTGTAATTCAAACCCCATTTTAAAACACTCACTCCATTTTGTAAAAGCTTCCTCCAACCTTCATTTTTGCAAACCCTGCTGTAATCATATTAGTTTAGTTTAGATGTGTGAATGAGGTATGTATGAATGACGGAATCAACCTCCAGCCCCAGCCTGTCCTGATGAGATAAAGTTCAAATACCAACGGCTGAAGACCTAGACAACAGCCCTAAACAAAGTAAGAAGCATCCACCCTAAAAAGAAAAGGACAACAGAACAACAGAAGGAAGATCAAAGCCAGGTTCAAGGCTGAAAGTCACGCCTGCAATTGATGGGTGATCAATCTAAACCCAGAGGCAGCGTGACACAGCAAGACCTATAGACTTTGAATCCAAACTAAAAGCCTATAAAAAAGAAGGGTGAGATCAGAGACTCTGGGTAACATTCTGCTGCCAACATGGAAGGACATCAGTGCCTGCCCAACAGAGATCCAGCTTATCCTTGTGCCTGGCTTTCCTGGCCAGTTAGCCGCTACAAGCTACGAACCCAAGCTACAAAATCAAGCTATGAACTTAAGCTATCTTCAGGACTGGTAACTATGCAGCAGCTGCAGAACATCTGATGGATATGTATGTGTGTGTGTGAATGTGTGTGTGTGTATAGGTATTAGGTATAATGTGTGTGTATAAGAATTAAGATATTAGTTAGTAGTCATAAATCAAATTATCATAATAAATGTGGCATCTTTGTCTTGTCCCCTTTAATAAGATCCTGCTGGTTTTTACTGGTCTAATATAATTGGTACAACAGTTCCCCCCCAAGTTTTCGTCACCCGCTGGGGCATGCCCGGGTCCCCTGAGTTTAAACTCTGCAAGGACTGTGGGAAATTCGTGCCCAAGAGTGACCCGCACTCTGCTTGTTTGAGGTGCCTCGGAGAGAGCCACCAAAAGGACCGGTGCTCTATCTGCAGAGGCTTCCGCCCGAGAACTCTCAAAGACAGAGCTCAAAGACTTAGTCGTCCTGATGGAGGCTGCCCTGCGGCCACTCTCGGACCTGGAACCGGCCGAGGCGGTGCCCAGCACGTCTTCCTCGGTGCAGAGCGCCCCAGCACCAGCATCAGGACTTAGGGCCCAGCCCAAGTCATCTAAAACCCGGCACCAGACGCAATTGGGTCATAGAAAGTCGGCTTCGGTGCAGCACCACTCACTGCCACCGGTGCCCACTAAGAAGAGAGAGCCAGTGAGGGAACGGTCACCCCACCAGGATCCGAGGCCGACGCCATCCACGGGTGCAAGTGGACAGGCCGGGCTACAGCCCTCGGCTGCTCGTCGACTCCCGCACTGCAGAGAGGGCGGTCGAGTCTGGACCAGCCTAGATCCCCGGATCTCAGCAGAGACCTGCGCCTCCCTTTGACGCCGGAGTCGTTCGAGGCAGCTTTAGATTTGATGAGACTCCTGGTGCCGGCCTCCCCGCACCGTAGGGAGTTGCCTACCATGGCCCATCCCCCAGTACAATCAAGGGGCAAGCCGGCCATGCTGTCGCCTCCCTCCCGCACCGCGCTGCTAATGCGGCACTGGACCAGATAAGGGGCTCCCCGCCGCCTCAGCACCGATCTCCAGCGGCACCGAGTGCTGCTCCTCCCGGGTCCTCATACTCAGAGACTTCAGACTCAGGGTACATCTACACTACGGGATTATTCAGATTTTACATAAACCGGTTTTGTAAAGCAGATTGTATAAAGTCGAGTGCACATGGCCATACTAAGCACAGTAATTCAGCGGTGTGCGTCTATGCTGAACCAGGACCTGCAAAGCCAGGCGAGGAGGAGATGGCTACGGCAGAGTGGCGACGAGAGTGATGTGGACATGGACACAGAATTCTCTCAAACCGCGGGCCCCTGCACTTTAGAGGTCCTGCTGGTAATGGGGCAGGTTCTAGCCAATGAATGCCGATTTTGGGCCCGGGAAACAAGCACAGACTGGTGAGACCGCATAGTTTTGCAGGTTTGGGACGATTCACAGTGGCTGCGAAACTTTTGCATGCGTAAGGGCACTTTCATGGAATTTTGTGACTTGCTTTCCCCTGCCCTGAAATGTCATAATACCAAGATGAGAGCACCCCTCATAGTTGAGAAGTGAATGGCAATAATCCCCTGGAAGCTTGCAATGCCAGACAGCTACTGGTCAGTCGGGAATCAATTTGGAGTGGGAAAATCTACCATGGGGGCTGCTGTGATGCAAGTAGCCAAAGCAATCATTAAGCTGCTGCTACAAAAGGTTGCGACTCTGGGAAATGTGCAGGCTTGTGTGTTGTTCTGTTCTTCCCATAGTGGGATGGCTTTGCTGCAATGAGATTCCCTAACTGTGGGGGGGCGGGGGGATAGATGGAACCCATATCCCTATCTTGGCACCGGAGCACCAGGGCACCTAGTATGTAAACCGCAAAGGGTACTTTTCGATGGTGCTGCAAGCACTGGTGGATCACAAGGGACGTTTCACCAACATCCACGTGGGATGGCCAGGAAGGGTTCATGACGCTCACGTCTTCAGGAACACTACTCTGTTTAAACGGCTGCAGCAAGGAATTACTTCCCGGACCAGAAAATAACAGTTGGGGATGTTGAAATACCTGTAGTTATCCTGGGGGACCCAGCCTACCCCTTGATGCCATGGCTCATGAAGCCATACACAGGCAGCCTGGACAGTAGTCAGGAGCTGTTCAACTACAGGCTGAGCAAGTGCAGAATGGTGGTAGAATGTGCATTTGGCTGTTTAAAGGCGCGCTGGCTCACATTACTGACTTGCTCAGACCTCAGCCAAACCAGTGTCCCCATTGTTATTGCTGTTTGCTGTGTGCTCCACAATCTGTGTGAGAGTAAGGGGGAGACCTTTATGGCTGGATGGGAGGCTGAGGCAAATCACCTGGCCGCTGAGTACGTGCAGTCAGACACCAGGGCGATTAGAAGAGCACAGCACGAAGGGGTGCGCATCAGGGAAGCTTTGAAAACGAGTTTCATCATGGGCCAGGTTACGGTGTGACTGTTGTGTGTGTTTCCCCTTGATGAACTGCCCCCCTTGATTGACTCATTCCCTATAAGCAACCCACCTTCCCCCTTCAATTACAGCTTGCTTAAGGAAATAAAGTCACTATCATTTAAAAATCATGTATTCTTTATTAAAAAGTCATTATAAAAAGAGGGAGAGAACCGACAAGGTATCCCAGGTGTGGTTTGGGAGGAGGATAGGAGGGAAGGAAAAGGCCACTAAAAACATTTCAGAGTAATGACAGCCTTTTGGTTGGGCTGTCCACGGGGGTGGAGTGGGCAGGTGCACGAAACCTTCCCCCACGCGTTCTTACATGTCTGGGTGAGGAAGATATGGAACATGGTGAGTGGTGAGGGTGGTTACACAGGGGCTGCAGCTGCACTCTGTGACTCTGTTGCTCTTCCTGAAGCTCCACCAGACGTCGGAGGATGTCAGTTTGATCACACAGCAGCCCCAGTGTTGCATCCCGCCACCGCTGATCTTCCTGCCTACACTTCTGATCTTCCTGCCACCACCTCTCATCTTGAGCTTCTCTTCTCTCCTCACGCTGGTCCCTCCTGTCCTCACGTTCACTGGCATCTTTCCTGTAATTTGATACCATGTCCTTCCACTCATTCAAGATGAGCTCTTTCATTGCGGGTTACTTCCATGATTTCCGAGAACATTCGTCTCGCGTCTTTTTTTTCCTCCGCCTTATCTGAGATAGCCTTCGGGATGGAGTAGGGAGGCTTGAAAAATTTGCAGCTGCATGATAGAGGTAAAAAAGGGAGAGAGGAATTTAAAAAGATACATTTTACAGAACAATGGTTATACTCTTTCACAGTGAACAACACTATTCACCTTACATAGCATATATGATTTCACTACAAGGTCGCATTTTGCATCTTAATATTGAGTGCCTGCGGCTTTGGTGTTAGAGATCTCACAGAAGCAGGTCTGGGCAGCAGAATTCAGCTTGCATGCGGCCATGGTAAGCCACTGTCTTTCGGCTTCTGCAGCCTTCATATACACAGTGCCCTTCTTTCCCAAATACCAAGCAAAGCCCGTTCAGTGCTGCTTTTTTCCTGTTAACATGCAGCAGCACAAACCACTTCCCCATCCAATTCTCTGTGATGATCGCTTTACCCCTCCCCCCACCGCGTGGCTGGTATCATGGAAGATCACTGCTAATCACCCCCCTTCCTCCCCCACCGCATGGCTGGTAGCAGGGAAGATCCCTGCTAGCCAAATGTGAAAAAGCTCGGCGCCATTACCTCCCCTATCCTCCCCTCTCCCCGCTTGGCTACCTGCAAGGAAGGATTTCTTTTAAGCAACAGGCAAACAGCCCAGTAGGAATGGCCATCTCTGTCCCCTTAATTAAATTCCTGAATTTCAGCCAGGTTACCATGAATGATATCACTCTCCTGAGGATAACACTGCAAGATGAAGAACGGATGTTGCTTGAATGCCAGTAATCACCAGGACCATACACAGCTAGGCTTTGTCATGCAATGATACCAGATTATTTGCTACATGCATGGTGTGGTCAATTGTCCTACCATGGTGGAAGGAATAAGGCTGCCTTGCCCAGAAACCTTCTGCAAAGGCTTTTGGAGTACCTCTAGGAGAGCTTCATGGAGAAGTCCCAGGAGGATTTCCGCTCCATCCCCAGACATGTTAACAAACTTTTCCAATAACTGTATTGGCTGCGAATGCATCCCAAGTCCTCAGGGCAAATCAATCATTAAAAAATGCTTGCTTTTAAACCATGTTTTTTATTTACAAAGGTAAACCCACCAGAGGTCGCTTCCATGGCTTCATTGTCTGGGCTACTGGCTTGGGAGGGCTGGGAGGGTAATTCCGTCTGGGTGAGAAAAAGCGCCTGGCTGTTGGGGAGAACGGAGTGCTGTGTGCTCTCTGCAAGCTCGTCCTCTTCCTCCTCATCATCTTCCCCGTCCCCAGAATCCTTAGCCATGGCTGAGATTACCACCCCCACCTCGGAATCCACGGACAGGGGTGAGGTAGTGGTGGCGGACCCCCCTAGAGTTGCATGCAGCTCAGCGTAGAAGCGGCATGTTTTCGCCCTTGCCCCGGACCTTCCGATTGCTGCTTTGGTTTTCTGGTAGGCTTGTCTGAGTTCCTTAACTTTCACTCTGCACTGCACTGAGTCCCTGGTGTGGCCTTTCTCCATCATAGCCTTGGAAATTTTTTCAAATGTTTTTTCATTTCGTCTTTTGGAACGGAGTTCTGTTAGCACTGAATCTTCTCCCCATACAGCGATCAGATCTAGTATCTCCCATGCGGTCCATGCTGGAGCTCTTTTTCGATTCTCAGGAAACTGCATTGTTAGCTGTGCTGATGAGCTCTGCATGGTCACCTGTGCTGGTGAGTACTCCACGCTGGCCAAACAGGAAATGAAATTCAAAAGTTCACGGGGCTTTTCCTGTCTGCCTGGCCAGTGCATCAGAGTTTAAATTGTTGTCCAGAGCGGTCACAGTGGTGCACTGTGGGATACCACCCGGAGGCCAATACCATCGATTTGCGGCCACACTACCCTAATCTGATATGGAAATACCAATTTCAGTGCTACTCCTCTCGTCGGGGAGGAGTACAGAAACTGATTTAAAGAGCCCTTTTTATCGATATAAAGGGCCTCGTTGTGTGAACGGGTGCAGTGTTAAATCGGTTTAACGCTGCTAAAATCGGTATAAACGCGTAGTGTAGACCAGGCCTCAGAGGCAGACTCCTGCCACTCTAGCCGCTCGCGGAGCAGGAGATCGGTTTTGGTGGTGAGCCACCAGAGTTACCCACAGTGGCAGCAGCAATGGCAGCCGCCCTAGCAGTGGCCGTTTTGGACCCCCTGGGCCTACCACCAGTCGGTAGGCCAGGCGTTTGGTCCTTGATCGAGGTCGGCCTCGGTCTCCTCTGCGTCGGTGGCCCTGGCGCAGCTGCTCCTCCACCGGCACCGTCGCCGGGCAGGGGTGTGCCATATCCAAGTTCAGCACCCCCTAGCCAGGCAGCAGCATCGGCAGCGGCTTCAGTTCGGGCTCCGCAGGCACCGCCCGATACGCCAAGCTGCTCACTGGCGACCCCGGTAACAGTCACAGTGCCGCATTTAGAATCGGAACTGGCACCGCAACCACAGTACCGTGTGCCACAGGACCTTGAAGGGCCGCATGCACCAGAGGAAGGGCCGATCGATGTAATTTCTTCGTCTTCCTCCCTGGACAAAGTGGTCTCGGGCATGGACACTCGAATCCTCCAACAATTGCTCCAGTGAGCAGCTCAGAGCCTCACATTCCAGGCTGAGGAAATTGAGGTGGACGTGGACCCTGTAGTAGACATCCTGGCTCCCTCAGGGCCATCCAGGGTGGCTCTCCCACTGATAAAGGCTATAGCGGATACATCCTGCACCTTATGGCAAACGCCAGCCTCACTGGCCCCTACTGCCAAGAGAACGGAGCAGCACTATTTTGTCCCATGTAAAGGGCACGAACACTTGTACACCCCCTCTCCCCCCGGACTCCGCGGTGGTGGATGCGGCCAACCAGCGAGAGCGTCAAGGGTTTCAGGGGTCAACACCAAAGAGCAGGGACACTAAAAGACTCGACCTCTTTGGTAGAAAAGTGTACTCCACGGCAGGCCTACAGCTCTGCATTGCCAACCAACAGGCAATTATAAGCTGATATGTTCATAACGTGTTCAGCCATGTCGAAGTTTACGAAGCTCCTTCCCCAGGACTCGAGATCAGAGTTTTCGGCCCTAATGGAGGAGGGAAAGCTGATCTCCCAAGCCTCCCTCCAGGCTGCCTTAGATGCGGCGGACTCAGCCTCGCGCACCTTGGCCACGGGCCTGATCATGCGTGGGGGCCCTGGCTCCAGGTCTCGGGCCTGCCAGCAGACCATTCAAGACCTCCTCTTTGAGAGGCGGATGTTATTTTCAGAAAAGATGGACAAACATCTGCATAGCCTAAAGGACTCGCGGGCTACGCTTCACTTGCTGGGCTTGCATACCCCAGCGATCCAACGCAGGCAGTTTAGGCTGCAGATGGGCCTACGTCCCTACCGGCCTCAGACTCACCAGGAGCTGGGGCGCAGGCGGGGCAGAAATGGCAGGAGGCGTCACCAACGCCACCCCTCCAGCTAGGTGTCCGGTCAATCGAGACCACCATCGGGGCCTAGACCCCCTATTTGATGTTACAGTCAAGGGCGACCTACCTATCGAGACTCTGGATCCGTCTACCTCTACCTTTTGGGTCATGTCTGTCCCCCTTCTACTGTGCCTGGTCCCAAATCACGTCGGACAGCTGGGTGCTCTGCACAGTTGAGAGGGGGTATTCTATCCAGTTCTCTTCCCTCCTGCCCCACCAGCCCCCCTCCCCGTCCCTCTTCAGGGACCCATCTCACGAGCAACTTCTAACTCAAGAAGTGAAGTCTCTCGCGGAGGCAGGGGCAGTGAAGGAAGTCCCCCAGGTGCTCAGGGGCAAAGGCTTCTACTCCCGATATTTCCTAATACTGAAGGTGAAAGGGGGCCTGAGATCCATCTTAGACTTGCAGCGGCTGAACAGGTTTGTGCGAAAGCTCAAGTTCCGCATGGTCTCCCTGTCCTCCTTTATTCCCTCCCTGGATCCAGGAGATTGGTATGCTGCCCTCGACTTAAAGGACGCTTATTTTCACATTGCCATAATTCCCCGACACCGTTGGTACCTCAGGTTTGTCATGGCCGACGCCCATCTGCAGTTCACAGTGCTCCCGTTTGGCCTGTCAGCAGCTCCAAGGGTCTTCACGAAGTGCATGGCAGTCGTGGCGGCCTTCCTGCACAGGCGGGGCATCCAGGTATTCCCCTACCTGGACAACTGGCTCATAAAGGGCCACTGCAAAGAGACCCAGGTGTCATTCATCAGGCAGACCTTTCTCAATCTCGGCCTCCTCTTGAATGAAGCCAAGTCCACCCTGTCTCCGGCGCAACGAATAGGGTTCATAGGAGCAGTTCTGGACTCCACCCATGCCAGAGCGTACCTGCCAGAATCCAGGTTTTGTGCGATCTCTGAGCTCATCCTCGGACTGCACCGCTCCCTGATTACCATGGTGCGAGTTTGCCTCCGGCTGTTGGGTCACATGGCGGCATGCACCTATGTAGTAGACCATGCCAGACTCCGGCTTCGCCTGCTACAGTCCTGGTTAGCGACAGTATATTGCCCGGCCAGGGACCTCTTGGACTCAGTGGTGTCCATTCCCCACTTTGGTGCTAAGCTCACTGTGGTGGTGGCTCAACCCGCAGAAAGTGTGCATGGGTGTCCCCTTCACTGCTCCTCAACCCTCCCTCTCTCTGATAGCGGATGCCTCAGATCAGGGTTGGGGAGCGCACCTGGAACACCTCAGGACGCAGGGCTTGTGGTTCCCGGAGGACCTTAAGTTGCATATCAATGTCAGGGAGCTGAGAGCGGTTCGCCTGGCTTGTTTAACCTTCCGGTCCCACCTGACCGGCAGATGTGTTTCAGTCCTCTCAGACAACACATCGGCAGTCTTTTATATCAACAAACGGGGGTGCACGCTCCTCTCCCCTGTGCAGGGAAGTCCTCGCGCTGTGGGATTTCTGCGTCCACAATGCTACCCACCTGACGGCGTTCTACTTTCCTGGGGAGCAGAACGGTTTGGCAGACACCCTCAACTGCTCGTTCCGGGGTCACGAGTGGTCCCTCCGATGGGACTTGGTACGCTCAATTTTCCAGCTCTGGGGCTTTCCCTGGTTAGACCTGTTCGCCTCGAGGGAAAACAGAAAGTGCAGACGGTTCTGCTCCCTCCTGGGCTGCAGTCGGGGGTCTCTGTCGGATGCCTTCCTACAGTCTTGGGGGGGTCAGTCTGCTCTACGCCTTTCCTCCGATCCCCCTGATACACAGTGTGATTGATTTTGAAGATTCACAGGGACCACACATGGGTAATCCTGATAGCTCCGGTGTGGCCGTGCCAACATTGGTACATGTCACTCCTGCACATGTCCGTTCAGGCTCCCCTGACGCTGCCCCTGCTCCCGGACCTGATCACACTGGACCAGGGCTCCCTCCGCCACCTGAACCTGGAGTCCTTTCATCTCACAGCGTGGATGCTCCATGGCTGAACCTGGTGGAGTTGCAGTGCTCCCAGCAGGTCAGACAAGTGCTGCTTGGTAATAGGAAACCATCAACTAGGGCCACCTACCTGGCCAAATGGAAGCGCTTCTGCATATGGTCAGGTCAGCAAGGTCACAATCCGCTGGGGGTCCTAATCCCCATTGTCCTAGACTATTTGCTCCACCTCAGACAACTGGGCCTCTCCCTCTCCTCGATTTGTGTTCACTTGGCAGCCATCTCGGCTTTCCATCTGGGAGAGGGGGGGTACCTTGGTGTTTGCGAACCTGCTGGTCGGGCGTTTCCGTAAAGATATGGACAGGCTATTTCCGCATGTTCGTCAGCTGGCCCCTGCTTGGGACCCGAACCTGGTCCTCTCCGCCCTCTCAGGACCTCCCTTTGAGCCTCTGGGTTCGTGCTCCCTGTTATACTTGTTGTATAAGACCGCCTTCCTGGTGGCGATCACCTCAGCCAGGAGGGTGTCGGAGCTCAGGTGTCAACATCTGAGCCCCCGTACACTGTCTTCTATAAGGACAAGGTCCAACTTAGACCTCACCCGGCCTTCCTCCCCAAGGTCGTCTCACAGTTCCACATGTGTCAAGATATTTTTCTCCCAGTGTTTTATTTGAAACCATACTCTTCCAATGAGGAGCAGAGGTTACATTCCCTGGATGTCCGCAGTGCCTTGGCTTTTTACATCGAGCATACCAAACCGTTCAGACGCTCAACTCAGCTCTTCATTTTAGTGGCAGATAGAATGAAGGGGCTCCCGGTCTCCTCTCAGTGAATCTCTTTGTGGATCGCGACCTCGATCCGGGAATGGTACCGCATAGCTAAGACCCCTGTCCCTCCGGTCACGGCCCACTCCACTAGGGCGCAGGCCTCCTCTACGGTATTCCTGGCTCAGATCCCGACTCAGGAGATTTGTAGAGCGGCCACGTGGTCCTCCATCCATATGTTCTCGTCACATTACGCCATCGCGCACCAGGCTAGGGATGATGCAGCCTTCGGTCGTGCAGTACTCCATTCAGCAGTGATCTCCGACCCCACCATCTAAGGTTAGGCTTGTGAGTCACTTACTTTGAATGGACATCAACAACCACTCGAAGAAGAAAAAACGGTTACCCACCTTTTAGTAACTGTTGTTCTTCGAGATGTGTTGTTCATGTCCATTCCAATACCCACCCTCCTGCCCCTCTGTCGGAGTGCCAGCAAGAAGGAACTGAGGAGGTGGAGGATCGGCGGGCCCCTTTATAGGGCGCTGTAGTGGCGCCACTCCAGGGGGCACCAGGGCCGAACCTACGGAAGCTGCTAGGGGAAAATCTTCCGGCTGGCGTGCACACACCTACTTTGAATGGACATGAACAACACATCTCGAAGAACAACAGTTACTAAAAGGTGGGCAGCTGTTTTTACTCAACTGTGCCTAGTTGTGAATTCTCTTGTATATAGTTCTTAGAAAGTTTATGTAGTGTATTAGTTCCCTTAGTGTATAAGTTAGAAATAGTTAGTCCCCTGCAGGACTTAGCCTAGGGCTTTCAGCTGTGTGACCACTGCAAAAAACTTATGCCAGTCAGTAATCTTCATCAAAGTTGTCTAAAGTGTTTGGGGGGGACCTACCTGAGTGACAAGGTGTCACATTTGTAAGAGTTTCAAGCCCCAAACCAATAAGGAATGGGACATTTGGCTAAGAGTGCTCTTTATGGAGTTGGCCCTTACCACAGCTTTGGTGCGGATCACACTTCCAGTGTTGGTCGGAGGCTAAAAAGCAAAGAGAGGCTGGGAGAGGGTGTTCTCCTACGTCCCGTAAAGGGAAGGAGAGAGCTGGAGGGGAATAAAGACCTGTGCGAGGCAGCTTCTAGCCCGGAAAGCGGCAGAGGCATTCAGCACCTGGCAGTGCCATCCACACCAAAGGCCTTTCAGGCCGCTACGGACATATGATCCCTTCCGGCGCTGCCCATGCCAGCCTGTGATGTGCCCCGTTCAAGTGGTAAACCCTCTTTGGGACCTTTCCAGTGATCCCCCTTGGTGCGTCACCTTACTCTGACACAGGGAGTACCCCGCCAGCACTCACCAGAGCAGTGCCACCTGTCAGAGTTCCCGGCATTATTCTGTGGACTCTAGACAGCGTTCCTTGGGATCCTGGTGTCCTTCACTGGCTGTCTGGTGCAGACCAGCAGAGGTGCATTGCCAGTCCCTGGAGTCCCATCACGAGTCCCTGGAGCGGTAGGGTCAATTTCCAAGCTTGCAACATCGCTCCAGAGAGTCCAGATGCCGGTCCTCAGAGTCCTGTAACTGTACCAGTACCGATCCCTGTGGGCAAGGTGTCGATCCCCTGAGCTGGGACGTTAATCCTCTTGCTCTCAATCTATGGAGTGGCACCGCTCTCAAAGCGTGAGGCGTTGATCGCTGGGATACCATCACTGATCCTCTGAACGATGATGCCAGTCACCAGAGGCATGGCACTGGAAGACTTCATCCCAGTACAGGTCACTGGTGGAGACCCAGGGAGAAGGCAAACTGTATTGGGATAGACAGGCAGCATCGGTACTATTGTGGTCCCTCAGACGAGTCTCTCCCATCTTAGACTCAGTGAGTGAGGAGGAAGATCTATCATCAGGCCAGGGCCATCCACCGGGGGCATCGGCATTCCCATCAGGGCCACCAGTGTCTGCATGGCCCCAGTGCCGATAGCTGGCTCCCAGGCAGCTATGCAACCCCTTGGGGTTTCCCTAACCATGGCAGGGACACCGGTCGGTCTCAGGGGAGTCTGAGAAATGGTCGGTGACAGTCTCCCGCCCGCCCCCAGACTGGGAAGCAGAGTCAGACCAAGATCCCCAGGGTCAACCAGCCCCAGCTGGGGTTCCTCTGGCAGAGGCCATGGAGTTGGCAGACCGGCAGTTACCTGCCTCCTCATCCTGTTTGCCTGATGAGGCAATAGTGGGACCTTCCCACATGGTCCCTCAGGATGATTTAAAAGTTCACCAGGAGCTTCTTAACAGGGTGGCTTCGAACCTGGGGTTAGAGGCTGAGGATCTGGCAGAACCCTCCGACTCCCTGTTTGAGATTTTAAGCACAGCAGTCCCCTCCAGGTGGCAGTATCCGTCCACGTGGGAGCGGCAAAGCTGACCAAAGTCTTGTAGCAAACTCCTTCTTCCCTGCCCCCCATTTCCAACCGGGCGGGAGAGGAAGTATTACAGTGTCTCCCTGCTAAGGAATTTGAATATCTGTATACACACCCTGTTCCTAGCTCACTGGTGGTATCGGCAGCCAATGAGCATGATAGGCAGGGCCCACCAGTATCAATCCCTAAGAATAAAGAGATGAAGAGGCTTGATCTCTTTGGCAGAAAAAATTATTCTGTGGCCAGCCTCCAGTTAAGAGTGGCCAACCATCAGGTCCTACTTGGCCACTACGATTTTAACATTTGGCAGCCCATGGCCAAGTTCTTACCATGATCCGAAGTGCCTGGAAGTTCAGGGATCTTGCAATCTGAGGATTTGGTTTTAGCTCTTGTTAAAATCCTGCGCTACATGAAGTTATACCTGTTCTGTGTACTCTGTGTCAGGCTGCAAATTTATACTTTAGCAACTCAGTACAGATAATACTGCATAATGTAAACGGTCGCTATATGACTTTCTGTTTTGGATCACTTTATCCTGACTTACAACCATGTTGTCTTAGCTGAGTCCAGGTTAAAAATGAACTCTTAAGATTTTTTTTTTTAAATTACTTTCTAAGGAAATGAATTTTCTCTAAAAGCTGTTAGTGTAATTTTTAAAAGTTAAATTAACTTTCTGTATGTACGTATGTATCTTGTGCATCCACTGCTCTGCTTGGCTGCATGTGTGTCAGCTGCTAAAAATGCAGCATCAGCGTTGGAACCATTCTATATACTGTTATCTAAGACCCTGGTCCTGCAATCAGCTGCACATAGACAGACCCCTGAAGAGAGAGAGAGCCCCACTGAAGCCACTGGGAATCCAGATAGGTACAGGAGTCTGCCTATAAGAACCTTGTTGCAGGATAAGAGCCTAAGTATATCCAGAGAAAACAATACTTTAAATAGAAGCTTTAAATAGTCCCATTTAAGGATATGCTAAAACATATACCATTATAACATACTTGAAGTGGTTCTTCAAGAACTATTGTATAGACTTTTTAAAAAATATTTTCAGCAAGAGAGACACTTGGACTACACTGAGTCAGTGCGTAGTCTATTTCCATTTGGGATTTATGTCTCCGTAGGGGTGAGAAACGTTGCTTGAGTGGCAGAAATATGTTTGCTTTCATGACAGAACATCTTCACTGTTCATTTGCATGCCTGTCTTTCAGTTGAGTCTTTCTGGGATATGAGGATGAAGCAAATCACTTTAGCACTTAGCTGCATTCTTAGCCTCACTCATGTGAAACTATGCTATATGGCAGTTATGCAGATTGCTTGTAGCAAATGTTCTAATAATATTGATCAAATTTATTAGATTACATAGCTCATATTTCCTTGAGTTCATGTGACTAAAGAAATAAACAATAAATAATTAAAATGAAATCAGATTCCGTTATCTGAGAAAGCTACACATTCAAGCTGTGACTACTTAAATTTTTGCCATGGGGGAAATAAGAAAATTTAACCTGATGAAGAAAAATGTTATCACTTTTGCTTACTTTCAGATGTGAAGTAACATATTTGTGCTGGGTTTCCCACAGTGTTTATAAAATTACATCACATAAAGTTGAGTGGTCTCATGCGACGAATGCATTTCACTTTCAAGAATCTAATTTTATCATGTGTCTAGTTTATGCTGCCTTGGGCACTTGGGATTATTTTAGGCATTTCAGATTGTGGAGAAAGGGAAGCTTTTCATTAAAGGAAAGATTGTCAGGATCCAGTAAGGGAAGTTTTGCTTCTCTTAGCAAAATATTGTCTTCTGTTGTCTTCTCATTGTTGGATAATGATGTGTTTAGAGCCTCTTCATTAATAAAGTTCTGAGCTTCTCTGTTTACACCCTGCAGCAGAAATATGGATCTACATTTACATAGCCAAAAAAAACATTCTGAGATTTTTAGATCCGTTTTTTAATAAGGCTCTGGCTGCTGTTATTTGTATACTACAGAAATAATACCCACCATGGATCTTTAGGAGATTAAAGAGCTAAATTATCCTGTATAAGAAACAGAAGAGGGCTGTTTAAATAGCAGTGTCAGGAGGCAGAATGCCTCCTTTGGGCTTGGTGGAGGATAGTGACCAGCTCGAGTTGCTAGACTGATGATGATGATGATGAGTGTAGCCAGTGCTTTTCCAGAACTCTCCTGGCATCACTTACTGGTACACATGCCACCCCCAAACAGGAAACCCCTTCGTGGATTTTAAGGTCAGAAGGCAACATTATAATCACCTAGCCTAGGGTGACCAGAGAGCAAGAGTGAAAAATCGGGATGGGGGTGGGTGTAGTAGGCATCTATGTAAGAAAAAGCCCCAAATATCGGGACTGTCCCTATAAAATTGGGACATCTGGTCACCCTAATCTAGCCTGATCTGCATAACACAGGCCAGAAATTTTCATTCAGTGATTCTTGCATGAAGTCCATAACTTCTCGTTGAGTTAGAATATCTCTTTTTAAAAATAATACCCAGGATGAAATTTTGGCCCTCTTGAAGTAAAGGGCAAAACTCCTGTTGACTTCAACTGGGACCAGGGTTTTCACCCTGAAAGCAGTGAGTACTGGAGGTAATTTGAGGTCTTGCAATCTCAAGCACCTGTAATCAGAATATGCAAATTATAGCTGCCTTTTGTGTTCATGCATTAAGTGGAAAGGGGTAGAACACTTTCTTGCACCCTCTTCTCCTTCTCTACAGGGGCAGGCATATTTTGTCCCAATAAACTGACTGCATATCAGATCCCTGGATAAAAATGCTCATGTCTTTTGTATATGTATAGAAGAAATTGTATTTACCAGTAATGAAGTATAGAATGGACACTCATTATGTACCACAGCCTGGGGGAGAATGGGAAGAGCTAACGACCAAATTATATGAAAACTCAGTTTCTGCTTTTTGGTACGTCATTTTTCCAATTACAATTGCATGAGAGAGTGTAGAGTCTAACCTTACGTTATTTGTAAGTGGGTTCTATCTTTGATTGCTGTATTCAGATAACTTCTTTGAAATACCAATATGTACTGCAAGATCACCTATTTCTAACAGACAGCAGAAAAGTACACATTTTAGTTTAGGATATCAAATAGCTTATTCATATATAAACAAATTAGACTACATAGTAAGTATCCTTTTACTGTTCAGCTTCGCAGAAAAGATCCTGAGAGATTTTATTTTTGTTTACAATCAAAGCAATTTTTGTTAAATATTTATTAATTTGCCATTCTTATTTCTATTTTTTAAAAATAATTATCACTTAGTTGTGACAAAAAAAAGTACATGATATTTAACTAAAGCTTTTATGTACATGCTCATAAAATGGTAAGGCATGTGCTTGATAATGCCTTTAAAGATAGATGTACACAATATACTGAACTCTTGTGGTTTATTTCCATTTGCAATCTGAAGTTTTTTAAACACACAGAATATGTATAGTATACACAATTTTATATCAGTGCTTAAGCTTCCATTTTATTTTTCTTTGTCAGCTCAAGATCCACCCAAAAAACACTCCACCCCCATGCACTCACGCTCATACATAAGCCTCCCTTCCAAACAGTTAGATGTACTTACACTAGAGTCATCTACTTGATCAGTCAGACAAGATTAACTAAGCTATACAGTTCTTCCAGCTTGCTTCAGTCTCCACTCGGCTGTGTGATTGATGCGGAGAAACCTCATGCTGCTTTGTTTTCCTTAAATAAAGAACACACTAAGCTTCAGCCAACCCATCTATACAATGTTTAGGTTTTCCTACAGGACTGGTTGACAGGAGCGGAAAGGAGAGGAGAAGAAAGGATGGCAATTTGAATATTTTAGCGAGGATGCTAAAAATAGAAATACCCCAGATTCTGTGAAAGATGCTACCATTCGTTACAGTAGTTTTGTGAAAGGAAACCTTTTCACCTGTATTATTTTCTTCATAAAGGGGCGTATTCCTGCCTAATGCTGATATTAACATTTTTGCTAAGCTATTGGCAGACATTTTAAAAACAGTTCTGCCTGAATGAACCAGATAGCTTTTTTGTAAAATGTGCAAACATTACATTGAAAATAAGATCTCCTTAAATTACTCCTGGGGCAGTTCTGTGCCAGCAAATTAAAAATACTGTGTACAATATTTTAAACTTCTGCAAAATTCTGCATATTTTATTTGTTAAAATAATGCAGTATAATCACTCCCATTTCAATTATTTTGGTAATTTATTTCAAAATACCCATCAACAAGTATGTCAATAATACATACAAAAACAAAAAAGAGTATTCTAGGAGTCGAGAGTTAAAGAAGCCTCTACAACCCAGTTCCAGTTGGGGGATGCTGGATGGGGCTGCATGGGTCCCCCAGAGCCCAGACACCTGCACTCCACTCCTCACAGAGCCCAGCTGTGGGGCATCACTTCTCCTCCTCCTCCCCCACCCCCCGAGCCCAGCCACGGGGCAACTTCTGCCCCAAACACCTGCAGCCCCAGATGCTTTACTCCCTCCAGCTGCTTTACTGGGGGACATGATGTGGCGCAACCCTGCCCTTCCTCACCCTTTGCCAGAGCTGGAACTCCGGGGCACACTCCTGTCCCTGGGAGAATGAGGATCAAGCTGGGCAGCCAGAGCATGCAGAGCCTCCATCCTTGCTGGGCTGGGTGCTCCCCTCACTATGAACCAGCGGCTCCTGCTGGCATCCAGCAGCTCTGCAGCCCCAATTTGGCGGAGGGTATGGAATTCTGTACAAATTCTGCATTGCGCAGTGGCACAGAACTCCCCCAGGCATATTAAATGTCGTAGTCTTTTGTTGCAGCAGTGTCTTTTGACATTATCTTCATATGCCCGATGTTAATGTTCAGTTCTGAGGGATCTTTTCCTGATTCTCAATCCAGATTGACCTATTGGACTGGATATTTTTCCAGCACCCTTCAATCAGAGTTTCTAACATCTGTGTTCTCTCTACTGAACCATTGCAGTGAGCTTTTACGGCCTCAGTTCAGCAAGTATGTGCTTAGGGGCATCCCTCTTCAGCAAAATACTTAAGCACGTGCTTTAGTCACGTGCTTAAAGCTAAGCATGTGTTTAAATACTTTGCTGAAGTGTTGTGTAGTCTCTGTCATAGAACAATAAATGGTAATTGACAGATAAATATACATTCATGTATGATTAAGAATAAATATAATTTTATTAAATTTTTATATAATGGAAATCCAAAGGAGGAAAAAGAGACTTGTTTAGATGATTTATAGTTGGTATGTATAAACATGTATGATACACATGCCAATTTTGATAATGAGGCAGCTGATATCTGTAGTAAGATTTACATCACCAAATATTGCAAAACAAGTCACAACCCACAAAACACTCCTATCTTGTTGATCCCAGTAGTTGTGAAAATGTGCTGTGAGATATTAAAAGAATTCCCTCCAAGTAAATATTGAAAACTGGATGTAGTCCAAAGTTATAGCATTGAAATTTGAAAGGGAAAGGATATAATTTATATGCTTGAAGAATAATTGATTGGAGGGTTTTGTGAATATATGGGAATCCAGTTAATGATTTCTTGAACTAAATTGGATTATGTCAATTTGAATTGCATAATTATAAGTTTGTGTTATAGTTTATAGTCACACAGCTTATTCAAATATATAAAAGCTGTGTGATGATAACTTAAATCTGTTAGTAGGACTAATATTTAGTTGGGATGAATTCTTCCAGTGCCTCAGAGTGACTTTCACAGAAGCTTTAATGATGTCTGAAGGTTTTTGTGTGTGCTTGCTTTTCTACATTCCTCGATGATGTAAATACTACGTGCATACAACCCTCCCTCCCCCAAACCTATATTAAGAGAACATTAAGGTTGCAAAGTCCAGTGCTCAAAGTTAAGAAATGCCAGAATTAAGAATGTCTGTGCAAACTTTATTTGGCCCCCTCATGCATATGTATTATGGTGGTCTCTAATCACATGATTTACATACTGTTTTTTCCATCTGTCTGGTCAGCTGTAGTTTCCATAATACGTAATTACAATATCGGAGGGCTTTTTCTTGCAGTGTGCCAAAAATGTTCACCCATTTCCACTTCAGGTGGAATCATGAGAGGTTTTTTTATTCAGGCTTTTATTTCCCTTTTCTACTGAAAAATAGTTTGGAATCCTCTTCATGTCCCTAAAGTTAGTGCTTTTGGTGCTGTATTCCTTGGGATGGGCAAACTCATTATTACGACAGCCCCCTATGAGGGAATAGCTACATCCTCCAGGAGCAAATAAACTTTTTTTCCCCGTAGTTTCTGCCCTGTGTAGTCTTTGACATTGGTGCTGCAGAAAATTATATCGCATCTCTTGTGCTTATTTTGATATCATTATCTTACAGTCAAGACAAAAAGCACAGCCATCATTCCTCCTGTGCATGAAATTACAATTCATTAAAAAAAAAAAAATCCAAGCCAGAATGGTAATACTTCTTGCAGAGAAAATTAACAAGTAGATGAAGCTATGGAAATCCCTTCATTACACCCAAAATCATGGATAGATTCATACTAGTATTTCATAGCTGTGCAGAAAATGATGAAGTGCTGATTCATAGTCATCATCAGTAAACAACTCAGGAACAACATATTGAAATGTTCAATGGGGTGTGCTTAAGAACTGGAGTTTTGAAAGCTGAAGAAAAGTTACTCTTTAGGAGCAATAGATGGAATTAGAGTCTGAGCCTCTTGTTCACAACTGAATGCTATTAAGATTGTATTTCTGTAGACTTGTAGGGAGACTTATTACGCTCTATGTTTTTTAAAGCTATGGCATGTGAATGGAAATGTGCTTTCCTCAATTAAATCTAGCCGTGAAATAAGATTTTTTGTTTGTTTGACTTTGGGACCATTTAACATGTTCATTGTTCAAATGACACTTTCGCTCAGTGGCGATTAGAGTTTGTATGTGAGGGGGAAACAGAAAATGAACTTTTTGTGTGAGTGTCAGGGCCAGGCTTTGAGTGGCTGGCTTGTCCTAGTCAGCTGCTAAGTTGTGATCTGAAGATAAACAGCGCGGTCAGGAGAGAGCTGGGTCAGAGTGCCAGGAAGTCAGTGTTGGGCACCAAGTTATAGGCAGGTAGCAGGGTTGGAGTCAAGTCAGGTCAGGATACCAGGAAGTCGGGCACCAGATTATAGACATCAATTGAATAGCGAAATCGAGGACAAACCAGGGTCAGAAACCAGAGTCTGAGGTCTATCGCAAGCAGGGTCTGGAGAAGAAGCAGGTAGTCTATGGTGTTGCTCAGACTGTTCCTCAGATGGCTTCCTGGTATCAGCCAATCAGTGGACTGTGAGGGAGCACCACTCAGGCCTTGCTGGGTGATACTTTTTGCCCAGCCTAGCTTTATAGAGTCCTCCTGGGGGACCTCAGGCTGTGTGTCAAGTGGCAATGCAGAGACAGCAGCAGCCCAGAACTCCTATAGTCCCAGATTCTAATCCTGCAGGTTCTTACATCGAGGTTCATGTATTAAGATGCAGAAGTTGCAGGTTTGATCCCCATTGCCCAGGACCCACCCAGGGGTATCAGTGTTACACATCAAATAATTGATTGCTCACTTCCTTGCCCAGGGAGCCCATTATGTTTACTTCTCCAACGTGTCTAAGCCTCATTGCTGTAAATTTAAAACCTCGTGCTTTCCAGACCCTGGGATTCTTCCATGCAACAATACTTCCACCCACATACCAGGCTGACTTTTCACTTAGAATACATTTAATCTCCAACCAATACTTACAGTAAAATGGTGCTTAATTTACCATTTTTGAGATAAAACAAAAAACCTAATGTCTAATACAGCCCACTCTGTATATATTGGTTTTTCATTTTCAAAGAACTGTACATGCACAAACTAACTAATCTTCCCGTTGCCTCTTTAATGTAGGTAGACAAATATATCCCCGTCTGTAAAATGGTGGTGATAGTGCAGAGAGATCGCCACCTTCAGAGTACACATTACCATGATATTGTTGTTTGACCTTGATCTTGCACAGAAACATAATGTCCTGAATTCCACCCATGGCACATATAAGACAACAGGAGATTTCCTTCGTCATGTGAGCAAAATTTGGACATGTGTTCATAAACATGTGAATTGTGCTGCTCCCAAGAAGATTTAGGGCTTTATTTTTTCAGTGAACAGTATAGTTTTTTTTACAGTGTTTGTTTCCAGAAGTCAACTGTGCTCCTGCAATCACATTTGCCAAGTTAACTCTGTGCGTGTAAGAGAGCCCCATAAATTTTCTCTATGGGAAGGGATTTCTTGTGAAGCCCATGTTGCCCTTCACGAAAAAGGTTTTATAAAAACAGTACTTAGTGATGTGACAGCACAAAGTGACAGAATTTATTTTGTTGTCTGGATAAACTGCCCACAACTAGCCAAGAAAGACATAGCAGTACTGCCTGGCTGTTCTCTGCAGAGGTAATGGAAAGCATCAGCTATAAGAAAGACACATTCAACTTTTGTTGATCAGCAAGTCCTGTTGTTGAAAGCACCAGAACAACAGGAGGGTGTGGAGCTATGTCCAATATGCCAAACTAGGCAGTATTTCCATTATGTGAAATGGCACACATTATAATGCAACTATTCTAGGCTGATTTCCATAAAACTGTATTACGATGGCACCTGCCATCTCACCGCTGAACTGTTCGCTATGCTCAGCATTTGTCCCCTTAGGAAAGATACAGCACTTTACGATTGTATAAACAAGTTCTTTGCAGAAGGAATATATTGACATTTGAAGGTCAAACATGCTACAACACTTCTCCCCTTAGTCTCTTCTCCCTTCCTCCTCCCCCCGCCCATTTAGGCACCAAACCAATTCTATTTGTTGGTTGGGGTTTTTAAATAGCTGTTAGTAAAAGCTTTCCCATGAGGAAGTAGTGTAAAATACAACCTTTTGTTTTTAAAGCTCACCCAGTTCTAACTAAGTCATTATGACCTAGATTTTTCACAAGAGCTCAGCAGATCACGTCGTTATTTAGGGCCTGTGGAGTGTAACCTACTGTATCAGGAGACATTTTGTATTCAACATTGCTTTTTTAAAAAAAAAGTCTTACTTCCAGTAAATTTACAGAATGAATAATATAAATTGAAAATTATATATGTCCTAGATTCCCTGTAGTGCTGCTCCACACTTGCCTGAGGCTTAGGGGTGACACCAGCCTCTACCCAGTGCCGGGCTGAGGTGGGCCATAGACCCTCCCCTCCACCATGAGGTCCTGCGTGTGTCCTGCTTTTGCCTTTTGAAAAGATGGTCACCCTGTAGCAGCTTCATGTAATGTAGAAGTTCAGGTCTTTGAATCACTTACAGGTCTGTCGCATCTTAGGCACATTTAACATGCACGATTTCAGCTTTATGCGGTTGGTAAAAAAAAGAAAAAAGAGAAAAATAGCAATTTTAAATACTGTTTCTGTAGTGCAGGTGATTCCGCCTGCCACTACACTCAATGTAATTTTGACTATATGCGATTTTCACTTTACGCGCTGACTGCAGAATGTAACCCCAGCCTAAGATGAGACAGACCTGTAAATACAAGCTTTTATATGACATAGATATTCAGAAAAGTATTGGCTTTATTTTCTCTTGTAAATGTTGGTCTTGTGACAAAGAAAGGAGAACTTTAACTTGTGCTTTTTCATTTTCGCTGTAAGCCAAAATTTTCTGAATGATCTTTTTCAATGAAATTTTTCATCAAAAATTAAAATAAGCTGTGCAAAGAATGTTGACAGATATTTTAATCTTTTCCCCACATCTCACATTTTTTCAACTAGCAACAGAGCAGGCTGCAATAATAATAATAATAAAAAATACAAAACATTTTTTAAAAAAAGTTTAAACACCTCAACTGTAACTATAACTCTTAGGCTGAAGTGTACATCAAATTAGTGTTATCACCTGTTTATCCCTTTGGGTTAATGACAATGGAACTTTATTACTTACATTAGTTACAGACAGAAGAAGAAACATTTTATTTTACAATATTCATTTTAAAAAATTAGTTATGTTGTTGATGGCAAATTGGTTGTTGGGTGCTAGTTCTTTTTAAGATTGCACATTTATGCTGTACACAACAATTCTAACTAACCTATATTGTAAAAATCAGTATCTTCATAACTTGAAGATTTTTTTCTGTTCAGATCAAACATAAAATTAATCTTTCCACATATATTAATGAATGTGAGATTGGTATCACATTTACATTTCAGTTTTATTTTGCTATAAAGTTAAATGAAACTGACTTAAAGTTCTCGGACTTGTTTACAAACCTCCAAGCTTATTTATAATAAATAAACTTCTTAGTTGGGAGGAAAACAAAAGCCCTATGATTTAGAAGACTTTTTCTAATGACTAATTAAGGGACAAAATTATGGTTGAAATCAGCGATATTCTGAACTCAATGGTTCAGAAGCCAAATTAGCGATCAGCATATTACTCAAAAGAAACACAGTAGTCAGAATTCATTGTTTCATTTACTATTTATATATATATAATAGTTTCATTCATTCTCTCTCTCTCTCTCTAAAAATAGTAAATGAAACAATATATATAGTCTCACAGCAAAATGGCTGATCAACTACAATTGGTTAATAACATGGTAAAAGCATCCTGATTGGTTAATAACTAAATCACCCAGTGTTTTAATATCCTGTGCTGCAAAGAGTAGCAGGAGACATATTAAAGAGCCACTTGTGGTTTGCGAGCCTCAGGCTGATTATCACTGGTATAAAGTAAAATGTGCTCAAGGAAAATAGGTGGACCTAGAAGATTTAAAGCCAGGGTTAATGTAAACTCTTTCAATTTTGATTAAAATATGCAAAAACAGAAACAAATTTTCTACTTAATCTGCTCAAGTTTTATGATTTACTTTGCTCAAGTATTTTTTCAGTGTGCATTTGATCTTATTTTTTTATTTATTTTTCACTGAATTATGTCTACAGGTCTGGGCTTCTAGGTCTAGGCCTTTACTTAGCATGGAACTCATGAGTTGATAGTTCAAAAATAGTTCCTGGGTGGGTGGATTAACAGATATATATATATATGCAGACACATGACAGCAAAAATTATGTGGTAATGGTTGAGGAGGAAGATTTCTGGGGACTGTTTCCTTCTTATACTAATATCTTGCATGATATAGTTGTTCCTGTAGGGTCTAACATTAAATTAGTTCTTGCTGTGCAAAATATTTAAATCTACCCTAATTGTGATTAGATCATTGTATTTAGGTCAAAGGAAAATTTGAGTCATACCAATTTATTAACAGTTTATCTGGGCAAATTAATATGACCTCTGCAAAATGACGACAGTTTTTTTGGGGTGAGGCGCAATTTCTATGCAGAAGGTAGAAAAATAGATCATGTCAAATATATGAACAGCGCATACTTCTTCTGTTGTCTGATCTTGCATGCTTTGCAGGAAATATTTTTTTTCTTTCACTTTAATGGTTCAGTATGTTGGTTTTTTTTAACAGTTCTTGCATATGTTTTCTCTTTATAATGAAATGGAGTCTTCAAGCTACCACTTACAGTGACTTTTTATACTACATAAGAACACAAATTCCCTGCCTACCAAAATACCTGTCATAGAATTTCCACCTCAGTTCCATATGTCCCATACCCACAAGCAAGTGCTGGGGTTCTCAGTACTGATTTCAAATCCCCCTGCAAGTTAGCTTTTGCAGTAGGTTCACCTACTTGTAGTTAGTATGCAAAAGGTAGTATTTTAAAGGAAATGCTTTATTTTCCTGTTTTTAAATTTGGGAAGTTTAGGACAAATCTAAAAAGCATTTGCGATGCATTGTCACACCTGGGGTGCAGTCTTGGAGCTGTGGGAACTGCGGCGCCCCGCTCCGACACACAGCTGAGTTGGGGACTCAGCCAGCCTCACCAGGCTCTATCATCACCTAATGCTCACACAAACTGGGCTACTTGAGTGTCAACCGCAGACACCAGCCAGTTTCCCAGCTCCCCAGGCATGCACACCCCGCCCTTTGGAGTATAAACCCAAAATTATACTGTCTTGCACTGCACAGAGATCTGATATTTAATATGTTCGCCCCTCCCTCAATGTGGACAGGAATATGTACCATACGCTTGTGTTAAACCAAGCTGAGATTTTTCCCAAACAATTTCAAAGTCACACTGGGTTAGATTAACACTTACAGATTTATTAACCACAAAAAGATAGATTTTAAGTGATTATAAATAATAGCAAACAGATCAAAGCAGATTACCTAATAAATAAACAAAATCGCAAACTAAGCCTAAAATACTAAAAAGATAGGATATGAATTAGCAAATTCTCACCCTGGCTGATGGTACAAGCAGGCTTGCAGATTCTTAAGGTCCAAGCTACATTTGCTTTGCAGTCTGGGGTCCCCACTCCAGTTCCCAAGTCCTTTTTTTCAGGGCTTCTCTCAAGTGTTGAGTTGTGGGGCAGTGAAGAACAACAGATGATGTCACTCCCTGCCTTATATAGCTTTAGCATATGGTGGGAACCCTTTGTTCCAAACTCAGTTCCCAGCCCAATTTGTGGGGGAAAATACAGGTACCCAAAATGGAGTCCAGAGTCATGTGGGCTGGTCATGTACCCTTGCAGAGTCATAGCAGCCATTACTTACAGACTAGCCGAAATGTCCACAGGGAGGCTCATTGGGGGGGGATAAGCTTCTCCTAAGGCAGTGGTTCCCAAACTGGGGTTCGTGAACCCCTGGTGGTTCACAAAATGGTACAGGAGGTTCTCGGAGGGAGAAAAATTCCTTAATGGGAGGCAGAGCTGTCCTGTGGAACCCTGGGCAGCACGAGGCCAGCAGCCTGGAGCCCCTGGATTTCCAAGAGCTAAGCAGATCAAAGCAAGCATATCTTTCATAGGGAGGAAATTTAAACTTCAAGACTCCTTATAAGAAATGGAAAGGGAGGTGGATACTTTTTGCTGTTTTTAAAATTAAGTAGGCAGCTAGTGTTGTTTTTAAAATTATTATGAAGAACAAATTTAAGCTTTGTTGTAACGTGCGTTATTTGCCTAGACTGCTCAAGACCTGAATGCTTGTGTAGGAGGAACTCTTTGAGTTGGCTTCTTAAATACCTTCATGCTGTTTCACATCTGATACTCCTTGATGAAACATAGGAGACTTGAAAGTGAGATCTTGGAAGAGTGGTGCCGTTTTCATAATATAATAAAAATACTGTAATGATAAATAATAGTGTGTAATAAGCATTTCATAAAAACAAATTTTATGTTTCCAAGATCACTGCTTTTGTAATTTATACTTGGGTAAAAGAGAAAATCCCTAGAAATATTCATTTTTAGAAGGGGGTTCGCGAGACTTGACATTTTAGTGAAAGGAGTTCACAAGTTGTTAAAAGTTTGGGAACCACTGTTTTAAGGCCTATTGTTTTCCGTAATGGCCCATTACCCTGAACAGGCCCTTCACAACCAGCTAGCTAGACTGGTAGCATCTTGCCTAGTGGGTGTCACCCAGGTGTGACTGCATGTGAAATACAAATACATAGTCATTATTCATAACTTCAGGTACAAAAATGATACATGCATACAAATAGGATAATCATATTCAGCAAATCATAACTTTTCCAATGACACCTGACATGAATCATCTTGTACAAAATGCATTATAATCATGCCATAATCATATCATATATATAAATAATACCACTATGAAGAATATGGGGTGCAGTGTCACAGCACATTTCATGTCTTTTAAATGATTTATATACACAGGCAAACCTTTATACATCAGTCAGATTTAGGATGTCACTTAAGCAAATGAACTTAATTATACTTGCCACTTACTTATTAACTCTTAATTACCAGTTTGTCACAATCTTCATATTCTGCTCTTACTGAAATCAATTAGAGCTTTGTTACTGATTTCATCTGAAACAGGAGCGGATCTTTTACAGGGTCTTTAGAAAAATCACCCTTAAAAGGTGACCAACAAGTGGCCATGCAGTGCCATTGTCTGTCTGAATTAGCCTTGTGGAGCTTTGTAAAATTGAGTATTTCAATGCAGTTATTCTACGGAAGCCTGGATTTTGTGCTTTCACAAGCTCAAGTGACATATACTTAGGAAGTATCATTTTCTTTTAGTAATACAGTATCTTTTATGTGGAAATTTCTATATAAAAATGACTACTCAGCTCATAACGCCATACACAATTCTAAGCAAATACAGTCTTTGGCTGTTACTCTTAGATAACTATTTTGTTCAGTAGCTTACATCGATTGAGAGGTTCTACAATTTAACAGATGGGGTGTGTTGCACGTAGATGGAGAGACGTGTGTGAGGTCACTGATTCCAGTGGGGCAGCAGAATAATAATATCTTAAAGAGATTTGGAAAGAACCAACACTTGCTAGGTGGCAGCAAAATGTACTACACGCTCCCTCGCTGGAGCACACACTATTGCATGGGAAGGGAAGATGAATGAACATGCTGGTATTATGGTGATGCAGTATCTTGTTTATTAGGGATCCTTGTCAGTTGGTTAATGGTAGCTAGTTAGGCAGCTGGAATGCTGGATTTGACGTTCCAGAGGTTTACATTGTAATATGTACCTTCAAATGCTTGTTCTAAAATCTTCATTCTTGACCCTCCTTCATTCAATTAATTCATTACCTTGTTGATTCTAATATTGTCTGCTTCACCAGGCTGTGTATAATTCCATTAAACTTACAGTTTTATTCTGCGTCTGAATACTACACAAACTCTCTTTGGCAATCTAGCTGCGAATTGGTTATCTTTCTTTTTGTGATGGATCAAACTCATTGCCATTTGTTTCAACTGCACAGTAGAGCATGCCCCATGCAGGACTCTCCTTATAGTTGTGCTTCCCAGTGGGTGGGTATGCTGTGGCACTGTAATTGAGAGAAGGGAGATTTTCTTGTAGTCTTAGTGCTGCCTCTCAGGCAGCATGGAGAAGGAGGAAACAACCTTGGCTGGAATGCAGAGCGGTGAGAAGTGTGGGGAGAAGAGATGGAGGCAGGAACTTGGGGACAAGATCAGTGAGGGGCGGGGGGAGAAAGGTTTGGTTTAATGTGATATCAGCACATAGGAACGCAGTAACAGGGTTAGTAACCAATTTTCCAGGGTCATATTCAACTACCTTCATAGTTAGATGCTCTTTTCTTTTTCTGCAATCTCCTGACTCATTCATCGAACAGGACGAATGAGAGGGTGCCTGTTGCCTGTAGGACCCCTTTCTCATTTGTTGCTGAAGTTGGAAGATGTGTCGTAAATGAGGTGGGGGACTTCAGAAAGAAAAACCTTAGTTCTGACATTTCCTAATTCTGGAGTGGTTGACTTTGCAACCAGATTTGGGTTGTTTTGCCATGTATCGTGTTTGAGAGTCCGCACTTGTGGTGCAGCGTTTTTGGACTACTACAAGAAAACGTGATTATTACAACAGTTATGCCCTGGAAGGTCCAAACGAAATGGAAGGTTTTCAGATAACCTTGCTCTGATGACCTGAAACAGGAGGTTGGAGTAATGGACATTGTTAATGAGTGAGAGGGAGAAAGGAGGGCATTTCACTGCAGGGGCAAATATAAAATGCAGTTTTTCTTTAAAGAAGAAGAAGAAAAAAAAACCTTGAAAAGCAAATGTATTTAAAGCCTGAATGAACCACCATTAGATGCTGCAGTGCTTTAAAATGATTTTTAACTGATGCATCTGTAAAAGTGCCAGACCTTGTAATGAAGCATATTTAAATAGTTTTGCATCTAAACAAATGCATTCTCTATTTGCATGGTGTGTAAAATCTGAATGACACTTGCTTTCTATCTGAAAAGAAAGAACAGACGTTTTCATTATAAAATGCAGTCAAGCAGAAAAGTATCAAAGTGAGCAGAAATTCCCATTTACAGCTATGATTTGAAGCATTACTTGGAGAGAAAAAAAGGGCCAAGGTTTGAGAATAGCCCAGTTTTATACAGTTATGTAACAGGATATTTTATGACTAGTAAGGATCATTGGACACTTTTTGGCAGCATCCCTTGAGTACACGGGCTTAAGGCTCAGTTGCACCATTTTAGACTAACTGAGCTATTGGCTGCTGCCTACCACTTCATTAGGTTTTCTGTATCTTTTCTGTCTTAAGTACACATTATACACTTTCTATAGTTCATTATTTCACTGGGGCAGATGTTTCCCCCTTCATTATGCATTAAAATTTACCACATTTTTTATTTTTAGGCCTTTGTCTCCAGAATTTTGTATCGGGTGTTGGGACTTCTCAAAAAGATGAATGATCATTATTTATATACAGTAGAACACAGAGCCCTGGGTTAAAATTGGGGTTGTGTTGTGCTAGACCCTCTGCTATCATAGAGACAGACATAATCCCTGCCCCAAAGAGTTTATAATCTATTTCCTTTTTTTCCCGAGGGTGTAACTCACTTGATTTCTTGTGTGTCTCATGCACAGGACATGCTGTGCTCATGCATCTTGTGCCATCATAGGATGCATGGAAAATGGTACTGTTTAATGTCTCTGATTTGCAAAATTATGTTGGAGGAATCTAGTGATTAAGAATGACAGTACAATTAGAGTCAGCATTTAAGGTAAATCAATTTTATATCCAGTTAAGATAAATTTGTTAATTGAAGCCTATAATTTTCTGTACTCTAACACTATGGATCAACATTGTTCCTTGTGTAACTTTTTGACTTTAAGGGAGTTATACTAAGGGTGAATTTGGTCATATGTCAATGTTAAAAAAAATCTCATCTTGGATTTTTATTTAAATATAACTTTATAAAAATGTCCTTTATCTCTTCAGACTTTTACTATAGCAGGGACAGGGAGTATGTCTTAACCCCTTTTTGTAAAGCACTGTGTAAACTTCTGTCCTTTCCTGAGGCCAGGGCATTTCTTCCTACCCAGCATTGCCCTGAATTAGTGGTCCAACAGCTCTTCTTTGTAGTGCAACTTTCAGGAATCCTAAGTGCAGGAACATCATAGTATTCAGCCTCAGAAGATGTAACCCATACCTTCATGTAGATGGTAGTATACTGCATACTGCTAATTCAGCCATTGATAAATAGGTGGGACATAGCTCTGAAGAGTACCAGCCTGCATCATCTTCAGTGCTTTAAACTAACAATCCCTCTGTGGATTAGGGATGTGATTAGTGAAAATAACACCTCTGTAGTCCATGTCTTTGCCTCTCAGTTCTAGAAGTGCCATTGTTGCCTTGCTTGATTTGACCAATGATGAGTCTTAAGAAAAAGACAAATTGATTATCAATTACACAAATGGAAAACGACTGCCTAAGAAGAAGTTCTGCAGAAAAGTTCTGCATCTGGGGGTTACAGTGGATCACAAATGAAATATGTGTCAACAATGTTAAACTGTTGCAAAAAAAAGTGGACACCATTCTGGGATGTATTAGCGAGAGTGTTGTAAGCAAGACGCAAGACGTAATTCTTCCTCTCTACTCAGCACTGATAAGGCCTCCACTGAAATTTTGTGTCCAATTCTGGAAGGATGTGAACAAATTGGAAAATGTCCAGAGGAGAGTAAGAGAAATGCTTTAAGGTCTAAAAAATTAGGAAAGATTGGAAAAAATGGGTTTGTTTCGTTTGGAACGAAGACTAGGGGGAGGGAGGGGACATGACGATAGTGTTCAAGCATGTAAAAGTTGTTATAAAGAAGAGAGGGTGATAAATTGTCCACTGAGGACAGGACAGAAGTAATGAATAGTTCAGACAAACACCTGTTAGGGATGGTCAAAATAATCATAGTCCTACCTTAGTGCAGGTGACTGGACTAGATGACACAGAGGTCCCTTGCAGTCCTACATTTCTGTGAGTCTATGATTCAGTTCCCTGCTCCCTTATAAGTCACTGGCCAGAGAGACTGTTGCCTCTACCTCACTTCGGCACCATCTGATACCTTCCAGGAGCAAAGGCAGAATGTGCTGCACAGCAGCTACAAATGTTTGTGTCTTATAGGTTCCATCAGGGCATGGAGCTCACAAACTCATTTTGAATGCAGAATAATAATATATCCCTGTGGGTTTTCTGTTGTTGTGAGTAAATTGCAAGCATTATGGTGTGGCACACTGGAGTGATAAAATCCATTCTTCCCCAGAAATTTGCTGACTTTGGCTTTTAAATATCATCAATCATTAGCAAATGAAGGCACACTCCTTTTGCTGAAGTGTGATATTGAAAAACTTTCCCTGTTAGTTAATTTTTAAAGCAGACTTTTTAAATCAATAAGTAATTCTCAGGAGCCAGCACGTTTCCTTGCCTAATAATAAACATATAATTACTTCACTATAACTCATTTAACCATTATTTCAACATGTAAGCACTGGACCATTTTTGTTCATTCATTTGAAATGTGAGTACTTTAATTTTCTTGGAGGTTGCTAGCAACAAGTATGCTTCAGGGAGCAGATAAACTCATGCCACTTGAATCATGTGTTCTTCTTTGAGTGCTGGTCCATATTTGTATTCCACTGTGGGTACATATGCACTCCATGCGCCAGAGCTGGAGAATTTTGAAAGCAGTGTCTGTTGTCCCACACATGCTCCCTCATCCTCTTTTTGCACCTGTCTGAGGATATAAAGGGTGGGATGGATGACCACCTCTCCAGTTCCTTCTTACCATCACATAGTCTGGGTTGCAGCCTCTAATGTCCTGAGCTTCATCTTTATTCCTATATATATAATACACACACACACACACACACACACACACACACACACACACACAGAGTATCTGTAAATAGATTTTAGACGACGTTAGGATTTATAGTTTTATATAATAGTTTTAAATGTTTTGTAGTTAGCCTTCCTGGCCTTGGAAGCCCCGTATACGCCCCAGACTCTGTTTCAGTACAGTACTATGCCTACCAGTCCTGGCTTCAAAATTTATGCCTGTGCTACTTCTCAGTCAATGACAACCATCCGTGCTGCTTGTACTGCCTTGGAGAACCTCACATCGCAACAAAGTGCAGTATATGCCAATCATTCTCTGAGAAGGGTGGAAACTTTGCCTTAGAAAACATCCAGTGGAAAAGGCCATGAAGCTGCAGTTGGACTTCGGCAATGATGCAACTCCTCTCCTATTTGAGGGGGTGCATAAACACCGAAAACTCCTTCTTCACCCTGATGCAGATTTAGACTTCATCAGGACATCCTTAAATTCAATCACAGCAAGGCCTTACCTGCCTATGAATAGGTTCCAGGCACTGAATGATCTCATAGAGTAAATCATAAGAAACCCATGAGCACTTCTCAAGATTTGTCTCTTTCCTGAGTGAGATGGTTCCATGCACTTACATCACACCATGTGTCAAGTTCCACCTCAGTTGCTTGCAAGCATGGCTTCAAAGAGTGTGTTCACCAAACCAGCAGTCCATGAACACCATAATAGCTTTTTGTCAAAGTACTATCTCTGGTGTGGTAGAAGAATCCTCACCACATAGGCGTGGGTGTTTCCTTCCTTGCTACCCCATCGGATAGGACAACTGTTACAGTCACTTTCCTGTTGGATTGGGGAACTGACATGGGCAACCATACAGTGCAGGGCACCTGGACATTTCAAGAGTCCGGAATGCTCTCCAGTTTTTTGAAATTGCGAGAAGTTCAAAGGGTTTGCAAAGCCTTTTGCCTTTTATTCAAGATTGCAATGCCCTCATGTCATCAGACAATATCATGACCATCTTTTACATCAACAAACGGGGAGGAATGAGATGCATCCCACAGTGTGTGGAAGCAATCTGTGGAACAGGTGCACCAGTAATCACATCATTCTATTAGCAGACTATCTTCTAGAGAGCCAGAATGTGCCAGCAGACATATTGCTGTTGACCCCAAAACCAATCAAAAAGGTTTCTTAGACTATTTGTTGCCATAGCAGAAAGAGTTTGGAGTCAAGCTATATCCTCCCAAAGAATCTCTAAGTGGATCTCAGGCTTTATTTTGCTGTGCTATCAGTAAACACTAACTTAATAGTATGAGCTGTTTGATCTTTCTCCCTCATCTCATGTGGTAAGGGCCCATTCCACAAGTGCTCAAGCAACATCTATGGCGTTCCTTCAAGAAGTACCTGTACTTGATATCAGCAAAGCACCTTATGTGAAGATCCGTCCACATATTTGCGAGGCATTAAGGTTTAGTTCAGGTCTCCTCTGCTGAGGCATCCTTTGGAATGGTGGTCCTTCGTTTGGCTCTGTCATCTGCATCCTCGCACCCCTCCTCCTAGTTGAGTATTGCTTGTCAGTAGAGTGGAGTACACATAGGGGCCAGCACTGAAAGAAGAAGTTACTCACCTTTGTTACTGGAAGCTCTGAGAGATATTCGGTCCCTACCTGTATTCCACTTCCTACCCTATTTCCTCTCTTCTTCAGTTCATCTTTTGGATTCCCAGTAGAGAAGGAACTGGATAGGCAAGTGCACTGCCTCACCCTTTATTGCCTTAGACAGAGGCACAACAGGGCAAGGGTGCATGTGCAGACCAACAGACACTGCTTTCAAAATTCTCCAGGTGCATGGAGCACAGATGTACCCACAGTGGAATGCAGATAGGGGTTACACGTCTCAAAGAATTTCCAGATACCAACTGTCCAGACAACATCCATACAATAGAGAGTACATCAGTTCTCTTACAGCGTCCTGATAGTTATTTGTCCAATATCTCCATGTTTGTAACTTAAAAACAAAACAAAACCCTGCAATGCCATAATTGCTACAAAATTACGATTGCAGTGCAATAAATCATGTTGTTCATCATATTTCCCCCATAATCATAAACACAAGCACTGTAGACATTTATTCCCAAGTGTGTTTTTCAACACTCTTTAATTGTACAGCAGGTGGATCCCTCCTGGCTAATTAAAGTATAGTGCTCAAGAGAGAGGCAGTGATCACGCATTAATTTGATATACAGAGCTGACAATGGGATGATCTCAGTGTGTTGTTATGATGTCGTTTCAGAGTACCATTAACCTTCTCAGTTAACCTGTGTGCTATCTTGGTGGTGAAACTGAGTTAAGTTGAAATGGGACTTGTGGTGTTTAGATGTTGCTTGTGATTATTAGAACTGGGAGCACTGGCTGTTGGGAATCTGAGAGGACAGGAAACAGGAAGAAGGGGGAGGAGTTGAGGAGGCAGAGTGAGAGTTCCAGAGGGTGGTAAAGAAGTTTCCACGTTAAAAATAAAGTCCTGTCGAAGTTTGTTAGTACCTTGCCTGGTTGATACAACAGGACTAAAATACTATTTTTTAAAAAAGCTACACAATAACAATGCCCTGTCATTTACTAAAATACTTTAGAATGATTTGGAATGGTGATTTGATGTCAAATTTGTTCTGGATGGAAAGAATGTAAATATGTTCCAGTATTCTTCATATTCATGTTTTAATGTTTGTCAGCTAGCCAGCTCACAGCAAACACTAACTTAGTGGTAAAGGCCATTGAAATCTTCGGTCCTGGAGCTGTTGTATTACGAACATAGGAATTGCCACACTGGATTAGAGCAGAAAGTATCCTGACTCTCTGGAAGGGACTGGTTACCACATTCTTCAGTAGAAAGTTAAAGAATCCTTATAGTGGGGAAGTATTGAGTAACCTGTCCGTCAGGGAAACTTTCTTGATAACCTCTATTCGTTGGAGGTTGACTTATTCACTGTTAAGTTTTAAAAACAAAAATTCAGAGACTGAAATCATGAGTGAAATGAAGACTGTATATTGTTTCTTCCAGTTGGTGAGTTTGTGAGTGATGCCCTTCTGGTGCCAGATAAGTGCAAGTTCCTCCACCAGGAAAGGATGGATATATGCGAAACCCACCTGCACTGGCACACTGTTGCTAAAGAGGTATAGTATATAATTTATCTTGACATCTCTAGCCATCTTTCTTTCAATTTGTATCACTTTCCTGGGATGCATCTAATTACAACAGTGTTGTTATAGAGAAAATTGGGGGATTGGTCCACCTTTGAGCAGAGAGTTGGATTAGATGACCTCCTGAGGTCCCTTCCAGCCCAGATATTCTATTATTCTATGAAAATGGTGAGGACACAGTTGTATTTGTAAATATTTATTGATGGATGGTGAATTGATGCTTTTAATTAGGAGAAAACCAGGAAAAGTTCTGTTAAGTTTATTTTGATTCATATGCAGTATTATTTTGTAACTTGATGTGTCATGTAGAGTTGACGTTTAAATTTTCATATTGTTGTTGTTTTATACCATATCTCAAATTTGAACACTCCTGATTTTTTTTTTTATGCAAGTTCCAGTGTTTTTGCATTGTTTCTCCCCTAGTGGTGAGGCTTAAGGCATCTGACTCTGGCCTTGTGTTGTCTACTTATGGTTGTGTCAAGTAATTCAAAGGGGGAATCATGAGGATGGTACCGCTAGCATATAAAGAAACTCTTTATCTTTTTAAATTACTGCATTCCCTTCACCAGCTTTTTCTCCCCAGCTTTTAGCTTCTCTTATAGCACATACCTATAGTTACATTCGCTTATAGAAAGCTGCTGTGTTATCAGGTTGACTTAACATTGCTCTTCTGTTGAAGAACTAATATTACATCTGTAATGTCACTACTCCGTGCTTGGAAAATAAGAACATCTAACTTACTTCCCATAAACTTTTGTCTCACATTGTACATGGCAATATTAAGCTGCCCTCCCTACTTCCTTTTAATCACCTGTAATGCTTCACTCACTCAGGCCTTGGCTACACTGACACTTTATAGCGCTGCAACTTTCTCGCTCAGGGGTGTGAAAAAAACACACCCCTGAGCGCAGCAAGTTACAGCACTGTAAAGCGCCAGTGTAAACAGTGCCCCAGCGCTGGGAGCGCTGGGAGCTAATCCCCATGGGGAGGAGGAGTACCTGCAGTGCTGGGACCACACTTGCACTTCAAAGCGCTGCCACGAGAGCACTCCCGCAGCAGCGCTTTGGAGTTTTGAGCGTAGCCAAGCCCTCACTTGTTGTAGTAGTAGTTGTATAATTTTGTGCTAAGTGCTTCACAGAATTAAGACATGACCTCTGCCTCAAAGAATTTACAATCTAATCTTCAAGATGATGCAACAAATGAGATCCTCATCTGACTGAAAAGAAGGGGGATGGGAAACAAACAGGAGAGAGACAACAAGGAAACTTGTGAGGACAGTGTGTAAAACTGATACAAAGCACAGAACATATGATTTTACAACTTACTGACATTTTATTAAAGACCCTCTGAAACTTAATTTTGTGTCATGCATCCAAATGATAATAGCTTAGTCCTTTGTAGGTATACGTCTTCTTAAAGGTAAACTGATGAGTGTAGAGTTTCAAATTACCATTTTGCATGGACCTTCCTGGAAGTCTGTTTGACCCCTTAATGTCTTCAGCTCACAATGACATAGCCTTGAGTGGATTTACAGTATAGTATTTAAATGTCTTCTTCTTTTTCACGTGTTCTTTGTGGTTTTGTCTTTTAAGTGTTTTGTGCCACCTCTTACATGATGCATAATTAACACTTTTCCAATATGTCTAGAAGATACCAGACTTAACAAGGAATCAAACCTCAATGTATCAAGTGTTGATCTCCTCTTCAATAGCATATTACATAGGCAGGGCAAACTGTCACTCTCCAATGGTTAATTGTGCACAGCAAAAGCAAACTCTTAAAGTAGTTCTAGGTAAGGTGTATGTGAGGGGATGAAATCTTTTGGCAAGGAGAAGAGTTGAGGAGAAGGAAAAGCTTGTTGCCTAAAATAATTAGATGGTGGTTGCGTGCCCATGTTCCCAGGTTGAATGAATTTATCAGTCACAATAGTTGAGAGGTCAGTTAACAAGCTAACTCTAATTTTCTGAGGCTATACACAGACTTCTATTATTTTCTCAACATCTATGCCAACTTTTCCTTGGCCAGCTCACTGTGTAACAATATTGTCACTGTTCTCTTTATTTTTATAGTCCTGTAGTGAAAAGAGTATGAATCTGCATGATTATGGTATGCTGCTGCCCTGTGGAATTGACAAGTTCCGTGGTGTGGAGTTTGTTTGCTGTCCATTAGCAGATGAAAGTGACAACGTTGATTCAGCTGACGCTGAGGAAGATGATTCCGACGTCTGGTGGGGAGGTGCGGATGCAGATTATGCAGATGGAAGGTAAGAGTGGTGTTTCCCCTTTCTGGTTTCCTGAAAATTGTCAAAAGTTTATTTGGAAAGACTAAAAGTTAGCAGCCGAGTCTTTTTGATATGAGCACACTTGATGGATCTCTACATTGTTCGAAACATTTGAAGTGACCCATAATGTCTGGGTTTTAATACGTTTTTGATATTTACAAAGGCATAAGGTTTATAACGTTTTAATTATTTTTTTTTAAAATGCAATGCAAAATGCCTTGCTGGGCTGTAAACATTCCCTTGCAGTATTTGCAACCCAACACTATATTATGCAAGCATATGACAAACAAAAATTGAAACCGGCTACCTGGGAACCGTACTTGCATTGTCAAGCTGAGTGAACTGCAAAAAATGCACAGCCAACCCAATTAGTGATAAGTGAGGTGTTTTAAAACCTTTTTAGTTTTATTAACATATGTTAGTGACACAGTAAGAAGACTTTCAAGCTGGCAGCATCCCTTTTAATTATGAATTGAAAGGTATTTTCAAAAATCTATTTAAATGGCCACACAATGACAAGACATATTCTTCTTTACTGGACACTGCCTGCACTACAGTTGCAACTATGTTAGGGGAGTCACTTTGCAAGACAATTGCGCAGCGACCATGTTACAACATGGACTGGTTTTGCCTGTGTATGTGGGGAAAGAGCATGGCTATACCTTGGTTCCTTTTAACAATTTAGCATCATCTAAACATACCAAAGGGGTGCTGGATTAAGCTTGGGGTATGATCATACTGTAACTAAGTATCCCAGGTTGATACAGCCTTTTTCGTGGTAACCTACTAACTGCATTAGGGTTATACAGGTGTAAGTGAGAGCTGAGTACAGTTCTATTCAAATCTTAAATATCTCTGGTGAATTAATTTTAAAATACAGTGGAAGTTACCCTCCTTTACTAAACTAAAATCCAGGATTCTGTATTTAACCAAACATCCCAGCATGCTCGATTAAGTCAGGAAGTGCAAAGTTTAAATGTTGGTTGTGTCAAATTTTAGAAAGGGGAAACAAAATCCAGATCTCGGAAATTGGCTGATTAATCCCTTTTCATTTAATTTCATCTTCTGCATTCATTTCACAGCACCTTAGAACCAGAACGAGCCTGGCATACTGGAGAGAGTTCAACAAAAATAATTAGGGGCAGGGTGGATAAATGTATATGGCAAGATTAAAAATGCTAAATGTATATAGTTTGCCTTAGCAATGGCTAAAATGGGAACATTAGCCTACAAGTGTTTCAGGGATGTAAAGATGAAGGATGGAGATAAATGACTCTAACTAAGAGTAATGGGCTAATATTGACAATGGAATGACATTAGGACAACGAAAAATTAGACTGAATATCAGGGAAATCTTTAACAAGATGTATTCAATTGTGGAAATGTCTTTTGGGGAAGGAGTAGAAGCCATATCATGGTGAACACTAGGTTGAACACAGCACTGAAAAAGCTGTTACAGGGAACAGGCCTTTAGTTGCAAGGGGGTGGATTAGATGAATGAAATTAAGGTCTTTTCTCTGATTTCTTGTCACAAAAGTGTAGTGTCAAGGCCCCTGCTTTTGGCCCATCTAGGGAGGGAGACATCTTCAGTCTTGGAATATTTGATTTTTCTTAGTACATCTAACAGCCAAAGCGTAGCAATAGAACTCACTTTCGAGGAGGTTTATAGGCCAGCTTTCACAGCATCGTTTTGTAATTTCTGATATTTGGTTTATGCATTGCTGATTGGGTTTCAAGTCGTTGAAAATATGGGCTAAGAATGAAAACAGTTTGCAATCCTCAAATTAACTTCTTCCTATATAAAAATGGAGAAATTTGCAAAAATGAAATATTCTCCTTTAATATGTCTGGTCGAAGATATCTAAAAATACAAAATAAAAATGTTCTCATAATGGTGCACGTTACAGCAATTAACAGCAATTATGAGGGATGTGTATAAAGCAATCTGAATTATCCATTTGTTTCAATTGTTCATGTTTGTCACTGGGGAAGCATACAGAATCTACTCATAAAGCAATTCAAATTCTAAATTGAACAGGTCAAGGATGACTTCAGAAAACTAATATCCTATTAGAGCATCAACTGGAGTTACATATGAATCCAATCCTGAAATTCCAAGTGAATAGTAAAAGCTTTTTTCATACAGAAATACTTTCAGCAAATCTGGAAAGGCCAAGTTGCTTTTACGAAGTAGTTGAACTTTAATTAAGATGAAGAGCTCAACAATTTGCAATTCTTATAAACGAATTAATTAGTTTCATTTGCTGGTTCTTCAATCCTCAAGCTGCATCCAGTCTCTCCTCTGCCTTGAAGCCAAAAATACACTCATGAAAATGATTAATGAGGCCTTTTGCATCAAAATTAGAGTATCCGTGATATCAAGTTACAAAAATAGGATTTCCCACTTTGAACATGAGTAAGTTTAAATGCTATATGCTTGATAGAATAACAAACATGAATCATATAATATATTATGCTACGGTATCTGACTACTAATATGTAACTTTAGAAATTTTGCTCAAATTTTGGATCTCCAATCTTAGTTTTAAGTCAGTAGGAGGGATGCTGATATTGCTTGCTGTACCACTAAACTAATGTTTTTATACCAGTAAAGCAGTTTTCTTTGTTTGGAATGTTTACTTAGCTCCATGTAGTTTCACCATGAGTCGATAACCTTACATTTACAGTGTTCCTTTCATCAGGACACCTTCCAAAAAGCTTGCTATCTCTTCCTGTATGTGTATATTATGTGATACTGTATAAAAAGTACAGAAGCTTCTGGTAACTCCTGCATTAATGAAGCTTCTGTTTCTAGCCCTCTTTTTTTCAGTAGCTTTTAATTTGATAAAACAAAATTGTGGGGGAGGTGATAAAGCTTTAGCAAATCAGTTGGGTGATGTGAGTGTATTTTTCCCATAATGGGTGATGAGAAAACAACTGAAGTTAGAACCTTCAGACGTGGCTTTTGTAGCTTTTACGGCATTCAGATTAAGAGGAAAGACAAGTCCAGTTTTGGAGACAGCAAATTTTAGACAGCGGTTGGTCAACCAAGAAGAGCAAGGTGACAGATAATGAGAGGTAAATTTACAAGTAATCCATGTAAAAGTGGAGATGGAAACCTTAGTGGAAGTGCGGGTGGAGAAGAGGAAAGGAGCAATGACAGAACGTCAAGGAATGTCTACAGGCAGAGAAAGAGGATAAGGATTCAATAAAAAGATTTAATAAAAGGATTTTAATAATTTTATTATTGTACTTTTAATTTAAAATAAACAGCTAATCTGTATTTGTTTTATTGTAAAGTTCCTAGGGTATTTTGGTATCTCTGCCCTGTAGACTTTACAATCTAAATAGGTACGACAGAAAGTGTAAAGAGAAACAAATGCACAGAGAGGTAAGGTGGCTTGCCCAAGGTCACACCACAGGTTAGAGACACAGCTGGGAATTGAACTCAGGTTTCCTGAATCCCAGTCCAGTACCCTGTCCACTAGAACCTGACTTCTGGGGGGAGAATTTATTTAAAATCCTGCAGCTGTAACAGAAGTCTGTTTTTTGTTTTTTTTCTTTTATTACTTTTGTCAAGGTTCTTTCCCCACTTGAACTTTAGAGTACAAAAGTGGGGACCTGCATGAACACTTCTAAGCTTAATTACTAGCTTAGATCTGATAATGCTGCCACCAGCCAGAATTTAGTGTCTGGCACATTTCTGGTTCCCCCAAAACCTTCCCTGGGGAACACAGATCCAACCCCCTTGGATCTTAAAACAAGGAGAAATTAACCATCCCCCCAGACTTTCCCCTCCCTAGGTTTCCTTGAGAGGCTTCACACAGATCCAAACTCCTTGGATCTTAAAACAAGGAGGAATTAACCATCCCTCCTCCTTTCCCCCACCACCAATCCCTGGTGAGTTCAGACCCAATCCCCTTAGATCTCAAAACAAGGAAAATCAATCAGATTCTTAAAAAGAAAGCTTTTAATTAAAGAAAGAAAAAAGTAAAAATTATCTCTGTAAAATCAGGATGGAAAATGCTTTACAGGGTACTCAGATTCATATAGACCAGAGAGACCCCCCCCCCTCACCTAGCCTTAGATTCAAAGTTACAGCAAACAGAGGTAAAAATCCTTCCAGCAACATTTACAAGTTGAGAAAACAAAAATAAGACTAATCTGCCTTGCCTGGCTATTACTTACAATGTTGACACATGAAAGACTGATTCAGAAAGATTTGGAGAGCCTGTATGTACATCTGGTCCCTCTTAGTCCCAAGAGCAAACAACGAACAAAACAAAAAGCACAAACAAAGACTTCCCTCCACCAAGATTTGAAAGTATCTTGTCCCCCTATTCGTCCTCTGGTCAGGTGTCAGCCAGGTTTACTGAGCTTCTTAACCCTTTACAGGTAAAAGAGACATTAACCCTTAACCATCTGTTCATGACAACTGTGACTTTTGTATTGACTTTTATTTTCATTTTTCTCAATTATACATTTAGTAAATTAGCTTTGTGTCTCCTTCGTGCAATGATCTTGTCAAGAGCTGGAGCTTATAGCATACTTGAACTGCATTTTTTCTTAGCCTTTCAAGAAAAAATAGAATGCTTATAATTTAGTGACCCATACCAATGTCGATAAATTTGTATTCCTATTTGTAGTAGATTATCTGGGTCTCTTAAACTGACTGTCATACACACAATGCAGCATTAGTTTCTAGTGACAGCTTTTAACATCTTCATTGCACTGTAAGGAATTGGCCTTTGGAACAGGATTTCAGAGATATAATAGAGAAAGAAGTACAGTCCTTGAGCCTGCAGTAATTATCAGTGAAATTGCTTTATCAGGCACTTAGCTGTCATTTACTCTGAAACATTTCTATTCATAGAAAGATAAGTAAAGTTAGATTTTATTTTAAAAAGACTTCATTATTTTATTCTGACATTAGCCTCATTCTAATTTAAGAATTCTTTAGCATGTCTGTTGCAGTTATATTATTTTGATATTTTTGTGCAGTGCTTTTGCAAAAGTGCAAAAAAGCTGATTAGAATTAATGCAGAGTGAGTTTTATATTTAAATAATGCAGAGTAACAGAATTTTTAAATAATTATGATGTTTTTCTTTTTTATTAAAAGCTGATCAGCCTTGTCTTGTGTTTGAAGCCCTATTGTGCAAATAGGAGCTATTAGCAGGTTTTCTGACTCTTCTTTAATTTTCATGCAGTAACTAACTATGTCAATAATGTTACCAAATACTTCTCCTTAGAACCTAGTCCAGACCCACTCTCTGGACAGATACATGTCTTTTGTGAGTGAACTCCTAGATCCCACATGTTTCTAAGCCCCTAAGTGTGGATAGTGACTGGTCACTGTCCCTACCTCTGGGTCTCAAAGGCACACTCCCAGAGGCTCAGCCTTTGTATGAGACCCTTCTGGGACATTGGAACCCTGCAGTCCAGCTGCTCTAGACTCCAAAACCAGTCCCTCAGCCCTATTCGGGCCCCCCAGTTGCTTAGACATGTTCCCCTCAGGGTCCACCTGCTGTGGGAGCTCTGGTTCCTAATTAAACCCTTGAGGGACGATATGACAGAAAAGCAAGGTCTTAGCAGAGGAATTTTTTTTAAACTATAAGCTCTTTACTCTTGTAAGCACTTTGAGAGTTACAGATCTGTGAAAAACAACAAAATCTGATCTCACCCCTTCTCTGAGTCGTAGGTTTGGTCAGTGTCCTTAGACTAGGCAGAGTTTTCTCCTCCTTCTCTTTCTCCTGCCTTTTTTTTTTTCCTGGTATGTGCCAATGGGCGCATTCGGCTTACTGAAGCCACCCACTTTTAAAACAGTCTGTGTCCCTCTTTTGCTCATGTGCTTCTGCTGAAGGAGTTACAGGCTTCAGTTCCCCTCCTCATCCCCAGGCTTCTGTGTAGAGAGTAATTCAAACGCAGTGGCCCTACCAGTAGACAACCCATTGTTCCAGAAGGAGAGAGTCACTGAGCATTGATTCAGATAGTCTTTCTACTAGGTGCCAAGCCCCTGTTCCCCCCCAAAAAAAAGATGTTCTAATCCACAAACAAGGTTGCAACACAGCATGGTCATGTTCCAAAATGAAAGTCACAGTATAAAGTGGAGCCCCTGAAACAGAATGGGGTTCACAAAACAAAATGGAGCTCACAGTTTGAAAAAGATGAATCCCTACTTTGTCACATTCCTAGCTGCTCTAACTGTTCACAGTGTGCTTTATACCCGTCACGTTGTTTTAATTCTTCTTCTGTTGAATTGCAGCTGCGCTTGCTGTGCTGCAATGTGTTGTCCATTAACAGTGTTTGGATGTATTTTGTATGTTCCACTGCAGGTGGGTCTTATCTGGAATGGTCATTGGTGGTGGTTGAAGGTTCCTCATCAGTTGTACCTGGTATTACATTTTTTTTGGGTATATTCTACTTGGACAGCAGGTCCCCAGTGTACCTTGTTCAAGTGTCTGTCTATTATGTGCTGCTTACATAATAGGCTTTTCTTGTTTTACCCCCTCCACTGATTGCTTGTGGTTGAAGAAAAAAGAACAATTCTTATGTACGTTTATGCTGCAAAAGTATTTGAAGCCTACTTAACATGTAATTTGGCAGTAAGACAGTGCATATGCAAATGACAGTGAGATTTTTAGTGCTAGTTCTGGATGGAGGAGAGGGTGGGGCTGCTGCACAGGATCCCCAGAGCTGTTGCTGCTGAGTCTTCCCTGCTGCCGCCTCTCTCCTTGCCTGGCTCCTGTGTGAGAGCATGTGCCAGGGCACAGGTGAATAGGGTAGCTCAGCCAGCTTCCCAGAGGAATAGGGGAGGCACCATGCCACATCATGGCATGCCACATTATGGCACACCCCATGCTGGAAGCAGGCATGGCTGTGGCAAAGTTACCTCACTAGCTTACAGGGATGCTTTGCTCGTGTCCTGTGCGCTGCTGCTGGGGTGCGGGAGCCCTGAAGGGAGGTGCCTGCCAGTGCTAAGGGAAGGTAAGAGAGTGGGGAAGGGCTCCCTAAGTGCACCTTTGCAAGCCAAACCCAACAGGACCTGACTACAAAGGTCACATTGGGTATAAAAACAACTCAGTGCTCTCAGGCTCAGATTGGGTTTGGATTAGCTGTGGTCTAGTCAGTTCCAGTTGGGATGTAAAATTAGGTCTAACCAGATCTCTACTAAAAGCAGCAAAGAATCCTGTGGCACGCATATCCAGACAGTCCTTGGGCATTGGCACTCTCACTGAAGGACTGTCTGGATATGTGGACTCTCTGCTCAGACCCTATGCCACCAGCTATCTCCGTGACACCACTGATTTCCTGAGGAAACTACAATGCATTGGGGACCTTCCACAAAACACCATCCTAGCCACCATGGACGTAGAGGCTCTCTACACAAAGATCCCACACACAGATGGAATACAAGCCATCAGGAACAGTATCCCTGATGCCACAGCACAACTGGCTGCTGAGCTCTGTGCCTTTATCCTCACACACAACTATTTCAAATTTGATGACAATATATATCTCCAGATCAGTGGCACCGCTATGGGCACCCGCATGGCCCCACAATATGCCAATATTTTTATGGCCGACCTGGAACAACACTTCCTCAGCTCTCGTCCACTCACGCCCCTTCTCTACCTACGCTACATTGATGACATCTTCATCATCTGGACCCATGGGAAGGAGACTCTGGAAAAATTCCACCACGATTTCAACAGCTTCCACCCCACCATCAACCTCAGCCTGGACCATTCTACACGGGAGGTCCACTTCCTAGACACCACGGTGCAAATAAGTGATAGTGACATTACCACCACCCTATACCGAAAACCAACCGACCGCTATGTCTACCTTCATGCCTCCAGCTTCCATCCCGGGCACATCACACAATCCATTGTCTACAGCCAAGCACTGAGGTACAACCACATCTGCTGTAACCCCTCAGACAGAGACTAACCCCTACAAAATCTCCACCAAGCATTCTCAAAACTATATTACCCGCATGAGGAAATAAGGAAACAGATCAACAGAGCCAGACATGTACCCAGAAGCCTCCTACTGCAAGACAAACCCAAGAAAGAAACCAACAGGACTCCACTGGCCATCACATACAGTCCCCAGCTAAAACCCCTCCAACGCATCATCAGGGATCTACAACCCATCCTGGACAATGATCCCACACTTTCACAGGCCTTGGGTGGCAGGCCAGTCCTCGCCCACAGGCAACCTGCCAACCTGAAGCATATTCTCACCAGTAACTGCACACCGCACCATAGTAACTCTAGCTCAGGAACCAATCCATGCAACAAACCTCGATGCCAACTCTGCCCACATATCTACACCAGCGACACCATCACAGGACCTAACCAGATCAGCCACACCATCACTGGTTCATTCACCTGCACATCCACCAATGTAATATACGCCATCATATGCCAGCAATGCCCCTCTGCTATGTACATCGGACAAACTGGACAGTCTCTACGGAAAAGGATAAATGGACACAAATCAGACATTAGGAATGGCAATAAACAAAAACCTGTAGGAGAGCACTTCAACCTCCCTGGCCACACTATAGCAGATCTTAAGGTGGCCATCCTGCAGCAAAAAAAGCTTCAGGACCAGACTTCAAAGAGAAACTGCTGAGCTTCAGTTCATCTGCAAATTTGACACCATCAGCTCAGGATTAAACAAAGACTGTGAATGGCTTGCCAATTACAGAACCAGTTTCTCCTCCCTTGGTTTTCACACCTCAACTGCTAGAACAGGGCCTCATCCTCCCTGATTGAACTAACCTCGTTATCTCTAGTTTGCTTGCATATGTATACCTGCCCCTGGAAATTTCCACTACATGCATCCGACGAAGTGGGTATTCACCCATGAAAGTTCATGCTCCAAAACGCCTGTTAGTCTGGATCTGTAAAAGCAGCAAAGAATCCTGTGGCACCTTATAGACTAACAGACGTTTTGGAGCATGAGCTTAATGGGTGAATACCCACTTCCTCAGATGCAAGTAGTGGAAATTTCCAGGGGCAGGTATATATATGCTAGCAAGCAAGCTAGAGATAATGAGGTCATTTCAATCAGGGAGGATGAGGCCCTGTTCTAGCAGTTGAGGTGTGAATGGCTTGCTAACTACAGAACCAGTTTCTCCTCTCTTGGTTTTCACACCTCAACTGCTAGAACAGGGCCTCATCCTCCCTGATTGAATTGACCTCATTATCTCTAGCTTGCTTGCTAGCATATATTTACCTGCCCCTGGAAATTTCCACTACATGCATCTGAGGAAGTGGGTATTCATCCACGAAAGCTCATGCTCCAAAACGTCTGTTAGTCTATAAGGTGCCACAGGATTCTTTGCTGTTTTGACTACCCATGACTCTGTTGGTGAAACATAACAGTGCAAATATTACCTCACCCAACTTGTCTCTCTCATAAATTGTACATATAATTTGAAACACTGAGAGAAACAGCAGTCTGTGGCAGTGTGGTGAAAGCCACTGGGCAGCACCAAAATGGGTCTTAAAAGATAGCACTCTAAGCTATAAAGGACAATGAAATTTGAACCCTAGAAAACTGTTCCATATTAAAATGAATTTTTGAGGGGTAATAAACATATTTTCTTTTTTATGTCTGGTTAGTTTTATATATAATATGTACAGGTAAACTACAATTATCTAATTAGCTTGTAGGACATCCAAAACTTGGTAAATCTGCGTTTTGGAAAAGTTGCATTCCAAGGGGGAGGAGAATGGTTGGTTGGGGTATTTTTTGCTTGGTTGGTTTATTTGTTTTTGGGTGAGGGAAGGGAAATACTTTTTTGAATTTCAGATAACAGGGTTTCAGACAATCCCAAGTTCGTAGCTTTTTGAAGTTTTGTGACAAATCATAGTTATGAGAATTATACTAGTAATTAAGATGAAACATCGTACTCATGTAAGCTATTGAAAATGTGTGCAGTCTTTTTTAACACCCATGTTCTTTAGATGCACAGTTTCCTAAGGAAGATCTGTACTCTCTACATTTTATAATTCATATCTGTATAAACATTTTTAAAGATTAAAACACTGGAGTTTTCCTTTAACTTTTTTTTAAAAAACTATGGTACCTGTGGCTGTTAAATCTGTTCTGTTAATTATGAACATAATAAAGTTCCTGCATGTGTTCTGTATCTCTTGGAATAATATGTTACATGTTTTAGGTTAAAAGCTTACTTGATTAAAATTTTAAATAGTAGAATTTGTTAATTTCTTGTATTTGCCTCCTTGCTGACAAGCTGCAGTATTTAGATTTGAAGACTTTGGTGCATAATGGTTTTAATAACTAATCTTTCTTTTCATAGAAGCTACTGAAATAAACAAAGCACAGAATGCTTAGGGGCATGTGAGCATTAGAGAAGCCAGAAAGATAAATATAATGTTGAATCTCTGCAAATGGATGAGTAGAGTAAGAATGGAACTGATGAAGCAGCTTATTGCTTTGAGAGGTAATTGCTATAGTATCACAGAGGCAATTCCAAGCACCATTTGAGTATAAATGTTAACTTTAGTGATGGACGAGCTCTTGTGCAGAAACAATGAATCTAATCTGGGAAACAATGAATAGGAAATAGCTGAGCTTTCTTGCTTCCTTGAATGCTCAGTTTGAGCTCTCCTATTTGACTTCAGTGAACTTTCAGCATCTTTCAGGAGGTTAATACTACAGTTCTGCATTTAACTGACCAAAGTTAACGTGGATGGAAGGGTTATGACCTTCCGACTTAAAAAAATAGAGCTATATATTGCAAAGCATGATATAGACCTTAAATAGTATCTGTCTCAGGATAAAAGCTTTATGATAAGTTAAAGTTAGAAACAATCATTACAAAGTTGTAACTATGTAAACTATTGGAATTTTGTAATTCTATATACTATTAAAGTATCTGAAAAAGAAATTTGGACATGAAAAATTCACAGTTGAGTTTCCACAAACAGCTTCTGATTCTGTATCCCTGCCCTCATCCCATCCACCTGCCTTATTGTGTGGTATCAGATTTATATACGGATATTACTGAGACTTTTTTGCTGTGGGTAGAAAGCTGAAGCAGACGAGAATCTTCATTCTGCTTGATAGCCATCTTCAGTGTGTGACAAGGGAGATGAGAGGTTAGTTATGTATCTTTGGCCTTGTTGATTTTTTTCCAATATGAACTAGAGCCAAAAATTACGTGTGTCATGAGATATTTCAGTGGTTTTGATTTGTTTTTATCTTTACTAGATTCATGGTCTGATCCTTAAGGGTTTGTGGTCACTAATGGAAATGAGGAAGTGGTATGGTGGTAGGTGACTGGTGATGTGAGATAAACTCATTTAATTCTCAGTCTTTCAAATTTCTTCCATAACACTATTATAATGTTTTATTTTAAAGGTTATCTTTTTATAACATTAACTTGTCTAAATAGAGCCTTGTCTGGAAATTTTCTGAATTTCTTTAGAACGTATTTTAAACTTTGATATGTGAAAACTAGTTGATCTGTTTCTTTCTGTTAAAGGATGTAAATTGTTATAATTGTAGAGGTGGTCTAATGATGGTATATGATGGTGTGTGAAATACAATTCAAAGTACTAGATCAGTCGTATATTCTGCCAAACGAATCTATAATCTCCTTCAACCCAAGTGGTTTAGCTAACATAGTTTACAAAGCCCACATGAATTCTGCTGGATCCTGATAAAGCAGTCCAGAATTCTAAAATCTGCACTTAATAATCCCTGTGGTCTTTTTGATGGTAAGTGAAGCTTTTCTTAAAATTTACCACCACTGCACCATCACCAGGGACCAGCAAGGGAGAGCACTGTTGTAGACAAAGCACTGATGGCTGCCTACATTCTTACACCTGTGCCTTTTCAGCACTGAAAGGCCTGGTCTACACTACGCGTTTAAACTGCATTTAGCAGCGTTAAACTGATTTAACCCTGCACCCGTCCACACAACGAAGCCCTTTATATCGATATAAAGGGCTCTTAAAACCGATTTCTGTACTCCTCCCTGACTAGGAGAGTAGTGCTGAAATCGGTATTGCCATGTCGGATTAGGGTTAGTGTGGTTGCAAATCGACAATATTGGCCTCCGGGCGGTATCCCACAGTCCATCATTGTGACCGCTCTGGAAAGCAATTTGAACTCGGATGCACTGGCCAGGTAGACAGAAAAAGCTCTGTGAACTTTTTGAATTTCATTTCCTGTTTGCCCAGCATGGAGCTCTGATTAGCACAGGTGGCCATGCAGTCCCAAATCCAAAAAGAGCTCCAGCATGGGCCATACGGGAGATACTGGAGCTGATCGCTGTATGGGGAGACAAATCTGTTCTATCAGAGCTCCGTTACAGAAGACGAAACGACAAAGCATTTGAAAAAATCTCCAGGCTATGATACAGAGTCCACAGCACAGTGCTGCGTGACAAGCATAACGGAAAGCCAAAGAATCAAATGGACGCTCATGAAGGGAGGGAGGGGGTACTGAGGACTCCAGCTATCCCACAGTCCCCGCAGTCTCCGAAAAGTATTTGCATTCTTGGCTGAACTCCCAGTGCCTGAAGGGTCAAAAACATTTTCCAGGTGTTTGAGGGTATATGTCATCAGTTTACACCCTTCCCTCCCCCTCCCCGAAAGAAAAGGGAAAAAAAAGGTTTCTCGCCTTTTTTCATTGTCACCGTATGTCTACTGCATGCTACTGGTGGACAGGGTGCTGCAGCGCTGAACACCAGCATTCCCTTCCCGGTGGCAGACGGTACAGTATGACCGCTATCCATCGTCATCATCAGCCCGTGGGTGCTTCTGGCTGGCCTCGGTCAGATCGGCCGGGGGTGCCTGGGTAAAAATGGGAATGACTCCCGGTCATTCCCGGCAGATAGTACAGAACGGCTGGTAACTGTCCTCTTCATAGCAACTGGAGGCAGAGCTCTATCAACCCCCCCCTTTCATGTCTAAAGAAAAGCTTCTGTACTGCCTGGACTATCATAGCAACGGGATGCTGGGCTCCTCCCCCCGATATCCTTTAATATTCTGCCTGGACTATCATAGCAGCTGGAGGCTGCCTCCCCCCCATTTTATCTCACTAAAAAATAAGTATTTCGTATGCCTGCATTCTTTATTACTTCATCACACAAATGGGGGGACCCTGCAACGGTAGCCCAGGAGGGTTAGGGGGGAGCAGGGAATCAACGGGTGGGGTTGTTGCAGGGGCACCCCTAGAATGGCATGCAGCTCATCATTTCTGCGGGATCTCTGGGGCTCTGATCGAGAGCGGCTGTGCTCTCTGGTTCTCTAGTATACTTGCCCCGTATTCTAGGCAGGACTGACTCTATTTTTAGACAAAACATAAAGAAGGGAATGACCCAGGGAGTCATTCCCATTTTTGTCCATGCGCCCCCGGCTGACCTCGGCGAGGCCAGCCAGGAGCACCCATGACAGCAGCAGATGGTACAAAACAACTGATAACCGTCGTCTCATTGCCAGTTTACAATGGCAGATGGTGCAATAGGAATGGTAACCGTCTCTGCTACCTTGCAAAGTCAAATAAATGCTGCTGTGTAGCACTGCAGTACCGCCTCTGTCAGCAGCATCCAGTACACATACGGTGACAGTGACAAGGCAAACCGGGCTCCATGGTTGCCATGCTATGGCGTCTGCCAGGGCAATCCAGGGAAAAAGGGTGCGAAATGATTGTCTGCCGTTGCTTTCACAGAGGAAGGATTGAGTGACGACATTTACCCAGAATCACCCGCGACACTGTTTTTGCATTGGGATCTCAACCCAGAATTCCAATGGGCGGGGGAGAATGCGGGAACTAGGGGTTGGCTACAGGATAGCTACCCACAGTGCACCGCTCTGGAATTCGATGCTAGCCTTGGTACATGGATGCACATCACCGAATTAATGTGCTTAGTGTGGCCGCGTGCACTTGACTTTATACAGTTCGTTTTACAAAACCAGTTTATGTAAAATCGGAATAATCCCGTAGTGTAGACCTACCCAAAGAAGCCCACAAAAAAATTGACTTCCACTTTTCATGGGAGTAGAAAACAAATTGAAAAGCTCTCCTGGAAAAAAAAAGGAATTACACTAGCAGTTCTGTTCTTTATTCACTCTAGTGCAGTATTATTCTGTCATAAGTATGCATTTCTCATAATGAATTACAGATAATGCAGAAGATGATAACATAATAACATGAGACGGGAGGGGGATTCATAATTCAGTTGACCGTAACACGTTGCAGTGTCAAGGGTGACATAGTTTGCTTTCCCCATTGACCTAAGTTGGATTTGAATCAGTCCATCACTTTAAAATACAAACTCTAAAAAATTTCAGTCCTGCTTGAAAATATGACACTTAATCCTTTGAGGACTCAGACAACTATCAGAGTAAAAGAACTGCTTTCAGATACAAGCAATACAAGAAGATACTTGCAGATTAATTTTGGTAAAAAGTTACTCCTAGCAAGTAGGAGAGACCGAGTTATAACTTTATAATTGCACCCATTATTTGTTCTGTTATAGGCAGCACAACTAGCAATGCCTGCAGTTAAAGTTGCTCAACATTGTTGATTATAAAACTCTTTTTGGGTTGCTTATAACTTAATCGAAGCTCTACTCATTTAGGCTGAAATGTTCCATATTTGGTATCTGCCAGTGACTGAACTTTTTCAGAAAACTTCAGCAAAAGAACAGTTCAACGATTTTGCAGAACAGGGTTAGGGAAAAATGTGCTTTCCCCGTGTTAAAAATTCTTGCAACCATTTAGTTGAAAAGCTCTAGTGCTTCTGTGCTTGGGAGCAGAGACATGGAATATGGCCAGTAGACAGCCCTGGGGCGAGGGATGTACCTTTGACATGAAAAGCTGCCCAGATTTGCCCAGTTTACAACACTGGAAAATCTCAGTTCATGCTTGCTCAGTAGAGACTTGTTAGAATTTTGCAGCTAACTTCTCAAAGGAACCTGTCCACGATGAGCATCCTCCAGCCAGAGGTGTGACAGCTGAGCAGGACTTTTCATGCAGTTAACTGCTGCAGGCCCTGTGACACCAGGCACCAGAAAACAAAATAAAGAGATGTTCTTTTCTGTGCTCTCAATGGACCTCTTGCTTGCAACCAGGCAGCCGAGAGGAGGGGGAGGAAGTAGCCTGACTGAAATGCAGAGGGAGAGGACTTGTAGCGTAGACTGGGACAAGAGGCCATTGGCATAGGACAAGGATAAGGAGTTAAGAGTTCTAAAATGAGCTAAAACTCTTCCTGGGAGTCATGAGTGAGGAATTGGGATGGGGAGCCAAGAGGGGCTGATGGAAAACTGGAACCAGAGAATATGAGGAGACTGAACTGGGACAAAGGCTGAATGAGCCCAGAAGCAGAAGGGATCAGGCTTGTGAGGGAGTGAGAGTTGGGCGTAAAGGTTTGAAACCAGCAGAGAACACTTAGGACTTGGAACAGAATCAAGGTTCTTGAGTCTCAACATTCCTCTGCTGCTAAGAAACAGCTGTGAACCCACTGGCAAAATATGTGCCCCATCTCCCTCTAGTGGCTGGCTGTACTATTGCTTTCAGTTATTGTGTTAGCTCCTGTGCTGTGGACTAAACTTTCTGATCCTTCCGATGAACCATGTTGGAGTTGATGTTGTTTCCATGTGATGGACTTCTTATTATTTTTAGTTTGTTTCTTTAAAAACTTAGGAAATTACATGCATGTAAAATATTACATTCAAAGAATGTTGAAGTTGGAAAGGAAACACCCAAAGGCTAGAAAATGCCAGACAATTGCCTGTGTGTATGCATTATGATATATTCCTTAACTGCATGATGAAATGATATTTTTCCACAAGTTCCGTGCCTCTTTTTCTTCAAAATTTTGGAAGGTGTTTAGTGAACAAGATGGGGGAGAGGGGCTGGCATTGCAAGAAATGTGAAGGGATGTTCTCAAGGTTTAGGCAACTGAATGTCACCCAGGAGGATTGGATTTTATCCCTGCCTCTGGCACAGAGATCCTGTGTAATGCTGAGCAAGTCACTTAAATCAACCTTTTTGCAGGTGGCCACTAATCAAGTAGTCACCATTTTCTGCGTGCACAGTTTAAGACACCCGGTGTTTGATTTAAAGAGTTGAGCACTCTCAACTGCAACTAAAGTCATTGGGAGCTGTGATCTGAACAAATACAGTACTATAAAATGCTACTTTCTCTGAAAACTCATCATAAACTTCTAAAACTGAGCACTCAAAATTAGTGGACACTCTTGATATTGTGTCTCTGCCTTCATTCCCCATCTGTAAAATGGAAATAATACCACTATACCCTTATGAGGGAAGGTAAAGATGAATCCACTGAGATACTACAGTAATGAGTGCCATAGAAAAGCCCATGAGGAAACTAGTAATTCTCGATTCACTACGGGATTTGGATGGTGTGCAGTAAATAAGACATGGAACCACATGTTGAACAATGAGAATAAAATGAAATATTGAATAGCTGCTCATTCAGTGAGCATTGTTCATCCTGTGCACTGAATGAGAGAGGGGCATATGCAAAGAATAGTATGTGATCATGTAAATTCAAGACTATCATGATTACCACTTGGGGGTGAAGCAAATTAAAATTGCACAGACACCTTAATTCTGGCATTTCTAAACTTGTGAGTGCTTGACTCTGCACCTTTATGGCTTGTCTAGGTTAGTGCAGTTAGTGCATGGAAAGCTGGGGTGTCAATCTGCCTTACACTAGCTTGACATGCATTAACTGTTCACGTGAACCAAGCCCACTAAAAGTTCTGTAGTGTACTTTGTTTGATCTACTTCCTTTACAAAGCAAACTAGATTGAAATGCAGTAGGGAGCTTTTAGTTCATGGTGACAGATTTCGCATGGGCAGATACTGTGCAGCAAGCTACTGCAACATAGATTTATACCCCAGATTGCTGGACACTAATTGTTGTCTGGACGAGTCCTTAAAGTTCTTTTAATGTAGCTTTTTGGATGTAATATTTTATTAAATGTTTTCCAGAACATCTGTGAAGCTGATGGGATTTTTTGTGTGTGTGCATGCAAGAATATTTCATCTGATCATCATTTTGATTTTTTGCAGTATAAAGTTGGAGATGACTGGGCAGATTGATTGAAATCAAAGTGATTTAAATCACAATTTTGATCATGATTTAAATCGAGCAGAAATGTTGATTTAAAACATTGCGTTTTATCATGTTTTGCATTCGTACTTTTTTTTTATTCCCCTAAAGAAAGTTGATTCTTATTGGTTCTGAGCCATTAAAACATGTTGATTTGCAACCAGATATACTCTTTACACTAAATTTAGTGCTGCTTCTTGCAAAACCTTTTGATTTTTTTCTAGTGTTTAAATACACATTTTATTAAACTTGGTATCTGACAGAATTGTGATTAACATGTAACTTCCTTGTGAGTTTAAAACAGTAAGCTTAAATTTTAAATATCAATTCTTGATTGAAACTTTTTACCAAGTATTAGCTTGAAAATCTTTGCAGCAGAGACAGAAACTTCTAAAACAGAGTTTGTTAATGTAATGCCACAACTGCTGAAGCATAATTAAAAAGATCAGGTAATAGTCCTTTTAAATTTGTATTCCTACTTCCTTTGTTTCATAGCTTGTTAGAAGACTAAAAGAAAACTTTCCTTCACTGATTTTGTCTTTTTTCTAGAAGCACAGTAGTTGACATCACTCAGTTTTATTTATATGCTTATCCAGCATCCATGAAGTCATCAGTGCTGCGCACAGGTCTTAGAATGAGCAGAATAAGTATAAGTTCGTGTTAGGTCCTAGCAAAGTGGTGGATTTAAAAAAATAACATACTGAATAATCAATGTATATCTGTTGGCTAAATTCTTCCTTTAAATATGTTCAGAGATGCACGTTAGTGGGACTTGTATGTGTGCATGTTTGAGGACAGACATTGGCCCATTAGACCTTAAATGGTTGATATGCTTTTATTTAAAACAGAGATACAAATGGAATTGCTTACCTCATGAATTTGCCTGAAACCCCAGTGGTTCCGTGAGTATAAGAATGGTATTACTGTAATACCTCTTAACTATATCCTGTTTGACAATACAATATGCAGGGGAGAGATGATTTACTTTAAGATCTAGTTTACTTCTCCAGTGCTTCGGAGCAGAAATGTTTGGATGAGGAATTTTAATATTCCCTGTGTAAGGAGTTTGAGACAGGTCAAGGTTGCTTTTAGGGCCCCATGTGTCTGTTGTTAATACAAATTACTATCCCTAATTACTGCAACATTTTTGTTGACATAAGACTGTGAGACACTAATATTTTATGAACTTTGCAGATATTTTCAAAGCCATATTCATGTCTAGCAATTTATCCCTGTTGCTTGCTGCTGAACTAGAAAATTCAGATAGTGGTAAGGCTTCACAAATATGTGAACTTTTCCAGTATATCGAGTAATGTCTTGAACCGCCTCTGAAAAATCCTGTCACCGCCACCACCATTATGCTGAGTCAAAATGTCAACAATATCTTGTAAACTAGACACTGCAGTCTGTGGTGCTGGCTAAGATAGTGTCAAGGGAACACACAAAAACAGCTATTGAAGGATCAGGCTTCCAAAAGCCACAAGACTGAGTCACGTTTGCTTAGCAAAGGAGTAAAATGCAATAACAACATGAAGTATACACACCTGCACAATATGTTAAATAAAACATAAAGCAATTCTTGAGCTGATAGGTACAAATCTTTTCTTTCTTAACTGTCTTCTATAACAACTCTTTCTTTCAAAACTCTTGATGTAACTTGGAACCAAGGTGATGGGTATATTAGAATAGCTGGAAACAGCATCACTCTGATGCCAATTTTGGGTGCAATGTCAGAGGGAATAAGAGTATTTACCATGACCAAGAGAAAGAAGTTGGCAGTTCAAGTTGTGCATTATATAAAGGGGATCTGTACCATTTTAAAATTTGCAGTTGTAGTCCATATGATTGGAATTTAACTTCATTACATTTGTGAGCTAGTCTGTAAGCCCCCGACCCACTCCTCATTCAGGCCTCTCATGAATAGGCACGTTCAATGTGATGCACTCAGAAACAGATACATACACACGCTTTTTAAACTATGTTGTGCTGTCCACACCTTTGTCTGAGTAACTGTAATTTTTGTTGTAGTCCATCTTATCCTTCCCCCAACCCCATCCTATTGTTGTTGAGATATTCCGTTGTCAGATATTAAGCTCCGATATGGTTTCTGCAGCTTGTTCTGTGTGGACTCCTGTGCCCCCACAAAGCCCATTGAAGTCAGTGGGGCTCTGCATGGATGCAGGAAATCTGCCACACATGCAAGGAGTTGCAGAATTGGGTTCAAATATTGGTAATTCTTCAACAGAGATTGTGGGTCTTTACCGGTGCTGTGAAGTGCCTATCACACTACTGGGTGCTGTGAAATTATCACTAATAATAAGTGCCAGAAAAACTAATTCAACAAAACCAAGCATGACTTTTTATTTTTTTTAAAAAAAAAAAGATTGGTTAGCTGCGGTGTTACACTGCATCTCTTCTGTCCTGAACAACAATTAAAGCATTTGAGCTGTCTTGGGAGTTAGGATGTTAAGGCCATGTACAGTATAGAATACATAATTTTTCACAGAAGCACCATAATACTAGCACTCAGTGTTGGTATTACCACACGTGCCACTGTCTGATCTCAGATGACAGCACCAAAATTTGGTTCAAAGTCTACATCTGTGAATATAAATACCTAAAATAATACCAAAACTTGAGACTTTAACCCCTTTTGGCACAGCACCTGAACAAACTCTGCCTCTATAGCGTAGCTCAGTGGTTCTCACCTGGGGCACCTGGTTTCCCCCAGCTGGGGGTGGAGCAGCTCAAGGTTTAATTAAAAAAAAAAAAAAGGGAGCGAAGATGTGACATGATTCAAAAAAGGTTGAGAACCCCTCGTGTAAGTGATATGAATCCAAGGTTGTGGTAAAAGACTATGCTATTATTTGATAGGTCTGTGTCATTTCTTGAGGTTGTGGGGGAGGGATGCTCCCTGAGTACTGTGGTAGCAGTATATTAAGTGTCGCTATCACAGTTGAATTTGAGGAGTAAATGAGACTATATGTTAGTGTTGATTTCTAGTATAACAGTGCTGTTACTGTTATTTTAGTTGTTTTCTGTAGTACATGCTTTATATATCACAACATATATTTAAGTTGCATATTTGTCTTGCGCCGTTTATATAGTATTGTATTATATACATTTAGGGCAATATGATGAAACCATCAGGCTTAGCCAAAGTCAGACTACTCTCTGGTACTCAGTGTTATTTTTAGTTCCTTTGTAGACATATTCTCCGTAAGCAAAATTAAAATGCAAGTTAAGGTTCTTCAACTCCAGTTCCTCATTTTCTTTAATAATAGTTAAGTATGTCTGATAGTAAAACTGACTTGTTTACCATCTAAAGAGTCATCTTTGAATGCAGATTTTCAAAGTCCTCAATAATGATTGAAAAAGTAATGCTACTTTTATGGTGAGACTGGAACCCTACTTCAGAAGTCTGTGGGATGGCTGTGTGCGTCCAGTGAGAGGCCAGCAGTTTCTAGGAACTGTGGGGAACAAAAATAAACCTTTAGTTTTTAAATTCATTTTGAGAAAACAAATACTGTATCAATATGCCAATACTTTTGGTTCCTTCTGAATGATTCACATCAAAATCTCTGGAAGAAAGTGTGTTTTTAAATCTGTCTTCACAGTACTCCCCATGCAGAGACATATATAAAACCAGTTCTGTGACATTGCCCTTGAGGGAGAGTCCTATAGAATATAGTACACACTTTTAGCAAGAACATAATTTTCTAGAAAGCTTAAATAAAAGTGTAAAGGATATTGTTAACTTCTTTAGGTTTTTAGAGTAATTGCAGGAGCCTAATTGCCCCAGTCGTCATAGTTTTTCTTTACTTCCCACCACAGTGCGTGCCTTCTGTGAGGCTCCAAAGTATTTAGGATTCTGTCTTACATGTTAGAATTCACTATTGTCTACCCAAGGCCGTCTGTGGTGTAGTCAAATGCTTGCAACCAGCATAAAACATAGTATGTACAGGATATGTCACTTATATGAGGAGTATATAAGCACAATTTTCATGTAAGGAAGTGGAGTATTGTTTTCTAGAAATTGAATTCCAGGTAAATAGCTCACTATGTCTCCAGCTAGACCTTGTTTGTTTGCTGATCATTTCTTAGTCACACTGAATTCAGTATTTGTGCTCCCAACTGCAAGTAACTGCTGTATGGATTTGTGTTCATTCTCATTCATTGTCTACAAACTATCAAAAATGTGCCACTGATGATCTTAAAACAGATGCAGAACATATTTTTACCACTCTAAATATTTTTAGATGACCCTGGCCTAGCAATAACTTTTTTGTGGGTTCACATATCAGATTTGTTTAGAATTCTACACCAAAAAACACGATTGCGGTTAGGGACTGCAAATAGAACAACAAAATGTTGTGCATTCACATGGCAAATGAATTGCTTTTATATAGCTAAACACAGCTGGATCTTGGATGTGTACAAGTAAATTGTTTTTATAGTGCTTTTCCCTGCGCCTTCTTAAATTGGCTTTCCTTTGTTTGTTCCATTACTGTTTATGTTTATTCAGAGCCCTACAGTCAGAAACCATAGATGGCTTACTTTCAACATTCTTAGGGAAAATGTCCAAGAGTAGGGGGGGTCTCAACCTGGAAGTCACAACCAGGTGACAGAGGGTCATGACCATCCTGCTCTTTCCATATTGCTAAAAGGATGGGTTGTCCTGGAGTGGAAAGAAGATCACAGTATGTAATAGGTGAGACCCATTGCCCAAGACACACTGCAGGGTTGCAAAACCTTAGCTTGCCTTGTGCTTAAACAAGAGGGTCTGTTGTGGTTGTGGTTCAGACACTCGTTTGTCCCACGTGAGTACCAAAGTGAATTAAGCTAAACTGGATAAATGCCACTTTAATTCTAAATAACATCATCCACACATGCGTCTGATGAAGTGGGTATTCACCCACGAAAGCTTATGCTCCAATATTTCTGTTAGTCTATAAGGTACCACAGGACTCTTTGTTGCTTTTATCATCCACACTAGGATTTAATGTGGTTTAACTAATCCACTTCAAATTCAACCTTTTTGTTAATTTGGATTAATTCTCCAGGATGCTCCTGTGTAGACAAGCCCTTAGTTCCAGTGGCTTATGATTTTGTCCCATGTCTTAATATGTGTTTGAACAGCACCTAGCACATAATGGGAGCTACCAGGATACAAATAATAATAGTATGTGAGTTTGAGGAAGTTGATTGTTATTATCACTCATTCCCGTCATTTTCTGATAATAAGAATTCATTCATCTGTTTGAACCCACCTCAGTCATTTTACAGAATTCCAGTGCAAAGCAACTGTCTGATCTCCAAGAGCAGCATAAAACATGCACACCCAAGACATACGGGGGGAGGGGTAACTCAGTGGTTTGAGCATTGGCCTGCTTAACTTAGGGATGTGAGTTCAATCCTTGACGGGGCCACTTAGGGATCTGGGGCAAAAATCAGAACTTGGTCCTCCTAGTGAAGGCAGCGGGCTGGACTTAACCTTTCAAGGTCCCTTCCAGTTCTATGAGATAGGTATATCGCTATATATTAGGGGGAGGGATAGCTCAGTGGTTTGAGCATTGGCCTGCTAAACCCAGGGTTGTGAGTTCAGTCCTTGACAGGGCCATTTAGGGATCAGGGGCAAAAATCTGTTTGGAGATTGTTCCTGCTTTGAGCAGCAGGTTGGATTAGATGACCTCCTGAGGTCCCTTCCAACCGTGATATTCTGTTATACTAATCAATTGGCACAATCTGGTATGATTAATACAGGGCCTTTCCCCTTCCACTGCATGGAAATGGGCTTCATATTGGTATCCTGCTACACTAGAACAAAATCCATATTTATCTTTTGTTACTGTTTTATTTTCAATATATGCATTAAATCTCACTGCATTGCTCTCCAGAGTTCCAGGCTCATACTTCTTGAGAGAGGGCTTCCTGGTCACACTTCCACAAGGTTCTGAATAAGCTGTTGTCCAATTTCTCATCTAGTAGGTGTTTTATTGCTGACTCAACAAAAACTGTTGATTCTTTCAGTGATGACAAGGTGGTAGAAGAGCAGCCAGAGGAAGAGGAGGAAGTAACGGACGTGGAGGATGACGATGCTGATGATGATGACGAGATTGAAGAAGAGGCAGAGGAACAGTACGAAGAGGCTACGGAAAGAACTACTAGCATTGCTACCACAACCACCACTACTACCGAATCGGTAGAAGAGGTTGTTAAAGGTAAATTAATGTTTGTTTAGATTGGGGTCTGTGGAATTGATCTTACTGGTGTGTATTTGCCCTTTACTGCTAAAAATGTTCCAAACAGCAAAATATCCTAAGTTGCTACATCATTATGCTTTGTCTTTATATGATTTGCAAGTTTTTTTCCTTTTATATCTAATCTTAGGATACGTGGATAGTGATTGCCAGATATTTTATTGAGATTATTTTCACAAACAGCATAGTAAACTACATGAGAAGAAACTGTATTGTATGCTGGTAAACCAGTTATTGTGAAAGAAAAGGGAATGTTGATATCAAGTGGAAAAGATGTGGTAGAAAGCACTATTAGGTAGGACATTGTCTTACATTAACATTTTCTGGTTAGCTGTTTTATTCAGATTCTTGGATTTTTTACACCCAGCATTTCTCAATAATAAGCAAATAATTAAATTTAAAAAATCCTATAGTTGACCTAGTGTTTAGGTTAAAGATTACAAATAATTATAAAGTATGTTTGTTGTCTATGGGGTAAAAACAAACAAATAACATAAATAGGGTAAAATAGATTTTAAAATATGCTCCATTTGTATACTTTATATGGTGTTATTAAAGCAATTTAATTTTTTTTATACATTTGAATATTAGCCTACTCATAGGCAATTCGACAGTCCAAATCATGGTAGATTTTTTTTTCTGTTCCTCTTCCCTTGTACAATTTATTCTTTAAAGGAGCTCTTCCTAGATTTCGATATGATTTGGAACTATTCTGTGGGGTGTAATATTTATATAATCTAGATATTAGTTTTCTATATTGCTCATCTCCCTGGTAGCATTGTACTTATCAAATGTCTTTATGATGATCTTCTACCTCCTAAGAAATGATACACAGATAAAAGCCAGGACAAAGCATAAAAGGAGCTAAGTTCCTATGAGTTAAAATGGAAGGAGTTGAAACTTAAAACATTCAGAGACAAAATGACCATGAAATTGTTGTAGTGGAACTAACGCGGACATTTCAGTCCTGGTTCCCTTAGTCCTTTCCTGCTGCTATTGGAATTGAGGGACAAAGACCCTTGCAACTTAAAAGTGTACGCAAACCCACACTGACTTTCCTATCCCTTCCCTGTGGCAGGGTTGTTCTGCGCTGTTGGCTGATGTTCGTTGTTTGGTGGTAGGGAGAACAGCACAGGATCAATCTTAGCTATGATTTTCATTCCATGATGAAATATGCATATAATTGAATGGAATTACCCTATATACTCATTCATTAGCCCGTTCATTTATAAGCCGACCCCCCAAGATGGTTAGGTAAAAATAGCAAGACTGGTATGACCCTTTCATAAGCCGACCCTATATTTGTGGGGTTGGCAAACTTTTTAGCACCTAGCCTGTCAGGGTAAGCCATGGGCGGGGCGGGACATTTCGTTTACGTGGAGTATCTGCAGGCCTGGAGCCCCTCAGCTCCCTGTGGCCATGGTTCGCCATTCTCAGCCAATGGGTACTGCGGGAAGTGGCGCCACTTCCCACAGCTCCCATTGGCTGGGAACGGCAAACTGCGGCCACAGGGAGCTGAGGGATTGCATGCCTGCAGATGCTCCAGGTAAAGAAAACAACAGTGTATTAGATATTCAATTCAATGATTCCATAGAGTTTAAAATCATCAAATTTTGGTATAGACCTGTTTATAAGCTGACCCCTGCTCTTTGATGCATCATTTTTTACCTAAAAATATTCGGCTTATGAATGAGTATATACGGTAAGTAGCTAATCTGGAAAGGGTACGGTTCCTTTATTAACATTTTCTGTCCTTTATTTTTCTCCCTGTTTCAGGTGAGTGCTATGATCAAATGAATTGATGTTTGAGTAAAATTGATTTGCAAGGGCTTCCTTCTTATGCAGAAAAAACTCTTATTTATCTGAACTCTGTCTCTTGATTCTTTGATTCAGTCACTGGAGAACCAGTGTGAGACGAAAGTAAAAATCCCAGTTTAAATTTTTTAACTACTTAACTGTATTTCCATATGTGAGCTCTTATTGCCAAGGGATGAAACACCTTGTCCTCACTGGTAAATGAAAATTAAAAAAGATATACTTCAGTTTAATGGGATTTGAGATGAGTGGAAATGAGAACAAATTAGGTACACCGTGTCTTTTACCGAAGCTGAAATTTCAAAGAGGTTAAAATGTTCAGTCTTCAGGCAACTACGATGTTTAGTGTGAAAATAAACTACAAAAAAGGTGAAGCAACACATTGAATTTATATAAAAATAGACTGTAACATATAAACATTGACATTCAGTGGTGCTGGTTTTAAGAACCTAAAGAGAATCGTCTTTAGTTTTTGCATGTAAAATTGGTAAAATGCATGCAGTGCCATGAAGGCAAGAGTTTGGCTGCAGACAAGTCTAGTGTAATCAGGCTCGATGCCAGATTCCCTGTGCAACTCTCCTGAGGCACCTCAGCCCATCTGACCTTCAGCATCTTCATCTCTCTTGATACTTGTACCAAATTATTTGCATGTACATGGCTATCCCTGATTATTTCGTTGAGATGACTAAACTTTCATTGTCGAATTTTGCCACAGCTGCTTCTGCAGCTCTAGTGACAGAGTTGTCTTCCTGGGACAACATGCTAATAGACTGGTCCACAGACCAATAAGTGGTGGTCTGCAGAGAGCTGGCTTTTCTCATGGTATATATTAATCTTCTTGTTTCCACTGGTAAAATGCATTGAAAGAAGCTAAAAATACTTAGGAAATTAATCAATTACTGTAAGATGTTGATGGTTGACACAGCGATGTTATTCTGTCGCACATGGGAGGAGAGCTGATCTTCATGATTGCAAATAGGAAGTGGGGAGGATCTATGAGACTTTCTCTATTAAGATGTGGTCCATGCTAAGGAAGATGTTTGAGAACCCTTGTAGATAGGGCTTCTTTGCCGTGGGTGGCTGACTAGCTTTAACCCATTTGGGTTACAAATAAAACTAAGATCACTTTTCCAAAGAGTTAGGGCAATGAAGTTTATACAGTATATTTACTCCTGGGGGAAATCTGTGCCAAATAATTCTTTGCCAAAAAATTAAAAACTCTACACACCGTATTTTAATGTTCTGCATATCTTCTTTGTCAAAATAACACAATATAATAATACCAATTTTAGGGGGGGTTGGTAATTTATTTCAAAATACCTGTCAGTAAGTATGTCTGTAACAATACAGAGCATGCTGGAAAGCAGCTTCTGCCCTCTCTCTATACACGGCTGGCTGCTCTGGCTCTGAGCTGGCTTCCCTCTCTTCTGGTGCCATAGCAGTCCTGATGGCCAAAAGGTGTAACTGCAGCACCTCCCTGGCAATGTATTATTCTGCGGGATTAGGGTGTGAGAGATCTGCAGGGGACATGAATTCTGCATGTATGCCAGGGTGCAGAATTCCCCCAGGAGTAAATGCTCTCCCTGCTGATTGCACATCCAATTTCTTCTTTATACTTTCTGGAGACATAATCATTAAAGAATGTGGGAAGAAGTTCTTCATGTTTTATACGAGTTATCTTTCCTATGTCAGATCAGTGGAAGCTTGTTTTCTTCTCAGACCATAAATTAAACTATCCTGATAACGGGTGACGAAAAGCCCAAGCAAGTAAATGGACTGACTCCCATTAACGCCAATGGGCATTGGATCAAACCCTAAATAAATAAAGCATGTACCGAAACTGAAGCTAGATCATGAAACATTCATGCTGTCTGCTGTAGTTTCAACATGTCATGCTGTTTCTTATTCCTAAGCATGTTTTAACTAGTAGTGACCAAAGTACCCATAGCAAAACAGCTCACAAATATATTTCCAGTCATCAGGAGAACAACAATTTTAGTCTTGTCTGGAAAATGCCAGATAGCATGAAAGTTCTCTTGAGCCAATAGCTGACACAATAAAGGTGCTTCAGTTACCTAGCCAGCAGTACACAAGGGAGTGATGTGGCCAGCATCATGTCTGCAGTCCTATGACTGCCCTAACGCAATGGATCAGGTACCCATTTTGCATCTGGGTGAACTGGAAGTGGCTTTTCAGGGAGAGATTGAGTAAGAATCAAACCCACGGCTATCAGGATTATCATCGGGTGCGTAAACCGCTCAGCCACTGCACCTTGACAGATGGCAAACTGTTATTTCATGTCCTGTGGCAAATATGTTTTTTAGCGGGTTTTTCTTTATTAAAGAGACTATAGGAAGGATGGTTTTGGTGAATTCCTTTCCATTATCCTAGCACAGTACTTAGTGATATGCACATGCCTTTGTCTGACAAGGGCATGTATGCTATAGGTTTTCAGATAGATTGAACACCGGAATCAGGAGTCCAGGATTCTGTATATATCTGTGCCACTAACTGGTTATCAATTTGTAAGTCTGTCTGAAGGAGCTGTGTACCTTGACTGGTGGGCTTGAGGTCACAGGCTCTAGGGAACCCAGAAGCCAGCCCTTTTCAGTTCTATATTTCCCACCCCCATATGCTGGGAGATGTTATCCCTGAATTTGTATTCTTAAAGCTGAGTGACTGATTTCTGCAGAGTGCAAGAATGCAGGCACTTCACCCAACCTGCATACCAAACAGGGGAAGTGTCTTTGAAGACCAGTCATAACTAGCAGATCAGATCTGGTTCTGCTGACATCACAGCCTTAATACACTATAAACTGTTTCAGAACCAGAAAACGATGCTGACATATCAAGGTCCGGGAGAGTTTTTGCTAGGATTGACTGAATCATGTAGAAACTCTGTTCTGCCATGATATGTAATTGTTTGTGATTCCATTTCTGTTCTCCTTCAGTATGGCTGTTGATAAGCAACATTGTTCCTCTCTACCCTTACATCAAAGAAAAAGCAATTAGATCTTGTTTTGAGTTTAATGCTTCCTGTCAATATATCGGTCAATTAGAGCTTTTTTTAAAGGCAAGCATCAGGGCCAACACAGCAACCTGTTGAACATTTGGCAGCTTGCACGCACACCGTTCAGCAGATGTGGAGAATTCAGCAAAGGCTTGACCACCTGGTTTTCGTAGCGTTGCCAGTTAGCAATGATTTTACCATCCCTTAATTCAAACAGATTTGTTTAAATATTTAGGAAAGAATTGAAGTGGTGCTGCTTGATGTGGCATTTTGAATGTGTTTGTAACCTGCCGTTGCACATGGGAATCTGAACCAGCTTTCTAGCAAAAGAGAAGTGACATACGTTAGGTATGGCAGCTGTTAGCCTTATTTCTCTACCGTATCTTGTTTGCTATTCCCTTATACATTTCATAGATTCTTCCAATCCATTCAGTGACAGTTGCTTCCTATTACAAGGCAAGTTATTTAGCTTGTTATAAGGAAGTGCCGGTCCTGTCTATTGCAGGCTTTGATATAGTATTGGAGTATTAATGCCTTGTTCAAAATCAGGTCTGCTTTAGCCCACATTGACTTAATTGCTTTTCCTCCTTTTCTTCTATGAAATGTTATTACCTTGGTTTAAGCATCAGAACATTTTATGTTTTTCTTCACCTAACTTAGGGTGAACTTGATTGGTCACCTGCTTGGGTGAAAGAATTTGAAAAGAGATAATAGACGCTCATATTGCATTTTTAGAAATACCTAGACATTTGTACAATAGTGTCAAATGTTATAACTATCTTTCTGTCAATTGACAAAAAGCATCTGTGATTTTCCTTACTCTTATGAATGTTAATACGCTTAGTCTAGCCTTGGTTGTAGAGAACCATGTATTAGTACATTTTGATTAGTACAACAATGAATTTAATTGGATGTTTTGATTTAAAATTCAGTTGTCCCTCCATAAAAGGACATCTTTAAGTTGTCTTACATCAAATGAAATCTTTTTCACTGTTAACCAGGACTGCTGAATCATAAAAGAACATGTTTTTTAATTAAAATTCTGGGCCAAGGACAAACATATTGGAATACTTTATAGAGCAGTTCTGCTGTTTTACATACGGGTGAAAATTTCATTATGATCTGTGCTATACTTACTGAATTCTGTCCTCTGCTAATCTGACTCTCCAACAGAAAATATCATTTTAATGTACTGAAACTGTAACGATCTAAAGCTTTGGTTTTATTTACTAATCTGTTTAATATTATCCTACATTATCATCATCTGTGGGGATAAGTCTTTTGGATGAGTGAAATGTATTTCTGTGCTAACCTTCTCAGTCAATGTGTCTGCTCTGTTAATAAAATCATAGTGTTATGGGAAAGCTGCATCTCTTCTAAAACATACATAGAATGTGGAATTTTGTTGATCTGGTCTTACGTTCAAGCTGTCCTTTCTTTGCCACTTGACCTCTTGGTTCTGAATGAAGTTACTCTTCACACAAATAAAATGAAACTATGTTTTATTCTTTTCTTATACACTGGAATTGGAAGGCTTTGTATTTTAGGCACAGTATACAACTATATTTTATTTATGCCCCAATTATTCCCTATGAGTAGGCTCCGCGTCAACATTAGAGAGAGAGATTCAATCTTAACTGGCAATTACAATTCTAAGATATTTAACTCTTTTAAAGAATTATTCTTTGGCATTGCATTTACAACTAATCGTTCAGCCTTTTTTTTTTTATTTTTAAATCTCTCTAGAAAGTATCAGTGCTGTTGTGTAGCTAATGCATAGGCTTTATTCCCAGAGCTGGTGCCAGCTCCACAGCTGCCTCCTGCTGAATTCCAAAAACCTCTTAAGTAATTAGTTTTTGTCTTTGAATGTTCAAATTAAAATTTGGCTGCTGGTATCAGGGATATATTCAGAATGAATAATTTCTTCTTTAAATATTCCCTTGGGAATAATCCACATAATAGAATAGTGTAGATTTTTGACTAAGGAAAGTGTAAGTACAAATAAAATCAACAAAGGAGTAAACTTTATTTAAAACATAGTTCTGTATCTCTGAAGTAGTTACATACTGGAAAGTAATGCTCCTGATGTATATCTTGGTACATCCATGATAGAGGTGTACAAATAATCCAAATTAAGGGAATGGCCAAAGTACTGATTGGAATCCTAAATTGTAGTGCCTAATGATGTTGAGCAGACACTATGATGATGATACATTTGCTAGGGCGATTTGATTCTTTTGCCCATTTTGTTACATTAATCATCTACACTGCAGTTTTATAGTGGAATATAGATTGTAACATTTATTTTATTTTACACCTTATAAAATTACAAAAAATTACAGCCCCAGGTCATCAAACACATGCTTAAGTAAATCCCTACTCACCAGAGTGCTTAAGCATGCATTTAATTTTAAGCCCATGCTAAAGTGCTTTGCTGAATCTGGATCTACATGAATACAACCTAAAGGTTGCACAGATAGCCACTGAAATACAAGCAATTTAAATATTATGAGTCTATCTGCAATAACTTGTCTTTTTCAAACACTGTGGCATATTTTATTGTATGCACTTTCCATTTTATGACATAAATAGTAATATGAAGCTGAACATTCAGAGGATAGTCTTGGAGATAAAGCATAGTATTGGGAGTCAAGAGATTTGGGTTTTGTTCCCTTTCTCTGTCAAATACTTTCTGGGTGCAAGTCACCTAACTTCACTATGAAACTGTGACTTGGCTGCATCATAGGGCTATTCTTAGGGTGAATTTTACATATCTCTAAAGAAGAGTATTGAGATTCTCAGGTGGAAGGTGCTGTAGAATGTCAAAGTGTTGATGTCATAGGAAAAATATTGGAAAATGCTGGATAGTTACAATAGAGCAAAACTAAGGAACCTTAACTTTACTTTTCCTGATTGTTAATCAATTTAATTGTATGGATCTTTGAGATTTCCAAAGGCACTAAGTGGAGTTAGAAACTTCGTTCCCCTGGAAGACGGTTGTCTAATTCCCATTTTTGTCTTTGAAAATATCCACTGTATTTCTTTAGAGTTCATTCCCTAGATTTTTTCAAGAGTGAAGCAGGCTGCACACATTTCAGTGTGCTCAGATCCTGTTAAGTCATCTTTAAAACATTTAAGGTGGAATAGGCCCTTAAGGTGAGAAAATAAGAACTGGTCAGAAAAGTGAATGTTTTCCTATGAGAAATTTCATTTGAAATTTTTCAGTTGAAAAATTTTGGTTTTCCCACAGAAAGTTTCAAACCATTTTGAAAAAAGAAAACCAGAAACATTTGTTTCAAATTTAACATATTGAAATGAAGCTGAAATGTAAAATTTATTTCAACTTAAAAATGTAACTTAAATTTTCTGTAAAGTGAGCAAAATCATACTTATTTCTTTTGTAATAAAGCTAGGTATTACTATTAACTGTTAAGTGCTTGGTATTTATTTTTTGTCAGTTTTTCAGTTTCAAAAAACAAAAATGAAACAACATTTTAATTCAAAAGATCAAAACAGAAATTGTCATTTCCCATGGGGAAATTGTAATTTTGAAAGATTTTTCATAGGAAAATATAATATGAACATTATATGATATGAACAGAGAATTTTATCTTTAAGCATGAAAAATTTTCCCATAAAAGTTGCAACTAGCTGCATTAATGACACATTGATCAATGAGCACTTATGAAATAGTTTGGTATAAGCAGCTATAAATCCAAAAGTCCAAATGTTTGAAAAGTGTATACTTCTAAATTTTATCTCTCAAAATGTTTTACTGTGCCTGTTCAGTAGCTGCTTTTCAATCAGTAACTTCATTATCTAGTCATTTAAAAAACTGTTATGGAGATATCCCTCAGTGAGAGAGAGATTTACCGAGTATATTAAAAGTTCAGCTGTTTTTTAGTTACTTGTGTGGAAAAAGTATGGTAATTTTGTCAAATAAGAAACATAAATCATTTCCTGCCCATTAGAACTCAAAAATTTGAGCTTTAAACATTTAGCACAAATTTTCTGGAGGGATTAGCTACAGGAAACACTCATTTCTGTGCAACAGCAACACATTGGAAATTTTGAATACCAAAGGTGGATTGTTTGAGAAAGTGTGAGCGTGTGAAAACAGCAGGTTAGAACTTGAACTGTTCAGAAATCTTAGCTATAACAAACACTACACAAAACTCTCTGTTTAATTAGCTTTGCTTTCTTGCAGCCAAAGGCAAAGAATTGCTTCAGTTCTTAATCAGTTCTCAGAAACAAGATTAAAAGATGAAAGTTAGCATTTTGCCACAGTGTAATTTAATTTTTTTAGTTATCACAGATAATTTGTTCCCAGTGTGGCCTAACTCGTGAATCTTCCTTTGTATTTTGGGGAGGGAATTAAATGCAAAGAATATTTTTAATTCTAAATGACATGATTGTACAATATGTCTCCTCTGCTGCTAACTGTGAGCTTACCATCATGCTCAGATGATGGGATAAATCTTCACTAGCTCTCTGCACCCATTCAAGAGACTTAGGGCTTGTCTACATCAGAAAGTTGCAGCGCTGGTGAGGGAGTTACAGCGCTGCAACTTTGAAGGTGTACACATCTGCAGGGCACCACCAGCGCTGCAACTCCCTGTTTGCAGCGCTGGCCGTACTCCCGTTTTGTCTCGGGTGTAGAGGATCCAGCGCTGGTGATCCAGCGCTGGTAATCCAATGTAGACAGTTACCAGCGCTTTTCTTGACCTCCGTGGAAGGAGGAAGCCTCTGGTAATCAAGCTGGTTTCCTTTCCCGGTTTGCTCTCTCGGTCCCGGAGCCACCCAGCAAACCGCAGGGAAGGAGACCTGCTTGCTCGGGGTTCCGGGACCGAGAGAGCAAACCGGGAAAGGAGACCAGCTTCGCCGCGGTTTGCTCTCGCGTTCCCGGAGCCACCCAGCAAACCGCAGGGAAGGAGACCTGCTTGCTCGGGGTTCCGGGACCGAGAGAGCAAACCGCGGCGAAGCTGGTTTCCTTTCCCGGTTTGCTCTCTCGGTCCCGGAACCCCGAGCAAGCAGGTCTCCTTCCCTGCGGTTTGCTGGGTGGCTCCGGGACCGAGAGAGCAAACCGCGGCGTTCCCGGTTTGCTCTCTCGGTCCCGGAACCCCGAGCAAGCAGGTCTCCTTCCCTGCGGTTTGCTGGCTGGCTCCGGGACCGAGAGAGCAAACCGCGGCGTTCCCGGTTTGCTCTCTCGGTCCCGGAACCCCGAGCAAGCAGGTCTCCTTCCCTGCGGTTTGCTGGGTGGCTCCGGGACCGAGAGAGCAAACCGCGGCGAAGCTGGTTTCCTTTCCCGGTTTGCTCTCTCGTCCCGGAACCCCCCTTGAAGCCGCCCAACAGCGCTGCAGTGTGGCCACATCTAACACCACTTGCAGCGCTGGTTGCTGTAAGTGTGGCCACTCTGCAGCGCTGGCCCTATACAGCTGTACTAATACAGCTGTAACAACCAGCGCTGCAAAATTTTAGATGTAGACATGGCCTTAGGTTCTAAGGCACTACCCTTCTGTCTTACAAGGATTATGTGTACCATGGGTTTCAGCAAGGGAGGGAAAGCTACTCTTCTTCCTTCCCAGTACAGATGACAAGGACAAGCAGACGGGAGACCAAGAGGGATATTGACTCTAAATTACAGTCGTCTGCCTTGATCATGGCCAGTCATAAAGTGACGATCTAGCCCCATGTTTGTATCCTGCATTGTTATTAATCTCTAGGTGTTCAATTCTCCTCTCATCCCCACACAGCAGATCTATGTTCTGATATTCCAGTCTCCTGGCAATGCAACACCATCCATGCAAGGTGTCAAGACCTACGATGTAGAGCTGAGAGGGGGATTTTGCTCTATGGTAGCACCAACTTCGCCATAGGGAGGGGAAAGGAAGTCCTGGCTTCTTGCCCTGCATTAAGTTCAAGTAGGGAGTCTGATTTAATTTCGTGATTAAGTAGTCACTCTTTAAAGGGCTGTATTTCCCATTTTCATGCAAACTGATTCCACTGAAAGGCTCCAAAAGATTAACTCTTAAACTCAACGGCACTTTTTTTTAGTGCCAGTCAAATGAATGCTTAATATGTATAAATATCTGTAGTGCCTCAAGATTTGATTCCTGATTATCATTGCCATTATTTCACTGATGGATTATCATCATCATCTTTTTTTACACATTCTGTAGATAGCAAAAATATACAGAGTACTAAAAGTCATTGCTTTTATTGTTCTTGTGTGTGAGACATTTAGGGATTGACTCCACTTTCCGGGGGATCAGTCTGCCTTAGAGAGCAAGGGCAGATCTACACTGTTGGGCTAAGTTGACCTAAGTTATGCAGCTCCAGCTCCATGGATAACATAGCTGGAGTCGACGTTCCTTAGGTCGACTTACTGCAGTACCTACACCATGCTGGTTCGATGGGAGAGCAATCGGCAGTCGATTTAGCAGGTCTTCATTCGACTCGCTAAATTGACCCAGTGGATCGATCGCCGCTGTAAGTGGAGCAAGCCTAGAGATTAAAAAGGAAATACTAAAATGAGTCTATGGAACTTTCACATACTGATAAGAGTGTGTGAAATATAAAACGATAAAATAACTTACCCTTCATAACAAAATTTAGATGTATCAAGGGAATCCTAGAAGGCATTTGCTTCTTTATATGTTGAGGTTGACTGACAGTTGCATTTACTGAATTAGTTTTTAAAAGAACAACAAATTGCTGAGACCCTGTGTTCTTGAAATTTGGTATTCTTTCAGTAAAACTGGTCATGATTATACCTGTTTCTTTAATGTCAATCACTCTTCCAGTGATTAATTTTTAAAATTAATTTTTGGGCTTCCTTCATGTATTGAAAGCCAGGCAAAGTTACATTGTGTGTTGACTATAACTACGTTGCATAAAAATCAAGCAAGAGTAACTGTTATGGAAAACCCTGTGTACTATTAATGACACCTGTCCGGGATTTTAAAAGTAAGAAGCTAACTCTCCTCTACCATAACTTTTCATTCATTCTACAAACTAAACTGTGTAAGTGCCTAATATAGGTTGATGTGTATAGGTAAAGCTTTGTGCTGGATCAATCATAAATGTTTTACAGTAAATAACTATTGATGTAAATGTACACATGTTGATTACTGACAGTAATTTGATATAAAATGCATGCTGCAGGAAAAGAGGTGGGAAGGGTTATATGCTAAACAGAGATGAACCAAACAGGCTATCAGGAAAGAGGCTGTGAAGCAGCCAGTGAGACTCCCCAAATCTGGGCTAATGCCAGTGAGAGCCTTTCAGGGGTGATGAGTGTGTGGAGATTTCCAGTGCTACATATGCTGGCAGGTGTTGAGGTGACCAAGGGGAAGACCCCATTTCAGTAGTAGTAGGAAGGAGTCATCCTTCCACAAAATTAAGACTTGTGAAGTAATGTCAGAAATAGTTGTAGATAAGTTACCAGTTATCTGCCATTATTTTGAACCCATGTCTGCTGGAAGCATAGAGGGGGAAGTACTGGTGTTTCATGTTCTACTATTTTTTGCAAATGATATACAGCATGCTGAGCGTGAATGTTGTTTTTCCTGTTTGGAACATTATTGGTAAAGGGTTATATATGTACCAGGTGGTGGGCTGAATTCCAATTTAAGGACTTTTTATTCTTTGATCTTAATTTGTACAACTCAGTTCCCCACAGATTTCAATGCAAATGCAGTGACTGGTCTAGCTCCCACTGAAAACTGAGAAACACAAATCATGATATATGTTCAACGCAGATTTCGTACTGTCATCTGATATGTTAAGTAAGGAGGAAAATCAGCCCTCTTCACAAAGCCAGCGCACCATTTAAATCTTATTTTGAGGGCTTTTATGGATTTAAGTGGTATATAAGCCTTGCACTAAGCCTCTAAACTTGAGGGAGTTTCAACCAAAATGATTGTGTATGTGTATGGAAGGAATTTTACTCCCTGTATCATTTATATAGATCCTCTTTACAAGCCAAGAAATTTCAGTATTTTAGATGTATTTTTTAATAGTTTGATGTGTAGATGTTTCCTGCCATCAAGAGTTTTTCCAAAGACAATTATTCAAACTTCCTCATGGGCAAAACTCCGATTAAGGGCTTGTCCACACACAAAGGTTGTACCACTTGAACTGTACCAGTATAGTTATAGTGATACAGCATCCCTCAAGTGGATACTGATAAGAGATGGGGAACCATAAGACAATTTTATCCAGTATAACTATGTCCACAATAGGGGCTATACCAGTATAACTATTTCAGTAAATAATCACACCACTGCCCAAAATAGATATACAAGTACAAAAGTTGTGTGTAGAGCAGGAGGGATTTAGTTGTGTTAATCCAGATGAGAATACATTGTATTAGAGACTATTTACCGATAATGAGTTAAAGTGTAGTAATTGAATTGCTTTGTGAAAGAGAGAGATGCTTCCTTGATGCATCCGTTTTCTAGCCAATGTGCAAGAGTTAGAACATATAAGTAAACTTGTGTAGATGAAAAGCAAGACAATACCATTTTCATGCTAAATGTAGTTCCTCCACATCTCCTATAATTAGAGGTGTGCTCTGAACAAGCTGAGACTGGTCCTTGCCGAGCAATGATCTCCCGCTGGTACTATGATGTGACTGAACGAAAGTGTGCACCATTCTTTTACGGCGGATGTGGTGGGAACCGAAACAACTTTGACTCTGAGGAATACTGCATGGCAGTCTGTGGCAGCGTCAGTAAGTGGACCTCTCAAGCCTGTAGCAGTCTTTCTCTCTCTTGCCACTGACTCTGCTGTTTGTAACAGATTTCTTTTCTGATCCTTGGGATGGGCCTGTGCTATCACTAACCATATTTCTGTCAAGATGTTATAATTGCCCATGTTCTATAGAGTGTGTTTACTCATTAATGTCTGTCTTTCTAATCCAGCATGACAGTGGATGACTTCTATGTTGTAGATGCAATAGTCTTGCAACTTGGTAATGAAAATTTTGTCCTAACATTTCTATCAACAAGGCAGTATACAGCTACAGTGTTTCATATAGGTCTTTCTGTAAAAGTATATTTACATTTCTGTGTCTGTGTGCTTGTCTTCATGTATGTATTATGCATGTGCAAAAAAACCCTCAAAACCAAATCTATACCCAGTTGTTAGTGAAGCTTTAAGTGAGTTTAAATAGTTTTATAATATCTAATCCATGAAAATGCTGTTTTATATTGTATTTCCTTACTTGAGTTCCTATTTTATCAAAGCAACACAAACAAATCAAAATGTGATGATATTTGTTTCCACACTTAAATATTAAGCATTCACTTCTTTCCTTTGGACGCTGGCTGTTAGAGTGTGTGTGTAAATAAGTAACTTGGAAATATATATTTGTACAGGAAAAGAAGAAACAGATTTGCCGTTTGAGGTTTAGGTCTTCAAATGTGATGATGCACATTAATATGAATTAATTGCTACCTATTTTATGTTTGATAACCGTATATTTTAATGATTGACTTTCATGGAGAAGGAATACTCGCTCCTGAGTCTTCCGTTTGTGAAGCGTTGCTGTCCCCCACTGGGGAATACTGAAGCTAATAAATCAAAGATTTAATCTGGGTGTGTTTTGACTTGTGAGCCTCTTGTACTGTCCCTTTTCCTCTGCCTGAGGGCTGTCCATAGATGATGTAACATATGTTTTGGTAATTTTCAAGGCCCACCTACCCCTTGTAACACTGAAACAAGCATCCAAAATCAAGGACCCTCTGCCCCCAATATGTTCCATAATTTATGGACAGCCCCCTGTCTGCTTTATTCATAGGAATTATATCCTCCGTTTACAAATGAAATATACAAGAATGATTGCATATTTCAATATCCAGTCTGCTCACTAGAAAAGAGCAGTGCAGCCAGACTGGCAGGAACCCACCATCACTTAATTTTGTAGAACATCCTACGAATGGTGTCCAGAAAAGCTTTAAATAATACAAAGGTGAGAGTGTGTGTGTGAGTTTGGGGGTGGAAAGTGGCATGAGGTGTAGGCAAGCAAGAAAAAGGAATTTTGCAGATGGGTTTTTCAAAACATTTGGGGAGTTGGAGAGGGATTCAGATAAAAGCTACAGAGGAGGAGTCCACGCCAGCAGTGGCAAGATTATATGGAAGGACATGGAGGAGGCAGGTGCCGGAGAAGTGGGATAGGAGTAGTAGAAAGAGAGAAGAATTATGAGTACTTATAAAAAAAGAATTAAAATGCAGTTTTGAACCAAGTCCTGAACTGAATAAGACATTAATGGAGTCTCTGAGGACAAGTGATGTGCTTGTAGTTTTGTATTTGTATGTTCCATGTTGGTGCCAGGAAAAGCTGGGAGTTGGGAAGCCCGTGGAGAGTTGCCATGTGGGGGTGGGGAGGAGGGGAGATTGAACTCAGGGCTTGCCTCTCCCAGCATTATGGATATCATGCAGAGAAGCCACCGTGGCAATGGGAGGACAGAAAGAGTGAGCAAATCCCCTCTGCCAACACCATTCAGCTGCCAGGGAGAGGCAAGGACAGAAAACGCTAATTTGTAGCAAGGTGTCTAATTCAGACCACACCCCTGCCAGGATGTTTCCATGCGCAGTAGGGTAAAATGGCTGCGACCTTGTTCCCAATTCAAAGAAGCAGCCCATGTAACTAGCAGCATCTTCTGTCAGTGCTCCTCTCCCACCACAGATGAATTTCTTCTTTGGGCTCCAGGAGCACTAGAACCTGTGTAGGAGCGGGGGGCTGCCCCCAGCTGGCATGGAACTGTGGCCCTGCTCCTCCTCCTTCCCCTCAAGGCCCCACCCCCTGGCCAGGCCAGAAGCCAGAGCCAAGTCATGGTAAGAGCCTCCCAGGAAGCCCAGGGTGCTTTGGGGAGTCCCAGACCCTCCACCTGCCCTGGACAGAGGCCAAGATGCCCAAGAGCAGCCCCTGGACCATGTCGCCATTCCCCCCAGAGCGTGCCACCTAAGGCAGATGGAGTGTCTGGGGCTCCCCACAGTGTCCCAGGTTCCCTGGCCAGCATTTACCACGGCCCAGCTCTAGGCTTCTAACCTGGCTGGGGGAGTAGGGAGGGGGACCTTGAGGAGAAGAGGAGGAGCACGGGGCAGGGCCACATGGTGAGGGAGGTATGATGAGGGGTCCAAATGTTCTTTGTGCCCAGGGCTCCAATAAATCTTAATCCTCCTCCGCTGTTGAGTATGCTCCTTTTCCCCTAGAAAAGTGTTTCTGACTTTGAAACATTTAGCTTCAGGTAGCAGAGATGGAACCATGGTTTTATTTGATCATTACATGCATAGAGGGTGGATAGAGGGAGGAATAATTAAATATGTCAACACATGCAGTCAAATATCATCAGTTTAAATGACAGTTAAGACTGAAGATGAGATGACCAAGATAGAAATTGTTCAAAGGAGAGATCTGAGAAACTGAGCCTTGTGGGACTCTGTAGAGGAAGGGTCTTGTTGCAGAAAAATAACTATAAGAAGTTAGTTTATTGAGTAGGAGGGAGGTACCATGATAGGAATGAACCTGACTCACCTACACAGGTTTAGAGATAATCCAGGAGCATCGATTGTCCGTAGCAGCGCGGAAGTTAAAGAAAAGGTATAGCTTTCTCCAATCACTGTCTAAATCTGATATTGCATCTACCACCATGATATCTGAGTGCCTTTGCCAGGAGAAGTTCATTAATTAGTTTCTTCTGCATAGTTAATGTGTAGCATGGTGAAATCCAAATTGAAAATGGCTGTAGGAATCATGTTGTGGGTTTGTTGTATGATTGGCCACTCAGCAGAGGATTTTGAAACTTGCCTACATTGATCTCTATTTTTTTTTTTAAATCACTGTTTGCCTGCAGTTACTACATAGTAAAATATGAGATTTCACACTTTCCCCTGCCAGTTAGAGTGAAAAATAACATGGGCATCTTTTTGGCAAATGCTGAGCTTTTCATGGTAAACATTGCACATCTCAGCCTTACTGTGAGACCAGAGAGATTTTGTGGGATCAGGAAAATACTGTTATAAACACATTTCACTTTACGCCTTTAGAATGTTGTGGTAGGTACCAGTCTTGCAAGCAGGTGGATCTCTGTGTCCAAACCCTTTCGACTGCACTGGGGCTCTGTGCAGGCCAAAGTCTGTCCATATGGCATAGCTTGCAGAATGGGGCCTTAGTTTCTTACCTAAAGCTTCTAATTACAATTTATATTTCTGGTTTAAGCAACCTTGTCAACTGGAGTACAGGGAAAGATGCTGTTGGTTGAAAGTGCAAATAAATTAAATCTGTGCTGTGATCTTAAAATTATTTCTATAATATCCTGAAATAATCATGTATATTTGGGTAGAGTTGAAGAGAAAATGTTTGAATATTTGGTCTCTTTTATGAGACCATCTGAAAAAGATGGTAGAATTCAAGCTCAGAGTATTGGTAATAGAATGTGGAGCCTTTCCTCTCTAGGTTACCTGGTAGAATCCAGCACAGGTCAGTCATGGCAGAAAGCTGTCTGCTTGTTCCGTGAACTAAATGGAGTGAGTTGGCTCTAGTCCATTTGCAAGTGAGCAGGTGTCCACATAAAAGAACACCCACCAACACAATTGGTGACCATGTCCATGGTCTTTGAAGAGAGGCCATGGATTAAATGGGACTGGCGACTACCCTCCACCCTCAGATTTGTCAAGTTAGATCAGGTTTACACCTCACTGACAGGAAAGCATGGAGAAGTTTTTCCTATCGTTGTCTATACTGTGCCTGTTCTATGGATAAAAGGCTTGTATCTCTAGAATGGTTAACCTAGCAATTTTTGCACAGTGCTTTAAAAGAGAGAGAGAGGAATCGGTGTGGTTCTAAAATAAATTGATAATACATCCAATCCATTAGGAAAATAATTTTCTCTCTCTCTTAAACAAAAAAAAAACAAAAAAAACCCCATGGAGTTTATAATGGACACATGCTTTCCTGGGTTTCTATTTATAATATGGTTTTAGTTCAATGAAGACAGCGAATTCCCATTTGGGAATTCTGAGAAGGCTTTTTTTGGTGGGGAGGGAGAAAATCCAATCTGGTGTTCCATAATGCAGATTTGATGCCTGAAGATTTTTTTAAAATGAGAAATATTTCAGAATTGAGGTTTTATAAGGGTCAGTTGTGCGTTGTCTTTTTCTGTGTGTAAATTCACTGCTCATAAAAGTTCTCTAATTGACAGCCCTAGAGACTGAAGTCTGAATTCGTTATCCACAGTTGGGTGACCAGATTTTCAGACTTGGATACCCAATTCTTCCCTCCCCGTCCCTCTCCTGCAATCTACTCTAATTTTCTTTCTCCCTCTCTAACTCTCACCTTCCTATTTCCCCCTTGTTCTCTATGCTATACTCATGCACACTAACTCATTTACTCTGTCCTTCATTCTCATCCAGGCACAGGTTTTTGTTTTTCCCTCCAATGTTCTGTAAAAATTCATCTCTAGTGCAGGGTAGGATATGTGCAGATGACAAAGCAGACTGATCAGCAGTTGCCTAGCCATTCAGCTAAGCATCCATTAGGCTCATTGTTCAATCACAATGAGTTTGATTCCATATCAACCTGTTTCAACGTGTGGAGAGGGCTGGGTCAGAAGGATATGAGGATTCACTGAGAAGCCAGGATGTATGGCAGCTCTTGAGATGGGGCAAGTCTGAATGGAGAGAAGACCACACAGGACAAAACTGACAGAACTTGTGTGGGACTTGCAGAGGTTCAGGGCCACCCTCTCCATAGAGCAAGGCTAGCATTCTCTCTTCCCTTCCCCCACCCCCCCACTACCCTGCTAATGTCCCTTAGTCTTCATCTGAGAGGACAACCTATGTTCTTCCAATCCTTAGCCTCTCTGTATATCATTGGTCTGCCAAGTGTACAGAGTTTTGTCAAAAAGACTTTTGTTTCCTGGGAACAAGCTCAGATTGCAAAATTCATGGTTTCATTCACCACTGAACTATGCTGGAATCGATCCATTAACCTAGAGGCTAAAGGTTTTAAATACCAATCACCAATTCTCTTAGCCTTCCAGAGCATGTGTACTCTCCATATTGATCATTATCAAGGATGTTCAATACAAAACATACACATTGTACAATGCAAGTTTAAGTACTTAAATTTCCACTATATTAGTATCCATTGTGACTTCAGAGGAGCCATTAGGATCTGTCAAATGAGTAATTCAGATTAAATGACCTTGATGTGAATATCCATTGTCAAAATAGACGAGAGGAGCCAATTCTATATTTTCATCATACCATAAATTCACCAGTTATAGGATTTGGTTTATTGATTTCAGATTTTCTTTGTTTAAACTGTCCTTAAGACTACAACAGAAACACTTATTTAATATATATCCTTTCTGAATAACGTTAACAGTTGGACCCAACTCCTCGAAAGCAAAGAACTTCAGATTTGGGGCTTCTCCCTCTCCATTAGGTTTAACTTATTTTGACAAAGATGGAATACAATATAACAGGCTGTTATCAGGCCCCTGCAGTACTTCCAGCATTTGCAAGTTGGTGAGTTCAGAATATCGTTAAATCCTTAGGCCTATATTTCATTTGTTCTTGATTTTAAGCCAAATATGTGTGACATATATATTGTACAACCATGTTGTTATTGTTGCTAATTGTTCTTTTTTTGAAAATAGGTTTTGAGAAATTTTAATACATTGCATATCTTCTTTGTTCAAAGACGTAAGGGAGTCAAGATCACATTAACATATACATTTCCTTGCTCACTAAAAAACGGTTTTCTGATTGTTTATTCCTTAAGTAAAATGTAGGTGTCAGCTGTCAAATGTTATTTATTAGGGAAAATATCCACTGATATTTACCTCCAGTAGTATTGACCAGTCTTACCAAGGCTGAATATTAGCATTAGCAAAGGAATCTCCATTTTCAATTAAACTGAAGGGTCCCACTAGTTACTCTTAAAGAACGTTGCTTGCTGTGAAGATTTGCTTAATGCAGATTCTCTTTCAAACTCTGGATAATTTCATTTTGAGAAGAGCCTGAGAGACTTAGGACATCGTAAGTCCCATTTCAAGAAATGGCATACCAACAATTTAGGCGTAGTCAGCAATACACCTCAGTATCATTTTTCTGGTGACACCATCAATTTCTAAAGAATTTATCATATCATTTGAAAAGGAAAAAATCTAGCTCCTGGGCTTGGCTGCTAAGACTGCCAAAACAATGGAACTAACTTACCCAGCAATCTCATTCATTTCAGTTGTGTAACTTCTAAAGCCTAATGATGATCATTTTGATTGTCAACATTAACTGTTCAATTGCTATACGTTTTAGAAGAAATATCCAGTCACTATGGGATTTTGGGTGGAGTGTACATTGAATAAGATCCCCCCAATATATATTGAAAATAGTAAAATTAATCAACTTGCTAAATCTACATCAATTTAAGCAGTAACTGTATTTAGTAAGTGTTATATATTTTGGCTTTAAACTGTAATCTGAAGCAGATAAAATAAGTATCATCCAAATTCACGGTCCATTCTGGTCAATTTCACGGTCACAAGATGTTTAAAATAGTAAATTTCATTATTTCAGCTATTTAAATCTGAAATGTCATGCATGGTGTTGTAATTGTAGGGGTCCTGACCCAAAAAGGAGTTGTTGGGGGATCACAAAGGTTATTGTGTGGGGGGGGATTGCAGTATGATGCAGTGCAGGAGTAAGGGTGGCATGGTATGGTATTGCCACACCTGCTTCTTGTGCTGCTGCTGGTGGGGCGCTGCCTTCAGAGCCAAGTGCCTGACCAATAGCCGCCACTCTCCAGCTGCCCAACTCTGAAGTCAGCACAGAAGCAAGGGTGGCAATACTGTGATGCCCCTAAAATAACCTTGTGATTCCCCTTGCAATTCCCTTTTGGGTCAGGACCTCCAATTTGAGAAACGCTGGCCTCCCCCATGAAATTTGTATAGGATAGGGTAAAAATACACAGAAGATGAGATTTCACGGGGGGAGACAAGATTTCATGTGAATTTGGTTGTGCCCTAATTTTATTTTAAGGAACATCTGTTGAATAATTAAAATACAATATAAACCAAAGTATTTTATTTTCAACTCTACTATGCTATTATGCACCAGATGTAGATAGTCTAACATGTATGTCTTAATCTGCTACTCTTCTCATAGGCTAATTTCACATTGATTTCAAAACTGGCATCAAACCATCAGTGTCTGTTGACAAGAGCGTATTTCTTAAAACACTTTGAATTTGTGCTCCTTATTGAAACTTCAAGAAAATTGTGTTATATCACATCACAATGCTATGTAGTATCTGGTTTAATATGTCTTCAAATATAACACTCATTGTAATCTATCCCTTTCAAGAATAAATGCTGAAAACCTGTAAAACAGTACTACCATAATTTTCTGTTCTCAGTAAATTTCTTGATACATTTGCTGTTTGTCTGGGATCTTTTGACATCCCTCTAATTAACAGGTAGTAAAATGTTTTGACAGCTAAATGTCCATGTCAACCTCCAGAGTATATTTAGCAGTAAGGAGTTGAAATATTTTGCTGCATTTATGTAAACAGAGTGGGCAAAATATATGTAATTTTTAGTTAAAGAACTAAATGGCTCTTTCCATCTTATTTATCAGATGAGTGCTCCAGACAGATGGAGGTCGGGTAACAGGCTTGAGGGCAGAAAACAAGCAAATGAGCAAGAACACATTTATCTGCCCTGGATATCATTGCCCTTTCACTGTTCTTGAGTTTTATAGGGTAATTGGAAGGACTATAGCTATATAAAAGCAGCAGAGCTTGCAAGTTGCACCATCCAAGAAGTGCCTTTCTAACAATACAGAATGTGATGGGAAAGATTCATCACAGTCAGCCAGCTGCAGCCTTAACTCACCATAGCATTCCCGAGGGTGTAATTTAAGGTATATAAAGTCCAGCGCTAAAATTTTAAATCCCTAAAACCTAACAGTTTTTATAAATGAATCTCAGCTTGACATTGCAGCTCCATGCTCCCCCTTGTGAGTGCGAAGTCTTCAGTTTGTATGAATAAATTTATTACAAATTTATATTAAACCAGTCCCCAGGTATAATCTACCAAGAGCGATTGTATTATTTAGACACACTCTCTACTCTTAAGAGAGGGGTCAAACTGGCTCCAGGGCTTAGCTTAAGAAAAGTCTTCTGAGGCAGTTCTCTCTCCTGTGTGGATTGCCTGACGCTGCTGACTTCTGTTTCTCTGGCATGGGAAACAGACAGAACACATGTCTTGATGAAGTTAATGCCAGTTTTAGCAAGATGAGACTCAGGGACAATCACAAGAATGTAGGTCTCTGTTGTAATTGTTCAAGATTTGTCCTCCAGTGAATCTTATCTATACATTTATGTTTTTGTATATTACCTGCCATGACTGTTTAGTCACAGTTGACTTATTGAGTATAAGTAATGAGTGTACATGGGACAAGCCATTTAAAACTATGATAATATAAGTTGGGGTCATGGCTTGTTCATATACGGAACAAGCATAGGGTATGAAACTTCAAAACTGATTCAGATTTTTTTACTTTAGAATGCTAGTGATTTTAACAACATCCTTTACATCTTGTAGGAATTGACTTTGGCCAAGTTTCATGGCTAGAACAAATAGAAGCTTCTCAGATTCTGATCAATAATTTAGTTTGCCTGGAAATTTTCTACAAATAAGAATTTATTTTTCTGTATAAGAGATCAAAGATATTTTTATAGGGGTTTGTCCTTCCTTTAGTACTGTGGGAGCAGATAAATGCTTGAAGTGCTTCTGCATTCTTCCCTTCTTAGTAGTAATCTCAAGATATTTAGCATAAGTGAGGGAGGATTTTGTATTTTACCATTTTTTCCCTAAATTGAGACAATTTTTCTTTCCTTAATTCCCTTCCCAGTATAGCCACTTTTTTATTAATATTATTATTTGTAATACTTTAGTGCCTAGGAGCCCTGGTCGTGGCCAGAGTCTGTGGTGCAGAGGCCCATTGGGGCTAACTGACAAAAGGTTCATTGTGATCTGTAAGCAGCTCTGGCTCAGACCTGACAAACTCACTACACCTAATACACTGTTGTCATGGTATTTATCCATAAAGGGTAGCTAATGAAGTCTCTGCTGAAAGCTTGTAACTTATCTGTGCTCATAATCATTGTGAGATGTATGTACTGGTAGTATTTAAGGAATAATGTAACTATTGTAATTATTTAATTATGCCTTTATGGTCTTGGAGTAAAAGTTAGTCACCTGGTAACCATGTATCTTGGTCATGACCCATTCAAGTGGGAGGGAGTGGTCACCCCACCTTGGCTGGCTGATTATCTAATGTATTGTTCAGTTGCCTACCCTTCCCCCATCCCCAAAGTAGGATTACCATTTGGCTGGTATTTGAGAGGCCTGAGCAATATTTTTATGGATTTGCCAGTTGCCAGAAAAATTATTTACCCTGCCGGGGGAGTTTTTTATGTGGATCTAAAGATTTGCATTATTATCACAATACACAGGGATATCTAAAGTCAAATGTTTCTGTGTCCAGCTAAAGATGCTGCAGTGTTCCTATTTTTACAGTTTGGAAAGAAGATTGATAACATCATTTTATCTCTGTGTTATCTCTCTCGATAGTGTGTAAGTAGCTGTTGAAGGGTGCAGGTGTTGCGGAGTTGCATTGTGGTTGGGGGTAGGAGTTGCGGTGGGCTTGCCTTGTGAGGGGGAGTGCTTTTTTTTTGCATTTCACAGGTGGTAATTGCAAATAATCAAAACCACATACAGGTTAAAAGGAACACCATAACAGACAGAGATCACCCTGTCTGTGAATAAAGGCAAAAGACTGATTGAGTATATGACAGGGCAGACAAAGATACTCTGCATCCACTCACTGAGGAGCCATCTTGTTGAGCAGAAATGTTTTCCAAGAAAGAGTGGATCACGGTTCCTGTGAAGCCTGCAACAGACTGACCTGTGCGGGGGGGAAACTACTTTATTAAATAGGAAAGGTAACTATTAATAAGTGTAGACTTTAGTTCATGCTCTGTAATTTTGTTTTCCATTGTAACCATTTGCTTCCATCATGCTCTCTTGTTTCAAAAGAAGCTTTATTATAAGTGCTCACAAGTGCTCTGCATTACACATGAGCAGTGATTTAAGATAAAACTGTTAAAATGGGGTACGTTGCACTGAGAGCAGATAGAGTTGCCCGGTGTCTGTTTTTTGACTGGAATGCCTGGTCAAAAAGGGATGCTGGCGGCTCTGGTCAGCAGTACTGACCAGGCTGTTAAAAGTCCGGTCGGCAGAGCTAAGGTAGGCTCCCTGCGTGCCCTGGCTCTGTGCGGCTCCCGGAAGAGTCGATAAGTCCCTGAGTGCCCCATTGGCCCAGAACCGCGGCCAATGGGAGCTACAGGTGTGGTGCCTATGGGCAAGGGCAGTGCACGGAGCCCCCTGGCCACCTCTGGGGTGGGGCCTCAGGGAAGGGGTGGGGCAAGTGTGTTCGGTTTTGTGCAATTAGAAAGTTGGCAACCTTGGGAACAGAGGATCTGTAATTTCTGTAAGTAGACCCTGTCAGGGGCTGGATGTCACAGGGATATACTTCAAGGGGATTTGGGAACTGGGGTACATTTCTTTGTTAATCTGCAAGGCAAAGACAGGGCTGGCTAACACCCAGTCACCACAGGAAAGACCCCCTCTTGTGAAAAGCAGAGGGTAACAAGGTGACTTTCAATCTGGGGTACCCCAAAAACCATCACAGGGCCCCATTGTATTGAGACAGTATTGTTCAGCCTGGTAGGTCTCAGCACACCCAGCAGCCTAAGTGCTGTCAAGGTTATTTTAGGCATCATGTCAAAGGAGATTTTTTTGAGGAGGGATTTGAAAGTAGATAATGAGGTGGCTTTGCAAATGTTTATGAGGAGCTCCTCCAAAACGTGAGGGGCAACATGAGAGAAAGCACGAAGGGGTTTATTTGAAAATGTAGTACATGGGTGATGGAGGCTGGTATCATGAGGTGGGAGAAAACATTTCAGTAATATTTGAGAGATGATAGGTAGGGTGGGGATAGCTGATGAACAGCCTTGAAAGTGAAGACAAGCACCTTATATTTGATGTGATAGAAATTGGGGAGTGAGCAAAAGGGGTGACATGGTCAAAGCAACTGGCTAGGAAAGTGATCTTTGCAACAGCATTCTGAGTGGATAGGAGTAAGATAAAATTGCTGTAATCAAGGTGCAAGATGAGAGCCTGAATGACAGTTTTAGCTTTGTTGTGTGGATGAACAGGAAAGGCGGCATCTTAGATGTTGCACAGAAAGTTAGCTTTGTGCTAACTAGGAGAGTATCAATGCCAGTGCAGTCGCTGGGTGGTGAATAGTGTGTGAAAGGTAAACTTCCTTCCCCAAAAATGGCTTTTCTCAGAATTGTAGTGAACTTCCTCTCAAATTGTATTTTCTTTGGATGTTGTACCTTGCTATAATGTACAGCAGTGGTATATAACTGTAACATTTCACAGGCTGACAGGCTGAAGCTTTACAAAGTAAGTTTGAAAGTAAATATAATTTCCAAAGCATTAAATATGAAGTAATTCTCCATCCATACACCATTAATAATGTTTCTGTCCAAATCAATAGAAATTCATAGGATAAGATGTGTAATTAACATGTAGAATATTTAATTGAATAAATATGAGAGAATCAGTGTACAGATTTTTGTGACAAGACATTTGAGCCAGGACAGGAGGTAAGGTAATAAAAACAGGAGAAGAAAAACAACGGTTAATAAGAAAGGACTTCCAGGGAGCAATGGATGTGTGACACCATTACTTTTAACTGTACTTGCACGTCACTGTAGTTAAACTCATGAATGTTCTAAAACAAAACCCATGAAGAGCATAAAGTTTGAAAGATAGAGGTGAGATATTTCAGTCACAAAGACCTCACTTCTTTTTTGTAATGTGGAAATTATGACAATTGTGTGCCATTGTACCCTTTTTCGGACACATTTGCCTACTGCAGTGACATTTTGTTGTTTCCTTAGAAGTACAGCAACCTTTTGAAGTTGGAGATGGAGAGGAACTAAAAGTTTGGTCTCATACATGGGACCTAGCCATGACTCCTTTTAATGTGTAATTTATGAATCCCCATGTATATGATCAGTTCTAATGCAAGTGATACTTTTTCTGAAAATCTGGCCTCAAGACACAGTGGCTATTTTTCCGATAGAAAATACATTAGCCTGGGTGTCCTAGCCTAGTTTTAATTTGGGTGATTCTTGTGTCCCTTAAATTCCATCTCAATATGGCAGAACTATTGGATGGAGTATTGGAAATTTGTTGTGATCTTTTGTGATAATGCCAAATGCTGATATTGATCGTGATATCCACCGTTACAGGAATAATACATAGCCCTGAACTCAGGTTTCAACAGATGTTGTTTGAGTTCTTCGGTAAACACGCTTTAAAAGGAAATGCTCCCCAGCTCCAGAAGTCAGGTCTGTAATTCTCCAAAGTTTGGGATGGCTTTGGAGCAGTGCCCCAGTTCAGGCCCAACAAGTGTTTATTATGTCTGCCCAAAGTTATGGAGCTTTGAACTCAGGACCTGAAGCTCCCACAGTAGGACAGTGGGTTCCAGGGCCCAACCGGAATCCAGGGCAATTGGGAGGGATGTGATTTTTTTTTTTAAGTATTTTGAAAAAGCTTTTGCAGATTAAAAATAAAATGTTACTTATGCTTTAGGTACTTCTAAAATGTACTTAAATACAAATACAGAATACTTAAAATACTTAAGTACAATTATGTAGAGTACTTTAAAATATTCAGGTATACCCTTAAGTACATGGGAACATTGTCTGTCATGCACACGTATAGCAACTCTCCCATCCACAAGATGACTGGATTTCATTGGAGCTGTATATAATTTGTGAAGTGACTTGGGTTGAATAGTAGCATATAAACATAATGTAATATTCAGTGAATGAATAGATTACTTCTGAAATGCAATATATTTAACTATATCATCAATGTAAGATTTAGATCAAAGCTTTTTAGTCACTGACCAAACAAATTCAGATACAGCATTTAATGTAAGCTCTCATTAATTCATCCTTTCCCACATCCTCCACTAAGTTTATTTTTGGAGTATCTTGGGAAGATGGGTTTTCACTGTTCTCACTGCTAATTTAGGAGAGACACTGTTTTATGTGACAGTAATACAGTTCTTACATGGACAAATTATTCAGTCTAAAACTAGGTAGTTCAGCCTGAGTATTACGGTCCTATTAAAAAAAGTCCAGAAAGCAAGCAAACAAGATTATGATTGTAAAACTGTAGTGTATTTTTTACAAGAAATTTACTAGTTGAGAGATGGAACAAGAGAAAGCAAGAGAAAGAGAGGCATATTGGTCCATGGTAAGAAGTCATAACTTTATATTTAGGAGAAAGCAAGGATGTACATAAATGTGCTGGGACATCACTACAGGACAATCATCAGGTAATAAGAGGTTTACAGATAATCTGATTTAATTAGCCAACCATGAACCAGCACATACTGGATTATTTCATGCCAGTGTGAGCCTCAAAAGAGAATGCCAGCAGTACAATTATAAATTGACTATCCTGAAAATACTAAGGAAGACTATGCTTAGATTTCTAAGATGGAGGACAAAAGCAGAGAAAACTCCCCTGCTCTTCCAACGCTGAATCCCTTCTCCAGCTCCACTACACATCCTCACACATCAAGAGAAATGAAGCGTAGTTCTCTAGTCCTAATCTAAAACCCAAAGGGGCAGCAACAGTGTCTTCCCTTCCATAGAGAGGGACACTTAAGGGTGATATGTCCATGAAAACCAGCAACGTTGAGGAGCTTTTCCTTGTGTCCAGTTAGTTCTTACAGACTAACAGTGTTTTGTCCTGGTTTTTGGCACTCCCTGCAAACTAACTTAATGAAAGAGCAGCCAGCAAGTGTAGCTGGTGAAACTGACAGCAAGCTGTCTATGTGCAGTGACCCTCAGGGATCACCACCCACCCAGAAGCTTTTCATGTGTTGCCACCCTCTTCTTTTCTACTCCACTCACTTCCCAGGGTAGCTTACCTGAGGAGAGCGATAAGGCAGCGGTTCTGGAACTGTTTTTATAGTGGGGGTGCTGAGAGTCATTGGATCAAATTGTAAACCTTGTATATAATGGAAACCACTTTAAGCTGGGGGTGCAGCAGCCCTAGTTCCAGCACCTACGTGACAGGGAGCAGTGTGATTTAGTATATATATTACTGTAATGCCAGCGCCACCATCGTGGACCAGGATCTCACTGGGTGAAGTACTACACAAACACAAAACAGAGACTGTACCTGCTCCAAGGAGTTTACAGTCTAAGTATAAGAAAACTGGTGGACACAGACAGACAAATGGGAGCGTGCAAGGAAACGAAGACTCTGTACTTGTCAGCAAGATCAGCAGTGGTCGTTGCCCACCAATGGCCTAACTAGGGTCAAGTTTTTCTAATAAGCATCACTGAACAGGGGAGCTGTAAGGAAGGATTTGAAAGAGGCTGATGTGTTAATTTTTCAGATGTTTACGAGGAGTGTGAGGGGTGGCATGGAAGTACGAGAACCATAACCTTAGGCTCACTTCCCCTGGAAACAAAGGCCTTTATGTCAACTTTGAAAACCTTGTTACTCTACACCACTCACGTTCTTTTCCCCAGTGGCAGGTTTCTGGGCAGACTCAGGCTCCAAGCCCATTCTGTCACCCACGTCCTCTCCCCAGCACACATCACAGCATGAGTCTAGAGCAGCATCAGCAGTAGGGTAGAGGGAGAACAAGGGTATAAGCCTCCCAAGTCAAGTTGAGTGAAAGGTTCCTGTCTGGAAGGAGGTGGGGAGGAAGAAGAAGCTGGTTGCCATGTCTCCTCCCCTCAGCCAATATCATATAGTTCTTTCAGTGAAATATTTTATTCTTAAAGTGATCTACAAAGGAATTTTTACAAATATGCCTTTATTACTTCTCTTTGACATATGAAGAACATCTGAAAGAGGGTTGTCTTTGTGTGTTTGTGTGTGTGTCTGTGTGCGTGTGCGCGCACATGATTCTGAAGGTAACTTACTTTTTGTCTGACCACTCTAAAGTATGTCAAGTCCAGTCTTCTCTGTTTTTCTGGAAGAATTTTATGGGTCTCAGGGATGTTTACTGTGAGCTTCTGCACCATAATTTAAAAAGGGATCTTTAACAAAGACATTCCTTCTCCAGTGTGTTCAGTCCAAGTTGAATATATGTTCAAAACGCTCTTTAAACATATGTGACTCAAAGCTCTTCTCACTCCCCCTCTTCCATCTGCTCAGCTTTCAGCATCTTGACTCTTCTGATTTCATTTCGCTAGTTCTCCACTTTTCACAGAATCTTCCAGGCTAGACAAGTCCTGAATTTCTAACGAAAACCAGGAGAAATTCCCCAAGAAACCTACTGTTTATTTTAGTCTTTTCCATATGTTTTCAGTTCTGTCTCTCCCCCCTCCCTCCACTGAAGTCATCTTTAAGGAAGTAGCTCTTGGGGAAGGGATCCAGACCAAACCAAACCAAATCCTTTTCTTTGGCTATGAAAAAATCTCCTGCCTTCAACTCCAGACATGTCCGCAATCTCATTTTATACCCACGTGAATCAACACTCTTCCTTACAAGGATAGTTGCAGAGGAGGGAAAGATAACCAGAGGGCTATTAGATTTTCACTCAGAGGGAGCATTAAAAGGCTTGGATAAGAGCCTTAGGATACTTATGTGAACTTATTGAGTCTTGCCCATCACTAGTCTTGTTACAGTTATCCAGTGCAGATAATGATATTTTTTAAAATTAAGTTCGAGGTTCAGAAGATCTGAGATGTGACTGAACTTCTGTACAGGGAAATGTGCAGATAAATTCAGAGCGCTAAATGGTGCTGATTATACTCACAGTCTGAAATTCCTGTCCTTGTTAGAACCTTCTATTTCAGCTGTCCATTTTATAATATCCTAAACTCCCATTAAAACATTTGTTGATATTAATGCTCAATTCCATTTCATCTACATTTTTACCATCTGGGATGAATATGAAATTAGGTTAAATTTTATACATTTTGTCCTTTTTACAATTGGGATTTTTTTTAAAGAAAAGGACTGGAATCTTTTTACAGCAAAATTTTTGTTCACAGAACACAAAGCTTTGACCTTAATCTTACGTTGATGATATAGTTAAATAGATTGCATTTCAGAAGTAATCTGTTCATTCATTGAATATATTGTGTTTATATACTACTGTTCATCACTTCACAAATTATATATAGCTCCAGTGAAATCCAGTTATCTTGTGGATTGGAGAGTTGCTATACATGTGTGTGAGAGACAGTGTTCCCGTGTACTTAAATGCATACCTATGTATTTTGAAGTACTCTACGTACTTGTATTTTATGTATTCTGTATTTGTATTTAAGTACATTTTAAAGATACCTAAAGCATAAGTAACTTTTTTTAATCTGCAAGTGCTTTTTCAAAATACTTTATATAAAAAAAAAAGAGAGAGAGAGAAAATCACATCCCTCTCAACTGGCCTGGATTCTGGTTGGGCCCCAGCAGATACATACCTCTCTGTGCCCTGCATTGAAAGAACAAGCCCAATATGCACATCTTTTACTTTCTCTTCCCCTATGTGCTTATATTATTTATGTAGCTGTCCATATATTGTCCATACAGTCGCAGAAAATGTGGGAGTTGAAAGGACAAGCGTTTATATTTGTACTTGTATTTATAAATACCTAAGTGCTGTTTCCATGGCATACTGTACTTAGAATCAAGGCTTAATTTGTAATGAGAGAGGTGCCAGGGCTCAAGCAATTTTTTTTTACTTTCATAACTGATTCATCAAGCCCAGAGGTGCCAGGATTATGAACTGCCAAGCCTAGAGGTACCAAGGCTCAGCCCTCGCAAGCCCTGGCACAAATTAAGTACCGCTTATAAGTCTTTCTGTAATGGTGTTTGGCACTTACACGTAAGTCCTTTTTATCAGCACTTTCAGAAAACCTTTTGGGAGATGGGGAAATTTTCGTAGAATCATAGGGTTAGAAGGGACCGCAGGAGTCATCTAGTCTAACTCCCAAGGGCACTCTTACTTTATTTAAAGAAAGGGAAGGCATATTTTATTATCATATTTGAAAGACCCCATAAACTGCAAAAGGCAAGGGGCACAGTTGGCCCTGTTGGGATTTAAACCTATGTTTCCAGGAAGCTTAGATTATGATTATTATTTTTATTATTATTGTATTTATTATTATATTAAACCTGATGCTTGTATCCTCTACGCCACCTGTTCAGGAATCTATAAAGAACCTCATAGGCATTATTAATGAAGAAAAGAGCCATATGAATAGGGAAAAAGCCCTTTTCTCCTTTGCCCTCCAGCAAGTTTGCCCATATTTTTTTCTTTCAGGTTTCACATAGTATCTTTTGCATACTCAGTATACCTAATTTAACTGATGGAGTGCAAAGTATAGAAAATGGAAGCTTCCATTTATTTACTAGTATCTTCATAAAGTGAGTACAGATTGCAAAAATCTTTAAGGTGTTCATACATGCTGTTAATGTCTGTCTACCCAAGAACATTTACTGTTGGTACTGCGGGAAAAAAAGTGATACACCTCTATCATTTAATGTCCTCAAATTATTCAAAACGAAAATTAAAACTTGCATGAAAGGGAGCAATTAAGGATTTTAACAAATATGTCTGCTTATGTAAGAGTAGGGCGATACTGTTGTAATTGTTTCTTCTTCGTCATGTTCTTTTTTTTTTTTTTTTTTTTCCGATTGTTTTAAGTCCGGAATCTTTAAACTGCTATTAGTCCAGCTCTGTGAGTTTTGATATTCTTTGAGAGAGATAAATGGGGAACTCTCATATCATTGTTTTGGGACTTTGTGAATACACTAAATAAATAAATTGTGTGGTGACCTTGATTTTTAAGCAGACCTCTGTTTTTTAAAGCAAGTTTTTACTGGTCTCTTATGCCAGATTAACTGGTGTTCTGCCTTTTATTTTTAAATTGTTATTTTATTCATCCACTGACAATGCAGGATTGTTCCCTACAGATAAGCGAGTACTAATTTTAAATCACACAAGCAAGAAAACTTTTCTCTTTTCAACTGGGAGACTATTCCATGTTCTAGTGAACCTCACTGTTAATATTCTGTTCTAATAGACACTCTAGACTTTTCCTTTGATCACTTTAATTCCTTCACTCTTAATTAAACTTTCTGTACTATCTTAAGTAATTCCTCTCTGTCCTTGATGTTTATACCTTCCAGATATTTGTACGTGGTAATGTTAAGCTTAGCAGATGCCTAGTGCACCTGTAACATACCACCCATCCATACAATATCAGTGGTGCCAAGCATTCACACCACTACTGGGATTCTACTTGGACTGGTGCTGGACTAGTGTTGACAGCAAGCACTGATGTGTCAGCTTTATCATTTCATGTGATATTCCCATTTGACTTTCACAGTGCTCCAGCCCACTCTTCAGTGATGCCTTTGACAGCTCAGAGTACTAGATGGGTCACTGGTCTAATGGCTATATGCAGGCTTCTGATGTTCTCATTTCTCTCTAGCCTCTATTTGTCACTGTCTGTGTATGCCACAGAGGTTCCACTGCATTAGATAGGTGAGGAGGAATGTGCTGGGCCCCATGAAAGCATCTGGAGGGGTGCCCTTGCTCCAGTCCCTGACCTAGATCACTTCTGCTTCTGTCTCCCAAGGAGAGAACTCGGGAGGGGAGGAATCTGTTATTTCATCTGGAAAATAAAATAGGAGAGACCAGACATAAACTTAAAAATTGAAGGCAAAAAAGATAAAATCGGGCTCTTTAGCTACTCAGGCAGAGGAACCCAAAGGTAGCAGTGCTTGTCTTAATAGATACCAGGCCACATGTGGTCTGGCATTGGGTCTAGAGGTTGCTGATAACTCTTTCATCCTGGTTGCAAATGTGGGTGCATAACACGGCATAGACTCTGCCCTTAGAAATGCACACACAACTTCTCGGGCAGGCCGGACCATTCAAAGAAAGCAATGGAACAAACCAAAAATGAGAACAGGTGCAAATGGACGTATATTACAGGCATCACGCCAGCTGCCTAAGGGAGTACTCTGAGATAACTGCAAATATTCTTAATGTTTCAGTGCTTGCAGGGATGCTTATGCCCTGTGTATGTGGTGCATTGCGTGCGACAGTGGTAAGGTGGTTCGTGTTGGATGTTCTGCGCTGCTGCAGTTCCACCAGTTCCATTAGCAACAGCAGATAAGATTAATAGAGTCAGACTAGAAGGACTCCTGCATAAAACAGACTATTGAACCTCACCGCTCCTTTGTGGCTGAGCTATAGCTTATCTTTTAGAAAGACATCCAGTCTTTGTTTAAAGATTCAAATATTAGAGAATCCACCATGTCCCTGGGTACATTCTCCCTCCCAAACCCCTACTCCCCAAAAAAGCTTAATTACCATCACTGTTAAAAATATACAACTTATCTCTGGTCTGAATTTATCTAGCTTGGGCTTCCAGCTATTAAGCCTTATTATGCCCTTTTCTGCTAAATTAAAGAACGGTCTGTTATCAGAAATCTCTTCCCTATATAGGTTCTTGTGATTATTATGATTTAACCTTTTCTTGGGTAAACTGAACAGACTGAGCGTCTTAAGTCCCTTGATATAGGACACATTTTCTAGACCTCAAATCATTTTTGTGGCTCTTTTCTGAACCCTTGTTCATTTTTCAACATCCTTTGGACTCCAGAACTGGATAAAGTATACTAGTAATGATCTCATTAATTCCATATACAGAGGTAGTACCATACCTTTAGTCCTTCTTGATGTTCCTGTGCTTATATATGCACGGATAGCTTTATCCCTCTTAGCTACAACATTTCACTGGGAGCAGTTGTTCAGTTGCATATCTTGGTGACACCTATGTACTTTTTCAGTGTAACTCTGTTTCAGGATACAGTCCACCAATCTTGTAAGTTTGATCTACATTGTTTGTTCGATGCAGCGACATTGGCTGTGCCTCTGCTAGCAAACTTCATAGCTGTTATTTTCCGCCAATGGTACCTGCTCTGAGCAGGGTTAGGTGACATGTTGGTCTTCGTTACAATTTCCACTGTTACTGCCATGGGTGGAGTAGCATCAGTGAAGAATCACAGGTGTGAATTTTGTTAGGGTATACAACTAGTGGCCAGATTTAAGTGCCCAGCACACACAGTTGGGTCCAGATTTTCCAAACAGCTCAGCACCCAATATGCTGAGCTCTTTAGAAAACCTGATCATAAGTATCGCACTGAAAACTGGGTATTGAACACTTCTGAAAATGTGCCCCTTATTTAGACAACTACATGGGAGAAGAGCTCTTGAAAATCTGTCCTTAAATGTATGCATGGCCTGATTGATCTTACATTATTCAAAATGCCCATGATCTTTTTTGTGTGCAATAAATTAAAGGTTAAATTTGCATACTTATTTATTGCACAATTATTTCATCCAATTGCTTTTTTCCACTTAAAACTTTTCTTCGTGATACATATTTTAATTTTTTTTTCATTTTTAATAAGTTCTATTAACTGTAGTTTCAATAAAGAGAAATACATGGAGGAATTCAAATGATTGTGACAAACATTAACCACAGAGGTAGAAAGTTGCATTTTTTAAATGATTTAAGAAAAGTACAAGAAGTTTTCTCTTCACTCAGTTGAAGTTCCAAATGATCATAGTTGGAATTCATCAGTGCTAATACATTTTTTCAGTACAGAACATGGTACCATAGCAGGAATGTCTTAATCTAAAACAAATTATTTTCCTTGTCTTGCATTTGTAAAGCATCTTGTAAATTTAAGACACTCTGTAAAAGTTTTGTAATAAAAACAGCATGGGCGTCCAGCAAAACCATGTAAGTTGTATGTTTGTGGGTGAAATTTATGTTTAGTGGTGTGACAACTGGAGGCAGATTGGTCTGATGAGCACAGGAAAGAATTAGGGGCCAGGACTTTCCCGAGTTCTAATCTTGACTCTGAAACTGTCCAATTTACATGATTTTAGGAAAGTAAGGGACACTTCTGTGTCTCAGTTTCCTTATCTGTAAAATGGGAATAATGTTTTACTTTCCTCACAGGTTTGTTGTAAGAACTGTTGTACACTACATATGTACAAAATATTATGATTAATAAAATGTATGTTGGCTACTAACCATGTGGGTGAATATGCGTAGGTGACTGAATTATATGGCTATATTGACATTACATCATAATTACATAATGACTCCAAGAGTAGAAAATATTACAGCTTTTGCATTTCTTGACTTTTTGTCATTGTAATTGTATAACTTAACATTTCATTCACATTGGGGTTTCTGGCAAGGAACAGGAGAGTTTAAAATAAAAACAGTAAAAAGAAATTGTACAGTAACTCTTCACTTAGTCATCCCGGTTAGCGTTGTTTCGTTGTTGATCAGTTAGAGAACATGCTCGTTTAAACTTGCCTGATACTCCCTTATAATGTTGTTTGGCAACCCCTGCTTTGTCCACTGCTTGCAGGAAGAGCAGCCCATTGGAGCTAGTGGTGGTGGCTTGGAAGCAGGGTGGACCAGCAGCCCCGCCCCCATCAACTCCCCTAAGTTCTCTGTGCAGCAGCCACTCAGCAGGCTATCAGTTGCCAGCAGTTCAGCCGTCCCTCCCCCGACTGCTGTGTGCTGCTCCTGCCCTCTGCCTTGGAGCTGCTCCCGTGAGCCTCCTGCTTGCTGTGTTGGGTGGGGGTGGGGGGACGCGGGGGGGCTAATATCAGGGTATCCCCCTCCTCCTGCCTGCTGCTTATCCAATCTCCTTAGAGCAGGGGTGGACACAACAGGGCTCAGGACAGAGGGAGCCTGCTGGCAGCAGCTGCTGTCTCGACTTACTGATCTACTTAAAAAGGCCATGTACTTAGAGAGGGGTCAGCGTACCTAAAGGGGCAATGCATATCTCTCTCTCATATACACACACGGTGTGTGTGTCTTTGTCTGCCGTTCTGTCTCCCCTCCCTCAATCTATGCTGCCTTGTAGACTGTGAGGCTACAGTAAAAACAATGTGTTAACCTTCGAGGGCTTAGCTGTTCTAGTTCATCATTGAGCAGTAAGGCATTCCCTGGGAAATACCCCACCCTCTTCCACCCTCTGACTCCACCATCTCAACCTAGCTTCACAATCATCATTGCTTGTACAGTATTAAATTGTTTGTTTAAATTGTATTGTGTGTGTTTGTATGTGTATCTATCTATCTATATATAGTCTTTTGGTGAAAAAAATTTCCCTGAAACCTAAACACCCTCCCCCCATTTACATTAATTCTTATGGGGAAAATGGATTAACATAGTTTTGCTTAAAGTCGCATTTTCCAGGAACATAACTACACCATTAAGCAAGGAGTTACTGTACTTAGTAAGAAAAATATTAGGCCCAATCAGGCTTTAAAGACTACGTATAAACATAGTAGAGAAGGGTCCAACTTTTTGCAGCTGGTGTTTGCCTGGAGGGTTTTATTTGTTTCTGTTGTTATGGTTGTACCTTTGCAATAGGTGCATTTTGTTTAAATTAAATCTTAAAATGTTCAAAATATGGTAGAGTGCAATAAAAAATATGGAATAACCCTAAAAATTGCGGTATAGCAGATGGTTGTGGAGTCCATGATTTTCAGTAAATCTCTGCTAGAAAATGTTTTCCCTTGTTACTTAGCAGTTGATGGTTGCTACTGAATCATGGAAGAATGGGTTGATTATCTCATAGGAGTGTCTTTAAAAAAAACAAGTATTCTTGTTAACCCTCCAATGCACTGATCAACTTAATAGCATAGGGTTTTTAAATCCATGTTATTGGGAACAAAACACATCTTTGAGGACAGAATGCCAGTGAGAGGGATTTTTGAATAGAATGTCCTTGGACTGCAGGATGGTTGGGGTTTATATGGTCTCTGTAGATGCTTTAAAGTGTGTTTGTTTTGTTATATGTTTGTTTTTAATCTTTAGTAAATAAATAAATTAAATAAATAAAGCATGTGGTTTTGAAAAACGTGTCTGCTGTCAGTTTATGTGCCTTAGGTAGTGCTGAGTGTGTTTGCTCTTTGCATGTTTCCTTTGCCAATAGCTCATAATCTCTTAAGTAACGTACTGAGTGGAAGAGTTTTTCCTGAGCTATAAAAAAGGGTGAAATCTTTCTCCTATGCCACAATTTTTTATATATATTTGATATAGAAGTTTTATAAAGCTAATCTCCTGACTGAAGTTACTTGAATGGCTTCAGTCTACTGGAAAAAGAATAATGTTCGTTCCTGTGTTCAAATGAACTTTATTTAAACTAAATTTAAATTGTGCTTTTTTCCCTTTCTCCTATAAAACTCCTACCCTAGTCCCCACCACAGCTGCCAGCACTCCTGATGCTGTTGACAAATACTTGGAGACACCTGGTGATGAGAACGAGCATGCCTATTTCCAGAAAGCCAAGGAGAGACTTGAAGCCAAGCACCGTGAAAGAATGTCTCAGGTAAGTCATACTAGTTGTTCATAATTAAGGCTGGTGTCTTGTCGGATGGGTCACAGGATTAATGAATTTCTTGACTTCTTGTATTTTGGGGAAACTCACGAGGCTTTTACCTGCTGCTCTTCCAGTCTACAGTGGAGAAAAGAGACCAGTTGTTTCCGTCGTCTTCAAGTATATGTCTCTGTGCATGCTTGATCATAGGATACTCACATGCCTGTGAACTCTCGACTGGAGAGTGCAAAGCAGCATCTGCAGGCCTGCACCTGCTCAGAGCAGCACCTTATGCCTCCAAATAAGGACATATGGGGAGGCACGGGCATGCTGCCATTTAGTTCCTTCTCAGCTGCCTACAACTCGATGGAACAATTACATGTCCATTTATTCTCAGCTTTCTTCCGCTCTTAGTTTATCATTCTAGAATTTTTTCCCGTATTTTTGTAGTTACTGTTATTTCTTCGGTCTTGTACAGTTGTATTTAGAAGAGGGTTCCCCTTCTTTTTTTTCTGTTTTCTCTCATTCTTTCTTTGGTCCACTGTCTCTTGGGTTATTACAAAGATCCAGGTGTTTAAGCCCTGTGTGACGGGGTGGGTTGCGCACCACTAGGATGGCACCTCCTCCTGGTCACTCTAGGGAATAGCTCACAAGGTCGATGTTCCTTCCTGCAGTTGCATGCCGTACTCCACCTCTCTTTCTGGATCTGCAGCCCCTCTCTCGCTCCATGAGCTGCTGCAGCCTCTTTAAGACTTGGCCTCTCAGCCAGATTACCTAATGGTTTCCCCATCTGAGGTTGGAAAGTCTCTTCCCACAAATAGGCTCAGGCAGTCTTCCTACTCACTACCCCCCAGTGTCACTTCCCCAGTGGCCGGTTGGGGAACCCAGACCCACCTCCTACTTCAGGTTCTGGCTCAGGGACCTCTAATCAGCAGTCAGGGTCTGTTCTGCTCTGGACCTTGCCATGTTTCTCTGAGTCCTTTCGTAATCTTCTGGCTCTCCTTTCCTTCTCTGAGTCTGCCAGCTTCACCACTCCCTCCTCCCAGGGAGCAACTGCAGGCTACGTCTCTACAGCCTGCAGACATTGCTCACAGAGAGTTTCTACAGGCTTTCCCAGCAGCCCCCTCAGCTGCCAATTTCCTGCCTCTATAAATCCAGGCCAGCTCATTCCTTCCCATCTAGGCTCCCTCACTTGGTCTGGGGAACATTTAGCTACCAGATTCCTCTCAGCTGTGGCCAGTTGTGTTAATTAGCCCCCTTCTTAGTCTTCATTAACTCTTTCAGGGCAAGTGTGGTGTGAACCCTGCCAGACCTGCCACAGGTCTTTTCTCCATAGTGACAGACATTCAAGATGTCTCTGCTGCCTCAGAGATATCAACTTCACATTTAAGTTGAAGGTCTGTACAGGTCTTTAAAGGCAGATGTTGAAAAGATACAGAGGCTAGACTGAAGTTCTTTCTAACAGAGTGTTCACTAGTGCCAGAAGGGCTCAACTTTGGCCTCAGTATCCCAGGCCACGCTGCTGGCAGCAGCACCTTCAGAGGCTAGGGCTTCTGAAAAAAAAGATGATTCCTTCCAGGCACCGAGAGTTGCACACCCAGTTACTATCATCTCCCTTTCTGGGCTACAAGGTTAGAGAAGCTCCTCTATGAGCTTCACGGTACTGTGCTCACCACCAAGCCTTTTTTCTGGATACCATAACCGTCCAGCACCCCTCTGATTTATTTCCCTCAGAGACTTGTTTGTTCTCCGATAGACTCGAGAGCTGGCTTATGGTCTCTGGGAATTTACTTTCCTGCAACAAAGAGACAGTTTAGTAGGTCTCACATGCAGCAATCTAGGCCACTCCATTACAACCAATAACAAGTGTTTCCCAGCTCTTTAGACTTCAGAGGAGGAGATCTGGAGTTCTGAAAAAGGATCCTCTCCCTTGTACAGCAAGATCATCTGCACCTCCCTCTAAGAAACAGTTTTGACATCTCGGTAGAGGGCCTTGAGCAATCTGCATTCCTGGATCTTGTGCTTTAATGATTCCATCCAATGCCCCTTGGAGATCAGCTATCCCACTTCCTCCCTGCCTTGGAACTAATTACCTCAGAGAGAGAGATTTTGGAAGTGATCGATTTGGGATACTCCATCTGCTTCCACGTTATTCCCCCTTCATCACACATCAGGGACCCCCCTCACAAAATTCTCTTGAAACAAAAAGTCCAGTCTCTCCTACTCTTGTGGGTGATTGAGTCACTTCCCCCAAAATTCATCAGCACAGGGTTCTATTCCAACTAGTTCCCAAGAGGTGCAGAGGATAGAGACCTCAGATCCTTGACCTCAGAAACCTGAATACCTATTCTTCCCCAGCATTTCTGATTTGTCACCCTCAACCTTCAAGATGCCTACTTTCATATAGGTATACACTCATCCTGCAAACACTTCCACATCAACATTCTGGAGCTAAGAGCAGTTTCTTATGCTTGACATCACTTACTTCACACCATGCAGGGCCACTCCGTCAGGTAATGCTAGACAACAGGGCTGCAATGTCTTACATCAACTGACAGGAGTGGAGCAAGATTCCAATCCTTATGTGCAGAGTCTCTGAGGCTGTGGAACTGGTGCCTTTTATATCAGATAGAAGTCTTGGCTATCTGTCTTCTAGGCCTCCAGAATATAACTGCAGGCTCCTGAGCAGTCGCTTTCCTTAGGACCACAAGTAGGAGCTCAACAGTTCTGTCTTCCAGAGCATCTGCCAGATCTGGGGTTCCCTAGAAGCAGATCTCTTTGCCATCCTGAGCACTACAAAACGCCATCTTTTCTGCTCCATCGGAGGACATGGAAGATGCCCTGTTAACACTGTGGCCCCGTACCTTGCTGTATACTTACTTGCCTCAACCGCTAATACTTTACTCAAGCTGTGTCAGGAAAGCAGAAGAGTTATTGTCATAATGCTGTCCTGGTCAAGACGAGTGTGGTACTCGAACCTCTTTTACCTCTCTGTGATAATGCCTCTTCTACTTCCTCTTAGGAAAGATCTCCTGTCACAGAACTCAGGAATCCTGATCCATCCCAACCTCTCCTCCTAGAACTTGAAATCATGGGTTGCTAGATGGTTCTTGAGCATGGAGCTAACCTGTTCAGGGAAGGTCCAGTCAGTTCTCCTGTTTAATAATCACAAGACTTGCATTCAGAAGTAGAAATGCTACCATTCCTGATTTTCTCTTCACTCTTCCCAAGCCTCAGTGATTCCGCAATCCAAAATTCTGGACTGCCTTTTGGATTTAAGAATGCAAAGTCTATCTATGAGATCAATCAGAGTATAATTTGGTCACTGTCACCACCTTTAACTCACCCATCAAAGATTTCACAGTCTTTGCCACTCCCACAACAGGACTTCAGTTTGGTTCATAATGCTCAGAGGAAGTCTCCCTTTGATCTGATGGCTACCTGTTCTCTCCACCACTCACTCAAGACTTCATTCCTCATAACCATCACTTCAGCTAGTCAAATGGGAGGGCTTGGCATTCTCATGGCTGATTGTCCATATACCATCTTCTGAAATGACAAGGTTGCACTGCATCTCCATCCTAGCTTCCTCTCAAAGGTCTCTTTGGAATATCACATTAATCAAGAGATTCACCAGTGTTCTACCCAAAAGCTCATGCATCCAGAGAGGAGACCAGCTAGATGTCAAAAGGGCCCTTGCCTTCTTCCTTGACAACAGGACTAAGACCTTCTGGGTCTCTCCTAAGCTCTTTGTATCACTTGCAGAGAGAATGAAGGGCCAGCCTACTTCCACACAAAAAGACTAAGGGGGTTCAGGTTGCATCGTAACCTGCTATGAATTGGCTGCGATGTAGCCTTTTCACAGTGACAGCACATCCCACATCCTTGGCTCTATTGAAGGACTTTCCCAAAACAGACATTTGTAGGTCTGCTGCTTGGTCTTCTATCCATACTTTTGCCAAGCATTGCGCCATCTTACCTGCTTCTAGAGATACTATCTTTGTTGATACAGTCCTCCGAACTGTCCTAAACTTGCCTTCTCAGCACCCACCTCCTTGCTGAGTTACTGCTTCGGAGTCTTCTACAGTGGAGCAGCTGTAGAGATATAAGCTTGAAGAAATAGGCGCAGTTACTTACCTTACAATAACTTGAGTTGTTCAAGATGTGTTCTCCCCATCAGTAGTCTACCTCCTGCACGCCTTCCTCTCGGCTGTAGAAGCTCTGCTTTGCAATTGAGAAGGAACTGAGTGGTGTCAGGCCTGTGCCTCCCTATATGCCTTAATTCAGAGGCACAAGGCAGCCAAGAGCACATAAATTCATAGATGTTAAGGTCAGAAGGGACCATTGTAATCATCCAGTTTGACCTCTTGCACATTGCAGGCTACAGAACTTCACTCACCCATTCCTGAAATAGACCCGTAACCTCTGGCTGAGTTACTAAAAATCCTCAAATCATGGTTTAAAGACTTCAAGTTACAGAGAATTCACCATTTATGCTAGTTTAAACTTGCAAATGACCCGTGCCCCATGCTGCAAAGGAAGGCGAAAAACCTCCAGGATCTCAGCTAATCTGACCTGGGGGAAAATTCCTTCCTGACCCCAGACATGGTGATCAGTTAGGCCCTGAGCATGTGGGCAAAGACCCACCAGCCAGACACCTGGGAAAGAATTCTCTGTAGTAACTCAGAGCCCTCCCTATCTAGTGTCCTGTCTCTACATGTTGGGGATTTGTGCTACAGGCAGTCACGACTGGGCCACGTGCCATTGTAGGCAGTGCCATCATACCGTCCCCTCCATAAACTTATCTAGCTCAGTCTTGAAGCCACTGCTCCCCTTGGAAGGTTGTTCCAGAACTTCACTCCTCTGATCGCTAGAAACCTTTGTCTAATTTCAAGCCTAAACTTGTTGATGGCCAGTTTATCACCATTTGTTCTTGTGCGCACATTGGCACTTTACTTAAATAACCCTCTCCCTCCCTAGTATTTATCCCTCTGATATATTTATAAAGTACAATTGTATCTCCCCTCAGCCTTCATTTGGTTAGGCTAAACAAGCCAAGCTCTTTGAGTCTCCTCTGTCGGGTAGGTTTTCCATTGCTTGAATCATCCTAGAATCACTTCTCTGCCCCTGTTCCAGTTTGAATTCATCTTTCTTAAACATGGGAGACCAGAATTGCACACAGTATTCCAGATAAGGTCGCCCCAGTGCCTTGTATAATAGTATTAACATTTCCTGATCTCTACTGGAAATTCCTTGCCTGATGCATCCTAGAACCGCATTAGCCTTTTTAATGGCTACATCACACTGATGGCTCATAGTCATCCTGTGATCAACTAAAATATATCCAGGTCTTTCTCCTTCACTGTCACTTCCAACTGATAAATCCCCAGCTTATAGCAGAAATTCTTGTTGTTAGTCCCTAAATGCATGACCTTGCTCTAATAAATTTCATTCTATTTCTATTACTCCAGTTTACAAGTTCATCCAGATCTTCTTGTATGATGTTCTGGTCCTTCTCCATATTGGCTATACCTCCCAGTGTTGTGTCATCTGCAAATGTTAATAGCAAACACTCACTTTTTGTGCTAAAGTCAGTAATAAAAATGTTAAATAAGATTGGTCTGAAGACTGATCACTGAGGAACTCCACTAGTAACCTCTCTCCAGCCTGAGAGTTCACCTTTCAGTAAAACCCATTATAGTTGCCCCTTCAACGAGTTCCATCAGTTCTCCTATTAATCCGCATCGTCTCCAATTTAACTAATAATTTCCCCTGTGGAACTATATTGAATGTCTTGCTGACATCCAGGTAGATTAGAACTACTGCATTTCCTTTGTCTAAAAAAATCAGTTACCTTCTCAAAGAAGGAGATCAGGTTGGTCTGATGGGCATGCATGCATCCTACAGTGGAGCACACCTAGGAACAAAACATCTTGAACTCAAGTTATTGTAAGGTAAGTAACCTCTCCTTTCTGACTCTCTGCAGAAGGTGAAAGGATGTTGCTGCCTTATACACTAATCAGGAGAGACATTTGCTACTTACAAATGGATCGTATATCTGTGATTTGATCATAATTTTCCATGGCTTATCTGCGGTGGTGTGCAAAACTTTTTTTCTATGAAAAAACAGTGTTACTCATTAGAGAGCGAGAGCGAGAGATTGTTTATAGCCTTTAAGTTGGGAGCTTCCCCAGTCCGTACAAGATCATACAGTAGCAACTAAGGAAATCTCTGAAGCCTTGTTTATTCCTGTAGATATACGCACACTTTGCCATGTACGTGTTAAAATCAAAAGGGGGGAGTTGTGTGTATGTGCACACGCATGTGTACCCCAAGGTCACATGAAATGCATCTAAAACAAAAGCAGGGAGGAAGATACAGGCTTTTGAACTAAATGTTAGGCCACGTTATTTTTCCTTTAACCAGAAAGACTCATATAGTCTGAGACTCTACATACCATATTTCATCCTGTTGAACATTAGGAGCTGAGCTTATATCTCTTTCAGAAACAGGATTTGTAATGAGAGTGCCAATAGAAACTCTTCCAGTGGTATTTCCATAAGCAGCACAGAGGGAAAAAAATTTTTTTAAAAAAGAAGTGCAAAGGAAGTTTGCAGTACATACTAGGGACAGAACAGCAGACCCTGAAAGCTAACCTGGTACAAGTTGGATACACTGTACATAGTGTACAGGTATTTGTACTGTAATTTTTCCATTATAACTTTCGCTCTCTGCTCCTTTACCCTATTGGATTTTAGTTCTTTTTCCCGTTCTCCTGTATGCTGCCTATTCTCCTGCATAATGCAAAACCCATAACCTTCAAGCATCAGTGAAATTTTCAGACCTACGAAGAGTAAGTGAAACAGATTCACCCTACTTATTAATATAGCACTATAGTTATGTTTGGCACTCTACAAGTAAACAAGACAGATCATTGATACCTGACTCTTCATTGTTTTAAATCTACGCACAGCAAATATGACAGCAAACCATTAGGGCAGAGGGATGTATTCTTGGCTATTTGACCTATATTTCACCAGCAGCATAACAAATGAACGTTATCACTGCCAAATAAAGAAAAGGAAAATTCTGAAATAAGCCCATTGAAAACATTAAAGAACTGATCTCCTTTGCCTTTCAGAAAAATCACCATCTTAATTAAAATTACTTTGGTGGCCAAGCTGATAGTGCTGAAAATTTGTCCATTGTATTAATACATAAGAGAACCTAATTCAAAGCTGTCCTCAAGCCCTGTGTTTGACTAGTATGGGAGTGCCCCTTGTCTCCAGTAGATAAGCAGAGGTAGAGAGGAAATTATTCACTGAACTCCAATGGTGAAGTTAAGTAGTCTCATCTGAAACTCTTCGTGCCATTAGTAACAAGCTCTTGGTGAGGCTGCAGTAATAGAATAGATCCTTTTATAATACATCCTGGTGTAGCCTATCAGACAAAGAGAATCTATCAATAATAGCATTCTTTAAGTGTGCCAGCTGCAAGCAGTATCTTAAAATGACTGCATAGCTAAGGAGAGTTGCTTTGCAAATAAAAGGCAGTGTATAAAGCAGGGGCGGGCAAACTTTTTGGCCTGAGGGCCACATCGGGTTTTGGAAATTGTATGGAGGGCCCGTTAGGGGAGGGGGTCGTGGCCTGCCCCCCACACACACCCCGGGAACCATGCCCCGTCCCCTGACCACCCCTAGAACCCCCAACCCTGACCGCCTCATCCAACCCCTCCTCTCATTCCTGACTGCCTCCCCCCCAGGACCCCTGCCCCCATTCAACCTCCCATTCCCTGCCCTCTGACCGCCCTCACCCCATCCACACATTCTGCCCCCTGACTAGCACCCTGAACTCCCCTACCCTCTATCGAGCCTCCTGCTCCCTGCCCCCTTACCATGCTGCCTGGAGCACAGTGGCTGGCAGCGCTACAGACGCGCCGCCCAGCTGGAACTGGGCCACACCGGCTCCACCGCTCAGCACAGAGCACCGGGGGAAGCCGGGCTTTGCAGCTGCGCTGCCCCAGGAGCTCACAGCCCTGCTGCCCAGAGCATTGCCTCGGCAGAGCAAGCGAGCTGAGGCTGTGGGGGAGGGGGAACAGCGGGGAACGGGACGGGGGCTAGCCTCCCAGGCTAGGAGCTCAGGGGGCAGGCAGGAGGGTCGTGCGGGCCAAATGTGGCCTGCGGGCCCTAATCTGCCCACCTCTGGTATAAAGAGATGAGATTTTTCTTAATTATTCCTTACAATTTGGCTCACACAAGTAGAACCCAAAAACTTGGTTTGAGTTTTAATTGTGTTTGACTTAACCTTTAAGAATGACGTTTGCATAAACTACGTTTATATTTTCTACACAGCTGAAAGGTTCATATAGGAGAACTAATCAAATGTGTAATCTCCCAGAAAGCAGTATGGAGTGAGTATGCAAATAAAAAACAATGATAGTACTTGGAATTACGTCGATTAACAGGAAAAGCAGATAAATTGTAACTCCAGAAAACTTTAAAATAAAATTCTGTTAAAATACATGTTAGCAAGCATTTTTGCTAACTTTATAAATGAAGTAAAATGTCATACTGCTGGGAAACTATTTAAAGGGAGACTGAAATATTAAAAAACTTCTTAAAAATTAGTTTTTACTTATGCTTCAAGTATCCCATTGTCTAGTACACTCTTCTCATCATCTGACTTTTTTCCTCATGAAGATTGAGAACCGAGAGGCTAAGATTTGCAATGTTAAAAAAACTAACAGGATAAATAAATTGTATTTGCCTTCCCTCATCCCATCTCCAGCTACATGCAGAGTATTGCATCTATGTCTCAACTGCTCCTGCTCATAATTTATCCCCAGCAGGTTAGGTAGAATGACAGTGACAGTCTTTGATTGGTTTGGATGCCTTTATTACCCCACGTTTGCTTAAAGTGGAACTGCTAGCAATAGGTCAGTGTATTCTCGCACAAAATCCATCTATGGTTTCCCTTTGCTTACTGTGAAACTCTCAAAAATAAATTCTTTTCCTGCCGTGTGAAAATCTTCAAATTTGTAATGACTCAAATTGTTTCCCTCTCTGACTGAGTTGGTTCATGGATTGGAACTCCCAGAGGAGCACTGTAAAGCCTGATTAGGCTTGTATTGTGATTGTTAAATATCTTGACACAGCTCTGTGCCTCAGATCTTCCTCTATGAAAAAGCATGATCACATGGTTATGATGGTGACCAAGACTTGGGAAATCTTGGTCCATTAATGTGTCTGCCACTGGTGTTTTGTTCGATCTCAGACAAGTCACTTAGAGCCATATTTTTTAAAGTATTGAGGCACCTAATTTCCTTTTAAAATATGGGTTTTAATCTCTTGAATTCCACGTCTGTAACTGGAAGATAAAACTACCTCCTTTCTCCTATCGTTTATCTCTATCACCTAAATTATAAACTCTTCAGGATATGAACTGTCCCTTACTATAGTCTGTAAAGCACTTAGTCCAGTGAGGCCTTCTGGGGGTATTTAGGCACTACTGTAATACAAATCATTAATACGGTGGCCTATTTTAGTTTTTACCAACAGAAGTACCAAAAAGCCACCATCAAGAAAACCATGCTTCTGTGCTGACAAGATAGTTATTAGTCCATCCAAATATGACATTTAAACATTTTTCTATTTTGTCAATACAACTTCATCAGTTTCAATCTGCCCTAGTTCTTATTTCTTGTCCTGATGGGATTCTCCCTTTCCAGCTCTCTCTCTTCTCTGTGTCCACTGGTTACAGATGCACATGTGCACCCTTCTTCCTTCCCTCCCACCCCCTCCCCTTCCTATTCGCTGGTATTTTAAACATCTATTTAGGTTTGGTTGGTGAATAGCCTGACGGCACCAGCTGTTGTACTTTAGTCAAAGGAGAGCAGTATGTTTGTTTGTTTTTCCCCCAAGCATATTGAGGCTTTACAAATTATTATTCTTGAAATTCAGCAATATTTTAGGAATCATAGTTTGTGTTGGGATTTGGAACAGTTTAAAAATAATGTTTCATCTCGAAGCATAGTCCTGTTTACCATGCAAGTTGGATTTTGGGGAAGGTGCAATAAACACTCTACTGTCTTCAGTTTAATATTAATGCTTTCTTAGGGCTTTGAGTTATTTCTATAGTAATAGTGTAATTTAACAAACAAAATATAAAGTGGTTCCAAACCAAAGTGCTGAATTCTATTATTCATCCTACAGTGTAACTTTGAACATTTGGGTTGTGTATGTGAGAGGTGAGACTTAAACTTCTAGAATACCAGCAGATGATGGTTCTGCCTCTAGGCTGTTCAGAAGCTAATTCCCTGATATTGCTGTGGGGGGCCAAGCTTTGTGTGTCATGGGGAGATGTTGGTATGGTCTTTTATGGGTTTTTTATATATAGATTATATAGCATAGGCTAGCTTTCCTTCCTGAGATGGTGGCTCAGAGGGCATCAACTCTCCAGTGTCCCACGTGACACCGATAAAACATACAATTCAGATGGGCTGCTGCTACTCCCTGGACCACACATTAATGGTCCATGTCTCCCTCATCAGCCAGGCTCAGAGCAGTAGTCTTGGTAGGCCCATCCCTGCTGCCCACCACCAGTGTGAAAACCCAGCTTCTGCTGGCCATTCGGCACCACACTGGAGCAGCAGTCAATGCCAGCTATAGTGTAGGTAGGTCGGCACATATGATTCGCAGCTTGACTCTTTTTTTGTATTTCCCATACTTGGTGGGCAGGCTCTGGTGCTGGTATGATGCACTCTTGGGACCTCCCCACACACTCACAGTGGTAGTTGTGGCTTTCTAATGCAGTGGTTCTCAAACTTTTGTACTGGTGACACCTTTCACATAGCAAGCCTCTGAGTGCAACCACCCCCTTATAAGTTGTTAACACATTTTTTATATTTAGTGCCATTATAAATGCTGGAGGCAAAGCGGGGTTTGGGGTGGAGGTTAACAGCTCACGACCCCCCATGTAATAACCCTGCGACCCCTGAGTGGTCCCAACCCCCAGTTTGAGAACCTCTGTTCTAACGCCAATCTATAAAAAAGAGAAGTAAGGACAACGTGGAGAATTACAGACCAGTCAGTACCCAGAAAGACAATGGAGCAAATAATTAAAGCAATCAATTTGCAAACACCTAGAAGATAATAAGGTGACAAGTAACAGCATGGATTTTTTAAGAACAAATCATGTCAAACCAACCTAATGGTGCCTAACGGTAATAAGCCTTGTGGATAGAGGGGAAGCAGTACATATGGTATGTCTTGACTTTCTTAAGGCTTTCATACTGTCTCGCATGACCTTCTCATAAACAAACTAGGGAAATACAACTTAGATGGAGCTACTATAGGGTAGGTGCATAACTGGTCGGAAAATAGTTATCAGTGCTTCACAGTCAAGCTGGAAAAGTACATTAAGAGGGGTCTTCCAGGTCCAGTTCTATTCAATATCTTTATAAATTATTTTAGATAATAGCATAGAGAGTGCACTTACAAAGTTTGCAGACAATATCAAGCTGGAAAGGATTTGCAAGTGCTTTGGAGGATAGGATTAAAATTCAAAATGGTCTGGAGAAAATGGAGTACTCCACGTAGGAAGGAACAAACAGTTGCACATATACAAAATGGAAAATGAGTGCCTAGGAAATAGTAGTGCAGAAAGGAGTCTGGGGGCTATAGTGGATCACAAGCTAAATATGAGTGAACAGTTGCAAAAAAAAAAAAAAAGCCAACAGCATTCTGGGATGTATTAGCAGGAGTGTTGTAAGCAAGACACGAGAAGTAATTCTTGCACTCTACTCCATGCTGATTAGGCCTCAACTGGAGTACTGTGTCCAGTTCTGGGCACCACATTTCAGGAAAGATGTGAACGAATTGGAGAAAGTCCAGAGAAAAGCAACAGTAACGATTAACAGTCTAGAAAACATGACCTCTGGGGAAGGATGTCAAAAACTGGGTGTTAGTCTGGAAAAGAGAAGACTGAGAGGGGACAAAACAGTTTTCAAGTACATAAAAGGGTGTTGAAGAAGGAGAAAAATTGTTCTCCTTGACATCTGAGGACAGGACAAGAAGCAGTGAGCTTCAATTGTAGCAAGGGAGGTTTAGGTTGGACACTAGGAAAAAACTTTCTAACTGTCAGGGTGGTTAAGCTCTGGAATAAATTGTCTAGGGAGGTTTTGGAATCTCCATTACTGGAGATTTTTAAGAGCAGATTAGACAAATATCTGTCAGGAATGGTCTAGATAATACTTAATTCTGCCATGAGTGCTGGGGACTGGACTAGATGAGCTCTCGAGGTCCATTCTAGTCTAAGATTCTATGATTCTTCCCGCCCTAGCCCATAGGATGCACTGCCTCCTCCCACCCAGAGTCTGTGTGATCCTGCTGCATGTGAGGAATCATTTTCCACTCAAGCCTGGTTAATGTGTTTTCAGTAGTAGCAGTGCCTCCTTAGCTACTGAGCCACAGTTCTTTGGAGATTGTTGAGGTTATCCCCACAGTAGTACCAAGGGAAGCCACAACCTCAAAATCTAGGAAGAAAGCTCTCAACAGATATTCACGTTGGTGTTGTGATTTTGGCATTCTGAATTTCCTGAGATAGGTATCTGTACTAGCATGATTGATTTTATTCAAATTAACACACACACACACACACACACACACACACACACACACACACACACACACACACACACACACACACACACACACACACACGAAAATATAGCCAGAATAAATTCCTCTGGGCAAAGTATAATGGGATGTGGGTGATTAGCAGTTGTCTTAATAATAAATAACATTTTTATTACTCCCTCTTCCCTTTTCTCCTCGTATCCCTCTTACCCTCCCATCCCCCCAAAAAAAGTATAGCATTCATTGTGTCCTGAACCCTGAGGACTGTTTGACTTTGAAATGCCTTGTGTCTTAAATCTCAGCCTAGAAGTTGTCATTTTCCCGGCATGAAACAGACAAGTCTTTGAAATGCCATAAATCTGTATGGCCTTGATAGCTTTGTTCTTTCAATGAAGGAGAATAGCTTTATAAGCACATAGGAGACAACTTCATGGTCCTGAGGCAGCCTTTTTCTTCAAATGTATGTTTCAGAATGATTTTTCTTGTTGCAGTTGTTTGTTCTCAGATGCTAACAGGTTTTTGTTGGATTGTCATAATTTCTCTAAACCCGTGACCTAAAAAAAATAGAAAGTTTCTTTGGGTTGTAGAGTTGATGCATATGGATGGCTACTGGCAAAAAAAGATGATTTTTTCTCATCAGCTAGTGTAAATAGTGGCTTTTGGCACTTCAGATTTGACTGATTGCAAAAATCCAACCCTTAAAATACTGCCCGTGCAAATACTACATTGAATTTGTTTATAAAGATAATCATGCTATTCTACTTTTTCCACAAGCCATTCATTCTTATCGCACCAGAGTTAAACTCCGAATCCCAGAATTTTCATCTCCTCAGCCAGGCTGTGAGAGCTGACACTTTATAATCTCACCTCCTGTACCCTGAAGGGTTTAGAGAAATGATAACAGGCTGTGAAACCTGGTCTAGCCAAATATGTCGTTATCACATTGCCTACAATGCTTGTTTTCATCATATGGATTAGCAAAATGACTTTGACTTGAAATTTCAAGGTTAGTTTTGAGGACAAAGATCAATTGTTTGGCAAAGAAATTTTGTTTTCAAAAACTTCTAACTGCAAACTCACAGTGAAAAGGAGTATTAAAGAGAGGTTAAAGGTCTGATTCAAAGCCACAAAAGGGGAAAAAAAAATCATAGAGTTGCTAATCTAGGCTGATGCTCAAGACTTAACACGTACCATGGTGTTTTAGAAAGGTACAGTGACTTGAATTAATGCTGTAGTTTCCATGTTCTCTCATAATTCAGTATTCTAAACAGAAACTGCCTGTATGGTCTGGGCAAGTTTTTAAGGCCACCAAAATCATGACCTAAAGAGACAAGAGCTTAATGTGCACTTAATGCATCGTAGAGGGGGAGGGATAGCTCAGTGCTTTGAGTATTGGCCTGCTAAACCCATGGTTGTGAGATCAATCCTTGAGGGGGCCACTTAGGGATCTGGGGCAAAAATCAGTACTTGGTCCTGCTAGTGAAGGCAGGGGGCTGGACTCGATGACCTTTCAAGGTCCCTTCCAGTACTAGGAGATTGGTATATCTCCATTTATTATTATTATTATTACCACCCTGTACACCAGGGATCTCAAATTCAAATCACCACGAGGGCCACATGAGAACTAGTATTTTGGCCCAAGGGCCGCAACACGGACACCTTTTCATGTAAAGGTACAAAACTCCACCCCTTTCCCCCACTCCGCTCCTTCCATGATGCTCTGCCCCTTCCCCACCCCCATTCCAGTCCCTTCCCCAAAGTCCCCACCCCAACTTCACCCCCTCCTTGCCCCAATCCAACCCCTTCCCCAAATGCCCCACCTCTTCTCCGCCTCCTCCTCTGAGCACACGGCTCCCCGCGCTTCCCCCCTCCCTCCTGGAAAGTGCTAAGCACTGCCAAACAGCTGTTTGGCGGTGGGAAGCGCCTGGAGGCAGGCAGAGGAGCAGGGACGGCGGGTGAGGGGAGCTTGGGGCCGCAGGAAATAACTCTGGGGGGGGATGAGGGAGGGGTACGGGGAGCTTGGCGGGCTGCAGCAAATAACTGCGTGGGCCTTGTGTTTGAGACCTCTGCTGTACACTAAGAGGTGCATTTCTAAATGCAACACAATGTTGGATCCACAAACCACTGGTTTGATGGTCTCTGCACCTCTCCTTGTTCCACCATTATGATTAGGCTTGGAAGGTTTAGCTTTTTAAACAGTAAATTTCAGTTAACATCAATTTCACCACAATACTAACCCACGAAAACATATTTTTATTGATGATAATCTAAATTTACAGATAGGCAAAGTAAGAAAAATGCTGCCTGGGAATTTATTAGAGTTCGTTATGAGCATATTTACTTTGTATATTTTCACATGCAATGCTGACTGTTTGTATTTTAACAATTATAGAACACAAAGACTTCTTTAAATTTTACACTTGAGTATCAGTGTCCTTGCAGCAAAAAGAAAATACACTAGGTCACAGATGGCTCAACAATCTTACCCACAGCACTAGCTGCACTGCGTAGGAAGAAGCCCAGATTCCCTAAGGGCTTGTCTACACTGGTAAGTTTTGTCACCAAAAACTGCCTTTTGATGACAAAACAGCAAGAGCGTGCACACTACAATGGAACTTTTGTCGCCAAAAATGCCCAGTTTTGGTGACAAAAAACTTCCAACCCTATGAAAGACTTTTGTCTTTTCCCCTCCCTTTATCATCTGCAAAGAGCCAGTGTAGACACTGCTGATTGTCTTGAGGACAGAACTGTCTTCTGCCAGTATCCCACAATGCCTGCCCTGATGCTATGCTCAGTGTTTTAATCTCTGCTGCCCTGCAGGTATGCATCCCTCCCCTTTCAAAGCTTGGAGAAGTATCTGTGTGCTGCTTTGTTTGGGGAACAAAGAGCAAATCATTGGAATGCTCCTGTTCTGCCTGGCACTAGGAACACAGCAGCAGGCAGACTGCTGTTGCAGGGGGAGGGGGACAGACTGCTGTGCTGCTTTGCCATTCCTCAACACGGAGAGCTCACAGAGCTACTCAGGATGCTGCTCTCGGCAGCTGAGGGGGCTGTGGGAGAACCTGGAGAGAATCCCAAGATGCACAGTGATCAGCTCTTCTTTCCCACAACACTGGGGTGCATACCCAGGGTGCATTGCTCACCCTGCTGATGGTGTCCCCAATGTGGACATGATCCATCGACAGGAAGCAAGCGTGAACACCCTTTGGCAATTTTTGTTTTGTCGAATTTTGGGTGTCAACATAAGTTTTGACAACAAAACTTGGTAGTGTAGACAAGCCATAAGAAATGATGATCCTCCTACTCAACAACCTCCCAGGCAGCGACATCTTCAAAATGTCTGTTTTGACCCCGTGGTTGAGGGTCACGAATTATCTCCCTCTCCTGATCCAACATAACACCTATTCTCCTCCCACATTAGAGCGATCATCTCTCCCATTTCCTACCTTCCTGGGCACCTACCAGCTCAGATGGATGGATCCTGGAGGTGATTTCTCCAGTTCAGCTCCTTATCACCCTCCTCCCCTGTTCCTCTTCAGGGACACCGCTCACAGAGACTCCTTATAGCAGGAAGTACAATCTCTCCTAGTTCTGGGGCCGATCGAACTTGTCCCACCAGATTTCATCGGGAAAGGTTTCTATTCTTGGTGCTTCCTCATCCTGAAGAAAAGAGGGAGATGGAGATCCATCCTGGACCTCAGGACTTTAAATACCTTTGTCCACTCCCAGTCGTGACTCTAATAACAGCAATTCCCTCTCTGGATCCAGGAGATTGGTTTGTTTCCCTCAACCTTTTAGGATATTTATTTTCATGTCACCATTCATCCCTCACACAAACTTCTCCTACATTTTGTGGTAGATGGACCACTACCAGTATTGCATCCTACTCTTTGGCCTCTCTGCCACCCCAGAGGTCTTTATCAAAGTTCTGTCAGCAGCAGCAGGCTATCTTCATTAGAAAGGCGTCATAGTCTTTCCGTATCTGGATGATCAGCTCCTAAAGGGCCCCTCACTTCTCAAAGCACAGACAACAACCAGAAAGGTCCTGTCCCTGCATCGCACTCTGGGTCTCCAACTTGGAGAAGTCTACACTAACACCACACAACATATGGACTTCATCAGAGCCATTCTGGACTCCTCTTCTGCCAGAGCATACTGAATCAGGGACCGATTACCGCAATGGCCAACCTTGTCTCAACAATATAAGAGAGTCCATAAAACACTGCAAGGGTGTGCCGGCAACTTCTGGGCCATGTAGCAGCCTGCACATTTGTGACTCCCTTAGCAGGACTTCACTCTGTGTCCTTAAGCATGGTTGAGAACCGTCTACACAGCCAACAGACACAATCTATCCAAGCAGATTCCAGACCTCAGAAGGTCCCCAATTCTATGAACTGGTGGAAGTATCCTCAAATGGTGTGCATGGGAGTTCCATTGGTACTGCCCCTCCCACGAGGATTATCACCACAGATGCCTCCCTCATAGTTTGGGGTGCACACTTCCATCACAGCATTTCACCTTCCGTAGAGTATTCTTAGTCTTTGCCCACCCCGCTATTGCAAAAGCCTATTCAACCTCTTCCTGCCTGTCAAGGAAACAATTCCACCATGGGACATCGCCTTAGTTTTCAGTGCTGTAAGGAAACCCACATTTGAACCTCTGAGGAGTTGTTTCCTCTTTCATTTGTCCCTAAAGATCTCATTCCTCGTCACTATTACTTCCACCAGGAGCATGGGGGAATGTCAGTCCTTAAAGACGGACTCACCATATATGATGTTCTACCAAGATAAGATGACTGTGTCCACTCTCACTTCCTTCCTAAACTCTTCTGAATTCTGTTAATGAAGAAATTCACCCCCTAGTATTTTACCCCAAGCGTCACCCTTCAAGAGAAGAAGGGAGCCTCTATACACTGGACATTAAAAAAGCTTTTGCCTTGACAGGATTAAGCCCTTTCAGGCATCCGCTAAATTCTTCCTCTCTTTTGAAAAACAAATGAAAGGACATCCGATCTCTAGCCAAAGACTGTCCAAATGGATTGCAGATGCTGTAATGCTAAAAAGCTTTGGTGGTGGTTCTCCTCTGAGAGTTATTGCTCATTCCACCAGGGCACAGTCTACCTCTGTAGCACTTCTCAAAAATGCACCCATTTCAGACATATGTAGGGCACCTACCTGGTGTTCGCCTAATACATTTTACTAGCATTATGTTCTCGTGCCCGATTCCAGGACTGACACAGCTTTCCTATGGTCTGTACTATATCTGCTTCCTTGGTACCCCTCTCCATGATGGTGGTACTTCTTGGGAGTAGTCAAAGGAGAAGTTACTTATCTTGCACAATAACTTGAGTTCTTTGAGATGTCTGTCCCTATGGGCGTTCCACTACCAGCCCTCCTTCCCGTCTGCCTTGGAGCTCTTTCTTGGGACTTCCATGATTGAAAAGGAACAGATGTGGTGGGTCGATCTTTTCCTATATGCTTTTGTATTGGGGCATGAGGGTGACTAGAGCACAGATGCAGACCTGCAGACGCTACTGACAAAAATCTTCAATCGAACGCACATCTCAAATTACAATACAAAATAAGTGACTTCTCCACCTTTCTTGTTCCACATTTCTGGGATTAGCCAAAATAGGACAGTTAAAAGAGCCTGTAAATGTTTAAACTATCACCTCATGTATGTTCTTAGGGCTTCTGATTTCAACTGATAGATGCTTGTAGAAGTTTATTGAGGTCTAGGCCATGACTTACAAGTTAGTTAATTTCAGGTCGATTTGTTTTAAAATATTTTTCAGTCACAGTATGACCTCTGAGCTTCTAACCATTATCTAAATACCAGCCACACTACTCCTAATCAGTTCAAAAACAAAATACTCTGGAGTTCAGAAGCAGGCAGTGCAAAACTTGCTTACTTTAGGATTCGCAGCATCACACTGGCTACTAAAATGTATTTCACTACTCTTTGGCCAGTCATTGTTGAAGACCAGAAACATCCCTATATAAAACAAAATAGCCTAATTTGAAAGGCGTCATCTCATTTTCAGGAGAAACAGTGTGCATTGCTTTTTTTGAGTTAATGTATTTCCATTGTAGAGATGCATTCTAACAAAATTGCAGTTCAGCCTTAAAGTGTATTAGAAATGCATATACAGTGAATCTTTTTCCTTCCTTTCTAAATAGCATGTGTAACTGTGAACCCTATATTTTTTCTCCTGTGACACTCTGTACCTCAAGGCAGCACCCTGGAACCTCCATATTCACCATGGTGATATGATTAATATGTTTTGTACAAAGTATACGTTGTGAGGCATCATTTTAAAAGTCTTGATCTGTTGAAAGTTAATATCCTGTTGGATTGTGTGACTATCATTGTATGTGAATTATGAAGTATTACTATGTGAGTTACTGAAATATGTTGTGAGATTAGGAACACCCACAACCAGCCTTTCAGTTACAACCATTGAGTAGCCATCCATAGCTATACAGTGTTAATGGCTCATCAACACCCATCAAGAAAAGAATCCACTATCCCAGAGACTATTTAGAGAAGGCACATATGCAATAGAGCAGGGGTCCCCAATGTGCCCGTGGATGCCAGGGCGCCCGCTGGGGCATCTAAGTGTGCCTATGTACTGGCCAGCAGACGAGCATCTGCCAAAATGCTGGACGCCTCTGGATGCTGCTGCTTGTCAGCGATATTTCGGCAGCGACGCCTATTGACGTTGCCTCTTGGCAGCATTTCGGCAGATGCTCGTCTGCCGCCATGGTCCTCTGTGGCTCGTCATCTGGCACCTGCCAGATGAAAAAGGTTGGGGACCACTGTTAGAGACTACTTGACCAGTGGGGATGGCCTGAACCCCTCATCACAGCAAGGATCTTTCCTGCAAGCTGAAAGAAATTATAAAAGAGGGGAAGTGACATCATCACTTGGCCCCTCTCTCTCTCTCTCTCTCTCTCTCTCTCTCTCTCTCTCTCTCTCTCTCTCTCTCTCTTCCCCCCTCCCTGCCCCCATCTCAACACCTTGAAGGAGGTCTGGAGAAAAAAGACTTTCAACTAGGGAAGATTGGTCCCAGACTGGAAGGTTAGTCCCAGTCTGTTTATTGAGGAACTGTAGCCTGCTTGTACCATCTGTCAGGGTGAGACATTGTTTGTTTCAACTTTGGCTTAGACTAAAAGTTTAGGATTTAAAATGCGTGTTTCTATTTTTATTTCTTAAGGTAATTGTCTCTGACCTTTATGCCTACCACTTTATAATCACTTAACATTTAGCTTTCTGTAGTTAATAAATCTGTTTTATATTTTACCTAAAAACAGTGTGATGTGGCTGAACTGCTTGGGAAATCTTAGCTCAGGTTAACAAGGGCTGTTGCACATGCAGTGCCCTTTTGTCAGAGTGGTGAACTAGGTAATGAGCTTACATTGGCCAGACTGCTGACCAGTGCAAGACGGCACAGTTCTGAGGTGCAGGCTGGAGAGCTGAGGGGAATTGGCTGAAGCCTCTCTATTGATGGTTCATGAGTGACTGGGAGATCATTCACACAACTCAGTTGGCTGTGACCCAGCCTGTGGATGTCTGTGTACATGCAATGCCTGTCAGAGGCTTGTAGCTTGATATCAGCATCACAATGTGAGAGGCAGCCCAGATTAGTGGGTTTGGAGGGCTCAGTGATCCCACAGTCCAGGTTGCACCCCAGGGACCCTGTCACGCCTGCCATTTGGAAACAGTATTTAAATGAGTTTCTGTTCTAAATGTCATGAAGGCTGCATTTTCCATTGAGGGATGGGGAAGGGAAACCTGTGTATTTTGCAGGAAAGTTGGGGTGTTTTTATTTATTTATTTACTTGCAATAGTGCAAACAGAAGTCACTGTTGTTTGGACATGCAGTGTTCAGTGGAAGATGTTCTACTAATGCACAGAAAGGGCTGTCTTAAAAGATTGCTGCCTAGGAATGAATTGAGAACATTCATGAGCAAGGTCACGTTTTTTATAACAATTTACACTGATTTCAAATGGCACATATAGAACACACAGTCAGAGAAGGAAACAGCAATTGCCCCCCTTTGCAAAAGAGAATTGCTTTTTGTCCCTGTGGCAGGTGACCTTTCAGATTGTTCAAAATATGCTTACTGCAAGTTTTCCTTTATCATTCTTCTGCCAATACTGTGCTTGGGACATAAGAAAGTTCAGTTCTTTGTTTTCAGCATGCATACAGAACTGACTAGCAGAAATTGCACGTAGTCTTGCCCTGTTCTGATCAAAAGCCAGCTGAGGTACTCCATCAAAAACTAGAAGAGTTTGTGATGTGAATGAATGCCTTTTAGAATCAGTTGAAATTGGTTCATTTTAACTGAGGACATAAAATTGATTTAAAACTCTTATTTTTCTCTGAGATGAAAAGGTCAGTATGTTAACCCATCTAGTAACTCTACTTCCTCTGCTGATGCTGGAGGGTCTGTTAAACATCTACAGTTAATGCATTGCTTCATTTCTAGCAACCTCAAGTTGAGAGAACTTGGATGATGTTCAGACACAGTGATCCGTTTCTTGTTTTTAAATTGACAAGATTCTGTTAAAGTTGCAGCTATTCTTTATAAGGGAAGAAAAAGAGATGATTATCTGCACTATGTTATTTGACTGTTGCTAAATCCCAAACCATCAGAGAAAAACTCAAAAGTTATGCTCCATGTTTTGGTGCTGTTTAGGTCATGAGGGAATGGGAAGAAGCAGAACGCCAAGCAAAGAACTTGCCAAAGGCTGATAAGAAGGCTGTTATCCAGGTAAAGAAAAACACAATTACAAGCAGACCAATTGAGGTTGTAAATAAAATACGAACCATGCTAGCTGTGGTATAATTTGGAAGCATATTTGTGTTGGTGAATTATTATTTTCTGCTTTTACTGTTGCTCTTTTAGCTGCCAGATATCGGTTTATGCGCTTTTATACTTAGCAGCTGAATTGCAGTGGAGAGCCTCACAATGTACAGTGTTACCACTGTAGGGGAAAGTTTTCAATGAGATTAAGATTTATCTTCAGAAAGAGTTGGGAACCCCTTTCCCTTAGGCCACTTTGACCATCCCAGCTGGAGTGAGTAGTTACACCAGAATTGTAACAGTATCAACTTTTGATACTGCACGAGTATCTTGGTTCCAAGTAGAAATGGGCAAACAGGTTTTGGGAGGTTGGAATAGGAACCAACCCCACTCAGAACAAACATTCAGCCAAAGGAATGGAAATGAGCTATTTTTCTTTCTGAAATATTGGGAATGTTTGGAGGGCCTGTATTAGGGCAGAGGGTTCTTCAAGTGATTTCTCATGTGTATTCCATAATAGATGTGTGTGTTCGCCACGTGCACCGGTGCTGGAAGTTTTTCCCCTAGCAGTACCTGTAGGGAAGCGCCCTAGTGACCCCTGGAGTGACACCTCCATGGCGAAGTATAAGGGGCACTGCGTGCTCCCCCTACCCTCAGTTCCTTCTTGCCACCGGTGAAGGTGCTTCAGAACTGCTCTGCTCCAGCTTTGCTGTAGCTTGTCCCCAAAACAGCTTGTTCATTCAGCGTATGGTACCTGTAGTTAGTTAATTAGTTTAGTTAATTTAGTTTAGCTAGGGTGCCTGGGTTGGGGCATACCCCATGCCCCAGGTTTTAAGTCGTGCAACACTTGTAGGCGATCTATGCCAGTGAGTGATCCGCACACGGACTGTTTCCTGTTTGAGGGGAACCCATCTCAGCAATCGCTGCAAGATTTGCAAGTTGTTTAGGCCTCAGACCAAGAGAGAAAGGGACATTAGGATGTGGGCTATTCTGATGGAGTCGGTGCTGACCCCAGCTCTGCCACGCCGCCCTGAGTCGGTACTAGGCACTGCGATGTCGGTGAGTGGCAACCCTTTGGTGCCATAGACTACTCGGTACCGACTGCTCCCCGTCCACAGGGCACGCCGAGAAGGCTAAGAGGAGGCCTTCTTTGCCACAGCACTAGAGTAAACCCAGGACAGAAGCTAGAGCCATGTTGGGCAGTTCTCGATCCCCGCCGGCCTATAGGCTTCTGACTCAAGTCGAGTGGAGTAGCCTGGCCCATTCGGAGCAGGCCTCCTCAGCTGTCCAGATGCCCTCCACACTGGAGGCCCTGCTGGCAGCCCAGGATGTTATGTCCATGCCGGTACCAGGAGCACCGCTGCAGTCAGCCCCGTGCTCCAGAGACAAGCTGCCGCTGGGATCTCGCAGTCATCCCTGGCTCAGTACCAGTCTCGGTCTAGAGAATGTTCCCGATGCCATTTGCTGCCTAGCGACCGTTCAGGGCAAAGTCCACATGGATCACCCTCAACGCCCACCAGGCTGTTTGGTTTACTCAGTGGCCGGAGCCTCAGAAGGACCATCGACATCCCTCTCCAGATGTCCAAGGAAGAAGTTGGTGGGAGGCCAACCAGGTGGTGGACCCTCCGATGCTGGTGGACACACAAAGTACCAGACCGGCCTCCTCACCTTCCCTGGATGAGGCAATTACAGTTCCTCCTGCCTCTGTCTCACAGGAGGACTTTAGGGCCCACAAAGAATTCTTAAAAAGGGTGGCATCAAGCCTCCACCTCCAGGCAGAGATGATGGAGGAGCCCTTGGACTCCCTGTTCAATGTAGTATCCTCTTCAGTACTGGGCAGGGTGGCCTTTCCTCTCCACGACGGGGTGGCAAAAATTTCAAATGCCCTGTGGCAAACCCTGGCTTCATTGGCCCCCATCTCTAAGAGAGTGGAACACAAATATTTTGTACCCGCCAGGGGCATGAATACTTATACACCCACCCTGCTCCTAACTCCCTGGTGGTTGAGTTGATCAGCGACAGGGAAAGGCAGGGCCAACTAGCCCCTACCCCAAAAAATAAAGATTCAAGGAGGCTGGACTCATTTGGAAGAAAAATGTATTCATCCTCAAGTTTCCAGTTACGGGTGATGAACCGTCAGGCTCTCCTGGGCTGGTATGAGTTCAATCTGTGGGACTCCCTGCCCAAGTTTGAGGACTCCCTCCAGGAGCACGACAGGAAGGAGTTCAAAGCGCTGGTGGAGGAGGGCACAGCGACTGCCAGGGCAACCCTGCAGGCAGCTTCGAATGCAGCAGCCGCAGCCACGCGGTCCATGGCTTCCGCAGTGTCCATGAGAAGGGTGTCATGGCTCCTGCTGTCTGGGCTGTCCAGCGAGGCGCAGACCTCCCTGCTGGACCTCCCATTTGACGGCAAAGCTCTGTTTGTGGAACAAACAGATACAAAGCTGCATGGCCTGAAAGACTCTCACATGACTCTCCGGACTCTGGGCCTCTATGTTCCAGCTCTGGCCAAACCTAAGTTCAAGCCACAGCAGACTCCTGCTCAGGCTACCTATTCAAAATATGAGACCACTTCTAAGAAGTCGCGGGACTATAAGAGGCACTCATAGAGGCAGTCTCTGCCTGCCCTCCAGCCTGGGTCCTCCAAGGGCAAGCAAGCAGGGAAAAGGGGGTTTTGACGGGACACTTGGGGGCGCCCTGCCTGTTCTCATCAGGGATCTACCCTCAATAAAGCTTCCCTTCTCCAATTGGTTGTGTGATTTCCTCCTGGAGAGGTCACTACTGACCTTGGACCAATGGATCCTCAACACCATCTCCTGGGGCTACATCCTCCAGTTTACTTCCTCTCTGCCCAACCGCCCCCATCCCTCCTGGGCAACCCCTCGCACAAGGTGGCTTGGCTCCTGGGCCTAGGAGCAGTGGAAGCGGTACCAGGGGATTTCAGAGGCAAGGGGTACTACTCCCACTATTTCCTTATCCCGAAGGCCCAAGCGAGGCTCAGGCCCATCTTGGGTCTGCAAGGCCTGAACAAGTACATGGTGAAGCTCAAGTTCTGCATGGTCTCCCTGGCCTCAATCATCCCCTCCTTGGATCCCGGGGACTGGTACATCACCCTTGATCTGCAGGACGCGTACTTCCACATTCATATATTCGAGGGGCACAGCCGCTTCCTCCATTTCACAGTGACGCAGGAACACTACCAATTTACGGTCCTCCCGTTTGGGCTGTCCATTCCCCCAGGGTATTCACGAAATGTATGTCGGTGGTGGCAGCCTACCTCAGGCGCCAGGGGGTCCAGATCTTCTCCTATCTGGATGACTGGTTGGTCAAGGGCAGCTCCCGGTCGCAGGTGCAGGATCACGTGGCGCTCCTTTTGTCCACTTGCACCATTTGGGCCTGTTGGTAAACAACATCAAGTCCATGTTAGTCCCGATACGACGCTTAGAGTTTATTGGGGTGATCCTGAACGCCTCGTCGGCCAGAGCCTCCCTCCCACCAGACAGGTTGGAGACCCTGAAGGGGTCATCGACACAGTCACAAGGTTTCCGGTGACAACAGCCAGAGTGTGCCTCTAGCTCTTAGGTCACATGTCGGCATGCACGTATGTGATCCGTCATGCCAGATTCAGGAAGAGGCCCCTCCAGCTCTGGTTGGGCTCGGAGTTCTCCCAAGCTAGGGACAGGATGGACAAAGTCCTCACGGTGCCCGAGCCAGTGATCACCTCCCTACGGTGGTGGTGCTCCCTGAGGAACATGCTCCAAGGAGTCCTGTTCAGGGGCAGGACCCTGGAACTGGAGTCCAATGCATGGGACCTGGGATGTGGGGCCCATGTGGGGAACGTTTAGACCCCAGCTCTGTGGTCGGCTCAGGATCTGACCCTCCACATAAACGTCAAGGAGCTCAGGGCGGTACGGCTGGCATGTATGGCCATCTGCTCGCACCTGGAGGGCTGGGTCGTCAGGGTCCTCACGGACAACATGGCCTCGATGTTCTACATCAACATGCAAGGTGGGGCCCGATCCTCTGCTTTCTGCCATGAAGCCCTCAGGGTGTGGGACTTTTGTGTAGTGCACGACATCTGCCTACGGGCCTTCCATCTGCCGGGTGCCCAGAACGTGCGGGCGGATCGCTTGAGCAGGGACTTCTCCTCTTAGCATGAGTGGTCTCTCCACCCAAAGATGATGCACAGACTTTTCCAAGTGTGGGGAACTCCCCAGGTGGACCTGTTTGCCACTCGGCAGAACTGTTGCTGTCGCTGGTTCTGCTCTGAGGTGGGCTGGGATGGGGCACTATCTCTGATGCCTTCCTCCTGTCCTGGTCAAGCCAGTATCTCTATGCCTTTCCCTCATTCCCGCTGATCAGCACGGTCCTGGAAAAGATAGACAGACAAGGCCCAGGTCCTTCTGATTGCCCTGGCGTGGCCCAGGCATCATTGCTACAAGACCCTCACGATCCTGGCAGTCACCCTGCCGTTGCCCTCCCGCCTGGACCTGCACTCGCCTCCTCCACCCCAGCCTAGCGGCACTCCACCTCATGGCGTGGCTACTCAATGGTTAGTAAGGGAGAAAAGGACGTGCTCAGAAGGGGTTCAGTGTGTCCTCCTAGAAAGCAGGCAGCCCTTCACATGCCGAGCCTACTTGGGAAAGTGGTCTCAGTTTTCCAGATGAGCAGACGAGCAGGGCATTTCCCCGGTGGCTGCTCCAATCCATCTTATCCTGGACTACGTCCCCAGGGCCTGGCGCCCTCGTCAGTCAAGGTGCACCTGGCAGCCATATCGGCCTTCCATCGGCCGGTGCAGAGCCACAGGATATTCTCCCATGCAATGATAGGCCGATTCCTTAAGGAGTTAGATTGCCTCTTCCTGGATGTTAGGCCCCCAATCCCGCAGTGGAACCTATACCTGGTGTTGGCCCTTCTCACCGGCCCTCCGTTTGAGCCACTAGCCAGGTGCTCCTGGTCACATCTCTTGTGGAAGGTGGCCTTCCTGGTTGCAATCACATTGGCTAGGCAGGTCTCTCACCTCCGAGATGCTGTACACGATGTTTCATAAAGATAAAGTCCAGCTCAGCCCACACCCTTCGTTCCTCCTGAAGGTGGTCTCTGCCTGTTACATGGGTCCGTATATTTTTTCTGTCGGTCCTCTGCCCCAAGCCCCCGTGCGTCCAGTGAGGAGCGCCACTTCCACATGCTGGATGTGAGACGGGCTCTGGCTTTTTACCTGGAGTGGACTAAGCAGTTCAGAAAGTCCTCGCAACCATTCATCGCTTCAGCTGAGCACGTGAAAGGTCGGCTGATCTCCATTCAGCGGCTCTCCAACTGGATCACCTCGTGCATCTGTACCTGTTATGATCTGGCCGGAATCCCTCCATCACCAATTGTGAAGGCGCACGCAACTAGGGCGCAGGCCTCATCAGCTGCCTTTTTGGCCCATGTCCCCGTTTGCAGGGCTGCCACGTGGTCTTCAGTTCACACGTTCACCTCACATTATGCGATTATCTCTCAGGCCAGAGAGGACACTGGGTTTGGCAGGGCCATGCTCCGTCTCGAGTGTCTGTGAACTCCTACCCACCTCCAACAGATATAGCTCAGAATCACCTGCTATGGAATACACATGAACAATCACTCGAAGAAGAAAAGACAGTTATCTTTTCCATAACTGGTGTTGTTCGAGATATGTTGCTCATGTCTATTCCACATCCCTCCCTCCTTTCCCTCTGTCGGAGTTGTCTGGCAAGAAGGAACTAAGGGTGGAGGGAGCACGCAGCGCCCCTTATACCACACCATGGAGGCGCCACTCTAGGGGTCGCTAGCACACTCCCGTATGGGTACTACTAGACGAAAAACTTCCGGCACCAGTGCACATGGCGAGCATGCACACCTGTTGGGGAATAGATATGAGCAACAGATCTCGAAGAACACCATTTATGGGAAAGGTAACTGTCTTTTCATCAAATTTATCTGAATATGCTAATAGAAAGAAAGGACAGCATTCCCCCTCCACACACCCAAATAGCAAACTAACCACACACAAAAACGTAGCCCAAGTAGAGCTGCCTATAATCCAAAGAGCCAGAGACTCCTTTGGTCCACTGGAGCCACTTCAGTTAATGCAGAAGGCATTCATATACTTCCAGGTTGGTTTCAGTGCAGCATCACAAGACAGATACAAATCAAGAACCAGCATATTACTTATTAAATCCCACAGTCTCGCTTTGTGTCTTTTGTTTATTCAGCCTTTTCCTATCAGACTTTTTCCAGCTTGTGGCCATTTTTATTTCTCAGTGACCAATGTTTAGTAAATTTCTGATGTCTTATTCTGCTGAAGGTGGAATTATTTTTCCCCCATATATATGTTCATGACAGTCAGAAGATCCTGAGAATCTCTAAGGGCAAGGTGCCTACTAAAATCAAATGCTTTCCTGCACTGAATCTTATCACCTTGAACAGGATCCCTAGGCTCACATGAAGAATTCATGTGTTGTCATGCTGAAGTAGTAAAGAATATTTGATTGGTTAGTATGCCCAGATGATCAGACATGGTGAGCACCTAAGCTTCCATTTTAAGCCAGTGTGGGGAGGGTTCAGAAATTCTACAGATCGACACACTTGTCTGTAGTAAAAGGCAGGTCACTTCCATCATTTGTAGAAAAGGATTTTAATGCTCTGTGCAAAAGGTACTTAACCCTTGCTCTGCCAACCTCTTTAACCATGGTTCTACTATTGTTCTTTAAACATGAAACACGCAGCATTTCCAAGAGAAAGTGGAATTACTGGAACAAGAAGCAGCGAATGAGAGACAGCAGCTAGTAGAGACTCACATGGCCAGAGTGGAAGCCATGCTAAATGACCGTCGCCGCATTGCTCTGGAGAACTATATCACAGCTCTGCAAGCTATCCCTCCCAGAGTAAGTAGAATACCACAGACTTAACCTGCTATGTAGAAATCACATCAGGTATCCTAGAGACAGGAACACACCAAAGTACAATTCCCCTCTATAAAGGCGCAGAATAACATTTTCTTTTCCCTCATGAGAGATTCACTAAGGATATTGCCCAAATTTTTCAAATCTGGGTTCCTAAAGTAATGCCCCTTAATCTGTATTTAGGCATCTGATACTAAAAGCTACCTGAGCTTCAGAAGTTAAAAGCACCCACAAATCCCAACAAAGTAATAGTTAAGTGCTACAGTGTGGTGTGCAAACAGTAAAAGGTGCCCTTTCCATCTCAAAAGTTTTGTAATTTTTTTGTGTGCTTAAATGTTGGGATGCTGGGGGATAGAGCTCTTGTGTGAGGGTTGTTGGGCATTTGACTTGAGCTCCAGAACAGAATCTTAAATATAGTAGATGTGCTAAATATTGTTGTTTTTAATTGTGATATAAACAGCAGTTTCAAGATGTGGATTGGATGAAATTTTTAGTGAATCCATATTTGTAATGACTAAATTTAGTCCAAAAATAATAGGTCTGTATTTCCCAGAGAATAATTAGCCCACTCAGAATTTGTGGAAAACAGTCAATCATTTTCTATTTTACTGACAGTTATTAGATGGAAAAACCCTCAGGGCACTGACAAGATTTTAAGTCAATGTACAGATTCAGCAACATTAGAAACTAATGCAAGTGATAAATTTGGAGATGCATCCAAAGCATTCGTTAATCTGCCAGAGCAGAAAAAAAGACAGTCGAAAATACATAGCTACTGAGATTTTGAAACAAATATTCCTATCACCACCACACATTTGTATGGTTAAAAGTCTGAACAGTTCTCTGATGTACTAGAATGTTGGTGATGATGACCAGGAGTTCGGCTTATGCAAGAGGTTTAACCTCTCTTACTTATCAGAATAGACACTGTCAGCGAACCTCTCCCTGATGTCACTTGAGTAGGATGGTTTCCTTTATGGAAAAAAATCTGCTTTGCAGGGAAAAATTCCCCTTTGGAAGGAAAACTGCTTGTCAGCTGGATAGTGTGGGAGACTGTCACTACTTAACCACAGTGGTAGGAAAGATTTAAAAGCTGGGCTTCCACGTTCCAAGATTGTGCAGTGTGCGACGCAAGGCAAAAACCAAAAATTCCTACAAACAAGTCTTTCAGATAGATGATTAATGTGCAACAGCATTGTAGCTATAACAATAAATATTTTTAAAATGAGGAAGACTAGATTGCAGGTGAAATCACAAATTCTCAAAGTCACAGATTTGAAGATGCTAGGGTTTGGGGTGTTTTGGTTGGTTGGTTTTGTTTTTAATTAACCAGTTAATATTTCATCATCAGCTTTAACTCAGCCCCTCTATTCTAAAATCTTGGTACGCTTGTTTATCCTGCAGATAAGGTTGTAGAACCCTATTTCTCGGCACCTAAAGGAAACTGAAATCTTCCCAATTACATATATAAATGATGATAATGCAGTCTTTTGTAAGCTCCAACAACTTGAGCTCACCTTTTTACCTTGTATCAATTAAAAGGGGAATCTCAGGCCTCTCCTGTGAAGGCCTGTAGTGTATATCCTGTTTATTCAGGGTGAATGTGAAGAAGCTTGATCTCTAGTGTATATTTTGGAGCATGAGATCTCTGATTAATTTTGACAGGATGGAAAGACATGCAGTCTGTGGTGTGGTAGTGGATGGTACAGGGTCTTGTGCACCGTATGTTAAGAGTAAGATGTGACAAGTTGTGGCCTCTGACTCGTACTATAAGGATAGTGAAGAGTGTAGTCTCCAGCCCTTAATTAGTGGGTAGGTTAGCAATTTATAGATCAACGCAGTTTCCTTTGGGATAGTGCGGCCAGTAGCTCATAGCTGAAAATTACATGGGGGGTAGTGCTTGAGATAAATCTAATCATAGCTTTTCTACTGATTTACTGCATGGCCTTGGGCAGAGCACTTAACATCACTGAATTTAAGTTTTCCTCTCGGTAAAACGTGGATAGCATATCTGCCTTACAAGAGGATTGTGAGGAATAAATAAACTTCTAAAGTATTGGAGAGCCTCCAGTGAAAGGAGTACAAAGGAGTAAATATTTTAGTCTAGGTTTGGGAAGCAGAGTAACTGATGTGCAGATTTGGGGTTAGCTCTGTGTCAAATAGAGCTAAATCTTTTCCTATTTAAAAAAAAAAAAAAAACCTATTTGGACTGACAGCCTGTGGCATCCTTTGGACTGATATGTTGAGTAATGTGGATTTACATTACATCATAATATCATAAAAACGCTTTCAAGGAGAAGATAATCTAGTGAGATGGGGCAGTGAACTGGGACCCAGCAGATCTGGGTTCAGCTCCTGGCTCTTCCTAGTGACCCTTGGAAAGTCAATCTCGCTGTGCCTCAGTCCCCCTTATGAAAGCTACTCTCATACCTCACAGCAATGCCATTAATAATGGCAAGGTGCTGTGATACTACAGATAAACACCTAGCAAGGCGTTAGACATTCCCAGGGAAAAGAGTGGGACCGGGGTGGGGCGAAGGGAGGAAGTAGGGTTAAAATTAAAACAAAAACTGGGGAAAAGGTAGTAAAAAGATTGTAAAACAGGAGAGAACAGTTTTGAGTGCTGTCAGCCAAGAACAGTACAGTTTTACATGCACACTTGCGTACTCCCAGACACACACTTTCCAGGCTATTGTCTTTTTTGGCCCGGGGCACCCTCACTGGTTTTGGCATCTTGCACATCAGTGCTGAGGAACTGGAATTCAGTTATAATTTTATTTTGTGCAGGACAGATTGGTATAACTGCAATATTTTTGAAGTAATTGTACACCACAGTACAGTCCCAGCTACATAGATGTTCTGCATGGTGACCCAGCATTCAGGAAAACAGAGAAAATACAAAATGGAGTCACATAGCTCAAGGCCTGTTTAAGAACAAAACTAAGCAGAAAATTGAGAGAGAGAGTGCAATTGAAAGCAACATCATGCAAGCTGTCCAAAACCTCAGAGCTGAGCCTCATCTCCGACTCTTTGTGCAGCCGAGCTGCTTCTGTACTTTGTTGCCTTTGGAAATGGAATGCAGCTGTTCAGTCTCCAATGTCAAAATATTGCACTGGTTTTCACTGCTCAATGGCATTACTGCAGACTGGAGGATTAATGGCAGGTGGTGTTAATATGTAACTACAGTTAGATAATCAGTAGTTTTGTTCTTCATTTTGCAAATAAAAAAACGGGGAATACATAGTCATAGTTCTCTCTGAGTAGGTTAACTCAAATATTTGTTCACGTTTTATTTTTCACGTGTACATCGAGTTTAATTGGCTTCCACTCCTTTTCTTCCTCTCCCTCACCCCCCCCCCCATTTGATCTTCATAGTTACCTTTGGCTTCCCATGTTAAAAACTGTTTTTTCCCCTCAAGTTCACAGTAGTATAAGAAAGGAAGTATAAGGAAAAAGTTCAGAGGCTCATTTTCCCACTGCCTTGTACACTGTGCAGAGGGTTTAAAATGCTACCGTCCTGATTTGAAAACACTAGGCACAAGTGTAAATGACAGCCCATGGGATAAGGCCCTGAATGTCTATCTGAGTTTCAGCTGCCATGTTGTTTTTGTTCAGCTGCTTTAAGACGATAGTTTGTGCTTTTAGGGCAACATGGCTCACTTGCAGAAGGTGGTAGTGCCCTCTGCACAATGGGGTAGTGTTTTGGCCATCATGGTGGGAGAGAAGGGCATGTGAAGAGACCCTAAGGGGCCCCCTGAGCACTGCAGGTCTTTCTTGAACCCAATTAGGCTGCTGTGGGAGGTGCAATTGGAGGATAGGCCAAAGGGGGAGGGTGTTTTGTATCAGCAGTTGCACTGATCAAATGATCAAAATACCTGGAGTTCGGAAAGAGGGGCAGCAGCCACTATTCCAGCCCATAGACCCACTCACCTAAACCCACAGCGTGGAGTTTTTTGCACAATTATGGGATTTGTGCCAGGAGGAGTGGGTTTCAGCTTTTTGTTTAAACTGGGTCAAACTTTGAGAAATCAGCATTTTTCCAGCTGCTGTTGAAAATGCTTTTGTGTGGATCAAAATGATGAGGCTGCTCAGAATTTTGCATGGAAGTTTCTCTAGAAGCTGTTTTTCAAATACACAGAATTGCTTTAATTGGGTTTTTGTTGTTGCTGTTTTTCAGTGGTCAGTATTCTGTACTAGCAAAATGGGAGTCAGCTTGTTGTCTGTATCAATACAGACTAAATTTGATAAACTTCCATTTTCCATAAACGCAGTGAAATTGTTGTTTCAAAACACATTACACACGAGTCACTGAGATTGAAATGGTGGTTTAATAGCGTAGGAAGGTAATAAGTTCAAGGATTGTATAATATTTCTCACCTGCTTGCAACTGTTGTATCAGAGCTCAAATTTCTGATAATGTCTGATTTCTGGGTCAGGAAAGAGACCAGTGAGACACTTTTCATTGTAATTGCTTCTCAAAAAGAAAATATAAGAATTTTCATGTGCTAACTTGGTGGGTATAAATAAAGCCAGACTTCCACCAGTTAATCATTTCCACAGACTCCAGTATAGAGGAATCCTTTGGGTACTAAAGCTGAAAGTTGGAATAAATGAGAAAATAAAGAGAGAGGAGTAATCCTCAGGATATACATTAATAGAATTCCCTTTATAGACAAATGGCAAGGAACTGTCAACGTTGACTAGAATAACATCAAACTAAGGCCTTCTTGATATGGCAAAGATTAGTAGAAAATGGAGATAAAGAACTTTTTATATTTAGGATGTTATAGGAACAGCTTCTATTAGGCTATACTTTGCAGCCTTCTGTTTGCTTCATGGAAGTATTTCATAAATGAATGCCTAGAACCGTGAATTCACCATTATGGGGGTGAGTGTTCTCTCATAATACCTTACATTTATAAAGCTGTTTCATCAAGAAGGGTCTCAAAATGCTTTTTTGACCTTGGATGTAAAGATCACTTCTCCCACCATTGAAATGCAGCCATTTCTGGAGAGAAAATTCAGCAGCTATTGTGCATTAGGAAGATATCAAGAAAAACTTGAACAAATAAAATTACAGGAGGGATTTAGACAGACATTCTAATTACCTGAGTTTGGAATTTGTCCAAGACATTAGAATTAACACTTCACTCTTGGAAGTGGAAGTGGAAAAAGTTGTCTGTGAATATTCATGGATTGTTTATGGTCATGAAACATTTATTTTGTGTCTCATCCAAGTGATGGCACTGGCAGTAGCAAATCTCCCACAACTCCAACGTAAGGCATAGATTCGGTACTACTATAACTAAGAGGAATAGATGCCATCTGCCAAGTTGTCATCAGAGTTTCCTGCTTCATTTGGACTTTCATTGTCTCTCTCAATTTCCAAACTGTTATGGAAATTTTAAGATTTCATGATTAAGCACACTCCAGTCAGGAAATTACACAGTCAAGGTCATATTTGCAACTTTAACTCTGTCCTTTGTATACATTTTCACAATATGTAACAAGACTGTTTCCCAAATAATAGAGTATAGACGCAAATGCAATATCTTGTAATAACGTGTATGCAGGATGAGCTGAATGGAAGACATTCACAAACCAACTATGAAAATTACAAATAACCATCATTACACAGCATGCTCCACACTAAGTCTACAGTAATAGACTAACAGTTAAAATTGACTGGCCTGTGGTAAATTTGCAGCTATATTACATTGTAGTTAACTGTCTCATCATCTGAATTGGACCAAGAAAGACTGCGGCTGAGTTGATAGAAAGATATATAGTATTTGGGTGCTAACAGATTAAGTTTTAAAAAAAGAACTTATTTTCAAACTTACCAGAGAGAAAACTTGTCTGTAAAAGTATTTGCTAGGCCATTCTGGCAATTAATTTAAGTATAAACGATTATAAATATGATTGTAGAAAATAGTGCAGTATATACTAGTATTCTATATTATTGGAGAAATAATATGTGATCATGTAATTAGGCTGTATCATACGGAATACAGAGAAGGGGACTAAGTTTTGTTTGTATTTTAAAAGGCAGGTGTTTGAATCTGCTGAAAGGTTAGGAGTGTTAAATTAAATTCCATAGAAGATGGGTTACTGGGTAGGATGCAGGTGAAGTAATCAAGAGTGCTTGATGAGCACAAGCTCTCATACCACTCCACAATTTATTACATAGATAACCTCAGTCTGTTTGTGTCTGCACACATATGCACACTGTTCTTCTTAACATATAGATAATGTGAGCATGCCCTTGCTCTTAAGAAATTTAGTCTCCGTGCCAACCAATCAGGATTTTGCAGTGTTCTGAAATCAGCATTACACAATATTCTTAATGAAATAAGATGTGTTCAAAATGTTGAGGAATTCAGGATGCTGCTGCTTAGGAGGTAATTTAATTTCTTGTTACTGGATTAATAAGAGTAGCCGAAAGGGCCAGTCACGATAAATGTGTGTGTGAATGAGTAAAGTCAATTTGCAAAATACAGTTTGCTTTCTGATAAAGTGAAGTGAGATAATAAAAAAGATTTTGTCAATTCTCGCTGGACTGTAATGAAAATTATTCTATAGGGCTCAGACAGCCCCTGCTTAACTGCCTTATGTAGCTTATTATCTGTTTGGCATACAGTCCTGCAGCTGTTTGTTTATTATTATTATTAATAGTAGTAGTAGTAGTAGTAGTATAGCTACAAATGTATAAACAGAAAAAACATTCTTAAAAATAGGGAGCAGAATTTTCAATTGATAAGTACCATACCCAGTAATTTTTCAATAAGTATCAACCCTGCAGATTAAATATCAAATATAAGACATGCAGGGCTGACTCAGTGGTCTAGAGGTAGTGCATTCTTACGCAAAGGGGATCAGAATGCAGACCTTAAGATTTAAATGATCAGATAATAGCAGTGTTTTCACTTATGCATTAATCTGAAGGTCCCTTCCCCACCTCCCCCTCCAGCTGTAGGAATCCATGCCCTAAAATTACAATAATCCATCCAGCTGTAGGAACTGGTCCTGCATCCCTTCAAAGTGGGTAATTCTCAGTGAAGAGAATGGGAGTTCTGCATGTGATAGGATTGCAAAGATTTGGCCCATGCTGCAGACTTAGTTTTTGTGGGGTGGACACAAGATCACTTTAATCCCTTCTTAAAGCCCAACTCTGCCAGGATGCCCGCAAGATGCTATCTGCTGAGAACAGCTAGGCAGGAAGTGAGCCTACCTAATGTTCATTTTGCTAAGGCATGCTCCTTTTCCTGTCATCTCCTTCTCTATCTCCTCAGTATCCCCTTGTTTGCTGCATCCACCTAGATTACAAACTCTTCGGGGTCAGTGCTGTCTTTTACTATATCTTTGCCCAGTTCCTAGCACGATGAGGTCCTGATGTCAGTCAGGGCCTCTAGTTACTATTTTAATACAAATAACATTAAACTGATCTTTAGATAGTTAGATAATCAAGGGGCAAGTACCACCACTTCATTATTCTATATGCATATCTCCAGCACCAGCAGTTACCAATTTATTATATTCTTTTTCCTTTATCATCCTTGAAAAGTAATTTTCTTTTTCCACAACCAAAATTGTGTTTATAAAACATAGAGGTTATTTGTGGTCCCAGCCACACCCAAACAGGCAAAGCTGCTCCTGTGCTTTCATTGCTCCTTACTAAATTTAACAGCTTTGTCTAGAATTGAGTTTCTTAAATTTTTGGCATCAGACTGGAGAGGAGAGAGAGTACTGACCTCTTCCAGAAAAAGCATGAGTATGATCATTTTTTCTTGTACAACTGAAGACTCTGGAAAAGCAGAACCAATAGACAGTATTTCATTTGTTTTGTTGAGCCCAAAGTAGAAATGACCTTACATATCTCCATTTAATCATGGAAGCTTGTAGATTATTTGCTCAACTATGCACAGGGAGTTGGTGGCAGTGATAGGAATATGACCCAGATCTCCTGACTCAATCCCCTCTAATAACTACTGGACATCAGGCAAGCCTGAATGGTTTATTACATGTCCCCAGGGTGCCTCTGCATTGCCCTACCCTTTGTTCTCCCTCTTCCAGTCCCTTTTACAGAGATTCCACACACTTGCTGATCCAACCACCACCCTGATTGGGGTCCGGGTTTATTCAGACAATAACTCAAAAGTAAAACTCAACGTTCCAAAAATCTGTCCCCAAAGCATGGCTCTTACCTCAGAGCCGTGGGGAGCGAAAGGGGTCCTTCGTAAAGTTCTTTCTTTTGAGTTAATAGGGGTGACCCGCCTTGTGGTTCAGCTTGCAAATGTCTTGCTCAGAGCTAACTCCAATGTAGACTTCCTAGATTCAGCTCCCACAAACAGCTGCTTCTCCTCTCTTGTAGGGAACCATCTGCTTGAGGCTCCCTCCCTGCACCAGGTCTCTCAGTTTAGCTCATGTAACAAGCCTGATCCTGCCTTCAAATCTCCTGCAGGCAGCTACCTCACTCCGTCTCGTCCCCTTTGCTCTCTCACACATATCTGTGGGGATGAATGTTGTGGCAGCAGTCAAGAAATCCGGTTTTATAGATGCATGTAATCCAGCTCTTCCAGTGATGGATCCATTCACAAGCTCCTAGCTATTGGCAAATGAACTTTATGAATCAGTGTGAGACAACAGAATTTTTCACAACATCAAAAACTCTCCTTAGCTTTAAGTCACGCTTCTTCAGAGTCCCGATTTCCTAACCTTCATTGTGCTGTTTGATAAATAAGTAGACCATTCATTACTGTCCAGGTCTTACTTTGGGTCAGTATAGTTAAAAGCAAACCTGCAGACCTGTTTGAGCACATGCAGAATATCTAGTGCTTTTTTTTCCCTCTGGTGAAAAGAAACTAAGGTGTCACTGCAGTACAAAAACCTGTACATTTAATAGTTCATTTGATGTCTTGTGCTTTTAATTAAGTTTCATGTGCAAACATCCAAGAGTCGCTTCTTGGCAAATGGTGCTCTAGTCTCTCATGATTTATCTGTTGTATCTTCCTGTTAGTAGTAAGTTTTGGGCTTTTCTCAGTTTTTTCAATAATTACGCTTAAAGTATGTTGCCATGTTATGCAGATGGGGCTCGCAGAATAACTGGTCCTTAAGAGGAATTTATTATTGCTACAGCAATAAGACTTCTCTTAGTATAGTTGTCCCAGATAATGTAAATCTTCCTGGGTCTGATCATCACAGTAGACGAAAACATGTTGAAGGAAAACAAGAAATGTGTCCCATGGCATTAAACATGAAACTTAAATGGAGACTCTCTTCAGGAAATAGAAATTAATCTGTTTGTCTTCTCTGCCCTACCTATTTTTATTTTTTAATATTTCTTGAGGCAAAGAGGACTGAAATGTCAACAAAGATAATCTCACTTCCTTTCTTTGACATTCCACCATTGTTTTAAGACCTCCTGTGCTTCCTTTCTTCTCTAGGCTCTGTATCTGTAAACCTTTGACAGTTATTGTTTCAGTTCAAGTTGTCCTTCCTACAGCACTCATAAGGTTATTTACTTTTAGGGATTTTGTCCGTAGCAGGAGTCTGCTGGCAGTTTCATTCCAAGACTACCACTAATGAGTTTCAGTTCTAAAGCCAATAAAACTTTTTATTTGACTTTGGAAACAATATTGCATTTTTTTTTTATCTCTAGGCTAGAAATTTCCTTAGAAGAGATTTTCTTTTTTCTTTTCTTTCCTTTTTTAAAGATTTTTGAAAGCTAAAGAGATCCTTAACTCTTTGAACCCTATACATCAGTGTACACATCCTGATTAAATTTCAGCAGGCTTTATCCCTATAAATGAGCACCTTATCCCAGTCTTTTTCACAGCTTCTGAACCCATTCTCGATTCACTCCCACCCTACTCCTCCAGGAAAATGGGAACCTAGAGGTAGGGAAGGGAAAGTGGGGACCCAGGAGGGGAGGGATCTGGGTTCTGAGGGGGGAGAGGATAGAGATGAGGGAACATAGAGCCCTTGACATGGGAAGACATTGGGGGGGAAAGGGGAATGGGAGGGCACACAGAGCCTCTCCCTTGGGGAGGGTCAGTGGTATGGGCACAAATCCCCTTTACATGAGGGACGGAGAGGGAAGAGTTGCATAGGGTCCCTGAAATGGAGGGAGATGGGAGGGTAGCCCACAGGAAGCTAGTGAGAGGGAAGTGAAGGAATGCAGAGAGTCCCTGGTGGGTGCAGTGTGTTTGGCCTAGACAAGCTGTGGAAATGTATGAACTCCTCATTTCAGGTAAGCCTCAATTAGCATCTTAACTAGGCAGTTCCTGTCATGCAGTTCAGGTTGATTACTTATTGCTGACACCAACAGTAAAACAGTTACTGGGTACATCTACACTGCAGTTAAACACCCACAGCTGGCCTGTCCTGGCTGACTCAGGTTCAGGTTGCGGGATTGTTTAATTGCAGTGTAGTCTTGCAGACTGGAGGACAGGCTCTTTGACCCTGTGAAGTGGGAGGGTCCCAGAGCTCAGGCTGCAGCCAATACTGCAGTTAAACAGCCCTGCAGCCTGAGCCCCAGTCAGCTGGCGCTGGCCCACTGCGTTTTTTAATTGCACTGTCAATTTACCCACTGAGAGAAATGTAACAGATGGAATTTAAATTGGGCCAAGCTGGACATTCCCAACGCGCTCTAGTGGTCATATCGATCTGCGGCCGTTGCCCAGCTGCATAACCTGCAATATACTGATCAAGTGATTGGATGTTCTTCCCAGTAGTTGCACCTTCTTCAGTGGGCAGGTGTTGCAAGCAGTGACTGTTTTGGTGCTTTGTCTCAGCCTCTGATCTAAGATATCCCAGTGCTCAAAAATGCAGAAAAGTATATTGAATTCAGAATTTTCTCCTGCTTTTCTTCCATAGCCTCGCCATGTGTTCAATATGCTGAAGAAGTACGTGCGTGCAGAGCAGAAAGACAGACAGCATACCCTCAAACACTTCGAACATGTCCGCATGGTGGATCCAAAGAAAGCTGCCCAAATCAGATCTCAGGTAATAATCAGTAAATAGGGCAAGCAACGTTTTGAACTATTGCAGATCTACTATCAGCAATTTAAATTAACTTCTGTCTCCTGAATATACACTGTAAACTGTGATACTATCTGCTAAATATTTGACTCCCTCTTTTTTACAATTTTAAATACAATAGGGTCTTAAACATTCTGACCAGGATTTCTGTAGTCATTTGTAAGGATACTTCATGGTGCCCATAACTATAAATCGTGCATTTTGTTTGTGTCTAACGCTTTTCAACTGAGATCACTGTATTTCATGGCACATCGACCGCTGAATGATGTGCAACCCTTGATACATTTGTTTTGGAACAGTTTTTTCATATTTTTCTTGCAAATTACATAGAACAAAAAAGAAGCCAACAGAGATGTAGTTGACTTTCAAGATGCCAGTTAAACTTGTAGATACGGTGGCTGAATTTGAAAATATGTGAATCTGTAGAATCTGCTTTTTCTTTACTGATACCATGTAATTGGAAACTCTGCCCCAGCTGTGATTCTTGAACTGCTAAGGCATTGCTTGCAGCCAAATTAAAGACATGTAATTCCATTAATGTCGTGGTTTACACAGTGGACACCCTTTAGTTTGAACTTCTATGCCAGATTTGGAAGACGAGATTTTGTTTCAAAATCACTGGAATCTGAAATGTTCACCTCTTAACTATCCCCTGAAGGAACCTTAAAAAAATCCTTTCTTTTTTTTTTTTTTACCTTTAATATGACCATTTATCTTAAAATTTGGATTACTTTAAAACTGAGGCTGTGTGCAGCTGAAATTTGCAGTATACAGGGAAGTTTGGCAGTTGCTGGACAAGGAAGAATGAGAATTGGCAAATGAGAAATTAGAACAAGGAATGCAGATGTTTTTCTGAATGTAACTGCACTGGTGCCTGTGTTTTCTCAGCACAGCAGAACTGCAATAGAGCAAATGTGAGTGCTGAGATCTTGGTATTGAGGGATTTTTCCTCCTCTATATTTTATTGACTTCTAGAGCTGGTCAGAAAATTGTTTGGGAGGGCAGGGGGGGGGGGAAGGTCTGCAGAAAAGTAACTTTTTGGTGAAAAATTAAAAACCAAAATATTCTAGTTATGAAAAGCTACCGCAGTGCCTCGTAGGAGTTGTAGTTTGGGTGTCTTATGTCTCCACTTTCTTGTATAGAGTGGGCTTCCTTGTCAAATTACGTCATCCATAATGCACCATGGTCTAGCCTCTTGGTGGTGGGAGATGGTGCTTCATGGGAATCCAGTCGCATGGTGCATCATGGGAGAGGAAGTCCAGTTGGCAAGCCCAGCTCATAGAAACTGAGGACATGAGATAACAAAACAGAACTACAGCTACCACAGCTGCATTTCTCAACTGAATAATTTTTACTTTTGGATGAAATCATTTTGGTTTTGGAACATTCAGTTTTTCATCAAAAAATCAAAATTTTACACAGAAAGCAAACACTTTCTGTGAAAATATTTAGTCAAAAACCCAATTTTCTATCAAAAAGCAGGTTCAACCAAAAAATTTTGACCACCTTCATTGATACCCTCATCTCATTCAGTCCTTGTTCATGTGTTTGGTATGGACAAGGATGCTAAGACAAGATGTAAGCTCAGATGCAGGGACACAAGAAGGGGCCAGACAGCAGAACCATTGCCAGAAAGACTGTTTCTGTGTCACCTGCCAAAGAGAGCTGAAATGTGCAATGCTGGAGACTTGCAGAATCCACGAGGCATGCCTCAGTGTGTTTATACCTTCTTCCTCTGAAAACTGTCATGCTTTGTAATATATAGATCTGCAGTGATGACTGTAGGTAAAATGCTAATGATTTCCCCTCAAAATGGATCTTCTATTTCATTAGGTTATGACACACCTACGTGTGATATATGAGCGCATGAACCAGTCTCTTTCCCTTCTCTACAACGTACCAGTGGTTGCTGAGGAGATTCAAGATGAAGTGGGTAAGTTAACTGTTTGTTTGGTTTTTGTATAAGAATCCTAAAGATCTAGAAAGGAATTGAGTCTTAATGTTCAAATAGAAAAAGTGTTAAAATACAGTGCTTCCTTTGTTTATAGTGAAAATAGCTAGCGAATTAAGAGGACAAACCTGTCAATGTTTTAAAACTATAAATGGGGACATTTCGGGGGATGTAAATTATGGACATATCTTTTATCTTGATGTACTTTGGACTACGATGAACTTTCTAGAGGGACTGAATGGAAAAAGATTATTCATATTTTGCTTGCATAATGGCCTCTCCCTCCTACATTATTTTTTTGAAGTGGCTATCTTTTAATACAGGATTTTAATTCTCACAGAATATATGCAACAATGTCTTCACAGTTTTTGTTTGAGTGTATTAATTTACACTTGGCACCCACACACTGTAAAGAAAACAGCTGTTAACTCTTGTCACCACTAGACTTGGGAGGATAACTGATGGAGGTCAAATCATACTTCTTTCTTTTGGATATTTAATTCAATGGGATAAATCTAATTTAGGTGTCTTGGGAAGACCCCAAGCAAAATATTAACTTAAGCATCTTTCCTCTGACTGATCATTAAGATGCTTTCAAGCTGGCATATTTCCAGTTAAATTTCAGCAATTCTATGTCACTCGTTGATATGACATGGGAAATTTGAGAATGGCAGTGAGTCATACCACTGTAGAGTAGAGGAAAGTTAAATGACGTAGAGGAACCATGCGTCTAAGTCCTCCATGAGGGTTTTTATTGTGCTAGTTTAAAACTCCTGATTCTTCTTAGAGTGATGGTACCTATTGTATTTCACTGTGGGTTACTCATGTGCACCATGTGCCTGGAGTTGGAGCATTTGATAGTGTCTGTTGCTCTGCCCATGTATCCTGGTTCCCCACATGTTTCCGTCTGAGGCGATAAAGAGCAGGGTAGACCGACCGCATCTTCAGTTCCTTCTCATCACCACATGGTCCAGGTCAGAACCTTCAGTATCCTAGTCTCTTTCTTCCCTTATCTCTGGTCAAAACTATCATCACCAGTGTGTCCCTGTGAGGCTGGGGAGTCCATGTTGACAACCACATGACACAAGAGACACGGACACCTGGAGAATCTAGGATGCAGATCAGTATTCTGGAACTTAAAGCAATGAGGAAGGCATGCAAGTTCTTTCTTCCACTCATTTGCTCCCTTATGTCCTGATTATTTCTGACAATACCACCACCATTTTCTGCATCAAGGAATAGGGGGCAGAGGCTTGAAATCCACAGCCCTGTGTGCCAAAGTGGTCAGTCTCTGGAACCCTATCTCCAGCCTACTTTCCAGGGATGCAGAATGTGCTTGCAGACTCACTCAGCAGGCACTTTGCAATTGACAAGGACAACATCTTCACACAATGGGAAATTCCAACCAGAGACATATTTGCTTCTCAGGCCAACAACAAGTGTGCCACATATTGTTCCCGGGGAGCCCTCAGTTACCACTGTCAGGGCAGTGCTTTCCTGGTCAGACCAGAACAACTCTGTCTTCCCCCAACTATTGCTCATATCTCAGGTGCTACCTAAATCTGATGAGACAAGGTGACAGTCAACATGATTGCCCCCTTCTGGCCCAGACAGTTCTGGTTCCCCAACCTGCTGTACATATATCCCATCCACCGATTATCATCTCAAATTTTCCCAGTCTTCTGACCCAGTGCAGCAGCAGGATCAAGCATCCCAATTCACGACTGCTCCACTTCAGAGTGTGGTATTTGGACGGGCATCAGCCCTAGAACAGGCATGTTCCTTGGCCGCACATTCTCTGTAACAGCAGGAAAGAATCCATGAGGCAGTGTTACTTGGCTAGGTATGTAGAAATGCTTTTTCCTCTTGGATACAGCAAAAAGCTGTTAGACCAGAAGCTGCAGAGATTTTCCTTATCTTGGACTACATTCTGTCTTTGAAGCCTTTGGGTCTCGCTCTCAGCTCCTTGCAGGTCCACCTTGCAGCGATTAGTATATTCCATTCTCCTGCAGAGGGTTACTTCATTTTTTCACTGGTACACTCAGTATTACAAAATCTCCTTTGAGCCGCTGACAGCCTGCTCCATTTCCTTCCTTTCCAGGAAGGTTGCCTTCCTTGTAGCCATCACTTCAGCTAGAAGGGTTGGTTAACTGGGAACTATAATGGCAGACCCACCATTTATGGTGTTTCACAAAGATAAGGTTTCCTTATGCATACACCCAACATTTTTACCAAAGGTGATCTTGCAATTTCATCTTAACCAATCCATTCACTTACCTGTTTTCTTCCCGAAACCGCAATCATCTGCAGAAGAATGTAAACTCTATTTCCTTGATCGATGAGCCTTGGCCTTTTATCTTCAGAGAATAAAGACAGTTGGGAAGTCCCCAAGACCCATTTGTTGAAGTAGTAACCATCAGATTCTTTCAGGGAACATGCCATCTCCATCCAGAGATCACCCACAGTAGAGTACTATAGTGACCATCACTCAAAGAAGAAGAGATTATTCACCTGTAACTGGAGGTTCTTTGAGATGTGTGGTCCCTGCCTGTATTCTGCTGCCCTTCAGATCCGTCAGATTCACAGGGAGAAGGAACTGGAGAAATAATTGGTCCATCAACCTACTTTATCACTTTGGACAGAAGCACAAGACACGTCAGGGTGCATGCGCAAACCAACAGAAACTACTTGCAAATTCTCCAACTCTAGGCATAATTCATGGTGAAATACAGATAAGGACTGCATATTTTGAAGGTCCTCCAGTTGCAGGGAAGTTGAAGTCTGTTGAGCTTATTCCTGATACTAACGAACTCAGGATCCCTCTGATTCTGAGTACAGATCAGCTTAAAACCTGTACTATGTCAAGTCTGTATTGTGAAGTGATTCGTATTTCTTTGTAATTTTCCTAAACCCATGCAAAAAGAATTCTAGGATATGTAGAGAAGTAAAATATTAATAAAACAGCATGTTGTATCACTGTAAGAGTTCCAAGGCCAGAAAAGACAAAGGTTTCATGAAATATATTTTGTAAGAAAGAATTGGCTTCAAAAATCTGAGTTGATGAAGAAGCTTTATAATATCCAGATCTGAGCTTATTCTCACATGCAGTCTATTTGAATAATGAATTTGAAATGAATAGCGCATTTGAAAATAATTCTTTTCTGCAGCTGGAGAATTGGCTTGGGTGCAATGTTCCCTCTAATTTTTCCCATTCATGTATGGAATTAATTTTATGTGCACCATATGCAGATGTTGTGTGACGGGGGTGGGGTTCAGAGTGCAGGAGAGGGCTCAGGGATGGGGCAGCGGGTTGGGGTGTGGGATAGTGAGGGCTCAGCGATGGGGATGTGGCTGGGGATGAAGGGTTCAGGATGTGGGAGGGGTCTCAGGTCTGGGGCAGAGGGTTGGAGTGCAGAGGGGTGAGGTCTCTGGCTTGGGGTGCGGGCTCTGAGGTGGGGCTGTGGATGAGGGGTTTGTGGTGCAGGCTGCCGCAGGACTGTGGCAGGAAGAGAGGACTCCTCCCAGCCCTCTCTTCCTGCCATGGCAGCTCTGGGATTGGGGCCTGGGGAGAGGTGCCTCTCCCAGGCCGCAAGAGCTCAGGGTGCTGGGGGAGTGCGGCTTTCCCCAGCTGCAGCAGGTCTGGAACTGCGCCCATGGGGGAGGTGCCTCTCTCCGTTGTGGCCCTTGATAGGCTGCTGCATGGCTATGCAGTCACGCAGCTTAGAGGGAACTTAGCTTGGGTGGTTGACTTTTTTTTTTATTTTAGTTCTCTGCATGATTATGTGCCTACTATTTCCAGAGCTACCGTTTACTGCAGAGCTCCTTATAAACCATTTGTACCTTGAGGAATTAGCACCCCATCTTTTTTATTAAGAGACCTAATCCTGTTGAACATAGTTTTTCAATAAATTAAGAAACAAATGCAAGCCTTCCTCAGCCCTTAAGCCTCATGACTGCGTGCCCAGTAAAGAAGGTTTATTAGTGGAAACCAGGTGTCCTTTTTTTCATAAGAGAATATGTATGTAGCAATAAGGTTCAGCAGGGAGCTCTGCCCTTAACCTGGAAATCCCTTAAGATTCTTATATTGAGCCAAGAATTCTAGCATAGTTCTGTTGGGAATCCTGTATTGTCCCTGGGATACTGGCAGATGCACAGAGAATCTTCTGTTTAGCAGTATGTTTATAGCCCTGCAAATTTGTGGATCAGATGCAGATACAAATTTTTGTATCCACATAAGGCTCTAAGTATGTAGACCCTGGAAGGGACTCTTGCATTGACATAGGGAATCCAGCAGTTTCACAGTGTATCCTCTGTTTAAACCAGAATTCCTGAAATGGATTGCGGGAAATCAGGAGATTTTGAAGATGCTCACGTTGAAAAACATGGGAATGGAAGGTGATTTTAGGTCCCTGAGAGAGAGAGAGAAATACAGGAATCTTTCTTGTCCCACCCCTTTGTCGTGTGTGCACTGCTTTGACTGCATTGGTTGACTTCACTGGAAGAGAATTATATGGTTGAGGGATCCAAAATAACAAATTTAGTTCTCAGACAAAAGCAACCAGTGTTCTGCACGTGGCAATTTGTCATTAATACATGCAGTGAAGAAGGTGGCAGGAACTTAGTTATGATACAGTTCATATTAATTGCCATCACTGCCTGCTGTGGTTTCTGACTAGTTGGTAAGCATAGTTGATTTTTAAAAAATTAAAATAAAAAAATTGTTGCACGTATAGATATATAAAAGGACCTGTGCAACACCAGAGAACAAAAAAAGCAAGCAGCATTCTGCATCCTTTCACTTCGTAATACTTTTGTTGAATATTTGTATTTCAGAGTAATAAGTGCCTTACATACTTATTCTCGCTAGCTAGCTAGACACATGCTATAAAAGTCAATCTCAGCAGTAATAGCAAGAGCAGTGCAGGTATTGATGCTGACTGGATACGTGCCCTTGGCGTTAGGAAAATCAGTCTGTCTCAGAAACACAATACTAGTGAGGACTAGAATCTAACTATGTGTGTCTTGTGACAACGCTGGGAGACATATAGACAAGTTATTTGCCCAGGAAAATATGTCTGCCTCCCTGGATGCTAGTGATCTCTCAAAGGATAATGAGACAACACATGCTACAGTTCGTACCAGGTTGCAGTTTGTGACTGACACAGCCCACAGCATTGAACACTGCTGTTCAGAGATGGAAATACGTTCCTTTGTTTGCGTGGCCTTGAGTGCCTGATGAGAACAGTATTGTTACACCCACAACACACAGGAGAATAAACTATCTGCTTAGCTTGGAATTTGTATTCTCCTGATCTGATAAATTTCGTTTAATATGCAGCTTGTGTAAGACATCAGGCAGAGCAGTGGTGGGGTGTAGAGAGGAGACAGCAAGGCCATCTTGACATATCTACTTTAAATCCTCATCTGATTAGAGTATTTACCAGTGTATGGAAGGAAGCAGCTTGTTGCCAGGGATGGTGCAGCAGGCACAGATTCTGAATCTTATAATGGTGACTTTAGAACTCTGTTTATCAGTCAAATATGCCGAGGTCAGGCAGAATGTTGTTACTACTTTTGTGTGCTCAGTTCTCAAACAGTGTCTCTGGTTCCCAACTGGTGACCCTTCAGTGGAGCCAACAGCAAGATCTGCATCCCAGCTTGCTAAGGCCATGCGGCAGCTAAGACTATGAAACAATTGAGAGGAAGGGGTAGGTAAATCTGATGCAAACTGTAATCCTGTCCTTGTGTCCCTTTTCTGCTTGTGAACCCCTGATGTTGAGCAACATGTGGCAGGTTACAGCACACTGATGGTAGGAGCCAGCCAGAAAGTATTTCTAAAGAAAATCAGTCCCCGAATTGAACGCACAGTTGAATGAAAGTGGCTGAGTTTTGTATGTCATGTACAATTCAAAGTAGGGCAAAGCTGTGACAAATCACAGTCATATTGCCCTCCCATCCCCAGACCATCTGCAGCAGCAATTCCTGCACTCAGACCTTCCCTGCCATTCTGTTTAGTCCTCTCTGGCCACAAGGGTGATGAGACTGGGGCAGGCATACTCAAACAGCCCACATACATACAGTGGCACTTGCACACACATCATTTTCAATACTAATATGGACATGCTGTCCCCCGCAAAATCCATATCACTGGTGTTTAGATATATACAACAACATGAACTTTCCAGAGAATTTGCTGTAAAACCCTTAGTCAGCCTTAATCTTTTCCTCCAACTTTTAGCTATTGAATATTGTGATTTAGTATTTTAATTGGTTAGAACTTTACTGAAAATGCATTGCGAGGTTGCCTTTCTTAAAAGTGCTGTAAAAAGTTCTGATCTACTCCCACAAAAAGAAGTGAATTCTGTGTTAAGTCTTACACAGTGCTTTTACAGTCTTTATATGCTTAAGTACTAATGTAAGGTGACCCAGCTTGAAATTCTCTGATAGACAGCCAGGCTATCTCTAACATATGCCTAATGGCTTTGATAGTGCTGTGGCTAGTTTATATTGCATTATTTTTGATGGTTTATGTGTTTTTATGTTTACAGTATTCATCAGACATATTAAATCTGCTTTTTTTTAGCTGCTGCAATTTTGAATTCACTATAAAACTGCATTTTTGCCTTTTAGATAGCTTATAAAAGTCTTATCACAATACTAGTGACAGCAAAACGATATATTCAACGAAGTGTGTGTATGTTTCAGACGTTAACATCATAACTCTGCTGCTTTTTAATAGTCAGAGATAGTTGACAGGTTGAATGCCAGCTATATGTCGCTTCAGGCTTTGTAAATTCTAAACATCATTGGGCGTTTTGCAAGAGCTGAGGAACCTGAGCTATTTCATGTGTTTGGAGGCTCAGCGCTGTCTGCTGCTGAAGTACCTTTTTGGGGTTGGGGAAGATCATCTTAGGAAAGGTTTCTTCCCTCACACACTGATAGATGCTTCCTGTTTCTGAGTTGCTCTCATCTTTTACCTAGATTACTGGTTTGCCATAAGAAAACTGGTAGAGAATGCTAGGTGATTAAAAAGGAAGTATTGGTGCCCTCCTCCATTCAGATTGGTGCTCTCAAGTATTTGTTACTGTACTATATCCTCCCCATCTTTTGTAGCTACATGATGTATTCTGCCTTGCTACTACCACTAATGTTCTTCAGCAAAGATGCTAATCCCGATTTTCCATGCACAAACGCTTTTAAACTTAATTGCATAAATATTGACATGACTTTAGGTAACAAAAGAAACTCTGGAATCTGCAGACACTGTGAAAGGGATGAATGGCTTTACATTATAGAAGAAAATTTACAAATCTGGAAAAATATGGGCACTCTGCCTTTTAACTTTCAGAGCTGATCAGAATAGAAAGGTCTCATGAGGTTTATTTTGGAATATTTTTCCCGTCTTAAAAAAGAGCATCTGAAAATGTGTTTTATTTTAGTTTCTTCCTTTGAGGAGATGTGGTCTAGTGGTTCAAACACTGGACTGGAGACTGGGAACTCCTGAGTTCAAATGCTAACTCCAGGACTATAGACTTGGATGAGGCATCACCTCTCAAACGCAATCATTTCAATTCTCTGCCTCAGTTTCCTCACTTCCAGAATAGGAGAATATGCCTTACTTATCTCACAGGAGCACTGGGAGGATTAATTGGGTAATATTTGTGAAGTGTTTGCTAAACTAAGTGCTGTTTATGATCAAAAGCTACTAATTAGAATATAGCCAAAAGAACAAATCCAAGACTAGCCAAAGCTGTACGGGTGGACATAGAGTTTAAGAAAACAAGCTCCAATTTCAAGCAAAATATTCTGGACCAACTTTCTGAATTAAGCAGATGAAATTATGTGAATATATTTGCACATGGCTATCTTCCATGCATAAACACAGAGGAGCCCCAGTCTTGACTGGGATCCCTAGGCTCCCCGTATAAGTCAATAAATAAGGAATTCACAGTGTGTATTCACAAATCAGACTAGATATGATCACTTAGACTAACTGATTGTGTGTGCACAAACACCTAGAATTTACACTTGTATATTAGGTATTTATGTACATAAATTACACATGCAAATATGCACACACTTAAACTTGAAAATCTAGCCTTTTTTATGTGAATACTGTATCCTTCATCCCAAAAGCCCTTCTACCTTTGAAATTTCCACTATGCCAGTTGTCTTCTTAAACCGCCTGAATTCAGAGCCGCTTCAGGATATGTTTAAAAGCTTTTAATCTGGTGAAGGTCTTTCAGTGAAAAATTTGACACTCACAATGTTGACATCCCATTCTACCCCCCAAAAAATCAATTAATTTAAAAAAAAAATAAAATAAACCATACCGAAGCAGAGTTTTACTTCAAAAAGGAAGATGTGCCAGAGACTCCATTAATGTCGTTAGGGACTTTGCTATTCCTTTTGACTTAACACAAAAGGCACTCAGATAGTACCATGATGGACAGCTGTTTCAAAGCTGAGAGAGAGAGAGTTTGTGCTTGAGATTTCAGTAGTACAAATAGCCAAACTCCATCAGGGTCTTTTAAAATCAAGCATACCCCAACCCCTGGTGGAATATTATCAAAGTTAAGCAGCTTGTTAACAGACAGTACAATAGATTTGTTGAGAAAGGAAATTAAGGGTTTGTTCCTGTGTTATCTAGCAAAGCACTTAAGCATCAGACTGATCACATGCTGAAAGTTGAGGACATGCTTAAGTGCTTCGCTATTTGCAACTAGAGAGCTCAGCCTTCGCATGTTAAAGCCCTAAGTGGAGGTTTATTGAAGTTCCGATTAGTTTGTGGACAGGGTGATCTCAAAAGGTTAAGATCAGAATCCAGAGCTTTTGGGAGGGGGGGTTAACCAGACTTCCAGTTAGAGAGTTTTTGACCTTGCTAAGTAAATGTTCTGTTTTCTAAACTGAACATATTCCAAAATGAAGCTCTCCCATCTAAATACTTCTGTCTCACTGCTTACATGGGCTTCACCCGTGTAGTTTCTGAATGACCAACAGTCATTAATAGACTTAATCCTCACAACACCCCTGTAAAGGAAGGAAGTATTATTCCCATTTTGCAGATGGAGACCTGAGGCCCAGGGAAGATTTAAGCTAGCTAGTCATGGTCACACAGGAAGTCAGCGGCTGAGCCAGGACTTGAACCTGTGTCCACAGCTATCCCAGTACTATGCACTATCAGCTAGACCATCCTTCCTGCTAGTTAAAGTTACAGATTTGTACAAGAATGTAGCTTTGGATTTTTTTTTCTCTACAACATTCTGGGCATGTAAGTAATAGTAAGCAAAGATGAGAACTGAAGAGATGCAATACTTGTTGGTTATTAGGATACAGTCATAATACAGGATATTAGTTCTTTCCTTACAGAACATTACATTGGTGCTATCTTTAGAGGTGAATTTATTGTTCTACTTAGAAAGATGGCTTTTGTCCTCTTTCAGTTTCGCACCTCTTCTTAAAAATTGCTTCTGCCAGTTTCCTTAAGGGAATTGAGCAGGTAATACATCTTGCACTGAACTTAAAATGTCGTTCTTTTACTAGAGAACAAAAGTATGAAATTGAATCTTGAAGCTGTCTAGATTGCACATATCAGTTTAAGAAAGGTTAACTCTGATGAGACAGACTTTGCAAATGTATGTCTTTCAATCAAATGAAATGGCACGGTTCAGTGAAGCAAGGTCCCTCTTCTAGAAATTGCATTACTCCTTATTATAGAAAAATGTTTGCACTGAATATATGCATAGAGTGTGTTTGAAAAAACACAGCTGTCTTAAACATGCTTAAGATAAATTTGAAATGGTCTCCATTTTCAGAGTCAATGTGCCGCACAAAGGAGTATTTGTGCTCTGTGATCACCTCTTCCAACTTGCACCAGGTATCAGCGATAGCTGGGGTAGACTGAGACACCCAAGCCACACACTAACCCCACACCCCACCCCACCAAGCCTCTTTATGCCAGCATCCATGAGTAGTAGTCAACTAAGTCAACCCTTGTGCCACCTGAGATCCTCAATGGTCCAGGTTTAGAGCCACTTTGTGCCTGCAGAGCACCACAGACCTGCCAGAGCATGGGCTCTGTAACTGCTGCTTCTAGTTCACATCTACTGCTGCATGACAGGTGTTCAGTTTCTGATTGCTTGCTGCAAAAGAAAACATTTGCATCATTCTGCATAAGTCAGCCCTAGGCGCTTATCTAATGTGCCACTTCAAACTCTAAGATGAATGAATCATCTCTAGGGGTTCTGGATAAACTTTCCTGACATAGCAAACAGTAACTATTTACCAAACATTAGAGGTAACTGTCCACAACAGTTATGTATATCTACTACAATACTCTATTTATGCTGCTAATATTCCAGTCACTGATCCAGACAGTGAATGTCTAGAATTCTTATCTAAGAGTTTTTAACACTGCAGCCTGTCATGCATATCCAATATAAAAATATCCTGGTTAGGATAGAATATGCCACTCTAACTAATGACATACAAAGTTAGGTTTTTCTCTGACATAATTCTCCGTTCAGATGTGCTCAGGAGAGCACAGATGTACATGGCGTTCATGAGTAGTTGAACAGGATGATTCTAGCTAAACATGATCTTACCTAAAAATAAATAGAAAAAGGATGATTGAAGCCATTTAATGTTACACAATAGCTGGATTGAAGGAAACATTGTAGTATTCTCCTAATAGTGGGCTCCCATGCAACTAGGACATAAGAACACAAGAACATAACAAAGGCCCTACTGGTCAGACCAATGGTCCACTGTAAGGGTACAGACTCACGCCTATGGCACCTTCTGCTAGTCATCCTCAGGAATTAGCTCACCAGCCCTCTGGAGCGCCCTTTGCCAGCCGGTGATCTGCTACCACTGGGCCCCCGTGTCCCTCCCAGGACCCCGGTGCCCTTTTAACTGGATGCTGCCTCTGGCAGTACCCCCACAGTCTAGGTCTCCCGCTCCCAGGGGAACCCCCACCCACTTCACCTCAGTCATAGCTACTATCCAGTCTCCATTTAGCCCCTGTTCACTGGGGCAGACTGCAGCATAAGCCACTCATCACAGGCAAAGGGGTTTGGACCTGCTGCCTCTGGCTACCCATGGGCTGCCCCTGCAACCCAGTACCACGCCTGGGGCTTTCCTAGGCTGGAGCTCCCCGGCTCCCTTGGCCTTTCTCCAGCCCTGCTGCACTCTTGATACCTGATTAGGTCGCTGCAGCCAGGTCCATCTCCCTCTACAGCTAGAGAGAGACTGCCTGGGTTTCTGGCTTACAGCCTCTTATAGGGGCCAGCTGGGCCACAACTGAGCCTACTTTCCCCAATCAGCCCAGGCTTCTTTTCCCAGCCACAGCCCTCTCCTGAGCTGTTTTAAGCCCTTCAGGGCAGGAGCGGGGTAACCACCCCGTTACATCCACCTAGCCCAGTATCCTGTCTTCTGACAGTAGCCAATGCCAGGTGCCCCAGAGGGAATGAACAGAACCAGCAACCATTGAGTGATCCATCACCTGTCACCCACACCCAGCTTCTGGCAAACAGAGGCTAGGGACACTCAGAGCATGGTGTTGCATCCCTGCCCTTCCTGGCTAATACCATTGATGGACCTATCCTCCAGGAACTTACACGGTTCTTTTCTGAACCCTGTTATAGTTTTGGCCTTCACAACATTCCCTGGCAAGGAGTTCCATAGGTTGACATTGTGCATTGTGTTAAGTACTTCCTTTTGTTTGTTTTAAACCTGCTGCCTATTAATTTCATTGGGTGACCTTTAGCTCTTGAGTTATGTGAAGGAGTAAATAACATTTCCGTATTCGCTGTCTTGACGCCAGTCAAGATTTTACAGACCTTAAAGAGATTGGAAATGGAGTCATTTTTCAGCAAGATAATGTCTACCAATAAGGGACTCTCAAATGCCCAATTTAGTATCCCAGAATGATACCATCTGGGTAGGGTTCCAGTACACAACGGCGGTTTCTTGTCATTATCCTGGTCTCTGCTAGAGAATCATGTATATAGAATGTATTGTAAAAACTACTGAAATAGCATATGGCATTTATCTGTACTTTGCTATATGTGGCCAGGATACTCATCTCAAGAATATTCAAAGTATCCAAAATGCACTTTGCTTATAAATGTGGTATACCCAGAACTGTGAATAAGTATGTAAGACCTTATGTAACAAGGTAATAGTCTAAAGGTGCTCAGTAAAGGTGTGTAGAATTCTGACACTTTGTTTTAAATTGGTGCCTTTTAAGTAAATTGAGTGTATCAGGAGTGCTTTGCTGTGGCCATAGAATCAGAGGAACCCAGAGTGATCAGTTAAAAGTTCTGAACAGTTAATGTTTATATCTACCTTTAATTTCTGTAAATCCTTCCTTGGTCCCCACTGCCACAGAAGTCAATTTGGGTCAATGTTTTATGTGGGATTTGGACTGGATCCTTAAGTATTGTCATCTCATAAACCAGCTGACGCCTGGCTTTCTATTTTAAACGCTGTCAGGATTTGGAGGCTGTGTCCATACAATTTGTGAATTCTGTATGAGATTATGAACTTTCTATATGTATCTTTACCAAGCTGCAGATTCCATTTTGAGGGTGCAGCTTTTTGCCTTCTCTGTTGAACTGAAATTTCAAAGGTAGAAGGCAAAGGCTAACAAAAGAGTGTTGTTGATTCGAGTGACACTTGAAAGTAGTTGCTCTAGACAAGAGGCTGGATGCTTCCCAGAGGAACTGATTTAGCAGGGGAGATGTCACCTAGCAACAAAATCACCTGGTACCGTAGGATTCTGTCAGCCTCAACGGGAGACCAGGGAATAACCTGAGAGAGGAGAGTGGCATGTTATAAAGGACACAATTTCCTATATTTGCACTCACTCTTTGGCAATTTGTCACTAGCTTAAGATGAGGGAAGCTGCTGCAGGAGCTAGATGAGTTGGTGGCAGGGGGTAAGTTGCCTGCCTGCCTGCCTGCCTACCTACCTACCTGAACAGAAATGGGCCCCTAAGGACTCCCAGGGAAGGGTGAGCTAGAGTGAGGGAAAATGTATGTAGGGTCTATTAATTTTGTATGGATCTGTGTGTTTCTCATGTGACCAAGTAAAGAGCAATAACATGTTACACGTCTGCATGTGCTATATGACACAGCTACCACGTGGCTTTGGAAAGTTAAATGTAATCTAAAAGGCTCACACCTGTGGGCAGCGTTCAGGGAGAGGTGGTTGTTTAACCTGTAAGGGGAATCTTAGACGTTAGCACTGTTTTCAGGGCTGGGCACCAGAGCCACGTGGGCGCAGCTCTCAAGAGGGGTGCTAGACAGATGGTCTGCACTCTGTGTGCCTAGGGACCTCAAAACTCTGAAAGTCTGTTCAGACTCTAGAGGCTTAAAATACCTAGGGATCCATAGGTTAGATTCCTCTCACAGCAGTCCCATGGGCCGCAAGCAGTGGGAGTCTGACCAGATCTGTGACACAGAAATAGTTGTTTTGTATTTGAACTTTGCTATGTGTTAGAGGATTTGGAGTTGCTTATAGCAATGTAGAAAATTTGATAACATTCTACAGAAATGCTTTATTTAAAGGCTTTTTCATAGGGTAATTTTAATTGTAAATAATCATTACATTATAACTCACTTATTTGGGATGTCTCGTTTATTTAGATTGCTCCCAGATAACCACTTGAGAATAATCTGATAGAGAAGAGTAACATCTGCTGATTAATCATGATAGAATTGGCAAAAGTTCTCCCTTTGTTCTGTATTCAACCATTTCCAAGGCATTAAGTGGTTTTAACCAGGAGTTAAATAAAGGTTGAATTTTAAGCTTCAGGATTTTAACACAGATAATGCCAAGTTAAAATTAATATACTGAAATGTAGTGAATGTTATTGAATATAGTATTGTGTTTCAGTTAGGTCTTTTCACACCTTTTCTAATGGCCTCTTTGCTTAATTGGGATGATAGGCTGACTACCAGAGTGTCCCAAGAGAATCTTACTGTATTGAAGAAAATATACTCTTAATTTGTGGATTGCATTAGCCAGACTCTCTTTATTCCACTCATCTCAGCGGAAAATGAAAGCCTCTTGAGCATTATGAGGATTTTTTTGGCAATCTTTCAGGCTAAGCTAATATATAAAGTGGATGGCATTACTTTTGCTAGCCTTGTTTTTTGAGCGTTTGGGGTATGGGTAGATTCTGTATGTTATGCAAGGAAAAACATTAAGGCCCCATCTCTACACTAAGAGACTAGTGGTGCTGGATATGTTTTGAAACATGGTTCTTCCCTGAAAGGCAGTAACTTCCTTTGGCCACTGGAGACCATTAGTGCAGAAGGTCAGAGAAAGTTAGTATGAGCTTCATGGAGGGGAGTGACATGCTTCAAGTTGCAGGTAGAGAAGATGATTATAACAAAGGTTTTCTGAATGCATTGGAGATAAAAAGGCAAGGATAGGAGATGGCAGTGGTCAAGGAGAAAGATGACCCAGATATTGATAAGAGTTTGAATCACAGGAATGAAACTGGAAAGGACAGAATTTAATATTTATATTAATCAAATCAATTTAAGTACCGTTGACTCCTTAAATATTGTTGACAGTGTCCCTTTATGAAGGTATCTTAAAATATTTGTTCTAAAATTGTGTAAATACTATTTATCTTAATATAGGTCTTGCCACAATTTTCAGTGTGCTAGGAGAAACAAGAAGTGGAATGGTATTAAGGACCATGCCCACCAGCTGTAAGTGGGCAGTAGTGGCACCTCTGACTTTGCTATCTTGTTTTTTTCAGCCCCAGTGTATATACTTTTGCACTGGTTATATCTGTCGTAGTGACATGTTGAGGTTTGCTGCTTTTTAGGTTTTTACTATTAACACTTTGAGGGAGGCATAAGGGAGGATTTCTTTAAGGATGCTAGAACTCCAGGATTGCAATGTTGAAATATTTGGGCTTGCTATATAAATAACTGCATTCTATTCAGAATTTGTAAGAAGACAATGATGAACAGCAATATGCATTAGGTTTCAGTGACAGTAGCTGCTCAAAGAAAGTTGATCTGTGGCTGTAATGACACATTTTCTGCTTAAGAGGGAAACTGCAATGTAGTAGTGTACAAGACAGAAAATTATATCAGGTTACAAAGAAGAGTTAATCACAGATGAGTAAAATGTCTTAAATATTTATTATTTCTTATTTTAATCTCTGCTATCCAGAAGATAGTCTCATGTACTTGTAGAGTGGTATTTTGTTGGGATTTGAATGCCTGAAAAATCAATGGCTTTTGAAGCCGTGTAAGCTAAATTCTGTTTTTTTTAAAAAGATACTGTTAAATTATCCAAATTTAATTAAAAAATAAACAGCGGAACTTGATAAAGGGGCCCGAGTCACGAAATTGAGCTCTGTAGCCAAACTTTGAAGTATGTTAAAGACAGAGCAGAGTCATTTAGTTTAGTTTTCTCCATCCACAGCCACAAACCTCAGGTTTTAGATTCTTGTCTTATCCTACAAGCCAACCGAAATACTCTTGGCATTAACTAATGGAAAATTGCAGTAATTAATTTTACCCCAGAGAGTTGAATATTAACTAAATGCTATACTTGCATTCGTACAACTATGTATATGTATTTTGATAGTCTATAGGTATATGTAGATTCTCACACGATGATACAATAGTTAATAGTTTGCTCACTAAGGGATTATAATTAATAACTGCAGTTTTCCTTTGTTTAAGGCAAGAGTAATATATGAATTAGACAGGAGTCCAAAACCTGAGGTTTGCAGCAGTCTCTGGAAAAAATGGAAACAAATGACTCTGGTATTCACATAACAAAATATGTCTCTGAAGCTGATAAATCTTTGCCTTCAACTTAAAAAACTTGAGCATGTGTTTAACCAAGTGTTGAAATCCATCTTTATTCAGAAGGGACATAAGCACAAGCTTAATTTGCAAAACTTAAGTTGCATTGAAATCATAAAGTTAAATATGCACTTGTGCCTTGTTAACTGTGCCCTTAAGATTGCATACTACCAAGTGTGATCATTATAATTTTATCAAACACTACAAAAAACAGAAACATACGATTATGCTCTCTTCAGGGTTGAAATAGTCCTTTTTATAGCATGAGTCAAGATCTAATCTGCAGTGCACAGCTGACAATAATGTTATTAAATGTGACCTGCAGGGAGTGTGTATTGCAAGGAGGTATACTGCAGGGATCAAGAATGGCTTTTTTTGTCTGTGCAGTTTGATAGTAACAGAGATAACAGAGTCCAGTACATAAAGAAGAATATCAAGCCCCAAGAAATAAGAGTGGTAGTGGTACTGGTGATGATAAAGGTGTGCTGTTTTGGACAATTACTGTATAGTCTTGGAAATGGGCCCAACCTGCAATGTTCAGAATGTTCAAATTGAAACAGAAGCTTTGTTACCTTATTAGAGTAGAAGTTTTCTTATTCCTATAGTTTGCTTTGGCAGTATCCAGCCGATCTTCTCACTTGAAATCTTTTACGGATGCAGTATGTAAGTCTTCTCCGTGAGAATCTGAGACCCTTTAAAAGCAGCCCAGATCTGTGGAAAATAGTCTTTCACAACTCTTGAGTTCGGCTTCTTTCAAGATTATCCATCGACACTGATGCAAATAAGAGTATTAGTAGCAGCACAGTAGCTTTGCAGACTCGTCTGGAAGATTTCTCTGTTACAACCGTCAAAGCTTCTCTTCTAATAAGGTGGCAAAACTTCTGTTTTCAGGATTCCTGGAATAAAACAAGTGAGTTTACTGAAGGCAAGTCATTTAAAATAATGTAAATAATTCTTCCCCAGCCAAAAAGGATTAAAAAACAAACAAAAAACAAACAAAAAACATGTTTTGGACCATTACTGTGTAATGTTAGAAATGGGCCCAACTTGTAATGTTCACATCCATTTAAAAGCTTCTCTAAAATCCATTACCATATAAAACAAACACCTTTATAGTCATCTTCATTTCTCTTCTATTTCCTGATGCTTGTTCTCCATCCTCATGTACTGGACTTCAGTACCCGTTACCATCAAAGCACTCAGCACAACAGGCATTCTTGCTCCCTCCATTAGGCAGGTCACATGTAATGAAGCACTGGTCAGCTTTGCACAGGTTAGAGCTTGACTTTGACTGTAAAACAGAATTCTTCTTCGAGTGATTGCTCACATCCATTCCAGTTAGGTGTGCGCGCCGCGCGTGCACGTTCGTCGGAAACTTTTTACCCTAGCAACTCCAGTGGGCCGGCAGGTCGCCCCCTGGAGTGGCGCCGCCATGGCGCCCAATATATATCCCTGCCGGCCCGCCCGCTCCTCAGTTCCTTCTTACCGCCGTGTCGGTCGTTGGAACTGTGGAGCGCGGCATAGCTGTCCTCCACGTCCCTAGCTCTCCTAGTTATCTATCGTTATCTATTGTTATTCTCTAGTTCTATTACAGTTGTTAAATAGTCTGTTAAGTTGATAGTTAAGTTAATTAGTTGTAAAGTACTTCTTCGCCGGGGGCTTAGCCCTTCCCGGCACCCGGCACCGGACTCATGCCTGGTTCGCCGGGCTTCAAGCAGTGTGCGGCCTGCAAGAAGCCCATGCCTACCAGCGATCCCCACGAAGCATGCCTGAAGTGCCTCGGGGAATCGCACAGATCTGACAAGTGCCGCATCTGTAAGGCCTTTAAGCCGAGGACAAAGAAGGAGAGGGATCAAAGGCTCCGAACTCTCCTGATGGAGGCGGCACTTGACCCGACGGCTTCGCAGGCCGTGGTATCGGCACCGGCACCGGATCGCTCCGGCACCGAGAAGACTCCTCGGCACCGACCCTCTCCGGCACTGGAGCCAGAGCCAAGGCCGTCGAAGTCTAATACTCCGGCCAGGCAGACCCGGCTAGAGCGCCCGGCCTCGACATCGGCCGCGGCGCCGCCGGCACCGTTAGCACCGTTGACTCCGGGCCCGGCGGGTCCGTTGAGTCCGGTGCCGCCGAGCTCCCCCATGAGATCTGGGGTTGAGATAGTGGTCCCATCCACACCGGAGACCTTCGCCTCGGCTCGGGACCTTATTGCCCTGACGGAGCCTACTCGGCTGCCACCCCCGGTACCTCCGGTGCGGGTCGCGTCCAGAGGCAAGCCCATGATGTCGGCACCGCCCACAGACAGTCGTTCCCGATCCAGGTCCCGACGTCTTGGGCGCTCCAGATCCCGACGCCGCTCGCAGTCCCGGCACCGCTCCCCTCAGCGGTACCGGTCGCACTCGCGGCACCGGTCGGCATCGAGACGGTCGCGGTCAGGCTCCAGCCGACACCGGCACCGCGACTCCAGGAGCAGGTCCCGACGCTACTCGCCGCACCGGTCGACCTCCCGGCACCGAGCTGGTGGCAGATCCCGGTCCCGGTCCCGATCTCGCTCGACCTCCCGGCACCGAGCTGGTGGCAGGTCCCGGTCGACCTCCCGGCACCGAGCTGGTGGCAGGTCCCGGTCCCGGTCGATCTCCCGGCACCGAGCTGGTAGTAGGTCCCGGCACCGAAGCGGCGCCCGGCACCGAAGCGGCGCCCGGCACCGTGACAGATCCCGGTCCCGGTCCCGCTCCCGGCACCGATATGACTCCCGGCACCGGTCCCCGGCACCGAGACGATCCTCCGTGCCGGCCCGCGCAGACCCGTACTATCCAGGGTCGGCCCCACCGTGGCCCTCGAGGCAGCCGTCCGTATCCTCCCAGGCGGACAGCGGCTATGCGCTGGGCACCGACCGGCAGGCGGCGCTGTTTGCTGATCCGCTGCTGCAGGACCAAGGCCCTCAACAGTGGGGATTCTGGACACCCTGGGCGTACCATCAGGCCCAGGGCCCCCAGCAGCTCCCTGCTAGGCCGGCGACTGCGGAGCGTAGGGCCCCTGAAGCCTCCTTGTCTCGCCCCCCTCCCTCCCCGGAAGGGGACGAAGGGTCCAAACAGCAGGACTCCGCTGTGGCTCCGGAGACAGAGGCGAGGGCTGAGGAAGACCCTCAGTTGGACACTATTGTGCCTGGGGTCTCATCATCCTCCTCCGCGGATGAGGCGGTGGCGGGTACCTCCTCCAACAGTCCCCCCCCGCTGGATCTTAGGGCGCACCAGGACCTCCTCAGGCGATTGGCTCAAAACCTGAATCTGCAGGCAGAGGAGGTCTCGGAGATAGAGGACCCAATTGTTACCATCCTCTCTTCTGATGCTCCCACCAGGGTCGCCCTGCCCTTTATACGGACCATCCAGGCCAATGCCAATACTATCTGGCAGTCCCCGGCCTCCATCCCTCCGACAGCGAAAGGAGTCGAGAGAAAGTACATGGCCCCTTCTAGGGGCTATGAATATCTACATGTTCACCCCACTCCCGGTTCACTGGTAGTGCAATCGGTGAACGATAGGGAGCGTCACGGCCAGGAGGCTCCGGCCCCCAAGTCCAGAGAGGCCAGGCGGATGGACCTCCTTGGCCGTAAGGTGTATTCGGCTGGGGCGCTGCAGCTCAGGGTCTCCAACCAGCAGGCCCTGCTGAGCAGATATGCCTTTGATTCCTGGGTGGCAGTGGACAAATTTAAGGAGCTGCTGCCACAGGATGCTCGCCAAGAGTTCACGGCCATCTTGGACGAGGGCAAGAAGGTCGCACGCACGGCCTTGCAAGCCTCCTTGGACGCTGCGGACTCGGCTGCCCGTACCCTTGCGTCAGGAGTTACGATGCGTCGCATCTCCTGGCTGCAGGTTTCCGGCCTTCCGCCGGAACTCCAGCATACTATACAAGACCTTCCTTTCGAAGGCCAGGGCCTATTTTCTGACAAAACAGACCCCAGACTCAAGAGTCTGAAAGACAACCGAGTCGTTATGCGGTCCCTCGGGATGCACACTCCCGTGACGCAGCGTAGATCCTTCCGGCCGCAACAACAACAACAACAACAACGCAGGCCGTTTTCCCAGTTCCGCCAGCGGCAGGACCTTTACAGGCGCCGCGGCAGGAACGGGAGGCGCAGGCAGTCGGGGAACCAAGGGGGGCAGAACCAAGGCTCCTCAAAACCCCCGCCTGGTCCTAAGCCTTCATTTTGAAGGTGCGCTCGAGGGCGCAGTAACAGTTTCCCCTATGGATCCTTCCCCCCCGTTTTCCAACCGCCTTTCGTTTTTCCTCCCGGCGTGGTCCCAAATAACATCGGACCGCTGGGTCTTAAGCGTGGTGCAGACGGGGTACCGCCTGCAGTTTGTTTCGTTTCCTCCTTCCCGCCCTCCTTCCTCGTCCCTCTTCAGGGACCCCTCTCACGAGCAATTCCTTCGGCAGGAGGTGCAGACGCTCCTCAGCAAAGGAGCTATAGAGGCGGTTCCCGAAAACGAGAAAGGCAAGGGGTTTTATTCCCGCTATTTTCTGATCCCCAAGGCCAAGGGGGGCCTCAGGCCTATCCTCGACCTGCGAGAGCTCAACAAATACCTCGTGAAGTTGAAGTTCCGCATGGTATCCCTGGGGACCATTATTCCATCCCTGGATCCGGGAGACTGGTACGCCGCCCTCGACATGCAGGACGCGTATTTCCACGTTGCCATTTGGCCACGCCACAGACGCTTCCTCCGCTTCGTTGTGGGGGCTCGTCATTATCAATTTGCGGTCCTCCCGTTTGGCCTGTCCACGGCCCCGAGGGTGTTTACAAAATGCATGGCAGTTGTCGTGGCGCATCTTCGGCGCAACCGTGTCCACGTGTTCCCTTATCTGGACGATTGGTTGATTCGGGGCACGTCGGAACAGCAGGTGAACAGCCATGTCCGCGTGATCACCGGCATATTTGCGAGTCTGGGCCTCTTGATAAACACAGACAAGTCCACCCTGAGGCCCACTCAGAAGGTGGAATTTATCGGGGCCGTCCTGGACGCCACTGTGGGCAGGGCCTCGCTGCCTCGGCAGCGGTTCCAGACCATGGCGGCGATCGTTCAACGCTTGCGGTCAGCCCCGTTGACGTCAGTGAGGACATGTCTAACCCTGTTAGGCCACATGGCGGCGTGCACTTTTGTGACCGACTACGCTCGGCTCCGCATGAGGCCTCTCCAGCTGTGGCTTATCAGTCATTACAGGCCAAGGCAACCGTTAGACATGTTAATCACAATCCCCCAGAAGGTCTTAGATTCTCTCGGCTGGTGGCTAGACCAGTCCGTATTGTGTGCGGGTCTTCCCTTTCACCCGTCTCAGCCCTCGGTATCCCTGACAACGGATGCCTCAGATCTAGGCTGGGGGGCCCACCTAGGGACCCTGCGGACGCAGGGCCTATGGTCCCAGGAGGAGGTGGGGCTACACATCAACATGAGGGAGTTGAGAGCGGTCCGCCTTGCTTGCCAAACGTTTTGTCATCAGCTTCAGGGTCGTTGTGTAGCCTTGTTCACGGACAACACGACGACCATGTATTATATCAACAAGCAGGGCGGCACCAGGTCCTCCTCCCTGTGCCTCGAGGCGATACGACTCTGGGACTTTTGCGTAGCCCACTCCATTCACCTCAGGGCTTCCTTCCTTCCCGGAGTACGGAACACGCTGGCGGATCGATTGAGCAGATCCTTCCTGTCACACGAGTGGTCCCTTCGCCCGGACGTCGCTCTCTCCATTTTCCGGAGGTGGGGTTATCCCCGGGTGGACCTCTTCGCGTCCAAGGGGAACAGGAAGTGCCAAGCGTTCTGCTCCTTTCAGGGCAGGGAGCCGGGGTCGATAGCGGATGCCTTCCTCATCCAGTGGTCGACCCGCCTGTACTATGCATTTCCCCCGTTCCCTCTGGTCCACAAGGTCCTCCTGAAGGTGCGCAGGGACAGGGCTCTCGTGATCATGGTGGCCCCGGCGTGGCCCAGGCAGCACTGGTACACCATGCTGCTGGACTTGGCCATAGCCGACCCAGTTCCCCTGCCCCTTCATCCGGACCTGATTACCCAGGACCACGGGACCCTCTGTCACCCAGACCTGCAGTCGCTGCACCTAGCGGCGTGGCTCCTGCGTGGCTGACTGGTTCCGAGCTGCGCTGCTCTACGCCTGTGAGAGAGGTGCTCTTGAGCAGTAGGAAACCGTCCACAAGAGCCACATATTCTGCAAAATGGAAGCGCTTCTCCTGTTGGTGCGTAGAGAGAAATCTCCGCCCTATGGAAGTTTCGGTATCCGAAATCTTAGACTACGTTTTGTCCCTCAAAGGGCAAGGTCTGGCCTTATCGTCGTTGCGAGTCCACCTAGCAGCTATCTCCACCTTTCACCCGGGTGCGGACGGTCGCTCCGTTTTTTCTCACCCGACGGTGTCGAGATTCCTTAAAGGGCTGGAACGTTTATTCCCTAACGTCCGTCCCCCTGCTCCAACCTGGGATCTTAACCTGGTGTTGTCCCGGCTCATGGGGCCCCCCTTTGAGCCGTTAGCTACTTGCTCCCTGCTCTACCTCTCTTGGAAAACTGCCTTTCTAGTGGCTATCACCTCAGCTAGACGGGTGTCGGAGCTCCGAGCTCTGGTGGTAGACCCCCCATATACGGTCTTCCACAAGGATAAGGTGCAGCTGAGGCCACACCCTGCTTTTCTGCCCAAGGTGGTCTCAGCCTTTCATATCAACCAAGAGATTTTCCTTCCGGTTTTTTTCCCAAAACCTCACTCCTCAGGCAGGGAGCAGCAGCTCCACTCGCTGGATGTCCGTAGGGCTCTCGCGTTCTACATAGAGAGGACTAAGCCCTTCCGAAAATCCCCCCAACTTTTCGTGGCGGTAGCAGATCGTATGAAAGGTCTTCCTATCTCCTCCCAGAGGATATCCTCTTGGGTTACGTCCTGTATCAGGACTTGTTATGACTTGGCCCATGTCCCTACGGGCCGTGTGACTGCGCATTCTACCAGGGCGCAGGCGTCGTCGCTGGCTTTCCTAGCCCGTGTGCCCATCCAGGAGATCTGTCGGGCAGCGACCTGGTCATCGGTCCACACCTTTGCTTCCCACTACGCCCTGGTCCAGCAGTCGAGGGAGGATGCGGCCTTCGGAACTGCAGTGCTCCGGGCCGCGACTTCTCACTCCGACCCCACCGCCTAGGTATGGCTTGGGAGTCACCTAACTGGAATGGATGTGAGCAATCACTCGAAGAAGAAAAGACGGTTACTCACCTTTGTAACTGTTGTTCTTCGAGATGTGTTGCTCACATCCATTCCACACCCGCCCTCCTTCCCCACTGTCGGAGTAGCCGGCAAGAAGGAACTGAGGAGCGGGCGGGCCGGCAGGGATATATATTGGGCGCCATGGCGGCGCCACTCCAGGGGGCGACCTGCCGGCCCACTGGAGTTGCTAGGGTAAAAAGTTTCCGACGAACGTGCACGCGCGGCGCGCACACCTAACTGGAATGGATGTGAGCAACACATCTCGAAGAACAACAGTTACAAAGGTGAGTAACCGTCTTTTACTTCAACTCTGAACAGAGTTGAGTCTTTCTGTTTTTTTGTAGTGTTTGATAATGGTGTAATGATTACACTTAATAGTATGTAATATTAAGGGTGCAGTATCAGAGGGGTAGCCGTGTTAGTCTGGATCTGTAAAGAGCAACAAAGAGTCCTGTGGCACCTTATGTACTAACAGACGTATTGGAGCATGAGCTTTCATGGGTGAATACCCACTTCGTCAGACATGAAAGCTTATGTCAGAAACCCTATGCTCCGTTACGTCTGTTAGTCTATAAGGTGCCACGGGACTCTTTGTCGCTTTTTACGGGTGCAGTGAATTTTAAGGAACCCAATTAAGAAAATACACGTGTATATTTAACTTTATGATTTCAATGCAACTTAAGTATGTGGTTGAAATTAAGCTTGTGCTTAAGTGCTTTCAGAATAAGGATGCACTTCAACACCTGAGTAAAGTTAAGCACTTGCTTAAGTTTTTTGCTGAATTAGGTTCAGAATGCAGAGTTTGTTACAAATCTCTGGTATGCTTTTTGTGTTACTGATGTAACCCTTTTCACTTAGTGCAGTGTGGTTATTCTCTATATGAAAGACATTATATACGAAATCAGAGGTTGATTTGATTCACTTAACTGGGCCTTGGAAAAATTGGATGAATCATGCCATACCTTGGGCTGATGGTGGCTTTGCCTGGTTTTACCTGCCTGGATATGTACTACAAAACAGACTGAGTTCAATATGAAATGGAGACAGTACAGGAGCTACTAACAATAGAGGAAATGCTCAATCCCAAATAAAGCATGTCTAACTGCTGCTTGACTATTTAAGCTTCTGTCATCAGATATGCAGAGCACATTTTGGCCCCAAAACCTCTGTCATCCTAATTTCAAATTTTTCTCCATACTGATAAAATTCTACAGTTCATAGTTTGGAAATCCTATTTATATCTCAAGTAAATTCTACTGAGAAACATTCATAAGGTGCATATAATGTAACTCTGTGAAATGCATCTGGACATATGCCTCACATTTGTTAATATGATATGTTTTTGTTTACTGAGCAGTTTGAAATTAAGACAAACAGATTTGAAAACAGCTTTCTGTTGAAGGCTGGGTCTACACTGAAAACATTTGCCAGCATAGTGGTGTATTTTGTTTTAACAACATAGCTATGCCAGCAAAATCCTCTGTGTGCCCAGTTAGACTGGCAAAAAATGCTTTTGCTGTACTAACTTATTTCACTCTCCAAACCAAATGTTATTAAGAGGGCACTTTAATGCTTATACTTATATTTGGTTTGCTTTTGTTTTCTCTATAAGGCCAATAAATTGTAGCAGTTGAATTAAATTTGTTTAGAAACTGATGTAATTAAATCAGTGCAGCCTTTTTGCATAGAGTCTCTTATTTCAGTTTAAGAGTGCCTCGTATCAATGTCGTTTAAGCTAAACCAGTATAAGGTATTCTCAGACTGAAGTAAGAGTGTCTACAATTGCGCTAACTTATTTAAATCCATTTCTAAACCAGTGTAGTTAAATTGGTACAATTGTCTGATACAAACATGGGTTCTGAGAGGAGTGTTTGCTAGTCTGTGAAAGACAAGTGGAGTCGTATGGAGTTACTTAAAGCGGTAGTGCACAGGGTTTTTTCTCATATTGATAGGGTGGCTGGTGGTTTTTTTGTTTTTTTTTAGGTCTTATTGGACCTTTTAGCTGGGCAAAAATATTCTCAGTTTAACTTGGGAGAAATCCGTTAAACTTAGTTAAAATTAAAATTGCTGACTTTATAGTTGCTACTGAAGTAAAGACAAGACAAATATCCCTTACATAGTGATGCTACCAGAATGGCCTATACGCTGTTACGCTTTCTTTTCACTGAGCCATTATAACTGAGTACTAAACCTGGACCCTTCATAAATTTTAATTAATGAATTCTTACCCCCAATGGTAAAAATAATGATTTGGAGTCTGTTAGTCTATAAGGTGCCACAGGATTCTTTGCTGATTTGGAGTGAGACTAATGGATTCCTGACATTCCTGAGCAGTCCTTCTGTCCCAGAGACTGAAACCTGATGTACACTTAAAAGTTTTGCCACCATAGCTGCGTCAGTTAGAGGTGTGGGAGAAATCCACACCTCTAACTGACATAGATATGCCAGCAGCAAACTAGTATACATGCAGTTCTACCAACAAAAAAGTCATCTTGCTGGTATAGCTTGTTTTGTTTAGGGAACTGGTATAAAGTGTACCAGCAAAATAACTCTTGCTCCTATAAGCTGCATCTCCACTTGGAGGGTTTGCTGGGGTAGCTATACTGGCAATTCCTTTCTAATGCAGACAAAGCCGCATGAGCATCAGAGCAGTTTATTCATTCTACAAACTCCTGCCTATTAGAGGCAGCCACAGCAGAGGTTTCACTCTTCTCCTCCTCTTTCCTTCCTTTTACTTGCCACTCTTCACGGCTCACTGCAGCAGAGGAGGAGACCAAATGGAGCATTGGAGAGAGACAGACGTTGGTGCTAGCTTCCTGATTACTTCCCCAATCACACCTCTCCTCCTCCTCTCTAGAAGCTATTCCCTCTTCAGGAAGGGAGAGTCATGGAGAACTCCCATAAAGAGCAGAAGAGGGGATGGGAAAGACTGTGCTGGGGAGGTCAATATGACAGACCTGAAAAGTGAGATGCCCTATTAAGATGATAAGCAGGTGTGAGCCTCCCATTCACCCAAGAAGGAGTCAGAGTGAGCCCAGGCCTATGGTTATATGGGGAAAGGGAAATAGTATAGTGGAGGGTTCTCCATAGATCTGGGTAAGAATCCTATTTGTAGAATGTGAACTAGATCTGACTCAAACTCTGAGCTGCTGGAAGTTCTTCTGTCACCGATTTTGGATGTGTGCTATTTTCAGAGTTGTGGTTAGTTCTGAGCACATTCTCAAATGCAAAATGAAATGTGCCAAAACGCTATCTTTTGTCTGAGTCCTCCTGTATTGATGCAATGACAGAATGAGCTATATAGAAAGAGAACATCTATTAGAGGATTTTGGTTTGGGTTTTTTGTCCGCTTGGTCTGATATGAGATGAGGTCTTGTGGAACAACTTGAAAATTATCTTTTTGGAGGCCCTGATAATGAAGATGGTCACTGTATAAAGAAACTTGCTGATATGCACTTGAATGTACACTCTAGCCTCCAGCTGTCCCCCTTACCACCAGGTTATTTAGAGAATTATCCTTTGCAGGAAGGTGGAAAATTAAGGATTGGCAAAAACGAAGAACACTCTGTGAAGAATAACATGTGATTGATCGTATCAAAAGCCATGACTAATTTGAGCAAAGTTAGTATTGAAAGACGACTCTAAAATTTGGCAGCCAGTATAAATAACTGGACATTTTAGGGTAGTCTTTGTAGAAGTCAATGCTTTGCTATATTGCCAGGATAGATGATAACTCATTTCAATTCCATTCTCACAAAAATGCTGAAAGATAGCAGTGTTCATGCAATTCTAGGATAAAGAATCAACAAAAAGTTTGCCTCAGTTCTGATAGTTTAATGGCAGGCCTGAGTATGCTTGCTTCCTATAGTCTGGGAACTGTACTGTTTCTTTGCCATTTAAAGTTGGGACAGTTTGAGTTGTTTTATAACTCCAACACCAGAGATTTAAATCGAGGGATGGAAACTCTGTTTTGCTTCTGCAGCTTAAGAAGTCCAATTCTTACAAGGGGCTGTTGATGACATGTTGGGAATTTTTTTTCTCATTTTTGTACAGTGTTTATGTCATTTTCACATGCTCCTCCCCGTTTTTGACAGTAAATCTCTGTAGCGAGGCAGACACCATGGTCAAGTGGACTGAGCACAGGTTTAGGATCCAGGAACTCCTGAGTTCTTCTTTGACTAGATGTCACTATGGCTGCTCCACTTCAGTTGCATTTGCGTACCCTTGCACCTTTGATCACAGATTTTCAGCACTGTTCCAGATCCTTATTGGACACCTTCACCCTGAGATGGACCCTTACGGTGTCCATTGGTTAGTTTTGCTAACCCTTTGCCCTCCTCTGTTTTATTACTTAGTATTTTCTTACACTTTCTGTGTGTTTGTGGGGACCTCCCACTATTCTCCTTTTCCCCAGTGGCTTCCCTGCCCACCTTGGTTCCTTTCTTTGAAGCCCCCTTTTTGCTCAGAGTATGCCCAAAACTCCATGGTTTAAACCTTGCCAGACCTGCAAGAAGTCTTCTCCTCTCAGCAACGGACAAATCAGCTGCCTCCACTGCCTTGGGAGTGCCTATTCTGTTGAAGTGTAAGGTCTGCACTGACTTCAAGAGCAGGTCTAGGAAGCTGAGGGAAGACAGGCTCAAGTTACTCCTTATGGAGCATTTCTTGAGGTCTGAATGTCCTGGTGATCTCTACAGTTTAAGCTCCAACAAGCAAGTCTCAAGGGATAGCTTCAGAACCCTGGAAGCATCCCAAAAAGAGAAGAAACAAGTCCCCTGATGGAGAGTAAAAGAGGAAGGGGAAGTTGCATCCCAGTGCAGGTACCACCGAGGCTCCTAACCTCCCTTCTTCCTCCCTCTTGACTGAGTGTCACGGACCCTTGAAAATGGGTTTGAGTTTTTCCCACACAATGAAGCCTTGTTTAGCACCAGCATCTGGACCCAATTCATAGCCCTTTATACACAAGGACTCTTCAAAGAACCTGGCATCAGTTCTGGCTCCCCCCAGTATCAATCCTGGTAGCAGCCAGGAGTATAAGGGATGTGTGGATCACTCAGCTACCTGTCCCCAGTACCAATAACTACGTCACAGCCGGTCATCCAGCAACCTTACTCACTGGTACCAAACTGATTCCTGCTCTCAAGGGATCTCCTAATCCTTGAGGAACTTGACTTATCTCTCCTGCCAGGTACCAAGAGAGATCATCCAGTGGCACCATTAGTCCAGCTGATGCCTTCGCACCCGCTGACGCGCGCATCCTACCATCAGCTCCAGTGCAAGCTCCAGGACCATTGTGACCAGCCCCACAATCCAGTACCTGTAACAAAAGGCCCAAGATTTTGTTTTTAGCCTTAACATCCTAGCTGGTGAGAACTGAAGATTTTATGGGCAAAATTCTGTGAATTAGGCTTGTTACAGATAAAGCTTAGCTTTTTGAATGTCAACATCTACTGCCTTTAAATAATTCAATCCCCCACTTAATTTCCCACAACTGTAAAAACCTAAGTTGATACCAATTAAAAATATGCTTAAAAATACAAGTGATATCTGTCAAAATTACAAAAAAAAAAATGAAAATCAAATTCTGCCCACGTGTATCAGAGGGCTGTGGAACCACCCAGGAAGTGGCCTAGGTACCAGAGGAAAAATTCCTCTGTCCTTTTGATATTTTGGTTGAGAGCCATGAATCACTCCTTCTGGCCCCATTGCTTCCACCACTCTTTCCTCCCCTACCTCTGACTCTATTTCAGAACATTATGGGAGCAGATCACATCAGACAGATGGGGCTAGAAGTCATTACATCAGGCTATGACATTCACTTCTTCATCCCCATTCCTAATCCTCCTTCATGATCCCGTCTCATGAGAGTCACCACGTTTAGTCCCTCCCTTCATCAGGATGTGGCTCTATTCAAGTTACTCCCTGGTGCCCAAGAAGAAACGAGAATGGAGGCCAGTCCTAGACCTCAGAACTCTGAATGCATTCATCTGGACACAGAGGTTTGGGATGCTAAGGTTAGCAACAAGAATATCATTTCTAGATCCGGACGATTGGTTCATAGCCCTTGACCTTCAGGATGCCTGTTTCCACCTACTATTGCATCTTGCTCACAGATGCTTTCTACAGTTCACAATTAGCAACAATCACTGTCAATATGTACAGATCCCTTTCAGTCTCTTGACTGTGCACAGAATTTTTTACCGAAGTCCTTTTGGTTGTGATGGCCTTATTGTGATGATTGGGGATAATGGTCTTTCTCTGTCTTGATGACTGACTCCTCAAGGGATGGTTCCTTCTCAGAGTGCAGTCTGTGACCTGCAAGTCCTTGATACTCTTCCATTCCTTTGGACTAAGCCTCAACACACAGAAGTCCACTTTGACACCTGTCCAACGCATTGAATTCACGGGGGCCACCCTAGATTCCACAATTGCCAGAGCCTTTCTGCCTACAGACAGATTCATCACTATGACCAACCTCATCTCTATCCTTCAGAGGAGCTCTCAAACCACAGCACAGACTTTCCTGCAGATGCTAGGCCGTGTGGCAGCCTGCATGTTCATTACACCCCATGCCAGACTGCATTCAAGATATCTCCAGGCCTGGCTCAGAACAGCCTACGCAGCTTGAGCAAAAGGATATCTGTTCCACAGAAGATTCTTGACTCCCTGAATTGGTGGAAGGATCCCCACAAGGCCTATGTGACGACCCCATTCACATGCTGCCCACTGAAACACAAAAATAAGAACCATCGTCATAGATGCCTCATTGCTGGCTTGGGGCACTGCTGGGTTCATTGCCCAACCCACCGGCTGCATGTTGCTCTGTAACGGCCGTATGTGGACCCTGCTGGACCACGTTAACTCATCCTTGGAACCTAGAGCAGGCCAGCACAATCTGCCCAGGAAAAAGGTCCAGTCCCGGAACTGGCCAAGGTAATTAAGGGCCCTAGGTGTCATCGAAGGGCAGCTCTTCCTTTTCTCCATGTTTGGGTGTGGTGGTCAGGTTGTAAAAGGGAATACACAGACCTTCCCCCTCCCGGCCATAGACAGAGAGGAGAAGGGAAAGGGGAGAGGTCCTGGTTCCTCAGGGCAGAGGTGGGGAGAGAATGGTCCAAGCAACCTCCTTAATTTCTCTCTCATTTGTTTTCATAAAAATCCCTGAAAGTCTCAGAGCAAGGTTGGCATCTCTGCACTAGCATAGAATCCCTTATGCCAGAGCATAATGAAGCAGTCTTATCTCTTCCTGAATGTCCATTGCCGGAGCAGGAGGTTGGATAGATCAGGAGCGAACTGTTCCAGCCTTACAGTGTTAGGTGGTTCCCTTCCATACAGGGAATTCTCCCCTGGTCAGTTATGGACAGAATCCAGACCCTTTTGCACCCTCAGAGTGACTTAAAGAGGCTGGCAGCATAGCAGAGAATTCTGACTTCCTATAACATCGCAAAATTCAAATGTAAGTATATAGCTACAAAAATTCAGTAGCTTGTATTGACAAGGGAATGGAGACGCCATCCTTAATGAGAGTTATCGTATCACCAGTTGTAAGTTTTTTGCTGAGTGTAACCTTTACAGTCACTTGTGTCTGGAAAAAAGTGTGTGTTTTCAAAACAGCACTATTAATTAGCTTCCACTTTATTGGCAATTCTTAACCAGTTTCCTTCTTGACAGCTGTTTGTTAAAATGCCCAAAACTGTGCCAGGCTCCTCAAAATACAGGTGCATTTCACATGGGCCATACCCAAAGAGTTTGCAATCAGATCTGATGCATGATGCAAGAGAGGAAATCCTAAACAGTCAGTGGAATCAGAGATGAGAAAATAGGAGTGTGACAGAGTCATTCAGGCCATCTCAGCTTTGGGTTTATTAATAAACAGAAGTGATTTTATTAAGTATAAAAAGTAGGATTCAAGTAGTAACCGACAGAACAAAGTGAGTCACCAAGCAAAATAAAGCAAAAACAAACAAGTCTAAGCGTAATACGTTAAGAAACTGTTCACAGGTAAAATCTCACCCTCAGAGATGTTGCAATAAGCTTCTTTCACAGACTAGACTCCATCCTAGTCTGGGCCAAAGCCTTTCCCCTGGTACAGTCCTTGTTAGTTCCAGCAGACATCTTAGGTGATAACTAGGGGTTTTCTCGTGACTGGAACCCCTTTTGTTCTGTTCCACCCCCTTTTATAGCTTTGGCGCAAGGCAGGAATCTTTGTGTCTTTGGGTCCCCACTCCTCCTTCTAAGTGGAAAAGCACCAGGTTTAAGATGGATTCCAGTATTAGGTGACATGTTCACATGTCCTGAGAGACCCCAACCTCCATTCTTCCAGGGCTGGCCCGCACATACCCCGGAAGGTTTGCAAGTAAACAGAGCCATTTACAACCAATTGTCCTAGTCAATAGGAGCCATCAAGATTCTAAACCTCCATTAGTGGCCCACACTTTGCATAATTACAATAGGACCTCAGAGTTATATTTCATATTTCTAGCTTCAGATACAAGAATGATACATGCATACAAATAGGATGAAGACACTCAGTAGATTATAAGCTTTGTAACGATACCTTAAAGAGACCTTTTGCATGAAGCGTATTCCAGTTACGTCATATTCAGGGTATGGCTACACTTGCACTTCAAAGCACTGCCGCGGCAGCGCTTTGAAGTTTCGAGTGTGGTCGCAGCGCCAGTGCTGGGAGAGAGCTCTCCCAGCGCTGCACGTACTCCACATCCTCCACGGGTGTAGCTTGCAGTGCTGGGAGCCGCGCTCCCAGCACTGTGGCACTGTTTACACTGAGGCTTTACAGCGCTGTATCTTGCAGCGCTCAGGGGGTGTTTTTTTCACACCCCTGAGCGCGAAAGTTGCAGCGCTGTAAAGCGCCAGTGTAGCCATGGCCTCACACTCATAAGCATATTTCCATAAAACATTATGGAGTGCAACGTCGCAGGCACATCTGCTCACCCTGAGGCAAGGGGACACAACAGCATTTACAAGGAATTACTGTGACGAGACATGGAAGGGCATGTGTTGTTATCCAACTAATTTTTAGTATCTTGGGAAGCAAAACAGCTAAAATATATGTAGTTCATGGGACTACGAAGTGCTCTGTTCCTCTCTTTTCCTAAGTTTTTCAAATCCCAAAACAATAGGTACTACATTACAAATGTGGGTCTGGCTAATTAATGATATCTCTGTTTGCTGAGGATTGAGTGTATTATTCATATATTTTATTCATTTTTTGCTATAAGTTTATGGTCAGTATGTTTTATAGAATCTTCTGTAGGTTCACACTACAGGTTGATAATGTAGGTATCTACTACTCTGAGATTGTTGAGATGATAATTATATTGCAGTAGTTTGGATAAAGTATCTGCATTGTATTAAAGAAACAGATGTTCCTGATTTAGTGTCCCAGTAGACCCAGGTTTATGCAATAAGTGGTACTGGGACTGTGGATTAGTGGGCAGAGAGAGATCAAGAGCATTGCAGAGATAATGATGTGCTGCGACTGGGAGAGGAAAGAACGAAGCTATTCCTTCATAGTTTCTGCCCACCTTAACGCATGGAGTAACATTGACAACTGACATGAATTTAATTTTCCCAAATATGGAAAAAACAATCAAGATCATCAAAAGGATGAGATGCCCCAGAATGAAGGGATATTGAGCATCAGAGCATGGGTCTTGGTGGGGAAACTGGGTATCAAATATCAGAAGGGTAGCCATGTTAGTCTCTATCCACAAAAACAATGAGGAGTCCGATCTCACCTTAAAGACTAACAGATTTATTTGGGCACAAGCTTTCGTGGGTATGAAATGTTTCTTGTTGGCATTTGGAAAATGTTTCACCGAGCAGCATGAAAAATGTTAACCATGCCAAACTTTTATTTTCCTTTCTTAAAACATCTTACAAAAAATTAAATCTGCTATTATAAATTCCTATCAAAGGAAAATTGAAATGGAGTCCTCATATATTGACAACATATTTTCTTGTATTCGTTTTGTTTTCAGATGAACTGCTTCAGAAAGAGCAAAACTACTCAGATGATGGCTTGGCCAATATGATCAGTGAGCCCAGGATCAGCTATGGAAATGATGCCCTCATGCCTTCATTAACTGAAACTAAAACCACAGTTGAACTTCTTCCAGTTGATGGAGAATTCAGCCTAGATGACCTTCAGCCATGGCATCCTTTTGGTGTTGATTCTGTCCCAGCCAACACTGAAAATGAAGGTAATTTAGAATCACTGAGAGAAGGCCCCACCCAGAGTGTTTTGAAGTGAGTTGTTGTGTGATGATTGATTCATGTCCTAAAAATCTTCACCTTTTTAGCTTAAGTAGGAAATTATACATTCTGATTGTGTGAAATGGTCTGCCACACCTGCCTGGCTTCCTTAATGGGACAGAGAATGCTGATTACATCTCAGATGTTTAAGTACATCATAAATCTCAGTATTGAATTTAATCTACTCCCCTTATTATAAAAACAGCAAAATTTAAGTGATATTCTGTAAATTAATGGGGTTAATGTGTTAGAATTATGTGCATTTTAAAATCACGTAAACAGGAGCTTTTAATTGCTACCATCAAAATGAATAAGCACAGTACCCTAGAGCCATACTAAAAATAAAGCGTTGTGGTATAAGTATACACGTGATTTTACTGATTAGAATATTTTCCAGTATTTAGTACCAGGGCATTCTGCATGCACTCACCATTTTGTAACTGGACAGTGAAAGTTTCTACAGGAGTACTTTGTGTAACTCATGGAATAACCAGTTGAGAGAGTCATATGCTTTTCATGTTTTTAATTTTAAATAATTTCTATCTAATCTTTAAATTTAAAAATAATTGGGCATTTTACTGCCAGAGCAGTAGAAAGGCCACGTTTTGTCTAGGTGCCTGAGCCACATTAATCAGAAATCTAGAAAACTCTTATTTGTTCGCTGCCCTTAAGTTTCTTCTTATGTAAGCGTTGAGATGAATTAACAAAGGGAAACGTAAACTCCACCATTCAGTGAGAGAAACTTAAGTCAAGGTTAATTGAAACAGAAAAATTAGCATTTAGGAAATAATGATAAATGCAACTTTAAGATGACACTGTTGCTTCCACAGGCAGATAAATTGCATCTAGATGTGTGGTTCTTATTTCTTTTAATATATTCCCAATAAAGATGCACAAACACTTCTGCTTTGTTTAATTTTGGATTATTGGGCATTTTAATACGTGCTACAATAGTCTGTTGTGGCACTTTCAGTGTTTACTTTGTAAATCTTTTATGGCTATTCAAGGAGTATTGAAGGGTCTTTATAGACAAGAATATTCTTACCGTTGTTGCTTCACAAATAATTAATCATAGTACACGTAGGATTAAAAAAATAATCCTGTATTATGCACCACAGAGAACAACTGAAATAATAGGAGTAGCCTTTAGATGCGAGATGCTGAGCACCACACAGGAGTGCTCTGCAGGATTGACCCTTAGAAGAGATTCTTGGTCTCTGGATAATGTGGCATATGGTTGATCTAACAATTTTAACTTGGGTGTTTTGGTCATTTGATCGTTGTTTAATGAATAGCCAATCTACAGATGCTAGTACTGCTTTGCTCTAGCTGGAAGTAAATCTCATTTTTGAAATATTGGTGATCAGAAATTCCGAGTGTTAGTCATTCGGCCTGGGAGTCTTAACTCTCTGAATGTAAACATTAACACCAATGCAGTGCTATTCCTTTGTGGCATTGGAAGACGACATACTTCGCTATTATCCAAAGCAGCCCTTACAGTGTGTTGGGTAAACTAGTTGCCTTTTTAGATTTAACGTGCACATCAGAATACAAATTTTTTGAACAGACACTGATATCTGTCAAGTAAATTAAATATGTGTTTATACAACAGACTGATTCTAAATGAACTGTTACGTTGTGTTTTTCTCAACATTGTCACAGCTGCATGAGATGTTTTTAATTAACCATTGAAAAAGGAATTCATGAAGTTGAGTGATGGTAAGAAAGAACAAGTGCACGCAAATCCAGCATTAAGGTCATAATTTAGTATTTCAGTCTAGCACCTCCCTCTTCTGGAGATGTGTTTAAGTGATCATCAAGATATAGTATATGCAAAACTGCTGGTGTGATGGGGGATGATTTAAGTGCGAGACTTCTTACTTTCATTCTGAATTTCCCTGTGTATTGCATATTTGTGTAAAAGAATAAGTGTACTTTTAGCAGTTTCTCTCTTATTAGAATTGCTTTCCATCTGCAGTTGTTTGCATACCTTGCTTAGAGGTTAAGGAGCCAGTGAAAAATGGATTTCTCTGTAGTCTAAATTTAAGCCTGCTAAGATCCAGCAAATCCCCTCAGACTTCTGAAAGTCCCCCACTCCCCCCACATATACACTAAATTGATTTGCCAATAAATATCCAACGTAAACTATATTCAAGGAAGAATATGAACCTACATGCACTCTTAGATCTTTGGTCATGTGAGTAATCTTCCAGTTACTGTGAAACGTTGACAGGTTTACAAAATCTGTTCCTTTCTAGTTTTGAAAAAGGTAATTTAAGTCCACATGATAAGACTAAGAAATGAGGCATTTTGTATTTAAAAAACTTGGAATTTCACAGGTACTCTTATTTTAGCAATGAATTATAATACAAATTACCATATTTCTAGCTTAGTAACGCATCACCATCATATTTGCCAGTGTCTAGCTCAGCTTAGCTAGATATACTTCCCCTAATGCTTCTGAAGAAACTAAGGGTGAAATCCTGACCCTGTCAAAGTCAAATCGGAGTTTTTGCCAGTGTTTTCACTCTGTGGGTTTTTCCTCAACAGGCACAGTTGTCCTCAGTGAGGAATAGACTGTTTATCTTTTGCTGAAATTAAATGTTTGTTAATGTAACCTTATGCTATCGTGCTGTGACCAGTCACCACTTTCACCTCTCATGAGTCCATGGAAAATTGTACCATTACCCCTACCAGTTGGTCTGTCTTGGATTTTGAGTTCTTTGGGGAAGGACTGCCCCTTCTTTTCCTTTTGGAGAGAGAAGCACATTGTGAGTGCTTCCAGATTAAATGATAGTTACATATAAAGCACTAGAAATGCTCCTTTTGCCATCAGATATCTTAATATTAGATGTAAAGTGAAGCAAGAGCACACAGAATGAAGCCTGCGTAATCATCCCATCATGGAAAAAAAGTAGGTACAATAATGAACTTCTTGGGGCCAAACTTTTATGGAAAACAGCATTGGGCTCCAATTTTGTGCACTTGCTGATTTGTGCCTAAAATTATCATATTTGCATGTGAAAATGAGGTCAGTATATATACAAACAGTTTTGGAGCATGCAGAATTAGTGTACTACTTTAAAACTCGGAGTGGAGCGTAACGCCATGTGTCTTATTAGTACTGTGGTTATCATATCTGTGCACATAGTCATCCTGTACATTACAGACTTATACCACTCAACATCTTCCTCCAGCACCCACCCTTTCTTCAAAGAACATATCTTTAAGTCAGTGCTCTCCCTTATGCACACCTCATGACCTGATATATGCCCACCTGCTGTTCCCTATGTGAGGAAACCCTACCTGGGGATTGTTTTGCAGACATGTGCACTGTTGTTCTATTCTGTTTCCAGCTGCTTTGGCTCTTCTTCCCTAAGCATACAAACATTTATCATTGCAGACAATCCCCTTGTGTTGCCAAGTAACTGACAGCACTAAAGCAGCTAGCACACAATTGCAAGGCCTCCTTTGCACAGGAAGGATGTCTACATGCTGTAATGGGAAGGCAGTGTAGTACAGCAAGGGCGGTGGATTAGGAGTCAGGAGCGCCAGGCCAGAATTTTCAAAAGTGACTAATGATTTTTAAGTGGCTCAACATTGGGTGTCCAATTAGAAAAACCTTAAAAGGGTCCTGATTTTCAGAAGGCAGCTGCTCAGCACTTTCTGAAAATCAGGCCCCATTAAGGTGTCTCATATTTGGGCACCTAGAAATTGAAGATTCCAAAATCACTAGTTACTTTTGCAGATCTTGAGGTTATGTTGTCAGCTTTAGCCTTCCTCTGTGAACTTGGGCAAGTCACTTCCCTCTGTGTGTCAATTTCAACATCTGTAAAATGGGGGGGTAATGATACTTACCTTCCTTTCATAAAGCAGTTTGAGAACTATAAGAGCTGTATAAGAGTTCAGTACTATTACTATTATTTCTTTCCCCATCCGCAGAAGTATTGGGCCAGTCACATGTAGCCACACCAATTTACAGCAAACAGTTCCCTTCTCTTCCCCATTCAGCTGCCCCCATTTTTCCTGCCACAACCTGTTCTAATTTTTCAGTGATTGACATAATTTTACTCTTCCATTCAGCTATCACTTCTGCAGTGTCTATATATCCTTTGCAACAACATATTCAGTCCCTGCTTTGAAGTACCAACTGTAACAGCATACAGGTGCCAGATGAGCAGGGAGTGGAAATGTTCAGAGAATACAGGAACTGGGTGAGGGCAAGAAGCATGGTGACACCAGAGGAGGGAATAAGGGTAATGTCTCTGCAGTAGCAGGATATTTCAATCCTTGAGCACCAATCCTTTTCACTGGAAAAATGCTGCTGCTTGGGGGGCTGTAGTCCACAATTGGAGTAACCTAGCAAAAGGCTTAGATGAGAAAATGTTTAGTGGCTGTACTTTTATTTAACATTGTACAAAAAGCAGTTTAGTGAAGGCAATCACAGGGGCTACTGATGGTTTGATAACTGATGCATTTTTACTGCTCCATGTAGGGAGCATGGTGTGTGCTAAGAAAGCAGTGCGACCCCCCTGAAAAAAGCCCCTTTCAACGCTCAGTACTTGGCACCATATTTCCAGAGCAACCAAAAGGAGAAGCCAAGTTCTTTGTACCATTTTGGCACTTCCAATGCCAACTGGAACAAAGAAGCACAAAGTAACACAAAAGAAGAAAAATAAAGAAGGCGGAGAGGAGGAATAACACTGTTGTTTTTTTTTAAACTTCCCCAACAGGCTCAAGTTTGGGTTTAGCTAAGGTTATGGGTGAAGAGTCAGGTTATTCACTTTCCTATTTACCATTAGTGCCAATGGGCTCCAAAAAGCATCACACCAGTCTTCAGCCAGGTATGGCCTCTGTGTGGGAATATACAGTATTTAAAGATGTGAATGCAGGGCACAGAAATATGGTTGTTCTTCAAGTCCCCTTCTACTTTTAAAATGGAAGATAATCTAATGAGATGGACAATTTTACTGCATACAAACCAAAATATATTAGAAACTACATTAGATAGATAGATATCTCTATATATCTCTAATAACTGTTGCCTTCAAAAGTTAATAATCTGGAAGAATAAACTAAGATTTAGTGGGCGTTTAGAAATTAGCAGTGATTAAAACTTGCTGCAAGGACTCATGCCAATTCCTGTTCCCAATTCTAATAAAAAGGTAGGAAGATGTTTCTAAGGATACAATGTATAAAGCCTTACCCTACTGACGGTAAAATTCTTTGATCTTGATAGTTTCTAATTTTGAGCAATATCCAGAGTATAAAGCGCAGGATGGACATGTCAGCGACAAAAGACACTATTGAAGTTGTCCCCATCTCCTTCCTTTTATTTCCAGGGTTAACTTAAGGCAAATCTTTTCCAGCTGCTGCTATTATAACTTTGTTTATGGCATATGTCTCTCCTGCACTATCCCAACAAAAGAGCAGTTGACTTATCATTTTGGGTTTTTTGTTTGCTTTTATTTTTTTTGCACATGCCCAGTTGAGCCAGTTGATGCCCGCCCAGCTGCAGACAGAGGACTGACCACAAGACCAGGTATATAACTTGCATGGCTTTTACCTAACCTATATTTTTCCCAGCATGTCTGTGACCTGCTTGAGCTGAAATGATCCTTTTCTCTGTTATTACCCCCTATTAAACTGTAGTGTCATGTCATGAACCAGTATAGATGGGGAATTGCAGCCACAATTTTAAAGGGGGCTCTCACAGATCTTCCCCCTAAGCCTCTGAGTACTCTCTCTATATCAGTATGTGCTTGAAAAAAGGATGGGGAAGGAGACTGGAGGAACAGTCCATTTTTTCTTCCCATGTAGCAAAAGTAGTGTATTTTTTATAAACAAAATAGATGGTGTTTTGTAAATTGAAAATAATCATGCAGAGTTCAGCTTGCACAGTTTGGAAATTGATGGGGCCATTAAAACTTTTTAGGCGGTTCAGGGTCAGGACTTATTTTTTTAAATACCAGCCACTTGATGCAATTTCCAAAGGCAAAGTTGCTCTTCAGAAGTATTTTTACAAGCTCGGGAAGAAGTCCTTTCTAGGAGTAGCCTCTCTTCAGGGCTGACTCCACTGAAGGCAGAGCAATCGCTCCAACCTTCCCTTAATGGCAGAATTTAGATTTCCCTCCAGCACATCAGTGATATTAGATCAGTCAGTTCTTGGATCAGAATTTCAGCACTGCAACATCACATTTTTTAAAAGCAAGTGTAACATCCTCATAGCACCTAAGTGTTTTTGTCTTCTGGGATACAGAGCTTCCTAAAGAGGAGTAGAAATATCATACTGTATGCAGCATTTTGCATATGAATATTTTATCTTCATTCTCCCTAACCCACAAAATATACTGACACTTTAATCCTAACCTTGTAACCTGTCTGTTTTACAAGGATTTTTCTTCTCATAGTTTTTTTCCTGCATAATGTCTTATTCACTCATTTATGCTTGTTATGTTGTTGATTGGCATTTTCATATGCATAATCAAAAGCCTGCTGCTAAGAGACCCATGTTCGTTGTTAAATATTTTTCATAAATGAGGGGTGGAAAGTCTGGTGGGTACTGATATGAGAAGATATACTCTTGCTCCAGTTTGCCACATTCAGGCTTCATCTCATTAAGTGTTAGCTATCATTAAACCATTGATAATGGGGTTCTTACTTTCTTCTTGTACATTCTTTTGGCTGGCAGTGGTATTGTACCAAGAGTACTAGTGCCAGTGTAGTTAATGATCTATCCAAGGTTGTATGTTAGATTTCTGAGACGGGCTGTGATACTTTGAAAGGTGATTTTTTTTGTAGCTTCAAATTTCCAAAAGTGAGAGGGGACGGTTTTACTGCTCATAAGTTACGCTAAGTATTTCTTTAACTCTTCGCTGCTTGAGTTTTAGGTGGTGATCAGTGCAAATGGGGCATTGTGCAACAGCCTCTTCAACACTTACGCCTTTAACATGGAGTTTGAGTGCTGAGGAGGTCCTGTTGTAGTCACTTAATTTACCATTTGCCTCAGCTCTCTTATAGTCCCCTTGAGTGAATGTTCCTCTTGTGATTATCCCCATCCCAAGTAAGTGCAAACTGACAATCTTACCAATAAATGAGCACAGTTACTCTAAATCTAATGCTGGAACTAATCTTTGTGCCTGCACTCTGAGTTTGTAGGAATAAACCAACTTCTTTGGTTCAGTTAGAAGAAGATGGGGAAAGTGGCTACCTTGTATTAATTTTTGCACTAATTGACAATGGCATATCCCTTTTACATTACCTGGAAAAGCGTCTTAAACATCTGTGTTTCCAGATATTTTTTGTCTTCAGAAAAGTCTAACAGATTTCTAGCTTATTAACTTTTTAAAAACATTCGCAGATTCTATGAACTGTCAAATTCCCTTTCCGTGTATGTGGTTAAGTGCTCATGTCAGGAAATGCCCAAGTTAATAGGCTGGTCTAGTAGGTAGAGTATTGACTTGGACTCAGGAGACCTGACATCACTTCCCAGTTCATCAGCAAGTTTCCTGTATGATCTTGGTGAGTCACTAATTTACCCTTTGCCGCACTTCCCTGTCTGTAAAACAGCAATAATGCTTTCCTACCTCATATGGATGCTGTAATTCAAAAAAATCCATTTGAAGCTACAAAGAAAAGCTTTATTCAAGTAATTACTAAAAACAGAGGATTATGATGGAAACATTTATGCATCCTTAGCTAGATTGGACTTACTCTCTGTTTCTAGTACAGTATATGACTTCGCAGCATTCCAAGATTCCTTGTACAACATATCATAATATACTGTATACATTAGAGACAACATAATCTCCTTCACCACCCTGTCTCTGCACAAGTAAGAGAGAATGTTTTCACTGAACTCAGAGGTCTCTGTGCTGATTTATATGAGGAAGTCTAGAGGGCACTGCTAATGGCCATCTGATGTTAGGATGAACCAAACAATTATTCATTAGGCTCCAGCAACCTTATTTGCCAGGTTTTTAATTAAATAACTTTCACTTAGACTCTGATCTCTGCAACAAAAGGAGTTATAGTAAATTGAGCCACTGCATATTATCAGTAGACATACTGAATTCTTAAAAACCTGATCAAGACAGATCAAATGATGTGCAAATACCAAAGAGAGACTTTCCGCCAGTCTGCTCAAAGTATGAATGTCTAGCAACAAATACTCACCTGATTTTCCATCACACATTGAAGTTATAATTTAGGTAATTTTAAAATACTTCTGAAGCATTCAGAGCTATTTATGAGGCATGTACACTAGTCCAAGCAATGGTACTAGAGTATAGGATAATATCTTTCCAAAATTCCAACGAAAGTAGATAATTAATCAAACTCCAAGTATTAAATGCAAAAGGAATGCTGTAAACTTAAAAATTACCCTTGTCTCTGAATTTTTACCCACTTATTACAAGTAAAACCTCAATTTATTATAACTGAAAGAAGGAAACAATATTTTGCTTTGTATATAGTTGGTTTCACTGAATTTTTTGTATAGAAGGTCAGCTTTCAAGTGTTCTTTTGGCTGTTCTTTTGTACATCAGTAGAGTAGAGAAAAATGTGAAATAGGAGGATGTGTTTGTAGAAGCACAAATATTAGCAGAGGGACTCAAAGGCAGTTGAAATACCGGACACTACTGTAAACAATTTTTTTTAAATTGCAGCAATTCCAAACTGGTTTCCCTTTAAGCGTCCTCATTCACCATCTTGACTCTTCAGTTTCTGCTTCTGCAGGGTGAAAATATTGATGTCTGTCATCCATAATCAGGCTTTCCTTGTGGTCTTGAAAACAAATGAACATCTTTACTCAAATATATTGCCATGAGCTAACTTGTCAGACTTGCCAGTGGGTGCTCAGAACCTTTTTAAAAAACAAACAGATGTTTAATGCCTCCACATGTACATTTTTTTAAAATGGCTGATGTATTGCCAAATAGGAAGTTCTCACAGTCACCACCTTTCTTCTGTGCAAACAATAGGATCTTGAGATCACACCTAGATCAGGACCCACCATGAGAAATAATGCAGCTTAGGTATATCAGACTGATTCTTAGCCCTGGTGCTCATAGTCTTATCAGCTGTAGCAACAGTTTCATATGGAGTCTAGTCGCCTAGTAATTATCATTCCCCTGAGCAGTCATGTCAGAAAATGTTAGAGAATGTGAAGAGTTGTCCAGTCCATAGAGTGTTGAGGTTTCTGAGGAAAATGGCACCAAGTCTCCAGAGCTTTCACTCAGAAAAAATCTATTGCCTCATTCACCTATGCAGCTCCACTATTGCTAGCAGGAGCAGAAATAGTCATGTAAAGAGGGCTTGCTCTTGAACCTAGAGTACAACAGTCTCTGTAAACTCCCTACATAGTCTACGTTTTTTAAAAAGGCGGTGGGAGAGGAGTTTCTCTGAGCGATTGCCTGTAGCCAGTGGTGTTGCATGTGACCAATTTTCCTAATGTAGATGCAGCATCTGCATGACAGACTTTTGAAGTGAAGCCTAATGCTTCAGCACACTCTGCTTCCAATGTGTCATTCACAAAAGATGGAACAGAGGTAGAATTGTGCCTAATACGTTCACTATTCTCTCTTCTCCCTAAAAGGTAGTAAGCTAAGAGAATAAAGAGGTCAGTGGGAAGGTAAAAAAGGTAGGGAGATATCCAAAACCTCATATGCTGAGCAGTCAGCCTCGAGCTGTATTTTCTTTTCAATTCTAATTTTATAAATAATTAAGTATTTATTGCCTTACAAAAAATTGTTCCATACAATGAGAACTTCATAGTGTATAGCAGCACACGAGCTGATTTTCAGTGGCACTCACACTGCCCGGGTCCTGGCCACTGGTCTGGGGGGCTCTGCATTTTAATTTAATTTTAAATGAAGCTTCTTAAACATCTTAAACCTTATTTACTTTACATACAACAATAGTTTACATATATATTATAGACATATAGAAAGAGACCTTCTAAAAACGTTAAAATGTATTACTGGCATGCGAAACCTTAAATTAGAGTGAATAAATGAAGACTCGGCACACCACTTCTGAAAGGTTGCTGACCTCTGGTGTATAGTGTAGCCCAGAATCAAATGTATTGCCAAACTTTGAAAACCCCTCTTATAGAACGGCTTTGTAATGAAAAGAGTAACACCTCTTGGCTGATAGCTGCACTGTAAGTGCTGCTTTAATAATATGTTTTCTTTCTAGAGGTCACTTGTGCATTGTTTAATTTCTTACAGCTGAATTCTTAGTGCCTATGCCCCAGTACATTTTTATTGATAATAGTACCATGAAAATACACAAATGAGTCCATTACATCTCAGTAACTCCATATTAACTTGGCAGCCCTGGTCTTGGAAAGAGAAGGTAAAATTAGAAAACTAGCCTATTATTCAATACTGACAGAATTTCCAATGCTCAGTACAAATAAAAATGCTAGTGTTGCCTTCATATTAGGTCAGATTCTTATTTTTCAGTACCCTTGCTAAATCCAGATACCACCATCTGACAGTGGGTCTTTATGGGCCATGGTGCACAGATATTATGGCATCACTTCTTCAGTAAGAGTAGGAAGTAGTAGTGAAATTCTTCCTGAATGTGAAAACTCTGGTTTTAAAATTACTTGGCCTTTTAGGATTTTCCCAACATAGCTGTCAGGCTGTTCTTTAAATATTTATCTAATCATTTTGTGGGGACAGTGCTCATAAACCCTTTTCTATTTCCCCTTTTTCTCCTGTCCCCCTACTGCTGTAGCAAATTCAGTAACCTGCCCTCCTTGCTTCTGTTATATAGCAGGCTTAGGTAGTACTAGCCAATATATGCAAAGACTCCCTAAAAGACCATTTATGTTGCAGTATTATTAAAATATCTGTGACATTCTGTAGGAGGTGTGGGCAGATAGTACACAAGTGAATTATTGATGATTATTGAAAAAGAAAAGGATACCACAGCAACGACTCACCATGTGCCTCTGTTTTGTACTTTACTATTTTTTCCTTCTTTTATTAAAAAAAAAAGAAAAAAAGGGGGGGGTTACTTTTACCTAGCCATAAGACTTGTTCTCTGATGAAACCTGGTAAATACATCCTTGGGTTGGGAGCAGAGCAATTTTTTTTTTTAATTTAGAAATCTATTTCCTGAAGTTGTCTGAAATTGTAATCATCTAGATATTTTCAGACACTTTTTATACTTTTGAATCCAAAAAGCATTTGCAGTATTTTTTCCAAATAGGAAATTTTCAAATCATTAGTTTATAAATAACACACTAGTTATTTCTATGCATGCACATGGGGTATTTTAAAAAATAATTTGAGGATTTACAGTGCATTTGCACAACAGCTGCATCAACACATGCCAGGGAGAGACCTGCCAAATTTGATACATTTGGGGGGTTTGGTTTTTTTACATTAATTTAAAAGCAAGTTTTAAAATGAAGGATTTTATGTTGAGTTTCAGGGAGATTTTAAAACTCTTCTTTGAACTTGCTCACTATGGTTCGCTCACAGAGAGCCCTGCAGTTATGCATGGAGTAAGAAGAGTTAACAAAACAGAGATCTTAATCAACACCTGAGAAGTATCTGCAAAATTAACCCCATGCAGTTATACAGCAGTTTTCAGCCAGAGATATCGCATACATCTTTGCAGAGGTGCATCACCCTCATTTGATGAATGAGAAGAACGAGGCACAGGAAGCTTTAATGCCTTGCGCAAGATCACACAGCAAATCAGTTGCAGTGGGGGAGTAAGAGCTACAGTCACCTGCCTCCCAGTCACTTGCTCAGACCACTAGGTCATAGCTCCCTCTCTCTGCAGATTTTCCCTTGGAAAAATATATAACATACAATCTGTTACAGAGGAGTGTCAGTCTGAGCACACATAAAAAGAAATAGCTATCAATTCCCAAGCAATCATATTTCCCAGAGTACTAAAACAGTAACTAGGGACAATGGAAAAGAGATCAGGATAATAAGACAAAAAACAAAAATACATGAACTCTACCAGTCCCAAACATAGAGCCAGAATAAACTGCCCTGTGTTCCCTCCCAGCACCTCCCTAGGCAAATAGTGAGTTTAGATGGGTGAAGTCATCTAGCAAAATAAATGAATAGAGATGTTCGTACAAAGCATCCACCCCAAGAAGGGGAAGATCATCCTTGCATTGCTCTGGTCTGCATATCAGTGTACAGTTAGACTGGCTCTTGTTGGTAGGGTTGCCAATTTTGGTTCGGTGTATTCCTGGAGGCTTCATCACACAACATAATCTTTAGTTCCAGGATACCCCAGGACAATCCTGGAGGGTTGGCAACCCAACTTGGTAGCCTGACTCAGACTTCAGCCTCCTGGATTTCTGCTCTCTGCTGAGATATACTGCTCCGTTTCCCAGAAATCCTAAAAGGACTCTGTCTTCCCTTGAGTAGGAATGTGGAGAGTCAGAAGAGTCCTTCCTGCTATACTCAGCCACCTAGAGTAAAAGCAAAGCCTTTGTGTACGTCTGTATGTACAGAGCTGCAGCATGTCTGGGGAAGATATACTCTTGTCAGCATTAAAAAAAAACAAAACATCTCCCTGAACAGCAGAAGCCTTCCACCAACATAGTGCTATTCACACAACAGTTTATGCTGGCGTAACTTCGGTCGCTCAGAGGGGTGGTTTATTCACTCCTCTGAGCAACATAAATTATGCTGGCATAAGCTGCAATGTAAACACAGCCTTTGTCTCTGGTTCCGGTAGTGTTACTCGCCAATTCTATCTGCGCCCTGGACTCTAGGCAATATGGGAAACAGAGTCCTGAACCTCTGTCATCAGTGCTGCTGTAGTCCAGGGGCGAGTCCCTCTCGACACTCACTCTGATGTTTCAGGGGCACCCCGTCCAGTGGAGCGCACAGGAATGAAAATTGCTGTGGACTCCTGCAAACCAAAAACACCAAGTCCTGTACAGCTGTTTAACCAGTAGATGAAGCAATTACAAACTATGAAATAAATGATATACAACTGGGTAGTTACCTGGTGGAATTCAGTCTCTTTTTAAAGGCCTCACATATTTTCATAAACACATATGCTAATTTATTTGAGACAGGTACAATCCCCACAGCAGCTGTTTTACTTTCTTGAGTAATTTAATATGAGATTTTAGAATTTCAATTGTTTTTTTCTTTTAAGATAATAGAGCAAATTATATTTCAAAATGCTATAAAGAAATACATTTAAAAAAAATAATTAAGGCTACTAAACAGCAGGGTAGTTCCAAATCACCTAATTTAATAAATCTAAATACTTAAACATGTTTTGCCTTGCTTTTAAGTTTCATGTTTTTAGTTGCACATATAATAAGAAAACATGTTATTCTTATCAAGTATTAAGAAAAACATTTAATGAAAACACAATCTAAAATTTCACTCATGGAAGTTTTATTTTTATCTATCCTCTTTCTGGTATCAAAATATTTTCTGTTAAGGGATAATATTAGATGGAAAATGTTATCAGTTAACAGTAAGATTTTAAAATTAAAATATGTAGAATTGCTGCATAAATAATATATGTAATTTATAGTAAATTTTTTCTTTTGAATTTGTGAACTGCCACTGAAGCTATTTGTCACTAATGTTTTAGTGTATTTCTTTATGAAACAGATTTTGTATTGTCTTTTTTCTTTTGTACTTGCTGATGAAAGGACAGCATCTATTTTGTATCAGTTAAGGTTGTTTTGTAATGTAACCTATATTTCTTTATGCTTGATAAGAATGTTTATGTAGACAGTGTAAGGGTAACAATGTCCTTAACTATTTCTTTTTATATTACATTTGGTAAGACACTTAAATTCTGTTCAGTTACTGACTCTGAAAAAGGGACATTCCCTGTGCACATTCCCTCTAAGCCAAGTGTGTATTTTGTGGGGAATGCACGAGAATGTCACTTAATGAGATCCAGGAGTTTCCTTTAATTTTGGAAAATTAGCATTAGTCTGGTTTGGAGCTAGAAAGAAAGTATTCTGTCGTCCTTTTATTTATTTATTTATTTATTTGACCTCCCTCAGTTTCCTTGACCAAAGTGTGATGTGCAATTTTCAAATTGCAGTTCCCTAAACATTTTACTATTCTTGCCCTTAAAAATTGCCTCCTCAATTTTAAATTTATTGGTGTGATGTGATCTTGTTAAATAGCAGACACCTTGCCCTTTTTAAAAAACGTTAAGCATTTTAACATCAATAAGTAGTTAATTTAATAATTCAAACATGCCAGAAAACAGTCTAAATGCCTAGAAGAGTATCCTGAAAGTGAGGATTTTTCTCTTTTTTTTTTTAATGTGTTATAAGAGGGATTAAAATCATCCTTAAAATGGGATCATTTATATGGTCTAAAGAAGGTAGTTTGGGAGCTTCTGTTCTTGTCTCATAACACAAGGACAAGAGGACATTCAATGAAACTGAAAGGTGGCAAATTCAAAACAGATAAAAATAAATACTTTTTCACTCAACGTTAGATCAGACTGTACAACTGTTTGCTACAGGATGTCACTGAGACTAAGAATTTAGCAAGATTCAGAGGGATTATGCAGATAACAAGACTTATCCAGAGTGGTTATAGTTAATACTAAAAGAAAAAATTGGAAGAGATGTAAAACCTTCTTCAGGTTTAAAACAATCACTAACTCTTAAGGATTAAGGTTGAGACTAGGACGGGGAGGGGCTCACGGGTTACTAGACTGGATAACATGAGCCTGATCCAGTATGGCAGCTCCTATGTTCTTACCATTGTGCAAGTAAGGAAAGAATGCTAATCATGCATTGTTATTACATCCGGTCAAAACCTCTAAAGTTAAAACATCTAATCTAAAATCTATAACTTATGCAAATAAAGGTTTAAAAGTATTTGTTGTACTAAAAGTACAAAAGGGGGAGTGTGGAAGTAAAGAAAGAACTAACGGATTTGTAGGGGATCTTAATGCAAGACAGTCTCTGTTAGCAAGAGTTAGGCTAGCTGTAACCCTAATAATGTGAGATTTGTAGAAGCAAGAATTGTGTAAGGCAAGTGAAAAAGAACTGTGTAAAAAATTGTTGCGACCTTGTGTAGAGAATGTGTAAATAATATAAACTGGCATCTCTTATAAAGTGAAAAAACAAAATATCAATATAACTTACATAGAAACAAAATGCAGCTATTGCTTATTATTATCTATAACAAAAATATAAATGCTTGCTATAATTATTTACCTATTAAAAAACCTATCAAAAAAAAAACCCCTATGTCCTAATGCACTATCTCCCTGCTATAACTGCTAAACACAATAAAATATCTAACTTTACTATGCCCAAACAAATAAATAAAAAATAAGTTTTTCTCCAACACGGTAGTAACTGTAATAGGAGGACCAGACAGCAAGTGTCAAAAATCGGGACTGTCCATAGAATCGGGACATCTGGTCACCCTAAACTGTGGCGAGGTGATAGTTTCTAGTGAACAACACAGGCCTACAGTGCTTGGACTAGAATCCTTGTTTTGTGTCTCTAAATTCAGATCACTTGAACTTTGATTTATTTTCTTCTTTTTTTTAAACTCAGGTACAGAAATACCCATAGATTACAAGTGTCAAAATTTGAAATCAGGATAATTTTTAATGACCTGCACTACAGAAACAGTTTTGTAAACTTCATAGAAACATCATCTTTTACCTTCAGAATAAGTGTCCCAAATCACTTTTCCGAGCCCAAGTGTAAAGTAGTTCCAGTGATGAAAGCTGGTTTCAGCCTCAACTATGGAAAGTCTACTGCCTCACCATAATTTTCAAAACATACTTAAAATATGGTACAAATTCATAGAAAGCAAGTTTTTTCACAGCAGTGGGAGTTAAATAGGAAAAGTTCAGCCTTAATGTCAATTTTCCTTAATGTTGTCATAACGTGTCTCCACTTTTTCATCCTGTGAGCCACTTCATGAGACCACTACCTTAGTTCCTCACTACTTGATTCTCAGTATTTCATACTGCAGATCAGGGGTCAGCAACCCTTCAGAAGTAGTGTGCCGAGTCTTCATTTATTCACTCTAATTTAAGGTTTCGTGTTTTCAGAAGGTCTCTTTCTATAAGTCTATAATATATAACTAAACTATTGTTGTATGTAAAGTAAATAAGGTCTTTAAAATGTTTAAGAAGCTCCATCTAAAATTAAATTAAAATGCAGAGCCCCCCAGACGGATGGCCAGGATGCCAGTGATCAGAACACAAGTGATAAGAGACAGGAACTTAAGTCAAGAGGAATAAGTGCACTAGCCGTGTGAGTGCCACTGAAAATCAGCTTGCGTGCCGCCTTCGGCACTTGTGCCATAGGTTGCCTACCCCTGCTGCAGATCTTTGGTGTATGCACCACCACAGCTGTGTGAATTGAGAAACACTAACATAGAGGAGGAAGTTTACTGGCTCATTGGCAGTGGGAATGCAAAATTGTATACACTTCATTGCTTCCTCAGCTCAGTTTTCACATTACATTACACTTTATTTATGTGAGTGACACCATTGCCTTTTGCTGCCATCTTTTGCTAGCTAATTATTTAAGTGGTGGATTTAATAAATAATTTCATTGCGGTCAATGCAGGTTCTGGGTTGACCAGTGTTAAAACCGAAGAGATCTCTGAAGTAAAGATGGATGCAGAGTTCCGACATGATTCAGGATATGAAGTGCATCATCAAAAATTGGTGAGTGAACATCTAGAGCTTTAAGTTTATGTTTTGAATCGCTGTGGTTAATAACATCCTTACCTACAGGGATATTATGTCCCACATTTTTTTAATTGCGTGGTTGGAAAAAAATATCTACACACAATTTTCACACACACATGGTCTGATTTTCTTCCCTCTTAGATGGGTATAAATTGGGAGTAATTCCATCGGCATCAGTGAACTTAACACCAGTGTAAGACTAGTGTGAGAAGAAAATGCACACCACATTTATGCATCAGTTACCAACCTGTGTGGTCACTTATACCTATACCACGCACACTCAATGCCAGTGATCAAAAAAAGTAAGAAAGAAAACAATGAACTGGGAATGTCATTACACATGAGTAAAAATACTTCTGGAATCCCAGTGTTGTCCCAAGATATTAGAGCTACAAGGTGGGTGAAGTAATAGCTTTGACTAAACCAGCTTCTGTTGGTGAGAGAGAGAAGCTTTCAAGTGAAACAGCTCTCTTCATCAGGGCTGGGAAAGGTGTCTAAGGCAGTGTTTCTCAACCTTTTTGATACCAGGGACTGGCTTGCTGCCTTCCTAAACAGTGTCAGGGAGATCTCAAGGACCAGTTGTTGAGAAACACTGCTCTAAGGGACCCTTCATGGTCAATGGTCCCCTTCACCTTGAATGGTTCCTTAAACTGTGTTCTAACTACTGATGCTAAACTATCAATTCAATCTTGTGTTTAGCTGCCATATTCTGGCCATGTCTACACTGCAAGTAAAAACCCATGGCTGGCCCAGGCCAGATGACTTTGCCTAAGGGGCTATTTAATTGCAATGTAAACAGTTGGGCTCAGGCTGGCTCCTGGGCTCTAGGACCCTGCGAGGTGGAAGAGTCCCAGATCTCGAGCAGCAGCCAGAGCCTGAACATCTACACCACAATTAATCAGCCCAACGAGCCCAAGACAGCTGGCATGGCCAGTCATGAGTGTCTAATTACAGTGTAGGCGTACCCTCTAAGTACCTTTTCCAGACCTGAAGAAGAGCTCTGTGTAAGCTTGAAAGCTTGTCTTATTGGACCAACATCAGTTGGTGAGAGAAATATATTACCTCACCCACCTTGTCTCTGCAACCCCAGCTATAACAACATGAGGGAGAGGAAACGTGGATATGGAGGTGGGGAATGAAAACATAAGGCCTCAGGCCCCAGATTTCCTATCCCATCTTGGTTATCTGAGATTTTGTGGTGACCAGAAACTATAATTAAATAACAAAGAGGTTTTCACGTGCAGTTCTGTCAGTACCCAAGCAGAAGCAAGGGCGTTGAGCTAAGTCAGAGCAGCACTCTTCACCAGGGCTGTGCCACCAGTGTGCCTAGAACCTTGAAGTGGATTCAGATTGCAGTGTAATTCTGGAACATCAGCCCAATAATACCACTTGAGCTGGACTCAAGACCTTGCCATGTTCCCTCAGGCACTCAGGGCTAGGGTCACACAGGGTCTTAGGCACTCAGCACCTAGGGGCATTCACACCCTAAGTTAGGACTGAGGCTCCCTATGTGGTTCATGAGGGGAGTAAGGAACCTGGGAATGGGAGTCACAGAAGTCGTCATGCTGAGCTGGGAGTCATCTAGGCTAGCTAATAGGAAATGCTGAGGAAAGGGGTGTAGCCTATGCTCTTCCTCAAAGGGAGTTGGGTGCCTCCATCCAAACTGGAGTTCAGCAACTGTCTCCACTTCCAGAGTTGGTCATCTAAGCCATTTTTGCAAGAAACTGAGCAGCAGGGAGAGGCAGTAGCAGTGGCGGCTCCCTTGTAACCTTTAGCCCAGTGGTTAGGGTACTCAGCCAGCATATGGTAGACCTGGGTTCCATTTCCACGTCTCTTATCTCTCTGGTGCAAGCCCCTACCATTGGGCTACGAGACAGTGTAGTGTGGGTCTCTCTCAAACTCTCCTATGGGAGCTGTTGCACTGTCTGTGAATAATTTAAATATTCATTGAGCGAGAGTGAGACTGACTGGCTCTCTAGCCCCCAGTTAGGGCACTGTGAAGGGATGTAGCTCACCACAGCAGCGCCTCCTGCTGGCAGTCTTGGGAATTAGCTCTGCGCCCTCTTCTGGTGATGTCTTGCCCACTGTCGCCTCTGCTCCTGGACCCGCATTTCTCCTAGGACCTCAGCGTCCTCTTCAGTGACACTGCTCTCCAGCTGTGCCACACTGTGTTTTCCCCCTTCAGTGGCAAACTGCAGTCCAGTCTAGCCACTTCCTTCAGTGGGAAACTGCATCCGCTTTGCCCTTGCATCAGGGCCTCAGTCTGCAGATCCCTGCAGCCTGCCAGGAGCTGCCTTTAGCTCCCTGGACCTCTGCCTGCAGCACTGCTCTGCCCAGGGTGCTTGGTGTTCTCCACCTACAAGGCAGCCAGTCCTTCTCCATTTTTAAGCTTCTGGGTATTACTGATCCTGCTCTCTTCTGCAGCCTTCTTATATGGGCCAGCCTGGCCTTGATTGGCTGTTCCTATAAGCACTTCTGTGATTGGCTGCCTCCTGTGCAGCCTCCGTAAGGCAGCTTTTTACCCCTTTTCTCCCCGTGTGGGGCAGACACCCCATCACAGGCATTCATCTGAGAGGTGCGAGATCCAAGTTCAAATCCCTTCTCCATATCAGGCAGAGGAAGTAACTGAATCTGGGTCCCTCACATCCCATGTGAGTGTCCTACCCATTGTGCTGAAGGTTATAAAGGATCTGCCAGCTCCTCCCCTTCCCTGTCTGTCTCACTTTCAAAGGAGGAGATTCTCCACTAGATTTAATTTGCAACAGTAGTTACTTATATCTTTATTTTGTTTGCTGTTTTTGAACAGTTAGCAATAAAACAACACTGAAGTAGGTGGGAGAATCACAGAATATCAGGGTTGGAAGGGACCTCAGGAGGTCATCTAGTCCAACCCCCTGCTCAAAGCAGGAACAATTCCCAACTAAATTGTCCCAGCCAGGGATTTGTCAAGCCTGACCTTAAAAACCTCTAAGGAAAGACCCTGCCTTAACAGTGCATTGTGATCTTGTGAATACAAAGATATCCAAATGAGAGAACACGTCCTTCTAACAGGGACAGATCCAAAACCCGTTTAGAAAGATTCCCACCGACTCCAGTAGACTTTTTGATCAGGACCATTAGGAGTACAGTAGTGGAAGATTCTCACCGCAGTGTTGCAATACTACAAGCAAATAGTTAAATCTGACTTCTTGCTTCCTCTTTTGTGAAGGAATAATACATGGTGGAATTTCATAAAATCCTAATAATAAACTTGAAAGGTTTCTTTCTAAAATATGTTCTTAAACCTAAGTAGTGCTGAAAAATTAAAATTAATATGAGATTCAAATTTGCATTTGAACTAGTTAATGACTGTGTAAAAAGATACTCAGCTCTTTGATGCTGAGAATTGAGAATTCCCAGGGTGACAAGCTAATCCCAAATGCATTAGCACTAATTTGGGAAATTCTGCCACACCTCACTCAGAAGGGCTAAATATTATGATGAAATAAGTCAGAGGAAGGTTATTGGGGAGAGGAAACCTGGCACTAGTACATTTCAATGTACTTATTGTCGTGTTATTGCCTCTGTGTCTCTCACAGTCAATTATAATAACTCAAAAAGGGACAGTTGCAGGTATCTGTGCAAGCAGTTAAGAGCTGCAACTCCCTCTACTGTGCTAGTGGAAAAGATAATGTACTGTATTTAGTAAAGGGAATGTTATATCTCTTTAAAAACACCAGATTTTAAATTGTGTTATCCTGTGTTATCTACTGATAGCCGGAACCATTACTTACTATTAATTAGGAAGTCGTCATCTTCATGTATCACATCAGTTTAGTTTTATTGAAGGCACATACTGAGCTAGTATTCCCACATTGTTTCAAATGTGTCAATACATCACAATAAATTTCTTATTACCATACACAGTGTGCTGCATGTTACCATCTTATTCAGACTTCTTATTGGAAAGACACATTAATGTTGTTCCAAATCAGCAAGTATTCCTAAGTATTATTTTCTTTTTCCCCGCACTGGAGTTATTTTTGAGTTCCATCTTTGAGATTGTCACCCTGTTCGGTGTAATTTGAAAGCAGTAGGTACAGACATGCTTTTAGATTCTTTTTTCCCATCTGGAAGATTTTAAGAGAAAATCCCTTTGGAATACTTACTGAGATGCTTAGAATTCATATGTAAAACATAATGCAGGGCTGCAATTAATAATTGACCTGAAGTTGCAGTTATTGTTCTGTTGATAGGTATCTGTGTTTTAGTTCTATCATACATTGGTTTTCATAACTGAAAATCCTTCAGGCCTTACTCTTTTGCTAACCTGTATGAAGCAAACAGAAATTATCTAAATTTAAAATACATATATTTGCATATTCTTCTTCGAGTGATTGCTCACATCCATTCCAGTTAGGTGTGCGCGCTGCGCGTGCACGTTCGTCGGAAACTTTTTACCCTAGCAACCTCCAGTGGGCCGGCAGGTCGCCCCCTGAGTGGCGCCGCCATGGCGCCCATATATATCCTCTGCCGGCCCGCCCGCTCCTCAGTTCCTTCTTACGGCCGTGTCGGTCGTTGGAACTGTGGAGCGCGGCATTGCTGTCCTCCACGTCCCTAGCTCTCCTAGTTATCTATCGTTATCTATCGTTCATCTCTAGTTCCATTGTAGTTGTTAATTATTTTGTTAAGTAGATAGTTAAGTTAAATAGTGTTAAGTAGTTCTTCGCCGGGGGCTTAGCCCTTCCCGGCACCCGGCCCCAGGCTCATGCCTGTTTCGCCGGGCTTCAAGCAGTGTGCGGCCTGCAAGAAGCCCATGCCTACCAGCGATCCCCACGAAGCAGTGCCTGAAGTGCCTCGGGGGAATCGCACAGATCCGACAAGTGCCGCATCTGTAAGGCTTTTAGAAGCCAAGGACAAAGGAAGGAGAGGGATCAAAGGCTCCGGACTCTCCTTATGGAGGTGGCACTTGACCCGACGGCTTCGCAGGCCGTGATCTTGGCGCCGGCATCGGATCGCACCGGCACAGAGAAGACCCCCTGCACCGACCCTCTCCGGCACCGGAGTCAGAGCCAAGGCCGTCGAAGTCCAATACTCCCGGCCAGGCAGACCCGGCTAGAGCGCCGGCCTCGACATTGGCCGCGGCGCCGCCGGCACCGTCGACTCCGGGCCCGGCGGGTCCGTCGAGTCCGGTACCGCCGAGCTCCCCCATGAGATCTGGGGTTGAAGATAAGGGTCCCATCCACACCGGAGACCTTCGCCTCGGCTCTGGAACCTCATAGCCCTGACTGAGCCCACTCGGCTGCCACCCCCGGTACCTCCGGTGCGGGTCGTGTCCAGAGGCAAGCCCATGATGTCGGCACCGCCCAGAAACTCTCGTTCACGATCCAGGTCCCGACGTCTTGGGCGCTCCAGGTCCCGCCGCCGCTCGCAGTCCCGGCAACCGCTCCCCTCAGCGGTACCGGTCGCACGTCGCGGCACCGGTCGACATCGAGACGATCGCGTTCAGGCTCCAGTCGCCGAGACCGGCACCGCGATTCCAGGAGCAGGTCCCGACGCTACTCGCCACACCGGTCGACCTCCCGGCACCGAGCTGGTGGCAGGTCCCGGTCTCGGTCGACCTCCCGGCACCGAGCTTGGTGGTAGGTCCCGGTCGACCTCCCGGCACCGAGCCGGTGGCAGGTCCCGGCACCGAAGCGGCGCCCTGGTACCGATCAGGATCCCGGCACCGTGACAGAACCCGATCCCGATCCCGGCACCGGTCCCCGTCACCGAGACGATCCTCCGTGCCGACCCGCGCAGACCCTTACCATCCAGGGTCGGCCCCACCATGGCCCTCTAGACAACCGTCCGTATCCTCCCAAACGGACAGCGGGTATGCGCTGGGCACCGACCGGCAGGCGGCGCTGTTCGGTGATCCGCCGCTGCAGGACCAAGGCCCACAACAGTGGGGATTCTGGACACCCTGGGCATACCATCAGGCCCAGGGCCCCCAGCAGCTCCCTGCTAGGCCGGCGACTGCGGAGCGTAGGGCTCCTGAAGCCTCGTTGTCTCGCCCCCCTCCCTACCCGGAAGGGGAGGAAGGGTCCAAGCAGCAAGACTCCGCTGTGGCTCCTGAGGCAGAGGCGAGGGCTGAGGGAAGACCCTCAGTTAGACACTCTCGTGCCTGGGGTCTCCTCATCCTCCTCCCCGGATGAGGCGTGGCGGGTACCTCCTCCAACAGTCCCCCCCCGCTGGATCTCAGGGCGCAACCAAGACCTCCTCAGGCGATTGGCTCAAAATCTGAGTCTGCAGGCAGAGGAGGTCTCGGAGATAGAGGATCCAATTGTCACCATCCTCTCTATGATGCTCCCACCAGTTAAATAGTCTCCCCTGCCCTTCATACGAACCATCCAGGCCAACGCCAAACACCATCTGGCAGTCTCCGGCCTCCATCCCTCCGACAGCGAAAGGCGTCGAGAGGAAGTACATGGCCCCCTTCTAGGGGATACGAATATCTCCATGTACACCCGACTCCGTGTTCATGGTGGTTCAATCAATGTGAACGATAGGGAGCGTCATGGCCAGGAGGCTCCAGCCCCCCAAATCCAGAGAAGCCAGGCGGATGGACCTCCTTGGCCGTAAGGTGTATTCGGCTGGGGCGCTGCAGCTCAGGGTCTCCAACCAGCAAGCCTTGCTGAGCAGATATGCCTTTAATTCCTGGGTGGCAGTGGACAAATTTAAGGAGCTGCTGCCACAAGATGCTCGCCAAGAGTTTGCGGCCATCTTGGATGAAGGCAAGAAGGTCGCACGCACGTCCTTGCAAGCCTCCTTGGACGCTGCGGACTCGGCTGCCCGTACCCTCGCGTCAGGAGTTACGATGCGTCGCATCTCCTGGCTGCAGGTTTCCGGCCTTCCGCCGGAGCTCCAGCATACTATACAGGACCTTCCTTTCGAAGGCCAGGGCTTGTTCTCTGACAAGACAGACCCCAGACTCAAGAGTCTGAAAGACAACCAGGTCATTATGCGGTCCCTCGGGATGCACACCCCCGTGACGCAGCGTAGCCCTTCAGGTCGCAGCAACAACAACAGCGCAGGCCGTTTTCCCAGTTCCGCCAGCGGCAGGACCTTAACAGGCGCCGCGGCAGGAACGGAAGGCGCAGGCATTCGGGGAACCAAGGGGGGCAGAACCAAGACTCCTCTAAACCCCCGCCTGGACCTAAGCCTCATTTTGAAGGTGCCCCCGAGGCGCAGTAACAGTTTCCCCTATGGATCCTTCCCCCCCGTTTTCCAACCGCCTTTCATTTTTCCTCCCAGCGTGGTCCCAAATAACATCGGACCGCTGGGTCTTAAGCACGGTGCAGACGGGATACCGTCTGCAGTTTGTTTCATTTCCTCCTTCCCGCCCTCCTTCCTCGTCCCTCTTCAGGGACCCCTCTCATGAGCAATTCCTTCGGCAGGAGGTGCAGACGCTCCTCAGCAAAGGAGCTATAGAGGCGGTTCCGGAAAGCGAGAAAGGCAAGGGGTTTTATTCCCGCTACTTTCTGATCCCCAAGGCCAAAGGGAGGCCTCAGGCCTATCCTCGACCTGCGAGAGCTCAACAAATACCTGGTGAAGTTGAAGTTCCCCGTGGTATCCCTGGGGACCATTATTCCATCCCTGGATCCGGGAGACTGGTACGCCGCCCTCGACATGCACGACGCGTATTTTCACATTGCCATTTGGCCACGCCACAGACGCTTCCTCCGCTTCGTTGTGGGGGCTCTTCATTATCAATTTGCAGTCCTCCCATTTGGCCTGTCCACGGCTCCGAGGGTGTTTACAAAATGCATGGCAGTTGTCGTGGCGCATCTTCGGCGCAACAGTGGTCCATGTGTTCCCTTATCTGGACGATTGGTTGATTCGGGGCACGTCGGAACAACAAGTCAACAGCCATGTCCACGTGATCACTGCATGTTCGCAAGTCTGGGCCTCTTGATAAACACAGACAAGTCCACCCTGAGGCCCACTCAGAAGGTGGAATTTATCGGGGCCGTCCTGGACGCCACTGTGGGCAGGGCCTTGCTGCCACTGCAACGGTTCCAGACCATGGCGGCGATCGTTCAACGTTTGCGGTCAGCCCCATTGACGTCAGTGAGGACATGTCTAACCCTGTTAGGCCACATGGCGGCTTGCACCTTTGTGACCGATTACGCTCGGCTCCGCATGAGGCCTCTCCAGCTGTGGCTTATCAGTCATTACAGGCCGGCAAGGCAACCGTTAGACATGTTAGTCACAATCCCCCAGAAGGTCTTAGATTCTCCTCGGCTGGTGGCTAGACCAGTCCGTATTATGTGCGGGTCCTCCCCTTCCACCCCTCTCAGCCCTCGGTAATCCCTGACAACGGATGCCTCAGATCTAGGCTGGGGGGCCCACCTAGGGACCCTGCCGGACGCAGGGCCTGTGGTCTCTAGGAGGAGGTGGGGCTACACATCAGCATGCGGAGTTGAGAGCGGTCCACCTTGCTTGTCAAGCGTTTCTGTCATCAGCTTCAGGGTCGTTGTGTCGCCGTGTTCACAGACAACACGACGACCAGTACATATCAACAAGCAGTGCGGGCACCAGGTCCTCCTCCCTGTGCCACGAGGCGATCCGACTCTGGGACTTTTGCGTAGCCCACTCCATTCAACCTCAGGGCTTCTTCCTCCCTGGAGTACGGAACACGCTGGCGGATCGATTGAGCAGATCCTTCCTGTCACACGAGTGGTCCCTTCGCCCGGACGTCGCTCTCTCCATTTCCGGAGGTGGGGTTATCCCCGGGTGGACCTCTTTCGCGTCCATGGGGAACAGGAAGTGCCAAGCGTTCTGCTCCTTTCAGGGCAGGGAGCCGTGGGTCGATAGCGGATGCCTTCCTCATCCAGTGGTCGACTCACCTTACTATGCGTTTCCCCCGTTCCCTCTGGTCCACAAGGTCCTCCTGAAGGTGCGCAGGGACAGGGCTCTCGTGATCATGGTGGCCCCGGCATGGCCCAGGCAGCACTGGTACACCATGCTGCTGGACTTGGCCGTAGCCGACCCCGTTCCCCTACCCCTTCTTCCGGACCTGATTACCCAGGACCACGGGACCCTCTGTCACCCAGACCTGCGGTCGCTGCACCTGGCGGCGTGGCTCCTGCGTGGCTGACTGGTTCTGAGCTGCGCTGCTCCACGCCTGTGAGGGAGGTGCTCTTGAGCAGCAGGAAACCGTCCACAAGAGCCACATATTCGGCGAAATGGAAGCGCTTCTCCTGTTGGTGCGTAGAGAGAAATCTCCGCCCTATGGAAGTTTCGGTGACCGAAATCTTAGACTAAATTTGGTCCCTCAAAGGGCAAGGTCTGGCCTTATCGTCGTTTGCGAGTCCACCTAGCAGCTATCTCCACCTTTCACCCGGGTGCGGACGGTCGCTCCGTTTTTTCTCACCCGACGGTGTCGAGATTCCTTAAAGGGCTGGAACGTTTATTCCCTAACGTCCATCCCCCTGCTCCAACCTGGGATCTTAACCTGGTGTTGTCCCGGCTCATGGGGCCCCCCTTTGAGCCGTTAGCTACTTGCTCCTGCTTTACCTCTCTTGGAAGACTGCCTTTCTAGTAGCTATCACCTCAGCTAGACGGGTGTCGGAGCTCCGAGCTCTTGTGGTAGACCCCCCATATACGGTCTTCCACAAAGACAAGGTGCAGCTGAGACCACACCCTGCCTTTCTACCCAAGGTGGTCTCAGCCTTCCACGTCAACCAAGAGATTTTCCTCCCGGTTTTTTTCCCGAAACCTCACTCTTCGGGCAGGGAGCAGCAGCTCCACTCGCTGGATGTCCGTAGGGCTCTCGCGTTCTACATAGAGAGGACCAAACCCTTCCGAAATCCCCCCAGCTTTTCGTGGCGGTAGCGGACCGTATGAAAGGGCTTCCTATCTCCTCCCAGAGGGTATCCTCTTGGGTTACGTCCTGTATCAGGACCTGTTATGACTTGGCCCATGTCCCTACGGGCCGTGTGACTGCGCATTCTACCAGGGCGCAGGCGTCGTCGCTGGCTTTCCTAGCCCGTGTGCCCATCCAGGAAATCTGTCGGGCAGCGACCTGGTCATCGGTCCACACCTTTGCTTCCCACTACGCCCTGGTCCAGCAGTCAAGGGAGGATGCGGCCTTCGGAACTGCAGTGCTCCGTGCCGCGACTTCTCACTCCGACCCCACCGCCTAGGTATGGCTTGGGAGTCACCTAACTGGAATGGATGTGAGCAATCACTCGAAGAGAAAGATGGTTACTCACCTTTGTAACTGTTGTTCTTCGAGATGTGTTGCTCACATCCATTCCACACCCGCCCTCCTTCCCCACTGTCGGAGTAGCCGGCAAAAAGGAACTGAGGAGCGGGCCGGGCCGGCAGGGATATATATTGGGCGCCATGGCGGCGCCACTCCAGGGGCGACCTGCCGGCCCAATGGAGTTGCTAGGGTAAAAAGTTTCCGACGAACGTGCACGCGCGGCGCGCACACCTAACTGGAATGGATGTGAGCAACACATCTCGAAGAACAACAGTTACAAAGGTGAGTAACCGTCTTTTTTTGTTTATATGCATTATAAAATTGACGGTAGACATTAACACGGGCAACACATCAAATTATGCAAACTCTGTACATTTTATGTCTGTTCCATTTCATTTTAACATTGCTTAAACATCTCTTGCTGACAACAATGGAACAGCATATTTAATTTGCATGTTTCGGTACCTTTACGTGCAAGACTGTTTCTTTAAAAACGTGGTACAGCTCTTTGATAATTAGACAAGTATTTAAAAAGGAGGAAGAAGAAGCAGGAAATCAGCTAAATATTATGCTCTTTAAGATGAAGAAAGTGCCATAGTGACATTAAGAACTTGCCATGGTGGGTAAATGAAGATGTAATACAATAGAGCAAATAATTTCTCCTCTGTTTAATCCATATATACTTAGGCTTGTCTACAAGACCTTACTCTGATGATAAACAAGAATGTTCATCATTGAGGAACAAATAGGCAGTAATTATTTTAATTATATACAAATAATTTAAAATAACTATTTTCTCCTCACTCTTAACAGGCTTGATTTCCCTTACTAGGCACCTTAAAATAGAATGTTTATTTTCCCATTTGCTAAACTCTCTCTCTTTGCTGCTAGACAAATCACCTTGCTTTCTTGAACTTTCTCCCCTTAACCCAGCTGGTTACATGCAGGCTTCATTGTTATCCTGTAGGTCTGAAATAAGCCTTTATATCAGACAAGCACATCATGCTTACTCAAACCAATCCTGACTATATGTAAATTCGTGAAACATTTCATGTTTTAGCCTCTCAAAGGCAGAGAAAAATGTACATTCTCCCAATATTTTCCTGCAATCCTCACCAATCACCCTGGGGTTTGTGTAGCCATCTCCTAAACTAGCCTGAGCAGCAATTACAAGTCATATTTCAAGTGCTTCTAAAACTAACGGCTTGGCAGCCATGGAGATAAGTCGTCCATGGATCCACAGAACTGGTACAGCACAGACAGTAGCCATTAAAACTTGCCACACTGCCTGTGTAACTTTTCTGTGACAGGGAGAATTTAGTGCTACAGTGACCTGGTTGCTGCACTGCTGAAAAGATTGGAACATTGGGGTCATGAAATAAACATTTCTGCAGAGTCCACTTAGATGTTTTGTAAATTGCATAGAAGACTGTACAACTTCGCTAATAGCAGAGGGGATTTCATTACTTATCTGCTTTATTTTCGTTTCCTAGGTATTCTTTGCTGAAGATGTGGGTTCAAACAAAGGTGCCATCATTGGACTAATGGTGGGAGGTGTTGTCATAGCAACAGTCATTGTCATTACTTTGGTGATGCTGAAGAAAAAAACAGGACACATCCATCCATCATGGTGTAGTGGAGGTGGTAAAGGTTACTGAGCAAAGCTGCGCTTACCTGAATGGAGCGGGACAGCAGAGTGCTTGCGTAAAAACATGTAAATCCATGTGTTACAAATGAACTAAGAAAATCAGCTCCTTGATTAACCAGTGTTTGAAAGTAGTGGTGGTTGTCTTGTTAAACTAATATTTTTATCAGCAGGATGAAATGAAAGATCTGAACTAGTAAATATAAACACAACAATCCATAGGATATGCCCCATCTAATTAAATCTAAAACTGCAAAAATCTGTCCAGGAATTATCCATGACCTTTAACATGTACATTAATTTTCCCTTTAGAATTTAACAGTAGTTGCAAAGAGAATATTGTATGGGTTGAAAAATCGGAGTTATTACTATTGTCATTTGGAATTCACATGTAAGGACTTTTTAAATTGTTTTCTAAAAAGTTAACTAAACAATTAGACAGGATTTGGAGTGGAGGGGTCATTGTGGATTTGACTGTGCACTACGCAGATTTGCCCTACACCGATGCTGTATACTTTTTTTGTTTCTACCACACAGGATTCATTTTTCCAACCACCGCCTTTGATGTTACAGCTAATGTGAAACGTATAGATTTGAAAACTACGTATAAACTTGCAAGATCTTTTCTCAGAATGAAAACGCTTTGTCTCCCAAAGTGTTCAAATAAATCCATCACATGCTCCATAATACATTTAAAGTAGTACTGCTGCTACCACCTGCTGTGATTTAACAGAACTTCCACTATAAATAAAAAGCATAATGAGCTTTAATAAAACAAAACAAATCTCTTCTTTGGTACAGATACCTAGAACACTCACTGTGGATATCTATTAATTTTGCATTCATGCATTTTATCAGGCAATCCTTAGGAGATTCAGGTCTTTTCTTTCCAGAAACCACCAGCTGAACATTTTCAGTTTTAAATTGAACTAAATTTTGTTACTTTCTTTAGGTGCATTTGTCTCAACAGCAATTTAATTCAAATGAGTGACACTTCAGGCCCTACAGGACACATAGGAGGGATGTTTGTCACACACGCACACACACATATCCCATTATTCAGTGCAGAAGAGATTTAAAATTTTAGGGACTCTGCTTTATTTTTGTGATGTATTTATTTAGTATTCTTACAACCTAGACAAAATTAACAGATGATCATTGTGACTGATTGGTCCTGTGCCATAGGAACTCTTAAGCTTTTAATTTAAAAAAAAAAAAGTAGGTTTGGATAAAAACAGAGAAGATAATCTTAGATCTGTGTGAATTTTCTGTAACAAAACTCAAATCAGAGATTTTAGCCTAGCTCTTGAAAATACAGTACCAGCTTATGTACAACTGAGCTGGGTATCAATGACAGTGTAATTGAGTGGTGAGTAAATAATAATAGCTCGCTCTTACAGAGGACTTTTGAATCTAGCATGAATGCCTATTCAATTAGCAGTACAGAAATTAAGGCAGTATTGTCTAGTCGTTTGTTTGGGAATGGGCTCCAAGATCCTTGGTTTGTGACCTTTAATCAACTCACTTAACCTCTCTGCCTTAGTTTCTCACCTGCAAAATTGGGATTATACTTATCTATTTCCCAGGGATGTTGAGGATTAGTTAGTAAATGTTTTTACAGCACTTTGAAAAATGTTAAACTCTGTAGCTAGTAAATTCTTCATAATAAAATGTCTTGAAGTAAGGATATTCCAGTCCAAAGAGGATTAATTTATCAGGCAAAGTTGTGCACTAAAGGCATAACATTTAAAATATAAATAGCTTTGCATCTGATCTACATTAGATGTATTTTGACAAACTAATTTTGGATCCCATCTGTTTACCTTGTGTCAGAAACTACTATGACAATTTAAATGTATGTTAATATGTGTAAGGTTACAAAACAGTTTCCATTACAACATGCTCCTAGCTTTCTGAAAATTCTCTACTGGGGATAAAATTCTTAATATTTGTTCTCTAATATTTGTTCTATACTATGGCCATTTGAAAGGTGTTACAATATTTTTTTTAAACCAATTTTTAAAACTTGCTCAACTTTGACCATTAAAATTTTCCATGTGAATTGTCCTCGTTGAGAGAAGGACAACCACAAACAATTTTGATGGGAAATTAACGGATATGAATGATTGCAAACGTAAACAGTTTAAAATGGGGTACAGATGTGCATCATCCTTAAAATAAAATCACAAACCCTAAACATCTTTTCTTACAATATATGTGAGGGCTCTAGGAAATATTGCCTGCTACTCCATCTCTAAAGTTAGAATAAACACTTCTTGAGAACCAGCTCCTGAAGTCACATTAGGATTAGCTGCAAAGAAAATCTGTAGGTGAGAGGAAAAGGTGCTGTACAGACAAAAGAAAAGGCTATTTAAATAAAGGAGAAAAATGGTAGTGAAATAATACCCAGGCTTGTACCAAGAAGTATTCTGTCAGAAAAGAGAGGTACTGTAATTGTTGTGCTTGCTAGAGCTTCAGCATATCCATACCTGGAATATTGCATTCAGCTCTGAGTGACTCAGATTGGACAATATGGAAACTGCTAAGAGAAGAACATAAAAATGGTTCTGGTTGATGGGGTTGACTGACAAGAAAAGCATAAGAGTTAAATGTGTATAGATTGGCAGAGCAATAACTACGATGAGACATAAGTCTACAAGTACTTGAAATTTGTAACTATCGAGAAGAGAAAAAAAATTAGCATCATAAAATGGGGAAAAGGAAATAACAAAGAAGGAGAATGGAGGCTGCAAAGTGGGTTGGCAGAGATCAGTGAGTCGGGGTATAATCACCCCCAGAGAAACAGAAGAGTTCTTATCATTTGACACTTCTAAAACAAAATGGGGGAAAATTACAAGAAAATTTACAGTAGTGAAAACTGACTAGGAGAGAAACTAGATGTCCTAATAAGTCTTTTCTATCTATACATTCCATGATTTGGTGATGATTGGGAATGTATTATAAATTAGCTTATCAAATGTAGGTTTTGCCTTAAAAATGGAATATTTTACTCAGTTTTGCCATGGTTTCGTAGACACACCTCTTGCTGTTGCCCTTACAATACAATTGTTTATGATGCTCCTGCTTATCTCTTCAGTTTCTTGTCCATTCTTTAGTCTTATCTGATTAAATAAATAAAAAGAAGAATGGAGAGTAATCTCATTCTGTCTCACATCTCGTGCAGATTGTACTGTGTGCTCCTCCTCCCCTCTGATTCTGAACAAAGGAATCACATGAGAAGCTCAAAGCTAAAACAACATATGGAGTTCAGTACAGTGTTGTCTAAAGCTTCAATAAGAAGAGTACAGCACAGCCATGGAACAGTCCTGTAGCCCAGATTCTCTTTGCCCATGGCCAGTCTACTGGCAAGTATTTAGCACCAAGTATTTGGGTAGCCATGTTCGTCTGTATCCCACAAAAACAACAAGGAGTCTGGTGGCACCTTAAAGACTAACAGATTTATTTGGGCATAAGCCCATGAAAGCTTATGCCCAAATAAATCTGTTAGTCTTAAAGGTGCCACCGGACGCCTCACCATTTAGCACGTTTGTCCTGTCGGACATGGAGTCTGTGCTGTAACATGTGGAGATGCCTAATCTCTCACCCTGACATTTCCTCCATCTGACCTTTAATCTCTTGTCGTTTGGGAGTTTCCTATTACAGTGGTTTTGGTTGTGAACACTCCTGTGGCTTGCATGGCATGATTTGGACTAGCCACAATCATCCCTGTATCATAGATGATTTTGGCTCGTGTGTGTGTGTAAAACTTGAACCTTCTTTGACATTACAGTACAGTAGCTCATTCAAGAAAAAAGCTGGGTGCTTTTTCATATGCACTTGCATTCTCTTCTCAGTCATTTCCAGTACAAGCCGGACGACCTTATTGGGATGCTTATAGTTTTTATTTCCCATATTTGCTTTCCTTTTTCCGTAACGTCCCAGACACTGGACCATGTTAGCAAACCACAGTTGGCACCCAATGATGTTTTAATCATCACATTGTCATAACTTTCACATAGTTTAATACTGTTAAATTTGTAAGCTCTTCTGGGCAGAGACAATGTCCTCTTACGTGTTTGTAGAACACCCACCACAACACTTATTATTAATTACTTGTGTTATATTACTGTGTAGGGCTCCAGTCATGGCCTAGGACCGCCGCTAAGCGCTGTATAAGCACAGAACAAAAAGATGGCCTCTGCCCCGAAGTACTAAAATATGAATATTTCATCATTATAATTAAAAATGTTGTACAGAAGCGTGATGGTGAAACATATTTCTGGCCAGGTGTTAAATCACTGCATTGTTTTAGATAGCCATGGATAGGGCAAGTGGTAACCTGTGAAGAGAGGGTATTTAAACAGCAGGAGCCAGCCAACTAGCCTGGAGATAATTACTGAGAATATTTTGTGGGCACAGCCTGCAGCACGGTCGCTATCTCTCACCAAGCCCCACTAATGCCAGGGCTGCTATCCCTGTGGGAAATAGTAATGAGGACTCTCTAGAAGAGGTAGGAAAGAACACTGGCAGGCCCGGAGAGTGTCATTAAAATGCAAGAGCAGGATTGTACGCGAGCTGCTGGGCAAGTCATTGTACCAGAAATCTCTTGGGGCTTTGAGGGCAGAGGAGACAGGATGTGAAGTTCCCAAGGGCTTCCCTGCCCTTGATAAATTGGAATGATTGTTGACAGCTAAGCCGAGCACTCATCCACTGCTTGAACCAGCTGAAAGAAACAGTAATATTCTGGCACTATAAAAATGGGTTTTTTTTCTTTTGAAAATGAAAGGTTTGTTCCTAGTCTCAAAAGCTAGGGAGATGTAAAAGAACAGCCCAAAGAGCGAGCCTCCTCTCTAGCCAGCAGCTGGTTTGTACAAAGCCACGTGCTTTGTCAGCTTGATTGAAGAGAGACACTTTTCAGTTTTGTTCCAAGGCAGCTTGTGTACATTTTTACATGTAACAAAATTGCTCATTGCAGGCTCAGCTTTAAAATGCCTAGCGCCCTTTAATGACAATATTTTAACAAGAGAAGGGTCCAGTTACATTCCAGAACAGGGACCATAGGAAGTGCCAAGTCATATCAGAGCAGTGATCCATTCCATCTAAGATCCTGTTTCCAATAATGGCCAAGGGAGAGGGCAAGAAACCCTGCTGTAGCCAGTTATGGAACGACCTGCCTGTAGCAGCAGGATCAGACCCTTAAAGTTGGTGATCTTGCTTGATAGAGAAGGGAAAGGATTATTCTGACACATACAGAGATTTCTGTAAAGGCGAATTACAGTCAGTTGAAATTGGAACAAAAGTAGGGAGAGAAGATTTTAGAATGGATGCTAAAATAGGACTGATTGTGATGCAGCAAGTCGCCTGATGTATTTTTACATGTGACAGTCTTCTTTTTTAGTCAGTGAGTAACATGAGGTAGAAAATGGTTCTTATGAGAAGATACTGTGAGATGCGAGATGTAATCTAACTCACAACCCAAGCAGACGTGGCCGCAGAAATAAGTAGATTAGCTTGCACTTGCCTTGAGTGTGGAACAATATATCCATTATTCTCCTCTGGAGCTTCAAGTAACATAACTTTTAAAGGGGGACAGTCTTGTCCTTCCCACGCTAAAATATTTCCAGCATTGTAGATCATATTTCAAGAAAATCAGGCATCAGGTTTGTTTAGTCTGGAGAAGAAGACTGACGGGGGGGGGTATAATTATTAAATACATAAAAGATTGTTGCATGGAGGAGGGAGAAAAATTGTTCTCTTTAACCTCTGAGGATAGGATAAGAAGCAACGGGCTTAAATTGCAGCAAGGGCGGTTTAGGTTGGACGTTAGGAAAAACTTCCTAACTGTCAGAGTGGTTAAGCAATGGAATAATTGCCTGGGGAGGTTGTTGAATCTTCATCATTGGAGGATTTTTAAGAGCAGGTAGACAAACACCTGTCAGGGATGGTATAATACTTAGTCCTGCCATGAGTGCAAGGGACTGGATCTGATGACCTCTCAAGGTCTCTTCCAGTCCTACAATTCTATAAGTACTTCTCCTTTACTTATTCATCAAAAGGTTTGACTAAACTAGTCTGCTATGTAAGATTTCTTGAGAGAATACATTTTTCCATATCCAAAAGCTTATTTTATGCTAAAATAAAAGGTTATTTTTGCTAAAGGTCATTACTGTACAGAAATTCACATTAAAATTTTCATAGCTAATATTTTAGAGTAGTTTTAGAACCCTCTGTGCCCTTCCTGCTTTTAAGTCTTCTGACAAGATAGAATTGATTTATTTTTTAAGGAAGATAGCAAACACTAGCAGTAAAGGATAGCAATAGAATAGCTCTGTTGTATAGGTAATTAGGAAGCTGGCCAGGAGATGGTAGGTTTTGAATGTACACCAGTTATGCAGTTCACGCAGTGGAGATAATTAGGTGTTTTAACATTTAGAGACTGGTCTCACCAATATAGATTTACATTACTATAATGTTCAGTGAAGGAAACTAATATATGGAGCAGCAGGTACTCAGAATGACGTTTCAACCACTGAGCTGTCATTGTTCCTATCTGCTAAGAAATCAATAGTCAGTTTTAGTTAAATAGAAAATATTTAATTGGGTCAGAAACAAGCACTGATAATTGGGGACCAAATTCAACCCTGGAATAAGAGGATGTATTCCCCATTAAATGTTATGGGATTATTGATTGTGGGCCCTCATCAGTATCCTTAGATTTTATTAGTGAATTTGAAAGGTCGCAATTGGCAACTTTAGACAGTGTCTAATAGGGGCCAGAACAAGCCACCTCCTACTGTTCTGCCAAGATGGCTTGTATATTGAGATTCTAGTTACACCAATCTGCGACAGGCTCTCTCTGCAAGCAACGGGAAGAGAGACCTAAGCATTTGCAACCTGGAAGACAGCCAGTAGATGAAGGAGGTAGGGAAACAGGATGCAAACTGTCTCCCTTTACCCCATTTTTGTCTGTCAGGTTGCAAATTCTTTGGAGCAGGGACAAGCAGTAGTGGTAGCACACTGCAGAAAGAAGCTGGTGTCTCGCTGAGCTGGTTGCCAGATCCTCAAGCAAACGTAACCACTTCTGGTGACTAATTCTTATCCTGCAGTTTACAGCAGCAGAGAGACAAGCCATTGCTGTCTAGATCAAGAGGGAGGTTCCTTCAGGCCTAGGCAGTAGGAGCAAATTACTACCTGCAAATTACTCTTTAGAGAAGTTCTGTGATGGCTTCTAGTTAACAATTCCCAGGTGCTACTCCAGGTGTTGATCCATGAAGCCCTTCATGGTTTGAGTCCTGGATATCTTTGAGAGGAAAGTCTCCCTCTTTCTTTAAGCTGGTTGTTGAGTTTAGGTGAGGTGAGAGCTAACAGACCATAGGTTTGTGGTGCCCTGTTCACTGGAGAACCATCCCATCTAGAATTTTGGTCCATCAGGGCCAGAGTCTGTTGACCTGGGCAAGCTCCAAGACCTACCTCCCTACTGAGGCTTTTCCTATGAGGGGAGGTTGAGGAGTGAGCCTTTGCTTGCTTTCTTTCCTATGGGGTTGGAGCTTTCAAATATTGTGTTTAAATGCACTGATGAGAGCTCAGAATATAAAAAGAGGAGTGGGAGGAATAAGTAAATTTGAGCCATTGTATGGACCAGAGGAAACCTAACCACGGCCCATTTTCTCCCCCACTCTAGGTGGATGCTGCAGTGACACCAGAGGAACGCCACCTTTCCAAGATGCAACAAAATGGCTATGAAAATCCAACCTACAAGTTCTTTGAACAGATGCAGAACTAGAACACCACAACAGCCTCATGAGTTGGACAGCAAAATGATTGCTTCACTGCCCATCGGTGTTCGGTTATAGAATAACGTGGAAAGAAACAAAAACACTCTGTTTTATTATTTACTCATTATCGCCTTTTTGACAGCTGTGCTGTAACACAAGTAGATGCCTGACTTGAAATAATAAAAATCAGTAATGTATTTTCTCTCTTTACATTCAGTCTTTACACTACAATTATTCATGAAGTTTTTTGTGTCTACTAAAGAGTTTAGCTGTATTTAACTAGTGCATGGATAGATTATCTTTCCCAGTTATTTATCATGTGGCCCCTTAGCCAACTGTATATATTATTGTGATTTGTGGCAAAAAATAAGTCCTACTTGAAATATGCTTTAAAGAAATTGATGGGGGATGCTTCCTGTGTCTTAGCTGCTTCTCTTTACTGAGTTTTTTTTCTGATCACTAGGCATTTTTAAAGTAAAACTACTTTTTTTAAAGTATTCTGGATGAGTATTTTTCTTATGCAGTTGCATTTTATTGTACAAATGGTTGCTTCTGCTGTATTAGGATGTAGAAATCATGGGAAATACAATTTGTTTCTTTGTGCCTGTTTTATGGCACACCTTAGGCATTGGAAGGTAAACCTTTTTTCTTTTCCCATGTATCTTTTTGATCTTCTAATAAAAATTAAAAATGAAAAAGAATCCCTATTAATTGTGAGCACTTCATAGGGAAAAGTGCCTTGCTGGTTGAAAATTATGGGGGATCTACAAATGTTCCTGCAGGATGATGTACAGAATCCATTGCTTATGAATTGATAGCTTTCTACCACTGTGTACATAAATAAATTAGAAAAAAAACCTTTGGACAAGAGTTTTCTTTGGAGGAAGAAATAGGGTTGTTGAAAGCAACTTAAACAGTAAACGTCAAACATTCATAGAGCCGGAGGGCAGGGGTTCTTTTCCTGCAAGCGGATATGGACCAGATCATCCAGTTTGAATATAGGGGAACAAAATGGCAGTATGGAGAGGGGACGTGGCCCTTAGCACCCCTTCCCCTCTAACATGTCATTTTTCAACTTTGTATGATAGTGTTTTAATGTAAATAAATATGTTCCGGAGGAGTTACCTTGCAGCGTGATTGATGGTAATTACAACACCCACCCACCACCAGTAGCTTGTATAATGTGTGCAGATTAATGTACACAAAGTAACAACCACGACACAGGCATGATTCTCTGGAAGGTTCTCATTTACTACTGCTCCTCCACTGATCATGCTGTGCCAGTTGCACTCTAGTGGTGTCCCATTTAAATCAATGTAATGGTGGCTGTAATCAGTCCTGAACTCTGCAACAAAGCATTCTGCTATGCAGCTCTTCTTTTCCCACAATACTAATATGTGGTTTGCAAAGGCTAAGACAAAATTGCCTTGGCTGGGCCTGCCTGAAGAGAATGAATCACATGATAATGACAAGGTAATACACAGCTGTTGTACCTCTCTCTCCTTTTGTGATCCATGAAGCAGGGTAAGATTGGTGTTCAGACACTGCGGGTGACGTAGGTGGATGAGCTGGTAGGTGTGCTCAGAGGCCACTACTGGATCAGGGCCCATTCAGAATCTGTGCAGAAGAAGAGGTGGTGGTGCTGCTGCTGGTGCTGCCCACCTAAGTTTTAGGCCAGTGGTTACAGTACATCCTGGCACACGGGAGACCCAGGTTCAATCCACCCTCCTCCGCCTAAACAAGAGTCCCCCCGCCTCTATCAAAGCCTAAGGAGAGTGCTCTTGCCTCTGATGTGGGGTCCATCAGTCTCTCCTGGGAAAGCTGTTCCATTGTGGATAAATACTTAGTGGAACAGCTTCCACATGAGAGACGAGGGATCCTATACCCCAGTGGTTAGAGCAACCTTTTGCAACATGAGACCCAAGTTCAAATCCTTTCTCCACATCAGGCAGAGAAGAATTAGGGGAGCCTCTGGTAAATCTCAGGTGAGGTGTACAGGACAACCTCCCATGAGAGTTGCAAGAGGGGCACTTTCCCTCCAGCCAGGTTTTGAATGGGGCCAGAGCCAGCAGATATACTCTGAGCTCAGGCAAGGGAATGTCTGTTTTCCCCTGCTTTGAGGATCACATCAGGGTGTAGGCTGAAGACAGGCATCCAGAAACCCAGAGTGAGGCAGAAACGCATATGCCATAGGCACTTTTTGCAGTGAAAATGTAGGTACTTTAGGCAGTAGTTAAACAGGGGTGTTGTGGTTCACAATCATGCCTAACACTGGGACTTGAATGCCTAAACCACAGATTTCGGCACCTATGTTCTTTTGTGGATCTGGATCCTAAGCCCCGCTGCATTTCACGGGTAGCTCACTTAGGTGTCTCTTGTGGTCCCACCTAACCCACAATTCCAATGGGCAGCAGAGACTGCAGGAACTGTGGGATAGTTACCAGAGTGCACTGCTCTGACATTCAAATGCTCGCCTCGGTACTGTGGGTTGCACTCTGTCAAATTCACGCACTTTTGTGGGGAGACAACACCGCCTGTATAAAATCGCTTCCAAAAATTTGAATAAAATAAGTTCAAATTAATTTTGTACTGTAGACGTATGCTTAGGCACCTCCTCTCTCAATGCATTGTAGAGAGAGTTTTGGGCACCTAACTCAGGGTTGTGAATTCCATTAGTTGGCAGGGTGTCTAGGAGTCAGATGTTGCAGCATCCCAGACCTGTGAATCAACCCCTTGCTGCCCTGATGTACAATATGAGTAGTAATAGTAGTGGAGTAGTAGTACAAGATATCTCAAATGGATTGTGAACAGTTCCACGCAGCAGGGGTGCTTCCTGAATCACTTGCTGCCATCAGTAATTCTCTCTTTCCTGCTTTCAGGGAAGCTAGAAAGGCATGAAAAACTATTTAAGGTTTAATGTGGGGATAATTGCATTAACCACCTGACTATAACACTGTTGCAAGGCCCTGAGAATCCACTGATACTTCTCCATTGCAGGCTAAGAGACTGAAGTTCTCAGTAGCATGGAAAAGTTTGGCATCTTATTCTCATATGCTATCTGGCAGCTACCTTGACAACTCCTACATGGGGAGTGCTGTCGGTATAACTGCATCGCCCAGGATTTTCCACACCCCTGAGTAACATAGTCATACCAATATATGTTTGTAGTGTAGACCAGGGCTCTGCTCACCTCCCCACTCTGTCAGTACTTGAAACGCGCTGGACCATACCTTAGGCCTAATGTAGGAAAAAGTTTCCAAAGCTTGCTTCCAGGTTAGTCCAGCTTTCTCAAAGGGCTTGGGGTTGTTTGCTTTATCTTTCTTTTTTCCCTGTTAAACAATTTACTCTGCCGCATAGGAGTGTTTACTAGGCATAACACTCTTCCTACTGCCCTCCTAGCTTCATGACCTGATTTATTACCTGGTTGCAGCCTGTGGTATGTATACATGTGTTATGAATAAAGTAATTTAGGTAGGAGGGCGAACATGAAGTGTGTCAGTTTGCAGATGCCCCCTTTCTATCCATTACATCCAACAGAAAGGGTCTCTGCTGTATTTTTTAGTCCAGATTTTAGGCTCTAGCCCCACTTAATTCCAAAGCTGTGCATGCGATGCACTGAAGGAGGGATGTCAATTACTTCAAAACTCTGCAAGCATAAGTCTTCTGAGGGCTGTGGAGTTTTGAACATAGGTTTAGGTGCGCAGTGGCCACCCTATGAGAGCTGGCACCCAACTTCCATAGGCCCCTTTGAAAATATCAGCTTTTTAAACCACTTCCAATGAGACTGCAAAGCCTTTGGGAACACTGCAAATCCTATGCAAAATACTGTTACTGCGTAGGACTAAGACAGTGATCACCTAGGCCTTGGCTACACTTGTGAGTTACAGCGCAATAAAACCTCTTAGGGCGCTGTACTTCACTCCTTGTCCACACTGGCAAGGCCAGTACAGTGCTGGTATCTCCGCGGCTACAGCGCTGCTGGTACTCCACCTCCCAAGAGGAATAACATTTGCTGCCACCTTGGCCACAAGTCCCTGGTGTCAGTGTGAATGAGGTGTTAACTTACTGCGCTGTGATAATCCCCTTATCAAGTGGCCACTTTTCTGGTTGTGATCAGGCAGGAATGCGGAAGTGCCTTTTCAAAGCTTCCTTCAGAGAGACAAAGCAAACATTGTGCTGTTTGCTTTGAGTGAGTGAGAAGCAGGGGGGGCCAGGGACATCTGAACTTACAAGGCAGCGTGCTGACACACTCTCAGCACGCCAAAAACCCACTTCCCCCCCCCCCCACCCCACCCCCCTTTTGAAAAACATGTTGCAGCCACTTGAACGCTGGGATAGCTGCCCATAATGCACCACTCCCAGTGCGCTGGCAGCTGTCAGTGTGGGCATACTGGAGCGCTTTCCCTACTCAGCTGTACGAAGGCAGGTTTAACTCACAGCACTGTACAGCTGCAAGTGTGTGTGTAGCTGAGTCAGGAAACATCAGTTCCCTTTAACCCCTTCCAGAAGTGGCTTTAAGGCCTGTAGGAACCCACCATTTCGGCTAAGAACTGTCAGCTGGCTCATCAGACGCCTGGTACTATTTTCTAACAGCAGTGATAATGAGTTATGGAAGGAAACTGAATTCACTTAACTGTCCTCCCAGCTGCTATAGTTTCATTACTGGCTCTGGCCCATCTGAAAGAGGTCAGAAAAGCCACAGGTCCACAGTGGAAAAAGTCCACAGGCAATGCCGAGGGATGCTAGACACACACTGAAGATGTAGTTAGAGCAGACACGCAGGCAGCTGGATGGGACCTTGCCCCCATTACTTTGTACTGAGTTCCACAAACACCAGGACTGGGTCTGTTCCCTTGCACGCATCACATGTTTCCGTGCCATCTACAGGCATACAAAAAGCTTTCCTGTGTGTGTACATACAATGTAAACAGGATCTAATTCAATGCATGGCAGGCTTATTAAAAGAGCACTATCAAAATTACCTTTAAGAGCAGAGTAATCCATAAATAGTATATGTGCATCTGTAGTTAGAGACAATCCCAGTCATAAAACCATAATTAAGTACAATCCCAATTACAGGAAAATGGGAATTGTTATTCAAAGCAACTACAGCTCATATGGCACACTGCACAGTGGGAGGTATTCATATAATGAGACACTCTCCTAATGCAGATGCGCACAGGAGCAACATTGGGGGATCATGTAGAAACATCACCATATTACTACCTTGGTTTAAATTATACAAGACATACCACTTTTAATTAAAAGATTTTATAAATAAAAGAATTATCCCACACATGAAAGTTACTGAATCTTAATACAAACCCTATTGCTATCGGCACTACAACAGGACCCTAGCATTTACAGAGTTTAAAGCTCTTATCCAGCTCTTACTAATAACAACACCATTCTGACTGTCCCTTACCACCCCCACGAGCTTATTAATGTGTGAAGACAAAATTAAAATGACTAACCCCAGCTAATCAATGAATTGGGACAAGTACACATAAAAAGAGCAAAAGACGATGAGACCAGCAGGGGACAAAGGAAAGCACCTAAAAGTGTCAGCTTTGAATGCAGGATCCCTTACTTGGGAGGCATCTGTCCAACCAGACAGTAAGTTGAACAGTTCAAACACAGCAGAGCTGTCTTATGTGTAGCAGTGGCATGAACCAGAGTTCCAGTTCCATACTTTGAGCCAACTTGGTGGCAGGAGTCCCTTTCTGGCTATTAAGTTAGAGGAGGTAAAGCCAGTGCTATTCCCTTCAGGCATCCACCACTGCCCTGGAGTGAAAAGGTTATAGTATGTGGCTTACACAGCTCCGTGTATGTGTAGAGAGTTTAACAAACTCAAATAAATAGCAATGTGCAGCACTTCCATACAGTGCTGGAGGGTGCTATAGAACAGCAGCTCTCAACTTTCCAGACTGCTGTACCCCTTTCCTGAGTCTGATTTGTCTTCCATACCACAGTTTCTCCTCACTAAAATGACTTGCTTACAAACTCTGACATAAAAATACCAAAATACACAGCACGCTGTTACTGACAAATTGCTGAAGGTCTCATTTTATCATGTTATTATAAAATAAATCTATTGGAATATAAATATTGTATTTCCATTTCCGCGTATAGCACATAGAGCAGCATAAACAAGCCATTGTCTGTATGAAATTTTAGTTTGTACTGACTTCCCTAGTGCTTTTTATGTAGTCTCTTGTAAAACCAGGCAAATATCTAGAAGAGTTGATGTGCCTCCTGGAAGATCTCTGCGTACCCATAGGGGTACATGTATCCCTGGTTGAGGCACACTGCTATAGAATAACCTACAAATATCAGGTGACAAAGAGGGAGGTTCTTATTATACCCAGGTTATCGAGCAGTGCTCATCCTTGGCCAGGTAAATGACTCATAGGCCAAGGACTTTTAAAAATAGGTGCTTACAGTTCAGCTTCTAAATCGACATTCAAACACTTCAATATGTGGCTTGATTTCCAAAGGTGCTCCCTGCCTCCCCCACCCCCACCCCAGTAGCGTCCACTGACTTCAGAGAGGGGAGTTGTCTTTATTTAATCCAGTGTTTCTCAAACTGGGGCTGCCACTTGTGTAGGGAAAGCCCCTGGTGGGACAGGCCGGTTTGTTTACCTGCCCATCCTCAGGTCCGGCCGATCGCGGGCTCCCACTCAGGGCCAGGCTTTAGGTCAATTCAACCAATTCCCCTGAATCGGGCCCCGCCCCTAAGAGGGCCCCGTGCCCAAGCCCAGTACGACATACTGGCAAGAGCCGGTTGCACTCTACTGGGGTGGCCCAGCTTTCCCAGGGGGCAATTTAAAGGGCCTGGGGCTCCCAGCAGGCCCTTTAAATTGCCACCAGAGCACCACTGCTGGAGCCCTGGGGTAGTGGCAGTGGGGCTCTGGGGCTATTTAAAAAGTCCAGGGCTCCCGCTGCTTCTACTGCCCTGGCCCTTTAAATAGCCACTGGAGCCCCACCACCACTACTTCAGGGCTCAGGCAGCTATTTAAAGGGCCGGGGTGGTAGAAGCAGGGGATCCCCAAGCCCTTTAAATAGCTCCCGGGGCTGCTGCTGCTGCTACCCTGTTGGGGGAGAGGGGAGGAGGAGGGGGGCACTCACCATATGGGGTGGGTTATACTGCCTGTACCCACACCCCGCTGCCTGTAGCCAGCCCTTGCTGCCCCACCCTGCAGCAGCCAGCCCCTGCTGCACTCCCTGCCCTTCCCACATCAGCCCTGCACCCCCTGTCCTGCCAGCACCAGCCTCGCACCCCCTGCTCTGTTTCCAGTCAACCCCTGCCGCACCCCCCTGCCTGAAGCCAGCCAGTCCCACACTCCTCTGTCTCCAGCCCTGCCAACCCCCGCCACACTCCCGTGGCCCTGCCTGAAGCCAGCCAGCCCAACCCACACACCCATGTCTCCAGCCAGCCCCGCACCCCTTGCCCTGTCTGCAGCCAGACCCTACCTCCAGTCAGCCCCTGCCCTGCCTCCAGCCCGCCCAGTGTCCACTGGTGCCTTGCAGTTCCCACGGCAGTAACCCTACACACCTGCTTCAATGAGGGGGGCAGGAAGCAGCTGAGACTGACACATGTGCATACCCTAGGGTGACCAGACAGCAAGTGTGAAAAATCAGGACAGGGCGTGGGGGGGTAATAAGATCGTATATAAGAAAAAGACCCAAAAATCAGGACTGTGCTATAAAATTGGGACATCTGGTCACCCTAGCACACCCCCAGGGAGTGGCAGGGACCCACACATGTGAAACGGAACTCATTTCTAGTTCAGGCCCATCTTTTTTAAAAAGAACTTTAGGTAGGGTTAACATACAGCCGTATTTTCCTGGACATGTCAGGCTTTTTGGTTCTTAAATCCCCATCTGGGAAGAAAATATACTGTGGCACATCCCTTAAATCAGAACTTTTTATAGGGAACCGGTTACTAATAAATGAAAGGCTTTTTTTTACATTTTTTTTAGTCATCCCTGCCGGGGCCCTGCCGAAAATGTTCGAATTGGGCTGGAAGCAGTGCAGGCCAAGGGATGTATTGGCTGCCGCTTCCAGCAGCTCCCATTGGCCTGGACCAGCGAACTGCGGCCAGTGGGAGCAGGGCCGGTGCAACCATTTAGGCAGACTAGGTGGTTGCCTAGGGCGCCGAGATTTGAGGGCACCAAAAAGCGCCCTCAATTTTTTTTTTAAATGGTTGAGCAGCCGTTGCTGCTGGGACAGAGAGGGAGTCTGAGCTGCCGCAGTCATGCCTGCACAACCGCCCACAGGCACCACTTATCACTGTGTGTTCAGTGTCCTCCTTAGAAATGCTAACAAGCTTATTCAGCGAAGTTTTGATGTACTTGATGCATGCTATTAGATTGTCAATTAGGCATCAATGAGATAAATTAAGAGTAAATGTCTTTTTGTTTGAAGTACCACTGAACACTAATCTGTCCATTGCCCTCTCCCTCCTGTGTTACTGCTTGAAGCAGAATCCTGGGTAACAGTAATGGGGATGCTGGATAAACCTTTTAAAATATTTCCCCTTTATAATGCCACATTTTTAATACAATTTTAAAATTAGATCCCATAATTTCAAGGCATCGATTTCCCCATTTAGACAATTAAATTGCAATTGTTGGCATGAACATCATTTTAAAGCTGGGTTTTGAAAATCTAATTTAACTTAAAAAATTAATGACCAAAAGATAGGCACGGGAAGTAAGGTAAAAGTAATTAACCAAGGGTCTAGCATTCATTCCCAACACCGCAAAAGAGCTGAGGGATTTCCAAAGAACTCCGACACCACTACACTGTATCATTCAAATGTGAGAACATAGTTACTACAGATAATAAATAATATTACAGATAATAAATAATATTTCCTGGGTTGGAAATAGATCTTTGTGGAAGGGAAAGCAGGAAACGTGTCTTTTTGATTACAGAATTATTTTGCTTCTGGATCCATTAAAATCATAACCGATTTTTTGGGGGAGGGGATGTGGGGAAGAAACTCTTTTCTCTACTAGGTTTGTTTATAAACCTAAAGGTCTCTCCTCCCTTCTTCTCTACTCTGACCCCTCTGGGCTATTCCAAGTTAATTGTCATCTAATTGCCCAGCAAAGAAAGAGATAGTGGCAGCAATTAGGCATAGCCCCCACCAGTTCAGGAGTCATTAACACAGTACAAAGATATGCTGCATGCTTTCCGTGCACCCAGGCCTAATGAGGGACTGGCGGCAAGAGGAGCAGGGCTGAGCCCCTAGGGTGTGAGCCGCAGAGAGCCAGTGCCCAGGAGGCTGAGAAGGCAAGGGGCTGCAGGGGCATCCCCACTGCTATTTAAAATGCAGATCCCGCAGCGGTACCTCTCCATGGGACAGAGCCGGTTCCTCACAGAAGCTTCTGTCCAACAGCTCTTCCTTCTGCAGCTGCTCTTTGTGCTCCAGCTCCATCCATGGCAGCTGAACCCCCTGTCCAGACTGCAGCCAACCCCTCATCCCTTGCCCTGCCTCCAGTCAGCCCCACACCCCTTGCCCTGCCCACAGCCAGCCTCACACCCCCTGCCCTGTCTCTAGCCAGCCCAACACCCTTGTATCCAGCCAGCCCCTCACCCCCTGCCCACAGCCAGCCCCGCACCCCCTTCCCTGCCTCAACCAGCCCCGCACCTCCTGCCCCGCCAGCAGCTAGCCCCTGCTGCACCCCCTGCCCCACCTGCAGCCAGCCCCACACCTTCTGCCCTGCCCACAGCCAGCCCCTCACTCCCTGCCCTGCATGCAGCCAGCCCCTGCTGCATTCCTTGCCCTGTCCATAGCCAGCCCCACACCACCTGTCTCCATCCAGCCCCTGCCCTTCCTGCAGCCAGCCCCACACCCCCTGCCCTGCACGCGGCCAGTCCCGCACCCCATGTCTCCAGCCAACCCCACACCCCATCTCCAACCAGCTTCGCATCCCCTGCCCTGCCCAGAGCCAGCCAGCCCCACAACCTGTCAGGTTATTCAATTATTTTCATTAAATATGTAGGCTAAATAATGAAATTAATAAATTTTCAAGCTGAATATGTATTAATTCTAATGAACAATGCCACATTATACAGTATTCATTTTTGAACGTTTATAATAAGCAATGCTCTGGGGGGAGGGGTGGGGGCAGAGGGCGCAAGGTGGAAGTTTTGCCTAGGGCACAAAATATCCTTGCACCGGCCCTGAGTGGGAGCCACGATCAGTCAGACCCACAACCGGGGCAGGTAAACAACCCAGCCTGGCCCACCAGGGGCTTTCCCTGAACAAGCAGCGGCCCCAGTTTGAGAAACACTGATTTAATCCTTATACCTTGTACCACCCTGTGAGTCTCCTCAACATGCCCTCATCACTTTCGCATCTACCTGTAACTGGGAAGGTCCCAATCCTACCATTTTCCAATGCATGCTCCCTTGGTCCCTTCCCCAAACATACCCAATGCAATGTACCTTCTCAGAACACAGCAGGAGAAAGGGAAGGGCTGCAGCTGCTTTCGCACACAGCTGTAGCTCCCATCCCATGTTACTGGTGTGCTCGGACATTCTTGCATGTTTTCAAAGTGTTTTCACCTGCAGCTTCTGGGTTGCCTATGGCTAGTTTTTGATTAGGTGAAACAACACAGACGGGGGTGTTATGCTTTTCCTGGAGAATTGCTCGTGCTGTGGGATATGAGAAAGGGTAAAAATACACTTCTGCAGCATTATGTTTTTATTTTAGAAAATCACGTTTTAAAAGCAATTTACAAGATTCTGGTCAGTTTCAGACCTGCTATTTTGAGCCCTGCCTACTGCAGGGAAACCAGCAAGGATCCTCTCAGTTTCACTTTGTGGGTGCTGTTGTCTGGAGAAAGCTCTGAGCAGAGGCAGAAACTGCAGTTACTCGTGGAGGAGAAGACTGTTTCCGCCTCCACAGAAGAGTGACTGGAGAAAGGAGGAGTGGAGTAATGAATCCATCTTTTCCTCCCTTTAAGACAGCCAGGAGTCTTTGAGAGAGGGTAGACTGGTACAGACTCAGGTCTGAAAGCACAAAAAGAGTTAGAGTATAGAGGCTGGATTCCCAAGTCTCCTGCCTCCCAAGTGAGTGCTCTAATCACCACCAGACAAAACACACATTCATCTACCCCTTGCTGCTGAGTTTAGCTCTCCAGCTAGCAGGTGATCTGGAAAATGTTCCAAGACCCCCTGTTGGACAGAAGAGGAATAGCTTACAGTTGATGTATATTCCGTTAAGTCTCTTCAGCCTCCATCCCATTGTCTGCATTTACCAAGGCAATTTCAGCGCTGCTCAACTACTCAATGTTATTGTTTAATGGATGTATTGGGTGGGTAAGTTGCAGTTAAAATTCTTCTAGGCAGAAAAATGAAACTATCCTAATGATAGATAAGAATGGATTACAATTAGTATGTGCAGCCCTTTGGCACTGGCAGCTGGAAACTTAGTAAATAATAAAATATTGTTTTCTAATCCTGTGCAATTGTTTTTGGAAAGAGACAGCCCATATTTTGCCAGAAACATGGGTTTGGTTTTTTTTCTTTTCCATTCTACACTTTTGCACACATGCACACACACACACGACTATATAGTACAGTAAATCTTTCCCAGCTACTTTGCAGAGCTCTGGGGAACTCTTTTGGTTGGCTACACAAGAAAATCTACTTAATTTCCAGTTGTAGGGCTGGGATTTATTTAGAAGAAATAAACTATTCTTAATCTATGGGAATTCTTAATTAAAACATTCAAATGTAGAGGCCCAGGAGGAAGATTCTTCATAGGTATTGTTCTCTTGTATTAATCACTCATTTTCTTTTCCATGGCTCAGCTGGAGGAGACTATTGTCCTTTTTGATCTGACTGAATCTAACCAGTACACTATATATAAAATGTTCCACTTTAAAAAAGCAATTGAGCGAGAGAGAATGAATTTGGCAGTGAGCACTTGCCTCGTTAAGGATTGAGTTTGACCCTCTGCTATCAGGGGTTGAATCCTCGCAGAAGTGACTCACATGCTGCAGCTGTTCTAAAAGGTAATGAGGTAATTATGGCAGACACTGATAGCGAGGTAGCACTGTTCCTGTAACTACGCCAATGAGGACACAGAGTGCTCCAAGCAGTGACATTGGGGAGGATTCCTCAGAGCTTTTGTCTATAACTACCTCCCAAAATATATATATTTAACCACTTCAACCTTCTCTTTACACCCTTATTAAATAAGGGCCCTGGTACTCCTTGCACAGGGCTAGGCCAAACTCCCATCAAATGGAAGTTTACCCCTTAGCCTGCAAGAAGCCAATAGAGCTACAAATTCTTCACTTGCTTTCAAGAGCACATTAAAAAAATTCCAGAACAAGTAGATGCTGAGGAAGTTGTATTTATTTTACCTTTATGGAGTTCTATACTGAAGTAGCTTTCTTGAAGCCAGAGAAGACGGGCCAGCACTTGAGTGTAAAGCAGGGGTCCTCAAACTGTGGAGTGCATCCCCTAACATTTGGGCAGGGGCACAGCTGGGGCCGGGGCCAGCCCTAACCAAGGGTGGGAAGAGAGCATCACGCACTCCGCTGCTGGTCCTGGCTGCCAACCCTGTGCCCAGGGCCCACTCCTGGCCCCGCTCACCTCCAGCTGTGGCCTCATCCCCCTTACCTCTGTCCAGACTGCAGCCACAGCCCTGCTCCCTTCTGGGTGTAGGGGGTCACAGACAGGGAGGGGGGCAGGCATGAGGTAAAAAGTTTGGGGACCACTGGTGTAAAGAATCTTATAAGCAGATGGGTAAGAGCAACAATTATCTGCTCAGAATATGCCATGAACCCCCAGTGTATTATTTGTAATCCACTGTGGAGGAGGCCCCAGAGACATCCAGCCCATTTGCTGATTGCCATGGGGATCAAACAACTGATTTTTATTATGTTAAGTAATATTAAGACTGCAGTGCCACTAGTTAGTTGCTCAAATGGAATAGACTCCCTTGATGAGGCACCCAAGTGTGATAAAATGACTACATTGCTAGGCTTAGACACCACAATGAGAGGCTGCCTACTGGGGGAGTTTAAAACTGTATTTCAAACTGTGATATAGTTACACCTGAATGCATGCTTGCACTGCAAAATATGAGCATAATTCCTTTGGTGAAATTTAATGGGCCAGCTCTTCAGCTGGTATAAATCAGCATGCCTCTGTTTAATTCAATGATGTACCACTGTTTTACACCAGCTGAGGATCTAGCCCAAAATCTTCAAAAAAGTTTAGCATTTCAGTCTTGTATAAGCCATAATAGATATTGGTATTGCATTTGATCTCTACATGTGTGTGCTGCTCACGGGATTGCATCAAGCAAGACTACTTACTGGCAGTTTAAGAGACAGACCTAATGAAGATTGGTATTTAGGGGAAAGCTTAACTAGAAACAAATACAGTAAAATGTGTATAGTATTTGTGCAATAATGTAACAGTACTGGTCAAGATCCAGTGAAAATACTCTTTGTTACCACGGAACTAGGGAAAGATTAGTTGCCTAGCAGAAATAGTCTTTAGCTGAATAGTCCAGCAAATTATACTGGAAACATTCTGGATCCTTAATCACCTAAAGTAGGGGGCTGTCCATTGAAGACAAATTTGAAGGCACCATTCACTACGTACAAAACCCGACAGTTTTATTCCTGCATCAGGAAGGCATTCTGCTGGCACGGGCTTTTGGCTTGCTAGAAGTAGAGTCCACAGAGTTTCTGCTGACTGCCAGAATTCATGAGATTAAATAAATACATCTGTGATGGAGTCAAGTCAGGTATCACATTAAGATGTCCAAATCACCTAGAGTTAATAGAAGTCACTTGACACAGCTTGAATAGAATAAAAAGGCATGGCTAAGAACAGGATGAACTGTTAATTTGGACCAACCATGACCAGTCTGACTGGAGGACAAAATTGTCATTCTGGACATGATTTGGAGGGATCTTAAACAACATAAAGCAGATTGGAATTATAATTTTGATCATGAAGGTCAGCTGTAAACTGGCCAGGTTAAAAAATACTGCATATTCTGATCTGGGGCCTGGGGGGTAAGGGGGGGGCCAGGGGAATGGGGAAAAGGAGTTCCTTCTTCCTACATTTCTCTGGCTCCCTGTCTTCTCCAGGCTTTTACCAGTGTTAAGGAACTATGTTTAAATATGGTTCCAGATAAAATTGACTCTTACCTCATCTGGCTAATCGATATGGAGAGGGGTCAACAAACTACAGTATATTCATAGACTTTAAGGTCAGAAGGGACCATTGTGATCATCTAGTCTGACCTCCTGTACAATGCAGGCCACAGAACCTCACCTACCTACTCCTGTAAAAGACCCCTCACCTCTAGGTAAGTTACTGAATTCCTCAACTCATGATTTAAAGACTTCAAGTTACAGAGAATTCACCATTTACACTAGTTTAAACCTGCAAATGACCCATGCTACAGGGGAAATAAAAATAACCTAGGGTCTCTGCTGATCTGACCTGAGGGGAAATTCCTTCCCAACCCCAAATATGGTGATCAGTTAGGCCCTGAGCATATGGGCAAGATGCACCAGGCAGATACTGGGAAAGAATTCTCTGTAGTAACTCAGAGCCCTTCCCATCTAATGTCCCATCTCCACACATTGGTGATTTTTGCTACTGGCAGTTGCGATGGGCCACACGCCACTGTATGCAGTCTCATCATACCATCTCCTCCACCAAACTTACCAAGCTCAGACTTGAAGCCAGTTAGGTTTTTTGTCCCCTTGGAAGGCTGTTCCAGGACTTCACTCCTCTGATGGTTAGAAACATTCGCCTAATTTAGAGCCTAAACTTGTTGATGGCCAGTTTATAGCCATTTGTTCTTGTGTTCACTTTGGTGCTTAACTTAAATACCATGGAGGGAGAAGAGTTATTTATCACTCTGATGTGTTTATAGACAGCAATCATATCTCCCCTCAGTCTTCATTTGGTTAGGCTAAACAAGCCAAACTCTTTGTCTCCTCTCATAAGGTAGGTTTTCCATTCCTCGGATCTATCCTAAAAGCCCTTCTCTGCACTTATTCCAGTTTTATTCATCTTTCTTAAACAAGGGAAATCAGAATTGCACACAGTATTTCAGAGGTCTCACCAGTGCCTTGTATAACAGTATTAACACTTTTGGCCCACACAGACTCTGTCTTATCCATTCTATCACTTCTAATTTCTTTACAGTTGTCATAAACAGATAGTTAAGAGTTAATGTCTCTTTTACCTGTAAAGGGTTAAGAAGCTCAGTAAACCTGGCTGACCCATGACCAGAGGACCAATGGGGGGACAAGATACTTTCAAATCTTGGTGGAGGGAAGTCTTTGTTTGTGCTTTTTGTTTTGTTCGTTGTTCACTCTTGGGGCTAAGAGGGACCAGACGTGCACTCCAGGTTTCTCCAATCTTTCTGAAACAGTCTCTCATGTTCAAAATAGTAAGTACTAGCTAGAAAAGGTGGATTAGTCTTATGTTTGTTTTCTTAACTTGTGAATGTGTATTTTGCTGGAAGGATTTTTACCTCTGTTTGCTGTAACTTGAATCTCAGGCTCGGGGGGGAAGTCCCTCTAGTCTATATGAGCTGAATATATAGCTGAATATATATATATATATATAGCTAAACATTTTCCATCCTGATTTTACAGAGATCATGTTTACTTTTACTTTCTTTACTTAAAAGCTTTCTTTTTTAAGAACCTGATTGATTTTTTTCCTTGTTTATGACCCAAGGGGATGGGGTCTGAATTCACCAGGGATTGGTGGGGGGGGGAAAGGAAGGAGGGGGAAGGTTAATTCCTCTCTGTTTTAAGATCCAAGGAGTTTGGATCAGTGTAGTCTCTCAGGGTAGCCCAGGGAGGGGAAAGTCTGGGAGGGAGAAAGGAGGGGGGATGGTTTATTTCTCCTGGTTTTAAGACCCAAGGGGTTTGGGTCTTGGGTTTCCCAGGGAAGGTTTTGGGGGAACAGAAAGTGTGCCAAACACTATATTTTGGCTGGTGGCAGTGCTATCAGATCTAAGCTAGGAATTAAGCTTAGAAGTGTCCATGCAGGTCCCCAATTTTGGACGCTAACGTTCAAACTGGGGGAAAAATACCTTGACAACAGTCTACCTCATCATTAATTATACAATGCCATTCAGCCACCTTTACCTTTATTTCAGTCTTTCCTGAACAGCACATAGCCTTCAATACCTGTACCAGTCATGACTACTATTCCACAATGTTTCTGTTATCCCTATAATATCTGGTTTCACTTCCTGCACCAGTAGTTCTAGTTCCTTCATTTTGTTACCCAGGCTCCTTGCATTGGTGTACAGACTTCTTAACTGTTCCTGCTTGGCTTGGCCTGCACTCTTCACCCAAGTAGGTGCAGTCATTCTACTCCCAGCATTGCCTATCTGTCTGGTATCAGCACTATCCTTCCTCTTAATGACCACTGCTCTTCCTTTCTCTATTGCTGTATTCTTTCTTAATTGATTTTCCTCCCTCTCAATGTTAAAATCAGGTATGGCGATTACATGAGATGAATTACATTACATTGGATTACATTACTGAAGATGGGCTTTTACTGGCAAATTTGAATCCTGATCCAAAAGTTCCTAAAGGTTTATGGATGGTTTGGATCTAGCGTTTTGGATCAGGCTCAAAGCAGTGTTTAGAAAAGGTGTTTTAGATTTGCAATAGTCAAGCACTTCTGGGTCATTTGCTTTCCCAATTAGTGTAACTGAAATATATATATTTGTCCAAACATATTAACACTAATTCCTCTGAAAGAGAACAGCAGCAACCATGGAACTAAACTCTTTCTGAAGTAAATGTGGCACTTCCTTTCCCCCTCAACAACTTCTTTCTCAGTTTCCTTCATACTCATAGCCAATAACATAACACAGACACAACTAATAAACTAATCAAGCTATTTCTCCTACATGATGGGAAGGAAGAGAGATTGCTATTATTATTTCTATTTTTAAATAATTGGGAGTTGCTGGGATGCTATAGTTATGTGGCCACATACAATATAATAGACACTGCATTAACATATGATGTTGTATTTAAAGATGCAAGTTTAAATATACAAATCAGGAGATGCAAGTGTTAAGGGACTTACAGTAAGATTATCCATAAGGCACATATTGTGCTTAGATGTAGGTATATGTGCTTCCACAATGAAGACATTAAATGTCTCACTAGTAGCAAATTATATACATACACTAGTACTGTTGATTAATTGCTGTTAACTCACAAAATTAACTCAAAAAAATTGTGATTTAAAAAAATTATTGCAATTCGTTGCAGTTTAATTGCACTGTTAAATAGAATACAAATTGAAATGTATTAAATATTAGATGCTTTTCAACATTTTCAAACATACTGATTTCAGTTACAACACAGAATACAAAGTGTACAGTGCTCACTTTATATTATTTTTATTACAAATATTTGCACTGTAAAAATGATAAAAGAAATAGTATTTTTGAATTCACCTAATACAAGAACACCTAGTGCAATCTCTTTAATCATGAAAGTGCAACTTACAAATGTAGATTTTTTTGTTACATAACTGCACTTAAAAACAAAACAATGTAAAGTTTAGAGCCTACAAGTCCACTCAGTCCTACTTCTTGTGCAGCCAGTCACTATGTCTATGAGAAACAAGTTTGCTTACATTTACAGGAGCTAATACTGCCCTCTTCTTATATATAATGTCACCTGAAAGTGAGAACAGACATTCACATGGCATTTTTTGTAGATGGCATTGCAAGATAGCTACAGTACATGAACCGAGATTTAAGAATCGAAGTGCATTCCAAAATCTGAGAGGGACAGGTTACATTTTCAGGAGATAATGCTGCCCGCTTTTTTGTTTACAGTGTCACCTGAAAGTGAGAACAGGCATTTGCATGGCAACCTTCTGCTGGTGGCATCTGATTCAGATAATGAAAATGAACATGCGTTGGTCTGTACTGCTTTGGATCATTATTGAGCAGAACCTATCATCAGCATGGATGCACGTCCTCTGGAATGGTGGTTGAAGCAAGAAGGGACATATGAATCTTTAGTGCATCTGGCACGTAAATATCTTGTGATGTGGGCTACAACAGTGCCATGCGAATGCCTGTTCTCACTTTCAGGTGACATTGTAAACAAGAAGCTGGCAGCATTATCTCCTGATAATGTAAACAAACTTGGTTGTCTGAGCAGTTGGCTGAATAAGAAGTAGGTCTGATTGGATTTGTGGGCTGTAAAGCTTTACACTGGTTTGTTTTTTAATGTAGTTATTTTTTGTACATAACTCTACATTTATAAGTTCAACTTTCATGACAAAGAGATTGCAGTATAGTACTTGTATTGGGAATTGAAAAATACTATTTCTTTTATTTTTACAGTGCAAATACTTGTAATCAAAAATAAATATGAAGTGAGCACTGTACACTTTGTATTCTGTGTTGTAATTGAAATCAATATATTTGAAAATGTGGAAAAGATCCAAAAATATTTATATAAATGGCATTTTATTATTAACAGTGCGATTAATCATGATTATTTTTAATTGCTTGACAGCCCTAATATACACATAATGTAGGGCAAGCCAAAGTAACATTAATAGCAGAACTATTTCTTTGATACTTCAGTGTTGTAAAGGTCTGATCCAACTGCCACTGAAGGCAACGGGAATTTTCCATAGACGTCAGTGGAAGTTGAATCTGGTTCTATCTTTACAACATTACCAGTGCATTAGCAGTTTTTTCCCCATTTAATTACTAATGGGAAAAAGGGAGAGGGGAGAAAAGTCCAGTTATAGCTATACAATGATATATGGGGCAGTTGAATCATGTTTTAAATGACTCCCTGTGTTTTAAACTCAGCTATTTACTTCGTAAATATACACAATACTAGCTAGGGTTCTATCAGAGAAATGCAAGGCTGGAAGGGACCTCAAGACATTATCTAGTCCAGCTCCCTCTGCCAGGTGTGCAGTGTTTTGTGCAATTCCATAGTGATGCCAACCATTATACGACTTAATCTCAATGACTTTTCTGACCGAAAAACAACAGCAGCAAATGTTTAGTTTTTATAAAAAAATGTTTTTGTAGTTTTTCCTTCCAGACGTACCTGAAGACTACTCAGATTGTAAGCAATTTAGGGCAAGGACTGTCTTTCTATTCTGTGTCTGGACAGCATCTAGCACAGTGGGGTCCTGGTCCATGATTAGTGATCTTAGGTGCTACTGCAATACAATTAACAGCATTGACTAGGAACCTGTCTGTTTTACTTGTTTGAAAAAGTCTTGGTAGCTTTTGAAACAGACAAGGTATTTCCACTGTATACATGTAACTCAAAAAGCATTAAAAGGAATTGGCATTTAAAGTCACTTTTTGATTAAGACCTAGGATAGGATGTTTCAGTTGAAAAGAAACAGCAGAGTAAGTTTGAGTGAGTTTTAAAAAGCCATTTCTAATGGAAGTTTGGAACACAGGCGAGTGTATGTGTAGCATTCAATCACTGCACACACTAATCTGAAAATGTAACATTCTTCCCCACGTGGAATTGGGCACAGAATCATTAGATAAATGGAGGAGGAAGGTGCAGGATCCTCAAACTATGAAAGATGCCTCACTACGAAATGAATCCTGAAATATCCAGGAAGTTCCGTTCTCTTGTAAAATGAAAACAGTTGACTCATCATTCAACCTTTCTTTTCACTGAGCAGGGAGCTTGTTTCCACAGTCTGAACACTCTCTCAGACAGGTGTGAGCCATCTCCCTACTTTGAAAGAGGAAACTGTAGTGAGCCGATTAACCTCATTAGTGCCAACAGAAACCTCCAAAGTGTCAAGCCATTCCAAGCAATTCTGCATGACTGCATTTTAAACTGAAGCAGCATTTGAGCCTAAAGTTAATCCAACAGAAGTATAGATTTTGGAGTCCAGACAATTATAGTTTTCTCCAGTTTAGAAAAAGGGTTGAGTCAGGCCCCAAAATGACAAGATTATTTTACAAGTCATGAGACTTAAAAAATAAATGCAGAGTTCTTTTTATTTGCCTTTTCAAACTCTAGAGCACAAATTGCTTCACATTTTCAGTTGCAGGTTGGACTTCATCTTCTTACCAGTGTCCTGGTCAGATGACTCCAGGCTTTGAGCTATGCAGTGACTCATCATTTTGGAAAAGAGCCCGTGACCCTCCCAGGGCATTTCAGAGAATTATTGCCTCAGTCTAAATTGGAGAAACTATCATTTTCTGAACTCCGGAAATCTCTGTACATGTGCTGGATTAACATAATATGGCAAGGCCTCACAAGCCACAATCCCTAGAATAGGGATTCCCATTTAGAATGTAGCTCTATGGACCAGAGGCGCCTGATACAAATGTGAGCTCTATAAGCCAATGTTAAATGTATTACCAATTTGGTCACAAACTTAAGAACAACCTTACTGGGTCAGACCCAAGGTCCATCCAATCCAGTATCCTGTCTTCCGACAGTGGCCAATGCCAGGTGCCCCAGAGGGAATCAACAGAACAGGTAATCATCAAGTGATCCATCCCCTGGTGCCCATTCCCAGCTTCTGGCAAACAGAGGCTAGGGACACCATCCCTGCCCATCTTGGACCTACCCTCCATCCCTGCCATTGATGGACCTACCCTCCATGAATTTATCTAGTTCTTTTTTGAACCCTGTTATAGTCTTGGCCTTCACAACATCCTCTGGCAAGGAGTTCCACAGGTTGACTGTGCATTGTGTGAAGAGTACTTCCTTTTCTTTGTTTTAAACTTTCTGCCTGTTAATCACCCAGGCAAAGAATCTTGGTGGTTTTAATTACTGACCATGGACACCAATTCTTATATAAAGATGGCTAGGAATTGTAAACATGCCAGTCTGAGCCTTTTGTCCAAAATACCCAGAGAAGAAGATGGCCAAGAGCTATGCAGACTGTAAAAAGTCCCTCAGAAAGCCAATCATGACAATAAAGATCCTATCTCTATTGATGAACAAAGTTACTACTTCATCCTCCTTAAAACTCACCTCTAACTTGCTGCCCACAGAACACTCAGCAATGAGTAGCAGCTGCTGTGCTGTAACTGCTGCTTACCACATTGGTCGTTAGAGGCCATGTCTACACTACAGATCTTTCAGCGGCACAGCTGTGCCACTGCAGCTGCACCACGGTAAGGTCTCCCATGTAGCCGCTCTATGCCGTCGGGAGAGAGCTCTTACTCTGGCATCATTAAACCACTCCCAGTGAGCACTGTACATACAGGCACTTTTGTTGGTAAAACTTATGTCAGTCAGAGGTGTTTTTTTCCACACCCTTAACTGACAAAAGTTTTGCTGACAAAAGTGCTAGAGTAGAAAAAGCCAGAGTCTCATTGTTACCTTGTGCTCTCCAAACCTCACTCCCGATCTTTTTGTTGAAACTACTTGGTGTCTTCCATCATATAGTTAGATGGTAAATTTTCCAGGACTGGGACTGCCTATTTTGTTATGTTTTTGTACTGTTCATTCAGAAGAAGGCTGGGGCCTCTACCAGTGAATGCCAGACAAACCACAATGACTGAATCTTAGAAGTAAAGTGTGACAATTTGTGAGTACGTCTGTCCAGTTTACCAATTGTGTGAGAGATTTTGGATCCTGTGTCAGGCTTCTCACATTTTGAATATGCAGTCTTTTGCCTTCTCTGTGGCCCGTTTGCCTTCGTGATGGGTTGAGATGCCAAAGGCTGATGGCAAAAGAATATCAATAAAGGTTAGTTGACTTTATTACCCAATTGTTGGAAAACTATTCCCTCTAGACAAGACTCATAGACTCATAGACTCTAGGACTGGAAGGGACCTCGAGAGGTCATCGAGTCCAGTCCCCTGCCCTCATGGCAGGACTAAATACTGTCTAGACCATCCCTAATAGACATTTATCTAACCTACTCTTAAATATCTCCAGAGATGGAGATTCCACAACTTCCCTAGGCAATCTATTCCAGTGTTTAACTACCCTGACAGTTAGGAACTTTTTCCTAATGTCCAATCTAAATCTCCCTTGCTGCAGTTTAAGCCCATTGCTTCTTGTTCTATCATTGGAGGCTAAGGTGAACAAGTTTTCTCCCTCCTCCTGATGACACCCTTTTAGATACCTGAAAACTGCTATCATGTCCCCTCTCAGTCTTCTCTTTTCCAAACTAAACAAACCCAATTCCTTCAGCCTTCTTTCATAGGTCATGTTCTCAAGACCTTTAATCATTCTTGTTGCTCTTCTCTGGACCCTCTCCAATTTCTCCACATCTTTCTTGAAAGGCGGTGCCCAGAACTGGACACAATACTCCAGTTGAGGCCTAACCAGCGCAGAGTAAAGTGGAAGAATGACTTCTCGTGTCTTGTTTACAACACACCTGTTAATGCATCCCAGAATCATGTTTGCTTTTTTTGCAACAGTATCACACTGTTGACTCATATTAAGCTTGTGGTCTACTATGACCCCTAGATCTCTTTCTGCCATACTCCTTCCTAGACAGTCTCTTCCCATTCTGTATGTGTGAAACTGATTGTTCCTTCCTAGGTGGAGCACTTTGCATTAATCTTTATTGAACTTCATCCTGTTTACCTCAGACAATTTCTCCAATTTGTCCAGATCATTTTGAATTTTGACCCTGTCCTCCAAAGCAGTTGCAATCCCTCCCAGTTTGGTATCGTCCGCAAACTTAATAAGCGTACTTTCTATGCCAACATCTAAATCGTTGATGAAGATATTGAACAGAACCGGTCCCAAAACAGACCCCTGCGGAACCCCACTTGTTATACCTTTCCAGCAGGATTGGGAGCCATTAACAACTACTCTCTGAGTACGGTTATCCAGCCAGTTATGCACCCACCTTATAGTAGCCCCATCTAAATTGTACTTTCCTAGTTTATCTATAAGAATATCATGCGAGACTGTATCAAATGCCTTACTAAAGTCTAGGTATATCACATCCACCGCTTCTCCCTTATCCACAAGGCTCGTTATCCTATCAAAGAACGCTATCAGATTAGTTTGACATGATTTGTTCTTTACAAATCCATGCTGGCTATTCCCTATCACCTTACCACCTTCCAAGTGTTTGCAGATGATTTCTTTGATTACCTGCTCCATTATCTTCCCTGGCACAGAAGTTAAACTAACTGGTCTGTAGTTTCCTGGGTTGTTTTTATTTCCCTTTTTATAGATGGGCACTATATTTGCCCCCTTCCAGTCTTCTGGAATCTCCCCCATCTCCCATGATTTCCCAAAGATAATAGCTAGAGGCTCAGATACCTCCTCTATTAACTCCTTGAGTATTCTAGGATGCATTTCATCAGGCCCTGGTGACTTGCAGGCATCTAACTTTTCTAAGTGATTTTTTACTTGCTCTTTCCTTATTTTCTCTTCTAAACCTACCCTTTTCCCGTAAGCATTCACTATACTAGACATTCCTTCAGACTTCTCAGTGAAGACCGAAACAAAGAAGTCATTAAGCATCTCTGCCATTTCCAAGTCTCCTGTTACTGTTTCCTCCTCCTCATTGAGCAGTGGGCCTACCCTGTCCTTAGTCTTCCTCTTGCTTCTAATGTATTGATAAAAAGTATTCTTGTTTCCCTTTATTCCCATAGCTAGTTTGAGTTCATTTTGTGCCTTTGCTTTTCTAATCTTGCCTCTGCATTCCTGTGTTATTTGCCTATATTCATCCTTTGTGATCTGACCTAGTTTCCATTTTTTATATGACGCCTTTTTATTTTGTAGGTCACACAAGATCTCAAGGGTAAGCCAAGGTGGTCTTTTGCCACATTTTCTATCTTTCCTAACCATCGGAATAACTTGCTTTTGGGCCCTTAATAGCGTCCCTTTGAAAAACTGCCAACTTTCCTCAGTTGTTTTTCCCCTCAGTCTTAATTCCCATGGGACCTTGCCTATCAGCTCTCTGAGCTTACCAAAATCCGCCTTCCTGAAATCCATTGTCTCTATTCTGCTGTACTCCCTTCTACCCTTCCTTAGAATTGCAAATTCTATGATTTCATGATCACTTTCACCCAAGCTTCCTTCTACTTTCAAATTCTCAACAAGTTCCTCCCTATTTGTTAAAATCAAGTCTAGAACAGCTTCCCCCTAGTAGCTTTTTCAACTTTCTGAAATAAAAAGTTGTCTGCAATGCAGTCCAGGAACTTATTGGATAGTCTGTGCCCCACGGTGTTATTTTCCCAACATATATCTGGATAGTTGAAGTCCGCCATCACCACCAAATCTTGGGCTTTGGATGATTTTGTTAGTTGTTTGAAAAAAGCCTCATCCACCTCTTCCGCCTGATTAGGTGGCCTGTAGTAGACTCCCAGCACGACATCACCTGTGTTTTTTACCCCTTTTAGCCTAACCCAGAGACTCTCCACCCTTCTGTCTCCTATGTCCATCTCCACCTCAGTCCAAGTGTGTACATTTTTAATATATAAGGCAACACCTCCTCCCTTTTTCCCCTGTCTATCCTTCCTGAGCAAACTATACCCATCCACACCAATATTCCAGTCTTGTGTATTATCCCACCAAGTTTCAGTAATGCCAATAATGTCATAGTTGTATTTATTTATTAGCACTTCCAGTTCTTCCTGCTTATTACCCATACTTCTTGCATTTGTATAAAGGCATCTAAGATACTGGTTTGATCTTGCCTCCCAGCTTTGCCCTGACCCTCCTTCCTCTCTGCCATTATAGCCCATGCTCCCTCCTGTTTCCAGACTGTCCCTGCCCAGAAGAACTGGTTTAGCATGAGGGAAGTCACCTTGCCATCAAGTCACATGGCAGAGATTTGTGCGCATGTGGGGAAGCTGACAAGGGTATCACGGGACACAGAGGGCTGAAGGTTTTAAAGAGGGTCGTCCTGATGAGTGGTCAAGAGGGGGCGTTTGCTAGAATCTGTGACGTACAACAATGGAAGGATTGGTGTTTCCAGAAGACTCTAAAGGTATGTTTACACTAGGACCCTGAGAGAGTGGAGGGTCCCAGAGTTCAGGCTCCAGGCAGAGCCTGAATGTTGATACTGCAATTAAACGGCCCCTCTGCACGAGCCCAAGTCAGCAGGCATGGGCCAGCGGTAGAAGGTTTTTAATTGCAGCATAGACATTCCCTAAAGGGCTGAGCTGACTTCCCATAAGACCATAGGAAGCACCAGACATACAAAATACAAATGGAAGGAAGCCAAAAAGATACAAAAATGAAAATCCATCATTCAGCTGACAACCAGTCCACCAGAGAACAGACAACAACAGTTGGAAACCAGCAAGTGTTCACTATCTCCTCCCCTAGAATAGCTGTGATCATATTTTTTGTGAAAATGGACAGATCAACGTACTGAAGAAGTCACTGAGATTAATTTGCACAACACCCTGATTCCTAATTAGGGCCTCTAGGCAATACTAGAATATAAACTGTAATGATAGTTATACAGGGGACAGCAATGGAGCAGAAGGATCATTTTGCTACTCTGATCAATGTGCATGAGACAGTGCACAAGTGGTTAAAATTAAAGCAACTCTGGGGCAGGAATAGTTACTGAAATAGGAGAATGAAACTGCAGTGCTGACATAGCAGTAAAGTTGGCAAGGGAGACATTAGACGCACGCATGGTCAGTGGTCCCTTACAGTGATCAAATTGAAATGAAACACTCAGGCAGAGTAATTGAAATAAAGGAACATACCTAACACTGCAATAGCGATTTTTTTAATTAGTTTTAAAGGTTGCTGAGATAATAGTATTGCTTTTCACTGTTATGCAGGAGACCTAGGTGTGATTCCCAGTCTTCTGCTATTGCTGCATCTGCCGGGAAGGGCACTGCATCCCTGGCTAGCAATGACACTGCTGAGCAAAGGAGCAGAACTGATAGACTCCAATGGTAGGTCTGTCATAGCAGCAATGTGGATTTCTAAAGGGGAAGGAAGTTCAGGGCTCTGACAATGATCCAGAGGGTCCCTGAAAGTAAAATGTAATTCAAAAATTCAAATGGGGCCATGCAGAAAGGATGATTGGTTTCAGCTGCTTCATGCCACCAGTGGACACAGTTTTGCAATGCTAAAATTTAGAACAGGGACAAAACAATTTCCAGACTAGACACTGGGGCTCTGGCAATGGAGAAATAGCCCCCTGGCCCTGGCTGGAATGGCAGCTTCCTCTGAGAACTCTGGACACTGGGACTACTTACTTAGGCAACATGCTGTTGCTACTGTCAGTGGCAGATTAGCCACTGGGCCAATGGGGCTCATGCCAACTGGGGGGATCCTGGAACAATGGGCATCCCCATGCCCCAACCTCTTTTGCCCACCCAGCACTTCATCTAGGGAGTGGGAAAAGCTCCCGCACCCCAACCCTGCTCCCTGGAAGGAGCACTGGGGAGGGCAGGACAGGGGAAGCCCCCGTGCCTCTTCCCCATTTCCCTGGCAGGAGTGCTGGGGGTGAGGTTGGGGGGAGGACTGCAGGCAGAAGAGGTGGGGAAAGGTCCCCACTTGCTCTGGCCCTGGGCCCCACAAACCCTTAGTCCGCCTCTGGTTACTGTGACCCTGTCCCTCACACCCATTCGTTTAGCCATCCATTGTGTCTGGTCATAATCATCAACTGAGGGCTTTCTAGGGCTAAGGCTGGCTTGGATTTAATCATGCCTAGCACACGACTCTTGATTTCTAATTAGGGCCTCTCAGCACTACTAGAATATAAACTATAATAATAATAATAAAGCAGATATACAAAGAAATAGGAAGATAGATTAAACTTGTTACTTTCCAGGCCTTTTTGTTTGGCATTTCCTAAGATGATACTAGCATGCTATAGCTGCAATCTTTAGTATGGAGTTACTAGGCAAACCACAAAGAGTGGTATTATCTTTGGAACTTGACTTTGTGTACGTCCACCCTGCAAGAAAAGACCTGCAGCACATCTGCAGCTGGCCCATGTCAGCTGACTTGGGCTCACAGGGCTTGGGCTCCAGGGCTATATAATTGCTGTGTAGTTATTTGGGCTCATATCAGAGACCAGGCTCTGGGCCCCTCCCAGGTCTGAAAGCCCAGGCACCAGCCCCTGAGACCTGGCAAGCGAGGTGGGTCCCAGAGCCCAGGCTCCAGGCCAAGTAGGGTGACCAGATAGAAAGTGTGAAAAATCAGGACGAGGGTGGGGAGTAATAGGTGCCTATATAAGAAAAACTCCCAAATATCAGGACTGTCCCTACCAAATTGGGACATCTCGTCACCCTAAGGCCAAGCCTGAACATCTACACTGCAGTTTTACAGACCCACAGCCCTAGCCCCACAAGCTTGAGTCAGCTGACCCAGGCCACCCACAGGTCTTTTACTGCAGTGTAGATGTACCCTTTGTGACCCTGCAAGCAAAGGGGATCACAATGAGCCAGAAATGGCATGAGACTGGTCACTAAACCTACACAAAACGAAATCTGCACAATTCTTCCAAACTTGTCACCCTTTATTGGCTCAGTTACAGTATTGTAGGTGTCCTATCGTGTCATTTTAAGGCTTTGAGGAAACAGACCCTATTGCACTCTCAAGCATTACAAGCATTTTTGGTCTGGTCAGCATTGCCTCTTGCGCATAATTATGAGGGTTTTCTTTTTTTTATAAAGAAGAGCTAATATAGCTAAACAAACTTTTTAAAGGGTTAAAAACAATTAGCAATCCTGTAACTGAAATCCTTCCTCTAACTCATTTTCTCCCTTGCTGTTTGGGAGAGGAAGAAAATTACTTGTCTTTTCCAGCCCTTGGTGGGAAAGTTTTTATGCTGATATCATGAAGCCCTGACAGTGGGGCTTGAAAGGCATCATTAATGTAATGCTGGATTTAAATGAGTGCAAACACAGACCACCCTCAACACCCGCATCTTGGTTGTGATACTGGTCAGAGATACATCAGTGTGTCTGCCTGCTTAACTTGGAACACTCAATGCTTCACACACAATCTGGGACATTTATCAAGGTAATGTTGATGCGCGATCTGTCAATCTCAGATTAGAATCCAGCCATTTCTTTTTAATATAGTCTGTTTTGCTGAGACTTTGTGCTCATTACGTACTCTAACAAATGGGTGGCTGCTTATGCTTCTATAACTTCATATCACTGGAAAATAGAAAACTTGCCTCACATCAACCCACTCAATAGTAAAAACTGTGCTTTGACAATGAATGTACATATCTGTAGTGCCTTGCCTCCAAAAGGATCCCAAGCTATTGCACAAATATTATGAGAATCACTTTGCCTTCAGGTGAAAGTCAGAAATTTTAATACTCACTACACCTAGGGGGAGGGCAAAGGGGACTTTTAAATGGGGGGGCCACACCAAGGCTGTTCTGGCTGAGATGGAGCAGCACTGGAGTGGTCCCAACTGCTGTGCAGGGAAGAAAGAGTGCCCTTAAAGGGGCAGGCATCCCAGAGAAAGCTGTCATGGCAAGAGTGTGGAATGGTCAGGCTGAAGCCATTGCTGAAAGTCCTGGCTGGGTAAATAAATTAAACAGCTCCATGCTTGTAAAACAAACTGATTCTTAACTAAGAGAACTATTTACAGCGATGCTGCAACTACAGTAGCATTTTAGCCATGTGCATACAGACTTCTTGATGCCTCCTCCCAGGGCCGGTTTTAGGCCAATTCAGCTGATTCCCCGGAATCGGGCCCCGTGCCTAAGAGGGCCCTGCACCTTAAGCGCCTTTTAAATTTTTTTTTACTTACCCTGGCTGCGGTCTGCTCCAGGGTCTTCCATGGCCCCGCTCCTCTGACCAAAGCGCCAGCGGGAGCGCAGCTGCCCCACAGCCCGGCTCTCCCAGCTGGAGTCCCAGCCGGAGCTCGGCAAGCTGCCCCGCAACCCCACTGGAGCCCCGGCCGGAGCCGGGCAAGCCACCCCGCAGGCCCGCTCTCCCGGCTGGAGCCCCGGCCGGAGCGCAAGCCCTACCCTGCAGCCCTACTCTCCTGGCTGGAACTCTGGGCCCTTTAAATAGCCCCCAAAGCCCTGGGATAGCGCGGGGCTCCGCGGGCTATTTAAAGGGCCGGGGCTCCAGCTGCCTCTGCCACCCCCTCTTTTAAATAGCTACCGGAGCCCCCCCCCACCCCCATGTATTCTCCAGGGCTCCCACGGCTATTTAAAAAGTCCGGGGGGGGGGGGAGAAGCAGGGGAGCCTCAGGCCCTTTAAATAACCCCCAGAGCCCTGGGATAGCAGGAGCCTTGGGGGCTATTTAAAGGGCAGGGGCTCCAGCTGCCTCTGCTGCACCCCCTGCCCTGCCTGCACCAGCTCTGCCTCCCCGGCCTGCAGCCAGCTCTGCACCCCATGCCCACAGCCAGCCCCTGCCAAACCCCCTGCCCTGTCTCCAGCCAACCCCTGCCACACACCTCTGTGGCCCTGCTCAAAGCCAGCCAGCCTCACACACAGCCCTGCCCGCACCAGCCCTGCACACTCTGCCCGCACTGCCCACACCCAGCCCCGCACCCCCGCCCTGTCTCCAGCCAAACCCTGCTGCACCCTCCTGCCTGAAGCCAGCCAGTTCCACATTCCTCTGTCTCCAGCCCTGCAAACTCCTGCTGCATCCCTCAGCAGCCCTGCCTGAAGCCAGCCCACCCCACATACCCCTGTCTCCAGCCAGCCCTGCACCCCTTGCCCTGCCTGCAGCTAGACCCTACCTCCAGTCAGCCCCTGCCCTGCCTCCAACCAGCCTCATGTCCACTGCTGCCCTGCAGTTTTTTTTTCTTCTTTTTTTTTTCCAGGGGAGAGCGCGAACGCAGTCCCCCACTACCACAAATTGTGCAGTCGAGTTTCCTGCATTTGGGAAAATCACAGGGGTCAGCACACCCGCAGTGCAATGGATGAGTCTCACCCTGGGAAAACCACCTTCGTAATCATGGTATCTCCTCTGCCAGGTAAGTAGCAACCCTGCACACCTGCTTCAATGAGGGGGGCAGGGAGCAGCTGGGACCCACACATGTGCACACCCGCAGGGAGTGGCAGGGACCCACACATGTGAAATGGCGGTCATTAATAAGCAATCAACAGCATATATGATGCAATGTACATAATATATAATTGTATTATTTATATAGTTATGGAAAGTAAATAATACATGGAAGAAATAAAAGGCTTTTTTTTCTCACCACTTTTTTTTTTTTTTTTTTTAATAGTCATCCCTGCCACGGCCCCGCCAAAAATGTTCGAATTGGGCCCCACACTTCCTAAAGCCAGCCCTGCCACCTCCAAACTCTTCCCTCCTGCAATGTGTGCTGCTCCCTCCAAGTTCCATGCAGTTTACTAGGCCACCATTGCTTAGGCAAGGGTGGTGTCCTTCTTTTTCTGTTTAAAACATTAGGTCTTACACTTTATACACCATTTAGAGGAAAGGGGGCAGTTAACACTTCTCCAGCTGCTAACGGGTTGTGCCAGCCCCTCCTCTGCTGTAAATCACCATAGATTTATCTGAGCCATTGCTTTAGGCTCTCTACAGTTATTTTTTTTAAACATTAAAACATACAAAGAATTTTCTTTCACAGTGCAAACCTTCACTCAACCACGTACTCCAATTACATGAATGTATGCACATAGAGGGCATGATGGATATTTCTGTTTCTGCAGTGCCATTATTTTCTTCAATTAGCAAGATAGGGTTTTTTCCCTTGGACCAAACAACCCCCCGCCCCATATTTTGTTTTAAAAAAATCAAATAGCTGTGAGTTCACTTTGGCCCCCCAGCAGCTTCTGGCAATTACTGCATCCCCATTTTCTGCTTAAAGCAAGGAAGTAAGTCAAGGCAAGAGCATGGGCTGAAATTCATGATATCTTTCACTTATGCTAACACCAGGATGACTCATTAAGAGACAGTTTGAGGACAAACCTTCAGAGGGCTAATAAATCTATGAGCAAGCCAAGTGAGCCTGTAGATGAAGTTTTCATTAAGCTTTTTAGAAGAGTCAACACAATGCCATGGATTGCTTACACACACACACACACATCATGCTGACTGTTAAAGTGACAACCGTTTCCATACTGTGGAGTCCTGGGAAGGTGAGATGAAATAGAGAACAACAATTAAAAGGTATGTGACAGGGCTGAGTGACATTCTTATCCCTTCAGAGACCTCTGTGTTCTGTTTTCTGCCAAGGTACCACAAACAACCTTCTTATAGTATTTCCAAGCCCACTGAATCTGCAAAGAACTGATGATCTCCTGGAGATTTCCAGCTGCAGCATGATGACTACTTCTCACTTCTAAGAAGAAACATCTTGATTGTAGCTTGTCAGTAGTTTGGGTCATATAATCAAGAGCAGGGCTGCTGGGCAGCTGAAAATGGGTAGTGTTAATGTCTTACATAAATTCTGTATAAAGGGGTATTCTGTTGCTTGGGTGATTCAAACACCAGCCCCACAAGCTCCTGGTTGATTTATTCCTGTCTTATTCTTGTTCTGATTCTTCTTTCCCTGTCCATCCTGCATCTCTGCTTTGTAGGGATGACTAAAAAGAAGATATTGTGTACAAGTTTGGTAGTTGCCATTGACCCAAAGAGAACCTAAGTGACATAAGGGCAGGATGGAACAAAAAGGACTATTCTGAATCTCTCCCTGTTGGAGGAACAGATTCAGAGCATGCTAGTCTTCATTTCTTGGAAGCAGGATGTCTCTGGGCAAATGCAGATGACAAATAGGGTGACCAGAATCCCTGATTTTATAGGAACAGACCTGATATTTGGGGCTTTGTCTTATATAGGCACCTGTTACCCCCCCCCCCACCCATCCTGATTTTCACAGTTGCTATCTGGTCACCTTAATGACAAATCCCAAGTGGAAATCCATGGGAACTGGGGGAAAGTATTTTCAACTGAGGGGAACAAACTTCCAGAGATCAGATGAATTCAGTCTGATTAACTTTAGCAAAACCTTCCTCTTCAGCAACAACAAGGAGTCTGGTGGCACCTTAAAGACTAACAGATTTATTTGAGATTTATTCCTCTTCAAGAATGACACTCCTAACAACTCCCCCACAAAAAACAATCCCCCCCAAAAAACTTTAACCAACAAATCAACCTGACCACCAAAACAAGCATCACAAAACAAAAATACCACAAGCAGAAGTTCTACCCTGAAAATGAAATGTCAGAAACGTCATGAAAGTCACTAACGATTTTGCTATTCCTATTCATTTTACACAGAAGCCACTTAGATACTATGGTAATGCGTAGGTATATAAAACCCTAAGATACACATGATAGTCTCCAGCACAAGATTTACAAGGGGTGGCAAGCTGCCTGGCACTGGAGGACATATTGGATATGTCCTATATATGCATATTGGATATGCTTACTGCCTATATAATTTTAACCACTTACTGGATATTGGTGGAGCAGAAAATGCAAACTTAGAACCAGAGATAGTAGCCTCGGACATCTGGGCCATGCACACACTAGAATTTTTCTTATGTAACCCTTCTGCCCCCTTAGTTGGCAGCAACAAGGGCCGGGTTCAGTATCCAGGGGTTCCGTTTCAGTAACACAATGCATAACTGGCTCGAGCCCCCACCCAGTGACTGGGACACTTACATACCACACCCCCCTGGGCGCCTCTATGAGGCAATACTTGCCCTCTCGCAAGCACTGAGTCCGAGTGTAGCAAAATCCTTTTATAAAGGAAGGAAACAATGCGGCATCCCATTGGAGAAACACCACAAACAGGATTATAACACAAACCATAAGCAAAAACCCACCTCCAAGTACTTTTGGCAAAGTCCTTTCCCCCTTAGGGTCTTAAGCCTAATCACCCCAAAGTCCAACAACCCAGAAGTCTGTGGTCAGTGCCACTCCAAAATTCAAAAATTTATCTGCAGAGTTTTACCCCCCCCCACCAGTCTGGGTGGAAATGGGGGGGGAGTCCACACAAGGTGTTAAGGGGCACCTTACATGGGCCAGGGCCAACTGTTCCGCCTCTCCGTGGAGTTCTGCTGCAGCCTTCACAACAGCCAGCTCCACTACACCAGCTATGCCGCTCCTCCAGCCATCCCTGCAAACTGCTTCACTCTGCTCACTGTTCCATGGGCTGCTCCAACAGGCTGCAAACTACTCTGCTCTGCCAGCCACTTAACAATAGGTCTTCAGGATCCCCCACTAGTTAACACAGCACTCAGTGACCTCAGCTCTAAGTAGGGGAGCCCTAGTGCTGGTGCACCATTGGCCCAACATAAATTCTGCTCAGCAATCTCTAAATGGATTCCTAATGGAATCAAAATCAGCTCTGCTCTTTTACAATCAAAAGAGACAGCATGCAATTGGTGTTCCAGACCCTCAAAAGGGGTTTATACTATCCAGTACACATACCCATCCCCAACCTTTCTCCATTCACTGGGTATTGGAACCCATGTCCCTTGTTTAGCAAGTGTCACTTAAGTTATATTGAGACATCTCTGTCATAAAGCAGTCTTGTAGTTCCTCATTCACATAGTCAGATGGCAACACTTTATTTATCCTGCCCCAATAACAAAGAAATTGGGGATCCCAGAGCTGTCAAAATAACCATCCCAGGCTGCATTGGGCTATGCTGGGCGTGCCCATGCAAATATCTGAGAATTCACAATTCCTGAAATTCTTTCCACACTTCCCATAATTGACCACCAGATGTCAGGGTAGAGCTCATCCTGACTCTGCTTACGTCTATAGGGTATTTTCAGTGATGGCACAACTGGAAATACTGCAGTTGACTAGGTTGAGCTGTTCTTACCACTGACCCATGCCCTGAACAGCAGTAAAAATGCCTGCATCTGTATTAGTGTTTCCATTGGTAGAGTGTGTTACTCATTGGGAATAAATGGTAAGAAAAATTATAGTGTGAACAAGACCTTGGTAAAGTAACACATCAACGTGGGTGGCAAACTAAAAGCCCTGGAAAAAATTGCCCAGACCAAAAATTTAAAAATATTAGGAGTCACTGTGAAAGCTACCATATTAATTGACTGAGTAATGTACAATGTCAGATGTATCTGAATCTAGAAGCTGAAACTGAATTCTGCATACCAAGCCAGAAGAGCTGCATACACCAGAAATGCGACTGTGACACGTGCATCAGCTAAAAGATGATTCTGGTAACTGCAATGGAAAAAAAATAATCTAGAAGTAGACATGTGACTAGTAAAAAGAGATGGCTTTGTTTCTTTTGTTTTGCATCTTTACATTTTTAATATACACTGTGCTCTCTCACTCGGGTTTTTATTATTGTCACTGGCTCCTGGGTGATCTTTAGAGGAGCCCACCTTAGTGTGTTCTTGGTCAGGGTACTTCTTGGACCCTCATCTCTAATTAATTCTAGTGGTTCACTTCAGTATCTTGGCTGTGTTTGTGGAGGCACGGATATCACCCCCTTTGTTATCCAGGTAGGGTTGCCAACTTTGATTGTAGAAAATGAAACACTCTTGCCCCGGCCCCTACCCCAGCCCTTCCCTGACACCTTGTCCACCCCTTCTCCAAGGTCCTGCCCTCACTCACTCCATCCCCCCTCCCTCCATTGCTCGCTCTCCCCCACCCTCACTCACTCATTCATTTTCACCAGGCTGGGGCAGGGAGTTGGGGTGCGGAAGAGGATGCGGGCTCTGGGCTGGGGCCAGGGATAAGGGGTTTGGGGTGCAAGAGGGGGCTCTGGGCTGGGAGGGGTGGCGCTGAGGGATTCAGAGTGTGGGAGGCGGCTCCGGGCTGGGGCAGAGGGATGTGGTGCAGTGAGGTGAGAGCTTGTGTGGGACGGGTGATGAGGGGTTTGGAGTGCAGGAGGGGGATCTGGGCTGGGGCCAAGGGGTTCAGAGTGTGGGTGGGGGTATGGGCTCTGGGAGAGAGTTTAGGTGCGGGAGGGGGCTCACGGCTGGGGCAGGGGGTTGGGGTGTGGGAGGGAGCTCAGTGCTCAAGGCTAGGTGGGGCAAAGGGTTGGGGTGCAGGAGGGGGTTCAGGGTGTGGGCTCTGGGCATTGCTTACCTCAGGCAGCTCCCAGAAGGGGCCAGCATGTCCCTCTGGGTCCTATGTGGCGGCACAGCCAGGCAGCTCCACACACTGCCCTGTCTGCAGGTGCTGCCCCCTCAGCTCAGAGACCCCTGGCTGTCCTTGCGCCTAGGGGCAGGAGGGTCATGCTGGCCACTTCCGGGAGCCACATGGAGCCAAGGCAGTCAGGCTGGTCAAGCTGCTTGCCTGTGAACAGGTGAGGCTCTCCTCCCCGTTCTGCCTATGCTCAGTATGGCCTTTGTAGCATTACAGTTCTTTCCTGTTGTTTTCCCTAATGTATAATAAAAATCATGCATAGAAAAAATATATGTTTTTCCTTGCACAAGGGCAATAATAACAGCATAGAAATGAACTCTTGACATTTCTGAATCTGAGCCCAATTGCAGAAATTGAGGAGAAACAAAGCTATAGTGATTAAACCAGCTTTTATCAGGAGAGAAACTAACATTGCACTCTTACACCAAAATCATCAGAAAACATTGAAAGCAACATGATGACAAAAGGCTGGACTCTAGTAATGGATGAGACTTGAGATAGTGTGTTTGGTTAGTTTAATTGTGCATGGTAGAAGAATGTCAGGTACATTTTAAAATATACTGCAGTGTTCTATAATTGTACTGCTATAGGTTATTCCCTAATATTTAATAGAATGGTTTGTCTTAGCAGAAAATAGAATGTTTAATCATCTAAAGCATCACCACTTCTCTGCTGGGAATAGAGCTCGGTAAAATATTCATGTTATGTTCACAGCGTACAGAGAAGTTAGATAAAGCATAGAATGTTTTTGCTGGAAGGCTGTAGTGTAACACTATTTTATTTCTTAGAATTGAGAACAACAACATCCAAGAATCCAGAACAGAGAGACACACAAAGCAGACATCTCCCTAAAGCACATAGGCACAACTCACCCCATTTTACCATAGGCTGGCTGGCTGCAAATTGAATGTGTTAGGCCCAGATAGAACATTTCTCTATGGAGCCCCCTGGCCTGCAAGCAAGGCCAGGAAAGTCCTCTGGAATTTAAAATGACAGCCTGTAGTTTTAAATAGTTTTCAGTATACCACAATTCAGAGCAATTTTTTTTAGAAGTATAAAGGACATGAGGATGTAGGGGATGCAGATCAAAAATCATGAATCAGACCTCCAAAATCATGAGACTGGTCCCCCAAAATCATTTGATTAAACCAAAATTAAAACCCAACTCTTTTTTAGTCTGTCTGTTGACTTTTTAACTCCTCTCTAGTCCCGTGCCAATGTGTGAGAGATAATTTCTGGTTGAAAAGTCAACCTTCACTGAACACAGAAATGCATGCTTCTCCCTGCTCCAGTGAAGACACCACTTATTCTTTCCTCACCCCTAAGACAGGGGATCTGCCACCCATTTCCCATTACTATCTTGACCCAGCAGCAATGCATCGTTGTTTCCTGCTGCCCTGGGGCATTCTCTACCTGGGAGCTAGCAGCACCACTTCCCTATTTCCCCTTCTCCCTTGCCCTGGAAATTCTCCTCTGCCTGGGTCCAGCAGCACCATTTCCCCAGCTCCCCACTTCCCACTGCCCCAGGACCCTCTCTCTGCTCTACGCCATATATGAAAGCAGGGCTTGGGGCAGGTCAGGTCTGTGTCCTCAGCACTAAGGATCTGCCTGCATGTCCTGTCCAAGGAGCAGGCACCAAAATCCCCTGGCTTGCAATCAGGTCATGAGAGCTGACAATAGAGTGACCAAAGAGTAAGTGTGAAAAATCGGGACAGAGGGTTGGGGGTAATAGGAGCCCATATTAAAAAAAAGCCCCAAATATCAGGATTGTCCCTATAAAATTGGGACATCTGGTCACCCTAGCTGACAATGTTGCACACTGTCCTCCCCTGGCTGCTCAGAGGGGATGCCTCTAAATAAGGCCAGGTCCACACTACAGCGTTAAATCGATTTAAACAGCATTAAATCGATTTAACGCTGTAACCGTCCACACTACAAGGCACTTAAAATCGATTTTAAGGGGTCTTAAAATCGATTTCTGTACTCCAGCTAAACGAAAGGAGTAACCCTAAAATCGATATTACTAAATCGATTTAGGGTTAGTGTGGACGGATATTGAAGTTATTGGTCCTATTCTTTTACTGAGCTACCCAGAGTGCACCTCTCCGGAAATCGATGGTACCCTGGGACCATGGACGCACACCACCGAAGTAATGTGCCCTAGTGTGGACGCGTAAAATCGATTTTATAAAACCTGTTTTATAAAATCGATTTTACTAATATCGATTTAAAGCTGTAGTGTGGACGTAGGCTAACACTCCATCATACCCACACCGGGTGCATTGCCACATGATCCCTCCATTTTGCACCCATCACTATCCTCTATACCCTCAGCATCCCTCCTCATTCTCCCCTACCCATCTTTCACAGGGTGTCTGCAACTGCTCAGTCCCTGTGTCTTGCCCAGCCCCCTGAACCACAGAGTGACAGCCAGTTTTCCTCTAGGCCTGGCTTCAGTCTCCCTCACAACAGTGGGAAGTGACAGCCAACTTTATTAAGGGCACTTCCACATGCAGATCAACTATAGAGACATGGCACCCATCTTGCTGGCTTCAGCCCACTGGCAGTAGTAGATCTCTTTGAGGATCTGGGCCTCAGAGCCAGTGTGGAGAGGGGACTGACGGGGAGTGGGGGGGAGGAGAGCTGAGCCAGCTACAGATGGCAGCCTCTTGTCTGTCTGTTCAGAGAACAATCCCCCGGTGGCAGGGTGTTGCAGCTGCCACCACATCCTTCTTGAACCTCAGGGGAGAGGCAGGGCAATTCACTCTTTCCTTGACACCTCCCTTCACATCAGGTGGTGGAATTGGAGAAACACATTGCAGCTCCACACGGACAGATGGAGGAGAGGAAAGGTGTTTCCCCTGTCCCTCTCAACCAAAGTTATGCCCATTCACTCAAACCCAGCGAGATGCCTTAAGTGCTCTGCCCAAGGCTCCCATTCATTTGAGCTGCAACAGCGGCACTTCCCTCACTCCTCACCCACATTTTTTACCAGTGCAGCGCTCAAACATTCAGCATCCTCTGTCTTTAAAGTATTTTTTTTCCTGGTCTATTTTCAACCTCTCCGTCAGGGTCTGTCTTTTACTAGGTGATGACTGCTCTCCCGTCTGCACTTCTCAGTATTGCACATTCTTTATGCCTAGGAGAAACAAATACAGAGGGCATACTAACATAGGCTGTGTCTTTTATACCTTCCTGCTGGGGGTAGCAGCAAAGAGACCAAGACATTTTTCAATTCTTACTACTGACTAGGGTTGCCAACCCTTCAGGATTGTCCTGGAATCTCCAGGAATTAAAGATTATATCATGTGATGAAACCTCCAGGAATACGTCCAACCAAATTGGCAACCCAACTACTGACTAAAGCCAGGAGGAGAGTGTGTCATCTGCCTGTCGAACAGAAAAATTTGACTTTTTTCTCAAAAAACATGGTTTTTCAGCTGGATTTTTTTGTTTCTCAGATGAAATTTTTCAGTTTGGGGCCAAAAACATTCAGCAAAAATTCAGTTTTTCTGCAGAAAGCACATACTTTTCACAAAAAAAAATCACTTTGCTGAACCCCCCCAACCAAAAAAAAAAAAAAAAAAAGTTGACAGAAACTTTTTGACCAGCCCTACTACTGACTTAGAAGAGACTCCTGTCTGAACCCTTCCCCGCACAGTGCCGTAAGAGTTTTATGCTCGTCAGAATGTGCTTGGGCTCCAAAGGCCTGGACACATTTAGATAAACAGCTGTACAAATGAGCTTTACCAAACCTTTTACATTTTAAATGTTTCTATGACTAGTATGTGTGTGAAATCTATCAGTGTCACAGGAAGTACATAACACCCTTGTGAAATTAAAATACATAGATTTTTAGAACAAAGTACATGCCCCTTTAATAATATGGGTGACTTTGAAAATCATGAAAGAAAGAAATACATTGGATGTGCTAGTGCAGGTATTCTTTCACGCAGGCACTACCCTATCAGCTGCTCTACACAGCTCTGCCAATTCATGTCATTACCACAACACAGCTGCTGCTTTTCCTGTCTGGAATGGGCCTCCTCTGAGCAGGAATTATCAATTATGACAAATTGTGTTGTGGTTTTATTATTCAAACACCCACTAAAGACCAAGCATTTTCACCAGTAACTTGCTAAAAGCATAGCAAGACATCTAACACTACAATAACTGAGGCATTCAAGGAAGAAATTCGATTGAAGGGCTGGCTTATGCAGTATCAGTGACAACCATGTGGCTGTCAAATGTCACAGCAGGGAGAGGGAGAGAAAAATAATAGCCAACATAAACTGCCTAAGTTATCCACAAATCTCTTCGGCGCAGTGAAGTAGGTAGATTCTTGTCTGAGCACTCTATTTACAAAAACATTGATTTTCTTTCTACAGTGCAGGTAAGGAATGATAGACAGAGACGCTGCTTCCAGTATGAATGAGAGATGCATATATTGATGTGAACAATCTTTCAAGACAGCGCACAGATTTATTGATATGATTAATCAATACGGCAGCCTAGAAGCATCCAGGATTTCCTAAAATTCATAGTAGTTCCTACTGTGAAGGGTCACTTTGTCTAGATGTCAAAGGGCTGGGAAATTCTGAGTTACTGATAATGTGTGTTGTTTGCTTGCTGGTAGTCTGAAAACATATTACTGTGTAACATTCTGTCTGTTTAACAATGAGAGCATTTCAGGTTACTCCTGTTGGAGTCAAAGAAATGCTTTTAGGAATAATACTTTTGACTGTATATTTATTATGTTGTTCTAACATCCACCTGCCCTCAACACTGTTTCTATTTCCATCAGCTTAAAGACTCTTCCACTTTGTTCAGTCACTGATTAATTGATCTTCACTTCAGTTTGTCAAAGACCTCTATATTCTAATTATAGGTATTTGCATTACATTCCTAATGTACTGTCACAACTCCAAATTTACTCTTTACCCACCATTCCAGTTACAAAATCAACATGTGTAAAGGGGCAGGGGGAAGGTTCAGACAAGACCCAGAATGGACAATCCTTAGAATTATGGCACATTCTGAGGTGTGTAGTCTGTTATCAAATCCTGCAATGGAGTGAGATAGAAATGGGCAGCCCACTCCCTGAAAAGATTTTCTCTTTGCTATTGGGCATAGCAGCAATTTTATTTTGCCAGTTCTTTCTTCCCTCAAAAGACAAAAGAGGAGGGGATCAGTCTTGCCAGCCACCCTTCAAAAAGTGTTAAGACTAGGGATAAAGCTGGCCAGCCACCCCCTAAAGCTACCACAAGAGCAGGAGGGTAACAGGAAGCCATTGTTACTCCATGCATCTGAAGAAGTGGGTTTTTTACCCACAAAAGTTTATGTCCAAATAAATCTGTTAGTCTTTAAGATGCCATTGGACTCCTCATTGTTTTTGAGGACGTCATGAGCACTCTCCTACTCCATAAGCAAGCAAAAGGCAAGGAACAGTCCAAGGCTTCTGGAAGATGGTGTGCTGATTTTTGGCTTTGAGAGAACCCATATGAAACTTTAGGTTTACCTGGCTTTCAACAAATACCACACAAAACTTGGTGCAATTGGATGAGTTTTGCTTTTATTTTTGAGGGGAAACATTCAGGGTTGGCCCTAGACCAAATGGCTCCCCAGGTGAGAAGCGTCTTCGGCGCCTTCCCCCTCCATTTGTCAAACTTTTGAATATCTTATTTTTTATTGCATTTGTAGCTTATTTCTCAACTTTGATGCACAATTTGCACGTATGATTTATCCTTACCATGCAAATTTATCATCTTATATGACAGGCTCTGTAAATCTGTATTTATTCATTCTAACAACAAAAACAGCACCCCAAGCCCAGCACTCAGGTCACCTGTGTCACCTGCCCCAAAATCCGGCTCTGGATACATTTGTACCTGAAACTCAATGGGGTTCAAACCCATGAAACCAAAAGGGATAGCGATGGTTTATCAACCCCTTGTGAACCAATGTTGCAGAGTTTCACATAACTTGGCTGCTTAGGCAGCTGCTTCGATTCAGTCAAAACTGAAAGAAAAGCTAAAGTTGCTTGACAAAAATAGCTCAAGTCTACAACTGCTGTGAAGAGCTATCCCAGAACCTATTATCTTGTCCCAGCTGCCTTCATGTGTACCTCAGTGAGTTTGTGTTGCTTCATAATGGAGTCAGAAGAACACTGTTGACAGAAGCAGTACAGTAATGAGTTTAGTAGCACTCAGTTATCATTTTGCTTTTATTTGTACTGATTGTCTGGAGGAAAGTTTCTTGAAAATCCAAGATGGGCCATCGCTGGGTTCAGAGTGGCTGCTAGCGGCAATACAAAGTGTTGAAAATAATAGACATGGATGACCCAATTGAATAAAACAGTAATGTAGAAGTGAGGCTTCTACTCCTTTAAGTTGTGCCATTTACAAATTATGAAGTTCCAATGTCTCTACATTATTGCTTACAGGGGTGCTTTACTGGTTCACTTAATCTCTGTAAATACTACTCCATTCTAGCTTCTCTGTAGGCAGCCATTAAACCAGCTTCCTGTTCCAGGTTTGAATGCAAGAAGTGATGGAATGGATAAGACAGAGTCTGTCCAGGCAAAAATCACATTGGGAAAGAAAGGTACTAGAACCTCCCCTGAGATAGTGCTTGGGGTGCGCTACAGATCGCCGGGATCTGATTTGGATATGGATAGAGACCTCTTTAATGTTTTTAATGAAGTAAACACTAATGGGAACTGTGTGATCATGGGAGACTTTAACTTCCCAGATATAGACTGGAGGACAAGTGCTAGTAATAATAATAGGGCTCAGATTTTTCTGGATGTGATAGCTGATGGATTTCTTCACCAAGTAGTTGAAGAACCAACAAGAGGGGAATACCATTTTAGATTTGGTTTTGGTGAGTAGTGAGGACCTCATAGAAGAAATGGTTGTAGGGGCAACCTTGGCTCGAGTGATCATGAGCTAATTCAGTTCAAACTAGATAGAAGGATAAACAAAAATAGATCTGGGACTAGGGTTTTTGATTTCAAAAGGGATAACTTTAAGGAATTAAGGAAATTAGTTAGGGAAGTGGATTGGACTGAAGAACTTGTGGATCTAAAGGCAAAGGAGGCCTGAAGTCAAAGTTGCAGAAACTATCAGAAGCCTGCATCCCAAGAAAGGGGAAAAAACTCATAGGCAGGAGTTGTAGACCAAGCATCTCAGAGAGGTGATTAAGAAAAAGCAGAAAGCCTACAAGGAGTGGAAGATGGGCATGATTAGCAAGGAAAGCTACCTTATTGAGGTCAGAAAATGTAGGGATGAAGTGAGAAAGGCTAAAAGCCATGTAGAGTTGGACCTTGCAAAGGGAATTAAAACCAATAGTAAAATGTTCTATAGCCATATAAACAAGAAGAAAACAAAGAAAAAAGAAGTGGGAAGTGCTAAACACTGAGGATGGAATGGAGGTTAAAGATAATCTAGGCATGGCCCAATATCTAAATAAATACTTTGCCTCAGTCTTTAATAAGGCTAATGAGGAGCTTAGAGATGATGGAAGGATGACAAATGGGAATGAGGATATGAAGGTAGATATTACCACATCCAAAGTAGAAGCCAAACTCGAACAGCTTAATGGGAAAAAATCAAAGGGCCCAGATAATCTTCATCCAAGAATATTAAAGGAACTGGCACATGAAATTGCAAGCCCATTAGCAAGAATTCTTAATGAATCGGTTAACTCAGGGGTTCCACCGTATGACTGGAAAATTGCTAACATAGTTCCTATTTTTAAGAAAGGGAAAAAAAGTGATCCGAGTAACTATAGACCTGTTAGTTTGACATCTGTAGTATTGGGAAAAAATATGAAGTAGTTAAGGACATTGATGTCAATGGTAATTGGGACAAAATACAACATGGTTTTACAAAAGGTAGATCGTGCCAAACCAACCTGATCTCCTTCTTTGAGAAGGTAACAGATATTTTAGACAAAGGAAATGCAGTGGATCTAATTTACCTCAATTTTAGTAAGGCATTTGACACGGTTCCACACGGGGAATTATTAATTAAATTGGAAAAGATGGGGATCAATATGAAAATTGAAAGGTGGTTAAGGAACTGGTTAAAGGGGAGACTACAACAGGTTGTACTGAAAGGTGAACTGTCAGGCTGGAAGGAGTTTACTAGTGGAGTTCCTCAGGGGCCAGTTTTGGGACCAATCTTATTTAACCTTTTTATTACTGACCTTGGCACAAAAAGCGGGAATGTGCTAATAAAGCTTGTGGATGACACAAAGCTGGGAGGTATTGCTAATACAGAGAAAGACCGGGATATCATATAGGAAGATCTAGATGACCTTGTAAACTGGAGTAATAGTAATAGGATGAAATTTAATAGTGAAAAGTGCAAGGTCATGCATTTAGGGATTAATAACAAGAATTTTAGTTATAAATTGGGGACGCATCAGTTGGAAGTAACAGAGGAGGAGAAGGACCTCGGAGTATTGGTTGATCACAGGATGACTATGAGCTGCCAATGTGATATGGCCGTTAAAAAAGCTAATGCGGTTTTAGGATGCATCAGGAGAGGTATTTCCAGCAAAGATAAGGAGATGTTAGTACCGTTATATAAGGCACTGGTGAGACCTCATCAGGAATACTGTGTGCAGTTCTGGTCTATTAGTCTATGGCTGCTGCTGAATTATAGGCTCTGCCAGCTTCAGACAAACACTGTCTGACAACTAAAAATTCACTTTTAGGAAAAGGGAGAAGTCTTCAAGTTACTGTAAGTTGGACTGCAGTGCAAGGGGTCCTTCAAGATGACAGGTACTCGGCCTATTGCTGATACACAAATACTGGCATCCCATACTAATCTAGTACATGAAGAAGAAGTAGCAAAGCCATTTTGATGGGTCTGGACAGCTGGGTAGGCCAGTCTGATCCTTTAGTTACCAGAGCCCAACCTCATGTTTACTAGACTAGAAGGAAATGCCATATATTGTTCAGGAGACATGGGCAGAGGTATACAACGGGGCTGGCAGGAAAACAACATTTCTGTTTTGCCAAAAATTGAGGTGTCAGAATTTGTTTTCATCCCATTTCAGAATGAAAATGAGACCTTTTGAATTTTGGGGTTTTGCAGAAGAGTCACCCCGCCTCCAAGGAAGCCAATAGTCTAGCGAGGGCATTCCATGGGATGTGGGAGATCCAGGTGCCAGTCTCTGCTCCAAATTAAGGACTTCATACTCCCCTGTTGCAGTGAGTGCCCAAACCACTAAGTTATAGTATCTCTCTCTTGCTGGCCCAAAGAATAGTTCATTATTTATACCAAGTGGAACAGCTCCCACAGGAAAGTTTGACTTTACAGCCAGGTAGTTAGGACACTTACCTGAGATGTGGGAGGGTTAAGTCCCTGCTCTGTGTGAGTCAGAGCAGGGCTCTCTCTCTCACACACCCTCCCTCCACAGTTTTGATAAATCAACATTTTCTGTCCAAAAAGTTTTGTCAAAAAATTCCTGATAGCTCTAGTATAGAGCCAATAGAAAATTAAATAAACAGGGTAGGATTAAAATTAACACACATATATGATTCTCTGTAGGCTGCAGTTCTGTTAAAAAACTAAGCCTAACTATTAAGCAGAGAGCAAGCCTGGCATAGGTTTGTCAGTCAGGGGTATGAAATAAAAATCACACTCCTGAGTACAGCAGCACCCCCAGCTGGGACTACCCCCAGCATAGACTCAGCTATGTCAGTGAAAGAATGCTTCCATCAACATAGCTAACTTGGTCCAGGGAGGTGTATCAGCATAGGCTGCATCTATACAATGGGATTATGGAGGCATAACCATGCCATGCCCATGTATCTGTGCCAGTATAGTCTCCATGGAGAAGACACCAGCCTAAGGAAAACTTTGAATATCATGATGTTTGGTTTGCTGAAAATCAGTGTTGCCAAAGTTGAAGACTACCTCACCAAAAGCATGGCATCTGAAATACTCACTAAGATGTATTATCCCAACTCTTAACATTAATAACAAACACTTTGCAGTTACACACCCCTTGTCATCTGAGGATCAGAGCCATTTACAGACATTAATTATGTGTCACAACTTCTCTGTAGTGTAAGTGCTGTCCTCATTTTAGGAATGGGGGAAAAGAGACACAGAGCAGTTAAATGACTTGCCCAAGATGGCATGGTGAGTGAGGGAAGAGAAACCACTAGATCAGGTGGTCAAAGAGTCAAGGTTCTTCTCCACGCTTCACAAGATTGATTTCCCTATGTTTTTTATGGGTTCTATTTTCTTAACATTAAAACACTAACTAGTGTGGCAGCATAATGAAGGTTATTCTTTTCAAAACCTGCTTTTGAAGCCCATGGTAAAAGGACAGGGTCTTTTAAAATAGCCCAGTCAGGGGATTTTTAGTAAGCACAAGCAAACAGGCATTTTGCAACTGACATTTTAATGTTTTTATCCAAGTTATTGACACTGCAATTTTCTTTTTAATCTTCTTTGGATTTATACTTTTATTTAAGGAGAAACACTCCCAGACGCATAGGATTTCTATTTATATCTAGAAGAGCTATTAGAGAAAAAGCTATGTGGGAAAAGTAAGTGTCTATTTGGTAAATAGAAGGAGGTAAAGATTTGTAACAGACAGTGCACACAGATCCTATAGCTTTCTATATTTTTCTGTATTGCTTCAGCTGAAGTACTTCAAGCACAACACGGAAAGTGTCACAGCAAATCAATATCCCCAAAAGGAGAGCATTGTTGATATGACTCCGTACGATACATGAAAAGATGGAAAGCACTTCTAACTGTCCTCTGCTGATGCTTTTTGTCTGTATTAATGCAGCTGTTTTCCACTCCCCCTTAGGAAAGAGAGAAGTGTCAGTATTTTAATCTTACTCCATGTAACCACCCTTGCCCTAAGCCTGCTCAAACCAGAGTAACCACTGCAAAACATATTAGGCACTGGATGTAGTAGATTAGTGCAATCTGTGTGGAGACAGGTAAGAAAAAAAAGCCATTCTCATATACTTGTGAGGGAGATGGGGAAGCGGGTCTGGCCAGAGAATGATACAGACATACTTAATTGAGTCATACCATTATAGTCATCACTCTCACACACTTTCTGTATGACTTTGGACACGTCATGCCCAACAGCCACTGAAGTTAATGGGTGTCGCTCCACTCAATAGACATTGGGTCTGGTCCTTAATCTCAGGGCCTCAGTTCTTCAGTTGTAAAATGGAGATGATTCTTCTCTAGGGGAAATGCTAGGGTAACCATGAGACATTCCTGGTGCACGAGGACTGGAGAAAGTCAGATGCTGCAGTGATGAGTAGCATAGAAAAGCCTACACTATACATATATAAATAAAGGAGTGAAGATGATGGATGATGTCAAGGTTGAAGCTGAGGATAACACATTCCTTTTATATGTGAGAGTTGAGCAGCAGTGGTATGATGCAAGGGTCTCTACCCATTCCCAGGTTACAATGTGTGTTACAGCCAGAGAATGCTCTAGACCACGATGTAGTAATTGTTAACAATAAAAAAAATGACACTGGGAACTTCCATTGTGTAGTGTCATGACTCCACCCCTGCTTAGGGTGTTAGTAGCAAGCATACAAGATCAGACTGGTCAGGACCCACCACCTTTCCTCATTGAGCTCACTGGGATCTCTTCACTCCCTGTCCCACTACATTGCTTCCAGGTGGAATGGATTAACAAGAGAGAACATACAGGCTTTACTCGTCCAAGCACAGGACTCTGTTGCAGAGGTGGGTTGGTAAGGCTAGCTCCAAAAAGCCATGATGGACTAACACTAACAAGAGCCATTTGCTTGGGTTATGGCTCCCAAAGTATTGAGTTCCAGGATTAACAACCCAATAAACTGAACAGGGAGGTTCATACCTCTCAGAGCTATTTTTTCAGGCAGTCTGCAAACTCAGGCAGACACCACTGTGTCTGTTACACTCAAGTAACTTTTTCATTTGCACATTTGTACATCCATGAAGACTCAGAAGCCCAGAGTTAATCTACCCAAGCATCTCTATCATTCCACAAATCAAAAAAAAGTCCCTTTAACAGAGAATATTGCCAATTAGCCAGTTAAATTCTCATCCCATTAATGTCCATGGGATTTTTACCAGTGATTTCACCTGGCTTTTTTTCTTGATATCCTATTTCTTTTTTGCTTTTCTTATATTATGTTATGATTAAGCAGCCTACATTCTGAGGCTCAGGATTTTAATCTCCTTACTATTGACTTGACAGGTTTTTTTCACTAGTTTCCCGTTTTAAAAAAAATCTCCTTTGGGAATTTTAATGGCATAATGCTAGTTTAGCTTCTCTGAATGTGATATATCAACACATATAGGTATTTGAATTTACTCATTATTACTACTTTATTAGGAGTTAATTTTCTGTGATCCCCTCTCAACAGTGTGCAGCCTTTTCTTGATTGAAAGGCAAGTTGTATAACCCTGCTAGTATATTTGCATTCTTAGGGCTTGGGTTATGACCTATTGGTTTCCATGTAGCCCTCTCTTTCTAGGCACACTGCACCACCTCTGTTTGACCAATCTATAAATTCCATTATGGTGCTCATCCTTACCCTACAGCATGAGCAAACCACCTTTTTATGAGGTTGGCCCAATGCTAATGCAATGCAAAATTTGTCCAGCAAACATCAGTTTGAACATACAGCTGAGATGCCCCTCTTCGAAGAGGAATCACATCACTTTCCGATAAGTGCTGTACATAGGCACCATGCATTCACAGGTGCAAGATTTTAGAGTCTATATTTAGAGGAAGGGCTCTTTCATGTCAGTGTACTGCTCTGCAGATGAATTTAAGGAAAGAGTTACTAATCCAGACCACTTGGCATTACCTCTCACATGCTTCACCCTCTAGCCTTCACAGACAAACCCTTTCATCAGCTATGTCAATTTGTAATTCATATTATAGAGCTAGGTTCCAAAACTTACCATCCTTTGCTGAATTGCTTTATGCAAACTAATCACATTGCCTCTGTTTCGAAGTCATAAAAATTACTCTCTCTTTGTCACTGGTGACAGCTGGTGTAAACTGGGATAGAGTCCTTCATGTCAACACAGCTACACTGAATTCCACCAGCTGCAGATCTGGTCTTCAGGTTTACACACTTACCAGTAGGATCATATGCTTTACATTCTTTTACAATTTCCCAGCCTCCTGTTTTATTCAACAGAGTTCTCTTCCCTCTATTACTGTCAGACTTCTATGAAGCCTGTTTTATTATAATGACAAAGACCTACACACAAAACCTCAACAGATCTGTATGTAGCTTTGATTTAAATGGCATCGTACTAGTGAGGTCAGAGCTCAGTTCTTCCCACACAGCCTTGATGACTTGATGCTCTGTTTTCTTGTTTAAAGAATAGAACATGCTGTTAAAGAGTTTGTTAATACCGGGTTGCCAAAATGAACAGCTGGAAAGTATCAGATTCACTTGCCATAAAAATTTTTAGAATGGGTAAACTCTTTGAACTTTAAAATCTGGAATGAATACAGTTAAAAGAATACAGTTCCATTTAAACAGTTAATTGAAAGTAACATGGGGAAGTTTGAGATAGAAATGACCTATTAGAATAGATCATTGTCACCATTAGGCCTTCATTTGCAAATCTAATGCCTGCAATAGATTTTCTAGTGTTCTGCCTGGTCTTGTTTTAAAAGTTCCTTCAGCAGACTATTCCACAACCTGATATGTTCTAAAGTATTTTCATAAACAACACTTGGTACTTGGAAGTAACATACAGTTACTCCTGGAGGAATTCTGCGCCACTGCGTGTGCACAGAATTTGTTCCCCACAGATTTCTTTGCTTCCCTGCAAAAAAATAACTTTCTGATGGGGAAGCAAAGGGAAACCACAAGAGCAATCATGCAACCCTCCCCAGCAGTATGTTTCAGGTGCCCAGGGCAGCTGGCAGAGAGGTAAATCACTGTAGGGCAGGAGACTGGACTAAGGAAGACCAGGCTGGTGGTTCCTACCCTGCGCTGAGCTCAGCTGGTTGTCTGGGCTGGGGAGGACAGGACCTCTTCTTCTCCTGCATCGCACCTGGGGCCGGGTCAGACCCATGTCCAGATTTCTCCCCCAGCTTCAGGAAGCTCTGCAAACTCCCCCACCTCGCTTCCTGCATCCATCACTCCTCAGCTGCAGGGGGAGGGATCCCTGTACAGGGAGCTGCTCCCCCATCCACCCAACCCCCATGCATTCAGATTCTTTCATACCCAGATCCTCCCATCAAGCCTCATCCCCCTGGTCTCAGAACCCTCCCGATGAGCCCCATTGCCCCTGCAACTGGACCACTCCAACAAGCCACCCGCACCAAGATCCCCACTCCACTGAGCCCCAACCAGTTGCATCTGCATTCCCAACCCACTGAGCCCCTCACACCCAGACTCCCCCCCGCCAAGCTATATCCCCCCACACCCAGACCCCCGTCCCTCACTGCTGAGCCCCAACCACCTTCACCTGGACTGGAACAACTGAAGACTATCAGCATTTATATTTCTCCCCTTACCACAAAGAAGATTAATCCCAGTTCTGATGAAATCCCAGATATATACTACAAGATTGCAGCTTTCTGGGATCCGAACCCAGTCTGATCCTCAATGACTTCAAAAGAGCTACACTGATTTACATTTGACCTAATTTTTTAGAACTCTAAATTGTTTAAACATAAAATTTATAAAAGAAAGTCAGAAAGCTACAATAAAGTTCAATTTTAGGATAACTTTTCCAAGAAAGGGTAGAACATAGTGAGCCTAATTCTGATCTCACTATCAGAATTACATAGGTGTAAATTAAGAGCAAGTCCACTGTAATCATAAAGGATACACACAGGTGTAAACTTGGAGTGAAGTCACAGGGTGGTTGGCCCTTGGATACTCTTTTTGGTCCTCCTAGAGGCCCCTATTACAATGCCATTTTAGAAAAGCAAGGGCTTTTGTTAGGAACTGCTGTCAGCCAACCCTCACCCTGGCATTGTCCATAGTCTCTTCCAGTCTCTTGCCCCTGACTCTTTTAGGGGAACCCCCACTCCTGAGCAAGTTCACTTGACTCACTCCTAGGGTCCTTTCTGGGTTTAATTACCTGCAGTCCTTGGCACTGCTCCTCAGGTCCAGCTACAGAGCACTGACAGACAGCAGCCATGCAGAGCCCTTGTCAGGGCTGCAGTGTCAGTCTGCCATAAACAAGAGGGGTGGGAGGAAGGAAAGGCTAGTCACTGCCTCAGGCTGAGCTTCCCTAGCAGCATCTCCTTTTGGGCAAACTGCCCGCCCTGCTCTGTGGCCAGCTTCACCTTTTTAAGCTCCCCTTCTCCAGGTACAGCATACTCTGCCTGTAGACCTAATTGGCATTGCCCGAGTGCAGGCATGCAGGTTAGACTTGCTATTAGTGGGATGGGAGCATGTCCCCTGACACGCACCAAGACTGCTGCAGCCGAATTTACTAGGTGATTCAACACATTTATATAATTATTTCTGCTTCTAGTTATCAATATATCTATTCTCAGACAAGAACATAATGTACTGCAAAAGATCACAGCACAAATCAGGATTATATTTCTTTCTGGAAGATATTGCTACAAAATGAATGACCTTGGACAATTTTGGAATGTGCAGATAAGCAGGAAATATCTGCTATCAAATTGCTCTTTGGAGAGAAAGTGTATGCACTTCATTTCTGAATATGTGCAAGGAGACTGAAGAAATCCTTCTCCAAGTGGAGGATAAGTAAAATAATCCCAGGAGACTTAAATCAGTATGAAAAAAAATCCATTTTTTTCGGGGCAAGGAAGGCTTTCAGTAATGCTTATGGAAATTTTAATATGAAAATCTTGTTAGGTGCCTTTCGGGAAAAGAAGCTGTACAAGCTCTTACTTGCTAATGCCTGTGATATTTGCTACTCTCTAATCTATTATTGATTTGCTGAACAGACATGTTTTTGACAGAAGAATTTGTAATTAGGAATGGGGTCTGATCTATACTACAGACCTATATCGGTTTAACTATGTCACTCAGGGGTGTGAAAAATCCATACACCTGAGCAACATAGTTATGCCAACCTAATACCCTATTTAGACAGTGCTATGTCAGCAGGAGAGCTTCTCCCATCAACATAGCTACTGCCTTTCAGGGAGATGGATTAACTATGCCGATGGGACAGCTCTCTCCTGTCAGCTTAGATTGTCTTCATTAAAGAGCTACAGCAGCACAACTGCATTGGTGCAGCTGTATCGATGCAGCATTTTAAGTGTAGATTTGCCCTCAGTTTGGCAACTAGAGTGTTGCAGGGAGTGGCAAACATTTGGACTCTCTCAGTGACTATGGGTATATCTACACTGCACCTGGAACTATATCTCCCAGCTCAGCTTGCTAGCTATGCACACTGGCATTGATTGAGCTAGCATGCTAAAAATAGAATGCAGCAGCCTGGGTGGGCTAGTCCAGGACCTTTGGTAAGTATTCAGGTGGCTAGCCCCTGCCACCACACCCACTGCCATGACTCCTCTTCTCTTTTTAGTGTGCTACCCCTCAGTCAGAGGTTGTGCGGGTATGTTGAGCTGAGCTGGAAATTAAACTTCCAAGTCCAGTAAAGACATATCTGTTGGTGTTCCCTGAGACCTCTTCCCCAAAAATTCAGTCCAACTCCAGTCTTGTCACTCGGGTTCCTTTATATGTTCAGTAAAGTTATGTTGAGTTGATCAGACTCAAGAATAGAAAGTGGGTATAGGGCATACCACACATCCAAGGATACATTGCCAACCTCTTCCTTTATATGTATTTACATATCACATTGATTACATATTTTGGGATTGGCTTGGTTACTTTGCCTAAACCATTCTTTGCACAGCATGCTCTGCCCATTCACTGTCCATGTCCGACTTACTCTTTACCTTATCTTTAGGTTCCCTATTTATCTCATTCATTGTAGCTGGTTCCCTGAGTGTTCCCCCTTTTCTTAACTAGTACAGACATTCTGTCTCTTAGCTTACTGCACCATTTACCCATTTTAATTAGCACAGATTTTCAGCCTGCTGATCTATTTACTGCCCTAATGCTGTCTCCCAAGAAATGAGGCCTCTTTTTATGTCCAATTACTCATCTCAAGCCAGACCTACAATGTCCTATGGTAAATTTTGTGAAATGTTCTGTCATCTCCTCAGTTCAGCATCATCAACATCCAGGTTTAAAAAAATTTTTATTTAAATGACATCTGAAAACAGTTATTCTTTCTGGTTACTTACTGTGAGTACATGAAACATAGCTTCATCTCCTAACATTTTTTTAATTACAGACACTCCCCGAATTATGTAAATCTGATGTACACAAATCCGAGTTTATGGAAAAAGTTTCATATGCTTTTTTTTTTTTTTGCATAATGGTTAGAGATACGTTTCCGACTTATGCAAAATTTGAGTTACGCAATGTGTTCCAGAACGGAATGCTTGTGTAATTTGGGAAGCGTCTGTACAAAAAATGTTGGTGCACGGTTATTATTGATTATTAGAATTATAATACTGCTGAGAGGTCTAAATCAGAATTCTGACCCCATTGTGCTAAGTGCTGTACAAACATACAAAAAGATCAAGTCGCCTCTCAAGACTCTGATCCTGCAGAAGTTTATGTACATATTTAACGTTAAGCACTTGAATTGAAAGGTCTATTCACATGCATATGTGTTTGCAGGAGTCAAGCTTAAGATAAATTATGTACCATGAGTAGGGGAAGAGAGAGAAAAATTGCTCCATATGGTCACTTCACGCTTTTTGTGCATTAATTGTTATCTAGATCAGACTAGGAAAGTCTCTCAGCTTCTTGGGTCAGGGAGATATTATACATTATGTGCTATGCAGGATGAATCCCACTGTTGGTACTCAGCTAGTAATAGTCAACAATAGCTAGTAAAGGGACAGGGAGAACAGAAGACATGAACACTTCCATTGATAAAGTAACCATTTGGGCTGGGCTGGCCAAAGAAGCCTAACAGCTCTCCATTCCAATTGAATTTCAATGGGCAAAGGGGGAGAAATCACTCTCTCTCTCATGTTTTTTTAACTAGGGAAAAAAGGAAATGTCCCCCTCCATCCCAGAAATTAAACTTAAAAAAAAAACATTTTGAAAAGCAAAATAGTTAATGAATATTTTTGAATGAAACAAAATTTCCATTTCTTTTGGTATTTTTCACAAAATGTACTTATCTTCTTAAGATGAGCTCTGCTACTGAAGAGAGACTTTAAATATGTCCCTCCACATCTCTTGTTTATAATTCTTTTGCCTGCCTGGTTTCATCCCACCTTCTTTCCTATAATAGATCATAGAGTTTCACTTCCTGTGTTACCTTCTGTGTCTTTTTTTCCTTTCTTCACTCTTATCACTTTCCTTCCCTACATTGTGTTCTCAAAATCCTTCCTGATATTTTCTCTCTCTTCTTCTCTCATGTCTACTTCCAAAATCTCTTCCCCCTTTTTGTCAATACTGTTACTCCTTTTGGTCTGAGGGGTTAGCCAGTTTTGGGGTGAGGGGCTTGTGAGATGTTTCCGTTATGAGGAGAAATTGATGATGTCAGATATTTCTATGCAAACCTGTTTATTTACAAAACAATGAACATAAAGCCCTGTTTCCTGGAGCACAGTAGGAATCAAAACACCAGGAGACAATTACTTTGTTCAGAGTTCCATGCCTATTTCCCTCCATCTCTCTGCCCCAAAAGGTCACCCTCTAAGCTTTTTCTCAGTGATACTACAAAATGCTTGTCTGGTGCTTTCTATGTACCTTCTCTGTGCAGTACAGTGTTGTTTTTGCTGCTTCTCTTACACACACATGCAGACACAGCTCCAAGCAAGGCAGTTAAACTGACCTAACTTCTGGTGTAGACAGGGAGAATTCTTCCATTGACCTAGCTACCACCTCTTCGTGCAGCTTTGCCTTTTCAGCATTTCAAGTGTAGACAAGACTTAAATCTACTAGTCAATCAGTGATAGGAAACAATCCAATGAAAAGCCAATCCTCACCACAGCCCAGCTCTTGGAAAAAGAGAAAGGTGTTGGAATTCCCACTAGGATGCCATTCTTGGATCCTGCTTGGAGGAGAGGATGGGGGGGACTCCATCTTTCATATCATCTCCAGATTCATAGGTCCCTGATAAATTTTCAGCACTCCCACTGGCTACTGGAGAGAAATCCTGTTCTCCCATCTCACCCCAGAGCATCTGGGTGGCACAGGAGTAGGTAGGAGAGTGTCAGACTCCATTTGGATGTGAATAGCTCAATGCACACTTCTGAGGCCTGGTCTACACTACACGTTTAAACCGATTTTAGCAGCGTTAAACCGGTTTAACGCTGCACCCGTCCACACAACGAGGCCCTTTATATTGATATAAAGGGCCCTTTAAACTGGTTTCTGTACTCCTCCCCGACGAGAGGAGTAGAGCTGAAATCGGTATTATCATATCGGATTAGGGTTAGTGTGGCCGCAAATCGACGGTACTGGCCTCCAGGCGGTATCCCACATTGCACCATTGTGACTGCTCTGGACAGCAATCTGAACTTGGATGCAGGTGGCCAGTAGACAGGAAAAGCCCCGCGAACTTTGAATTTCATTTCCTGTTTGTCCAGCATGGAGCTCTGATCAGCATGGGTGGCGATGCAGTCCCAAATCCAAAAAGAGCTCCAGCATGGATCTTACGGGAGATACTGGATCTGACCGCTGTATGGGGAGACAAATCTGTTCTATCAGAACTCTGTACAGAAGATGAAATGCCAAAGTATTTGAAAAAAATCTCCAGGCTATGATACAGAGTCCACAGCACAGTGCTATGTGACAAGCGTAACGGAAAGCCAAAGAATCAAATGGACGCTCATGGAGGGAGGGAGGGGGTACCGAGGACTCCAGCTATCCCACAGTCCCCAGCAGTCTCCGAAAATCATTTGCATTCTTGGCTGAGCTCCCAAAGCCTGTAGGGTCAAACACATTGTCCGGGGTGGTTCAGGGTATAGCTCGTTAATTTACCCCCTCCCCCCCGTGAAAGAAAAGGGAAAAAAATCATTTCTTCACTTTTTTCAATGTCACCCTATGTCTACTGCATGCTGCTGGTAGATGTGATGCTGCGGCAGTGAACAGCAGTATCCACTCCTCTCCCCTCCCTGGGGGGCAGACAATACAACTGCCCAGTGGTTGGGGGTGCCTAAAAGCCCCCTCAGGAGAGGAGGTGGAGGTGAGCTGGGTTCGGGGGCACACGGGGAGGGCACACAGGGGAACAGCTCCCTGCCCCAGCTCACCTCCGCTCTGCCTCCTCCGCTGAGCACACAGCCCAGCTCTAATTCTCCTCCAATCAGTGCCATAAGCCTGGGCGGGGAGGAGAATTAGAGCGGCGCTGACGTGCTCAGTGGAGGAGGCGGAGCTGAGCTGAGCTGGGGCGGACTACTCAGGCAGGTTTAGTTTCTGCAGAAGGTCTCCCCAGGCAGGGTTAGCTGCCGGGGGAAGGGGGGAAGTCTCGCCAGGCAGGGTTAGCTGACGGGGTGGGGGGTAAGTCTCCCCAGGCACGGTTAGCTGCCGAGGGAAGAGGGGGAAGGGGGGAAGTCTCCCCAGGCAGGGTTAGTTGCCATGGGGGGAGGGGAGGGAAGAGGAGTTAGCCCTCACGGTGGGGGGGTAGCTGCTGCAAGGGAGGTCCCCAGGTGGGGTGCTGAGTTAGCTGCCGTGGGGGGGGGGGTTAGCTGAGGGGGGTGCAAGGTGGAAGTTTTGCCTAGGGCACGAAACTTCCTTGCACCGGCCCTGCTCATCTGGCAAATGCAGCAGGATACAGCTTCAGGTATCTTACTGGTGCGAGAGAGTCTCTCTGCCCCACTCCCTCTTTCTCCAAATGATTGACATAGGGTTTAGTGATTCCTCTGCTCCACCCCAAAGGGATACTCTTGTCCAGTTATAGATTCCAGCATGTTGGTATAGGTCATTAGGGACCAATGACTCGACACCTTGGTCTAAGAGTTATGTCAAAGGTTCCAGGCTAGGATGGATGTGTTATATGTCGATTAACTACTACCCACAAACAAGTAACTGATTCAGAGCAATCTGGATTGCTTGGTAAAATGGATTCAAGGAAACAATGTATGTTTTAAAGTAGCTAAATGTAAATGTACATGTCTAAGAGTAAAGAATGTAGGCCATGATTACAGGATGAAGGACTCTACCCTGGGAAGCATTGACTCTGAAAAAGATTTTGTGGTTGTGGTAGACAATCAGCTGAACATGAGCTCCCAGTGTGATGCTGTGTTTTACCTCTGCATTTGGCTCTGGTGTGACCACTGCTGGAATATGGTGACCAATTCTGGTGCCCACAATTCAAGAAGGATGTTAATAAATTTAGAGAAGATTCAGAGACGAGCGACAAGAACGATTAGAAGATTAGAAAACCTGCCTTATAGTGAAACTCATAGAGTTCAATCTATTTAGTGCAACAAAGATAAGATTAAGGGGTAACTTGATTACAGTCTGTAAGTATCTGCATGGAGAAATAATATTTAATAATGGGCTCTTCAGTCTAGCAAAGAAACAGATAATCCAATAGATGGAAGGTAAAACTAGACAAATTCATATTAGAAAAGAGGTATACATTTTTAACGATGAGAGTAATTACCCATTGAAACAATTTACCAAGTGTCCTGGTGGATTCTTCATCACTGGCAATTTTAAAATCAAGATTGGATGTTTTTCTAAAAGATCTGCTCTAGGAATCATTTTGGGGAAATTCTGTGGCCTGTGAGGTCAGACTAGACTATCACAATGGTCACTTCTGATCTCGGAACCTATGGCTCTAGAAAACAGGATGCAATAAGTTGTCACGTGATAAGGAATTGTTAAGAGCTTCTGCTTTAGGCCCCAGACAAAAATGTCTTGATTGTGTTAAAATGAGTAAAAGCAGATCCTTGAATACGTCATGAGAACGTTTAAATATAATTCACGACAATGAGTTAACTATAGCACTGGGAAAAGTCTCAGAAGCGGGTAGCCTTTATCCTAGTAACTCACTGCCTACATACAAAAATCTGCTTTTAGCATCTCTTAGCAGTGCTAATTTTTGTTATACATTTGGCCACCTAAAATCACTTGGGCCTAAATCCAGATATGTCCCGTGTTTCTTACAACTACATCAGTTAAACTGAGTTTTACATTTGGAAGTTTTCTTCATAACCATATGGGCTGGCAATTTACATATTTTTAAACATGAAAGCTTACAATATTCAGAAGTTGCTCGCACTTAGCCAGCAAACTTCCTACTCTCTACAGATCAGGCAAGCACTGAAACCCTGGACACACTTATTAAGCTTTAGATTGTCTCTGAAATGGATCTGCCACTGAGAATGAAAGCCCAAGAGAGAGAGATACTAAACTTTAATAAAGAAGAGTATTCTAGTTTTAATAAAACTCTTCACTGAAGGCCTGAGGAGACAGACGGGAAACATACTGCAGGGCTGATCTCTTCCCTCCTACATTTATATGATCAGAGAGACAGGCATCCTTATCTCAGAGGAGTTTTTTTTCGCTATTCCGGGTTTCTTCTGAAGGCAGGAGAAACCTAAAATATTTGCTTGTGGGCACCATCTTCAATCCTGCATGGAATTTGGGTTGCACTTGTGAGTCCTGATTATTTAGAGCCCCACATAGTGCCGCAGGGTGGCAGGAATGCAGTATGACATTTTACCATTGAGGTGACTGTGAACACAGCAAAATACTGGTCTGTTTTGTGTGGTTTGTTGTCTTTTTGTCTTGCCTGGATGGCTGATGGTAGTGGCCACATACTTCTTCCTCAACTGGAGTGGTCAAATTTTTCCCCAAAAGCACACGTGTAAGTACTTTCCTGAATTGGGGCCCATAGCTACAGGGCGACACTCCTTCGTACCTTGTGTGTGTGCGTGTGTGTGTGAGAATATAGATATAGCCAAGGTGGACAAATTCCATAAAAACTTATTCCCTTTTCACGTGGACTCATGATCTCATGTTTCTGCCCAAAACAGCCGGCTTCCAAAAGTATCGACCTGAAGTTTTAAGAGAAATAATCCCTATGCCCCTCAATAAAACAAAAAGAAGGGTAGCGTTTCCACATGGTGAAGGTGTAGCACTTTCTTGCTAACCTCTATACAGTGCTCTTGGGAGCAGGCAATATAATGGAGTTTACAGGGATTATGCTCCCAACAGTGCTCAGAGAGCAACATGCCTGTAAAATTTCCAGTCTAATCCAAAGCATTTCATAAATTACTCTCCCACAAAGAGATGTGATATAAAGACCATGAACAGCCAGGTTAGACAGTGGCCAGGTGGATTATATGGTCACTTTAAAATAGGTAGGGCTAATGTATTATTTACTGACTAATAGAGAGCTACCATCATACATCATGGCTCTTAACAATAATTTTTTAAAAATCCTGAAAAACAATGAAAACAGAGAGGGAATCCTTCAATTTGTATTGATAACAATTAATAATCTGGGCTAAATTACTGTCCCACAGCAGATTGTCCCATCAAAGTCTGAGCAAGAGTATGCTATAACACAAAATAAAGATATATTATATGGAAGCCACAGTCACCATTTTAGATATAGACTGAGTACACTTTTTAATTCTCACTCCTTGCGTTCAGTTTCTTTAACTCACCTTCAAGATGAAAATTTTCATATGTATGTGGCTTATTAGCACTAAAACATACAATACAAATGAGAAAACTATCAACATTTTTAATCAGATTTTTGCTTTCAAAAACCGTCAAGAAGTATCCATAGATAACTCCTTGATGCTGTGCAGGATAAAAGAAAAAGTGGGATCCAAGCAGTGGGAAAGTGGATCATGAGAGGCTCTCTTAGAATGAAAATGCTGAAGAACTCAGAAAAAGTTCAGTGACTGATAGATAGGGGAAAATAAGTTGAACGCAAAATTTCAATTAATAGTACAATTTTAACTGGATTAGAGCTCACTGCCTTAAAAATACAAGACAGAAATTATATTGCAGCAAACGGTGCTGGTTGTAATCCATAAAATAAGCTTAAATCAAAAGCTCTTCATTGCCAGACCTGTGAAGTATTATGTGATTCAGATCAAACAGCAAGTGAACAGCACTTCATGGAAATACGTTTTTTGTTTCGTCCCCTTCACTTTTGATGTTCAGATAATTAACCTTGCTATCTTCTGCTGCTCTGGGGACATTCAGCTTTGAGTCTAATTTGTGTATCTGTTGAGTACTACAGTAGAATGAAAATAAGGTTACTAAATACTAATCAGGGCCGCCGGCGGGGGGCGCAAGTGGGGCAATTTGCCCCAGGCCCCCACTCGAATGTCAGAGGCTCCACTCGGCCCTGGCCCCGCCTCCGCCGATCCCCCGGCGCCTCAGCACGCCGCGTGCAGGATCAGCCCGGGACAGAGCTACAGCAGCCTGGCTCGGGCAGGCTCTGAGCTCCTCCCCGCTCAGAGCCGTGCGGTAAGGGGGCGGGGCTGCGAGCTCCGGTCCCATGCTGCTGCAGCGCTGTAGGGCAGCTCGTAGACGCGGCGCATTGAGGCTCCGGGGGAGGCAGGGGTAAGCGGCATGGTAAGGGGCCTGGGCCGGCGGAGGGGGTTGGATGCATAAGGGGCAGTCTGGGAAGGGTGGGGGGGGGCAGAGGTTGGGGGGACAGTCAGGGGATGCGAAATGGGGGGGGGTGTTGGATCATGGGCGTTCCGGGGGTCTGTCAGGACTTGACGTGGGCATGGATAGGGGTCGGGGAAGTCAGGGGACAGGGAGCAGGGGAGGATTCGTGGGGGGTGGGGTCCTGGGGTGGTGGTTGGGGGGGCGGTAAGGGGACAAGGAGCAAGATGGGTCAGGGATTCTGAGTGGGGCAGTCAGGGGCAGGAAGTGGATGGGGCAGGGCTAGGCTGTTTGGGGAGGCAACGCCTTTGAGGCTTGCAGACAGCTATTTAACACAAAGAACCAAGCTGTTATCTTTTCCCTTAGGGGTACCATCCCTTTCACTTCTCAAATGCCAAATTATAGTCCACATTTAATTTCAGTGCCATAGGGAGATTCACGTCGGGGGAGGGTAGCTTCGTGTAAAATTAGCCACTTTAGATTAACAGCGATAAAGCCAAAAGAGCCATGGGGGAGGGATCAGATGAGAAGAGTAATATCCTACACCACCTACCTTCTTCCCTGCTTTTCCAAGGGAGACTCTCCTCCCCTGCTTTTCCAGAGGGGCTCATTCAGTGGTTCTCAAACTGATGACCCCTTTCACATAGCAAACCTCTGAGTGTGACACCCCCACTTATAAATTAAAAACACTTTTTAATATATTTAACACTATTATGAATGCTGGAGGCAAAGTGGGGTTTGAGGTGGAGGCTGACAACTCGTGACCCCCAGTAATAACCTCGTGACCCCTGAGGGGTCCCGACCCCCAGCTTGAAAATCCCTGAGTTAATTTAATTTTAGCATCCTGTGTCCATTCACATGCATGTGCTATTTTGAGCATTTCAGTTTTCACAACAGAGGCTCATCCCAGGTTCTGGAACAAGCTCAAATGCTCAGTTCATGGAGTATGTCCATAAGCTGTACTAAAGACAAACACACAGTAACTGTCTCCAGTTTGTGAGGGACTCCATGGAGCCAGTCTTTAGGAAACAGATAAATTCATGGAGGTTAAGTCCATTAGTGGCTATTAGTCAGGATAGGTAAGGAATGGTGGCCGTAGCCTCTGTTTGTCAGAGGGTGGAGATGGATGGCAGAGAGAGATCTCTTGATCATTACCTGTTAGGTTCACTCCCTCTGGAGCACCTGGCATTGGCCACTGTTGGTAGACAGGATACTAGGCTGGATTGACCTTTGGTCTGACCCAGTACGGACATTCTTATGTTATGTTCTAACCTAAATGAACACAAAGTTATGGAGACATATGAGTCAAGGAAGCCAGAGTATCAGAAACCTGGAAAAATCTCTGACTGGATGGGCTCAGGCGTTTGGTCACAAGCTGAGGTCAGGAGCAACTCTAGATATTTTGCTGCCCCAAGCATGGCAGGCAGGCTGCCTTCGGCGGCTTGCCTGCCGAAGGCTACCTGCCTGCCGCCCTTGTGGCGACTGGCAGAGCACCCACCGTGGCTTGCGGCCCCAGGCACGTGCTTGGCATGCTGGTGCCTGGAGCTGCCCCTGGCTGAGGTGGTTCAGAAGTTCTGGATTTTTTTTTAAAGCAGAATTTTTTTATTGTTTCTTTAAACAATCGAACACAGCAAGCAGCAAATATTTGGCCACACAATTCTGAAACCCCAAACCATGTTCAGGTTTTGGCAGACTAATTTCAGCTTTTCAATTTAAAAAAACCACAACAAATTTTGAAGGAAAGCAGACATTGTCCGTGATTTTTTCTGCTTTTTAAAAACCACTAGTTTTCGATCAAAAAAAGTTTTGATGGAAAATATTTGTCCAATGCTTTTAATGAGCTTTAGTGCTTTTAGCACTAGCTGATGCTGAGAACCAGTGATACCTTGTAAAGGTGACTTGAAAAGAAGTTCTCTCAAAACTGGGTTTGTGCCAAGATGTGGAAGGTTTTTAAATGTTTATTTTTTCCCAGCGCCGCTGGGAGTGGGAAGAGGGAATGGGGCAATTTGCCCTGGGCCCCATAGGGGCCCCCATGAGAATATAGTGTTTTAAAGTATTGCAACTTTTTTTTTTTTAATGGAAGGGGCCCCTTAAATTGGTTTGCCCCAGGCCCCTTGAATCCTCTGGGTGGCCCTGATACCAATTCCTGTTCAACATAGGTTGAAATTCAGGTTGGGGAGGTAAGATGGAATATATACATGATATAAGATATGATAGAACTTGTACTGGTAGTGCCACTTAGAAAAAATATGGAGAGATTATCAAATCATATTCACCCCAAATTTAGATTGTTGTTCAAAACAATAAGCAAAACATCTGTACCACTGATGCAGACCAAGTAAAATGTTTCCATGAGTTTTAAAAATTCCACTAGAGTTTGTTTCAAACAAACATTCCTCTGCAGTTTTTACAACCCAAACATTTGAACACTGGAAACCTGAAGTTGAAAGAAGACTATAAACAAAAGTTAAACTGACTTTTAATTAATTTCCATTGTCCAAGCTGAGACAAATGGAAAATGTAAACTACATTTCTGCCCCCCCACCCCAAAATACATGTTAGTCGTTGAAGATGTTATTACAAACATAGGTAAAGAATTATTTACAATAAGATTTAAATGGTCTCTTTATTGTAGATTAAACAGCTGTTACTGGTTAGAATCTCCCCTTTCAACTACCTTAATTTCTACTAAGCAATTGAATTAATTAGTTGCTTACAGTTATGATCAATAATTCATTATCTTTGTTTGGTGTTATTTTCACATCATAGCTTGTTACTGTGATACCACCTACAAAAATAACATGCTTGGATGTTAATTGTGTCATGCAACAATCAATTTCCTTGTTAACCGAGAAAGTGACTGTTACTCAGGTGACAGACAAATCTTCAGATGCTATTGCCATTAGCAATATTTATCTTTGGTTTCAGGAGGACCATTTCTGCAGATGAGGAGAAAATATTGAATGTCTGCCTTTAATTAATATTGGTTTCTCCTCAGCATTTTTTAACCTTTGGTTCAAGTTATTAATGGCTAAATTATCAATACTCTAAATTAGATGCAGTTAAAACTTTAGTTTGATGTCTGGTCAGATACTGTGGGCTCTAATTCCAGAATTTACTTAGTCACATTTAGTGTTTTAACTCTTCTGTTTATGTATTTTTAATACTAGAACATAGCCTAACTGCTTTCTAAGATTTTGCTGAGGTTTTTCCCCCAGCTATAATGAAGGGCCTAAGTAACAGAACAGAAGGGAGATCAACTGGGTAGGACTATATTCTAGGACTTGGACTTGAACACAGGTCTCCCCCGCTTTGCCACAGACTTCCTTGGTGACCTTGGGCAAATCACTTAGTCCCAGTGTGACTCAGGAACCTCTTTGTGTTAACTGATAGGGGGTACAAATACTTTTACAGAGAACCCTAGGGTCAGACATATGCCTAATAATTCTTTAAAGCGTGGCATGTGAGCTCATCCTGTTTACCCTTTTAAAATATCAGCATAATGTCAGCTTTCTTCAGTGTTCTGGAACTTCCAAAGACGTATTGAAAAATAACATTAACAGTCCAGAAAGCTTCTCAGCCAGCTCTTTAAAAATTCTTGGATGAAACTGAGCAACTTGAGTAGCTGCTGTTTAACATCCTTCTGAGTTAACGTTGGAATTGAAAGTATTTCTTGATCATATGGTCCGAGTACACCATTTGGGTTTTTCCCAACTATACAACAGAAATATTTATTAAACACTTCTGCCTTTTCTACATTATTACTGACAATTCTATTTCCCTCTAGTAACAGACCAATGCCATTATTAGGATTCTTTTTGTTCCTGATATACTTAAAAACATTATTGTCCTTAACTCTGCTGGCCATAGATTTATCCTTGTGTCCCTTTCTGCTTCCCTTATCAATTTTCTACAATTCCTAGTTTCTAGTGTATATTTATGTAAGTATCTGAGACAGCTAATACATACTGATGGAAACAACATAATCATAATTACCCATACTTACGTACTAGCTGGCAAGGTTTTCCAGTGTACATTGCCTATGCAAACATTAGAAATGGGCATGGACTAGTGTGGGAAGGGGGACTCCCCCCAAACATGAACTAGTCACAATGTAATGATCTGTGGCTACATATTTCTTTAATACACACAAATCTAATGTTCACATCATTTTAATATCATGGACTGTTTCCGTTCCCCACCAAAACCCCACACATCAGGGACATAGCTCTCCACCCTATACTAATGCACAGGTTCTTATGAGAAGCCAGAAGAGGCCAGGAACTCTATTTATCCATTAGGTAAATGCCTACAAGAAGAGATTAATTTTGCAGCATTCCCTAAAAAATGACTATTCTTAATCAGCATGGTAGCTTTACATGAATGCTCTATTCAAAGAGCCTGCAAATTGTATCATAGGCTTTCAGCCAAAATGTCTCAATACAATGCTTCTGCTTTTTCTGGGAAACACAGAGAGGGGCATTTTCCTAATAGAACTGGATTGTGGTCCATTTAGGCCTTCATAGATGAAGACCTGTTACTGGACAGGAAAAGTAGATCACAAAGCATAGATTCATAGATTCTAAGGCCAGATCATTTAGTCTGACTTCCTGTAGAACTCCACAAAAATAATATCTTTTGAACTAGAGAATATATTTTTCAAAAAACATCTAAATCTTGATTTTAAAAATTGCCTGTGATGGAGAATCCTCTCCCTGCCCCCCAATCTTGGTAAATTGTTCCAATGGTTAGTTACTCTCAATTTAATCACTCTTTGTTAAGAATTTGCACCTTATTTCCAGTCTGAATTTATCTAGCTTCACATCAAGCCAGAATCATACAGTATTACATCTTTGTTTGCTAGATTGAAGGGCCCCTTATTTTCAAATATTTGTTCCCCATGTATGGACTTACAGAGTGTGATCAAGTCACCCACATATTCAATACTGATTTACTGTCAGATGTCAAAACTTTCAACTGCCATGTATTCAAGGTGGTCGGATACTATATGGATAGGTACCAATAAAGGAAAGACAGGCAGATCAAGGATAAAACTAGCTACACCCCTAGTTGGTAGTTCTAAACTAAAGCAACGCTACCACAGTGGTAGGTAATGAAGCCACTTCACTAGTTCTGCCAATAGAGGGAGTATAGCCTATTATGGTCCAGGAGAAAAGAGCAAAACACAAAAACTCATAAGCTCTTGAGTACATATTCTCCCCTCTGTTCAGCATGCCCTGCCTTAGCATATGGAATCAGGACAGGAGTTCACAGACATTCACACCAACAGCACGGCAACTGAAATAATCTGTCGCAGCATGCAAATACCATGACTGTCAGCTAAATACATATACGCAGCATCCAAGATTAAGAATCACTTTGTGCCAGATGCATATGTCATTACAGAGTACTTGGTGAGCTAATAAATCTCTTTCATTTACCAAGCATTTGAGTCAGAATTCATGACATATATAACAAATAAACATGTGAATATAAGCCCTATGGCCAGAAGCTCCAGAGGGAAAAAGTTCTCTCTATTCACTCTATTGGTGAAGACAGAAAAGTGGTGCCATAGAAAGTGTTATTTACGTCAGTCATCTACCCACAGTTTACTCCTGGGGGAATTCTGCACCAAACAATTAAAAAAAGCTCACAATATTTTAAAATTCTGCATATTTTGTCAAAATAACACAATATAATTACATCAGTTTCAAGTATTTTGGTTATACTTGCTTTCAGATATTTTGAAATAAATGTTTGTAACAATACAGAAAACAAAAAAGATTCCCCCAGGAGTAGAAAGTTAAAGAAATCCCTATCACAACCCAGTTCCTGTTTCTCTGTTACGTGTTTGTCGGCCTCCTCAGTCTGGGTGTGTCAAATGTGCCAGCTGGGCACATCTTGGGGAAGAACTCTGCCCCCCTGGTCTTTTAGTAGATTTTTTTTCCCCTGGCCTCGTAAGATTACCATATTTCAAGTTCTTAAATAGAAGACGCTGCCAGGAGTTGGAGGAAGGGTAGAGTTGGAGGTGCTGGAGGGGCATGTGTGTGTACTGGGAGAGAATGTTTAGGGGTGCTAGAGAGGTGTGTGTGTATAGGGGGATGCTGGAGGGGGTGTTTGGGGAGTGCTGGAGGTGTGTGTGTGTACTGAGGGAGGACATTGGGGGGCTGCTGGAGGGGATATTTGGGAGGTGCTAGAGGGAGCTGTGCAGGCTCCCCTGGCCCAGACACCAGCACTCCTCTGCCCCCAGAGCCCGGCCATGGGCCCAGATGCCCACACTCCTCTCCCTAGCCAGAGCCCAGCCACAGGCTCTGCTCCATACAGCTTCATTACTGTCCACACAGGGGACACTATGTGGCCCCACCCTTCATCACTCTTTGCAAGAACAGGGTCTTCCACACCTGCTTCTGTCCCAGGGCAGATGAAGATCAGACCTGGCAGCCAGAGCATGCAAAACTTTATTTCCCGCCAGGCTGAGTGTTCTACTCACTGCAGGGCCACAACCCAGGGCGTGCCAGGAACTGCAGCTCCTGGGAATCTGTCAGCTTCTCCCTGCCCCGTCCATCCTCTATTTGTGAGCTGGGGAGCCAGACTCTGTGGTATCCAGCAGCCCTAGTGGTGGCCAGAATGTCTGCAGTGCCAATTCTGCAGGAAAAAAATTCTGCACAGAACATTAATTCTGTGCAAATTTTGCCTTGCATAGTGGCACAGAATTCCCCCAAGAGTAATAGTTGTTCTCGTGACACTTAGAATGTCTTCATAGCTATCAGTGAACTTGGATTTGGGTGGGTAGAGGGCTCCCAGAGAGGGAAAAGAGCTCTATGTGGTAGAGCTCATTTTTAAGTGGCCAGGAGTCTGCTCAAGAGTCCCCTTCCAGGGGGATTTTGTGGCAAGAGACAGTACAAAGGACAGCAGCATAGCTAAGTGGACTCTGGTGAGGGCCCTGTTGTAATAATTCGTCCTACAAATTTACCCTCATTGAAAGCTCCACTCTGAGGAGTGAAAATTTATAAAATGTTACAATAACCTACAACAATAAACACTGATGGGAAAAGGTGAAAAAAGGAGATAAAGACTAGGTTAGTTCAAACAAAAAAGGCCTATAGCTATAACTCAAGGACTGTGTTATAATCATGCCTGGTAAACAAGAGTTAAGTGTGGGACTGGAAATCAATGGACCAAAATTGTAATGGCAGATATTAAGTCTAAATGGTGAACAAAATAATGAGGGGATGGTCTTTTATGCCCATCACACCCTTTTGGGGTCCTCAAAAAAAGAGCTGGGGGAAGGCAGGGGGTGTGGAGAGGAAGTATTAGCAGATGCTGGCTGACTGAAAGGGGAACAGGAAGGAATGAGCTTTGCCATCATGGCTGCCACCTTCACATTCTACCAGAACTCCAGAATCCACTGTGATATTGTTGGGCCTTTCACCATCCTAATCCCAGGGGAGGTCCCGACCAGACTCAGGCCAGAGAGGGACCCAGATGACATTACATTTCCATGAGCTTCATATGAATCCCATATACCACCTGGGATGTGAGACTTTTTACCCCCAACACTTCGTGTGTCCTTTCCTTGCCACATTACCCATTTTCTTTCCCCTTCTGTTTAATAAGGCTGTCTACACTGGTGTCACTAATACCACTCCTTGGGGGTGGAAGTCTTTTGTCAGCAGGAAAGCTCTCTCCTGCCAATAAACAGCAGCGACACCGCATGCCCTTTTAGCAGCACGGCTTTAGCAGCACAGCCTGGCTTAGCCAGCTAAGAGTGTTTATCTTGCAACACTACTGTGAGCCCATGACCAGAGAGGCCGTTAAAAGCCATGTCTTAACAGCCTGATGCTGTACAAGTTTGCCAGGTCTCACAGTAGCTAGAAAGATTGTGTGCCATGCTTGTTTCTCCAGCAGTGAGGCTGCAAGAGAAAGTCAACACCATAGACAGAAGCTGCATTTTCTATCTTTGCTATTATTCTCGTTCCCTTTTGTGTGTGGGGTTGTCTTGTTTGGTCTTCTAGAAAATGGGATAGTACTTTTAACAGCTCCAGCCATCTCAATTAACTTCTCTCTTTCCCCAAGGATAAGTTCCTTCAAAGTAACATCTTTAATACCTTCTAAGAGACTGTCAGACTGGTGGTGTTTTTTCTAGAACTTTCTACAGCTAAAAGGAACAAGGACTATTATGAAAATAAAAATCCATTTCAAATGCTGTGATTTTCTATATTTTTCTGTATCTTAAATAAAAGATTGAAAGGATTTGTAATGCTGTTTGCTATGGTACTAAGCAGGCTGAACACTATTTACCAGTTTAATGTTGTACAGTAACACGGTCACCTTTGACTCTTCGGGCCCATATATTCCATCAAAATTCAGACACTTCCCTGTCAACTTAGTAAAGCTGAATTAGTAAACTGGGTTAAGCAGTGGTACCACTCCCTTGGGACTGGAGACAGACCTGGAAAGGGATACTGGGGATCAGTAAGCAGCAGTAATCCAACTGTGAGTAGGGTTTGGTAGAAGGGTGCCGTGGTGCAGTCACCTGTGGGACATTTTTACTGGCAGGTGAGAAGGGCGTTAGACATACTGCTACCACAGTTACCGAAAGGGGTGGGTGGGTGTTTTACACTCTATTTGCATATATTCTGTTGCTGCTTTCTCCCATGTTTATGGTTGTGTTCCCTTTCCCCTCAAAAGAATTTCCTTAGTCTGTACAGTCTTGGAGTGCTTGTAAGAGAGGCAGTTTTGCCTGATAAGGATGACCAGGGAGGGTGAATTTAGTTTTCTCAGGTTTCATGGTGGTGGCTCCAGCTGGTTTAGTTGTTTATCAAGAGAGACCCTAGATATATTGAACCCATTAATTAACTGGCATAAATTTTTCATGTATATGATTAGCCAAACAGAAAGAATAATCACCTGTGTGTATATGGCCATAGATCATTAAAATATAGTTTCTAACCTTGGATTTAGGTTTGCATTGTTTCTTACAATACCACTAGTGTCTACTTACAGAGCAACTGGAAAACAGAAACATGCAAATTGACACTCATGACAGTCAACCCTTTGACTCACTTCCCTCAGTGAAGTCTCACTGTAACAGTACTCCGCTTCATGTAAGGGGAGAAGTTCCTTCCCTGCTGCCCTTTAGTGGTATGCTGATAGATCCAGCCCCTCAAGTGTGCACGTGCACACACACAAAAAGATACTTGAGTAAAAGTGTTATCAGGATAACCTGGGTCTTCTGGACCCCAAAACACAATCCAATAGAAAGGACTTAAAACAAAACAAGCAAAACAGACTCACATACTACCAAGTCCTGGCCGTCTCCATTTCTCAAGCATCATACTTCCTGATCTCTCAGCCAGGAGCACACTCCCCAGAACTCTCTCCAACCTGAGATAATTTACTAGGTTGCACGGAAACCAGAACAGCCTTCTTGGTCATCCTGACTAAAACTCTTTTCAGACAGGCCTACCTCACACAATCCCTTTTCAGTTGCCACTCCCAGCCAGAGATGCCTGTAAAACTGTTCTCCCTAAGCATTCCTCCTCCTCTTGACCAACAATCCCAGTCCACCCCAGCTGCAACTAGTAATGACCTAATGAGTCACAGATGTCTCTCACCAGGCTGAATTAAGCCCCTGACATGGGCACACTGGGGATTTGGTCCTTTTCTCTAAAGCAGTGGTTCTCAATTGGAGGTCCAGGGGGGCTGCCAGCTAGTTTCAGGGGGACTGTGAGCCTGGAGACCATGGGCAGAGTTGGAAGGGGACATAAGGGGCATTGTGGCCCAATCTGCAGTGCCTTAACCAGAGTGGGGCAGTCCCAGAAGCAGCTTCACCTCCCTCCCACCAAGGCCCTGCCCAGGTCAGAAACTGGAAGCCAGAGCCAGGTAGTGTGTGTACTGCTCTGGCTGTTACTATGGAGCGGTCAGCCACAGTGCTACCCTGTCTGCTGCTTCTCAGCTCCCACCTCCCTTTGACTGCTTACAAAGCTGGTAAAAGCTGCCTGGCTGGGGGGGACATATCTCCCTCAGGGAGCAGTAACCACAGGGGGCCACTCCCCCAGAACACAGCCCCTAGCTACCCCCCTCCCTCCCTGCACCCTGAGCTACCTGCACACAGTCCCTAGCTACCCCCCACCCCCGACAGACTGGGTGGCATGCTGTGAGTTGGGTTGGAGGTAGTGCTCCCTCCCCAGACCCTGCCATGCAGAGCTGGTCCCCCAAAATAGAAGTCAAAATACACCTAAGTAGGGTGCCAGGTGGGGGGAGCGGGAGGAAGGACTTAGAAAGAAAAAGGTTAAGAATCCCTGCTCTAAAAGGACAAAACTATGACACGCTTTTTTTTTTTTCTTTTAACAGGAAGATGAGAACTGTTTGTAATATTATTAAAAAACTAAACCCTAGCTAATACAGGCCTGATCCTCAGCTGGTGTAAATCAGCATAGTTTTGTTGGTTGCATTGGTACTATACCGATTTAGAAGATCTGGAGGTATGTTTTAATTAGGATATAGATTTTTCTCCACACCATACAAAACTATATAGCATGTAGGTGACGTGTGCCGTAATATATGAAATCATTGATGAACATCCTCTTTAACAAGGCCTTTTACACCTCTGAGGTAATATAGAAATCAGATCCAACATGTTTCACATATTTACAAAACAAAAGTATAAAGAGAACAATTTGGGCACAGAAAGAGCCACATTTTAAAAAAGCGTTACATATTTAAAGTGTCGTTGAACTCCAAAAAGTGAGTGCATTAAAAAATGGGCATTGCCAAGTTCTATACTTGTTTCTCAGAAATTCCCATAGCAGCTTTGCTCAGTTTAAAAGTAAAATATATTTAGCTACTATCATCTGCACAGAAACTCCTGGAATTTAAAAGTCATGCTGTGTTCTTTCTGGCTCGTGTATCACCAACCAGTAATACGGCCTACATGCAACAACAACAAAAATGTGAAATATAATATTTGCATAAGTAGCATATTTTACATGTATGTTAACTCAAACTAAAATGAAACTGGCCCTTTTCACATTAATCTGCACACATATATAGAACATCCTTACATGAAAGATTTCTAGAAAAGGTTCCGTGGTCACATTCTAATTAATTCCATCATGGATGTATACTGAATCCACCTCATGCTCTTGTAGTTTTGAGAGGTTGCAGCACAAACAGGAAATGTATCACAAAACCAAACCTGCTGAAGACTGAAACTCTGTATGTTGTAGTTCTAGACCAAGTACAAAAAGATAAAGATGTTTTAATATTAAGGTGAAGAAAATCTATTTTGAAGAAAGCTTGAAGTTAATTTTTGCCTCTTTTCTTGTGCTCTTTAGTTGTTGAAAATGAAACTGTGCATACTAATCTTTAAAACTAGCTGCCACTTTAAAAAACCAAAAAGCTGTGGAAGCTATTCTGAAAAACAAATGAATCATCACCAAAACATTAGCTGTGTAACAGTTTTTTTATTTTACTATATTGACATTTTATGCACAAATATTTTATCAGAATAAAAATAGAAAATAATTGTTTCATGTAAAATTACCAAAAAAATTCAAAACAAAAGTAATACATAATTATTAGCAGAGTAAGTGTCTTTATTTAAAGAGTAAAAATGTATGCAAAACCCCTGTTTTACAAAAAAATTGGGATTATACTTTTTTTTTCTGGCAGCAACAAAACAATTATATTGACATATAATATTCTACATCCTTTATTTAATTGAAGACATCAAGTTAGTCAGATTTCTCTCTTAGCTACAGGAAATTTGACAACAGCTTTATGCTGTTTGGAAAATGCATTGGTCCTTTTTTAATGAAAGGAACATGGTGGAAGAGCAGCAGATCCTACCAGGAAATAAAATGCATATAGACAAACGCAAAAGGGATAACCATATTTACTAAATTAAAGGGCTTCAAAATAATAATCAGATGTATTTACATGGGAAGTTTTGATGCCATCTTTCCTAAGAGAATGGAATAAGGCTATGTATATTCAAGGATAAAGCATCAATTTTACTTATTAGCTTTGATATTAATTCATCCTCCATTAGACTGATTTGGTCAGTCCACATTTTAAACCCTTCCTTTCTGTGCCCACTTGCAGTATTTTAGACCTCCACTAGAAAGACTGAGCAGTGTTCTAAGGGGCAGTTGTATCACATTCCTTAATTAGCTACTTGAACTGTGGCTTGTATTTACAGTGCCCATCCTTGTCTTGCACAAATGGAATTCTGGACACAGAAATAAGTTGTTAGCCACGCAACTTGCAGACTAATTTTCTCCTTTCATAAGCAAGATAGTGACCTCAGCTATATACATAACAGATTTCAAATGTTTGATAGTGAAAATGGGCTACAACTGTACTATAACAGTCATACAAGCTAGACATTTGACTTGACTTCTGACTGATTTACCCATATCTGTAACTTAAGGATTTGTTACAGACTAAAAAGGATTTGTGTAGCTTCTTATAAAGCTAATACATCTTTCAGAAGCAGAATACTCAGCCTTTTGGCAAATGAAGGAGTGCTTCAGTAATTCAAGACTGGTAAATTTATAGTCACTGGAGGAATTTGACAAGAGACAGCTACAATGGTGGTGATGGCAGCTAAAGAGACTTAAATGATAGATGGCATGAGAGAGATCCTCAGGCCTACATCAGAGGCATGGAGATGCACCTCCACTAAGAAAAAACACTTTAGCTCCCAGATGTACCCGGAAAAAATAAGCCCTAAAAATATACAAGTCTCACATATTTCCAATTCCTTGAAAGCCAGTTTCTCTTTACTTGTCAACAGCAAAAACATAGTGCTTCCACCACTCAGTTTAAGTACATTTTACATTAAGCGTCTGTCAGTGTAGCGAGATTCTTGACTTAAAAGTTTTAAGAGTAACTTGACCTTTCAACATGGTACTAAAGATTTTCTCTTATGCAATTATATTTTTACTATTTGTCAAGTGACACCACAGATTCTGCTGATGGTTCCTTATTTAAAAAAAATCTGCTTGCAAGAACAGCAAAAATGCATGGTAACACAATATTCATACTGTTTAAACAAAGGGGCAAAAAGTAAAAAAATACTCTATTCAGACTAACAGAAGAAGTCTAGCAAGTCATTAATGGAGAAGCTCACAAATCATGGAGATACAGTTTTGTACATATTAACATGTATATGCCTGAATGAAGTAATATTTATACCAGTCTCTGGATTCAGGATACATTCCAATTATATATATATTTTTTGAAAAATGTATCCAAACCCTTAACTGTGCCCTGCTTAGGCCTCAGGAATGTGTAGTTTTGTTTCTGAAGCCTTAAAACATTATCTGAAGTTTGGAAAAAAGGAATTTTTAATAAGAAACTATATTTTTTCATATTTTAATAGGGCAGACTATACAATAATCTAGAAGTCAAACTTTAGATTTTTATAAACTTATTTGCAACTCGTTTTGATTCTAAACAGGAAAGGATTGCTGAATATGATTAACTTAAGTCTTCAGTTCATCAAGATCAACTATAGTGCAGGTATAAGGAGTATTGGCTAATATACTCTGCAGCATAGAGTAATAAAAACGTCTTTTTGGGTGAGGGATATCTTTACGAGTTTTTAATCACCTGACAGGAAAAACATGGAAATCTTTATTCTTTTTTTTTTTGCTGCATAACATTTTTCAAAAGTTAAGAATTTGTCCTCGTATATGCATGTTAGCTACACATTACAATAAAATACTCATAATTGGCTTTTGACGTAAGCCAGACTTAAACCTGGATCTCTTTCTTCAGCACTGATCTTCAGTTTAGTCTATTCTTAGTTTTCTTTGCTTATAAACAGAGAAATTATCTTAAGGACTTGATGCTTTGTATTATTTTTTAATGTGTCTGTTCTTTCTGCTCTGCTTGATTAGATGAGATTAACAGGCATGTTTAAGGGCAGCTCCTGCTTTAACTGTGTACGCATCCAATTCCATTTTGTAGTTCAACAGAGAAAAAAAAAAACAGCAGAAAGGGTTGAATTCAAACTATTGACCAGTCTATTTCCTATAGATGCTTCACTTTTCTTAAAATGCTGGAACAAGTATTTTGTAGGGCTGGACATACAACATGAATTGGTTCAGCTTTCCTCACCAAGTTCAGCAGACTACATGACACAATGTGCCATTCTTCACATTGAAGAAGTTGTGGTGATCCCTTAACATACACTGAAATATATGCTGTTAAAGATCCAAATTTATGGGAGTCTCAGTTCTTTGTAGAAAATCATGCATCATATTGTACTGTCAAGGAATAAAAAGAAGCTTCCAATTCTGATAAAGATAACTGCTCTGGGTATATAAGAAAGGCCTCAGGCTCCCACTTTCAGGTCCTAGTGCTTAATTGTCTTTCTCGGTTTGCAGGGATGCTGTAGCTAGTGCTACTGCTGTGACTGGCTGTGCAATGCCATGGAGTTGCATCTTTGCCAGTTTCTTTTGCTCACACTCTGTGACCAACCGGTTCAGCTCTGCTGCGCTATAGCCAATGAGAGTTTTCAAGTCACAGACAAATTTGTACACAAACCTCTTGCCTTGTACTTTGCAGATCATATCCCCATCATAGTAATACCTTAAATGAGAAAAAGCAAAATCAGTGCAAAGTAACAGAGCAATATTCAGTGTACGAAACCCATGCACCCACACACAATGATCACCCTTAAAGATGCTGTAGCGCTAAAAGGTAGGTTCTTTTTCTCATTGTAAGATCTTGATAAAGATTTATTTTATTCACCAACATAAAACTAGATTTCAACTCTCTTGTGCTAGAGTTGTTTTGTTTTCAACATAAATGTAAAGAAGAGACGAAGGCAATGGAATATGAATTCTTTTCTTGAGTTATCTGGCTGAGCTATTGGGAGAGCAATGTTACTAAATCAATTCATCATCGCCATCACAAATCCCACAGCCTGAAGACTGAGCATCACTGGGGTGACAGTACACCAGAATGGCCAGATTTTGTAAGATTTTGTTGATTATTTTTGCCTTAGCAACAGAGAGACTCTTGGCCATTTCAGCTACAAGAACAATTGACCAGACTGTTGCAGGTCGTCAGTTTCAGTATGCACCCTCGTGTACTGACCCTGTAGGTCCCATAACTTTGCATCTTGCTAACTCCCTTGGTGGAGAAAGCAGCTAATTTCAAACGGAATGCTGTGGGTCATTGTATTCATTAATATTATGGAAAGAGTGGGACTGTATATTAATATAGCCCATCTAAAACTACAGGATACTTTTCAACAGCGAGCACTGGAGTTTCACTCTTTCCTTTGTATAATTTAAATGCAGGACCTATTAAAAAACAAAGTCAGAAGCACATCCGTTATCTATGTTTACAATTAATTATGAATTAATTACCCTCTTATGGTCAACATTTTTCATATTTTAACACAATAGAGTTGTTACCATAGGCCACACCAAACAGAATGCAGTTAAGACAATATAAAACTCTATACATGATCTATAGTACTCCAGAAACAAATTTAACTTTTTACAGTTGTATTTTGTGCTCTCTTCGCCTCAGGCATTAATGAATTTGGACTTCTGAGGTTTAGTGGGATTGTGATAAATTTGTGCAAGGCACAAATATAATGAAAGAAAATCACCCAGCTATGGTTCAGTTTCTCTGAAAAATATAATTTGACTGGATTGCCACTCTTACCTCATGCTTCTACCATCAGATAGCTGGAAACTCCCTTGGCTCTCAGATTTTCAACCCTTTGAAAAGCATGCTTGTGTACAGAACAAATGCCAGGTCATCTGTACTTCTGAGATATTCTTTAGTACTTGATAAGCAAGGAATAAAGAGGGTCTCTAATCTCCAAGCGAAACTGAGTAAATCACTGAACTAGCTTTTGCCTCCGAGTCAAATCTCTTGGGAGACACCAAATTTTGCAGATGACACACTTCAGACTAAAGCTGTGTCTACAATGCCACTTTCAGTGCTAAAACTTTAGTCGTTCAGGGGCGTGAAAAAACACACTCGAGTGACAAAAGTTTTAGCACTGAAAAGCACCAGTGTAGACAGGACTGTGGCTCCCGGTGATTAAGCTCGTTCGGGGTGTTTTTTTTGTGTTTTTTTTTTTAAAATCACTGGGAGAGCTCTGCCCTGGTAATAAAGCTTGACTACACTGCCCAAGTCACAGTGCTGCCACAGCTGTATTGTAACATGGATAGTGTAGACATACCCTAAAACAAAAACTGGAACCTTCAGAATGAGAAATACCCAAGCTGGTTTGGCAAACCACAGAGACTGGTGAAGACTTACTGTAAGTGGAATGAAGTCTGATTGGGTGCACTTGTGACTGTGGTCATTAAGAACTGAAGCAGAGCATACCAGAGGGCCTTGAGAATTAAGAGTTTGTCTATACCAGGGTAGACAACCTATGGCACATGTGCTGAAGGTGGCATGTGAGCTGATTTTCAGGGGCACTCACACTGCCGGGGTCCTGGCCACCGGCCTGGGAAGCTCTGCATTTTAATTTAATTTTAAATGAAGCTTTTAAAACATTTTAAAAACCTTATTTACTTGACATACAACAATAGTTTAGTTATATATTATAGACTTATAGAAAGAAACCTTCTAAAAATGTTAAAATGTATTACTGGAATGCAAAACCTTAAATTAGAGTGAATAAATGAAGATTTGGCACACTGCTTCTGAAAGGTTGCAGACCCCTGGGTCTATACATATCAAAAGGTCAAAAGTGAGGGTATCTTTAAGAACTGATTAAGCAGCTGTCTTATGTCTCATACTAGAAGAGACACAAAAGCTGGAATCTAGTCATTATAGCAACTACAGAGAAATATTTATATCAGTTTTTACAGAATGTTGTTACAGATGCAATGCACAATACAGAGAGTACAACCAACAAATACAGAAAATGAATGTTTAGGAATTCTTAATCTGTTGGTATGTTTCAGATTATGCTGAAACAAAAGTTATGTATGTTTGCAAAGCACAAGATTAAAAATGAGCAATGTCACTTTTCTATAAAGTTATTAAATAGATACTACTTCTGGCAATTCACTGATGGTACAGTCAAGAATACATACCAAAATACAGACCAATTGCTTTTTCTGTTCTTTGTATTCATGGAGCATTAACATGAACTACTTTTAATCTGCTTATTCTTCTTCTAACTGTGTAGAATATCTACCACCAGGATCATCAGTATCATTTACTGTATTAATCACAAATTTACACAGTAGTTTTAATAAATTAGTAAAGAAAACTTAAGTCACAAGTTTGTTTTTTAAACAACAATTCAAGTTGTAAGCAAAATTTTCCCAGTGGCAGAAGGAGGCATTTAATATCGCCACAGACATCTAAATGCTAGATAACATGTCAGTATTGATGCAGCTGCCAAAAGAAAAATACTTTGAGAAACAAAACAAATACAATTTTTTTTCACTTTATGTAAATTACTATGAAAACATCCTGGTGATGAGAAAGTTATTCTTGAGCTCTTCTGCTGCCTTCTGCTGCTTTCACTTAGTTTGCTTAGAAAAGAAAAATAAAACCTTTAAAACCACTACTGTGATTTTGGTATTGCAAGAATATTTTTTATGTATACCTTACAACCGCAAATGGATATAAAATCATAGAATATCAGGGTTGGAAGGGACCTCAGGAGGTCATCTAATCCAACCCCCTGCTCAAAGCAGGACCAATCCCCAACTAAATCATCCCAGCCAGGGCGTTGTCAAGCCTGACCTTAAAAAGCTCTAAGGAAGGAGATTCCACCACCTCCCTAAGTAACCCATTCCAGTGCTTCACCACCCTCCTAGTGAAAATGTTTTTCCTAATATCCAACCTAAACCTCTCCCACTGCAACTTGAGACCATTACTCCTTGTTCTGTCATCTGGTACCACTGAGAACAGTCCAGATCCATCCTCTTTGGAAATTTGTGCTATGTAGCTTCAGATTGAAAATAAAAACTGCATTTACTTCAAAATAAACTTTAAATATCTCAAGCTACTGTGTCTCTTATCTGAATCTTACAAACCCGCTATGGGCAAAAATATCAAGATATTGAAAAATTAGGCCCTGATCCTGCAATCATTTATGCTTGTATGTAACTTTACTCACATGAACAGTGCTTAAAAATCACATAAGCATTTGCGGCATCAACCTTGTATTTTAGAGTAGGCCAAATTATCAGATAAATTGACATTAATGAAAAAAAGCATTTCTTGGGAAAAGTTGGTAAACATGTTTTGTTTCATAATTTGAATGTGCTGAATTTGAAAATGATGTTTACCAAACTGAATTTCGAACTTTAAGGTAAGTAGAAACAAAAAATTGCTATCATTTGTAACTTATTAAAAAAAAAAAAAAGGTGAAGGAGAGGTACTAACTATAGACTATGTTCCTAGTTTGGAATCCTGTGCTAACAAAAAATGCAGGGTGCGATCACTTTTGAAGATCATACTCTCTCTTTCCTCTGGGTATGCAATGATATGCACTTGAATTTTGTTTGTTTTGCATTAAGGATGACATTTAAGATTAAGTAAATACTCAAGTAAGTAAGTACTTTTCAGATATTTTTGGAATTAAATGCCCTGCTATGCTTCACACTAAGTATCATACACAACATAGTATGATATCGTTTATTTCCATAAGTTCTTCTCTTTCAAAAATATAAATTATTACTATTAGCCCTTAGCACTAATCCAACCTAAAGCTGACTTTTGCTTACAGTGTAAGTGAGTCAAGTATTGATTTGGATACCTGTGCCTTGGCATAAGCTACGTTCTGGTAAATATTTATTGAATATTCATGAGGTAGTGTTTAATTATATTTTATTATTGTCAGGTATTCCATAGATGAAACACAGAGGCAGCCTTGAATCTGAAGCATTCCTCAACAATATCTTGCCAACAAGTGAAAAAGGACAGCTTTTGCTTCTAGTGAACAGGGATTGACTACAATACAAGGGGCAACCAACACGAGACAGAAACTCAGATTTCTAAATAGGGATGCAACCAACAGAATTCTAACAGCTCTTCAATCTAAATGCAGGCAATAATTATTTTGGCATAAAACTGTTATGCAACATATACAGATAAAGGTAAAATTAGCAATTTCTAAAATCCAATGAAGCTACTTCATCAACCAGTAAGGGTGAACTGAAAATTCCATCTTGCATTTCAATCTCTAAAACCTCAACAGTGCTTCAGAGCGAGGTCCCCCTACTGAACTGGAGTCTTTGCATTTCTGCCAGGATGGACGTTTCTCCAAACAAAAAACTTTCTTGTGTAACAACATTCAAAATGAACAAATACTAGAGACAGCAGAGTATAAATATGAGCTTAGTATACATATAGCTGGTGTAAGTGACCTAATAGTCTCAGAATTAAAAAGACCACTCTAACTGCTTTAAACATTTTTTGAGACAACACCACCAACTATGAAACCACTCTGAGTGGTACTGACTTGGCAATGGTCTGTTTTAGCAATGAGAGAAAAAACAGTGCAAAAAAGGGCTGTGTTTTGGAACTTTCACAGGTATGGACACATTACTGTTTTCTCTCAAATGAAGCTGGTGGAGATGTCCCACATACATTTTTAAGTAATATGGAAACCTTCAAAGAAAAACTTATTCTACATTGCGATGGTGCTTACAAGTTCATTGTCTTACATGATCAATCTGCGTTGGAGAGAAAAATATTATTAGTGCCTGTCAATTCTGTCATCTCTTTTTCCTTCCAGGCACTGACCGGTTTTGATATTATTTCCCATATTGCTGGGCACAGCAAGAAAATGGCGTGGACAATATTTATGGAGAAACATGGATTGCTAAGAAACTTAGGGAAGGATGATCTATAGAATGAAAATCATTTCAGCAGAAAAAGTTCATCTGCAGCATGTACAATTTACTTAAAGAGGAGAGCTGCAACAAGTTCTCCAAGTGTTGATCGCTAGAGGCACTGACCCCAACAAATGGTGCACTGTGCTACCATATCCAAAAAACTCACTTTCAAGCCACGGTGTGGAAGCAGGCAAACTGCTACAATCCTACACTGCCCTTATGAGAGAACATGGGTTGGGACAAACACAATAGAGAACTGGTACCCAAGCTAATGTCACTAGAGCAAATCCCCCATAACTGTGCAGAAATTATCTATGGATGTATTAAAGGGTGGCTATCACAACACTGGAGCTGCAGAAATGCCACAATGGCATGCACTGGGCCTGTTAATGCAAGGGGTGTGTTGATACATATAGGACCTCTTAAATTATACCTGTTTAAACAATGTGCAGGACATACAGTAACTGTTTGTAGTGGATTTAAAAGATATTTACTAATTTTTCAAATTTGTCTTACATGTACTTCAATTTAGAAGGTGAAATATTCAAAGTTCAGCGTAGTAATTTTTTTTTTAAAACAGACTCAGCACATTTAAATCATGAAAGATATCTTGTTCACCTGCCTTTCCCAAAAATGCCTCCTATATCTTATTTTATAGAAAGTGTGCCTAATCTATTATATTGACAATGTTTTTAAGTGGTGTAAAATCTATTACTTTGTTAACTCTGAAAAAAAAATTGGTTTAATGAAAAGTTATTGTGCACTTTGTTTTAAATACACACAGGACAAAATTTGCTAAAATGGGAGTCTAAAGTTATGGTCCTAAGCCCATATATTTAGGTACCTAAATGTTTTTGTAAATGTGACCCTTAACATGAACATGATTTGGGACCACAATTCCCACTGACTTCAAAACTACAAAACCCAGATGAAGGAAAATAGCTTAGTTGAGGCATTTCAGTTTTCTTGACTCGTGAAAGTTCAATATATCAGATGGTGATGCTGGCTGGAAACAGAGCAGGAGCTATTTGTTTATCAATTGTGTGTTTGGTTTGTGTTGTTCTCACAGTAAGGATGCTAATGAGGTCCTGGACTTGTCTTTTTCAGCACACACAGCATTTTAAGTATGATACTTAATAGAAAAAAACTATGTAAAATCTGAAATTCTATAACAGTTTGGCATGCGGCAAATCTCCAAAAAGGGGCATAATTTGGGAGTTTAATGTACCTATCCTGCACACACCCACATCATATATGATTTGAAAGCTTATTTTATGTGCAATTAGTTGAATTATGATGTGGAGCTGTCAAGTGGTGCTCTAGGCCTGTAGGTGAGGTGAAACAATGGTACTCAAAATGAGATAGTGTCATTTTTTGCATAGTTCCAGAAATACTGCAACATGACTACAGGTTTTTGGTTTTTTTATACTGTGTAAGTTAACTTCAACACCTTAATATGGTATTTATTGGTCAAATTTCCCAAATGACACTGTATCAGAAGATTTTTAATGGGCAAGTTCTCCCCGGCCCAAGAAATGATGAAGTGGCTTAGCATGTGGAAAAAATGGCGAGAGCATTACATATACCATACACGCCGCTGCCAGTGGGGTGCAGTGTAGACATATATCTTAAATTCTGTAACTAAAAGCTGTTTCCATGACTATTTCCCCAAGAAACTGTTAAACATATTATCCAAAGATTATCGATCATAGTATTTTCCATTTGTTTTCTAAAGGCAACCCCCTCACACATCTAAATAATGACCCACCCTGCTCAGCTGATGAGAACGGCAGCAGAAGGCGGCATGGTGGTCTGTAACTGTCTGTTTTTTAACTGATGTGCAATCACAAAAGATCATATGTAACTGGCAGAATACTACAATTAGAGGGAAGTATACACCATTTCATGAAATAAGTTAGTTGTAGAGCTTCTTACCGCAGAGCACGACTAAGCTTCTCATAGTTCATGGTGGGTTTATTTTTACGTTGTCCCCATTTCTGTGCAACCAGCTCAGGTTGATTCAGTTTAAACTCCCCTTCATCGCCAACCCAAGAAATACAGTCTCGAGCATCTTTGTCAGTAAGAAGTTCTAGCAAAAACTGCCATAGCTGAATCTGGCCATTGTTTCCTATAGAGAGATAAAAAGTCATTAAAACTAAACAAAAGTTATTTTCTACATCAAGCTATGTGCTCTTTAGCACCAGGCTGCGCACTGATTCAGTACTAACTCAAAAGGTCTGAGGGCTACTTACTGCATCAGCACTACCTGTCGCATCTGGATTTTCCCTACAGGCCTCATAACCAAGCAAGCAGCACTTAGAAAATTTGGCAAAATCATATCTGTAAGGGATATGGCTGTATACTGCAAATTCACCATGTGATTTAACTGTTAAATATTTATAGCATTTACATTAAAATAAAATTGAGAAAATACCTGTTCTGTTCCCAGGTGAACTTCGGTCTTCTCCTGAGATTCTTGGTGCTCTTTGTACTTTAGCTGCCTTTGCACTGCTGTTTATTACTTTAATGGTGGTTGGGGTAGCAGGCTGTACAGATGCTGGAATAATTTGCACAGCTGTGAAACAGCAAACATTGGAGAACAATAATTATAACTTATTGGTACAAAACCCTGATATGTGTGTGTGTGTGTGTGTGTGTGTGTGTGTGTGTGTGTGTGTGTGTGTGTGTGTGTGTGTGTGTGTGTGTGTGTGTGTGTGCACATCAATATTAACATTCAAAATATTTCCCCTCAACAGAGCCACTCAGATATTCATAACCTTCATTTTAAGAATAATATAAATTGTTGCTACCATTTAAAATGGAATTTGTGTTAGCACTGCAGTATAGAACTTATTTCTAATATATGTTCACCAAGAATGCAGTTCTGAACATATATTACAAATATTTCACTCGTGTCACGTTACGGTAAAGAATAATGGAAAAGTTTATTGATCATAATAAGAAGAAAGTTAGAAACATTCATAATTCTGATTATATTAAACTCTTAAATTGGCTAAAAAATTAAAGCTTTGCTTTCAAGATGAAAAACATGCAAAACTTTCTCTTTGGCTTTTCTGACTTTTTGGTAGCATGAGTGCTGAACCCACATTTCTTGTTGACAAACACCTGTCTTAATAATTTACTGGCATGACTACTCACGCTGATCAATAGTAACTGTTGCTATTTCTCCAGAGTGTTCTTGGCTAGCCAATACATCTGCCAAGTAAAAGAAAAATATTTAAATCTTTATTCAAATCCTTACCCTCATAAGTCAACTGAATGCCAAATGGATTTTATAACTGAGAAAACAAGAAAGGAATGCAGAGAAACAACATAAAGGTTGTAGAGTATATAAAGATGATGACTTTTAAGAGTAAATATTTAACACCATGTGAAAGAAGTATGTACAACCTTTTTTATGTTGTTATGGGCATCTGGGATGAAGCTTTATTTTCACTAATGTATTTTTAGAATATCACACACACTTTTTTTTTATTCTTTACCCATACAAACTTTCCATTTTCCTTATATGATGTACTTTCTTCAATGTCACAGAGAAAATCAGCCTACCTAATTGTATCCAAACATTGAATACACATGAATGCACAATAGATTAGCTGCAGTGTATATGAGCTAAAGAATTAGCTTAGTAATTTCTACATTTATGTTGCGAAACTGCAATGTATATTAAATAGCATTTAATATTTAATTGTAAATATAATATATATAAATAATCTGTCAAATCAGAAGATGAACGAAAGCTAATAATAAAAACATAAATCAGGAATTCTCAGGTATGTTGTAAGAGCCATACCTTTTGTACCTTACTTCCTGTATTAGATTAACAGTATAAAATTTGAGGAAAAATGGGACATTTCCTTTGTAACAGCAAATACTCTCATTATAACATATTCCCTTATCTTGTACTTGACACCCTCCCTTTCACTGCTAATGGAAAGTGGGAAAATAATTTGGACTGTTCACAGCTGTTTTTATCTTTCCACAGAAAAAAATAGTAACTGAATCAGTCATTGATAAAGCTCACATACATTTTCGAAGAAGCTCCAGGTGGCTCCAAAGGATTTCTCCCCGAGGGACCCTCTGGAAGAAGTCCTCTTGATTGAGGCTACATAACTCTCGTCCTGGAATACTAAGAGTATTGAGGTCTATGTCAGTCATGCTGAACTCCTTCATCACCCATACCACCCAGTGGAGTACTTGGTCTGTTGACCACTGTACAGGGTCTAGGAAAAAAGAAGAAAAATATATTAAACAACTGATAAAAGCTGTAAAAGGTGCGTCACCCTGCCCATTTCAGACACTACAGAACTATTCCCTATAGTCACTAGCAATAAAAAGAACCAGAGAAAAAACAGTCCCATATGATTGAAACAAGTATGACTGAAAAGTCATATGAATGAGGAGTTAAATTTTAAAAAAGACCTAATTCTTAAGTTTTAGTAACAAAGCCTAACATTCTTTGCATAGAGAAACAAAAAAGGGAAGACAGTAGAAGGTGTGGAAAGCCATAACACAAATGAAATTTTGATTCTCAAGATGCCACTACAAAACTATTCCTATGGACTTGCTAATTTGCTTTCTATGGCTTTGCCTCAGACAGTGCAGTATCTGGAGTACAATGCAAGCCTCTGACTTGGATCACCATTTATTCTCACCATTTCTGAAAATTTCTGAGCCCTCTATTGGCTCTCTCTACCAAATTTCTTGTTTCATTCCTTCCAATATGAAACACTAGCCTTCCCTATGTTGGGATGGGATACCCTTCCCCAACCACGATCTAGGTCAGTAACACTGTGTGCAACCAGGGAGTAGCTGAGGATATTGGTGGCTAGCAAGAGTTCTAAGCAACATCATTAAGCTTCCAAACCTTTTTCGGAGAAGGATGAGACTTTTTTTTTTTTTTTTTTTTGCGCCTTGTTGTAACTATGGCAACTGGGTGAACAGTTAGAACAGATGGCTGTCAAAAACTGTTTCACATGTAGAGTCAATTTTTTTTCCTGTTACCATTGTCATATCCTGTAGGTTCTTTAGGCTAATGCTATACTGCATAATAATGCTTCTGTGAGCACAGCATAACTCTGGAATCTACCTTTGGCCTCCAAATCCCAAAAGAGCTCTGGGAAGCCCTAACAAAAAGCAACTTGGCATCATGGATAAGCACAGATATGGTTTCTGTGATTTTCTGAACAGAATGGATCAGGAAAGTTCTATCATTCCCTCACCTAGGAAAAAGCAAGAGCTGTATCTTATATGGTTTCTTGAGAGGCTTTTGAGTTTCATGGCTGAGACAAACATGCTTTAGCAGTCACTCCCATTGGTCATGAAACTCTCCCCGACAGAGTCTGGATCTTGTACATGGTCAGCAGAAACCTCTCACTTCAACAGTTCTGAACCTGGAACCGCTGGCACATCCACCAAAATGCAAGAAGAATGGGCAGTGCCAGAGTTTTAAAAATCACGTTTTAAAGAGCTAACTCTGCATTTGCAGCACACCAGTCCCCGGAAATAGTAAAGGAAATATGAGAACGTTCCTCGTTAAGACTTAGCTCTCAAGAAATATTCTAGAGCGGGGTGGGGGCGGGGGGGGAGGCAGAAGACAGTAAGGAATGGTGGTGGTGCTGGTGGTAAGAGTTTTCATCATAGCTCTTGGACGTCACAAAGAACCTCCTCTGCTCCAGAAACTAAGCTTCTTGTTTCTTAAAAGAGCTAAGTAAGCTGTCTGCCACAGCACCAAAAATTATCTACTTCTGTTGCTGCCTTGCCTCCTGAAATAACTTTGGCTTCTTAGAGTGAAAATATAATGCACTTAAGGTCTCTCTTGGTTAACTGCGGCTCCAAAAAGCAGTTGGGCATTTTTCCTTTGATTTAGCATTTTCTGATCATTCCAGGCTTCCAGCAAAAATAAGCTGAAGGAGAAAATGACAGCTAGAAACACCTGTGGAGTACACCTTGTATGTTTCTCTGAGACAAGAATGAAATTGGAGAAACAGAAGAGAGATGTTAAAGAGTGGAAAATTCCTGGATGGTGGTTAGTTGTTAGCTTACTAGTCAGAGCAAATAACGGGAAGGAATAGAGTCTGCAATATCACTACAAAACAGGGTTTGAGTTTACTCCGAGCTACAACTCTCACTGTCTGTTGCAAAGCGCTCTGGATTCTCAAAAGAGGCAAGTGATTTCAGAAAAACTCTCAACTCCTAGCAGAAATGCAATTTACACACATATATAGAAGGATCAGGCAAAATGAAATCTCATCTTTGAGGAATCATACAAAAATTCATTTACAAAAAACTACAGAGGCATATATTATTATAAAGCACCAACAATACATTCAGAATACGAAAGGTCCTCAAGTGCCTCCTTTCTCTAATTTCTTGAAGTCAGGAAAATCTGATATGGTGTGTAAAAGCTATCCTTTTTGGCATTCACTTGATTAAGACTTCTACTACCAAGAGGAGAATTCCAAAATGTCTATACTTGGGTTTTGTCATAAAAGAGGCCAATTTTTGTTTTCTAGAAAATTCTCACCTAGGTAATGGAAAACAATTGTAAACCTTTAAAATTACAATGGTGTCACATTCACAATGCTGATTTTCTTCTTTGAGAAAGCAAAGTTTTAATACTAACAAATCTATAAAGTTGATTTACAACAGTTAATTTAACACTAAATGTTTTTAGTATTATGTTGAAGAGTGTAACTTATCTTCTTGCATTGTAGGATGGCATGCTGTGAAATTTCAGAAGATATTCACATGAATATCCCTAAGCTTTTTGTATCAAACCATCAAATAACAAGGTATCTAGCATAATGAAAGTGAATTCAGAAATGCTTGTATGTCAAAGAGATCAATAAAGCAAAGCAAATCAGAAGCCATTGCTTCAGTTATTTCTCTGAGAATCTGTTAAGAATATCAGACAATTTAATACGTTGTTCCCTTGTAAATACTGGAGACTAAATTTAATTATTTCCAAGTATTAAAACCAAGAAAAGGCAAACAATCTGAAATGGTTGTAATGTGTTTTGTGCCATCTAGCGTTATCACTTTGGCTTCCTCAACAAGGCAAAAAAAGAGGCAAGTTTCTGGGAGTTTGTTTACATATTACAGGTGGATTTAGTGAATATCACTGGAGAGAACATTACAATGATTTAACACAGTTAATTTTCACCTGCAGAGTCCAGGGTTCAAGTGTGGTATAAGTCTCAAAAGAAATGTTTCAATTTAGCTCCCAGAACACATTTGCAGACATTACATATGCTGTAATGTTAGAACAATTAGTGTCTTCCATGGTGACGCTCTTTTGAAAAGATTATTGAAGTTTAAAAATTAGGTACATTAGGTACTTGAATCTAAGTGTGGCTTTTCATACAAATCTGATACTGCTAGGTGCTCCGCATCCTCCACTACGATAGTCTTTAATGGGCCCAAAGAGAGTCAGGAACCCCAGAGAACTGGACCCAAGGTCAGATTCACACACAGAAAGTTTAATCTGCTAGTACACATATTTTAAACTACTTTATGCACTAGACCAGGGAAAATACACATTTTTATTTAAGTAAGCTATGGAGGAAACTTACCCTCTTCTACCAAGGAATTATAAGCCATGGTTCCACCTCCACTTTATTTACTCTATCAAGCTATTTGTACTGCACTCCTCGCCATAGCATGTGAAATCTCATTATGGTATCTGAGCACTTTAATAAATGATGTCTCTTATAACATACCTAATATCAAATAATTCTCAATTATTAAAAACATACAAGCTACTCAACATCGTGTTTTATTACCATAGGGTATTCCAAGGCGTTCTTGCTCCTTTCTGTAGCCTTCCAGCGCTGCAGCCCATCGGGTCACTTGCTCAGAGGTCTCATCTGAAATGGTTGTAATGTGTTTTGTGCCATCGAGGGTTATCACTTGGGCTTCCTCAACGAGGTGAGCTTCAGCTTCAGCATGGTGGGCATCCGGATCGATAACTACCTCCACAGTTTCCACAGGCTTTACAATTTCAAGGATGTTTAACTTGGGCTCTATTCCTAGATATGGATGAAAATACAATAAAGTAAAATACATTATCTTTGAGCACTGCAAAAGCATTACCAGTTTTATTTAAATCTTGCCAAACATACTGTTACTACATGCCAAGAATCAGATACAGAAAACACCAGATGCATTCGTGGTTAGCATCATATTTCCAGGACAATTCATATGACTCAACACTATCAAGGATAGTAGACCCCAATGTGTTATTTCTTCTCACCCTTCACTTAAGCATACACTTATAATTTAGTAAAGTGAACAAACGAATAACCATGTCCCTTCACCCCACAATCCCATGAGTTTTAAATTCAGGTTTTATATATACCCCACACACATATTCAACTGGCAGTTCTGTATGCATACCTAAAGAACTATTACACTTGTCCTATGAAGGAAATATAGTAGGCCCCAAAATAGGTACCACTTTCAGTCTTCAAAAGTGTTTACTTTTAAATTGTCTTTGAAATTATTACACACATTTTGGTTAGCATCACTTTAAGATACCCCATAAGGTACACCTACATTTCAATAAAAGACTTGCAGCATGGCTGCAGCTGACCTGGGTCAGATGATTTAGGGTCACAGCGCTCAGGCCATGGGGCTAAAAATTGCAGTGCAGATGTTCATGCTCAGGCTGGAGCTCAAATCCTGAGAGGGGGGTGGGTCTCAGAGCCCAGGCTTCAGCCAAGCCTTGCAAGCCCAAATCAATTGACCCTGGTTCTGAGACTTGTTTTTTTATTGCAGCATAGACATACTCTTAAAGAGGCAATGTGATCTCATGGATCAGAATGCTGGAAATCAGAATGTTCAAGTTCTAAATCCAGCTTCAACAGCAATTTGTTCTGTGGCTCTGGGTCAGTCCCTACCTTCTCCACCTGAATTTCTTTATCTGTAAAATGGGTTAAGTAGTATTTATCTATTCTGCAGGGGTGTTATGAAGATTTATGTTTATAAAGCAGTTTGAAGTGCTATATAAATCATGATGACAGTATGATTATTATAAAATAACTCAGACCTTTACTTCTCTCCAAGAAATCTTATAGTCATTCTTCACTCCAAACTTCTGCTCTCATTTGTGTCCCTTGTAAGTAAGCCTACCTATCAATACCTCCTGGATACTGCCAGATTTCATTCCTTACCCTTCTTCAGCATTATCTTGATGCCCTCATTATGTGTCATCTTAAGTTTACATTTTTAAGGGTCAACAATTCAAAACGAGACCATGAAGCTCCAGGAAGCAAGGTCATACAACCTGTTTTCCATCGAACTGCAAATCCATTCAAAATTTCTACCCCCATCTTCTAAGTTCTCCATGAAGTCACTCTACTATCCTATTTTAACAACATATCTACTACTATTCGACCTTTCTCTCTCTAGATACGCACACTCAGGCAGTGTCTAAATCTTGATGCTACTTCCTGCGCGACACCTTGAGACCTGGTTTGTTCTCTCTGACCACACACCTAAAAGGTTAATCTAGCCCCTCATTTCACATTGACTACTGCAACCTCCTATGTGGTCTAAATGCTATCTTGCCCAATTTATATCCATTCAAATGCAGATACAAATAATTTTCCTAGCTCATAATTTGACTGGTCACCCGCATTCCCCATGTCCCGTTCCATTGACTCCCCCTCCTTCATGCATTGAACACAAACTACTTATCTTTATTTTAAAAAGGCCTTTCATAGTCTATCACCACTTTAACCATCATCTCTGATATTTCAATGAGACGACGACACCCATCTCCTCTGCACCAATGATGCGAGTCTTGGCTGCACATTTTTCAAGTTCTGCAACAAATACCTATGCGCTCTCTGCCACAGTACCTCTTCTAGAATTTCAAGTAAAAATCCACAAAACCTTTGTTCTCCTTCAGACTGACTTCTGCTATGATGCCTACAAACACACTTCACCATGGTTGGGTAGGCAGCATGCTGTGATTACTGCTTATCATGCCAATGAGAACCATTACTTTATCCTTCACCTTACACCTGTACTGTTTACTGTATAAATCTGCTGGATCATCTATATTAAGCTCCTTGAGGCAGCAACTGCCTCTTTGTTATGTATTGTGATGGGGCAAGGCCAGAAGGCTACAGTAAAGTAGTGAGGAACAGGTATGTTAGGCTCATGCTAAACAAATCCCTGGTCCCATGGTAACCAAATGAAAGTTGCTCCAGGTTAATCAAGACACCTGGGGCCAATTAAGATCCTTCTAGAAGGCAGTGGAAATAGCTAGGTTGATTGGGACACCCAAAGCCAATCAAGGGCTGGCTGGAACTAGTTAAAAGCCTCCCAGTTAGTCAGCAAGGCATGGGTTTCAGGAGCTATAGGAGGAATGAAGCAGTACAAATCCATATCAGGTGCAAGGAAGGAAGCCCTGAGGTAATGGTGAAGGAGATATACAGTGGGGGCTGCTGTGGGGAAGTGGCCCAGTGAATTGTACACGTCCTATTTCCAAAAAGTCAGCTACCACAGTTGCTACTTTTTGGGTCCCTGGGCTGGAGCCCAGAGTAGGAGGCGGGTCTGGGCTCTTCCTTCCCCTCCTCGATTAATCACTAAAACTGGGAGACAACAGAGACTGTGCGAGGGAGGGTTTCTTCTCCTCACCTCCCTTGCTGGCTTATGATAAGAATGGTTCAGTAAGTTGTGACCCTTGCCTCTAGAGATAGGCTCGCTGTAACCCTCTCTGAGGCTAGCAAAATCTGCCAGGAAACGCGGGACCCATGGAGACAAGGACAGAGCTTTGCCACAGTATGTACAGTGCTTAGCACAATGTGGCTGGGTCTTTAGGTGTTACTGCCACAGAAGTTAATATCATCTATCCACATAATTTTTTGCATTTTTTCTTTGTAAATTAGTGCTATTAAAACAAGTTCATTCTTGCTTTTCTTTCTGAGGAGTATTAAGCTCTACCTGAGAAAAGATGACAGAATTAGGAAAAGACGGTTACTTACCTTTGTAACTGTTGTTCTTCGAGATGTGTTGCTCATATCCATTCCAATTAGGTGTACGTGTGCTGCATGCATGATTGGAGAATTTTTACCCTAGTAACACACGGTGGGTTGGCCATGGAGCCCCCGGAGTGGCACCTTAATGGCGCTGGATATATACCCTAACCGACTCAGTGCCCCCTCAGTTCCTTCTTGCCGGCTACTACAACAGAGGGGAAGGAGGGCGGGTTTGGAATGGATAAGAGCAACACATCTCAAAGAACAACAGTTACAAAGGTGAGTAGCCATATTTTCTTCTTCGAGTGTTTGCTCTTATTGATTCCAATTAGGTGACTCCCAAGCCTTACCTAGGCAGTGGAGTCAGAGTGAGACATGGCTGAGTGCAGAACCAATGAACCAATGTGGCATTGTCTCTAGACTGCTGAACTAACACGTAATGAGCAGCAAAGGTATGTACCGATGACCAAACAGCAGCTCTACAGATCTCCTGTATTGGGACCCGGGCCAAGAAAGTGGCCGATGAGGCTTGAGCCGTCACGGAGTGGGCGGTGAGATGCGGGGTTGGGACACCGGCCAAGTAGTAGCAAGAACAGATACAGGCCGTGATCCATGAAGAGATGCGTTGCGAGATGCGGTAGGCCTTTCATCCAGTCGGCCACTGCAACGAAGAGTTGGGTCGTTTTCCTGAACGGTTTAGTATGCTTGATATAGGAGGCTAGAGCCCTATGAATGTCAAGGGAGTGCATACATTGATCCTGCCGCGTAGCGTGTGGCTTAGGATAAAAGACCGGGGGAAAATGTCCCAGTTCATATGAAAAGCTGATACCCCCTTGGAGAGAAAGGCAGGGTGGGGCCAAGCTGCACCTTGTCTTTGTGGAAAACTGTATACCACAGCTTGGATGCGAGGGCTCTGATCTCAAACACGTGTCTCGCTGAAGCGATGGCTACAAGGAAGGCTGTCTTCCAAGCTAGGTAAAGAAGTGAGCAGGTGGTCATCAGCTCGAATGGAGGCCCTGTGAGTCTGGAAAGGACCAGGTTAAGGTCCAACGCTGGAATCGGTTGTCATACTTGACGATAGAGGCAATCTAAGCCCGTCAGAAATCTAACGACCATCGGATTGGAGAAGACAGAGGAAGCATGTTCTCCTGGATGGAAAGCCAAGATGGCTGCCAGGTGCACCCTGAAAGATGATACCGCCAGGCCCTTATGCTTGAGGGATAGGAGATAGTCTAATATAAGCGGTATCGGCGCCTGCAAGGGGGGGCGTGGCACGTTGCTCACATCAACAGGAGATTCACTGCCATTTGGCTAGGTATGTGGCTCGAGTTGAGGGCTTCCTGCTGCCTAACAGAACCTGCTGCACTGATTGTGAGGAGAGTAATTCCGACTGAGTGAGACAAGCAGCATCCACGCTGTAAGATGGAGTGATTGCAGGTTGGGATGACAAAGGCGGCTGTGGTCGTGAGATCAGGTTTGGCCACAGTTGGAGTGTGATCGGAGGCTCTACTGACAACTCCAGTAGCGTGATATACCAGTGCTGCCTGGGCCATGTTGGGGTGACCAGAATCATACTTGCCCTGTTCCTGTGTAACTTGAGCAGGACCCTGTGAACTAGTGGGAATGGAGGGAAAGCGTAGAACAGGTGGTCTTTCCACAGAAGTAGGAAAGCATCTGTTAGGGAACCCGGAGAATGTCCCTGGAGAGAACAGAACACTTGGCACTTCCAATTGTTGCGCGAGGCAAATAGGTCGACCTGGGGAAACCCCCACCTCAGGAAGATGGAGTGGATGACGTCTGGGCGAACTGATCACTCATGAGGCCTGAAGGATCTGATGAAGTGGTCTGCCAGCATGTTCTGGACCCCCGGGAGAAATGACGCCACCAGATGTATTGAGTGGACCATGCAGAACTCCCACAGGTGAATGGTCTCCTGGCATAGGAGGGATGACTGGGCTCCCCCTTCCTTGTTGATGCAGAACATGGCTGTGGTGTTGTCTGTGAGGACTGCCACACAATGGCCATCTAGGTTTCCACGAAATGCCTGACACGCTACGCGTACTGCCATCAGTTCTTGTACATTGATGTGCAGAGTTAGTTCGGAGGTGGTGAAAAGGCCCTGTATTTGGAGTTTGCCAATGTGGGCCCCCCACCCAGAGATGATGTGTCTGTGACTAGGTACAAGAAAGGTTGCGAGACGTGAAACAGTAACCCTTCGGACACTGACGTGGGGTCCAACCACCAGAGGCAGGTCAAAACCGATTCCAGGACAGTGACCACCATGCTCAGGCTGTCTCGACCTGGTCGATATACTGTTGATAAACAGGCCCAAAGCGGGCGAAGGGAAGCTGGTTATGTAAGTGCACAAAGCCATTTGCCCCAGAAGGCTGAGGCACGTCTTTACCATGGAAGTTGGGAAGTTTTGAAGGCTGCGGATGATGTTCGCCATTGACTGAAAGCGTGTGGCTGGCAGGAGCGCTCAGGCAAGTCTGGAGTCTAAGACTGCCCTGATTAACTTTATTCTCTGGGTTGGTTCCAGAGTCAACTTTTCCTTGTTGAGCAGGAGGCCCAGCTAGCAGAACGTGCTTAGGGTGAGTCGAACGTGGGATTGTACTTGGTCCCTGGTGTGGCCTTGAATGAGCCAGTCGTCGAGATATGGAAACATGTGGATCCACTGTCAACGAAGGTAGGCTGCCACGACAGCCATACATTTGGTAAACACTCTGGGAGCCATCGACAGGCTGAAGGGAAGGACAGCAAATTGGTAGCGTTCGTGATTGGCTTGCCCCTAGACTGTACTGCACGAGTCGGAGGCAGTGCCGTAGCCTGTGCTGGTGCCGGCTCCGTGAGGGCAATGAGGTCTCTCGCTGTTGCAAATGTCTCTGGCGTCAACCACGGTTCGGGTTGGGGAGACAGTGTGTGCTAGACTCAACGGCTCCGCCCTCGGTGCCGGAGTCAATGGTGCCAATATCGGCGCTTGTACTCTTGGTCGCTCTGGTGCCGATGCAACTCTGAGATTGGCAAAGGCGGTGCCAGTGCATGTTGCTGAGAGGCAGTCACCTCCGGCTTACACTGTCTCTTCGGGTCTGGCGACAGGGAACAGCACTGAGTTACTTGTACTGGACGTGGTGCTGGAGAGGTCTGGTGCTGCAGGCCTCTATCCGAGTCTCCCTGTGGTGCAGTACCTGAAGCTGCCGCCGGGGCATTGTGCACCAATGCACTCGGTGCTGGAACTTGGCGTGCCGATAGGGAATCCGGCCTAAGGGCCACCTCCATAAGGAGCTGCATGAGCCAAAAGTCCCTCTCCTTTTTGGTTCGAGGTCTGAATGTCTTATAGATCCTACACTTGTCGGCCTGGTGAGATTCCCCGAGACACTTCAAACAAGAGTCGTGGGGGTCTCCCACTGGCATAGGCTTTGAACAGGCTAAATACAGTTTAAAATCCGGAGCCTTGGACATGAGCCTGGCAGGCGGACAGGGGGAAAGGGGAAGGACCCCTTCCAACCCTCTAAATTTAATCACAAACCTAACACTATAACTACTGCACTATACTAACTATACAACAACAACAACTGGAACAACTATCAACAACTGGGAAGCAAAAGCTAGGGAGAGTGGAGGACAGCTAAGTCACGCTCCACAGTTCCAATGACCGTCACAGGCAGTAAGAAGGAACTGAGGGGGTGCTGGGTTGGCTGGGGTAATATTCAGCGCCCTAAGGCGCCACTCCAGGGGGCTGCACAGCTGACCCACCGGTGTTGTTAGAGTAAAAATTCTCCGATGATTGTGCACGCGGTGCGCACACACCTAATTAGAATCGATATGAGCAAGTACTCGAAGAAGAACAAGTACATTTTAATCATTGTACAAAGCCTTCTGCACAAACCCATCAAGAGACATGGGACAAAAACAGCATTGGTGCTACAATACTTGGTGAACTGTTTTGCTGACTACTATTAAGTGTTATCTGTTAGTATTTCATTCTTGTCATGAATATTAAAAAGAACTGTATTTCTCGCTCAATAAGTTTTTTCAGGTTTAAATTTGCTGAAAGTGAGAAAACAACAATTACAAAACATCTGAACTTCAGACTTTCTAATTCAGAGGAAATTTTTATTTTTTCTTCCTTTATCAAAAGTTTCCTTAAGGCCCAGGAGAAATGCTGAATAAAAGTGTTATCCTTTATAGTAAAGATGCTACTTCAGTGACAAAGAAATTTCAGAAAGGATTCTATTTAAAAAATTGCAGAGCACCTTTAACTAGCAAAACAATGAAGTCAGTCACGATGACAACTGCAACCCATTTGAAAGAAACTATATTTAACTTTTTGATTTCCAGGAACCCATTTTAAGCACAGAGGGGCAAACGTTGTCCTGTTACATTCATGCAACCTATCTGAACCCAAAAGGAACACACAGGAGTAAACGATGGCAGAATCTGACCTACTATACAAGCCAATAAACATCCACTTTTTTTGTAACAAGAACTGTATATCTAATCTATCTTGCACCACATTGAACATAAATAGCATGTTGAAGCTACTGGGGTTAATAAATATTAGTAACTAAACAAGTCAAAAGTGAACTGTATACCATTTATGTTTGTTTAACCAGTAATCCAAAAAAGGATGTAATGGTTGTTCTTTTGTTTATCTGTGAGATAATGAGAATTGCTGTTGGAAACTGTCTTAAGTCTCTTTGGGGAATTAGACATTTTAGATATCAATAAAACCTTTCCGTAACTGATAACTCACCTAAACATGACTTGTGACATTTTTATATTTTATACACACACACCCCCCTTTCATTTTATATTAGACATATCCTTTCATTTTGTGTATGTGTGTATATATATGAAAGGGGTGTGTGTATGTGTATATATATATGAAAGGGTGTGCACCCTTTTAAATTTCCTTAAGATGTATACAGAAGGTCTGAACTAATTCTTTGTGTTACAATAGCACAAAGGGGCTGCAAAAACAGATCAGTGTTCTACTGTACTAGGCGCTGTACAAACAAGGACAACACCTTCCCAGACAAGAGACAACATGTAGATGAAACAGAAAAAAAGGGTTGAAAGAACAAGGTGAAAGTACAGAGATTATCTGATAAAATAAGCACTAGTCTCAGATTGCTACTGCCTATTCATGGCCAGGAGAGGTGTGTGATGCTGTATAAAATGGAAGATAACTAGTTGCACTAGTTTAGTCACCACTGTTACAAAGTTGAAGTAAATCTTGTATAAAGTATGTCATGTAAGGTATCTATGGAAAAAAGTTATAATCTGTTAAGTATGATTACCGGTTTAAATAAATTTATCACCATTGTACCTGAGGTAATAAATATTGGCTATGCATTTGTATATAAAATATGTTTTGTTCTCGAGTGGCGCCGACACGGCAAATTTACATCCAGACTAGCCACCCCTGTGTTGGGCCATCCATGTGTTGATGGGCTATGCACATGTTAATGGGCGATTGAGTAGACTCAACTCACCCAGTGAGCTCCTCTTGGAGATGTTTCAGAGAGCAGTAAGGCAATGGCTGCCCAATGGTTCAGCAAGGCATGTAAGGACATGTGACTTAAGACTCCACCTTTTGCCAGTATCTTTCCATGCACTTGGACTGAAAGTATAAATGAGACAGTGACATCACTTCTTGATCTTCACTCCTGCTCCACTTCTCTGGACTGTAATTTCTAAAATCAAGGAAGCTTTGAACAAAGAACTGATGATCCCTCCAATCTTTGGAGTGATCCAGAGAAACTTATTGTAAGCAAGCAGACTTACCATCACTGCTATTATCCTGACCAACAGACTCTGAAATCAACTGTAATGAATACTATTCCTTTAAGCATTTAATAACTTTCCTTTTCATTTTAAATAAATCTTTAGTTAGTTTACTAAAGATTGGCATTTGGTGAGATCCTGAAAGCACATATTCACTTGGAGTGAGTGGCCATCTCCTTGGAATTGGAAGAACCTATAATATGTGATTTCTGGTTTTAATAATCATTTATCACAGAAGTCCAGATGTGGGTGGTAAGCCAGGAGCTTGAATGCCTAAGGGGGACTATATTTTGGCTTCTTGTGATACAGGAGCTCATTTTTGTTACTGGCTTTGTGACCTCTAATGCTAGAATAAAACCATCAGTTTTGTTTTTTGGGAGGGAGGGGGAGAGGGAGGGTGTCTGCCTTACTTCTCAGTTTGTCCTGAATTTGGCATTCTCAGCCATGACCCATGTCAGGCAGCGTGACAAGGTGGTCCATGAGATTCACACCAATAAGTACTATAGAGCTATTTGAAGGAGGAGAAAGTGGGGGATTCACAGACTTTTACAAACATAAAAAAGAGGTAGCATGGGAAAAAACACAAAAGGTGCTCTGACAGATAAGCAGAGTAAAGCAGATGAAGGCTGGCAAGGTTGACAGTGATAGTAAAGGTAGGGAAGAACTAACTCATAAAAGATCTTACAGATGAAGACAAGAAACTTGTGCCTGATCTGGAGGAGAAGGGAAAGCCAACAGAGGGATGTGACCAGTTAGGTGGCCAAAAAAATGTAACATACCAGCAGCATTTTGAATGAACACTACAATCTGCCAATCACAATGCACGGATGACAAAAACCTACAGATAGTCCACATTTTGGCAATTTGCTGCACATTTCAGTTAATTCCTGCTTATAAACGAATTGGCTTATGATTAAGCCACCCCTCCCTGCCCCTCCCAAGATGGATAAGTAAAAATGGATAAGCAAAAATTTTCCATTTGATCAGTTACTTCTGTCATACACTGACAGGATTGAAGATTGAGAGATATGCTGTTGCTTGCCTGGAGCTGGAGTGGAGCTGGAGCACAGCTCTAAAGCCCTGGTAAAAGGATATACACATTCAGGATTTTTATTCCTCAAACTTCCATTATATATTGTCTGGGCCAGTTGAGTGTGATTAGAATGACTCGAACTTCGTCATGATGAATCTTTTACAGAACTTGTGGTAGCAGTTAGATGGAAGGAAAGGCATACCTCAGGTAGTCTGCCCAGGATAACAGAAGGGCATCACCTCTGTGGTCACAGCTCACTGCTGTTCTGGAGCAGTACATATTGAACTTCCTGTTCATCTGAGAGGGTGAACAGGTCCCAGAATGGCCTTCCCCACTGAGTGAGAATTTCATTCAGGATGGAACTGTTTACCTCCCACTACATGGTCTGTGGAGAAGTGCCTGCTCAGATTATCCACCAAAGAGTTCTGTGCACCTGATACATACATTGCCAAGTGTGAGTTGTGGTTCCTGATGAACCCATTCTATGAACTGACTGCCTCTCTAAAAAGAGGAAGATATTTCACTCCACCTTGTTTGTTTATGTAGAAGACAGTCATCATGTTGTCTGATGTTACCTGGATATGATGGGACAGCGTAAGTGGGAAGAATGCATCACAGGCTAGGTAGATGGCCCTTAATTCTAGGAGATTAATATGCATCCTGCCCTGCTGAGTCATCCATGTGCCTTGTGCAGTGACACGGTCCAGGTGTGCTCCACATCTCTGACGAGGATTGGGCATGTGGGAGAATCCTGATGATGCAAGTTGACATGAATGATCTCTAGTACCCACTTATCCATTGCTATTGCCCTCCACTTGTGGCAAAAAGGGCAAGACCGCCACACCAAAGGTTTGAGGAGCCATAAGGAATGGCATCGATAAAGTTATGTGGTTCTCAAGTATCCCATCAAAAGTAAATCCTGGTTAGTGGGTGGGGTTGAGCAGATGTGGTTGAGGTGGAAGAAGCTGCATACCTAGGTCTTTCGATCCTCTGGCATTTGCATACTTGTTCATAAGGGCATTGCTGGTAGAACTGCTGAGGAAGGGGTCTTGGCTTATACACCTGTTTGTGGTATCTTATTTTTGGGGCCAGGGTATAAATACCCAAGGAGTGGAGGGCCATCCTGCAGTCTTTTCACCGAAGAGATTACATGCGAGGAGCAAGTCCAAATGGTATTCTGGACCTCCCTAGGAAACCCCTGAAAAGCAGAGTCAAGATTCATGCCTCAGAATTATCAGCATAGCTGTAGCTCTAGATGCAGCATCAACTGTGTCCATTGGTTTCAGGCCAATGGGCGTGTGAAGCTGGTACTTGGGCAGCATACGGAGTCCCGTCAGCCCTCTGCCTAGAAGCTGGACCCACTGCTGGCCCCTTCTGGAGAGCAGTGCGGTGTTGAAACAGGTAGGCACTAGCTTGCTTTAGCTGGGCAGCACTGCTGATGGGACTTTCAAGAACACTTCTGGAAGGGGATCTGTTCATGTGTTTGCGAAAGTGCCCCTTACTGTAATGAGAGGCCTGAAGCAGCGATTCCTTGGGCTTAACAACTCTGGCCTCTGCTCCAGAGTGCATGCTCGGGGGTGCAGCTTACAGACTGAGGCCAATATACTGGGGGAGGGAAGGGTTTCTCCCTGGCCTGTAGCTGATTGGGGTCTATTGTCCTTCTCCATGAGGTACTAGCTTAGTCAAAGTTCCTTTCCCTCATGGGTTTGAGGAGATAAGGAGCAGCAGAACTGTATGTGGCAGAGACATGACCCTCCTCAAAGCAGTAAAGACAGAGCTGGCGTTCATCACTAACTGAGACGGGACAGGAGACAGTTCTTAAACCTAGGGACTTTGGGCATAGTCCTTCTCTGCAAAAAGAGGCTCTCCAAGGAAGGGAGAAACTAAAACTATACTAACCAGAATATAAAAATCACTAAAACACTAAGAATACTAACTACATACAATCATATTTACAGGTTTTGAAGACTATGTGAAGATAGCTTTTAACACAGAGGATTACCACTCAGGACATGTAGCAGTAAGAAGGAACTGGAGACGTGTCTATCCACAGTAGCCCTTATGGCCTTGGTATGGAGCATGAAAGGAACAACTGCACAGGCATAAACCAACAGACAATACTTGCTAGAAATCTCTGGTCTCAGGAACACAAGTACATATGTACCCACGTTTGGAATACAGACAGGGACCAGCACTAGAAGAAGAAATATTGGTTATGTGTCCCTATGATTTAGTCCAATATATTCTAGAAACACAGGTGCCAGCAAAGAAATGACTACCTTAGGCTTTTGCTTCTGATCTTTAGTATGTGGTCAGTTGACAATGCCACCATAAATTAATTATTCATGAATCAGTAAGTTCACGTTATACTAATGTGTGTCTCAATTAGTGGGTGGCAATTCTGCTTCATCTGACCAGATATTTTGTCCAGCATGAGACAAACAACGGCTTGTCCTCACTGAAAGTTCTCACATGCACCGTATGGGCGAGTTCCACCTTTTTCCCATCCCATCAGTTTTCCTAGTTTGAGATTTATATAGACAGACACATTTTGGGCTGCAGAAACATCAGTCCATGACAAATTTTAACTGTCACTCTAAAAATCTATGGTGTACAATGGAAAAATCAGCCTATAGAAGCATGAATAATGCAGTTATATTTTCAATGCTACAGTTAAAAATGGTAATGCATGAACATAAATACACTTACAATATGGCTCACCCTGTATGATAGCAAATAAAATGCTTAATTTCTTACCTTGTCTGGATATTACTTGTACACTAAGCTGTACTGTTCCGTCTGTCTTTACTCCTTGATCAAAGAGACTGCGATCTGGGTCCAGCTTGATACAAGGAGGAAATTTTTTAAAATTACTAGACATAAATTAAATGCTCTAATAAAGTTATCTTGTATATTCAGTTCAAAACTCTGTACATATATATAAGGGCATCAGAATACTTGAGTTCCTAACTGCAGCTATTAAATATTTTTAGTCTTAATCACCAACAGCGTGTGCAACACTGTACAAGTCATAGTATACATGCTCTTTATCCAGAGAAATTTCAAATCTAAAGAAGAAAAATTTCTATATTTTGATTAACAGTAGTTCCAATTATAAAAATTTTAAAGGAACTTGTCAACCTCCAATCTGGTCAGTTTTAAAAGAAATTAGTTAAAAGCAGTTTGCTGCTGTGCAAGAGACCCCAAAAAATGCCAAAGAGGAAACAGTGACGCCAACTATAAACAACGTACTGTCAAAATGCACAAAGTAAAAAAGAAAAACACTTCTCTCTCTAATCTTAGGTGGTAACTGCAACTATGCACAAAAGTGTGACCTTTTTTTTAAGCTGACAGTACCCCTTTAACACAGATATTTAATACTATTTAATAGTCGCTCACCACATCAAAGATAGTTGTCTAGACCAGGGATAGGCAACCTATGGCACATGTGCCGAAGGTGGCATGCGAGCTGATTTTCAGTGGCACGGACACTGCCTGGGTCCTGGCCACTGGTCCGGGGTGCTCTGCATTTTAATTTAATTTTAAATGAAGCTTCTTAAACATTTTAAAAACCTTATTTAAACTATTGTTGTATGTAAAATAGTTATGCATTATAGACTTACAGGAAGAGACCTTCTAAAAATATTAAAATGTATTACCGGCATGCGAAACCTTAAATTAGAGTGAATAAATGAAGACTCGGTACCCCACTTCTGAAAGGTTGCTGACCCCTGGTCTAGACAGTCTTTGCTTTATGTCTCTGAAATACTACATCATGCCACATTGGCTGCGATTCTGATTAATTTTTAATGCGTCTTTAACATGAACTTTAATACCTTTATTGTTACAGTACTATCTTCCTCTCTTGTACACAAACTTTCTGCAGAAAGTCATTTATTTCACTCAACAGTATATTAAAAAAAGCAGTGTGTTACTGATCTGTTCAGTACAACAGAATTCAAAGTGACATTTCACTCCCCAGCCACTGTGTGGAACTAGCTGGGAGCTATTTCCATCAGACAGCCCTACCCTCTGTGTCCCCTGGATAACAGCCCTAATCACTAATCAGTTATAATTGGTACTGGGAACCAGCTAGAGGCTGTTCTTATCAGGCCACAATCATAGACATCAACAAGACTACCTTCATTTCTGTTTTCACCTCTTCATTTCTAGCAGAGACAAAAAATTTGCTCTTCCCCCAACTTCCATTTTTAGGTGTTGGTAAACATTTTTTATATTCTTGGACATAACATTGTGAGGCTCACTACAAAGAAGCATTTCTACGTAAAGGAGTCATTAACTATGTTTTTGGCTCTTGAGAGCCTTATCTTTCCCTTCCTCTTTTCATCATTATATCAAATAAGGGCATGTCTTCACTAGAACTGCGGCAGCTGCGCCAACAGTGATGGGAGAGGTCTTCCTGCCACTGTAGTTAATCCACTTCCCCGAAAAGGCAGTAGGTAGGTCATCTTCCATCCACCTGGTGATGTCTACATCAGGTGCTAAATTGGCTTCACTATGTTGCTCAGGGGTGTGAATTTCTCAGACCCTTGAGCAACATACCTAGCTCAACCTAATTTTTAGTGTATACCTGGCCAAAGAGACAGAAAGGGAAAGAGGGACTTGGTTTTTCATCACTGATCTAATCAAAACCCCAAATGAGGCTAATAACACTGGGAGAAGATACATTCTTTTCATTCAGTGCCCTCCATGACTGCCTTCGGTTACGTCTGCTTTAGAAGCAATTACATTAGCAGAACATAAATACTATTCCAGATCTTCACCATATTCCACTTCCAACACCTTATTACAAGTGAATCTCTGCAGTAAGCTAGACTCTGCTTCAAACAACATACTACAGAGGTTTAAAAAAAAATAGATTACAGATTTCTATGCAGGGAGTGACAGCAAGAGTGCTAACAGGAAGACAAACACAATGATTGTAAGCCTAATAAAATCCTCCATGATTAATTATAGTGATCAAATATTAAAGTTTGGGGGATTTGCAAATAGACTCTTTTTAAGGATCTATCAGATAAACTGCATCCTTTACAGTTTCATTAATTCGTTCTTTAGATATACTGAAAGTCTACTGTAATCTTTTAAAAATACACTTTGTCAAACAAACTGTAACTCAGTGCCTAGCCATTTTCACATCACAATAGGTCAATAATAGCATAACAAGGGAGGTCTGAAACAAAAATGTAATCAGCAGTTTTAGCAAATGTAACTTTTCAGTATTTCCTGAGCTCTGAAATAACTCTTAGTAGCTACAGAAAGTCGGCTTTATAATCTGAGTTCTATTCTTTGGGCCTTCAGACCTTGCCAATATTTCCTGCTAAACTTAATTTACTTGAAAAATAAACTTCATATATATTTTTGACTATGACAATGAAGCCTTTTTTACTACCTCAGCTTCCTAATAAAAAAATACTAGTCACTGAAGAATCTAATTCAGATGTCAATATAGTATCTTGTGATAATTTTTCTGTTAACAGATATTTCTAAATTTGATTTTTTATTATGCAAAGAACCTCTATGTTACACTTTTTGGCAAGAACTAGCTAGAAGATAGCTATAGGAAAAAATTAGATAACTGTTCATTTTTGTGTATGTGTATCAGGATCTGAATAAGGAAAAAAATGGAAAGAATTTAATATTTGCTATTCAATTCATATTTTGTCTTTTGAAAAACTATACTCATTCTTCTGTAAACTTTAGAAAAAATGAAAAAAGTGACCTGTCTCTCAAAGAAACTCTGAAAAAACTACAACTTCACCTACAACTGTTAACTACAGCATTTTTGACCAACAACAAGGATAAGTTTCAGAGTGGTAGCCGTGTTAGTTTGTATCAGGAGAAAGAATGAGGAGTACTTGTGGCACCTTAGAGACTAACAAATTTATTTGGGCATAAGCTTTCGTGGGCTAAAACCCACTTCATCAGATCCATGCAGTGGGAAATACAGTAGGAAGATGGATAGATATACAGAGAACATGAAAAAACAGGTGTTGCCACACCAATTATAACGAGACTAATCAGTTAAGGTGAGCTATTACCAGCAGGAAGAAAAAAAACTTTTGTACTGATAATCAGGATGGCCCATTTCCAACAGTTGACAAGAAGGTGTGAGTAACAGTAGGGGGAAAATTAGTACGGGGAAATAGTTTACTTTGTGTATGGATAGATACAAAATCCATGTTTTCTTTCTGGGAAAATAGGGACATAACTTCTCATCACTAGGAATGTCACTCCTACAGATAGTGCGATCAAACATTTGTTAGCAGCTCCTATTCTACAGATAAAGAAATATATACACATACTGTAATAATGTAAGAATGGCCATACTGGTTCAGATCAAAGGTCCATCTAGCCCAGTATCCTGTCTTCCGACAGTGGCCAATGCCAGGTGCCCCAGAGGGAATGAACAGAACAGGTAATCATCAAGTGATCCATCCCTTGTTGCCCATTCCCAGCTTCTGGCAGTGGAAATTCCAGAACATAAGTTCTCATGTATGGTGAACAGTAACCATACACCAGGGCCAGCAAATATCGTACATACTTTCTTTTAAATCTCCCTGTTACTATCCAACCAGGGTTGAAGTAAAGTGATTTCAGTGTATGCCAATAACCTTTCTGGAACTCTAGAGAATCTTTAAGTATTAACAGGAGTGGAAGGAAATTAGAAAGGTTACCAACTCTTTATTTAATGGCTGCATTATATAAGCTTTATGAAACTTATAATGAAATCAAACTGTATTGAAATCCAAAATCATCATCCAGGAAACCCTGCGATAACCATCTATTTAAAAAAACATACATATTGTGATTTTTAAAAAAATGTTTTGTATAACTGCAGAATAATCTTTACAACTAGACCTGTAAAAATCAGAAAACACAAAACAATGCTGTGTAAAGCTCTTCTGCCTTCTAAATTCAGAAAATCTGAAAAAGTGCAACTCCCATTGGAACCAGCAAGTAGTCAGGGCTTCAGGGAACAGTCAATACACCTGACCTAAGATATTACTAAGAATTATGTTCCAAGGTACGATCTGTACTTTTAAAATTATGTTTATTTCCCACCCCCAAAAATTGACAAGACATTCTGCTACTGAGATACATTTCTGACATGAACCCTAGAAGTTTCCCAGTTTTATTTGCAGTAAATTAGTAATTAGTGGGTACGTATTATAAACAGTTTGAAGTTGATGAAGCTGGCATTTGTAAGATTAGACTCTTTACTGTAAACAATTTAGCAAACTGAAGAGTGAGACCCCCTATATAAATATCAGAGTGGAGGAAAAGGACTGAATATACGGAATTAGTCCCAGAGAACAGTTTGAACCCTCAGAAGAAGTTTTTCAACTCTCCTTGATTTACCTGGATATCTTGCAGGCAGATTTCATGTGCATCCAAGGAACACTGAAGTCTTGGTTCCAACAACTTCTTAAGATTTCCAACTGGTTCATTGATATCAATAGCCTGACTCACAAATTCTGCTGTGGTGTACGTCTGCTCCACGATGCTTAAACACCAAAGGATCAAAGAATTGATCATTAACCGAATATTAACAAAACAGTTTTGAAAATGCACTAGCTGTGTGTTCTCCTATGGTAATAAAAGCTATAGCTAGGTTAAAACAAATTAGAGATAAGCTATGCAAAAGTGAATGTTGATGCCAGAAATTTTAAGTCTATTGAAAGCCCTACTGAGGGTATGCCTACACAGCCTGCAGCAGCAAGTCTCCCAGCATAGGTCAACAGACTCAAGCTTGCAGCACTCAAGTTAAGGGCTCTAAAAACAGCTGTAGACAGCTCTTTGAAGTTGCAGCTGGGGCTAGAGCTCTGACTCTGAAGACTAGGGATACAGAGAGTGGGGTGATCAGATGTTTTTACTCAATGACACTCTGGTCTTTTTTTCCAAGTGGTTCCATTTAATTTAAATCCAGCAATGTGTGAATAGTTAGAACTACAAGTCATTTAAAAGACACTCTGATTTGCACGTTTGGACTTGTCTTATATTTATATTCCATCTCAAACAGCTTGTTGCTATTCCTTAAAACTGGGCATCAGCTATTTTTGAATTAAAAAAAAATAATAATTAAGCAGTTTTTAAGCTACTGATATCTTTTTGTGAATAGTACTTAGACAATTGCAATATTTCTGAATACGTGATTTTTGAGATAAGTATTTTAAAAGGGCTTTTTTTTAAATTGCACCACTTATCAAATGTCTGTGTTCTTTTATTTGTCCAAATGTATTCCATCACAATTAAAATCTGAAACAAATATTAAAAATGGCAGGTGCAAGATGCAACTTTTAGGGGCAAAAATAGTAAAATGTTTAAATAAAAATCTGCCATTTCTGAAAACAAGAATTCTGCCAATAAAAACGGGGAAAACCAAAACAAAACCAAACCCTAAACATGGTGACTAAAAAATCATGTACACAAGTCAAAAGGAATAGAAATAGTCACTTCCTGCATTCTCCAAAGGTCACCAAACGGCATAACTAAGTGAGGAACAGAATTTAAGTGACTTGTCAATAGTTAAGTAGGAGATTTGGGGAAATGACGGGAACAGAACCCTGATCTCAGAAATGCTAGGACAATACAACTCACTGACTCAATCTATTTTCCAAATCTCTAATTAGTTAGAAAAATTTTAAAATGAAGATAATGCTTGCTCACTTCTGTATTCATTCCCCCAAATGAAAAAGAACTAGATGAGTGCAAAGAAACTAGGTAATGTGTTTGGAAATGCCAACATTTTTCAGACGGGCTAACGCAGGACCCATCCTGAAGGCTGCTCTGTGTAGGCAGATCACTGCATCCACAAACAGCCCCTATCCTTTTATTTGATTTTTAAAAAATGTTTATATGTATATTTCCAGACAAACAAAAGGAAAACAAACAGACTTAGGGGGCAAAAGTCAAGACATTAAGAAATACCAAAAAATCTCCTTGTTCAAAAACCCACTTAAAAGGATTTTCACTCTAAATATCACCATTTATAAAACCCAAGTACTTAAAAGCAAGGAAGTGAAATAGTTAATGACATAAGTCTTACACAACCCATGTCAACATTTCACTTTCTTCATAAAAATGCAGATTTTATCACTAAACAAACTTTATTCCAATATAAAATACTGCTCTTTTATCAGTAATAAACAAACAACACAAAATCTTTCCTAAAACAAGTTTTATGTTTAGATGGCACTATGATCAGCCACATATAAAAGTCCACATACATATATATTTTTATCTTAGAATACATCAAAAATCATTTCATGTATTAGAGTTAAGACTGTTACATTGTAATAAAAATATGTATTTCTTAATATCCAGGGTCTGGACAATCCAGGTAAATAGATTATCACAAGGATGTACAATCAATGGTTACCCAGGACTACATAATTACCTGACAATTTGAAATTATTAGCATCTTGTTTGACTTTGAAAACCCTGTTGGTATCCAAGGAACTCCTGCAGAATATTAACAAACTTGGGTATTTGTTGTGATGGTGACATTGCAGTTAACGTAATGAAAATGTATGCCCATAACGAGATTTCTTCTCTCTATTCTACTCACAACAGCAAGCAGAATGCTCTGGTGACTCCCCTTTAAACAGAAAAGGGATGGAAGAAGATTCCGTGGCAGTTGGAAAATAAAGAGAAAGTGGACCCTCACCGCCCCCAACACACACACACACACACACCTTCCTGGTCACCGGCAGAGTGAGGGGATGAAGTGTTAGCAGGAGCTGGGCAGAGCACAACAGCAATACAGCACCAGGGAAGTGATGATGAACTGGAGAAAGGGAAGAAACTGACAGACTAGGGAAACAGAAAGAGCTGCGAAATCCACCCGACAGGTAGGAATGACTCTGGCATCACCTGGAACTGGGGAAGGAGTTGAATTGTTGCCATCTTTTGTTAAATAATTTTTTCTCTTTGATTCTCCAAGAAATCTGTGAGGAAATAATTAGTCCTGGGAGGGATAAATGGGGTTTAGTGCAATAGCATTCAGGCATTTATATAGAGCACTGCAGTGACTCACTTGCAGCCACAGCTTCCAGAGCAGGGCACGCATGCGTATCCAGCCTCATTGTGGTGCAAGTCTAAAGGTTAGCATATAGTAAGGACAGACAGCAGGAGAAAGCAGGCACTTAGCTGGGAATATTAGTCAGTGAAGGAAAGAAAATGATTATAGTACAGAGCAGGTAGAAAAATTTCACTCTACATTTTCATATTAAGAATGGGTCAAACTCCATGCACACTGCAGACAATATAAAAGGATACAGAAGTTTGCAAGCTATAAGGAGAAACCTGAAGACTGACCTTGGTTTTGTCATCTACTTTAAAGCTATGTTGACCCAGACACCTCATTAAATGGTATGGAGTTCTGATCCTAAGGAGAGCTTTGAAAGGCTGGCTTATACAGAGAGGAAGCTGTGACGGTACCTCCCAAAAGGCTTTATGGAAATATGCTTAGAATGTGTTTTATGCTACATATGCCATGTAACATATCTCCGTAAAGGTTATGATCTACTGGATGTATTAATCCTATTTGTATGCATGTATTGTTTTTGTATTCAAAGTTATGAATGTTGGCTGTGTATGGACTTGATTTCTAAATAACCGTAGTACAGCATTTGGTCAGTTCCTGGAGAAAGGAATGCTGAAATTAAGTACCTACTTAAGAAACACGTAAAGTACGACGGATCTTGAAAAGCTCCAATCCACATAAGAAGTCTTCTTGAGGAAGTTCAAGATAGCATGTAAACAATGGATGCTACCTGTAAAAACTGTGAGTCATGCATGGACATGTGATTTGCCCAGATGACTCCTAAACTCCATCTTGGAGCTAGACTTTGCATACAAGTGAGGAGGGGGTCTCCACCCACAAGAGAAAGTCTATTTAAACCCCTGGGAAACCCCTCCCTTTTGTCTTCAGCTGGCTAAAGAAAGAGCCTCTCCAACCCCCAGTATACTTGAAAGAAACTGGAACAAAGGACAGTGTGCACGGGGTGTGAGTGATTGCTAGACCCAGGCTAAAAGGAGATTAGTCCAGGGGTAGGCAACCTATGGCACATGTGTCTAAGGCGGCACGTGAGCTGATTTTCAATGGCACTCGCACTGCCCGGGTCTTGACCACCGTTCTGAGGGGCTCTACATTTTAATTTAATTTTAAATGAAGCTTCTTAAACATTTAAAAAACCTTATTTACTTTACATACAACAATAGTTTAGTTATATATTATAGACTTATAGAAAGAGATCTTCTAAAAATGTTAAAATGTATGGCTGGCATGCGAAACCTTAAATTAGAGTGAATAAATGAAGACTCGGCACACCTCTTCTGAAAGGTTGCCGACCCCTGGATTAGTCTATAAAAGGAAACATTCTGGAACTGGTGAGGATCTTATCTGTATTTAGTTTGATTAGACATAGATTTGCACATTTTTTTTTATTTTGCTTGGTGATTTACTTTGTTGTATCTGTTGCTACTTGGAACCACTGAAATCCTACTTTCTGTATTTGATAAAATCACTTTTTACTTATTAATTGACCCAGAGTATGCATTAACACCTGGGGGAGCAAACAGCCGTGTATCTCTCTATCAGTGTTACAGAGAGTGAACAATCTATTAGTTTACCCTGCATAAGCTTTATACAGGGTAAAATGGATTTATTTGGGTTAAGGACCCCATTGGGAGTTGGGCATTTGAGTGTTAAAGACAGGAACACTTCTGTTAGCTGCTTTCAGGTAAACCTGCAGCTTTGGGGCAAGTAATTCAGACCCGGGGTCTTTCTTGGAGCAGACAGGAGTGTTTGGCTCAACAAGACAGGGTGCTGGGGCCCCGAACTGGCAGGGAAGGCAGGGGTGGAAGTCGTCTTGGGACATCAGGTGGCAGCTCCCAAGGGGGGGGGGGTTCTGTGATCCAACCCATCACAAAAACATACTAAATATAGGAGAATACTCAATTTGTTAAAAATAAAGAGGAAATCAGACTTAAGAAGCAGGATTTATGTTGTCCAGTTATATGTTTTTCTCCAATGCAAAGGGGCTAATACCTGAAAGAAGCTCTTTAAGAATATCAGAGGGGTAGCCATGTTTGCTGCTTTTACAGATCCAGACTAAGAGTCCTGTGGCATCTATTAGACTAACAAGAGTAGGTAACAGAGAATTTTTTTTTTTTTTAATGTAGACAGTGACAAGCAGTAGGAGCAAATTTAGACAGAGAAGTAAGGTAACTCGTGTAGAGAAAAAGGCTTTTAATCTCTAGTATTTGCAGCAATGGTGGCTGCGCTGTTAATGTCATGGATATCATCTTCCCCCTCAGTTCTAGTTACAAACTGCTTTGGTTTACATCCCTTTGATGGGAAAAGTGATGGCAGAAAGTTGGAATCAGAAGTTTCTATAGCACTTGGGAATGGCAGCTAGAGAAGAACATACTGATTTAATGGCTGCATACATGCTGCAGAATTCACAAACATGCTCCTGGGGAGTTGTCAAAGTAGTGAGAGTGAAGTGAAGAAAGGAAAGGAAAAGAAAGGAAAAAGAGAAGAAACTAACAATACCAGAGTAAAAGTAGCAAAGAAAAAAATGACCGAGAAAACTCAAACAATGCAGACCCATCATACACTGTAGTCAGGGTATTGAAAAAGTCTCAATTGCTGCTTGATGATTTGTTTAGTTCTAAAAGTGATTTTCATTTCTACAATAAGTTTGTTTTTACTACAATCATTTAGTTTGACAAAGAGTAAATGACCTAAAGGAAAATAGCATAGAAGAAATATTTACAGAATGTACTTAGGGGATTAGCAATGGCAGTCACAACAATTAACAACAGGATACTATGGGCCATGCTAAGCAAGTTACATCTTTTGTGTTATGGTTTCCTTTCGGCATAGTAAAACAACTTTTTTCCATTAGTCTGATTTTCCTATGTCCAGGCCAAAAGCACTAGATCTTTATGGATAGAAATTCCATGCTTAAAAAAATAAAAGCATAGCAGTAAAAATATACTACCAATCACCTGACCAGGATAGTGATAGTGACTGTGAAATACTCAGGGAGATTAGAAAGGCTACAAAACCAGAAAACTCAATAATAATGGGAGATTTCAACTATCCCCATATTACCTCAGGTTGGGATATAGAGCTAAAATTTCTACACACCATTAATGACTGCTTCTTGGAGCAGCTAGTCTTGGAAGCTACAAGGGGAGAGACAATGGTTGATTTAGTCCTAAGTGGCGCACAGGATCTGAGCCCAAGAAGCAAATACAGCCAAACTGCTTGGTAACAGCAGCCATAATGTAATTCAATTCAACATCCTTATAGAGGGGAAAATACCAAAAAAATGTACCACAGCAGCATATAAGTTTAAAAAGAGGAAATACACAAATATGAGAAAGTTAGTTAAACAAAAATTAAAAAGGAAAGGTCGAGAATGAAATGCCTGCAAACTGCATGGAAACTATTTAAAAACACTAGAATAGAGGCTCATATTAAATGTATCCCCCTAACCACTCCAGAAACAAAAACAAAAACAGTAAGAGAACCAAAAAAAAAAAAAAGAAAAAAACCAACACCCCACAAAATGTCACCATGCCTAAATAACAGAGTAAAAGAGGAGGTTAGAAACAAAAAGACATGATTTAAAAATTGGAAGTCAAATCATACTGAGGAAAACAGAAAGGGGCATAAACTCTGGCAAGTCAAGTGTAAAAGCATGATCTAAAAAATAAAAAGGAGTCATAAAAAATGGAAACTAGGTCAGATTACAAAGGATGAATACAGGCAAACAACACAGGAATGCAGGGGCAAGATTAGAAAGGCAAAGGCACAGAATGAGCTCAAACTAGCTATGGGAATAAAGGGAAACAAGACGACTTTTTATCAATACATTAGAAGCAAGAGGAAGACCAAGGACAGGGTAGGCCCACTGCTCAGTGAGGAGGGAGAAACAGTAACAGGAAACTTGGAAATGGCAGAGATGCTTAATGACTTCTTTGTTTCAGGCTTCACTGAGAATGCCTAACATAGTGAATATTTATGGGAAGGGGATAGGTTTAGAGATTAAATAAAAAAAAGAACAAGTTAAAAATCACTTAGTAAAGCTAGATGCCTGCAAGTCACCGGGGCCTGATGAAATGCATCCTAGAATACTCAAGGAGCTAATAGAGGAGGTAAATGAGCCTCTAGCTATTATCTTTGGAAAATCATGGGCAACGGGAGAGATTCCAGAAGACTGGAAAAGAGCAAATATAGTGCCCATCTATAAAAAGGGAAATAAAAACAACCCAGGAAACTACAGAGCAGTTAGTTTAACTTCTGTGCCAGGGAAGATAATGGAGTAAGTAATTAAGGAAATCATCTGTAAACACTTGGAAGGTGGTAAGGTGATAGGGAATAGCCAGCATGGATTTGTAAAGAACAAATCATGTCAAACCAATCTGATAGCTTTCTTTGACAGGATAACGAGTCTTGTCGATAAGGGAGAAGTGGTGGATGTGGTATTGTCATAAACAGATAGTTAAGGGTTAATGTCTCTTTTACCTGTAAAGGGTTAACAAGCAGGGAACCTAAAACACCTGACCAGAGGACCAATCAGGAGACAAGATACTTTCAAATCTCGGTGGAGGGAAGCCTTTCTTTGTGTTTTTTGGGTTTTGCTTTGTTCTCTCTGGGTCCTGAAAGGGACCCGACGTGCAACCAGGTTTCTTGCCACTCTCTCTGCTACAGTCTCTTACATATTCAGAATAGTGAGTATCAAGTTGAAAAGGCGGTTAAAGTCTTTTGATTGTTTTCTGTATTTGCAAATGTGTATTTTGCTGGACGGATTTTGACTGGTATTTGTGCTGGGGGGAGATTTCTTTCTAGTGTTTATAAGCTGAAAGACCCTGTAATATTCCATCTTGATTTTACAGAGATTTCTTACATTATTCTTTCTTTTATTAAAAGCTTTTCTTTTTAAAAGACCTGATTAATTTTTTCCCTTGTTAAGGCTCAAAGGAACTGAGTCTGTACTCACCAGGGAGTTGGTGGAAGAAGGGAAAGAGGAGTGGGGGAGGAAAGGTGAATTTCCTCTGTGTTTTAGATTCACAGAGCTTGAATCTGTCTATCTCTCCAGGATAGCCCAGGGAGGGAAAGCCTGGAAGGGGGAGAAAAAACCTGATTTCTCTGTGTTGTGATTCAAGGAGTTTGAATCACGGTGATCTCCTAGTGTAATCAGGGCAAGAAAGATCTGGGAGGAAGAAGGGAGCGGGAGGGGAAATGGTTTATTCCCCTTTGTTGTGAGACTCAAGGAATTTGGATCTTGGGGTCCCCAGGGAAGGTTTTGGGGGGGGGACCAGAGTGCCCCAAAACACTATATTTTGGGTGGTGGCAGCCCATCAGATCTAAGCTGGTAATTAAGCTTAGAGGAATGCATGCTGGTACCCCATCTTTTGGACTCTAAGGTTCAGATTGGGGAATTATACCATGACAGGTATACCTAGACTTTAGTAAGGCATTTGATACAGTCTCACGTGACATTCTTATCGATAAACTACGCAAATACAACTTAGATGCGGCTACAATAAGGTGGGTGCATAACTGGCTGGATAACCGTACTCAGAGAGTAGTTATTAATGGTTCCCAATCCTGCTGGAAAGTTATAACAAGTGGGGTTCCGCAGGGGTCTGTTCTGGGACCGGCTCTGTTCAATATCTTCATCAACGACTTAGACGTTGGCATAGAAAGTACGCTTATTAAGTTTGCAGATGATACCAAACTGGGAGGGATTGCAACCGCTTTGGAGGACAGGGTCATAATGCAAAATGATCTGGACAAATTGGAGAAATGGTCTGAGGTAAACAGGATGAAGTTTAATAAAGAAAAATGCAAAGTGCTCTACTTAGGAAGGAACAATCAGTTTCACACATACAGAATGGGAAAAGACTGTCTAGGAGGGAGTAGGGCAGAAAGGGATCTAGGGGTTATAATAGACCACAAGCTAAATATGAGTCAACAGTGTGATGCTGATGCAAAAACGCACACGTGATTCTGGGATGCATTAACAGCTGTGTTGTGAGCAAGACACGAGAAGTCATTCTTCCGCTTTACTCTGCGCTGGTTAGGCCTCAACTGGAGTATTGTGTCCAGTTCTGGGCACCGCATTTCAAGAAAGATGTGGAGAAACTGGAGAGGGTCCAGAGAAGAGCAACAAGAATGATTAAAGGTCTTGAGAACATGACCTATGAAGGAAGGCTGAAGGAATTGGGTTTGTTTAGTTTGGAAAAGAGAAGACTGAGAGGGGACATGATAGCAGTTTTCAGGTATCTAAAAGGGTGTCATCAGGAGGAAGAAGAAAACTTGTACACCTTAGCCTCCAATGATAGAACAAGAAGCAATGGGCTTAAACTGCAGCAAGGCAGATTTAGGTTGGACATTAGGAAAAAGTTCCTAACTGTCAGGGTGGTTAAACACTGGAATAAATTGCCTAGGGAGGTTGTGGAATCTCCATCTCTGGAGATATTTAAGAGTAGGTTAGATAAATGTCTATCAAGGATTGTCTAGACAGTAATTTGGTCCTGCCAGGAGGGCAGGGGACTGGACTCGATGTCCCTTCTCGAGGTCCCTTCCAGTCCTAGAGTCTATGAATCTATGAATACAAGCCAAAGAATCTGAACAGCAACTAGCAAAAGACACAAAAACTAACAGCAAAATAGGAACCTCAGAAGCAGGAAGCCTGCCAAACAATTAGCGGGGACACTGGATACTCAGAGTGCTCAAGGAACACTTAAGAACGATAAGGCGACTGCAGAGAACGTAAATGAATTCTTTGCACTGGTCTTCCCTGCAGAGAATTCGAGGGAGAGTCCCACACCTGAGCCATTCTTTTTAGATGACACAGATGAGGAACTGTCCCAGATTGAGGAGTCAATAGAAATGGTTTTGGAACAAATTGATAAACAGTAGTAAGTCACCAGGACCAGATGGTTCTGAAGGAGTTCAAATATGAAATAGTAAAACTACTAATTGCAGTATATGAATCAGCCTCTGAACCAGATGTCTGCAGGATAGCTAATGCAACACCAATTTTTTAAAAAGGCTTCATATGCAACCCTGACAATTACAAGCTGGTAAACCCAACTTAATTAACTGGCAAATTGGTTGAAACTATAATGAAGAACAGAATTATTGGACACACAGATGAACTTGGTATGTTGGAGAAGAGTCAACAGTGGTAAAGGAAAATCATGCCTCACCATTCTATTAGAACCCTTTGACGGTGGCAACAAACGTGGACAAGGATGATCCAGTGAATACTGTGTATTTGGATTTTCAGAAAGCCTTTGACAAGGTCCCTCACCTTGGGCTCTTAAGCAAAGTAAACAGTCATGGGATAAGAGGGAAGGTCCTCTCATGGATCAGTAAATGGTTAAAAGATAGGAAACAAAAGGTAGGAATAAACTGTCAGTTTTCACAATGTAGAGAGGTAAATATCAGGGGGGTTCACCAAGGAACTATAATGGGATCAGTCCTGTTCAACATTTTCGTAATTTATCTGGGAAAAGGGGTGAAGAGTGAGATGGCAAAGTTTGCAGACGATACAAACATCACTCAAGATAGTTAAGTCCAAAGCTGACTAAGAAGAGTTACAAAGGGATCTTAGCAAACTGGGTGACTGGGCAACAAAATGGCATATGAAATTCAGTGTTGATAAATGCAAAGTAATAACAAGGGAAAACATAAGCCCAACTATACATACAAAATGATGGTCTATATTAGCTGTTACCACTCAAAAAATGGAACTTGGAGTCATCATGGACAGTTCTTTGAAAACATCTGCTCAATGTGAAGAACAGTTAAAAAAGCTTACAATGTTAGGAACCATTAGAAAAGGGACAGATAGTAAGATAGGAAATATCATAATGCCACTAAATAAACCCATGATACACCCAGACTTTGACTACTGCATGCAATTCTGGTTGACCCATATAAAAAAAGATATATTAGAACTGGAAAAAAAGACAGAGAAAGGCAACAAAAATGATTAAGAGTATGAAATAGCTTCCATCTGAGGAGAGGTTAAAAAGACTGGGCTTGAACAGCTTAGAAAAAGAGATGACTAAGTGGGGATATGACAAAGGTCTATAAAATTAGAAATACTGTGGAGAAAGTCAACAGGGAAGTGTTTTTTACCCCTTCACTTAACAGAAGAACCAGGGGGTCACTGAATGAAATTAATAGGCAGCAGGTTTAAAACAAACAAAAGAGAGTACTTCTTCATGCAATGCATAGTCAACATGTGGAACTCATCGCCACAGGATGTTGTGAAGTCCAAAAATATAACGGGGTTCAAAAAAGAATTAGATAAGTTCATGGAGGACAGATCCATTGAAGACTAGAAGCCAGGATGGTCAGGGACAACCTCATGCTCTAGGTGTCTATAAGTCTGAATGGTAGAAGAAGGGACTGGACAACAGGGGATGGATCACTTGATAATTGCCCTGGTCTGTTCATTCCCTCTGAAGCAATTGGCATTGGCTACTGTTGGGCTAGATAGACTATTGGTCTGACTCAATATGGCCATTCTTATGTTCTTAAATAAGAGCTCAGTCTTTTCCTCACTGAATACAATGACAAGACAGACTGATTTCTATAGGAGCAGGACCTAAATACTAAATCTGATAAAAACTGTAAAATATTTTCAGCTCAGGCGACACAAGTAGTAAGCAATACTGAGTGATCTTAAACACATACCTTTCTTCAGTGCACTCCTGTTTCTCAGTCCCATCAATTTCGATTTCTATCAGCTCCTCTGCATCTCTTTTAGTCATGGCTAAAAAGTCTCAAAAACAGGCCTGCAAAAGAAAAATTGTTAAAGTAGTTTCATGAATTATAGGGAAGCAAAATTTGAGCATTATAGTTTCACATAAAAATGATTTGTTAATTCCATATATTTTTTACCAAAAATGTTTTCAGCTGCAAACTAAAGCCAATTACACAGCTCTAAAATGGAAAAGTGCTGCAGAAACCATGAAGCAGTTGACAATGCTTGTTCTGGCAAATGGAAGTAGTAAGTTGATAGTTTTGTTTTTTTCTGGGAGGAGGCAAATTTGGGAATTTAAACAGACATATAGGTGTAGAAATCATACATCCTGAGGTAGCTTTTGTTCTCTTCCTTTGGAGGCTTCTACACTTACTGGATGCTGTATGAACTGGTCAGGTTTACCTTTCATTGGATAAGAACATTTAAATTTCAAATTGTTTTAAAAATACTTGAGAGATTTTGCTGTCCCATTTATATTACATACTGTCTTCTGAAGAAATATGAAAGCTGTTGACAGCTATAAAACTTTTCCTAAAAATATATTGTATTAAATATGTTAACTATTTTTGCTATTTTTTAAAAACACGTTGCATCTTATAGGTGAATGTATTCAGTATTAATCTACAAAACACCTAATAAACAAAAGATTTTACATCTGAGGTCTCTTATTTCTCACCAGGTTCAATGATCAATTCATGTAGATGAAAATGCATCTGCTATGGTCACCTAATTTGTGCAGTATGTTAGTGTCAAACTATTCTTTTGGGCAGTTTTTCTTATTTATTATTTTTAATCTTTCTCCAAAGTGAGGACAGCATTAGATTAACATCCAAAGAATTTAAAACTTATTTTTATCTTTACCTTAAATCCACCTAAGAGCTGCAGAATTCTGCAGGTGGCTTGTTAAGCAGCATTTCTTTTTGTGAGCACATCAAAACTGAACTCAACCTGCCTAGATCATAGTCCATTGGCTTCTTCATTTTTAAGATTTTGTTTGACCTGTAAAAATCTAAATGGCCTGGGACCTAGCTAACCAAGAGACTTCTTCTGTCACTGTGATCCATTGCCAGAGTTGTGGAAAACAGAGGCTCCTAAGCTAGATAATGCCCCCACCGCCCACTGGTACAAGAGAGAGGAGGCTGCTAGCCGGGTGTCCTGTAACCACTTAGTTAACCTCCAGGTTAGTCTATAAGGTGCCACAGGGTTCTTTGCTGCCTTTTCAAGGCCTCTGTTTTTCTCCACAGAACATAAAGATTTACAGAGATAGGCATGGCTGGGTAGTGATAGGAAGATGACCAGTAATTTAGGGGTTGGGGGGAGGATTGCATTTGTTTTATGCTGCGGCCCAGTTATTGTAATCAGGGGTAATTACTGTAGACTGTCTGTGTTAGTGAAGTATACTTTAAGAAACTGCCAAGGGCCTCAAGGCTTGGCATTAGGTGTGCTTCTGGTTATAATAAAAATAATCAGACCAAATGGTGCTCCAATCATAACTAGAGCCTCTTACTGCTATTTGAATATAAGTATTGGAATAAGGATACAAATACAAACAAGTTATTGTGAAACAGACTAGTGTGAATGTTTCTGTGCCTAATAACTGTGAGCAGAGAACAAAGTAACCAATCAATTCCTTTTACTATATAGGCCATGAATCTCTAGCAGCACATTACCTTAAATATTTACAGATTGGAAACAATGGATGTGAAAGGGTACAATCAAACTGAAATCCAAGTAATTTTTTAGTTAACATTAACTCTGTGCCTTTGACTGCCTGGGCCAGTCTTTGTGATCTTGCTGTCATATTTTACTGGGCTTTAAAATGTTTCCTCTCTTAGTACTGGCACACAAAAAAACAAGTGTGAATGGGGAAAGGTGACTACCTAGTGCATACCAGTGAAACTGACTATAAAACGAAGTAATGGTTAATGCACACAAGAATGAAACAAAACAGAAACCAAGAAACAACATTTTGCATTTGTTCCGTTACACTGATCTTATGAGTCACTTGTAACTAAAGTCAGAACAAAATATTTTAAGAGGCTGTCCCAGAAAACAGGCATCTTACTAAGTAGAATTATGAGATTTACAGCACCGTCCACGGTAGACACAACTGCGTATGCTGCGCCCAAGACAACAACAATCAGGGGCAATCGCCACACTTTCGCCTTTATGACTGAGCTGACACCGCGCGGGGCTGAGAGGAGCGGGACGCCTGACGCGTGTTCATTGCCCGCCGGCGGGCTCGGGCCTTTGATGTAGCTGGGAGGGAGCCAGCGAGAGCTCGAGATGGGGACTGGACAATGGACTCCCGGGGGGCAGCGGGCCCGCCAGCCAGGCCCAGTAACTGCTACAGCAGCCAGGCCTCCCCCTGCCAGGGGGCAGGGGGACAAGGCAGGCGGGTTTCCCGGGCAATTGGCTGGGAGCGTTAGGCCTCCCCCGGCGCCCCACAGCCGCCATGTGACGGGCCTGCGGCAGCGGGCAACGCTGCGCCCTGGGGATGCCGTCGCCCCCCGGGACTGCACAGAGCCCGCGAGGGGAGGCTGCTCCCGGCCCCTCGCCCCGCCACCTCCCTCCTTGTTGTTTGAACCCGAAACGGAAATGAGACTCGCTGCGCCGGGGAGAAACGGAAACAAAACACGAGCCGCAGCCAGGCCCGAGCCCCCCTCCCCCGGATACGGAGAGCGGCGCTTCCCGTCCACCCGCCCCTCCCTCGGGCGCCTCGGGCCCCCCGGCCCGCTCGCCTCACTCACCCGCCGCAGAAACTCCCGCCCCGACCGGAGCGGCCTGCACGACTCCCCCGCGCCCCGCTCGCTAGGGGCGGCTCTGCAGGGTCCTTGCGCCGCCTCCCGAGCGCCGCACTGAAGGGAGCGGAACGCGCTGAGGATTGGGCGGCGAGGCCTGTGCAGGGCCCAGGCGAGGCGGGAGCGCGAACACAACCACCCCCCCACCTTCGACAAGCGCAAGGACTACAACTCCCGGCATCCCCCACGGCTCCACCTTCTTCCCGCCAATCAGTGGGCGCAGGAGGCGGGACTTCGCGGAGACCTAAAGGCCGGGTTCGTGGCCTAGGTTTCTCCGGCTCGGAAGTAGATCTGCTCATTTCCGGTGGTGAGTGGTTAGCGGTGCCGCCGCTGCTACTGGCGGTGGCGGCTCGGGATTGTTATTGACTCGTTCTGTCGGTGCGCGGCGGCTCTAGGTCCTTGTCTAACTGGCGGCGGGGGGCGCCATGTTACCCGCGGGGGCGGGGCAGGCACGCGAGGAGCGCGAGCCTCGGAGTTCTCTGCCGCCGGGGTCGGCTTCCCAGGGTGCAACGCGCGCTGGGCTCGGTGCCGTGACCCCCCCCAAGGTGACCGGAGCTGGAGCCAGGCAGAGGGACCCCGCCGCCGCCGCCCCCTGTAACGCGCCGCGGCCGCCGCTGGGTCGGGGGAGGGGGCTGCGGTCGGACAGGGAGCGGTTGCCGGGGCCCCCGTCGCTCCCCCGCCCGGCGCCGGGTCTGGCCGCTCGGAGACGAAGTTTCCTGCGGCCGGACCACGGGCTGCGCGACGGGACGGGCTCGCCTCGGTCTCCTACAGCCTCCGGCCCCGCCACCCCCGGCCCTTCCCGGGGCTGAGCCACCCCATGTCTCCCCGTCAGCGGCAGATCCCTCGCCCCGAGCGGGGCTGGCCCCGGCCTGCTCATCCCCTCCGCCCTGTGGCCGCTCGGCTGCGTGGGCGCAGTAACCGGTTCCCCGGGGTAACCCGGCTCGGCGACGTGTTTAAACTAACGGTTCGCGTCTAGACAGGCAGCGCCCCACAGGGAGCCGGGTCCGGGCGGGGTTGGGAGTAGTTGCCTGTTGAGCTAAGTACAAAACTCCTTCTTCAGCGCTTTCCCTTCCAACTCTGCCTTTTAACTTTGAGATGGTTGAGACGGTCATTGAAGATCTTTCCCTTTTATTACTAATTCACTTAAACATACAAACACAAAACCTGGCTTGTAGTCATATGAATATGATCCATGTAAATGTCAGTCAGTGTTGTTAGATTTTCTTAAAAGGTTCATTGATTGTTGGTTTAAAGATCACACATTTCTGACTTAGTATAGTACAGTATTTTTATGAAAACAAATAATGCAGATTTTCTAGCTTACTTTTCATCCCTGTTGTAGTCTCAGTGAAAACTACCTACTTTCTAATCAGCTTTATTTTTGTGCCTGAATTAGTATGCCTTGTGCCAAATGAATACTTAGATGCGGGTATCTTTGCTAAGCACTACAAATAAAAATGGCCAGTTCATTTTTTTTTTTTTTAGCGTTTTGTTACACTTTTTTATTCAGACAATGTGGAAGAAATGTGAATCGTAGGTCAAATGAGGATACGTTCTATCAAAAGTATATTTCTTGGGTATAGCAAAATTGTCACTCTTTCATTTAAAAATGTTGGACTATTTCTTTCTCTTGGTGTTTCCCTGCATTTAAGAATGTTCACATTTTTAACTGATCTACATTTTTTTTCTTTTTGCAAATGTAAAGTACAGAAAAAACTGGAAGAAATTGCTAACTTAATGCATTTTGTTTGTTTTTAGCTGAAACCGTCTGCAAATTCATCATGATTCTCCAACAGCTATTCAGATTTTCCTCCATTTTCCGCTCTGCCATCTCAGTACACTTGCGTAGGAACATTGGCCTTTCTGCTATAGCGTTTAATAAGGCGAAGGAACTTGATCCAGTTCAGAAGCTCTTTATAGACAAGATCAGAGAATACAACATGAAGAGCCAGTAAGTTATTGGAATGTAATTCAGTGTATTAAGTAAAAGAGTTCAATATGAAACTTTTATCAGACATTAATATGGGATTATTCCTCATAATCAGGCCTTTTAGGTCTGCACTCTGAGTGCAGAGCCTGTAGCTTCAGCATGGAAAGGCCCCAAGAACTGACCTAGCACAAATTCTAGTCAATGGTTCTTCCGCTTCTGAAGCCCAGAGGAAGGTGGGCTAGGAAATAATTCCTTATTGTGCAGCTGCAATCCCAGGTGTTAAAGGTGTATCTGTGCTTCACGGAGGAATGTTACAAAAATATTCTTTCATGAAATCTTAGAATTACACACAGAAATGCAGTCCTTGAGGACTAACACTTGATACATAATTTGCAAGAAAAAATTATCTAGAACACCTCAATAAAAAGAGAGGTCAGACTTAAGTCTTTACTGGTTACTGTATTTATTATTACAGTTGACTTTGTCCTTATTACTACTTTTATAAAGCTGTATATGAGGGTAAGAGAGTAGTGAACAGTAGCCATAAAACTTTGTGTTGGCTTAGTTATCCAAAATGTGAACAGATAACGGCTCCTTTGCCAACACTGACTGCTTTTCCTATTTTTTTAACTGACCTCAAATAATTACATTTATTCTTTCCAAAAACAGAATGTAAGAATTGAATAAATTCATCTAGAAATAGTGGGACATAAAATCATATAATATAAAAATAAAATTTTACATTTGAATATCAACATTTTGAGAGAATCTTTGTGATTTACATGTCTCCAGTTACTCATCTCTCAAGAAATTCTTTTATTCGTCTGTTATCTGTAGGAAGATTTTGCATTAACCAAAAATTCTTAAACAACAAATTTCAATTTTATTAGAAGTATTTAGCAAAATAAAAGCTGTTTAATGGTGTAAGAGACACTCAGTATGTTTAAAGGAGGGCTGGCTGCGGTCAAGCTAAAGAGCTAACTGGTTAGAATCTCTTTGGCAATAGACTTTGGATTGTTTTTAGATTTAATAACATTTTCCTAGTCTGTGACAAAACTCATTCAATTTAATAAATGCTGTAATGCTAGCATTTTGTACAAAATCTCTCAAACTTATCAGTGTACTGATTCTGCTACTTGCGTAGTACATTCTATAGCAGCGATTCACAAACTTTTTGCTAAGGTGACCCATGAACTACTTCCAGCTTGGCTTGCCATCCAAGCCCCCTGTCCAGCTCTCACCCTTTCAGCTCTGTCCCCATCTGCAGCCCCAGCTGGCCCTGTTCTCCCTGCAACTGGGCAAGGGCCAGGATTGCTACCAGGCTGCTCTCTGCTTCTGCTGCTGCTGTCTGGTTCTTGCTCTCATTTCACCTGGATTGCAGGCAGCAGCATTTTGAGCGGGATCCAGGTAGTTACAATGTAGAGGAAGTGGCTGCAGCCAGTGAATGGACAGACAGCAGCCTGGTAGCAATTGTGGCCTGGCCATGGGGAGAGAGGGGCTGGTTGGGGGCCAGGGTTGGAAGATTGGCCGGAAAGGTCACGGTGCCTCCCTTCCATCAAGGGTTGGGACCCACTGTTTGGGAACTGATGTTCTGAAGTTACAATTTCATTTAAAACAGACTCTTGGCTCAAATATGTCGAAGTCAGCTTGAAGATCTCTTTATTGCAGAATTCCTTAGTGAAACTAGGAGTGAAATATGGTGCAGAGCTGGAAGTAAGAATCCATTTCACAGATTACTTTTTCAAAAGAAAGATGATCATGGAGATACAAGTGAAAGAACATTGCTACTGCACTCCTATTGTTAGCCCCTCCCAGCCAAAATATCAGTAGGAAAAAAAATGTCCAAACCACCTGCCTTTTTTTCCCCTTCTGTCCTCTTTGGTGGTGATGGTGAAAAGAGGGGAATAAAGAGCATATCTGTACCAAACTATCAGTTTTCCTAGCTTTGAGATGGGGAAAGGAAAATATCCTTTTAAAATAGAAATACTTCCATATGGAGGATGTCATGCTGTAGGGGATTCTCTAGGGGTGGACTTAGAGAAATAACTAAAATGAGAAACCTGGGGGGTGGGGGGAAATACTATGATGGAGGAAGTTCTTGGAGAATTAAGAGAAATTGTCCACAAGTGATTTAGCTACAGTTGCTGCAGAGCTCTTAAAGCTGCAGTTGGCACCAGATAAGTATTGCATTGGATAAATTTGTGTTCTTTTCATGTTTGGCTACTAAAATTAAAACTTAGGTGTAGCTACTCTTACTCTCTGTGGGTAGTTTTTGATTCTTACTGGATTGAAGAGCTCTTTGCATTTGTACAATCTTTTTCTAATTATTCTATCTGGGAATATTCGTGTGGTTTTTAGACTGTAAACTGATCAGTGCAGCAACAATTTCCTCATTCTCCTTACTGTAGTAGGACAGCATCTGCACTAAAGCAATATTTAAGGGCAGAATAAGGTTAATGGAATTCATTGATCTGGTTTGTAGTAACACTACCACTAAATTTCATAGTATTTTTCTCCTAATGTTTTTTACAATATGGGTGGGAAATCAAGTTTTGTAACAAGAGGTATCAGATCTGTATTGAAGGTGGTGGAAAAGCATCAATATTTCCATGTTTAGATGTCTAAAACATGACTTCAGGTTTCAGAGTGGTAGCCGTGTTACGAAAGCATATGCCCAAATAAATTTGTTAGTGTCTAAGGTGCTACAAGTCAGTAAATGTCAATTGCAACTGACATACTGAAACAGATGCAGAAATATGACAGTAACAGTCTGTGTGCCTGCAGGGATCTGGTGTCTCTGGCCCACTGTCAAAGGTGCCCCCTGCAGCCTTGCTGTCAGTGCTGCTCTAGCTCTTCCTCCTCTTGGTGTCCCACAACTGTAAAAATAAGAAGTTAATTGAAAAAAATCTTAAATAACATTTTTCAAAATTAAGCCTGGCAGAATTCAATTATTTTTCTATCTACAAATAACTGTCCTTTTTAGAAAATGCAAAGGAATGAGTGAACTTGTTTCTTTATGTAATCATTCTTTAGACTGGGATTTTCAAGGGGACTTAAGGGAGTTAGTCACCCAACTCTAGTTGAAAGTCACTGAAATTGGATTCCTAATACCTCTAAGCCCCTTTTAAAACTTAGTTCAATTTCTTTTTAGCAGATTTTATTTTTGGTAAATATAATAATTTTAAATAGGAATAAAATCCCTCAATTAGAATATTCATTTTATAATGTGAGTTCATGTGTAATGACTAAACTACATATATATAGTATTGTCACTATATATAAATCTGAGGGAGTTGGTATTGCCCTGGGGGAAAACATGGATTTTCAAATTGAGAAACTAGTTGTTGGTTATAAGCATGTGTTTGTAACAACACCCATAATTGATGCTTCACTTTGGTATTAAACACTGTTTTCCATTAAGTAGTGTGTAGGGCTGCTCTTGTGTGCAGTTTTATAGACTAGGAAGTACATCCCTGATTGTGGCAAGTTACCTGTATACTTGGTGGTACATCACCTCATTTTACTGGTATTAATGTTCTTACTCAAGAACTTGGTTTGAAGTTGATCTTCCCTTCTAGCAGATTAGCCTAAAAAATAATAGTAGTATGTTTCAAGGAAGTTTTGTCTAGGTATTTTAAAGGCTTACGAACAGAATTATGCCTTGTTGCCAAGTCTCCATTCACAGCCACTTAGAAATTAGATTGTAGAATCTACACTATTAAAGGAACATTGGCTAATATTTGTAGAAATGTGTTTTTTTTTCCATTTTAAACCCTCCTTTAGCTTTAGTTAAGCTAATATGTCTGATTTCAAATGCCAGAAGGGAAAAATGTACCCCTTAGTATGCTCTCTACCTCTGGTTTTTCAAAATATTTAAATTGCTTTACTTATTTGGGGGGGTGTATAGCCATTTATCTTACTCTTTAGGTTAGGCCCTTAAATGATAAAATTGCTGTGTAAAATGTTTAGAATCAAAATTTTCATTGGACATTTTCTGCATTTAGGAAAGCTGGTGGTCCAGCTGATGTAGGCCCTGAATACCAGAAAGACATGGCTGAAGAAATTGCCAAAATTCAGCGGTTGTATGGTGGGGGAGACCTGACCAAATTTCCAGACTTCAAATTTGAGGGTGAGTCCCCAGCGTTTGTTTGTTTGTTCGTTCTTGCATTATAAGTGTGAAAATGAGAGGATGAATAGTGGAATATAGAACCTTTTGTGACCAGTGACCTGGAGGTAAATCAGCCATTTGGTTCTGGGAGAAAGCAGGACTCTGTTGCTCTTGGGGATGGTATATGTGCGGTCTGATTGGCAAATAGGAACTTTGTGGTAGCAGTGTATGCTTGGTATCACTTAAGGCTCCTGCAACGATTGTTCCTGCTGTTGAGGACGTATTTGGCCACACTTTCCATTCCTGAGACCTGAACTGAGCTTTGGTCAAGAGCACAGTGTGTGCTTGCTGCCAGGCATCATGTGGCACAACATTGCTGTTTGCTAAGAGCTGTCACTTGACAATCTTGAGACCAGGGTGATTTGGCACAGACATCTGCACATTAATTAACTTCAGAGGATTGTGGCTGTGAGGGTTCAGTCTGAAAATTCCACCAGAGAGGCACCAACAGCAGAGGTGTTGTAACTAGTGTCACACAACTGCTACTTTAAAGAATAAAGTGAGTCGTGAAGTCACTGCCAAATCCACCAGAAGTCTTCTCTGTCATCTGCCATCCTCCATGGACTCTACAGTGATCTAAGAGGATAGGAAGATCAGAAATCCCTATATGAGGACTAGGTCCCCTGTGCCTGGCACTTCATTCTGCCAGTTGTTTGGCAGGCAGGTACTGCCTGGGGTAGACCCAGACAATTAATTAGTTCAAGAGTTCCCCCTTAGTTACATGAGATACTGCTGTGAGTTGCTATTTTCTGAACTATCCCTTCCTCATACAGTCAAGTGAGTAACTTTCTTACCTGCTGACTCATTTTCTTAGTACAGACAAAGTAATCTAAATTTCTTTAGCATAAGGCAGTCTCTTCCAGTTTTGAGTCATTGAGGATTAATTTTCCCTTGTGGCTTAAATTATACTAAATCATAATGTGGAGTCTTTTCTCTCCAGGAAAGAACTAATTTTTCTTATTCACCTAGTCTGTGTACTACTTTAAAGTTTCATATCTTAACTTTACTGCTCATTATGTTTTTTTATGAGAGTCAGTGGTAGGTAGCAAGATTTCTCTCTTTGCTGGTAAAACTGGTAGTACACCATTAATGAACTAGTTGCAAGCCAGTTAGCAGTAAGTTACCTTGGCTGTAGGTAAACATCAAATGCATATAGGAGGAGATACATGATGGCTAATTCTAGGGAAATATTCCATATTCAAGAAGAAACTCTTTTAAAAAAACTTGTGCTAAAAAGGTCCCTTTGCTTCCCCCACCTGTTTATGGCATGTTTGCAAAATTAGCTGCAGATCACTAGAAGTAGTAAATGGGTCCATGGTTTATATTCTTCTAGAACAGGGGTCAGCAGCCTTTCAGAAGTGGTGTGCAGAGTCTTCATTTATTCACTCTAAGGTTTCGCATGCCAGTAATACATTAACGTTTTAGAAGGTGTCTTTCTATAAGTCTATAATACATAAACTATTATTGTATGTAAAGTAAATAACATTTTTATAACGTTTAAGAAGCTTCATTAAAATTAAATTAAAATGCAGAGCCCCCTAGACTGGTGGCCAGGACGAGGGCAGCGTGAGTGCCACTGAAAATCAGCTCGTGTGTCGCCTTCGGCACCCGTGCCATAGGTTGCCTACCCCTGTTCTAGAACCTGAACTTGATCTATGAGCAGTATTTGGAACTTGAGCATTTTAACATGAAACTAATGACATTTTTTTTCCTCCTAGAGCCCAACTTTGAAGAGTCTCAAAAATGATGTGGTTGACGTCTGCATTCCAAGCATTGTCATCTTTTTCATGGAGTTGTTAAATAGGCCAGCAGTTGTAATTTAATGTGGAGTTTCACTTTCAAATACTTGTTTGACTTCTGAACTCAATACAGTACAAGTACGACATGATCTGCCATATTCATAAAATATGAATATTCACAATATGACAATATGAACTGCCATTCATAAAATTCACTTTTGGAAATCAAATATAAAGTGCATAGTCCTTTATCCAGTGTTTAAACACTGTTTACTGAGATGACATTTCAGTATCCAGATAAAACCAAATGACCACTTAAGTGCAAAATACAGTTAAAGTTAATGATACCTTTCCTATTGAAAAGAACTGCGCTTCCCTAAATTTTAATCATGTCACTGAAATCTTATAATACGATAAAGCCTGCAAGTATGGCATTATTGTATGCATGTGATCATTCTATGCTACATTATTGCAATAGTAAAATTTTATTTAGACATATTCAGGAATTCAAACATTACAGCTCATCCTCCAGTTGTGCAGAGCCCATGAGCTGAAGTGGACTGACTTTTATATAATCTTGGTGCACCAGAACATTCTTGAAGAGGCTATCTTGTTCTTTTAAATGAAAAACTTGAGGTTTTGGGGGAGAGTTGAGTACTAAAGTTTCTAGTCTGTTCCTGAAGACCCCATCAAAATATGAAACTTATTCAAGTTCAGTCCTGTCTACCTGAAACACCAACAGAGGTTTGAGCTACAGCTGCTCAAAGTACAGGGAGAGAAATGATAACAGTGAGCTGACTTATCTGAATGGCATTTGATCCCAAGGAAACAAGATAAACTGAGCATTTTGCAATCTCGGTAACATTTCACTTCGGTACCTGGTGCAGATCCATTATGCTTTTTTCCCCCAGTTCAGCCCTTGGTAGGAGTACAGGACTTAACACTACTGTGATATCAAAGGCAGTCAGTAAGGTCAAAGTGTAGAGTTTCATCTTTACCTACTATTTTACTCCACAATGCAGAGTATATACCTATCTTTTGCCTTCCCCTGTCACAGTAGTTTAATGATCCTTTTCCTATTGCTTATGTCAGGGAAACTTTTCAGGGCTAAGATTAAGACTTTCTATAAAGTTTCACTCACCCATGAAACTGCAAAATATTCTCATTTATCATACTGTTAGATGTATGCACTCTTAGCTAAGATTAAAAAGTAGGATTGTTCCTTTAAGTGAATTTCAGTATTTGGTGTGATTTCTTAAGAAATCTTAGCTTACTCCTGCCCCCTGTAGCCCACTGTTTTTAGCAGCTACATTTGTATAGGGAATTCACAATATTCTGCTCTTCAAATCAATCCTTCTTGAGAATTATTGTATAATCTAAGCATTCATTTAAAACTTGTAGCTTGTTTTGTTAGACGTGAGCTAATCAGACAATGTACAGGCAGCCTGAATGATAGTTCACTAAATGAACTATTAATCCCCATGGAGTGAGAAACAGGGCACCTTAAATGTTAACGTCACTGCTCGCTTTGAGCAGCAACGTCCAGTTTCTGCTGCTCCAAGAATCCCATATGGCCTATTTTGGTGCCAAAGAATCTGGCTCCTCAAGTTTTCACACAGCTTCTCTGAAAAAAATTGCACGTTGATCCAGATACCTGTAGTATGAGGAGTGGGGACAGTGAAATAAATGGGTTGTAATATTAAAGCAGTTCAGGACCATAGGTAGCAGTTGTATTCATTTTCATCTTACTACCTCAAATAAAGCTTCTGTGGCACTTTTGCACTGCCACACCAGCATTTGAAAGAACATACAGCACAGAGCATAAGTAACAAAACTAGATGCTGATTTATGACCAACTGAAGTCAGTGACAATCCAGCAAATGCTTATGGGCCATCCAGAATACAGATGCTTTCCTGCATTTAAACTGTCCGCCTAGTTCAACTTTGATAGTCAAAGTGCATGTTCTAGCTAAAGCATACTCGCTAAAACAAGTTTCTCCTTCTGATTACTATGGCTGTCATTTTAGAGTTGAAATATGAGAGCAAAATTTTTGGAGCTAAAGGAACATGTAATTGAAGACTATCACGCAGACTGTTCAACGCCACCATGAGTACCATATTTCAGCAACAAATTAATCTAATGATAGTTGCAGACCTCCGAAAGCAAGTTCACAGTAGACAGCACATCAGACACTAAGCATCATTTATTTGTAAAACTGAACTTCAACAGAAAAATCAAGGCACTAACACTGCATCAGTTTTACTGCACTGTTTTCCTTCACACATACAATCTTTAGCAAAGAAACTTTCACAGATCTTAAATATACTTCCTAGAAGGAAAAAAACTACACACTTTAGCACTGGGATTTGAACATTTGTCCTACAGCGGTGGTTTTCAACCTGAGGTCTGCAAACTATGTCTTAAGATTTCTGAAGGAGTCTGGACCACCATTTGAAATTTTGTGGGAATCGACCAATGAAAAAAGATTGAAAAGCATTCATCTACAGCAGAACACTGTTTGGAGGTTCTCTATTATAGAGAGGATTAACCACAGTTAACATAACTCAAGTTTATACTTGTACAATATCAGAATAATTGATTACTTGACTGCATGGTCTGACAGATTATTAGAAAAATTATGGCACTAACAAAACTGAAAAACGGTAAAAGTTAGAGCCCTTTATGTTGTCTTTCAGATGTAGACACGACAAAGCACCAGGCTAATCTGTAAAGATCATGAGCATGAATTCGCTTAATAATGAGTCCCCTTGCTGTGTATATACATAAACAAGATGAGAAGAAACAGTCATACAAATTATATTATCTACATACTACTATACTTAAATTAGAGAATTAATGGTATTTTAATATGAACAGTTGTACAGTCCATGATTAGGTTTGTAACATTGGATCCTAGACATTTCAATAAACTCTGCTTTCAGTGTATGCCATCTCAAAACAAATCCAAATATTTGCAGAAGTTAAAAAAAAAATCCCTTTAATATTTTGTATCACTGCGTGTCCCTCAAAGAGGCTGAAATCTTCTAAATAACAAAGGACTTGGTGTGCTTGAAATCCTAAATGAAAAACAGAAGAGGGTAATGTGACAAATTATAGTTCAAATGCTTTCCGTATCTGTTACATTTAAACATCTGTAGAACTTCACTTGTGTCTCCAGGTTGGCAAAAGCAAGGAAGCAAATACCAAGCATATGGCAACACAAAATGCTATGAAGTCTTAGTAATGAGACCAAACCCCTTCCGAGAGCAACAGAATAGTAGGCAGATAAACCTCTGGCCTAAGTGTGAAGTCTGGCTCATCAGTGAGCATAACATTTCAATTCCTTTTGAGGACTGAAGCCCACAAAACACATTTGTACATGATATACCTACTATGTTCAAAAAGTGTCCCACTGGGACGAATTAAAGATCAAGGGGGAAAAAGGTAAAACTGCTGTGTTTCTTTCCAATTATAGCTGCTGCTGATGTGCAGTTATACTGCAGTTTATGAACGTACCACAGTTTATCAGTATTTCAGTGAAGAGAGAGAGACAAATCAAGAAATTTTCACCACCGAAAGAGGAAATCAAAAACCACCGCTCAAGTTCCTTGGTGTTCAGATTTAAGGACAGAAGGTAGCTTTCATAGAGCACTTACGGTGGCCGGTATAACCAATACTGACTGCCATCTGGTAGGCCGAGAGCAGCTGTTGCTATTTCATAGCTACACCTGTAGGTGGAGCACCACTCACTGCATCAGTTTAACAGCAGAAGCTGCATTGGATCAACAAAATTTTTGGAGACACTCCTACCATGAGTTGTGAGAATTAAAATTAGCTGGTGTTTTGGAGTTACCTCTGTTCTAGTCAGCCTTGTTGCCTACTGATCCTAATCCTCCCCATAGGAAGCTAGGGCCAGCCAAAGCCAGTCCTATGCTGCCACCTTGCAGCCTCCTCCCATTGCCCAGCTTCTTTGGTCCCCTCCTCCAGCCAGAGATCCCAGCAGCTCAGGGAAGGGGCCACTGGAGCAAGGTTAAAGCAGAATATCCAGCCCCTTAGTGGGGTCAAGTAATGCTGCAAGTGGAGCAGCCAGTGACTCGGGCTGATGTCTGAGACATCTGCTCTAATTTTGGCACTATTGCTGAGGTACACTGAAGAACATAGTAATTGTGGGTTGGGTTTTAGTGAGGAAGGGAAGTAAATGGATGAAGTTGATAGAACAGGAAAGAGCTGAGACTGGGTGAATAGGAGGAGGACTGGAGGGTGAGATGAGCTGGGTAAATCAGGTGTGTGACTGAGTTTGTTGGGAGGATTTGAATAATGCAGGTGGTGGGGTGCTGTGCTATGGTTGCCCGATGTGTGAGAAACAGTTGTGAAGTGAAAGAGGTAGAGCAGAGCAATGTAAAATGTAGGTTTGAGGACATAGGGACTACTTCTGAGTGCATCAGTGTGGGGAAGGACGTTGCAGAAGATAGTGTTTGTAGTGAAGGTGGACTAGGAAGTGTTTGCAGGTGCTGTTAAGTTTTCTTGACATATGTTGCAAAGCTGAGCTATTACTACAGATCCAATGTTTCTCTAAGCAAATCTAGCCATTGGGTCTTCTCTAGTGTAGGAGATCTCTTTCATAGTGTACATCATCTTGATTATCTTGTGTACACCTCTCTCTCAGACACACACACACAGTTGTGTAACAATGTGTGCCTAACTTCAGCAATTGCTTTACATGGAAAGTGAGTAACAACAGAGTAGCAACCGTGTTAGTCTTTATCCGCAAAAAGAACAGGAGAACAGAAGTAACTTAGTTAGTCTCTAAGGTGCCACAAGTAATCCTGTTCTTTTTACATGGAAAGTGATTTTAACTTTTTTTTTTTTAATAAACTTTGATTTAGCAGGTAGATATAAGGAGGGAGATAGAGCTGCCAGTGCCCTGTGACTAGCCAGCTCTCAATAGACCAGCAGCAAGTGCTTTGTGGACCAGAATTTGAGAACCTCTGCTCTAGTGGTTTTTCAGTACCTGTTCATTCCACTTGATGGCTAATGCCAGTAGCTTTATAATATACTCACACAAGTTCATTATATATATATATATATCCTCAGTTTTTCAGTTAAAATGGTGGCCAGAGTGGGCGCTTTGGCTACCTTGCCCATAGTGGAGCATTGCAGTGTATACATGTTTAGTGTCGAAAAATCAAGATATTCTTGGTCACACTGCAGAATTCCTTACATGGCTATATCACCTGCTGGCAGGCACTGCACATAGTAAGGAGCTTGCTGTCTTACTCTCCAGTGCTGCCAGATAGGGTGTGGAGGAGAAGAGAGGCAATGCTTTAGGTTCCACCTTGTGATCTGCTCTCTCTGCTTAAGAGGACGTGGGGGAGAGAGGATGGAAAAGGCCCCAAAGGGTCCCTTTCCCTTCCATACCTTCCTGTAGCAAGAGGGAGAGAGTGGTAGAAACTGTGTTCATAGATCTCAAATTTGAGCTTTGGAAGTCGACTGTTCCACACACAGGAAAAAACAAACTGATCATTGGTCAAATGATGATTTTGTAATTTCTGGGATTATTATACCATGGTACACATGTAAAATATTTCAGTAAGATAAGGCAAGGCAAAGATGGTTCCAATTCACATTAGACTTGACGCCATGTGTTTAATTAAAGCTGTAAATTTTCCCTCGCTTAATCCAAGTGTTTTCTTAGAAGCAAAACCATGAACTGTTCTTCAGACAAAAAGTACTGAGACTAACCTCTGTTCTTTCAAAATATAGGAAGTGTATAATCTTTATTCATTTCAGGGCCAATGAACTGAGCAGTCACAGAAAATGGAAGCTTAATTGGTTCATGGTGGGCAGCTCCCACAAATGCCCTGGCTGATTGCTGAATACACTCACCTTTTCACTTGGGGTATATTTATAGTCAGAACTCTTCTTCCTGTTAGTGTAATAAACAAAGAAGGCAGATTAACTGTTTTATTTTTATCTGCTTGTACGTTAGTTCTTGGAGAAGCATATTTATACACAAATTTTCCCACTTTAGACACCATCCTGGTTTCATCTGAGCTCTTATCTTATAAAAGACCAGAAACAATATTGTGCAATCAACAGGCACAGTAAATGGCTTTGCAAGGTATGCCAATAAAGCATCTATACATGAAGGGAAGGTTGAGTTTGTGGGGCTCACTGATTTTCAGGAGGTAAAGCAATGTTTTGCAATGTGCTATATGAAAGGCATTCCTATCTGACTAAAGCCAGATTACTTTATGAGAATATCTTGACCAAGTAAAGAAAGTTATCACCATTTCACAGCTTGCAATTACCAAGATTTGTAGCGGATGTGTGAAAATACTACGTAATAGAAATAGCTCTTTCATAAAATTTCCTCTTCTCTGGAGGCACAGACAGCAACATTTTACATTAGGGGCATGTCCATTGTCTTCTGTCCATTACAATACCTGTGACAATTCCCTGGGGAGCTTCTAGACAACAAATTGTTGCATCATCAGCCTCTGCCAAACTAGCTTCCCTGGCTTGTTGCCTTAAGGCTCCAGGATGTGATGCATATCTGGTTATGGCTCATATAGTGATGTACATTATATTCATGACCATTATAAAACAAGTATCAAAGTATTTTTAAGAAGTACTTGGCGATATCTTCTTTTAATAAGTTACTTGCTTTTTCCTGCCATTGTCCTCACTCAAGAATGAGAGTTATTAATGCTGAGCTTAGCTAGACAGAAGAAATGCCAGCCTCCACTTTAAGGACTCAATATTAGTCTCATATGTGAGCATGTATCTCAGCCTATCTTGTAAAATCAGCTTGCATGTACTGTACGTACAGTTGCTGATTTCACAGAACTAGCACACTTCCATCTTTTAGTGCAAGACTGAGGTGTATACTTTCATCCTGGCTGATGACCAGTTTCCAAAATGATTTGCAGACACAGATTTGCGTAAAATCTTCTACCTAGCTATTTTGCATTCACAACCAGGGAGTTGGCCAAGCAAGATTTAAGTCTGCGGCTGAATTAGGGGTTTGAATGATAACCAAAACAGGGAGGGGACAGCCATCTGAAAATTTACCTCTGTTTGTTTAACAAAAGTATTGGATGATTCATTTATTACTAGTGGCTTGGTGTTAGTATGCAGCTTAGTAAGCATAGTGAGAAAATCCAGCCACCAAAGTAGCAGCCTGAAGAATATTTCAGAACAGGTTATCCAAAAATAAGGTTAAGGACACAAAACATCCCCATGTATAATAATGATGTGGAAAGCCCTGCACAAGAATCACATTTCTTACACCATCAGAAGCACAAATGAAATTAACTACCCAAAAGTGAGATACTTACTGAGAAGAGCTTTCTTCTGGAAAAGTAAAAGAAAAAACATCTTTAGCACACAGTAATTTCCCTGCCTAATAAACATCCTTTGAAATATCTCATGTGGATAACATTTAATTCTTGTCCTTCTTCATCCCTTTAATTTCGGATAGTAGCATCTGAACTATGTTTCTTACTGGAGGATGAGCAAGTGATTCCCTTGGCAGCAGTCTGTCTGGATAAGCCAACAGGAAAGCTGCCCAAGCCCCCTTTCCTCTCGAGTTAATAGTCTACTTCTGACAGCATTCAACTACCTGCTCTCGTGAAACTGCTCTCAAATCAATCTTCAGCCCTCACTCCCCCCTACACTCCAAAAAGCTGTGTGTCCTCTCTCAGACACATGCCGAAACATTTTCCTGCATCACTGCCTGTTCATTGTATTAGATTCCATGACCCCTATTGTAAATACACTGGGGAAGTTGCCCAGCTATTACGAAATCTAATAAAAGCATCAGTTCTCCTGACATATACTTTCATTATTGTCCAGCAGATGGAGTCAGCATGTCCATTTCCACTAGGATGCAAGTTTTAGTACTGCTTACATCTTAGATTAAAAATGACAGTTTACATTGTTTCTTTTTACTGGAACAGACAGATTTTAGAAACCCAAACCACCAATAATGTCACTTTTATGTACATATGCACACACATATATTTGATATGTGTGCATGAGTATTCTACCATACAACACATCGGAGTAATTTTGTTGCTTTTCTTTTATGTTATTTCGTACCCTGCTAAATGGGAACACTTGTGTAGCAAGATACTAAACATGAGTAAACATGTTAGAATTCTGGCCAGAAATAAATTTATATCTAATGTCTTTCAGGTACTTTTTTGTTTTTCTCATATCCACAATGTTCCTCACTAGCCCTGTTATGGCACACTTTGGGGAAGAAATTTGTAACTTCTTTCATCAGTTAGACTTTGTAGCCAAGCAATTACTTATCCTGGGCTCTGCCTCCCCTGAGCTTAGAGTTCATTTTCTTCAATGCATCCATCAGTGACTGGGTGAGCTAGCAATTCTCAGACTCAGTTCATGAACATTTGTGGAAAACAGAATTGTAGACAAGAGAAAATATTTAACCTTTTTTCTAATATTTTCAAAAGTATCTTAACTTTGCATAAGAAATAACTTTGTGGCGCTTACTTAGACCCTCTGGATTTGCCTAAATTCCCTTTCAGCAGCAATTTGTGACTGGCCTGCTATTTCTATCTCATTTTCTACTGCAAAAAATAAACTGGGTATGATCAAAAGGGACAGGCAGAACAAATAACTATGGACCAGATCCTACACTTATTGAAGAAAGATGCAATACTTCAATTGGCTTCAATGGTGCAGAATCAGACCCTACATGAAAAAGGAGTATACTCTACAGATAGTAGAAATATTTAGTCATAGCAAGTTTCCTGATGTCTATAAGGCAGGCAAGATTTAACTTGACTTACTTGAAAAGTAACCTTTTTTTTGTGCATAAAATACCCCAAGGCCACATAATGCCATTACCAGAGCCACAACTACTACAGCAGCTATGATTCCACTTATATTAAGGTCATCTGTAAATGAAAACAAAATAAATCCAATGTTAAAAAAAACCCCAAAACAAAAACTTGCCATTGTAACAGTTTTCCACTATAAAAATTCCAGAGAGCAGTGGCAATGATAACTATAGAATGCAATATGTAAATGACTGTGACATCTAAGTTGCTAGCAACCAGAAAAGTTCTCAAAATGTTTATTCCATTCACTTCTACTACCCACCAAATAATACCCTCATTAGCACAAGGCTTTTTAACACACCTCAAATTCTTAATATGATCCAAAAAGTCAAAAACTGGATAGAGACAAGGGGATATTTTCTCATCTAGATAAGTGCCTAACCTCTGGCATCATTCAAGTTACATGTATCAAAGGGAGAATATACCCTGAAGCCTGTAAATGGAAACAGCTGTTAGAAAATATTTGTTTTAAGTTAGTTTGATTAAAATAGTAGTAATGTAACAGCTGATGAAATTGTTGACACAGAATGATATTTGTGGCACCAAGAATTTTCATGCAGTTGAATCATATGCATAACTTAATGGCTTCTGACGTGAATGGATGTGAGGCTTTTTAAAAACTAAACCACCAAGGCCAATGTATTCAAATCTGGCTGCCTAAAATTAGACTCCTTAATCCAGATTTGGGCACCTAAATTAGAAGTGGCCTGATTTTTCTGTGGTGATGAGCAATCCCCATTCCCATTAAAATAAATGAGAGCTGTAAGTGTGCACCTCGTGGGGGGAGAGATTAGGCCACTTCTACTTAGATGTCCAAATACATATTTGGTTGCCTAACTACAGGCACACAGATTTGAAAACGTTGGTCCAAAACACTTCTTATTTGTGTCGATAAGTATCAATTTATGACTTGAATTAATGTTTCCCCATTAAAGGAATTCTGCCTTGATAGCATGTAGTTACTCAAATACAACATGAATGCATTAAAAGGCTTGATCCAAAGTCTTCCTATTGACTTCAGCAGGCTTTGAACCAGGTCTTGCGAGAGTAAGAAATATTAGAGCACTGTTTAAAAGGTCACTGCCAAGGTATTTTGTAGAATCCATCCATTAGAAGCATTTTCCCCTTCAAGGTGATTAAAACCTTCTAGAAGCTTGAAATATTTCCTTACCAACTTCTCTCCATCACTTGTGCATGCACTGCTGTGGGATTTTGCAGAGCTACTCAAGAGTGCTGGGCTACTGGAATATATTTTTTTTCTTCAGGGAAAAAATCACAGATGGACTTGTTTACAAAACAAATTCTATATCTAACAAGTTACATGGATGTTGCAAACAGATAAGGAGCAGAAAACAAAACAAACATTAGGCCTATCAACCTGGACAGTGTCCCTTTAACCAGATATAAATGTCACATTTATTACTGTTTTTCCAGATAAGAAAATGAAGATCAGAAAGAGTTTTCTGAGTTGCTGCATTAAAGTCCCACATGAAATTGACTCAACGAAAATATCTGTGAAACAAGATTTGCAGACAGGGTGACCAGACAGCAAGTGTGAAAAATTGGGACAGGGGATGGGGAGTAATAGGAGCCTATATAAGAAAAACACCCAAAAATCGGGACTGTCCCTATAAAATCGAGACATCTGGTCACCCTACTTGCAGGTCATACTTTACAGCCTCCACAAGAAGTTCTGAAATATTAATATCTTATGTATATACTATTGTTCAGTGGAATTTAATGCATAGTAATCTTCTGAAAGCTGGACATTTGATCATTCTAAAGCGCTCTGAGCTAAGCAACCTTATGTAAGATACAGTAATCTCTACTGCTTCTTTTTAGAAGAGGAGTGACTTATGCAGCCAAAATGTCTACATAAATAGCATTCATAACAAGCATCATGTAATTGCATTTGATTCCAGCACTCTGGGGGAGGAGTAAGACAGTATAATTTGAACCTAGTCTTATTTTCTTACATGTGCCATGCAATAAAGTCATTTTCATCTACAGATTTTTTTTGCCTTATTTGTTTTTGACACTTACCAACTTGCATTCGCTTCACAGAGCATTTTTGAGGAAGTCCAATTCCATTAGAGGCTTCACAGTAATACTCTCCAGTGTCCTTCTTTGAAACTGTGTTAAATAGCTGTTAAATTAAAAAAAAAAAAAAAAAAGAATCACAAATAAAGCTGAGTGAAATTTACAATTTCCATCCCATGGAAATTCTGACATTTTTGTTTTTGTCCCAAATTTGGATGACAAGTTGAAATTTAACAAAACAGAAATTCCAAAAACTTTTGATTCAGAAACATTTTGTTTCAACATTTTTTTAATCAAAACAAAACATTTCAACATTTCTGAAACTGAAATGTTTCATTTTGTTTCATTGAATTTGACCCAAAATTAAATATTTTATTTTGATTTTTGTAGTGGAAAATTGAATTTTTTCAGCAAACTCAAAATTTCCCTGTGGAAAATTTCAATTTTGTGGAAACTGCATTTCTGTTAGAAAATCATTCAGATAAAAAACTCCCAACCAGCCCTAGTTATCACCATGCGATTTAAAATTTGGAGGTTGAGGGACAAGGGGCACTGCACTGATACCATTTAGACACTGAGTTCTTTGAACTATGGGTTATTTTTTTCTTTTTTTACAAAATGATGTATGATGAAACTGATGACTATTTCACATAAACAACAAGAAAGGGAAAGGTGGGGACTTTCCCAAACTCATCAAACTCAGTGGGTGTCTTTCCATGGACTTCAGTGGGCTTTGTAATTAGGCTCGCTCTCTGAGATCCACAACTATATATTAAGGCCAAGATTTTCAGAGGTGACTAGTGATTTTGGGTGCTCAGTTTGACACACCTTAAAAGGGTGGGATTTTAAGAGTGCGCTGATCATTCACCTTCTGAAAATCAGACTCCTGTAAGGTATATGACTTTGATCGTTCATAAAAGTGAGATGCCCCAAATTACTAGTCACTTTGGAAAGTCTTGGACTAAAATGTATTAATAATAATTGAAAAGCATCCATGGAAGCCTCTTCAAAAGAGGTGTATAGTTCTGGAAAAGATACCTATGCTGATTTGGGGCCTGGCTCCTGCTTCCAGTCTTTACTGGTGCAGGATTGGGCCCTCTAAGTATATCTGGAAAGTTACTTTTACATTTCCTAAACATCTGTTTCTCTGATGTTGCCCTCTATGCCTGGGAATAACTCTCCATGGAAGTTTGTCAAGATGCCCACTTTATTTTCTTTTAAATCCCTCCTTAAAAAACTTAGTACTGTGATGCCAGATCTGGCACTGGTTACACACATGGCAAGCTATAACTTCTGTTTATTTTGTAAAACTCTGCTAAATTATTTTACCTCATCCTCTCACTCCACTCTCACCCAGTTGGTGTATTTCATCCACCTGTTGTATCCTGTCTGACATATAGGTTGTGAGCTCTCTGGGGCATGGACTTTTTTTTGTTTGTTTCTCATCTGCACAATGCCTAGCACAATGAGGCCCTGATCCTTGGTCATAGTGTAACATGAATAATACATTTAGTTTTCTTTTGACTTTTGTGTCTGAAAGAAGGCGTTGGACAAGATCTTACCAATGTTCCAGTCTTTTTATTCATGGTGTAAGAAATGTTTCCTCTTTTAGCACTGCCTGTTCCTGTATTTTCCAGTAAAGCAACACCATTCCTATACCACTTGTACTCAGAAGCAGGAGACCCTTCATTTTCTTTACAACTCAGTTGTACTACTGTTCCACTCATCGCTGAGCTGGGCACTTCACATGATGGAGCTGCCGAGGCCACTGAACAATGAAAACATTTGTTATTTGACAGTTTAAGTGTTTTAAATTAACATTCACATTTCTATTTCAACATTTGCTTAGGCATCAGAGACAATCCAAAGAAACCCATGATGTATTAATTAACAGGATAGACTGGTGGGGCATGGCCAAGAAAGAGATCACCAGGCGTGACCAATGGGTCACACCACACTAAATGAGAAAGCAGAAAAATCCTTGGGTTGCTAGGACCCTGGAAAGGGAAGGAGCACCTTGCTCCCAGTCCCTTCAACCTGGTGCTGCCTCTCCCTTGTTCTGTTCCCTGTGGCTACCATCCAATCCAAGATCAACTTCTCAACCCTTCCTCCCCACCTCCATCCTGCCAGCAAAGCACTTAGTTCCACGGACTCAAGGGGATGTGGAGTCAGGCAAAACTTTCCATGGATTGTTTTTTTTTGGTTGAAATATTTTGTTCTTGTTGTTTCCACTTATTTGAAATAATCCCCCCTCCCTTTTTTTTGACCATCTTCCTCTCAACTCCCTCTTTCCCCTCCCCATTTTTTTCCCCCCTGAACTAGTGAAGAGGGGGAAAAGGAAAGAAAATAAAAGAATTTCCCTTGGTTTCAAAAAAGTTTCAAATTACATGTTTTCACAGAAAAAAAAATTCATGTAGTTTGAGAAGTAATTTTTGGTGGAAAAACTTTCATTAAAGTTTTTTGAACTGCTCTAGTTACAGTATGATACTTCAAACATTTGCTCAGTCACCACAAAAGGCCAAGAATCATCAAACTGTGGCTTTTTTTAAAAATGAAAAAAATACCCACTTTGCTTTGTGTTCTGTATTGATATGCCGATAAGGAATCTATTTGTCAAAAAACATTCCCTGAATCTTTTTTATTGTCTGCATTGTTACAGACATACTTGCTGACAGGTATTTTGAAATAAATAACCAAAAAATTGAAACTGGTGTGATCATATTTATTTTGACAAATAAAATATGGAGAATTTTGCAGAATTTCAAAATATTGTGCGTAGAATTTTTAATTTTTTGTTGCAGAATTTTTAATTTTTTGGCACAGAATTCCCCCAGGAGTATTATATAACAGAAACCACTTCAAGGCAGTTCCAGCACTTATGAATGAGGAACATCAGCCAGTCTTCATACTGGCAGTTGCTGAAAAAGATCCAGTGAAGCCTTTTCCATATACAGGTGTGCCAGTGTGCCTCGATCCAGATAACATATCTGCCAGCCCAGACATGGGTTTCTTCAGAAGAGAGGCCAGTATTTCTATGTGCAATTTTGTTAGGTGGACAAGGAGAAAACCTCTGACTTTTACTTGTAACCTAATCAGAATTTGGAGCTAGTACTGGCCTCTTCACAGTTGTGTGTTTTGGACTTATTTCTATCAACACAGTGATTATCAATGCACTTTAAGCTGTCATAGTTGCTTTAGTGTTGGGAAATTCAATGGGGCCTAAGAATAAGGTACCCACTTTCACTAAAAGTCAATGAGAGCTGTGCGCCCAACTCCCTTAGGCCCATTTGAAAATCCAAGCCTGGTGAGGGTAGATTTGTTCCCTATTATTAATTATTTGTTAGAGCTGGTCAAAAGAAGGTAAATGCAGTTTGTGAAAACATTAAAGAGAAGCCAGAAAAGAATCTACACTTTATCATTCATTTGGCAAACAATCTTATGAATAAAAGAGTACATGAGGAAAAATATCCACACTGAATTCCCCCTATCCCCCTGCCTTTAGGATTGACCTCAACAAAAACCCATAGTCAAAGTTAGGTTTCTACCCAACACTGTGAGAGTAATAATAGTCTCTGCCAGATTTTGTCCCCGTTCAGTCGGCGCACTAACTTCACAACGGTATCTCGCAGAATCTTTTCTGGTCACATTTCTAATTCGTATGCTTGAATCTATCATCTCTGCTCGGCCTTTCAGATCACCTTTAAAAGAGAATATGACAGTTGGAAAAGTATTCCTTGCAGTTCAAGCCTGTTATAAAAATAAAATATCACTGGGCATCATTGGCTCATCTTGAAACCTCACAATGCATTTGGTCATCAATCATTGCTCACTTCTTCAATCTTGATCATCTTTGTGCCTCATTTTCCACTGAAGGACAATAAATATGAGCACTTTTCTCCAAAGATACTATCACTTCCACTCTACAAATAAGTTTTAGGGGCAACAAGGCGATACTTTAAGCCCAAACCCTGCACCCTTTGTTCACAAACCAAAGGCATCACTTATGAAACACAGCCAGTTTCCAATAGCCTATAGAGTTGGAATCCCAAGACCCATCTTGAATTTAGCAGCACATGCATTTCCCCAATGCTCTTGTGTGGCTTGGTGAAATCTGCATCATCTAAGAAACTTAAAAGTGACATTTATTATAGACAGAGAATGTTGGCCAAAAGCTCTCTAGTTAAGCTTTCAAAAAATCCAGACTCCATTACAGTTCCGTTATCACACACCTTTCACCTTGTGGGCTGATTTTTTTCTATACTTGGTCTCTGGTTAAAGGTGATTTTTTTTTTTTAAGTTGGCACAAAATTCTTTCAGACATTTGAGTTGTGGGAGTGTGTGTGTTATGAGGGCAAAACTAACTTCCCATTGAAAACAGAAAAAAATAAGTACAACTTTTTGAACAAGGCTACAATAAAAATAGCTGACGTATACGGTACCACTGAGATGCACTTTTCACTCAAAATGGAAAGCTGAAATAAGTCATTTTAAGAAAGAACACTTATTCTTATGTTCTAGTCCTAAAAAGAATGGAGGTGTATTTAAAATATGCTGCTATACTGCATATATTACTATGACATTTATGTTCAAGTCTTCAGCTTTATTTTAAAGAATCTTTCAGAAGCTTGTTCTGAGGATCATAAAGTTTTCAATAAGGACAGATAATTTTATTTAAATGTGCTCAGGTTATGGAAGGCTTCAGGGAACCTGCAATGCCATTTTTGAAGTCTAAATGGAACAGTATAAAAGAGTCATCTACATCTCCAAGTTAAAATATTTAATATCATCAAAGATATAGTAGCTATTAGCATGGAAAGCTATTCAAGAATATGCTCCTCAAAAACCAATTCTGGAAAGTCCTTTTGTCATTGTTATTCTCTTCAGAAAAGAAACCAAACTGCATTTTAGCAATTTCATTTTAATCCATCAGTCTACAAGTTTGCAGCTTCTTACCTACTAAGTCACCTTTGTAGTACACAAATGAGACATCGCGGGTTGTGAGTTTCTTCCATTCTACTCTTGGAATAATACCCTTTCCAGCTGAGTACTTACAGCTAAGCATAGCCTCTAGGGAAAACAAAACAGATGATCAGTGTTTTAGCTCTGTGCTTGGTATAATTACAAAGTACTGATCATAATATTCTTCCTATTAAAGGGCTTCAGTCTTCAGTGACAATCAAATCCTGCTTTTAAAATTGACATTATTGTATTTACTCCAAATATAAACAAGTGTAATGGAGAACAGAATTTAGAGAGAGAATGTAAAGTCGGTAGAGCTTTAAAGAGAACTGGTATAAGTTATACAGGCAAAACCACATTTTTGGCAGTAGAAAGTGTGTGTCTACTAGGTGGGTTTGCTGGTACAGCTCTACTGACATACCTTTTCTAGTACAGATTGGCCTAAGGAAGAAAAGAACACTAGTATAATTATGAAAAATCTTTGACTACCTCCAATCTTTCTATAGTTTAAAATCTCCAGTGGAAAGCCTCAATCTTTAATTTTTTTTTCAAGGGGAAGGGGTAGAGCAGATGGCTTAGGAGGCTGGCAATGCAATACAGAGCCTTTCACCTATATGCTGAGCCCTTCATATACAGATCATATTAATAGGGACCAAAGACTTTTGTACCTTTGACGGGGTGTATCCGATTTCCAGTGAACAAGTGTCCACATCTCAAAAGCATACACAACAGCCTGCTTTCACAACAGCCTGCTTTAATTTACACTCTTGTTACCAATCTCAGCCGAGGAAACTAAGGATTGAGTAAATGATGGAGACAGAGTTACTTATTCACCCCTACTATTTGTCCTTCCAGACCAGAGCCGAGGCTTCAGAGCTCCAATGCTACCAGTCTGGCATTTGTCATGAGCAATAAGATCACACACAAAATGAGACAAGATATTAAAGAAGCAATCCAACTTTAAAGAAAAATCCAGTGACAGGAGGGCATCCTGTTCCAAAGACAAATACACAATGCTTTACAAAATGTGTGTTCTGTACTTAGCTGAGGAAGTCAGAAGTTCCTGACTGCAGGTGGAGTGGGATAGGCGGTGGCCTTCCTGTACTTTAAGATTTATTGAAGTTTCCTTTCCCTTTTGTTTTTGTTTTGTTGCCTTTCTAACATTAGTCAATTCCCACCTACGCTGTTGGTTTTTTACTGCTGGCCTTTGCGATTGCTGTCTGAGCCCAGGAGTGCCTAACTTTATTTGCATCTAACTGAAGTGAAGGCAGTTGAGTTTCAGTGTTGCAAGCCTATAATTCACCTACACTCTGGGGATGAGACTTGCATTGTCTCTCTCTCTCTACTGCCCAGACTCTTTCATTTCAGAGCTGGGAGAGGGAAGGAGAAAATGCAGAGGGGCAATATTGAGGTCACTCTGACTCTTGCCTGTGAGGAGGGAGAGAACAGAGGAAGCCCAGTGCTTAGTTCACAGGATGTAATCACTTCCTCCTCCTCCTCCTCTCCTGCTGGGGTGGGAAGGGTTATATGGAGGGGAGAAAGTGTGGTGCAGATCCCCTCAACCTCAGTTCCCTAACTTCATTGTACTCAGCAACAGGGGAGGACAATCACCAGGAAGAGAGTATCAGGGGGTAGCCGTGTTAGTCTGTATCCACAAAAACGAGGAGTCCAGTGGCACCTTAAAGACTAACAGGTTTATTTGGGCATAAGCTTTCGTGGGTACCCACGAAAGCTTATGCCCAAATAAACCAGGAAGAGAGGCGCTGCTATATAGCGTGAGGAGTGGGGAGACTAAAAGGAGTGGGATGCAGTGAGGAGAAAGACTGGACAAAGGAGGAGGAGAGAGAGAGTATCAAGATGGAGAGGTAGAAGAATTCTATTCAAGGTATTTTTAAGGAGAGGCTGAACTAAGAACACAGAACTCTAAGGAAGAGAGAGAAAAGACAATTGGTGGGAAGGTGAGAGAATTGGGTGAGAAAAATGAATGGTCAAGGGGGAAAACAAGGTTGGGTAAGCACAAAGAAGGGCGAATGGAAAACTGATTACTAGTATGCAACTCATTACATGAAGGAAAAGTCACTAAAATATGTTTTGGCTGTGTTTGACTGCTAAGTGGAAGGTAGGAAAATCCATTCACCTACATTTAGAAATGGTAATTAAAGTTAAATTACCAAGATAAACTTATTTCAAATTTGGTAATACATGACTGATGTAGAGTTAGATTTGAAAATTAATTTCTTCATATTCCTTATTCTCAGCCTCAAACACTTGGGCATATATTGAAATATCCATTGCTTTCCACCTCCATGACTTCATTAATACAACACAAATGCAAAGCTACACACGCTTAGGATATGTCTACACTACAAAATTAGGTCGATTTAACAGAAGTCGATTTTTTAGATTGTGTGTGTCCCCACTAAGTGGATTAATTCGGCGGTGTGCATCCACAGTACCAAGGTTAGCATCGACTTTTGGAGTGTTGCACTGTGGTAGCTATCCCACAGTTCCCGCAGTCTCCTCTGCCCACTGGAATTCTGGGTTGAGCTCCCAATGCCGGATGGGGCAAAAACACTGTCGCAGGTGGTTCTGGGTACATGTCTTCAGGCCCCCCTCCCTCCCTCCATGAAAGCAATGGCAAAAAATGGTTTCTCGCCTTTTTTCCTGGGTTACCCATGCAGACGACATACCACGGCAAGCATGCAGCCCACTCAGCTCACTGTCACTGTATGTCTCCTAGGTGCTGTTGGCAGACACGACACTGCAGTGCTACACAGCAGCATCCCCTTGCCTTGCCTACAGGAGATGGTGCAATATGACTGCTAACCGTCGTCACTGTCCCGTGGGTGCTCCTGGCTGACCTCAGTGAGGTCGGTTGGAGGCACCTGGACAAAAATGGGAATGACTCCAGGTCATTCTCTTCTTTAAGTTTCGTCTAATGGAGATTCAGTCCTGCCTGGAATATCATGCCAGCTGGAGGCTTCTGCCTAAGGCTGCTCTCCCAATCAGCAACAACACACAGTCGCACCTACCCCAGCCTACCCTTTGCTCCCATGGCTCATGAAGCAGTTCAACTACAGGCTGAGCGCAAGTGCAGAATGGTGGTAGAATGTGCCTTTGGACATTTAAAAGCTCGTTGGCGAGTTTATGGACTCGGTTAGACCTCAGCAAAACCAATATTCCCATTGTTACTGCTGCTTGCTGTGTGCTCCACAATATCTGAGAGAGTAAGGGGGAGACATTTATGGTGGGATGGGAAGTTGAGGCAAATCACCTGGCCGCTGATTATGCACAGCCAGACACCAGCGCAGTTAGAAGAGCAAAGCAGGGCACGCTGTGCATCAGAGAAGCTTTGAAAACCAGTTTCATGACTGGACAAGCTACAGTGTGAAAGTTCTGTTTGTTTCTCCTTGATGAAAACCTGCCCCCTTGGTTCACTCTACTTCCCTGTACGCCAACCGCCTTCCCCGCCCCCCTTTGATCTCTGCTTGCAGAGGCAATAAAGACATTATTGTTTCAAATTCATGCATTCTTTATTAATTCATCACACAAATGGGGGGATAACTGCCAAGGTAGCCTGGGAGAGGTGGAGGAGGAGGGAAGCACAGGGGTGGGTAGAAGGGGCACCTCCTAGAATGGCATGCAGCTCATCACAGATGCAGCAGGTCTAGGGCTCTGAACTGGAGCAGCTGTTTGCCTCTCTGGTTCTTTGGTAGGCTTGCCTGAGCTCCTTAAGTTTCACATGGCACTGCTGCCTGTCTACTTGGCCAGTGCATCTAAGTTGAGAGTGCTGTCCACAGCAGTCACAATGGAGCACTCTGGGATAGCTCCCGGAGGCCAATACCATTGAATTGTGTCCACGCTACCTCAAATTCGACCAGCAGGGTTGATTTCAGCGCTAATCCCCTTGTTGGGGAGGAGTATAGAAATCGATTTTAAGAGCCCTTTAAGTCGACAAAAATGGCTTTGTCGTGTGGATGGGTGCAGGGTTAAATCGATCTAACACTGCTAAATTCAATCTAAACTTGTAGTGTAGACCAGGACATAGTGTTCAAACACTGATGCGGGGCTTGGAGATTGAAGGGAAGAGAGCTGAGCCCCTGCATGGTTTTTGCCATGCATTTAAATCTTGCAGGTGGAAGGATCTTATGAAATTCACTGTTAGTATTATAGATGCCTGCACAGTAGCACTTCACACCCTTTCAGAGTAGCTCCTTTCCACAGGATGCAGCTTGATAAAGCTGGCACACGTCTCAGTTTCCATTTTATTCTGGCACTGATGCTGCTAAGGGAAATGCTGCTGAGTAGGAGTACAGCAGAGAGGATGCCAAATTATGGTTCCTTGGCTCTCCATAGTAAGCACAAGACAAAACCAACCAAAGTCAGGAGAGCAGAGAGAAAAGGGATAGAGATATAGGAATTAGAGGGAATGTGCTAAGAGATGGGATACAGACACAACCCAGGGACAGAGCAGGTGGAAAACAGACACATAAGACAGGAAAAAGAGAACAGTAGGTTGAAAATGAAGCAAAAAGAGGAAATATAAAAGAGTTACCAGTCATTGGAGCAACTCATCAGCTGTGAACAGTGGTGAGGGAGTAGTGTGCCTATGCCCAATGTGCATACATCTCTACCCCACTGAATTACTGTCATAGCTTACTTCCTGACCTGGTCCTCTGGAGCGCAGTTCAAATCAGCTGCACATAATAGACATCTGAGTGGGCTCTAGCGTTCCTGCTTTGCTGTTAGGTAAGAGTATGGGTGTGATCAGAAACTGCCTATGCTAAATATTAACAAACAAGTCCTCCACTAGCATGTGCACTGCAGGAAAGAAGAGTAGGGAGTGAGCCATACAATGAGACAAAAATCAGCCAAGCCTTCATAAAGAAGGCCCAATAGCCATGGTAGCCAACTGTTCCCATTCTCTCATCCTTTCTGAGCTCTGAAATCTTATTTAATATTTTTCTGCGTTCATTTTTTAAGAAGTGACATTATTGTTTGTGAGAGGTGCCAGGTTGACAACCCTAGAGATCAAAGTCTTTTTTCATCTACAGAATGAGTTTGCAGAGATACTGGAAATACAAGCTTTCCTCACCAATATAGTTCAACCCTGCCTCAGAGGGACCACCTCTGACATTACTGCATTTCCATCAGCCTGTTTATTTATTTGCCTACACTCATGTCGTCCCCTTCCAGAAAAATGCAAAATACAGCTACTAGGATCACCTTCTGAACTGGACAATCTGTACACATCACCAATCCTTTTGAGTGCTTCACTGGTGCCTCTCTCCTCACTAAGTTCACACTTCCTGTCACTACCTTCAAGTTCCTATAGAATGCTGCTCTTCCTTATTACCAAATCTTGTCTCTCCCTCCCCCGCCGCTCCTTTGCTCCCTCCACTCTGTCAAATGATGCCAGTCTTGTTGCCCTGTTCTTCCGATTCTCCCCTAACTGTCTTTATGCTTTATGTGACTCCCTACACATGGGTCACCTTCCCAAGCTACTACTACACCAGACCATTGCCCTCTTATTCAAGTCCCTTCAGAAGATCCAATTCTGCCATGAATCCTACATGAAACTTGCAAACAAGGAATCAGTAGGCAAAAGGGCAGCTGGGATAGTTTATGCAACAAATAAAAAAAAAAACAAAATAAACTCAACACATGGAATTAAGACTAACATAACCCCCAAATACATGGAACTACATACCAATATAAGTGTCACCCACTAACCTGACCCTACTGGAATTTTTTTAAAAAAAGACCTAGGAAATTAGAAAGCCAAACCAAACTATGTTAAAGGAACATTTAGGTTGCAAAATCAAGCACTCAAATGTTAGGAAATGACACAAGTAAGGTGCCTTAATTCGGTCCCCTTTTGTGCATATAAATTAAAGGATGACTTTTTTTTCAAAGGACCCCTGACTCATTCAGTGAACAGAATGGACCTGCTCTGAGGATGAATCAATGACATGTAGTGAAGGAGGCTATTGTCTGTAAGACCCTTGCCTCATTTGTAGCAGATGTTGGAAGGTTTGTTGTGGATGATGCAGGGGACTGCAGGAACAGAAGATAAGGTCTCATGGTTAAAACAGTTGAATGCTGTCCAGGAGAACTGGATTCTATCACTGCCTCTGCCACAATTTGTGTGATATTGGACTAGTCACTTAAACCAAACTTTTCACAGATGGTCACCAACTGCCTGTTCCTCATTTTCTGGGTGCTGGACTTGAGACCCTGGGGACTCAATTGCAGAAGTGCTGAGTACCGACCATTGCACGTCAATAGGAGTTGCACTTCGAACATATAAAGTTCTATATGGTACTAAATATTCTGAAAAATCAGGTCCTATATGTCTCATTTAGGCCCCTAAAATTAGTGGATACTTTTGACCCTCCTCTCTTTGTGCCTCAGTTCTCAGTCTATAAAATGGGGATAAATAACCACTTCTCATGTCACCGGGTGTTGAGAGAATAAATTAGTTAGTGTTTGAAGTATTCAGATAAAATAATGATGCGTGCCACTGAACAGACCACGAGGAAATTTATAATTATGTCTTCAGAGCAGGATTTAAACAATGAATAGTCAGTAAGGCATAGGGCCACATAGGGCAACCAGGAGCAAGCTGTTCATTAATTGAGCACTCTTCATCCTGTGCACGGAAGCTGGCAGGGGTTCTGGGCAGAATAGCATGTGATCATGTAATTAAATGCTATATCATAATGCATACACACAATGGGGATGAATTAAGATTGAACACAACTTTAATTTCCTCACTTTTGAGTGCTTGACTTTGGAACCCTAATAATGTTCTTTAAACAGTTTCTTGTGTTATATATATTATATATTTATATATAAATGCAGTGATGCCCATGCACATACTGTACCCTGAAACTCCTTTGCTGTAACATGCTGATTGTCCGTTTTGACAGAGATTCCATATGCTTTATGATCTGCAAGAGGGAAAAACAAAAACAAACTAATTCAGACAACAGATATTTCCATTGCACACATGCTTCAGCCAATTTCAGAGAACAGTGCTCCCAAGCTTAGCTATAAACCTCCATATGCTAAATGAGGCTCTTTGGTGATTGGACATGATTGGGACTTGGGAGACCCGGGCTCTATTCCTGGCTTAGCTATCAGCCAACTGGGTGACCCTGAGTAAGTCACTTTAACATTCTGTGCTGTAGTTTCCCCATCTGTAAAATGGGGATAAAGATACTGACCTCATTTATAAACAGCTCAGAGAGCTACTGATGAGAAGCGTGACAGAAGAGCTGGATATTATTATATAACCAGGACAAGAATAAGCTTTTAAACATGCATCTGTACATTTTCCTTCAAAATCTGCTATTTTCAATAGGTGGAGAACTTGCATTAATCTGCAAGTGTATTCCCTCTGCTGTAATCACAGCTGCCCCTGAACACACACATCTACTGCTAGATTATACCTGTTAGTGCATGGGTGTTAAAAGTTACCTGAATAAAGAGTTCTCATCTTTTCCCTCCCCACATCTCAACAGTGAGCATCTCCATTTTCTCATACATTCCCTTTCTTCTTAGACCTCTCCTATTCTCTCTGCAACTTTAATAGATCAGTCATGAAGGCCTGGTCTACATTTGAAAATTAGATCAACCTAGCTTTGTTGCTCAGGGCTATGAAAAATTTCACCTTCTGAGTGACAGAGTTGGGTTGACCTGATCCCTAGTGTAGACACAGCTAGGTCATAGGAGGGATTATTCTGTCAACCTAGCTATCACCTCTCAGAGAGGTGGATTAACTACATTGATGGAGAAAACCTGTCAATGTAAGAAGCATTTACACTACAGCGTTGCAGCACCGCAGCTGTGCCACCGTAGTAGCTGTAACATAGACATACCCTAAAACACAGTAACCATCACTTTTGTGGCTGCACCCACAATCACATGACATAAAATCTCAATGTACAATTACTCCTAATCTAATCCCACAAAACCAGGTTTGCCCATGTGGACAATACTTCTTACAAAAATGTTGACGATATCACCATCTTGTTCTATTCTGGAATGGTATAATTCCCCTGGAGAGAGCATCCCAGCCTCCTATTAACTGTATTGGCTGTTACTCTAATAAAGGGGTTTGCAGTTTATTTTTCTGTAGGTGCCTCGTGATCTCCATTTCAGCTGTGGTTACCTCCAGCCTCCATATCTCACTTTTTTGAAGCTTCAGGACATCAAATAACTCACTTCCTCAGAAACAAGAAGTGTGCTGAAGCTCAACATCCCAAATAGGGGTGATGACGGGAAGGTATTTAGGGAATTCTATATATGCAGCAGCCATCTAGCACCAGTGTCAGATGGAAGCATAGACAAGGAATTGAGGGTGATGCTTTTGCTAACAGATCAGCAGTGCATGTGTGTGTGCACAGGGGGAGGGGTGACAGGTAAGATGGAGGAGGGGACTGGGCCCTTAGAAGTGCAGGACTTATGCCATCCTCACACTTGCCTTTGTCACATCAAGGTGGATCCCTAGTGTGCTCCACCTGGGTTTACACATGGAGACCATCCAGAAGTTACAGCTGGTACAGAATGTGCCTCTTATTATGTAGTATTTCCTATTGGGGCACCTGCATTAACCAACAGTGGATTTCCAAATGAAGCTGGATGTGTTTCTAACAAGCTATACTTCGCCGCAACTTCCTCATCTGTGCATCCTGGACCCATTCTATTTCAGATCCCCTAGTTCTCACCTCCCTTACCGGATTTCTCATTATAGGCTTCTCTTTAATCCCATCTACACATATAAAGCAACTTAATTTAAATACTGTACTCAAGCACAGTGTAAATATGGTTGTGGCCTAAATGGTTACAACATGGTTTGGGTTCATCATGCTGTTTGGGGCAGGGGCTGTCTGCAGAGAGTGAGAGTGTGCATGCACACATGTGCGTACAGTGGCTAGAAAAATGGGGCCCTGATCCCTGACTGGAGGCCTTACTGCAGTACGTATAATTTATAATAGTCATCCTGGCCAGACCATGCCTATTAACAAACCTATTTAAACAACACTTAAATGTGATTGTGGTTTAAGGCAGAGTTATTATAACTACAGTTGTTTGTATTATGCAGACATGGGGTGAAATCTTCAAAAAATACTGAGATGACATAGATGCCTAAATGCTGGTCACTTTTGACAATGAGTCTTATGTGCTTTTGAAAACTTTACTCATGTTTTTCTACCACATTGACAGTGGCCAAAAAACATTACCACCTTTGCTTGAAATATAAGTTTTGTTTTTAGTATGACTCTGTGAACAAGTTTATAGCACTTGGATAGCAGCTCATGGGCAAGGAAACCTCGGATGTGGATTCACCACTGTGCTAAATAAACTCTACTTGAATTAAGTTATATTAAAATACTGAAGTAGTGAGCACAGTTCCCTCCCAAACAAAGAGCACTTGGATTATTATTTTTCTTAAGATCAAGGAAACATTAACTGTCTTTAAACATCAACCACCACCATCTTACAACATTATTTTTTTCTGGGTAACTATTACTCCAGCAGAGGTACTGAGCCTCTCTCTGTTTTCTTTCAAACCTTCTAAAGCTTTCCTTCATGCTTATTCCATTTTTCCCCTTATTTCCTTTTATGTCTGTTGATCCCTGCTACCCATTTACATTTTTAAATATAATTTGTAATTTTACTTCCACCTGAATCATATCTTTCCCCCTCATTTAATTAATGTTAATACTTCTAGGATGGGGAAGAACACAAAGGGGAGGGGATATCTCCAAATATCTCTGTGTTTTTCCAGTCTCAGCTATTTTTCAGCTATAATATACTGTTGTTATAATTTCTGTTCACAAACATTACATATTTTCCCTTGAAATAACCTCTTGCTTCACATTTCTAGAGAGGAAAAACAACAAACAACAGTGTTTTATTCAAACCCTTTGGCTCTGGTTAATGTTTGTTTTTAGTTGGTTAGCAAACATCTTTCGGAATCATAGATGTGTTCCAAATGATTGGGTAGAGTGTTTATAAAATATAACTAGAAAGAGCATTATTTCCAATACAGTCATCAACTCAAATGCATGTGACTCACAGCCATATTAAATGCATTTTCCTAGAAACTTGAAAATATGTTTTTTTTCAAAGGAGGAATAAAAAAAAAAGGTCTATTTCTTCCCCCTTTCCAGTTCTCATAAATAGTATAATTCTAAAAACCTAGATACTAAGAAATGTAAGTAGAACCACGATAAGAAAGACTACATTTAACAGGTGAAGACATACAAATATGGTACCTTCCTTGATTCACACTGTGGACAATGTCATGATATCAATTACATTTTACAGAGTGAACTCTTATCAGGAAACTGCTTTTGCAGGAGAACTGCATATTCTCCCTAATACACTGAGGAAGTTAGACAATTAAAAAGTGCAGGAAGATGTGAGTGAGCAATACATTATGATCAGCACATATGACATAATCTCTTTTCTTCCCTGAAAGGTCTTTTGTACACGTTCAATGGGAATTTAAGTAGGAGAAAGATGGCACAGACATATGGCTGGTTAACAACAAGAAGACACAATGATTTTGATCAATTAGCCAAACAAAAAGACATCTCTAAAGTTATGATAACAAATTCCCTAAATAGTCACTTGAGGAACAAGATGTTGTTGGCAGCTACTCAAAATTCAAAATGTTGATAATTTTGGACCCTTTAACCTACAACTAAAGAAGAGTAGTGGAAAGATACTACATGGCAGGATAACTGGCTCTTGTCAACTAATCTCTCCCACCATATGTTTTATATATATCTATATGGAAAACAGTTTTCATATTGCAGCAACCTGAACTTCACTTGTTTACAGCCAATTCTACAAAGGTCACACGTTTGCCATTAGAAATACTCTACTGCAACAGGAAATTTCCTTAGGTAATTTGAATGCTAAAGTAAAGCACATTAGGTACTATCAAACTGCATTTCCTTTGATATGATTGCAGGAAACTAGATGGGAATAGAATCAAAACATTGTTACGATATAAAAGAAAACAGTCATGTGATATTTGTTTTGCTAAGTTCCAGACCACATGTTGCTTATAACAAAGGTTAAGTATTTAAGTATATTGTAGGTTTAGGAATTCAGCTGTCCTGAATGAGAGTTGCCTGCAATAAACCCCCAAATGTGGGTGTGAAAATAGCATATCTGGGGCATGTATGAAGTGAGCTAAAACTCCATGTGCCCCGAGTTAAATTGTCAGGGACAGTTTCTTGTCCCATCACACACAGCTGAGACTGTTTAACTCCTTGCCACCACAGATCAGGATAAGCCCTGCCACATTTAAGCTGTACAAAAGACAGTTCTGTGCTCAAACCTTCCCAAGCACAGAATTAACAGGACAGCCACTACATTCTATTGACACCAAAGTTAACAAAAGGGAAGGCCATAAGGTGTCAATCCCATTTTGGGCAGCATTTGCTGTGAATCTTATTTGAACTGTTCCCTAGACTATACTGTGATGGATATATTAAAACTTAGTCTGAAGTAACTGTAGTTTAGTAACCATAATATAATTAAGTTCAATATCCCAGTGGGATGGATCTTAGCACAAACATGATATGGTGGCACCAAACGTTAGGAAAGGGAATTAAATAAATATGAGGAAACTAATTAGAAAGAAAGGAAAGACTAAAAAAGTCACCAAAAGTCAGTGAGACTACATAAACAGAGCATACTCAAGTCACAGAAGGCAACTACATATTCCTAGCCACAAATAGGAATAAGGAAACATACTGATACTTTTTTGCAAGGTACAAGAGTTTATTCAAGTCAAGAAGATGAGACCCAGCCCATGGTTCACTTTATGGTATGTGGTATTAGTTTTAGACTTGCTAACCAAAAACGGTATGAGTTTCAATTTTTTCCACTCTTGAAAGTTTATAAAACTTGAATATTGAAGTGAACTATGTTCTATGAAATTTGATACTGGCATAGAGTATAAACAGAGAAAAGGAAATAAAAACTGTTCAGCAGCCATTTATTTGCATACAGGTATTAAAACGTTCAGGATCTGATGCTGAAAATAACTGCTGCAAGAATTAGAAATTTAAGGAATTGGAAGCCTCAAGATAGCCTGAAACTGAATTAAGAGTTGATCCTTTCAAGACTCAGACACTAAAACTGTTGGAGCTGTATATTTATCAGCAAGGGGAATTGGATATGTATGCAAATCCTGGTGGTGTTGGCCAAGCCAAGTGAGGTCATAGACAAATGCCTTTGAATTGAGTATCTGTAATGGGATAACTTTTGAAGGATCATGTGGCATCTGTGAAAGTGACAAGAAATATGTCAATTTCCATGTCACTATACTTGAGACAGATGTGAGGAGTAGCAGCAGACTTATTGTAATCATATAGGTGGGAGGATCCCTCAAGCAAGGGCTGGCAGAAGTTTAGGGTGGTGGAGAAATCAAACAGAGGGAGGAGTGAAGACCACTCTGAAGCAGACTTGGGAGGGAAGGGAAGAACCAGAGAGATGTGGGGAGGTGTTCAAATTTGTCCAATACTTAATTAAAAAGAAGCAGGGTCAACATCATGGAGAAATCTCAGCATCCTCCCAATTCTGTCAGCAGGAAGTTAGCACAGTGGGCAAGACTTCTCACTAGCACATCGATTAATGCGCCTTGCAGGTGGGATGGCTTTCTTAAATCTTTCTTATTCTTCTTAAATTGGCCTCTTGGCTAGTAGGTGTCCAGTAAGTTTTTTAGAGCCCTGTGTCTAGTGTTTTTCAGAAAATCCTCATCCTAGGAGAAAAAGTTATGTTAAGAGGGAACCCCCTTCCTCCCTCAACACAAAGTCAGGAGTTGAGGTTGCCAAGAGCCAGCATTTCTGTTTTGGCCTGCTGTGACCATCTGCCTTTCAAGACAGCTGCTATAATTGCGTTAAAATTCCAGTTCCTCAGCTGGGTAACCTATCATATCCAAGACACTGTTTTCCCCCTTGCCCAAGGGCCAGAGCCACAAACAATGGGCTAATCCTCTATTCTTCCTGCTTGCTCAATCCCTGTAAGCAGACAAGACTCTGAAAGCGGATCACAAGACAGTATTTAGATGCCATGGTGACTGATGCTATATAAGTGAACAGATAGGATAATTCTACACTATCCAAATGCTTCAATGGAGAAGTCTCATCAGTTTTTTGTTATTGTTGTTGTTGTTTTTGCCAGTTAAGAGTCCCCATGTAGCATTAATCTTCTCTCCACTTGGAGCCCATGGCCAATTCTCTCCAGGCAGAGGGAGAATCACTGCAACATGGAGTTTTGGAGTGGGTTTTTCAGACTAAAAAGATAATAAATGAAGCTGAAAAGCTGATTGTTTCTGAAGAGGACTGAGGATATATGTTTCCCAGAATGATGAAGACATGGAAAGCAGATTTTTGTTGGCAGCTGGGCTGGCTGAGTTCCTGTTTGAAATGATTACTTTAACGTTTCTGGGATCTGACTGTATTATTAATGTTAGAACACCTCTAACCTTGCATAAGGATCTTTTTTCATTATTTAAATCTAAATAAAATTAAATAATCTTCCTCTCCAAGTGTTTCAGAGAGCAGATTCTTGTCAATTTCAGAACTCTGCACGCTCACAGCAATGGACTAGACAAGGAGAATGGATAGCTCAGTGCATCTGTGCAACTTGTCATGTGTTTAAAAAGAGAGAGAGAGAGAGAGAGAGAAGTGTTTTTGTTGAGCAGCAACTAAGCTGAAGAGTAGGAATTTTAATGTTGCTACAGACTTGCAGTGGAGGACCCGAGAGAGCGTTTAGTCCTAGGGGAAAATCATGTTTTAAAAAGTGAGAGAGAAAAGGAATTCAGTTGTTAATGCCTTGGTTAACACAGAAAAATAAATAAATATGAGCTCATAATGCCAAAAAGTTTTCCCTCACAAGTGTTCCATGATGTTCAGTATAAACTGTAGTACTGGCAAAATCTTCTGATGCGGTCTTCATGTTTAGTTTAAGGCAGTTTTTTATTTATCAAGTTAAACAAAACAGATTTAAACTTCAAACTTGATTGCCTAAAATTAGCAACTACTGAGAAGTCTAATTTCCAGAAGTACTGAGCCACTAAAGTCAGCTGAGCCACGGATGGACAGAACCTCTGAAGGTCAGACCACTCAAGTTTGAAATGGTGGTCTAACATTTGTCAAACTAGAGCTGGTCAAAATGTAATTTTTCTGGTGTGAAATTCAAAGGATCTCATATCTGCAAGAACAAGGGGTGGAGGGCACTAGTTTTAAATACGTTGTCCAGATTTTGCAAAGCAAGCCCTTTTGAAATACTCCAAAATAACCTCAAACAAAAAAGATACTTGTTTTCAGAAAAGTGGTTTGGTGTGTACCTCTGTGTTTACATCTATTCTGATCTGCTTTCAGAAGTCAGTAGGACAGACTACTTACCACAGCAATAAATAACAATAAATAATAAAAAGTAAATAAATAAATGACCACTGTAGACAGAAGTTTTGAAAGATGGATTAGGTCACGTGTTCTGTACAACTGGCCTAATCAAGCATTTGCTTAATAAAGCCATGAATCACATGAAAGTAGTGCTTAGAATTAGGGCTATCGATTAATTTCCATTAACTTGAATACCAATTGAAATTTATTAAATATTTTGGATGCTTTTCTATATTTTCATATATATTGTATTCTGTGTTGTAACTGAAATCAAAGTGTATATTATTTTTGTTTACAAATATTTGCACTGTAAAAATGATAAATAAAATAAATAGTATTTTTAAATTCACCTCATACAAGTACTGTAGTGCAATCTCTTTGTTGTGAAACTGCAACTTTCAAATGTAGATTTTGTCTGTTACATAACTGTACTCAAAAACAAAACAATGTAAAACTTCAGCTCCTACAAGTCCACTCAGTCCTACTTCTTGTTCAGCCAATCACAAACAAATAATAGGTTTCAGAGTTACAGCCATGTTAGTCTGTATCCGCAAAAAGAACAGGAGTATTTGTGGCACCTTAGAGACTAACAAATTTATTTGAGCATAAGCTTTCGTGAGCTACAGCCCACTTCTTCGAATGCACAGAATGGAACATATATTGTGGAGATATATACACACATACAGAGAGCATGAAAAGGTGGGAGTTGTCTTACCAACACTATCTTGATTATCACTTCAAAAGTTTTTTTCCTCTTACTTAATTGGCCTCTGTACACGTGTGCACGCACCATCACTGGACAGATTTTTACCCCAGTTCCCTAAATGGCCTCCTCAAGGATTAAATTTACAACTTTGGGTTTAGCAGGCCAATGCTCAAATCACTGAGCTATCCCAGCCCCACACTTGAGTTCAGGGAGCATTGTCACATATGTTCCTGGGTACCTTACAAATCTACAGACCAAGCAACTTCAGCCATCCAAACGATACAGGATTATTTGAATTAAGTATGTGAGTTATTTCAAGAACACTATTTTAGGAGATGCGTATATTTTATGATATATAATTATTAGATTTGAAAATAAAAGAAGTTTAAAAAATATTAGAACTGCAATTTCTTTCGGCATAAAAATGAAAGCTTTTTTCTCCACAAAACTGTTTTAATTATATATTGTAACCTTCCAAAATTAACATGTGGTGCAGACGTGAAGGAGTTTTTGGGTGGTCTGCATCTTGTAAGGTGTAGCACAGAGCTCTCGATTTTACAAGTCTTCTGACAACTCTGCCATGGAACCTGTTGCCATGGTAATAAATAGGAACCCACTGAAAATGGGGGGCAATGGTTTAAACGAGACAGGGCCTCACAAAAAAAAAAAGAAGAAGAAGAAAAAAGGCCTACTTTACAGCATTCTAACAGTTCTGCACAAAGTTCATTTCCATAGAAACAAAGCAGCAGCTAAGTTGTCAGAAAGCGTGTACGTGTAATAAAAGCCTAAAGTTGCAAATGCTATTGCTTCAACTGCTGTAGATTTTTAAAATGAAACATACTCCTGAAGTCTGTAGTTGTTACAGGCATTTTAAAGACCATTTAAAAATTGTTGTCTCAATTCTGAAATGAGATACATGAAGTCAGTGGGGCGCTCTGCAGGCCCAGAAATCTACCCATGTATATCTCATTATAGGATCAGGCTTTTAGAGTCTAGGGGAAGCATTCAGGTTCTAGGACAAAAGACATGTTAAATACCCCTAGGGCAGGGGTTGTCAGACTGTGGGTCGCGACCTCATTTTAATGGGGTCGCCAAGGCTGGTGTTAACCACTGGGCCCCTGCAAGTCTGAAGCCGAAGCCCCACTGCCCAGGGCTAAGGTTACATGCCCCCGGCCCAGGATAGAAGCCCTTGGGCTTCAGCTTTGGGCTCCCCCTGAGCGCGCCCCCACACACACACAGGGTGGTGGGGCTCGGGAGGCAGGGCTCAGTCTTTGGTCCACCCTCCTTGGGTCATGTAATAATTTTTTTTGTCAGAGGGAGGTCACAATGCAATGAAATTTGAGAACTGTCGCCCTAGGGTACTGCTTTTTATCACTCTGAAAGCTATTCCAGCCTATTTAACAAACAAAAAATACACCACCCCATTATATGGCAATTGTTCCCCCACTTGGTCCTCCCAACCCATATTAGATCTGTATGGGCTTATTTTAGGAGATTCTCACACTGAGGAGCAAGTTCCAACTTAGAATGCCAAAAAAGTGTCTGACTAGACAGAGCTGTGCAGTGCAAGCAAATTTTAACTAGGCGATGGTTGCTGAATATACCAAATATACTGAGATCTTCCATTTAAATGTCAATTTAGAATCAATCACAGCAGCACTGGCAATCAGCGGAGGTTTACAAGTACCAGAACTAACCAACTGCATAGATTTTATTTTTTAAATCTGTATGAGGAAAAAAAATATTTACATTGCTCCAGAGATGGCATCTTTTATACAAAACTTTGATCTAGAGTAAAATAGTTTATGTTTAAGTGATAAAGTTCTGAAAACAAAACAACAACAACAGAAATCATGGCAGACTCTGGGGGGTAAATTTTCAAAGCATCGAACAGGCTTTTATGCATTAAATTCCCACTAACTTTGTGACATACCCTTACTTTATTGAATATAATACTCCCATTGTAAATCAATGGCAGATTTTCATAGATAACAGCAGGAGGTCTTCAATAGACATCACAACTAGAGCCCTGTTCAGTGTTTTGGGAATTCAAGAATTTTTAAGTAGACATTTCCATAATTTAGTACATGGAACATTTCACTCTAAAGATGCACTTGAAGACTGTATCCTACCAAGGTTCAGGTGGCGCATTGAGTTTAATGATATACTTTAGCTTTTTAGCACTAAAATCTTGGATTAAATTCTCTGCTGTTGTAAACGGCTCTGTTTACTTCAACGGAATTGTGTTAGATTTCACCAGCAGATAATCTGTCTCTTTAGTATTAAATAAAGGTTAGGCTACATCAGGGATCAGTAACTTTTGGCACGTGGCCCACTAGGATAAGCACTCTGGCAGGCTGAGCTGGTTTGTTTACCTGCCGCGTCCGCAGGTTCGGCTGATTGCAGCTCCCACTGGCCACAGTTCGCTGCTCTAGGCCAATGGGGGCTGTAGGAAGCAGCGTAAGCTGAGGGATGTGTTGGCCACTGCTTCCCGCCGTCCCCATTTGCCTGGAGTGGCGAACCGCAGCCAGTGACAACTGTGATCGGCCAAACCTGCAGACACAGCAGGTAAACAAACTGGCCCAGCCTGCCAGGGGGCTTATTCTGTTGGGCTGCGGGCCAAAGGTTGCCGATTCCTGGGCTACATTAAAGACGTATTGGTTTCAATTTTGTTCACATTACAAAACCACAAATACATTTGACAATCATGAAGGGGATTCAAGAACAGATCAGATGTTTCACCAACTAAAATTAAGAGGAACTAGAAGCTTGTTTAGAAGCTATATCCTGAGCTATTGTTATTTACTTTAATATGTTCCCTTTGTTGCTTTATAAAGCCAAATTTTTGGCTTGTCTACACTACAAAATTAAGCTGACTTTATCTAATTCAACCTCGAGTCTCCGAATTAATTGCGTGGCTACACTATGCTCATGTCTTGACGGAGTGCGTACTCACTAGCAGTGCCTGCATCGGTGCACAAAGCAGTGCATCATTTTGCAGGTATGGTATGACGAGCAGTGGCTGCAGAACTTTCAAATGCAGAAGGCCACCTACCAGGAACTTTGTGCAGAGCTTTTCCCTGCCCTGCAGTTCAGCAACACAAATCAGAGCTGTTCTGACAGTGGAGAAGCAAGTGGCAATCGCTATTTGGAAGCTTGCAATGTCAGACAGTTACCGGTCAGTGGGGAATCAATTTGGAGTAGGTAAATCAATCGTGGGAGCTACTGTCCTCCAATTGTCCAGGGCCATTAAACAACTTCTGCTACAAAGGGTAGTGAATCTGGGAAATATGCAGGACATAGTGGATGGTTTTGCCTCAATGGGGTTTCCTAATTGTGGTGGGTCGATAGCTGGCATGCATATCCCCATCTTGGCACCAGACCACTTTGCCAAAGAGTACATAAAGCGAAAGGGATACTTCTCAATGGTGTTGCAAACACTGGTAGATCACAGGGGGCGTTTCACCAACATCAACATAGGATGGTTGGGAAAGGTTCATGATGCGCGCATCTTTAGGAACTTGGGTCTGTTCAAAAAGCTGCAATCCAGACCACAAAATGAACATTGATGATGTTGAGATGCCTACAGTCATCCTGGGGGAAGCAGCCTACCCCTTGCTTCCATGGCTCATGAAGCCATACACTGGCCATCTGAACAGCAATAGGAACAGCTCCACTATAGGCTCAGCAAGTGCAGAATGGTGGTTGAATTTTTTCTGGTCGTTTGAAAGGGCGCTGAAGAAGTTTACATACAAGGTTGGACCTTAGTGAAGAGAACATCCCCATGGTTATAGCTGCCTGCTGTGTGCTCCATAGTATCTGTGAAGAAAAGGGGGGAAATTTTCCATAGGGGTGGGCAGTTGAGACAGATCACATGGCAGCCATTTTTGAGCAGTCAGACACCAGGGCAATAATGAGTCAAGTAATGTGAGCTGCTTATCTGCATTGTGCTTTCCCAAACCTTCATCTGCCTTGTATCACTGTCCCTGTAAAGCCAACCCCCGACCCAAGCCCATTACTTCTACTCAATAGAAAACATTTATTTCTTGAATCCATTCACTTTATTTAACAAACATAAGTAAAAAGAAGGAGAAGAGAAAAAAGTAACCTAGGGAAAAAGGGGTTGTAAAGTTGGAATGGGGGAAACATTTTCAGCTGTGTAACATAATACTGCATTCCAGACCATCAAAGGTCTGTGAATGGGCACCTTCTGTTCCTTGTATCCTCCCCCCATGAATTAAGTGAAAGGGATAATGGACTTTTCACTCACACCTCAGGAAACGCTTGGAGGAGGGTGATTCTGCACCAGGTGATGCTGGATGCTGGCTGACTGTCCAGGTGATGCTGGATGCTGGCTGGCATCTGCTGAGGGACTCTACCCTCCTGCTTCTGTTCCTGCAGTTCAACCAGATGCTTCAACATGCCTGCTTGGTCCCTCATAAGCCAAAGCATCTCATCCTGTGCCGCACGCTCTTGCTCATTGGAAGCTTTGCTGCTCTCCATGTCCATGTCTAACTTCTTAGACAGTGAAATCCTCCACACTCTCAACTCTGTGTTAGCTGTCCCGGAGGTGTTCATTATCTCAGCGAATGTGTCCTCTCGCGTTCTCTTTCTCCTCCTTCTAATCAGCGAAAGTCTGCTTTCAGGTGTCGATGACATGCCGAATGATACATTTCCAGCTGTCAGTCATGGGAAAAAATAAAGGAGCCATTGTACATGAATAAAATGTTTCCATAGCAAATCCATTTTCATAAAAACACCCACCTTTATTACACTAGGTGCAAGCCGTAACAATCAGAATCCATAACCATTTTGCTGCTCCAGCCATGTTGAATAGTCCTCCTTGGGTCACTGCATTTTTAATGAAGTTTATGACAGGCTCATGTCAGGAGCAGAGGTAGATGGTTGAACAATGGCCCTTCCCCAGGAAGCTGTTTACGAACAGGGCAGCTGGGGGGAGGGTGCGTAGGGGTAAAAGTTTTCACTCCCAATTTGCAGAATCTCTCACGTGGGACCCCAGTACTCTATCAGCCACTTTAAACTACTTGCCGACCGAAGCCGAGAACAGTAAAGGCACATTAGTGGCTGTGTGCAGAACATGGGTTGGAGGGTCTATATGCCCTTTTTTTAATCTTGTAAGATCAGTTTTAATGAGAACTTCCCCTGCATCCCCTGGACAACCCTATGTGATACCAGTCTCCTGAGGGTAACAGAGGTGGAAAGGAAGGAAATGCTGCAAGCCTCTGGGTATAGACCTGGTCATTATGCTGCTCTGCTGTGTACCACAATGATGCCAGCAGAATTAATTCAGGAGTTGCATGGGAAAGTGTCCTACAACGGTGGAAGAAATAAGACTGCCTTGCCCAGAAACCTTCTGCAAAGGATTGCAGAGTACCTCCATGAAAGTTTCCTGGAGATATCCATGGAGGATTTCTGGGCTGTTCCAGTACACATAAGCAGTCTTTTCTGGGGGCCACCCTCTGCGTAGATGGAGTGGTCTCTTGTAAGCAGAGAGCCACAACACCTCGCTTTTACTTCACAGTAAACATGCAATACCACCGAATGTGTGTGCCCACTAAAGTTTAAACTGGACTTTGTAACTGTATACTCACCAGAGGGGCCCTCCTTGGCATCACGGTCAGCCACCATGATGTCCTGCGACCCACAGGGTTTCAGGGTTAAAAATATTTCCTGGCTCATTGGGAGAATGGATCCATCGCTGTCCTGTCTCCCATCCTCCTCCTCTTTCTCTTCTTCATCCACCATATCGTCCTCCTTGTTGTCCCTAGACTCACACACTTGTGAGGTGTCCACGTTGCTTGTGGGGGTGCTGGTAGAACCGGCATGTGTGAGGTTTAGCACCAGAACGACTGTTCGCCTCCCTTGCCTTCTGGTACAGCAGTTCCATGTGAAAATAAAAACTTTGCCAAGTGTGTGTCCCTTGTGTAGCCCTTCTCCCCCCTCCCACAAGCGATCTTTGCACAGATGTCAGTGTTTCTTCTGCTGTATCAGAGCTCTGCCTGCACAGATGCTCCTCCCTATACAGTGATGAGATCCACCATCTCCTGCAAAGACCAGGTTGGAGTGCGTTTGGGGTGTGTTGTCTCCATGATCAGTTTAGCTCAAGCTGGTATGCTCCCAATGCTGATCAAACAGGAAATGGGAAATCAAAAACTCCCGTGGCTTTAGCAGGGGAGGGGCTGTTTCCTGTGTACCTGGGTGCACTGCAGCAGAGTTGAGAATGATCTCCGGAGCGGTCACGGATGAGCATTGTGGGATACAACCTGGAGGCCAATTATGTTGAATTACACAATGCTGCATCTGCACTCTGAAAATCTAATTAAGCACTATGCCTCTCGCAGAGGTGGATTACAGAAGTCGACATTTTACGCTGACTTTGGTCAGTGTAAAGGACCCAGTAATGTACATACATACATTAAGAGGTCAACTTAAGGCGGCTTCCTTCGACCTAACTTTTTAGTGTAGATCAGGCCTTAGACACACATAAGTGAAATAACATGTAATTCAGATCAATATACATTACAGGAATGCTACATAGAACGATATCATGGGAAACAGGAATCAACAGAGTATAGTCATTTTAGTTTGGTTTGTAGGCTTTGTTTTGTATTTTTGTCAAGTTCAAATACTAAGAGCACGATCTTAACTTTACAGCTTCTGCAGCTCTTAAAACATTTAGGAATGACTTTTTACCCTGTAACTCTTCACTTCTGCATGTACAAAGGGAGAAAACCTCAAAAACTGGACTGACATTCATGACTCATTCAGCTCTGTGAAACTGCAGGCCAGTGAATTGTGTGGTCTTGCCAGCAGGCATTCAGACTAAGAAAGCAGCAGCAAAATAGCAGATTAGTTTGAGCAGGGGAACCTAACAAGACAAAAAAATGCTGAGAACTTTTTTTCTTGAATTCTGAAAGACAAACCCAGGAGCTAGGGAGAGATTGGTACTGATGAGGAGAAATTTGGAGCCAGGCAGACTACTAGAAAGGGTGGGTGGGAGGGGGGCAGCAATAAACTCTCTCTTTTTAAATAATCAAAACATTTTATAAGATTACTTTTACCATTAATATTTGTGATGAGTTAACCCTCTCTTCTTGAGTACACATTTTATACTGCAAGGAAGTCAAGTACTTAAAAGTGCTGTCTCTGGAGTACCTCATGGGTCACATTTTATATTAAGGTATCATTTATAAATAGTTATTATAAATGGTTAATAGATGTTTTAATAAACTGTTAATTGCTATAGATTGTCATAGACTCCAACAGATCAATAAGTGACTTATAATCATCTATAAAACACCATCTATGACATATACTACTTATGTCTGTAACAATCATAACATCTATTAATCAATTATTAACCATTATAAACCATTTATAAATGGAACCTTAAGTGTGACCACCTCACACTTACAAATGAAGTGCAAGCCCCTCTCATTTCAGTTTTATGGCCTACCCCGGTAAACAAAGAGGATTCTGAAAAATGAGAATGAGATTGTACTGTACTGGCAAAATGATTACGGTCCCAGTGCTGCAACTACCTATTCATTTGCTCCACTTTACGCACATGACCAGTCCTGTTAAACTCAATAGGACTCCACACATGTGTAAAGTTACTCACTAAGTAGTTGTTGGATTGGAGCCTAATTCACATAACATACTATATATTACTAAAAAGGGCCCAATCCTGCAAATATTCACGTGCACAAGGAACTTCACTCCGGTGAGTGTTTGCAGGCTTGGGACCCATGTAATAGACCTTAGTTGAATAGCTATGTTACACAGCAATGACAAGGCAAGAAACTAAGCGGGGGGGTAGGGGGGGTGCGCGGGAGGGAGAGAGAGGCAGCACATATTGAATATGGAGGTTAATGGCACTTGGTTCTTAAACAAGGTACTGACAACCAGATATGTACACTTTAAAGGGGCACTGTCAATTTAAATAAATAAAGCTGCCCACTTCTATCTGAAAATGATTTGCTTACTATTTTTAAACATACCACCTAATATTATTTTTCCTAGTTTGTCTTCTGTGACCATTTGATGGTACTTTGTGTAGTACTGTTTCCCTTGAACAATCAGGGCTTTTCAATATGCAAAGTTTTGCAGTTTACCTGAAGGTGGCATTTAAAACCGATTTAGTTAAATTTGTACAAATGGCTGGGTGGACATGCTTATTTCATCTTGAGAGGTTTATTTGGGTATAGTTTAAATGGATTAGAACAGGTTTAAGATAAATTAAAATATGCTATTCTTAAACTGAAATGACTGTAAAACCACAAAACCTGACAACAGGAGAGAGAAGCAGGTTTATACTACTTAAAGTTCTTTTTAACTTTTCTTTTCCCTTTTCAATTTGACTAGATTTGATGGCATGGTTACAGAGCAGAAATACCTGTTTACTTTTCTCTGCCAAGAATTTTCAGCTCTAAAAAACACCTGAGAAAGACCAAGCTTCAGATATTAAAGGCCACTTACAAGGCGCCTATTGTTTTATATGCATGTGAGACCTGGGTACAGCTAAATACCTTTGAGATGAAGTGTTGAGATGAAGTTTTGGGCCAGTACCAGAGAGTGATGAGTGCAGAAAATTTAATAGGGAACTGCGGGAGATTAAGTAAATGTAGTGAAATCCCAACAACTTCAGTGGACAGGACATGGAGTTAGGATGGCAGAAGACAGATCAGCTAAGTGTGTCTTGGAAGAACATCCTTGTGGTATCCACCTTGCGGCTGACCAAGGAAAAGGTGGAGTGATAAGACTGAGCAAGATCTAATAGCTCTCAATGGAAAAAGAATGCACTTGACAGAAAGAGGAGGGAGGGAGCAAATTGTGAGATCAGCCAAGGAGTTCCATAGTCTATGGAGCCAGGGAAGAGAAGGAGGATTTCAACTTACTTGATGATGTCCTTTTAATGTGGTAGTATTTTAAAAGGCACTCAGGAGGGGCTTTAAGTAATCACATTACATAAATTACAAAAGAACATCTCTTTCTGCCCATTAGAATACCTGCAGCAGGGCTTTGTACATTTCACACTCTCTGATTCTCTCTGGGCTCACTATGACTCTTGTTATCTTCCTTTCATATAAACTGGGGAGGAAAACTGCAGCTCTGTTATTTACAGGAGCTTGCCCTCATGCCATTGTGTACCCCTAACTCTGCCTCCCCAGAGCTTAGGTTCTCTTTCAGAGGTGTTGCCAACTCACAATTTTGTTGGCACACTCATGATATTTGGTGTATTCCCTAAAGCCCTAGCTCTTGGAAGCAAGAGATTGCATGAAAATCTCAGTTCTCTTTCTTGCTTTCTTTTTCAGTTTTTAGCTCTCATAGTTGTAGAGAAATGCTTGAAAACATGAAGCAAGTGAAGCCTAAATACTCACAAGTCAGGTGGTGAAGAAAAAGAGCCAAGTATGTTTATTACTGTATAAAAATCGCATGTTTTTCTGTCAACCTCATTTTTTTTAGGGCTTGAGTTTTGCCATACTGCTGCTCCTACTACAGTTCAGGTAGTTTTAATTTAAATTATGTGTTATGGGCAATTTTACAGAGCACTGCTAGCCTGGCACTAAATTGAAGTTAAAATAAATAAGAGTTTTAATACAGTGAAAAATCTGACATGGCAGGATATTTTTTGTCTGGTCTGCAGTTCCAAAGCTGTCTGATCTTTTTTCCCTGGCCCAGTATCCACAGTGCAAGTCTCAAAAAAGTATGTGTTCTGGTATAACTGGAGTATCCACATATGGGTGTTAGTAGTTCAAGGGTTAAACTTAAGTTAGCAATTGGAGGATTCCCTCATGCTTTAGTCCAGAGCCTAAAGTTTATTTCTTTTGTGCTGTTCATCTGTTAAAATCACATTCCTTTTCACATGCCAGTTTCAGATGACTTACTGCTATTATTATTATTAATTATTATTAATTAATTAATTTGTGTCAGGTAGAAGCTCCAGTTAGGGATGGAGGCCTATTGTGGTAGGCACTGTACAAACATGGAATAAAAAGGCAGATTGTAAAAACTGGGAGGATCAAGCATACGAGGAGAGACAACAGGTAAAGAAAAACAAATGGAATGGACAAGAGAGGGGAATATAGGATGACCTATGTTTCTTAATCTTTGAGCTAGTCAACAAATTGATGCAAGTGGGGAGAAATGGAAAAAACACCCCCCACACTTTTTTTTTTAAAGTTCTACTTAACATATAACCTCACTAATAGTTCAGCAACTACTGTGGTTACTATATTATCTTGAATTGTCTGGAGTGTTATTTCGTCCCTCTCTGCCCTCAAAGCAACTATTGTATAAACTGAAAACAAATGAACTTGACCACTGATCGTAAAGTTAACTGGTAAACTGATTTAGCCTTTCCTTGTCTCAAATAAAACCCAGCAGGTGTACAAGAGAAGTGAATTTTTTAAATAGCTTGATTATAAAGTCCATGATTTCTGAACCAAGCTTTCTGTGATGAAGATTACCACATAAGGAGATCTGCATTGCTAACCAGTAGGGAGACAAAACAGCCTCTTTTGCAGAATTATATTGCTAGAACTAAAAGTTTCTTGGTAAATAGGTTGGAAATGAAATTCCATAAGGCAGAACTCTGAATCAGGAAGTAAACCTTAAAAGTTCAGATTCCCTCTGAAAAATGAATTTGAAAAAAAAAAAGCTGCATTTATTGTCTTCCAATTTACATATCAAATTTGATCAGTTAATAAAATTAAAAACAATTAATCATGAAGACACGACACTGGAACTTAGTTATTAATTTTGTTGATGCATAAGTCATCTCTCCCAAATCTGTGTCTGTTCCACAAGATTGTCAGGGAGGGGAAAAAAACAAAATAATTCTTTTACTATATTAAGCAGATCTTAGATGAGTAGCAGATCTACTCATTAAAGAAGATTCTATTTCTGCTATCGTAACTTTTCAGAATAGATCTTCACTCAGCATTCCATACAGCCTTGGCATATACAGATGGTCTCCCATAACAGACATAAATGATGTGTCAGTTGCTGGAAGTAAAAAACAACTTCATGGACTGTGTGAACAGTTGCCATTCTGAATGTATTTTTGTTTTCCTTTAGATAAGCGTGTTAAACAGGACTTCTCTGTTTGTTAGAGAACCAGGCCAAATAAAACCTCCCCACTTCATGTTCAAAAAAGGAGTTTCTAAAATGGCTCACTGATTTGAGAGAGAGAGAGAGAGAGAGAGGAGAGATGAGAGAGAGAGAGAGAGAGTCTGCTGAAAGTGGATGGACAGGCTATTGTGTAGTGGATATCATTTTGGTTTGAAAGAGAGATGAAAGGTTATTAGATTAGGGTTGAGATTTACTTATTTTATATACTATGCCCTGAAATTCCATCATGCTATGTCTTTCTGCAGATCAGTCAGTCACACTCAATAGATAGCCTAGCTCAGGGCTAAAGAGCTGGTCTCAAAATTCATCGCTCACAAGGTAAATTCAATCTACATTACCACTGAAGAGAGTGTATTTGTCAACAGGAAGCATGATAGCATACAAGGTTATGCAGATATAGCTGATCCTAAAGATAAGATATAGTTCTATGAAATGAAAGGCAATTTTAAAATTAGTTCTGAAAGGAGATTGTGTATGTTTCTATAACTAGAATATCTCACACACTGCAGAGGGTCCTGTCTCACGAACTGGGGCATACTGGAACTGGGGAACTGAGGCATACCAAGAAGCTAATTCTCAGTAGGAGAATTTTAAAAGATTAAAAAAAATATATTCTTTAGTAGATTTGACATAAGTAAGATGAAGAGTCTGGAAGAAAACAGCTGGAATTAACATAATACATATTCCTTGCACCAACAAAAGCATGCGTTATTGCAACATTAAAACTGGGGGGAAAAAAACAAACAAGCTCTTTGGGTAAGGAAACTGCAAAAGTGAAGGTTGAATATTCAGCCTTAATTCTGTCCCCTTGTGCCTATACCTCAGAAACAAGGGGGCTGGAGGTGAAACTGTACTCCAGAGATTTGCATGCAGAGGGTTCCCTCTATGCATGGCTCTACCATCTCCAGATCTATGCACAGTAGGCAATGGGGTCAGCCACCTCTAGAGGGCCAAAGATCTGAGCAGGGGGAAGGCAGACGTTGGACTGGGACCAGTAGGACACGCACATCATCCCTCTTCTGTACAGGTGATAGCTTACTGAGATAACACAGCTCTAACTATGTTGTTACCTTTTCTGCTGAACTCCCTTCCAGGGCAGCGATTCCCTAGGTCATGGTGGGGGCGCAGAATTGAGCAGACCTCTATCCTGAGCAGACCATTGGCCCTGACTTCCAGACAATGCACTAGGGTACTCCTCAGATCCCTGGGGTTCAGTGGAGGTTTTGGGGGATGGAAGGTGGGGCATGGTCTTGCAGTCTATACTGCAAGGCACAGAGGGGAGAAAGGAAACTATGCTCCTCCAGCAGAACTGAGGGATCCTCACAGAGATTTCTCTTGTAGGTTTTCCCCCAGAACAGGGTAACCTGGCCAACAGTCTCACTTTACGAAACTATTTCACTCATTATAACTCTTATAAGCTTTAAAATTCCACCTGTCCAGAAGGAAGAACACGTTTTGATCAGTGGTTGCAAACAGGAATGCGATTTTATTCACAGAATTCCTCCTGCCAGGCAAGATATCCCTTTCAGGACATGAAATTAAGGTGACAGGACTATAATACATAATGAAAATACAAACTAGAATTTCTATTACCCTTTCATGTTGGCCAGTGCATCCAAACTGAAAGGATGTGAATGAAAGCAGTTATAATAAATCTTCTACTGGATGTGTGTGAAATCAACAAATGTTTCTTGTTGGGGAATAATTATTAAAGCAAAAACTAAAATGAAGAAAGAGGGAAGACATTTATTCTTACAACTAAACTTTCAACATTTCTGGGATGAATGAGTTCAGAGTAAAATACTAATGATTTAAAACTTATTTCCCTGCCATAAAGAGGTGAGCCTTGCTTCTAGGAAACCCTTTGTATCATCCTGCTGAAGAAAAAAAAACAGTAGTTTACTCAAAACATTCTCAAAATTTTGTGGGGAAAAAAATCCTGATAGAATTTGTTCCAGTAAATAAAAAGTTTCTTCAGTTGCTCATATATTTTTCTCACTGTAGTGGGGCAGCCTACAGAGATACTGGAGCTGCAGAGATATAGCCTGGGAATATAGGTAAAGGCAGCAGGTCCTAACCCTTGCCAGTGATGAGTGGCCATTACAGACTGCAGTCTGCCCCAGTGAGTGGGGGGTAGATGACGACTGGCAGTAGCCAATGAGGCAAGGTGGGTATAGAGGGGTTGGAGGTTCCCCTGGGAGGGGAAACCCAGAGTGTGGGGATACTGCTGGGAAGAACTCTCAAGTAAAGGGCACTGGGGTCCACGAGGGACATGGGGCCAGTGGCAGGCGAGGACACCGGCCAGCAGAGGGCGCTCCATATGCTGGAAAAGAGCTAATTCCCAGATGACCGGCAGGAGGCACCACACTGGTGAGTCTCAACTTCACTACACTCACACATCGTGTCATCCAAGCCAGGTCACAGAATATATGTGCCAGATCCTTAGTAGGATGTCAATACCTGCACAGGAAAGAGAATGAGGGCATAAATATGCTACAAACTTTTGGTGACACAAGTTATGTCAGCAGGAAGCTGCACATTTAGTATATCGCTTAATGCGCTTGCATACTTGGCTGCTTGCGTCAGTGCTCAGCGTACTCACCAAGAGAGCTTGTTTCTATGCCCAATATGGTGCACCATGGGTAGGTATCCCGATGTGCAACTCACTACAGTCCGTACACTGTCTTTTGGTAAGTTATGACAACGCCAGTGGAGCCAAGAATCACACATGGGTCAACCCTGGGACTGTGAGGTTAAGTTCCTACCATGCAACTTTCTCCACCCCATAGTGCTATCTCTATCTATGACTATTTTGAAAATCCCACAACCTGCCTGGGACATCTTGTTTGTCATCTCTGACCAGAAGCATGAAGTTTGTACAGCTCTGCTCTACTGTCAAGTGCCTTTCAAACATGGAACGCACAGACCTCTGGTATTTGCAGAGCCACAAGAAGAGCAGCAGGGAACAGGACGATCTCCTGGAGTCAGATTGCTGTGGAACACAATTAAAGATTGACGACGGCATTCGTGGGGCAGCTGCAAACAGTGGAGTGCTGCTTGTGAATCTGAGAAACAAACACTGACTGAGGGGATCACCTCACAATGCAGGTGTGTGATAACATGCAGTGGCTGCAGAACTTTGGATGTGCAAGGCCACATTCCTGAATCTGTGTGCTGAGCTCACCCCAGCCACCCAGCGCAGGAACACCAGCATGAGAGCTGCACTGACAGCGGAGGCATGAGTGGTGATCATACTGTGGAAACTGTGCAACTCCAAGTTGCTACCAGGCAGTGGAAAGTCATCTTGCAGTTGGAAAAATCCCTGTGAGGGCTGCTGATTAGTTGCCCAAGGTGAGATTACAAAGCACCCACTCAAAGCAGATAGCTGGTGAACTGTTAGATTGCAGTTACTGATAGCTTGAGATAGAAAACAGCAACAGATATACGAAAGCAGTTACATTAACACAAGATGGCTGTGCACATTACTCTAATGAACTGTTGCAGTTAGAGAAAACTGAGGTTTATGTATCAGTGGTTGACACTGGAAGCAATAAGACTGGAAGTACTGTGTTACAGTGTCAGGGGAAGTCAAGGCATCAAAAATGACCCGTACAGTTGTGTTGCTAATCATTACCTGACAGACAAAGGGAAAAAAGATGCAAAGTGTGAGAAGTGAGTTGAACAAGATGTCAACAATTTGGTTACATAGATGTGCATCACATTGGCTAATTTCACTTGACAAGACCTTACACCAAGTCCTTGGATGAAATATGTAGATTTACAAAAGTATTTCCATATTCACCCATCAGCCTGGAGCCTGGTTAAAATAACCCTAATAATCTGTAAAACCCATCGTGTGTCACCAAGGATTTGAGAACATTCAAACAGCATGCCTGGAAACGTATGTTAAAAGTCAGCCGCATTGTTTCAGGATTGTGAGCTATCGTGAGCTATCACGAGGTACCATATACTGGAGTGTTCAATATAATTAATAATAAAGGATTTACTGAGAAGCAAGAACTTGATCAGTCAATTGAAACTGGTTGTTACGGCACCTGACATACTCCAAAGGGACACATCAATAGTTGATGTTGTATATATATCTTGGTAAGTGGAGATCTTGCACACACAAAGCAAAAGTACAAAAGATTTCATGAGGCAATTACTCCTGTACACATGTTGGCCAACTTCCCTCATCCAAAGTATGAAAGAAAGGAATGTCAGCTGAACAAGAAGAAACCGGAAGGCAGTGGTTGCTCAGCAAAAATCCTGACTTTCTGATATATTTAATTGCCTTTCTAGCAGAAGGAGCTCCATAGCAAAGATCAAATTTTCATTAACTGTTAAGGCAAATAGTTCTCCTTTAACTTGGTAAAAAAATCTGATATTCCAGTGCTGATATTCTATTTGACTTCACAGAAAACAGGGTGCAATTGCATCAGTGTTCAGCAAGCACAGAATGAATCAATTCAAAATGACAAATGGGTGCAGTTTATCCACTAAATCAAAGTTGGTCTTCTGACACAGAATGCTGCATGGCCAAATGGACCTGGACTGGTAGTCTGCAGCTCTACATGCTTTTGATTGCTTAAAGCTTCTACCCTACAATTCTGTATTGTTGTTTTCATATTATCAGATGTTTTCACCTTTGCTAATATAATACTGAAAACTGAAACATGAGCCATGACACGTACAACTTCCTTGAGAAAATATCAAACCAAAGGGTATTCAGACATTCTGACATTCAGTATTATAGTTACACGTAGTAATTATGCCCACAACAGTTTTACTTTTTATTTATACAACCCTAAATTAATCTTCAAGTCTACTGCCTTACGTAACTACAGTTCAGACATGTAATTACAACTAAATGTAATATGGTGTACATTAAACAATTTTAAAATAGAGAATGCCTTACACTAGGACTATTTTTTTCCCAGGTTGGTAAAAAAACTATGATTTTACCTGTGGTAAATACTATGCCAGGGATCAGCAACCTTTGTCATGCAGTCCACCAGGGTAAGCCCCCTCGCAGGCTGGGCCAGTTGTTTACCTGCTGCATCTGCAGGTTCAGCCGATTGCTACTCTCACTGGCGCTGTTTGCCACTCCAAGCCAATGGGGGCTGCAGGAAGCTGCGGCCAGCACATCCCTCAGCCCACGCCGCTTCCCACAGTCTCCACTGGCCCAGAGTGGTGAACCGCGGCCAGTGGGAGACATGATCAGCTGAACCTGCAGAAGTGGCAGGTAAACAAACTGGCTGTGCCCCACAAGGGGGTTTACACTGGCGGGCCGTGCGCCAAATGTTTGCTGTTCCCTATACTATGCCATTGCTGTTTATAATTCAAAGTTTTGTATGTGTGATCCTATGAGATATTTCTTGGCAAATTTAGATGAATGAAACAATTTGTTTGAGATATGGATATTGGAAACCAGGTGTAAATCATCTTTCATAAATTCTTATGCTTGTGTGTCATATTTTATCTCCAAGGTGTTTTGGCACAGAAAAATCTATATATGGCTCATTCAAAGATTCTTGAAAATGGTCCTTTGCGCTAGTGCACAGGTCTCAAAGTCCTGGCCCGCAGGCCATCTGTGGCCGAGAACCTCCCCACTTCAGCCCGCAGAGGAGATGCATGCAGCCATGCTGCCTGCAATGTCTGCTGCAGGCACCGCCCCCCACAGCTTCCATTGGCTGAGGGAGAGGGACTAGTCACCAGGCAAAGTCAGCCATGGAGGCAGCATCACTTTTTCCCCAATGAATATAAACAAGTCAAAATACCGGACAAAAACTATCTGATGCACACCTTGCTGCAGTCCTGAAGGTTTCAACTGCTTAGTCACTGAAGCCAAACATCAACAAACGGACAGAATTGAAGTGTTGCCAGGTGTCCTGGCAAAGACTAAAAACTCTCTGGCAGGTGAAGAATTGTATAAAGTTGTATGACAGTTTTATTATTTCTAAGAAATCTGAAATAAAAAATACAATATAAACATTTTCTTTTTGGAACACCATCTTCAGTGACATTATTGGCCCATTAGGAGGATCTGAGGACTGCCACTGGCCCTGAAATAAACTGAGTTTTGAGACCCCTGCAGTAGAGCTTTCCATGAACTGGGAATGTGTGTTTTGAAACGTACTCAGAATGAATTAGGAGGGTCAGAATGAATGCATTGTAACATTTGCCAAAGACACTATCCTGCCTTTGTAAAGTCCTCATAGGGACATACAGGGCCTGACTTTCCTGTCAGTTTCACTAGTTTTCCCAATGAAATTCCATTCACTTCAATACAGTTAATCCTGATTTACACCAGCATGAGGAAAAAATATCAGACTGATCGGACTTTGGAAGGCTTCATAAAAGGTCTGATGCACTTTTAGATTTATTGGGTACAAGGGTTAAATTCTCATACAGTATTTCCCATAGTCTCTCACCTCCACCCAGGGCTCTGGGCTACAGCCCTGTGAGGCACCCAAGGCTTAGGGCTTTAGACCCACGGGTTTAAAAATATTTACCAGAGCTCTGCTTCAGACAGTGCCAGCTGAATTAAAGCCATGATTGGTATCTTTCCAAAAACCAAACACCACTATACATCTAGATTAATGCACTTATTCCCCTGGATCTTATAACTGCCCCATGAACACATCTAATTTCTCACTCAAGGATTCTTTCAGGCCTTTTAAATTCTCCATGGGTAGCTCATAGCTTAGGAAGCTCACATGGTCTCCATCAGAGTACATGATGTAAATTGTCACCACCGCTGTATCAGCAGACCTCTACCTCCACCCACCCCAAAAGGGGGGGCGGATCTGAAGACAAAAGACAGGGTATTAACCTGGAAGAACAACTGTAAATGTGCATCACCAAATAGAGTCACAAATAGCTTTCTCTCTCCAAACACTGGAAAGGCAAGAAATCAAACAAGGAATTAAACAAAAAGACCCCACTCCCATAAAGGCCAACAAACCAAATTAACTAGCCTTTTCTCAAGGTCTGGTAGCTGTAATGGAGAGAAGAAAAAGAAGAGCCAGTAACAGACACTTCCCACCCATGCTGACCACAGGCCTCCCTTCTTATCCCTGGCTGGCCACCCTCTCCTCAGCACCCAAATCTCTTCCTCTACCAAGAAGATTCTGGTGGCGTGGAGGGGAAGCGGGAAGACGGTACTGTAGAGGCAGTGACCTTCTCCTCCTCCTCCGCTCTCATATAGGAGATGGCCAATCCATGCAAAGGGAACCTTCACTCAGGCTACTAAACGCTAGATCAGGGATAGGCAAACTGTCAGGCCTTTTAATCTGGTCCTCGAGCTCCCATCAGGGAGCATGGTCAGGGGGGCTTGCCCCGCTCCAAGCATGTCGTGGCTCAGCAAAGCTCCCAGAAGCAGCGGTATGTCCCCTCTCTGGCTCCTACACAAAGGGGCAGCCCCAGGGCTTTGCACGCTGCCTCCAGCCCCAAGCACTGGCTCTGCAGCTCCCAGCCATGGGAGCTGCAGCCAATGGGAACTGCAGGGGCGGCGCCTGTGAATGGGCAGCGCAGAGAGCCACCTGACCGACACCATGCCTCTACACAGGTGCTGGAGGGGGGACATGCCACTGCTTCTAGGAGCTGCTTAAGATAAGCCTGCCCCCTGAACTCCTCCTGGCCCCAACCCCCTGCCCCAACCCTGATCTCCCTCCTGCCCTCCGAATCCCTCAGTCCCAGCCCAGAGCAACCTCCTGCACCCCAACCCCCTCATCTCCAGCCCCACCCCAGAGCCTGCAACCCAGCTGGGGCCCTCACCCCTCCCTACACCCCAACCCCTTGCCCAGAACCCCTTCCCCTATACCCCAATCCCCTGCCCCAACCCATACCCAGAACGCCATTTCTGGCACCATCATGGAACATGCACCCCCACACCAGAGCCTGCACCCTCAGCCAGAGCCCTCACCACCCCACACACACACACTCCAATCCCCAATTTCATGAGTATTTATGGCCCGCCATACAATTTCCATACCCAGGATGTGGCCCTCAAGCCCAAAAAGTTTGCCCACCCCTAGGCTAGATTCTCACACTCTAGTTCGCCATTGTGCATTATGAGATTCTGCTACATACACAATTTCAGTTCACAAATGTTATTTCCACACACAACCTCAGAAACAGATGTCAGATCTAATCACTAAAATTAGAAGAGGGCTGAAGGCACCAAAACAAATTAAATGTATGATACAAAAATACAGAGTATTCAGTAAAATATGTTCTATGTATGATACATTCTTATTAGATGTTTGGCATAATTTTGCTGCATACCCACGGTTAATCGAAGATTTCTTTTCCAGTGTTACAAACTTCTCATGTTTATGTTCAGTGAACCCTCTGGGCAGGGCAATGGTTTTTTTCTGATTTACATCCCTTTTCTGTCTTGCTTTTTCTGTCACAGAACTGGGCAAGTTTCGAAACTGCAAGGGAAAGTTTGGGGTTTCTTTGTTTTACATATAAATTAAAACTTTCTGCAGACATAGAAAATTTCAGCTCCAATACCGCTTCATTTTGTAAAAACACCTTGAAAACTGCCGTACTGAGGCAATGAACAACTTTCTTTGAAACAAGCCTATTAACAGCTTACACACAATAGTTTCAATATGTTCTATGTTTTTTAATCAGTACATAGTCTCCCCATTTGTACTGAAGCTGTTTGTTTTATTCTACACTGGATACATATTTGGCTTTTACTCCTGGGCCAAAGAAAACACTAATAGTTTGGTGCACTTGAGGCTGATCCAAAGCTCTACTGACCTCACAGCACTTCACAAGAGTTCAGTGGTTCCACCCACCAGTGGTGTATTATCACCTAGGCCAACAAGGCCCAGGCCTAAGGCGGGCAAATTGTGCTCGTGGTCCCCTCCCAACTCTGCCTCTTCCCCAAATCCCGCCCACTCCTCTCCCGGGCATGCTGCACTTCCCTCCTTCCACCTCCCTCCAGACTTGCCGCGCAAGAAGCACTGGGAGGGAGGGAGAAGCGAGTAGCAGTGGCACTTGGAGGAGGCGGAGCAGAGGTGATCTGGTGCCCGCAGGGAGTAACTCCGTGCTCTCCGCCTCAGCTCACCTCCTTCATCCCGAGCGTGCCACAACTCCCCACTCCCTTCCAGACTTGCTGCACAAAAGTGCTGGGAGGGAGGGAGAAGTGAGTAGCAGTGCGCTCGGGGGATAGCGGAGGTGAGCTGGGGCCGGCAAGCGTGGGGAATAACCTGGGGGGGGAAGGGGAACCACTCCCTGTCCCAGCTCACCTCAACTCCACCTCCGCCATCCCCGAGCGCACCACAACTCTCCTTCTCCCTCCTCCCTCCCAGGCTTGCCGCGGGGGGAGCGGAGGTGAATGTGTGTGTGGGGGTGAGGGGCGGGCGGCAATTTTTCGAGGCTCTAGGGGTGGCAAATTTGTTAATCCACCACTGCATCCATGAAGAGCTATTTGAAGGAACATGAGGTAAAGGACTGCAGAAGCTGACCCAGTATTGGAAAGAGATTATATTTGTATTGGATTATTGACTGCAGTAACCAGACACTTACTGTGTCACCATAACAAGGTACTTACATCAGCCAGAGACACATGCACAAACAAGTTTGACTTATTTCAACCCTAACTTTGCAATACAGACCAGCCCAAACTACCACATTGATGGATGCAGTATGAGACCCTAAACATGCAGGCAAACCGGTTGGTTTTACAGGCAAGAGTTTGGTATTATTAATTATTATTATTGCAGTAGTGTCTAGGACCCCAGTCATGGACTAGGACCACATTGTGTTAGGTGTTGTACAAACACAGCAAAGGCAAGTCCTTGCCTCACAGAGCTTTTGTTTATTCTTGACAAATCCAGGTAAAATAACAACCACCTAAGTTAACTTCTTTCTTTGACAGGATTACTGTTAGTAGAGGGGGAAGCTGTAGACGTGATATTGTTTGACTTAGTAAGGCTTTTGACATAGTCCCACATGACATTGTCATAAGCAAACTAGGGAAATGTGATCTAAATTAAATTATTATGAGGTGGATCCACAACTGGATGAAAAATTGTACTCTAAGAGTAGCTATCAATGGTTCACTGTCAAACTGGGAAGACATATAGTTGGGACTCACAGACGTCTGTCTCGGGTTCAGTACTATTCAATATTTTCATTAATGGCTTAGATAACAGAGTATGCTTATAATATTTGCAGATGATACCACCCTGGGAAGGGGTTGCAAGCACTCTGGAGAACAGAATTAGAATTAAAAACAACCATGAGGAAACTGGAGAACTGTCTGAAGTCGATAAAATGAAATTCAAGAAGTACAAAGTACTATACTTTGGAAAGAAAAAAATAAATGCACAGCTATAAAATGGGAATAACTGGCTAGGCAGTACTAGTTTTGAAAAGAATCCAGGAGTTATAGTGGATCCACAACAGAATGAGTCAAAGGATGTGATGCAGTTGCAAAGAAGGCTAATACATTCCGAGGTGGCGTATAAGACATATAGTGTCTTGCTTACTCAGCAGTGGTGAGACCTCAGCTGGAGTATTGTGTTCAATTCTGGCATCAAACTTTAGGGAAAATGTGGACAAACAGGAAAAAGTCCAGCTGAGAGCAACAAAAATTGACAAAAAGTTTAGAAGACCTGATGTATGAGAAAAGATTAAAATAATGTGGTATGTTTAATCTTGAGAAAAGAAGACTTGGGAGGAGCCTGATAATAGTCTTCAAATATGTTAAGGGCCCTTATAAATAGGACAGTGATCAATTGTTGTCCATGTTCACTAAAGGTAGTACAAGTCGGAACAGGTTTAATCTGCAGATGGGAGATTAGTTTAGAGGTTAGGAAAACCTTTTTTTAAAAAAAAAGTAAAGGTAGTTAAACTCAAACTAGGCTTCACGGGTGGTTGTGGAAGCCCTCTTCATTAGAGGTTTTTAAAGAACAGACTGGACAAACACTTGCACAGATGTCTAGGTTTCCTGGTGCCTGGTCCCTCCAGCCCTGCATGGCTAGGATTCCTTTGGGGCTGTGAAATGCCATTTGCTGTTAAGCCTTCCTCTCGGCCGATGCACTTTTCCATTCAACAAGGGGTTCCCCCAGCCCTTGCAAAGTCGTCTTCACCGAGCTCCCAAGGGAAGCTTAAAAGCAACAGGTTGGAAGGAAAGGAGCCCAGCCACCTTCTGGAGGAGGCAGCAGCTCCTCGCCCCCCGCCCCCCTAGCTGGCCCGGACCAACAGCATCACGGACTAGCGCAGAAACTAGCCCGCCACCACAAGCGATAAGCCCCGCTCCATCCTTTCCAAACCCCGCATCCCTTTGCACGGGCTGCAGCTCGCTTCGCGGAGCGGGCCGTCCCTGCTTGCCGCCTTGCAGTGAGACAGGGTCCCGACTCCCAGCCCAGCCAGGGGCTCAAACCCTGCCCCTTGGCTGACTCCCCGGGGCTGTGCGGGGCGAGCGAGCCCCGGCAGCCGGGCGAACAAGGGCGCCGCAAGCAGCGGGGCTGGCGCTGGCGCTGCCCTCCAGCAGGGCCCGGGCTGCGGCGGCGAAGGGGAGGGGGAGACGCGCCACTTACAGCACAGAGCCCCAGGTGCCGAGGAGAAGCGGCAGGAGGCTGCGGCTCGTCATCTTTCCAGCACCAGCTGCTTCCCGCGAGGCGGCTGCAGCAGCTCCCAGGGCGCCTCAGCCAGCGGGACTCCCGCAGGCGCCCTGCAGGCGGGGGCGGGGGGCTCCTCCAGCTTCTCGGGGCGTTGCGGGGAGGTGTCTCCGCAGCTGCCCAGGCTGGGGGTGAAGGTTTCTGCCGGGTCCTAGTCACTGCCCGTCACGCTTCGGGGAAGACGGTCCAAGAGCGGAAAGGATGGGGCCACTTCTCTCTGTTGGACGGGTCAGTGTTGTCCTCATACAGCACAGGCTCCCCGCTGCCAAGGCGAGACCCAGCCACACAGAGCCGGTGGTGGGAAGGGTGGGGCATCCTTGAAATGAACTGCGAGTCCATTCCAGCTGTAACGGGAATCCCAGCTACTCTGGCTGCATACCTAAGCCAAACCAAGCCACCTCCAGCCAGCCCCCGTTTTCTTCCGTGCAGCTTTGAACATTCATGTTGATTTTGATGAATTCCTCATTGTCTTCTTGGCATGGCACAGTGCAAACGTAACTTCTCTTTACACTAACACTGTGAAACCATCCAGTTCTACGCAGCTGCCCCACGCCCTGTAACAATAGTTTGCACTGAGCGTATTTTGAACAGAAAAATAAAACATCTCCGGTTCTATGCAAGGGTAGGTTCAAATATTATTAATTTTGTTATTATTTTTTATTTTTGTATTTGTTTATGTTCCAGTAGCACACTCACAATGCTGGGCTCAGAAAAGCCAGGATCCTTACTCCAAAGATTATATAGGGATTGATTTTTGTGATCATTGAAGTCACTGGCAAAGTTATCATTGTCCTCAATGGTACAAGACTGGACTCAGACAAACAGACAAATAGTTATGAAATTTCACGTAGGGAGCCTGATTTTCCTCTACTGACTTGCACCATGTGAAGTCAATCTGTGTATAAATTGCATTTTCCATCCAAAGAGTGTAAATGACTCCACAAGGGAGACATCTAAGCTGTTTTTAGATTTTAAAGATATTTCTAGGTAAACACATAACTATTGAATCACTACAAATGCTCAGTGTCCTTACAAATAGTTATGAATCAGTTCCACACTTGCGATCATTCGAACTGCCAGTGATCCTAAGATGCTCTTCTCATAGAATCATAGAATATCAGGGTTGGAAGGCACCTCAGGAGGTCATCTAGTCCAACCCCCTGCTCAGAGCAGGACCAATCCTCAACTAAACTCATGTTTAGAAGAATCAAGCAAATGCACTACTAATTTGTTAAAACAATTGTAAATCCAATTTAAACATACAGCAGTTTTGTTTGTATTCCCAGTGACACCTGTTACTTTTTATATTTCAATATATTTTTTCAGTCTGTTGAGCACTTCAAGCAGAAAGTACGTAGAGAAAATGAAAAGCAAATGGAAGGATTCAGAAAGGATTCCAAATAGAAGTATGTGTCCTGACAAAAATCTGGGATTATATTTTTCATACTCTGTTCTGGCTTCATTCATTTTTGTGTGTGTGATAATTTTTTTTAAACTGACAGAAATCATAGAACAAATTTCATAACCATGACTGCAAATGGGAAAAATAAATCCCAGGGAGGTAAAGTCCATTATTCTCAAATTTCATGGAATTATCACTTTTCTTCAAAAGTGCTTACTTCTTCATATACATGCATTAGTGAAGAGAATTGAATCAGGAAAGGAAAACATTTATGTTCCTAGTTTTAGGAATCTCATATGAAGCTATCATTCCCTTGGTAAGTAATAGCTGGTGAACTAGAGAGGGATGTAAAGCAAGAGAGGGATTCATCGAAAAATCCATGAAAAACACATTTCATTTGTTTTTCTTCATGGTGGCTGCACATCTCCATCATCACTGCATTGATTTTGTAAATGTCTATCCATTTTTGTAATAGTAAACTCTAGGATATTTGAGGCTGAACTTTCTCACATGCCTTCAGCAATTTGTTTGGTTTCCAGGATAGTGACTTCATAACTGGCTATAATCTTCCATTTTAATTTGTTTTTCTTCTCATTTTTAATCACACTGTTAAAATCCAGACACAGCAGGACTTGTAGTAGCTGCCTCAACTTTCTGTGCATTTACTCTTATCTTCCTTCCACCACAATAAAATCCCATCAAACATTTGGAAGCTTTTACTTTTGTGAAACAAATCTCCATTCTTTTTGTTTTTACAATAGATCTTGAACAAGTTCAAGGAGATGCTTCTGCACCAAACTGTGACAATAATAAATTTTGATTTATTTGGCTTGGATTAGACCATGATCATCATTTACAAGTATTCTAAGGATTAACCCACCCAGAATGGAAAGGAATTATTTAGGGTGGCATAAAGGGATGTAATGGAATGAAAATTTGAGATGTAAAATTTACAGTGAATTTCAGAAAGCTTGCACACCACTTGCAGCAAGCATGTAGGGTATGTGTAGCTGCACACTGCAGTGAAAAGCAGGCTATCCATGCTGTGGTGTGTAGCAGTGGGGAGCTGCTGGAGCCTTTCCCCCTTGCCTGTCTCTTGCTAGAGCCTTTCCCCACTGCCTCTCTCCCACCAGAGCTGTCCCCAATGCCCAATCTTTCACTATGGCAGAGGCAAGCTCCAGAAGCAGGGAGGTAGCTATGGGACACTATACTGCTAAAAATAGCAGGATAGACAGGGGAGACACTACTTGGGCACATAGGCCTGGTCCACACTGGGGGAGGGGGAGGGATCGACCTAAGATACGCAACTTCAGCTATGAGAAGATCGTAGCTGAAGTCGACGTATCTTAGGTTGACTTACCTCGCGTCCTCATGGCACGGGGTTGACTGCTGCTGCTCCCCTGTCAACTCCGCTCCTGTCTCTCGTCACGGTGGAGTACAGGAGCCATGGCAGAGCAATCGGGAATCGATTTATCGCATCTACGATAGACACGATAAATCGATCCCCGATAGATTGATCACTACCTGCCGATCTGGCGGGTAGTGTAGACTACCCATAGAGAGCAGTGTAGGGTATATCCCTGGTTACATACCCGCAGGATTCAGCTGTGTCTTTACCCCCTTAAGCAATGCCTCCCCATCTACACTGCTATTTATACCCATGCTAAGAAAGGCATGTAGTGTATATACCCTACATACAGCCAAAAGGAATGTACAATGTAGACAAATCTTAAGATAAGAAAGACGACTCATCCTCCATGCAATTGTCATCCTTCAGTCTATTTATTATGTCTCAGCTCTGCCCCTCTAGCTGGGAGCCAATTAGCTAGGTACGGAGCATGACTAATTGGCTATATTCATTAGGCTTGAATGTGATGGGGATTAAGCCCCATAAAGGGACAAAGTGGCAATTTGGATGATGCAGAAACAGTGATTTAGAGAAGGGAATTAAGGAGTTAGTCACTGGGATAATGGTACAGTCATCTGGCAGTGGGGTGAAGAGTACCTATTTTTGTCTCTCAAATGCAGTAGGCTTCCAATACTAATTACCAGAAACATAAACTCATATCTAGAGCTTAGTTCTGATATAATTTACACAAGTTTTATACCAGTGTAGCTCCACTGACTTCAGTAGAATTACTCCTGATTTTCAAGTGTGAGAGATCAGATCCCTTTTTTCTTTCCTTTGTGTTGGCTTGCTTTTTCTGGAAAGTTTTATGGAGATGTACCTCTCTCATAGAGCTGGAAGGGACCCCAAAAGGTCATTGAGTCTAGCCCCCTACCTTCACTAGCAGAACCAACTACTGATTTTGCCACAGATCTGAAGTGGCTCCCTGAAGGATTGAACTCACCTCCCTAGGTTTAGTAGGCCAATGTGCAAACCACTGAACTATAATCCCAGGTCTTAGTTGCTTTCTTTGGTTATCTCCTCCACCCCTCTTTGCTCCTAAAAAGTAACGGCAGAATCTCTTCCTACAGCCTCCTTCTGCTCTCAACTTCCTGGCTTTATACTAACCAGCCTGCTCCTACCCAGCTGGTCATCACATTCAGTTAAGCCTGGCTCTCCCCTCCAGATGCAGACAGATATCATAACTGGCCTCACATATTAATACCTTCAGAGCCAGTGTGGGGTGCACATCCCATCACACCCTAAAGCTGTAGAACTTTGGATGCTCCTCAATGCAACTAGATAAATGTCTGGACAATATGTTACCATGATAATGAGATGGGGCAAGGGGTTCCACTTAATGTTGGGAATATTCTCATGGCAATGCTTTAAAATGCTTTGCTGCTAGATGGGGATCTCCAACTGGGGGTAGTGACCCCTCTGGGGTCATAAGGTTATTACATGAGGGGTCATGAGTTGTCAGCCTCCACCCAAAGCCCTGCTTTGCTGTCAGCATTTATAATAGTGTTAAATGTAAAAAAAGTGTTTTTAATTTATAAGGGGGGGTCGCACTTAGAGGCTTGCTGGGTGAAAGGGGTCACCAGTACAGAGTTTGAAAAACTACTGGTCTTGAGAATATGTTCATTAGAATTGGTGAGCTTGGAGCCATCAGGATATAGTAGTCATGGTTTATCACTTCTACATGATGGGGTAAAGCCCCTATGGTGTAAGAGCCTTGTTGGGGCTAGTAGTGTTTTAGGTAAAGGGATGCCAATGATAATATCCCACTTTATGCATACTACAAAAGAAAATCACATTCTTCCTGAACTTCCAGTGGGTATTTGGAGACTTCATCCTTGTCATATGTTGGCTCTTTTCCTTCTTTCTGTTCTTATGTGTCTATCTTCTTTCTCTACCACATAGCTCCTAATATGCTGTGATTCTCATTTAACAAAAAGCCATTGGAATGCAGCCAAATCCTTCTCAGACTGCTTTTCAATCAGAAGTTCTTTGGGTTTTGGCCTAGCTTCATTTTGGTCTAGATCAACAGGTTGATTAAAGTGACCCAGTAAGTCCCCTGCATGCTGCTGACATGTCAGATTTATACAACTAAAAATACCCCAGCTGATCCTTGGCTCAATTCACAGAGATCTAATGAACCCAGATTTGTATTCTGTGATGCTAACCTTAAGAAAATAAGCTGTGGTCCAGAATGTTAAAGGAGACAATCTGCTGACTGTGAGCCTGTTGTGGTATCATGGATCAAAACACATTTAAAGGGTTGAATCCGCAGCTGCAGCCAAACATTATGCCATCCTGATTCCTCCTCCAGTCCAGGGGCTGCTGAAGTGCTAGTTTAGCCTATGTGAAATTTACAGCAGCTTCAGGGCTCTTCTAGGTGTACTGGCTGGTATGTCTCCACAAAAGGTCATTCTACCAGTTGGTGATTGTCAAAGTTCAGCAGTGGCACAACCATGTCACCTTGGAGCTTGAACTCTAATATGTCCTCAGTGCTACTAATCCTTAGGTGGCTTCTCATTTTCTTTGTGTGGACAAAGCGACACAAACAGGAGGAAGAAAGAGCTAGGATCTGATCCCCAAATGTTCCAGTACTGAGATATAAATTGAATAAAAAGTTTTGCATACCTGTGTAAAGGAAGATATATGTATCAAGACAAGATTTAAAAAGAGAGAAATTTAATGAATAAAAGCAAAAAGCTTCATTTAATAAGACTTGTCATTCCGGATTTCTGGAGCATTGGAGAGAAGTGGACTTCTCAGAGATTTCTATTCTTTTCCAAACCTTTCTGAGCTTGCCTTCTCCTTACCAGACGAACAGTGTGTTCCATATAAAAGTCTATATATCACCCAAATATGAACTTTTAACTTTCAAATTGAAATTAACAGAAAATAAAAGGTCAGTACTTTTAGGTGGGTCATTGACTGAATATGAAACTCCTCAAATTATTGAGTGAAAAGATTAACTCCATGTCTAATGCAGTTAGAATAGCAACAATTAATAATATAAATAATTAATAATAACCTCTTTTCACTTACTGTGAGTCTTTCATCTAAGGAACACAAAGTGCCAATACAAATATAAAAGAAATAAGTGTGTAAAGAGCCTACTACATTAGAGAGATAAAGTGGATGAGGTAATGTTGTTTATATCCGACCAACTTCTGTTGGTGAAAAGCTTTCAAGCAACACAGAGCTCTTTAGTGCTCACAGGCTGCTACTGTTTATCTTCCTTGATTTTTGCCTCTGCACCTCCCCCTCTCTCTCTCAGCTGGTCTGTTCTCAGTGTGACAAAGTTCCTCCTCTACCTTGGTGGGTCCTGTGCTTATTGGCAGATTTGCTCACCTCGGTGATCTTCCCCACAGTCTGATCAACTCCTCCTGTGTCTGATCAGGAGTTGGGAGGTTTGAGGGGAACCCAGGCTCGCCCTCTACTCCGGGTTCCAGCCCAGAGCCCAGTGGATTGCAGCTGTCTATAGTGCCTCCTATAACAGCTGTGTGACAGCTACACTTCCCTGGGCTACTTCCCCATGGCCTCCTCCAAACACCTTCTTTTTCCTCACCACAGGACCTTCCTCCTAGTGTCTGATAACGCTTGTACTCCTTAGTCCTCCAGCAGCACATCCTCTCACTCTCAGCTCCTTGCGCCTCTTGCTCCCAGCTTCTCACACACACTTCCTCTCCTCTGGCTCCCCCCCCCCCCCACCTAACTGGAGTGAGCTCCTTTTTAAACCCAGGTGCCCTGATTAGCCTGCCTTGATTGGCAGCAGGTGATCTAATCAGCCTGTCTGCCTTAATTGGTTCTAGCAGGTTCCTGATTACCCTAGTGCAGCCCCTGCTCTGGTCCCTCAGGGAGCAGAAGCCTGCTTCTCCTGTGGCCAGAAATCTCTCTTCTGCCACTTTGCTGTAGAGGAAGGAGGGAGAGGGCTGCTGCTGCTGCTGCTGTTCCTGCTGGGCACTGGGCCCTCGCTGCTGCTGTTTCTGCTGCTGTTCCTGCTCCTGCTGCTTCCCTGGCTGGGCTAGACACCACCACCTACCCCTCTCTCTGCTGTCTGTTTGCTGGCTGGCTGGTGGTTCCCCCCCCCACCTCAGTTACTGCTGTTATTCCACCTACAGCCCCTTGGGGGGGGCTGCTGGCCTGCTTCCCAGAGAAGAGGGGAGTAAGGGACCCCAGCTCTTGTTGCTGAGACCACCACCCTCTGAGCGGGGTCCCTCCTGCCTGGACGCCAGACCACCACCACCTGGAGCTGCTGGGCCTACTGTGGCTGTTGCTGGGGAGCTGTTGGTGCCCGGAGGAGGAGAGGAAGGAGAAGAGGACCACCCGCTGCTGGAGACAGTATGAAGACCACTGTGGAGGGGGCTTTTCTGGACTGAGTCTTTTTCAAACTGTGCTCTTGTGGTGGGGGTTTGGACTGTGTCCGCTGGGGCACCGGGGGTGTGGCGTGGAGCCTGTCCCCAGTCCATCCGTGTCCCCCTTCGCCCCCACCACCATCGTTGCCCTCTCCACCACCCCCGCTGGCTGTTTTCCTTCTGCTTTGGACTCCTGCCTCTGGGACTGAGCTGCTCGCCTGGCTCACCACGCCCACTTCCACCATTTGGGCCTGCAGCAGCAGCAGCCAACCATTGACTTTTTGGCACAAGTGCCTGTGGGTGCACCACCTCCCCCCTCATACTGGACTGACCCCCTGCCCTTTGCCACATTTGTCCACCCCACCTATTTCCCTCTGTTGCCTGATAGTTCTGCCCCGGCCCTGTAGCTGTCCCCGTGGTCCCTCTACCCCAATCTCAGCTCGCCCTTTCCCCCCACCCTGTGCTCCCCCAGCCCTGATCGGTTCCCCCCCATGCGCCCACGCCCCCTCTCAGGCGCTTGTGCCCTTCCCCATTTGGTTCCCCCTTGTTCACTGCACACCCCCCTCTGCCGTTGCCCCCCCGCTCCCCTAGTGCAACTGGAGGAGCCGGAACCCCCCTCTGCATTGGTGCCCTGCAACAATCCCACCCTTAGTCCTTGGTTGCTCCCTACGCCCCTTTAGCCTTCCCCTTCTGGCGCCCTCCTCTCCTGCCTGCAGCCTAGCAGGGAAGGGTGGCCGCCTCCTCTCCTTCCCCTCCCCTCGCTGTTTGTCCCCCTCCCCGCTCTCGTTATGGCGGGGGATGTGGCGGGGGAGACCCCTCGCGATGCTCCCACTACCCCTCCTCCACCTGCCCCCGTGTCCACTGCCCAAGCCTCTACCTCGACCGCCGCTGCCGATCCACCTACCACCGCCCCTGCTGGGGCACTGGCGGCGGCGAGTACTGGGGAGACCTCCGTTGCTGCCACTTCTCTCGCCCCTTCTGATTCGGGGGGAGCCCCCCCAGCCGGTGGGAAGGGTCGGGGTGGGAAGAAGGGTAAGGGCCCCGCTAGAAAGGCCAGGCCCTCCATGGCAGAGACTGCCCCGGCTGCCGCAGCCCCGCTACCGGCTGCGGCATCCCTCCCCGCTGTTCCCTCCACCAGCTCTGCAGATGTCCCTCCCCCGGCCCCCAGGCGTACGCCCAGGTGGCGGCGGCCCCCCCCGCCTGCTGCTGCTCCTCCGCCCGCTGCTTCCGCCAACATCTACAGCGGCCGGGGCCCCTTTCCCACTTTGACCAGGAAGCACGGTGTCCGTTGCCTCCTGGTGCCCGCCTCGCCCCATGTGGAGACCTACGTGCGGGCGTTGGCCAGGGTAGTGGGGCCCACGGCCATCGTGGCGGCCTCCAAAATGTACGGGAAGGTGGTCTTCTTCCTGGCATCGGAGGCTGCCACCCAGGAGGCGGTAGAGACGGGCCTGGCGGTGGGGGGCGTGTTCGTCCCCCTGGAGCCGTTAGAAGACCTGGGGGTCCGCTTGATCTTGACCTCCGTCCCTCCCTTCCTGCCCAATGCCGTCCTGCTGCCCGCCCTTTCTGCCCTGGGACGCCCCGTCTCTGTCATCAGCCCTCTCCCCTTGGGCTGCAAGGACCCCGCCCTCCGTCATGTTCTCTCGTTCCGCCGGCAAGTGCAGCTTCAACTGCCGCTGGCGGCACGTGGCGGAGAGGCGCTCGAGGGGTCCTTTCTGGTCCCTTACCAGGGAGCCCACTACCGGGTGCATTATTCAACGGGGGAGGCCCGGTGCTACCTCTGCCGGGCGATGGGGCACGTCCGGAGGGACTGACCCTGGGCCCAGCACGGAGGAGCATTCGGGACCCCCGAGCCCCGGCAAGGCGCCGGCCCTGTCATCGCCGGTCCCCCTAGCTGCCCGGCACCCGAAGCTGCCCCTCCTCCTCCTTCTCGGTCCACCTCTGTGGAGGAGGGTGTGGCGGGGCTACCGCCAGCCGTGGGAGAGGGCTCGTCCCAGGGGGAGTCCTCCCCGGTTTCTTCTGTCCCACCACTGCCTCCTCGAGTCCCTGAGCCATTACCCTTGCCCCCCGAGCTGACCCCTGTTAGCCAGCCCCCGGATGATGCCATGGAGGGCTGGTCCTTAGTGCAGGGGAAGCGGGGCAAGCGGAAGGCTCGAGTTTCTTTACATACTTCGGATTCGGAGGCCCCTCGGAAGAGCAGGAAGGGGGGCGCCGATGTCGAGTCTTCTGCCTTGTCCCCTGATGACTCCCAGTTTGTGGTGCCGGCTGGGGATGCCGTGGCAGCACCGGAAGGTGACACCGCCCCTCCTCCGGGGTCCCTTCCCGTGGATGCCCCTGAGGGAGCCTCTCTCGCCCCCTTCCCACTTGGTGCCTCTGAGAGTGCCGCGGTGGGTATCGCCTCGGGTGCTGGCGGGGAGGGCCCTGGGGTGGTGGACTGTGATCTCCCTCCCATCTACGCAGAAATCGAGGCCCTGGGTTTGACCCCGGTCACGCAGGGGGAGGACGACCCTCTGCCGGCGGGCCTTGATCTGGGCGACCTCACTACATCCCCCCTGTCCCTGGGTTCCCTTCCCCTACCCGCTGTTTCTGCTCCCACCTCTGAGGGTCCCCTGGAATCTTCCCTCGACTTGGCTGTGAGTGGCACTCTGTTGGCAGCTGCCGAGCCCCTTGGGGCGACGGCCAGTGCCCCGCTGCCGAGACCCGCTTCCCAGGGGGTGTCCCTCTTGGGTGTGGAGGACCCGCCCTCCTTCCTCAGCGGGGACCCCATTGACCACCATCTCTCTCTGGATGCCGAGGCTGCCGCACGTGCCACAGTGGCTGAGCCCGGCATCGTTAGGGGTCCCCTGCCCACTTCCCAGATCCTTGAGCCTGGCCAGGAGGAGCCACCTTCCGGCGTCTCACCTATGGAGGCTCCGGATCCTGCCTCTACCTCCTTCCCGGATTCTCTCCCTGATCCCCGCCCTACTCCTGTTGGCTCTGTCCTTGTCCCCCCCACTTCCTGTGATGCCAGTGCCGCCCCTGGCAATCCCTCCCAGGGAGCGGGTTCACTAGTTCTTTCCTGTCCCGACCCCCCAGGGGCTGCTGTTCCCCTTCCACCGCCCCTTCTTGATTCTGGGAGCGGGGCGGGTCGTGTGGAGTTGGTCCATCTGCTGCCGCGTTGGGGATCTGCCCCCTGCCTACCTGCCTCGGTGGGCCACGGGGCTGTGACGGGGGCCCCACTGGGGGCCAGTCATCGATCAGTGACCCCACCCCCCCATGCGCTGAGGGAGGAGCTGCGGGAGTTCCTCGAGGACGTCCGTGGCTCCCGGAACAAAGTCCATCTTGCGCTCCAGCGGTGGGGGGATTTCCATCAGGTCCTCCGGGCCGCGAGGGCCCTCATGGGGGAGGGTAAGAGGACCGGGAAGCAGACCGCCGCGGCCTACCGGCGGGTCCGTGTCTTCCGTGACTCCTTACTCACCTTCGGGGTTGGTCACGGATTGCTGCGCGGCCTGCCGGAGGCCGTGGGCGTGTCTGCCAGCGAGGATCACCCCCAGCCCTCCTCATGGCGCCGATCGTCCTTGCCACCTTAAACACCCGAGGCTGTAGGATGGGTCTCCGCAGGAGCCAGGTGCTCTCCTTCCTCCGGGAGGGGGGGTACTCTGTGGTTTTCCTGCAGGAGACTCATACGGATCCTGCCGCTGAAGCTAGCTGGCGGCTGGAGTGGGGGGATGGGGCCTACTTTAGCCACTTCTCTGTCTGCGCGGCTGGAGTGGCGACCCTGTTCTCCCCCGACCTACGGCCCGAGGTGCTAGGGGTCGCCGAGGCTGTGCCGAGTCGCCTGCTGCACCTCCGGGTCCGCGTGGAGGGGCTTGTGGTTAATCTCGTCAACGTTTACGCCCCGACATCGGCCCCGGAGAGGCTACATTTTTATCAGCAGGCGTCCGCCTTCCTTGGCTCCCTGGATCCTCGTGAGTGCCTGGTCCTGGGAGGGGATTTTAACACCACCCTCGAGGAACGGGACCGCTCGGGGACCGAGCAGTGCCCGGCAGCTGCAGACGTCCTCCGGGAGATTGTCGACCGCCACTCCCTGGTGGACGTCTGGCGCGACCATCACCCAGACGACGTCTCGACGTTCACCTTCGTCCGGGTGGAGGCCCATCGGTCGTGCCACTCCCGGCTGGACCGTATTTACCTGTCACGTTTCCACCTTTCACGGGCCCACTCCTCCAGCGTTCGGCCGGCCCCCTTTTCGGATCACCACCTTGCCACCGTGACGGCATCTCTCTGCGCGGAGAGGCCGGGGCCGGCCTATTGGCACTTTAATAATAGTTTGCTGGAGGATGCGGGCTTTGTGGTGTCCTTCCGGGAGTTCTGGCTGGCCTGACGAGGGCAGAGGCGCGCCTTTTCCTCGGCGCGGCGGTGGTGGGATCTGGGGAAGGTGCGCGCCCGGCTCTTCTGCCGTGACTACACTCGGGGTGCCAGCCGACGGAGGGATGCGGCGATAGGGCAGTTGGAGCGGGAGGTCTTGGAGCTGGAGAGGCGTCTGGCCGTCAACCCCGAGGATCCATCCCTCTGCGGAGCGTGCCGGGAGAAGCGGGAGGAGCTCCGAGCCCTCGAAGACCATCGGGCCCGGGGTGCTTTTGTTCGATCCCGCATCCACCTCCTTCGGGAGATGGATCGCGGCTCCCGCTTCTTCTACGCCCTGGAGAAAAGGAGGGGGGCCAAGAAGCACGTCACCTGCCTCCTGGCGGAGGACGGCACCCCCCTCACGGATCCGGCGGAGATGTGCCAGAGGGCCAGGGCCTTCTACGCCACTCTTTTCTCCCCGGATCCGACCGATCCTAACGCTTGCAGAGTGCTCTGGGACGGGCTCCCGACGGTCAGCACGGGCGACCGGGACCGGCTAGAGCTGCCTCTCACTCTGGCCGAGTTCTCGGAGGCCCTCCGTCACATGCCCACCAATAAATCTCCGGGCTTGGACGGGCTGACCGTGGAGTTCTACCGCGTGTTCTGGGACGTCCTCGGCCCAGACTTGGTCACCGTCTGGGCCGAGGCTTTGCAGAGCGGGGTCCTCCCTCTCTCGTGCAGGCGAGCCGTGCTGGCCTTATTGCCGAAGAGGGGGGACCTCCGCGACTTACGGAATTGGCGTCCCGTCTCGCTCCTCAGCACGGACTACAAAATTGTTGCGAAGGCCATCTCGATGCGGCTAGGGTCCGTGCTGGCGGACGTAGTCCATCCAGACCAGACCTACACTGTCCCGGGCCGCACCATCTTTGATAACTTGTATCTGGTCCGGGACCTTCTGGAATTGGGGTGTAGGGATGGTCTGTCGTTCGCCCTCTTGTCCCTGGATCAGGAGAAGGCGTTCGACCGGATGGATCACGGGTATCTCCTGGGCACTCTGCGAGCGTTCGGCTTCGGACCCCTGTTTGTGGGTTTTCTCCAGGTGCTGTACGCTTCTGCGGAGTGTCTGGTCAGGCTCAACTGGACCCTGACCGAGCCGGTCAGCTTCGGGCGGGGAGTGCGGCAGGGGTGCCCCCTCTCGGGCCAGCTGTACACTCTGGCGATCGAGCCCTTCCTCTGTCTCCTCCGCAAGAGGTTGACGGGGTTGGTGCTTCGGGAGCTGGGGCTGCGGCTGGTCCTGTCGGCATACGCCGACGATGTGCTCCTCGTGGTCCAGGACCCGGGCTTCTTGGCGCGGGTGGAGGCTTGCCAGGCTGTGTACTCGGCGGCCTCCTCCGCTCGGGTCAACTGGGTCAAGAGCTCTGGCCTGGTGGTCGGGGACGGGTGGCAGGCGAGCTCCCTCCCACCTGCGCTTCAGGCCATCCGGTGGAGCGCAGGTCCGCTGCTCTATCTCGGCGTTTACCTTTCTGCCACGCATCCGTCTCCGCCGGAGAACTGGCAGGATTTGCAGGGCACGGTGACGGAGCGGCTCCGGAAATGGACAGGACTACTCCGGTGCCTCTCCCTTCGGGGGAGGGCACTGGTGCTTAATCAACTGGTTCTGTCCATGCTCTGGTACCGACTCAACACCCTGGTCCCGGCCCCGGGTTTCCTGGCCAGCCTCCGGACTGTGATTCTGGAGTTCTTTTGGCCAGGGACGCACTGGGTCTCTGCAGGGGTCCTCCATCTGCCCCTGGAGGAGGGGGGGCAGGGCCCGAAGTGCTTACGCGCTCAGGTCCATGTCTTCCGCCTCCAGGCCCTGCAGAGGCTCCTGTTTGGTGCGGGTAGTCCGGCGTGGAGCGTATTGGCGCACGCCTTCCTCCGCCGCTTTCGAGGGCTCCGATACGACTGGCAGCTCTTTTACCTCCATCCGAGAGGTCTTCCGCGAGACCTCTCCGGGCTGCCGGTCTTCTACCAAGACCTCCTCCGGACCTGGAAGATCTTTTCAACGAGCAGGTCCGTGGTGGCCACCGTGGGGGTTGACCTCCTCGCGGAGCCCCTGCTACACAATCCCCAGCTTCGTGTGCAGGTGGCGGAGTCCCCCACGGTGTGCCAGAGGTTGGTCTCGGCGGGAGTCACCGGGGTCGGAGACCTCCTGGACTACGACCGGGGAGACTGGCTGGATCCCCTGACGCTCGCTCAGCGCATGGGGCTCTCCAGACCTCGTACTCCCCAGCGCGTACTTCAGGAGGTGAAGGCCGCTTTACTGCCCGCTGCTCGGGCTTACCTCGACCGGGTCCTGCGAGAGGGCACGCCCCGCCCACCCTCCACCCCAGGCCCCGTGGACATTTTTATCGGGCCCCTGCCCCGTGGACCCAATCGGCCCCCCTCACCCTTTCACTGCCAGCCGGCTGCATGATCTGCAGCCGGTTTTGTTCCAGACCGCGCCACGGACACATCTGTACTCGCTCGTGCTCCATACCCTTCACTACCTCACCCTCGCATCCCGCCCCGATACCAAATGGCGGGACCTCCTGCCGCCTCTCGAGGGTGAGGAGCCCCGGTGGGCCAGCTTGTACTCTGCCCTGGTCCCGAGGCCCGCCGGGGATATCAGTTGGAGGCTCCTTCACGGAGCTGTGAGCACGGGCGTGTACTTCGCGCGGTTCACATCTGTCCCTAGCACCTGCCCTTTCTGTGGTGAGAAGGAGACCTTGGCGCACGTTTATTTGGAGTGTGCCAGGTTGCAGCCCCTGTTCCGGCTCCTACTGAATATTTTCCTGCGTTTTTCGTTGCACTTTTCCCCTCACCTTTTTATCTACACGCTCCCCATCCGTGGCCCCACGAAGTTGCGGGATCTCCTTCTCAACCTCCTCTTGGCCCTGGCCAAACTGGCCATCTACAACACCAGGGAGAGGAGGTTGGCCGACGGGATTTCCTGCGACTGTAGGGCCTATTTCCGTTCCTCCGTCTGCTCACGCATCCGGGCAGAGTTCCTCTGGGCGGCGTCCACTGGCTCCCTTGACGTCTTCGAGGAGCAGTGGGCGTTGTCCGGGGTTCTCTGCTCGATGTTCCCATCGGGTTCCCTTCGTTTAGCCCTATGACCTCACTCCTGATCCTGTTTTTTTCATTAGTTGTCCCCCGTAATTATTTGGTGTCCCAGACCTGTGGGTCCTCCCCTTAGGCTGGGGGGAGGCCCTTTAGAAGTGGGCGGGCTTCGCCCGCCCACCCCCCGCTGGATGCCAAGAGGACCAGTATATTTGCCCTCTACCAGACTGGTCTGGGTCTATCACATATCCCTCCCCCATGCTCAACACCAAGGGGTTGGGCAGCTTGGGAAGCCAGACAGTGCACATGTGACAAGCCATCAGCATTATCATGTGGCTCCCTGCTCTGTGTTGCACATGGAACTGGAAAGGTTGGAGGGATGAGAACCACCTGGTCACCCTTGTGTTCTTCTCCTTGTTCTGCCACATCCATTGAAGAGGGGCATGGTCAGTCACGAGGACAAATCTGCGCCCGAGCAAGTAGTAGCGCAATGTTTCCATGGCCCATTTTACAGCGAGGCACTCTCTCTCTACCACTGCATATTTTTGTTCCCTCGGAAGGAGTTTCCTACTGAGGTAGAGAATTGGGTGTTCCTCCTCCCCGACCATGTGTGATAGAACAGCCCCCAACCCTCTTCCGATACATCAGTCTGCAGGATAAATTCCTTGGTGAAATCAGGGGCTATCAGTATGGGATTACTGCAGAGGGCAGCCCGTAGGTCTGTGAATGCTTCCTCTGCTGCGTCAGACCATATCACCAGATCAGGTCCACGGGCTTTCAGTAGGTCTGTCAGGGGGCTTGCCCTTGTGGTAAAGTGTGGGATAAATCGTCGGTAATACCCCACTACACCTAGGAATGCCCGGAGTTGTTTCTTGCGATGTGGTTGGGACCAATTTTAGATGGCCTCCAACTTGTTCACTTGGGGTTTTATCAGACCTTTTCCCACAATGTAGCCAAGATATTTGGCCTCTGTAAACCCTACAGCGCACTTGGCAGGGTTTGCTGTAAGGCCAGCTCTCCTGAAGGTATCAAGGACTGATTCCAGCTTCTCTAGTTGAGTTTCCCAGTCTGGGGTATGAATGACCACATTGTCCAAGTAGGCTGCAGCATAACTGTTATGTGGGTGTAATAGCTTGTCCATAAGGTGTTGGAAAGTAGCTGGGGCCCCATACAGTCCAAAAAGGAGGACACTATATTGAAAAAGACCCTCTGGTGTAGAGAACGCAGTCTTTTCCTTTGCATCTTCCACAAGGGGAGTCTGCCAGTACTCCTTTGTCAAGTCTAGAGTAGTCAAATACCAGGCATTACCCAGACAGTCCACTAGCTCATCTATGCGAGGTATGGGGTATGCGTCAAACTGGGATACTTCATTTAGTCCCTGGAAGTCGTTGCAAAACCTTGTGGTGCCATCAGGTTTGGGCACCAGCACGACTGAGCTGGACCACTGAATACGGGATTCTTCGATGACCCCAACTCCAGTATTTTCTTTACTTTTGCTTTTTATTTCCTCCTTTTTGGCCGCTGGCACTTGATAGGGCCTCATTGTTATTCTGGCCCCAGGGTTTGTGACGATGTGGTGATATGTCTTGGTTGTTCGATTCGGTTTGTTGAGAACACATCTTGGTTCCGGAAGATCATCTCAGATACCTCATTCTTCTGGTCTGGTGTTAAATCGGGAGACACTCTCACCTGTTTGGAAGGCTTGTTTTCCTGGGTTAGGTCTTTTTGTACAGTTATGCACGCCTCTTGTGCATGCCAGGGTTTCAGAAGGTTGATGTGATAAATCTGTTCCTGTTTTTGGCATCCTGGCTGCCGCACCTTGTAGGTTACTTCCCCCATGGGTTCAACCATTGGGCCAGAAACTTGCTTTCTGCTGTAGGTACCAACACCATCATCTGATACCCTGGTTGAAACTGTCGGACTTTTGCCTGGCGATAGTAATGAGTTCTCTGGGCCTCCTGTGCCTTTTCCAAATGTTCCCGTATAATAGGGGTGACCCGGGCTATCCGGTCTCGCATCTGTATTACATGTTCTATTATATTTCTCTCCTCATTGGGTTCCTCTTCCCAGATCTCTTTGGCAATATCTAGTATGCCACGGGGGTGATGCCCGTATAATAACTCAAAGGGAGAAAACCCAGTTGAGGCCTGAGGTACCTCCCGGATAGTGAACATAAGATAGGGTAGTAGGGTGTCCCAATCCTTCCCGTCCCGACTTACCACCTTCCGTATCATAGCCTTGAGGGTTCAGTTAAACCTTTCTACCAACCCATCAGTCTGCGGATGGTAGACTGAAGCTCTCAGGGTATGTATATGGACCAGCGTACAGAGGTCCTTTATTAGTTTTGACATAAATGGGTTCCTTGGTCTGTTAATATCTCCTTTGGTAGCCCCACTTGGGCAAAGATCTCCACCAGCTCTTTGGCTAGCGTTTTAGAGGCTGTGTTCCGCAGGGGGACAGCTTCTGGGTAGTGAGTAGCGTAGTCCAAAACGGCAAGTATATATTGGTGGCCCCGAGCCATCTTCTCCAGGGATCCCACTAGGTCCATGGTTATTCGCTCAAAGGGGACTTCTATGATGGGAAGGGGTACTAAAGGTGCCCTCAGGTGGGGATGGGGACTGTGCAGCTGACACTCCGGGCAGGACACACAGTACCTCCGCACTTCTTCATGTACTCAGGGCCAGAAGAACCGTCGTAGGATTCGTGCCAGGGTCTTCTCTACACCCAAATGCCCCCCAAAGAGATGACTATGAGCAAGACTTAATACAGCGTTCTGATGTTTTTGAGGTACTAGGATCTGCTGAACCTTCTGCCCCTGTACTGGTGCAACCCGGTATAAGAGATTCTTCTTCATTATGAAGTAGGTTCCTGGTCCCTGGGTTTTCTCTTCCATGGGGACCCCATCTATTTCAGTCACCTCCTTCCTAATGTTGTCATACCTTGGTCTTCAGCCTGGTCTCATCCAAAATTTCCTCTCCCAGGGCTAATCTGCCCAAGACCTAGGGGCCCAGTCTCTGTTGCCTCTACTGGTTCAGAAGCGTTAGTGTGGGGGTCAGACTTGGGTGCTTCTCCCTCCTGGGTGGCCTCCTTTTCAGCTGCTTGGGTCCGCCTACCTACGAGAGTGACCCGCTGGCTTTGGGCCAGTATTCGGGTTCCCAAGGCTTTAGGTGCCTTCCTTTCCCTTTTTGACTTTCTACCCTGTCTGGGAATGGAAAATAAATCTGGGGATATTTCAGAGAAGACTGGGGGTTGACAGTCTACTGTGGATGCCTCACTAACTTCAGGGTTTTCCTTTTCCTCCAATCATCCTACTCGGAGTAAGTTTCCAAACCCTGGGAAGTCCCTCCTTATGAGCACCCGGTATGGGAGTTTAGGGACTACACCTGCTGCTACCTCAGAAGTGTTCCCCTGAATCTCGAGTTTTACTGGGATGGTGGGGTAATAACCAACTGTCCCATGGACACATGTTATCCCTGTACGCTTAGCCCGCAGCAGCTGATTACACTTCATGAGCTTCCCCGAGACAAGCGTGATAGCACTCCCTGAATCAACCAGTGCAGTGGTCTCTACCCCATTTTGTTTCACTGGTCTGGTGTACATATGTAAGGTTAGTGAGACCCCCACAAGGTGGATTAGGGAGCATAGGTCTGCCCAGTTCCCCAGGTTATACTGTATTGGCTCCTTAGCACTGGGACACTGTGCAGCTATATGTCCCTACTCCCCGCAGGCATAACATCTGTATGGAGTCCTACGCATTCCCTGGTCTCTTGGTTTGGGCAATCTAACATCATGATCCTCTTCTTTCTCCGTGCTCCGACTCTTTGTGGCCTCTAGTGGGCCTTCAGCCGCTCTCTTTTTCCACCTGGGCTCTCCTGGTGGGCCAGTCACCCAAGCTCTAGGGCTTGGTGCTGCTAGTTTAATCCAGGGTGCCTCTTACTTAACTGGTCGGGTCAGCTCCCTCGCTGTCCTTCGCCTCTCTACCAGTGCAACAACCTCATCATAGGTGGAGGGTTCGTTCTGGTTTACCCAGGCATGAAGGTCTGGCGGTAGTCCCCTCATGTATTGGTCGATGACCAGAACCTCTAGTATCTCTTCCAGGCTCCGGGACTCCGTTCGCAACCACTTTCGTGCAAAAGGGATGAGGTCACACAGTTGGGACCGTGGGGTTTTGTATTCCTGGTACCTCCACTCGTGATACCGCTGGGCCCGCACTGCAGTTGTTACCACAGATCTGGCCAGGATCTCTGCTTTCAGCTGGGGGTAGTCTGCTGCAGCCTCTTCAGGCAGATCATAGTAGGCCTTCTGGGTCTCCCCACACAGGAATGGGGCAAGGATGCCAGACTACTGATCTAGAGGCCAGGCCTCCTGTAGGACTGTCCTCTCAAAGGCCAGAAGGCATGCCTCTACATCATCCTCCTGTGTCATTTTCTGCAGCCAATGGCTGGCCCGTATGATCTGCGTCCCATCATGGCCACGGTTCAGCTCTGTACGGGTCTTTACCTGGTTTACCAGTTCCTGCAACATAGCTCAGTCTTGAGAAGCCTGGTCCATCAGCAGGCGATTAGTCTCTTGCTGCAGCCGCACTGCCTCCTGTTGGGCGGCTGCCTGGACATGGGTAGCCTCCTGCTGGGCCGCCGTAGCTTGTATCAATGCCCACACTAAGTCATCCACTGTGGTGAAAAAAAAATAAACCTTCTACCTTTTTTTTTTTAAATCACCCTCCTTCTTCTGCCGCGCTGTGCACACAGATCCCACTACTGAGATCAGTTTTTGGCAAAGTTCCTCCTCTACCTTGGTGGGTTCTGTGCTTATTGGCAGATTTGCTCACCTCAGTGATCTTCCCCACAGTCTGATCAACTCTTCCTGTGTCTGATCAGGAGTTGGGAGGTTTGGGGGGAACCCAGGCTCGCCCTCTACTCCGGGTTCCAGCCCAAGGCCCTGTGGACTGTAGCTGTCTATAGTGCCTCCTGTAACAGCTGCATGACACCTACACTTCCCTGGGCTACTTCCCCATGGCCTCCTCCAAACACTTTCTTTTTCCTCACCACAGGATCTTCCTTCTGGTGTCTGATAACGCTTGTACTCTGTAGTCCTCCAGCAGAACATCCTCTCACTCTCAGCTCCTTGCGCCTCTTGCTCCCAGCTCCTCTCACACACTTCCTCTCCTCTGGCTCCCCCCCCCCCAACTGGAGTGAGCTCCTTTTTAAACCCAGGTGCCCAGATTAGCCTGCCTTGATTGGATGGAGGTGATCTAATCAGCCTGTCTACCTCAACTGGTTCTAGCAGGTTCCTAATTACTCTAGTGCAGCCCCTGCTCTGGTCACTCAGGGAACAGACGCCTGCTTCTCCTGTGGCCAGTAGTGGATCTCCCTTTGACTGCTCTGCTGTAGAGGAAGGATGGAGTGGGCTGCTGCTGCTGCTGTTCCTGCTGGGCACTGGGCCCTCGCTGCTGCTGCTGTTTTTGCTGCTGTTCCTGCTCCTACTGCTCCCGTGGCTGGGCTAGACACCACCACCCACTCCTCTCTCTGCTATCTGCCTGCTGGCTGGCTAGTAGATTCCCCCCGCCTCGGTTGCTGTTGTTACTCCACCTACAGCCCTTGGTGGGGGGGCTGCTGGCCTGCTTCCCAGAGAGGAAGGGAGTGAGGGACCCCGGCTCTTGTTGCTGAGAACACCACCATCTGAGTGGGGTCCCTCCTGCCTGAACATCAGACCACCACCACCTGGAGCTGCTGGGGCTATTGTGGCTGTTGCTAGGGAGCTGTTGGTGCCCAGAGGAGAAGGAGGAGAAGAAGGAGAAGAGGACCGCCTGCTGCTGGAGACCGCGTGAAGACCACTGTGGAGGGGGCATTCCTGGTCTGAGTCTTTTTCTAACTGTGCTCTTGTGGTGGAGGTTTGGACTGTGTCTGTTGGGACACTGGGGGTGTGGCGTGGAGCCTGCCCCCGGTCCATCTGTGTTCCCCTTCGCCACCACCATTGTTGCCCCCTCCACCACCCCCGCTGGCTGTTTTCCTTCTGCTTTGGACTCCTGCCTCTGGTACTGAGCTGCTCCCCTGGCTCACCATGCCCACTTCCATCATTTGGGCCTGCAGCAGCAGCAGCTAACCATTGACTTTTGCACAAGTGCCTGTGGGCGCACCACCTCCCCCCTCTCCCTGGACTGCCTCCTTTCCTTTGCCACATTTGTCCGCTCCATCTATTTACCTCTGCGGCCCTGATAGTCCTGCCCCAGCCCTGCAGCTGTCCCCATGGTCCCTCTACCCCATTCCCAGCTCGCCCTTTACCCTCCTCCACCCTGTGCTCCCCCAGCCCTGATTGGTCCCTCCCCTCGTGCACCCACGCCCCCTCCCATGCGCTTGTGCCCTTCCCCATTTGGTTTCACCTTGTTCACTGCACCTCCCCTCTGCCGTTGTTCCCTCTGATCCCCTAGTGCAACTAGAGGAGCTGGAACTCCCCTCTGCGTTGGTGCCCTGAAACCCTCCCACGCCTAGGTCCTTGGTTGCTCCCCATGCCCCTTTAGCCTTCTCTTTCTGACGCCCTCCTCCCCTGCCTGCAGCCTAGCGGGGAGGGGTGGTTGCCTCCTCTCCTTCCCCTCCCCTCGCTGTTTGTCCCCCTCCCTGCTCTCGTTATGGCGGGGGAAGTGGAGGCGGAGACACCTCGCGATGCTCCCACCTCCCCTCCTCCACCTGCCCCCGTGTCCACTGCCCAAGCCTCTACCTCGACTGTCGCTGCCGATCCACCTACCACCGCCCCTGCTGGGGCACCGGTGGCTGTGAGTACAGGGGAGACCTCCACTGCTGCCACATCCCTTGCCCCTTCCGATTCGGGGGGAGCCCCCCCAGCCGGTGGGAAAGGTCGGGGTGGGAACAAGGGTAAGGGCTCCGCTAGAAAGGCCAGGCCCTCCATGGCAGAGACGACTCCCGCTGCCGCGGCCCCGCTACCAGCGGCGGCATCCCTCCCCGCTATTCCCTCCACCAGCTCCGCGGGTGTCCCTCCCCCAGCCCCCAGGGCGTACGCCCAAGTGGCAGAGGCCCTCCCGCCTGCCGCTGCTCCTCCTACCACTGCTTCCGCTACCATCTATAGCGGCCGGGGCCCCTTTCCCACCTTGATCAGGAAGCATGGCATCCGTTGCCTCCTGGTGGCCGCCTCGCCCCAGGTGGAGACCTACGTACGGGCGTTGGTGAGAGTGGTGGGGCCCACGGCCATCGTGGCGGCCTCCAAAATGTACGGGAAGATGGTCTTCTTCCTGGCATCGGAGGCCACCGCCCAGGAGGTGGTAGAGACGGGCCTGGCGGTGGGGGGGCGTTTGTCCCCCTGGAGCCGTTGGAAGACCTGGGGGTCCGCTTAATTCTGACCTCTGTCCCTCCCTTCCTGCCCAATGCCGCCCTGCTGCCCACCCTTTATGCCCTGGGGTGTCCCATCTCTGTCATCACCCTCTCCCGTTGGGCTGCAAGGACCTCACCCTCTGTCATGTTCTCTCATTCCGCCGGCAAGTGCAGCTTCAACTGCCACCAGTGGCACGTGGCGGAGAGGCGCTCGAGGGGTCCTTTCTGGTCCCCTACCAGGGAGCCCACCACCAGGTGCATTACTCAACGGGGGAGGCCTGGTGCTACCTCTGCCGGGTGATGGGGTACGTCTAGAGGGACTGCCCCTTGGCCCAGCACGGAGGAGTGTCCGAGCCCCCCGAGCCCCGGCAAGGCACCGGCCCTGTCATCACCAGTACCCCTGGCTGCCCGGCACCTGAAGCTGCCCCTCCTCCTCCTTCTCAGTCCACCACTGTGGAGGAGGGTGTGGCGGAGATACTGCCGGACGTGGGAGAGGGCTCGTCCCAGGGGGCATCCTCCCTCACTTCTGTTGTCCCACCACTGCCTCCCCGAGTCCCTGAGCCATTGCCCTTGCTCCCCGACCCAACCCGTTAGCCAGCCCCTGAATGATGCCATGGAGGGCTGGTCCTTAGTGCAGGGGAAGCGGGGCAAGTGGAAGGCTCAAGTTTCCTTACTTCCTCTGGATTCGGAGGCCCCCCGGAAGAGCAGGAAGGGGGGCACCGATTACGAGTCTTCCGCCTTGCCCCCTGATGACTCCCGTTTTGTGGTGCCGGCTGGGGACACCATGGCAGCATCGGAAGGTGACACCGCCCCTCCTCCGGGGTCCCTTCCCGTGGAAGCCCCTGAGGGAGCCTCCCTTGCAGCCTTCCCCCTCGAAGCTTCTGTGAGCGCTGAGGTGGGCGTCGCCTCGGGTACTGGCGAGCGGGGCCCTGGGGTGGTGGATGGTGATCTCCCTTCCACCTATGAGGAAATCGAGGCCCTGGGTCTGATCCCGGTCACGCAGGGGGAGGACAACCCTCTGCCGGCGGGCCTCGATCTGGGTGACCTCACCATGGCCCCCCTGTCCCCGAGTTCCCTTCCCCTACCCGCTGCTTCTGCTCCCACCTCTGAGGGTCCCCTGGAATCTTCCATCAGCCCGGCTGTGGGTGGCACCCTGTTGACGGCCGCCGAGCCCCTGGGGCGATGGCCAGTGCCCCAATGCTGGGACCCGGTTCCCAGGGGGTGTCCCTCTTGGGTGTGGAGGACCCACACTCCTTCCTAGGCAGAGACCCCATTGACGAACATCTATCTCTGGATGCCGGAGCTGCCGCACGTGCCACAGTGGCTGAGCCTGGCATTGTCAGGGGTCCCCTTCCTACTTCCCAGATCCCTGAGCCTGGCCAGGAGGAGCCACCATCCAGCGGCTCAACTATGGAGGCTCAGGACCCTGCCTCTGCCCCCTTCCCCAATTCTCTCCCTGATCCTCGGCCTACTCCTGTCAGCTCTGTCCTTGTCCCCACCACCTCCTGTGATGCCAGTGCTGCCCCTGGGAATACCCCCCAGGGAGCGGCTTCAGTGGTTTTTCCTTGTCCCGACCCATCAGGGGCTGCTGTTCTCCTTCCGCAGCTCCTTGTTGAACCGGGGAGCGGGGGAGATCACGTGGCGTTAGCCCATCAGACGCCTCATCAGGGGTCTGCACCCTGCCTGCCCGCCTCAGTGGGCCACGGGGCTTGGACGGGGGCCCCACTGAGGGACGGTCATCGATCAGTGACCCCACCCCCCATGCTCTGAGGGAGGAGCTGCGGGAGTTCCTTGAGGACGTCCGTGGCTCCTGTAACAAAGTCCAGCTTGCACTCCAGCGGTGGGGGGATTTCCATCAGATCCTCCGGGCCGCGAGGGCCCTCATGGAGGAGGGTAAGAGCACCGGGAAGCAGGCCGCCATGGCCTACTGGCGGGTCCGCCTCTTCCGTGACTCTTTACTCACTTACGCGGTAGGTCACGGATTGCTGCGTGGCCTGCCGGAGGCTGTGGGTGTGTCTGCTGGCGAGGATCCCCGCCAGCCCTCCTCATGGTACCGATCATCTTTGCCACTTTAAACACCTGGGGCTGTAGGATGGGTCTCCGCAGGAGCCAGGTGCTCTCCTTCCTCCGAGGGGGGTACTCTGTGGTTTTCCTGCAGGAGACCCATACGGATCCGGCTGCTGAAGCTAGCTGGCGGCTGGAGTGGGGGGACGGGGTCTACTTTAGCCATCTCTCAGTTCAGACGGCTGGAGTGGCGACCCTGTTTTCCCCTGACCTACGGCTCAAGGTGCTGGGGGTCACTGAGGCTGTGCCGGGCCACCTGCTGCACCTCCGGGTCCACATGGAGGGGTGTGTGGTTAATCTTGTCAATGTCTATGCCCCGACATCAGGCCCGGAGAGGTTGTGTTTTTATCAGCAAGCGTCCGCCTTCCTCGGCTCCCTGAATCCTCGTGAATGCCTGGTCCTGGGAGGGGACTTTAACACCACCCTCGAGGAATGAGACTGCTCGGGGACCGAGCAGTGCCCGGACGCCACGGACGTCCTCCGGGAGATCGTCGAATGCCACTCCCTCGTGGACATCTGGTGCGACCACCACCCTGACAACGTCTCGACGTTCACCTTCGTCCGAGTGGAAGCCCATAGGTTGCTCCACTCCTAGCTGGACCACATTTACCTGTTGCGTTTCCACCTTTCACGGGCCCACTCCTCCAGCGTTAGGCCGGCCCCCTTTTCGGATCACCACCTTGCCACCATGACGGCCTCTCTCTGCGCGGAGAGGCCGGGGCCAGCCTATTGGCACTTTAATAATAGTTTGCTGGAGGATGCGGGTTTCGTGGCATCCTTCCGGGAGTTCTGGCTGGCCTGGCGAGGGCAGAGGCTTGCCTTTCCCTCGGCATGGCGGTGGTGGGATCTGGGGAAGGTGCGCGCCCGGCTCTTCTGCTATGACTACACCCAGGGCGCTAGCCGACAGAGGGATGCGGCGATAGGGCAGTTGGAATGGGAGGTCTTGGAGCTGGAGAGGCGTCTGGCTGCCAGCCCCGAGGATCCATCCCTCTGCGGAGCGTGCTGGGAGAAGCGGGAGGAGCTCCGGACCCTCGAAGACCATCAGGACTGGGGTGCCTTTGTTCGATCCCGCATCCGCCTCCTTCGGGAGATGGATCGCAGTTCCGCTTCTTCTATGCCCTGGAGAAAAGGAGGGGGCCAAGAAGCACGTCAACTGCCTCCTGGCGGAGGATGGCACCCCCCTCACGGATCCGGTGGAGATGTGCGAGAGGGCCAGGGCCTTCTACGCGACTCTTTTCTCCCTGGATCCGACTGATCCTAACGCTTGCAGAGTGCTATGGGACGGACTCCCAATGGTCAGCATGGGTGACCGAGACCGGCTGGAGCTGCCTCTCACTCTGGCCGAGTTCTCGGAAGCCCTCCGTCGCATGCCCACCAATAAATCTCCGGGCTTGGACGGGCTGACCGTGGAGTTCTACCGCGTGTTCTGGGACGTCCTCGGCCCAGACCTGATTACCGTCTGGGCCGAGTCTTTGCAGAGCGGGGTCCTCCCTCTCTTGTGCAGGCAAGCCATGCTCGCCTTATTGCCGAAGAGGGGAGACCTCCGCGACTTATGGAATTGGCCTCCCATCTCGCTCCTCAGCACGGACTACAAAATCATTGCTAAGGCCATTTCTACGTGGTTAGGGTCCGTGCTGGCAGACGTAGTCCATCCTGACCAGATCTACACCGTCCTGGGCTGCACGATCTTTGATAACTTGTATCTGGTCTGGGACCTTCTGGAAATAGGGTGTAGGGATGATCTGTCGTTTGCCCTCTTGTCCCTGGATCAGGAGAAGGTGTTCGACAGGGTGGATCACGGGTATTTCCTGAGCACTCTGCGAGTGTTCGGCTTCGGACCCCAGTTTGTGGGTTTTCTCCAGGTGCTGTACGCTTCTGCGGAATGTCTGGTCAGGCTCAACTGAACCCTGACCAAGCCAGTCAGCTTCGGGCAGGAAGTACTGCAGGGGTTTCCCCTCTCGGGTCAGCTGTATGCTCTGGCGATTGAGCCCTTCCTCTGCCTCCTCCGCAGGAGGTTGACGGGGTTGGTGCTTCTGGAGCTGGAGCTGCGGCTGGTCCTGTTGGCGTATGCTGATGATGTGCTCCTCGTGGTCCAGGACCCAGGCAACTTGGCGCGGGTGGAGGCTTGCCAGGCTGTGTACTCGGCAGCCTCCTCTGCCCGGGTCAACTAGGTCAAGAGCTCTGGCCTGGTGGTCGGGGACGGGTGGCAGGCGAGCTCCCTCCCACCCACGCTTCAGGCCATCCGGTGGAGCGCGAGTCCACTGCTCTATCTTGGCGTCTACCTTTCTGCCACGCATCCATCTCCGCTGGAGAATTGGCACGGTTTGGAGGGCAGGGTGACGGAGCGGCTCCGGAAATGGACAGGACTACTCCGGTGCCTCTCCCTTCGAGGGAGGGCACTGGTGCTTAATTAACTGGTCCTGTCTATGCTCTAGTACCAGCTCAACACCCCGGTCCCAGGCCCGGATTTCCTGGCCAACCTCCGGACGGTGATTCTGGAGTTCTTTTGGCCAGGAATGCACTGGGTCTCTGCAGGAGTCCTCCACCTGTCCTTGGAGGAGGGGAGGCAGGGCCTGAAGTGCCTACGCACTCAGGTCCATGTCTTCCACCTCCAGACCCTGCAGAGGCTCCTGTATGGTGCAGGTAGTCCAGCGTGGAGCGTATTGGTGTGCGCCTTCCTCTGCCACTTCTGAGGGCTCCAATACGACTGGAAGCTTTTTTGCCTCCATCCGAGAGGTCGTCTGCGAGACCTCTCCGGGCTTCCGGTCTTCTACCAATACCTCCTACGGTACTGGAAGCTCTTTTCAATGACCAGGTCCGTGGAAGCCACCATGGGGGTGGATCTCCTCGCGGACCCCCTGCTACCCAATCCCCAACTTCGTGTGCAGGTGGTGGAGTCCCCCATAGTGCGCCAGAGGTTGGTTTTGGTGGAAGTCACCAGGGTCGGAGACCTCCTTGACTACGACCGGGGAGACTGGCTGGATCCCCTGATGCTCGCTCAGCACATGGGGCTCTCCAGCCTTCGTACTCCCCGGCGCATACTTCAGGAGGTGAAGGCCACTTTACAGCCCGCTGCTCAGTCCTACCTCAACTGGGTCCTGCAAGAGGGCATGCCCCGCCCAAACTCCACCCCTGGCCCCATGGACATTTTTATCGGGCCCCTGCCCCATGGACCCAATCGGCTCCCCCGCCCTTTCACTGCGAGCTGGCTGCACGGTCTGCAGCCGGTTCTGTTCCAGACCGCACCAAGGAAACATCTGTACACTTTCATGCTCCACACTCTTCACTACCTCACCCTCGCATCCCGCCCCGATACCAAATGGCGGGACCTCCTGCCACCTCTCGAGGGTGAGAAGCCCCGGTGGGCCAGCTTATACTCTGCCCTGGTCCTGAGGCCTGCTGAGGATGTTAGTTGGTGGCTCCTTCACGGGGCCATGAGCACAGGCGTGTACTTGGTGTGGTTTACCCGTTCCCAACACCTGCCCTTTTTGTGGCATGAAAGAGACTCTGGCACATGTATATTAAAGTGCACTAGATTGCAGCCCCTGTTCCGGCTCCTCTTGACCCTTTTCTTGCATTTTTGGTTGCACTTTTCCCTTCACTTGTTTATCTACGCACTCCCCATCCGTGGTCCCACAAAGTCGCGGGATCTTCTTGTCAACTTCCTCTTGGCCCTGGCCAAATTAGCCACCTAGAAAACCAGGGAGAGGAGGTTGGCTGATGGGATTTCCTGCGACTGTGGGGCCTATTTCTGCTCCTCCGTCCATTCACGCATCCGGGCAGAGTTCCTCTGGGCAGTGTCTGCTGGCTCTCTTGACGCCTTCGAGGAGCAGTGGGCGTTGTCTGGGGTTCTCTGCTCGATGTCCCCATCAGGTTCCCTTCATTTAGCCCTCTGACCTCACTCTCGATCCTGTTTTCTCATTAGTTGTGGAAAAAAATGCCTCGTTTTCGCAACAAAAAACTTCCACTCCCGTGAGAGACTTTTGTTTTTCCCCTCCCTTTATTTTCGACAAACAGCCAGTGTAAACACCACACCTTTTCCCCCGCAATTTTATTGGCCTCCAGAAAGTGTCCCACAATTCCCATGCTGCCTCTCTGGTCAGTGGTTTGAACTCTGCTGCCCTGCAGTCAACCCGCCCCTTCCCCTTACAGCCCCGACAGCCCCGGGAATTTTAAATCTCATTTCCTGCTTGCTGGCTTCCTATGTGAGCTTCCCAGGTAAGCATGGCTGGCTATCGCACCAAACATGCTCATGCTTGGATCGCTGTTGAGCTGTTGGATCTGATCTGTATATGGGGAGAGAAGTCTGTTCAGTCGCAGCTGCGATTGACCCATAGGAATCGGGACACATATGGGCAAATTTCTCAAGGCTTGTGCGAAAAGAGCTATGATTGGGACACGCAGCAGTGCAGAGAGAAGATAAAGGAGCTGAGGCAGGCATACCATAAGGCACGGGAGGCAAACCATCGCTCTGGTAGTGCACCTAAGCCCTGCCACTTCTATAAGGAGCTGAATGCTATCCTTGGTGGTGACTCCACTTCCATCACCGATAGCCCCGTGGATACTTCGGAGGCAGCAAAAAGAGAGGGTAACCCGGAGGCTGAAATTCTGGATGAAGAAGTGGAGTTAGAAGAGGATGTGGAGCTCCCAGTGGGGTTGCCCAGTGAGGCAGGCAGCCAGGAACTTTACTCCACTCCAGAAGTGCTCTATGGGTAGCAGGACGTAGATGAGAGAAAAGTGGGAGGCAGGTAGTGTTTTATGTGAGCTGGACATTGCCCTGTGTAGTTAATCTGCATGGCCAAGCAGGGTGTCGATGGACATCAAGACCTGCAGGGAATCCTCCAGAGAAAGGCTCTGGAAAGTTTCTGAGAGATATTTGCTATCCTCTGCCGCAGATTCCAAGGGATTGCAGCCTTGTTAGTTCCCCCACTGTAGGAAACTGTACCATGCCATTTAGCAATCAATGGAGCTGGGACCAATGCGGCACATAGTTGAGCTGCATATAGACTGGGGTGAAAGCCGCAAGCATGCAGTAGTTGTGTGCTGGTCTCCCTCCTCACCTGCAGCAGTGAGATGTCAGGAAGCAGGTTGGCTGCCTCTGAAAAAGTGTGTGATAATTTTAGAATGAGTTCCCTGCAAAGCTGCCCTGCAAGCCAGGACCGTTTGGTCTGTAGATAAAACTGCCTTTCCCTCACTCCTGACACTCACCATGATTGGGGTGCTCACAGAGCTGTGTGCCTGTCTAGAATCAATGAGAAAGTTATTGTTACTAGTTGCAAAAGGCCCTTGTTACTGAAATGTTTCAATCGTTTGCTGGAATGTAACAATCCCTTTTCTGTGCATTTCCCACAGCAGCCGAGACCTTGAGGAAAACACTATGCACCACTGCCGACTGGCTTCGGCAGATAAGGAAGAAGCCAAGACGTAATAAAGAAAACATGTTCATGGAGGTGTTACAGCGCAATGAGAGACAGATCAGGGAACGCAAAGAGTGCTGAGAAGCCAATGCAGCATTTGCTAGGCAAGTGATAGAGAAGGTGTTGAAAGTTATGGGGGATCACACAGAGATGCTCAAGTCTTTGATAGAGCTGCAGACTGAGCAGATCTGTGGTCGACCTCCACTGCAGCACATGCACATATACAATTCTTTGCCAACCCCACCCCACTCTATGCTCACACATTCCTTTTCATTTCACAGCATTCCTGAGTTTCCCCATCACTCCACCCCCTCTCACAGCTTGGACAATAATAGCTGGAGCTACACACAGTTGTGAGGTTTTACCCTTTTTAACAATAAATAAAGGCTCAGGCATTTAACGGTACAATGTTTTTATTCTGTGTTCTATAAAAGCATATAGCAATCAATTCATTCTCGGGAACAGGCTTCTAAATCATTTTGTTGCATGGATCTTGGGCCTCAAAATTGTACACAGATGCACCAGGGAAGCAACTCCAAAGCAGACATTTGTTAGGTGCCTCTCATTGTCAAAGTGGTTCCTCAAAGCCTCTCTAATGGTAATAGCAGCCCTCTGGGCTCCTCTGACAGCCCTAGCATCTGGCTGTTCAAACTGTGCAGCCACGCGCTCTGCCTCAGTGCTCCATACCTGAGCAAACATTTCACCCTTAGATTCACACAGATTATGCAAAGTACAGCACACGGCTATGACCATGGGAATATTATCCTCGCTAAGGTCTAGCCTGCCATTGAGACACCTCCAGCGAACTTTTAAACAGCCAAAAGCACATTGAACTACCATGCGGCACCTGCTCACGCTGTTGTTAAAATGCTCCTTGCTGCTGTCCAGGTGCCCTGTGTAAGGTTTCATGATCCAGGGCTCTAAGGGGTAAGCCAGGTCTCCCAGGATTACTGTGAACATTTCTACACCCCCACTGTGATCTTGTGGTCTGGAAAGAAAGTCCCTGCCTGCAGCTTTCTGAACAGCCAATGTTCCTGAAGATGTGTGCGTCATGCACCTTTCCAGACCAGCCTGCATTGATGTTCGTGAAACATGCCCGGTGATCCACAAGTGCCTGCAACACCATGGAGAAGTATCCCTTCCTATTGATGTATTCTGAGGCAAGGTGGTCTGGCGCTAAAATTGGAATGTCTGTACCATCAATCACCCCACCACAATTAGGGAAACCCATCTCTGCAAAGCCATCCACTATTTCATGCTCATTTCCCAGAGTCTCGGTCCTCTGCAGAAGGCTGCGATATATTGCCCTGCACACTTGGAGTAAAAAGGCCCCAACAGTAGACTTCTCCACTCCAAATTGATTTGCAACTGACCGGTAGCAGTCTGGATTCGCCAGCTTCCACTCAGCGATTGCAACACGCTTCTCTACCGAAAGGACAGCTCTCATTCTGGTGTCCTTATGCCGCAGGTCGGGGTCCAGCTAAGCACATAACTCCATGAAGGTTGCTTTATGCATCCTAAAGTTCTGTACCCACTGGTTGTTATCCCACACCTATATGACAGTGTGATCCCATCAATCACTGCTTGTTTCCCTAACCCAAAAGTGATGGTCTAGCATATGCAGCTGCTCTGTAAATGCCAAAAGCACTGATACATTGCTGCTGTTCATATCACACTTGGGTGCCTGCTATTCATCCTCTGTCAGTAACTTTGAGAATAACTCTACTGCCATGCGCAATGCCCTCATGACTGTTAACAGCACATAGGAGAGACGTGTGGGATCCATCCTCTTCCACTGCAGATGCTGGTGCGCACTTCAAAGACTGACAGTTGGAAAAACGGCATGAAAGGAAAGCTAGAATGTCATGAAAAGAAGCCAGAAACCATTGGAGGGCTGGGACGCAAAACGGTGCATAATGAGACATTTTGAATGTCCGAGGATGTGCCGTGTTCTGTTTCCGCCTTCCCACAACACCTAGTGACTGATGGTGTTGCCAGGTACTGTGGGATAAATACCCACAGTGCATTGCTCACACCGTTGACAATGGTGCCCCAAATGTGGACACAATCTGTTGACAGAGGGAGCAAATGTAGACTTTCTTTGGCGACCTTGCTTCTGTAGATTTTTTTGTGTTGACATTAGTTTCATTGACAAAACTTATCAATGTAGACAAGCCCAAAGGAACAAAGCTGAGAGAAAGGCAAGGGCTGAGTCAAGACTGAGACAGAGGAATCTACTCTGTAAAGAGAAATAACTGGAACTCTAAGCTACAGAAACTCTGCACTTGCCTGAAACAGCATTTAGGGTGAGAAATTACTTCTTGAAACCAGTCTCTTTAAGATCTTAAGCTTAGTTTGCATATTTTGTTTTATGTGCCTAATAATCTGCCTTATTCTGTTTGCTATCCCTTATAATCACTTAAAATCTGCCTTCTATAGTTAATAAACTTGTTTTTATTATTAAACCCAGTTTGTGCAACTTCTAACGGGGGACAAGGACGCAAGAAGTTGTGCATATCTCTCTCCACATTGAGGGAGAGGGCAAATTGTTATGAGCTTGCACAGTACAGATCTTTCTATGCAGCACAAGACAGTATTATCTGGGGTTTACCTTTCCATAGTGGGTGTCCACATGAGTGCTGGGTGAATCTTCTCACACAGCTCTGACTGCAGTCTGTGTCTGCAGCTGGGTGTGGTCTTACCGTGCTGTGTGCTGGAAAGGAGCTTGAGAGCCTAGCACAGAAACCCAGTGCAAGAGAACCCCAGTCTGGCAGGGCCAGGGGGCTGAGTGGGACCCCAGCAGATCAGGTGGCATCCTGGATTGGGGGTGGGGTGTGACCTAACCTGTCACAGACATGTTCACACATATGTTTGAACAAGGTTTTAACTCAATCCATAACAAGTTTTCACACAGCTCATAATGGTATTAACAACTCAGTTTTACAAATAGAGAAATTGAGGCACAGGAAGGATAAAGGACTTGCCCAAAGCCCCAGTGTAGCAAAGCACCCTTAAGCATGTGCTTAACTTTAAGTATAAATAGTCCCATTTAAGTCAGTGGGATTGCTCACATGCTTAAGTGCTTTGCTGTATCAGGCAGGGCTTTGGAGCTGTACTCTGGCTCCACTCCAGCTCCAGGCAAAAACCTGCACTGCTCCAGAGCTGCTCCATGCTCCAGCTCCAGGCTCTGCTCCAAAGCCCTGGTATCAGGGCTCAAGTAAACATCGTAAGGGCATGTCTACTCTATAAATGTATGTTGACCTATGTTAGGTCAACTTACAGCCACTGCAGTAATTACTGCGGTTGTTCATGTCCACACTGCCCTTCAGCTGTTGGTGGTGCCTGGACAACCTTAAGGGTGAGCCACCCAGGTGGCTGCTCAGGGGCGCCAGGATCAAGGGGCCGCCGTGTGAAAGCACAGAGGTGCACACTGCCGGTGTAGAGTCAGACACTGCTCCTAGCTGTTGGGTCCCTGCTTCCTCTTAGCAGAGCAACATGATGGGGGGAGACAGTGGTGATGAATAGATGCTGCTCCCCCTCAACATTCCTCTGTGTCCCCCTAAGGGGCTGTAAGGAGGAGAGCAAGGAATGCCACGGCTTCCTGTGTCCAGATCACTTTCCCCACCTGGGCTGTGCTGTGCTGTAAGGCATCAGGAGCTGCTGCTCTCCTGCCCACCCCTTATGCAGGCCAGGTGCGGAAAGTGGACCTGGATGTAGGGAACCCTAACATCATTCCCCTCCCACAGTCCCCTAGAGGGGTGAGGTGGAGCAGTGTTCTTGGGGGGGGGTTAGGGGGAACAAGCAGCAATGCCAGCTGCTCTGTGCATTCAGATCAGTTTCCCCATGTGGGTGCAGCAGGGTGGGTGCTGGGTTTAGGGGCACAGGAATGGGGTGCTGGGGTTTGGGGTAAAGGGGGCACAGTGCAAGACTTAGAGGTGCTGGAGGGGCATGGGGTTGGGCCACAGGAGGGAGGAGTAGGGGTTGGGGAAAAGGGGGCACAGTGCAGGGGTTAGGGACGAACAGAGGATGGGGAGCACTTTGGGGTCAGGGGCAATGGGGATGGGACGCCACATCCATGGGGGCCAGAGATGCCCAAAATACAAGTTTGCCCTAAGACTGGCCCTGTGCATCCTCACCAGAGGTGCTTCCACTGACTTAAAAGGTGCAGTGTATGTGGGTGCCTTCAGACACAGATCTCCACTGGTAGCTTGGCTGGATCTTCCCTCAGCTTCTTGCTCCAGGCCGGGAATGGTGCAGCTGCATTGGGCTTCTCAGCTGTCCCCTTCCTGCTGGGAATATGGGGCAGCTGACTGGACTCTGGGCGCGGAGCTCCCTGTCAGGTGCAGCCATGCTCCCAGTGGGGAGCAGGGGAACCAAGAGCTGGGGTTAGGGGGAAGCCCGGCTCCGGGCAGGGAGATTCGTATCTGTTGTCTGGTTGACTGTCCTGTTGTCAGAGGGGAAGGAGGAGGTGAGAAGCCCAGTGCAGCTGCCCGTTCCTGGCAGAGAGCATGGCGTGGAGCACCTGGGGGGACAGCCGGGCTCCTTGTGGGGAAATCTGCGCCCAGAGTCTAATTGGCTGCTGTGCTTCTCGTGGGAAGCTGAGACCCAGGATCCGGGGGGGGAGAGGGGGCAGCAGTCCGGGTTTCTCCGCTCCCTGAGCAGGGAGTGGGGAGTCAGGTGGGTTCAGCCCAGCTGGGAGCGGGGAACCAGGGGAAGCCAGGCTCTAGCTGCTGGCTTTCTTGTCAATTTCACAGCTCCAGCATGGACAGGGCTGGATTAATCTTTTGTGGGCCTGGTGCCAAATGTATTTGTGGGCCACCATGGGGGCAATGGAGCATGGTGCAGGGGAGTCGGTCCCTGGAGTGAGGGGCTGGCCAGGGGCATGGCATGGCGGGGATGGCCTTGCTCTGCCCAGCCCAGTGTGAGGGCACTATTTACAAACTGACAGTTGCCAAATGCAAAATGGCCCGCCCGGCTCTGCGCTGCCAGCAGGCCCCTTCCCCTCGGGGGTGTGCCCATGACACGTCACCCGGACCTCCCCGCCCAACACCGGAACACCCCCCGCCAATTCCCTATGGCTAGAGCTCCCTCAGACCTGCTATGCTCAGTGCCCTGCCACAAATGCACAGCGCCAGGCACAACACCATGCATGGTCTGCGCCCCTCTGACCACAGCCCTACCACAACTGCCCAGCACCCCACACAGAACCCCCAACATACAGAGATCTTCCCTGCCCCCTCACAGCCAAGCACCTCCTCACCTCAGGCCCTCCAGAGACCCACACCCCCATGCCTTGCCTCCTGGCCGCACTCACAGGGAGGTGACTGTGTCTGCCAGGCTGAGCCACCCGTGCAGCCAGGGCTGGCCCCAGGGTGGGGAATCGCTCTGGCTCCTCGGAAGTGGCACAACAAGCCAGACCAGGGTCTGCCCCAGCAAGGCTTCCTCAGAACCCACTTGCCTGGAGGGGCTCAGCTAAGTCCCACCCTCCACAGTCTGAGACCAGCCAGTCTTCTGCACCAGTTCCAGGGGACTCAGCTCCAGGAATACAGGTGGGGCCCCACAGATTGTGGGAAGCAGAGATGCACTGGGGTCCAGCCAGGAGGCAGAGAGAAGAAGGCAGGTAAGGCCAGAGGATGGACAGGCCAAGAGGAGCAAGTTGTGGGTCGGGGGAAGTGGGGAGCCAGCAGCCTGGTGGGATCTCAGGGCACAGTGCAAGCAGAGCAGGCCAGGGCTCATTCTGAATAGGGGCCCAGTTCCATGTAAACCTGGTACTGAGCATGGAGCCCTGAAATTGAGAAGACAGCCAACAGCAGATACGAGTAAGGCAGTGTCTACACAAACACTGGCTCACTTTAACTACATCAACATAAGTGCTATGCCTCTAGTAGAATTGGAATTATGTCAGTGTAATGGGGCACTTACATTGACCAGACAAAGCTGTAGTGTGGACACTGACGTAATTAGGTTGAAGTAAGCTGTTAATCTAATGCTGTAGTGTAGCTCAGGCCTTAATCAATGACAGAGCCAAGTATACACCCCAGAAGTCCTGGTTCCCAATCCTATATGTTAACATCCTGGTTCATATTTCTTCTGAAGATGGAAAACTCTTTAACTGAATGCAGATTCATTGCAACCCTGTCAGTGTTTTCTAAATTCATTTTAAAATTGTGAATTTAGGTATAACAATTTTTTCATTTCTTAAATGTTTTAACTTCCAGAGGAGTTAATGATGACAAAACAATTGTCAAAACAATGATGTCAGATACATGCTCAGTGTCTGTCATATCTTTGCCCTGTTGTGACCTGGCTGAATCACAGCCATGAGTCCACACAAGAAAATTGTAACAAACTTGTTCTAAGTAATTTACGAAGTTTACTTTGTCCACGAAATCATCTTCTTATGTTGACAGGGTGTAAGTATCGGCCTGAGCCTGACTCAAATCATCTTTTGTGGGAGGAAAATTATTGGGCAGTTTGTGGTGGAACATTTTTAATTCCAAGGTCTTCTCAGTCTATGTACTGTAAAGCCGGGATATAGTAAAGAGGGGATCCCTGTTGGCTGGAACCTGCGTAGTTATATTTTATCCGACTTGAAACGGGACACTGCAATTAATCTACGCCATGGCACAGCTTAAAACCATTTAAAAATTGCAGCCAGTGCAGAATACAGCTACCTGCTTATTAAATGGGATTTCATGTGGGAGCCCCGTTACCCCATGAGCGTCACTCTGGCCCTGAATGTGCTTCTGGCTGAGCGCTGAGCTCAGAGTCCGTGCGTCTCCGTGCAGACGGGGCCAGTGCTTCTATATTGTGTGATGCCAACTCTTCCCAATCTAGCGCTAAAAATTTCCCAAATCTGGTGAAAATTTCCCAGATAAGGTTTTTTACAGTGCTTCTATATCCTGGGGGATTTCCAATTTGTGAGTAAAATGTTTTGAATGAAATTTCCCAAGCTGAAACACTTTACTCACAGATTCCCAGGTTCTGGGACATTTCCCAGGATGCAGACGCACTCGCACGGGGCCCGCTCCGCGCGGAAGGATACGGCTCAGGGCCGCACGCGGTGGAGGCGGATTTGCGAAAACTCATTCGGGCCCCGCCCCTAGCGGCTGAGGCAGGCGGATCCTTGCGCCGCGGCCCGTGTTTCCAGGGGAGCCTGCGTCGGCGCGCGCGTGGGGAGGTCGCAGGCAGCAGCCGCCTCTGGGCCATGGCCGCGCGCTGGGTGACCCGCAAGCTGCGGAGCCAACACGCCCGTGAGTGACCCCGACCCTGCGCTGGGGTGGGGGGAGGAGGGGCAGGGCCCGGCCCGTCACTGACTGGGGGGTTGGGCGCAGTTGTGTGTTGTTTGCATACAGCAGCGTGGTCGGTGTGAACACCAACTTCCTTCTGGCTGCTGACCTCAGTCCAGACCCAGGCTTTGTCCACACCTGCAGTGCTGTAGCCGTGTGCCCGTAGCACTTCAGCGGAGGGCAAATCTGCAGCTACAACCATGCAGCACTTGAATGAAGATGCTCTGCACCAGAGGGGGGCAAACTGCGGCCCACGGGACCCTGCTGCCCGAGCCCCTGGCCCGGGAGGTGTCCCCCCGGCCCTTCCCTGCTGTTCCCCCTCCCCCGCGGCCTCGGCTCGCCCCGCCGCCAGCGCAGCTGCAGGGCCGCAGCTCGACCCGGTGCTCTGCTGCACGGTGACGTGCCTGGCTCGGGGGGGGGGGCGGGGGCTGGATAGAGGTCAGGGGGCGGGAGTGTGAATAGGGGTCGGGGAGGTCAGGGAGAAGGGGTGGTTGGATGGGGGCAGGGGTCCCGGGACCATCAGGAATGAGAGGAGGGGTTGGATGGGGTGGCGGCGGGGGGGGGGGGGAGGCAGTCAGGGGTGGGGCTTCCTGGGGTGGACAGGGAGCTGGGGGTGGTGGATGGGGCAGGGGTCCTGGAGGGGGAGTGTCAGGGCAAGGAGCGGGTTGCGGGAGATCCAGGGCCAGACCACACTTGGCTGCTTGGGGAGGCGCAGCCTCCTCTAACTGGTCCTCCATACAATTTCCAAAATCTGATGCTGCCCTCAGGCCATGAAGTTTGCCCGCCCTTGCTCTACACCAGCAGGAGAGAGCTCTTCCCTGGCATAGTTAATCCACCTACCTGAGCTCTCTAAGGCCTGGTCCACACTACAGCGTTAAGTCGATTTAAACAGCGTTAAATCGATTTAACCCTGTAACCGTCCACACTACAAGGCACTTTAAATCGATTTTAAGGGCTCTTAAAATTGATTTCTGTACTTCTCCCCAACGAGAGGAGTAACCCTAAAATCGATATTACTCTATCGATTTAGGGTTAGTGTGGACGGAAATCGAAGTTATTGGTCTCATTCTTTTACTGAGCTACCCAGAGTGCACCGCTCCGGAAATCGATGGTAGCCTAGGACCATGGACACACACCACCGAATTAATGTGCCCTAGTGTGGACGCGTAAAATCGATTTTATAAAACCAGTTTTATAAAACTGGTTTTCATAATTTCGATTTTATGCTGTAGTGTAGATGTGGCCTAAGTGTGTGTGTGTGTTAGGTTGGTATGACTACATTGCTCAGGCATATAGATTTTTCACATCCCTGAGCGGTGTAGTTAAAGCAATATAGGTCTGTAATGTAGTGACCATAGAGGCTACCTATGCTGGAGCTGTGAAATTGACCAGAAAGCCAGATCCTGGCTCTCCAGCCAGGCTTCTCGGCTCGCTGCTGGGATTGGAGCAGCCGCACTGGGTTTCTTGGCTCCCCGCTTGCCATCGGGAATGGAGTAGCTGACCACACACGAGGCACAAATCTCCCTGCCGGGAGCTCGGTCCCCCGCCACCCCCTGCCCTTGTTGCTGTAGTTAATCCACCCCCCCCCCCACCCAAGAAGCAGTAGCTAGTTTGACCAAAGAATTCTTGTGCTGACCTAGCACAGTCTGCACTGGGGGTTAGGTCAGTGTAATTACATCTCTCACCGGTGTGGCTTTTTCACACCCCCGAGAGATGTAGGAATACCAACGTATATTCCTAGTGTGGACCAGGCCTCAGTTATAAGTCAGTGGTTTATCTGTCTAGGCACAATTTATGACTTTGGAAGCAGCTCTTGTATTGTGCAGGTTTCTTTTTTAATATTCTCTCCCCCTCCACACACCTAATTTTCGAAATGTTTTGTTTGGTTGTGCATCACCAGCGATCCATGGATCTTTTCCTCGTGGGCTACAGAATGTGAAACACTTTGGAAACCACATGGGGTGTGTGTGTGCGTGTGTGTGTGCACGTGCTCATGGTCTGCAGACTCACTTGTATAAATAATAAAATTTACATTTTAAAATAAAATGAGAGGTTTGCAAAATTCAGTTATGTGGGAAAAATAAACTTTTTTAAATAGACAAGAAAAATATTATGGTAAAGGCTGAGATGTCAGTTGGTAAATTTTTTATAACTTATTCTATTTGGACTTAGCTAGTGTATTTGTTCTGAGGTGCTTATCATTTATAATCATTGAGTTAAAAATGGCTCTGGATAAATATGGACAATTTTTGTAGTTATTCATGCTAAGGTATGGGTAATCAAATCTCAGACTTCAGGATGTAAGACTGTTGTAGGAGTCAGAAGGGAATGTTTCCTCTTGGATACCATTGCATAGTTAAACTAATTATGCCTGAATTTTTGTGTTTCTTTTAAAGCATCAGGTTATTCTTCTGTAGCTGGGGGCAGTGTACGGGACATGATGCAGCAAGGATTTTCCATACAGGATCAGAACGCAAGTTCTTATGAGAGAGAATTATCCCACAATTCCTCTTATGTATTCATGAGGAGAAAGTAGAGGGATACAGATGCTATCATGGCTTGTAATAAAGTCAAATGCTGAGTCTGAGAGATTACAGCTAAGATATTAGGTTTGTGCTGAGCCTTTCTATTTAAAGTTAACGTATTATTTAACTTTTGAATATTTAGGGTCTGGTTTTTGCATAAGGAGTGATTATTACAAATGTTAAGTGTGAACTGGAAGTTAGTGCCATTGCAATATGGATACAGTTATATTATAATTAAAGGTTGAGTTAATGGTTCTTTTTTTCTGCTCATTGGAGATGCTAGTTAGTCTATTTATATCTGTTTGTGAAATATCTTGAGAAGCTGTATGTTACTTAGTTAGATCACTTCTTTTTCCAGGGTTTATTTCAACAGCTCCTGCTTCTCGACTGTCAACAGCTGAGATTGTTCAGATGCGCAATGAACTCTTCACTAAGGAGAAAGAGAGACAGTTGTCTTTGTATCCACGAATTGAGAAGATTGAAGTAAAATATGTTGGCAAATCTCATCCTGGCACTTCATTTGTTATGAACAAAGCCTTGTCTACTCCATACAATTGTGCCATGCGTAAGTAAATGGAATCACAAACTGTTTGTTCCATTGTGTATCAAAATCACTTTGCTGATAAATGTATTTACCGTCCAAACTGGCACATACTACTATCATGGTCATTACAAAGACAAACATAGTGGTCCAGGTAATAATACAAACATAGCATTTCAGTTTGGCATGTATAAAATACAGATAGTGGGATTTAAAAGTTAATTTCTGTGGATTCTGATAGCATTCCCACACACAGGTTTTTCAAGCAATGATACTTCCATTTTGGTATAATAAGTGTAGAATTGTAAATTTAGCTATCTTAGAGGGATGTTGATAACTGCCTTGAATTCTTTCACTTCTTTTTTAGACTTAAGTGAATGGCATTGTAAGAAATCAGTATTGGCACTTGTGGATGGAGAGCTTTGGGACATGTATCGGCCTTTGACCAAATCATGTGAAATTCAGTTTCTTACCTTCAAAGACGAAAATCCAGAGGAAGTGAACAAGGTAGATCAGCGTCTTATTTCTTTATGCAATTTTTCCTCTCTTATGGCCTGATTCAACTCCCATGGAAGCTTTTTCTATTGGCTTCAATGAGTAGGGTAGGGCCTTAGGTAGTAGTTTGAATGAAATTCTAGCTCTATTGGTTACATGAGAAAATGCAAGTTGTTAAAATCACACATTTCTTGTTGGCTTCATCTCTATTGCTGTTTGGACAGTCTAGTATCTCCACCAATTTTTGCACATATATATGAAAGCAAAATCTTAGTGTGCACTTTAGAGAAATCAAGAGTTGTATTAATGCAGGAAAATAATTAAGATAAGAAACCTTTTCCTTCAAGCTCCATATGAACAAGATAGACACTGCAGTAGCTGGTAATAACCCTGTTGAGAAGCTTTACTGAAAGTATGGTAGGATGCATAAAATAAGTTTTTAGTCTAAATTTCTGTAACAACTAAAAATGTATAGCCTAAACATTGTAAGTTTAGTCTGCTAATAACCCTACACTAAAGATTGTTCATTATATGGAGGAAAAAAGGGTCTACAACCAGTTCCAGACAGATAGAGGAGAAGTAGAAGTAGCTGTATTTGTAGTATGTCTTTAGTCCCTTAACACTGGCTCCAATATAGTAGAGTTGATTTGTCACTACATGTAAGTATCTATTGTTTTCACCAAATATATTTGTTTATAAAATTGATCCATCAGTTCTAAAATCCTAGTTTGTAATGTAGGAATGTTTTTTGATACATATTATTGTAGTAGCGCCTAGGAGTCCAGTCGTTGAACAGAACTCCACTGTACAAACACAGAATAAAAAGAGTCTGCCCCAAATTGCTTATAATCTAAGTGTAGAACATGAGACCACATGTGGAAACAGAAGAATATTGTAGGATTGGGAGTCGGAACTGCCGAGCTCTGTTCCTGACTGTGTGGTCTTTTCCAAGTCACTTAAACTCTGTCTTTCCGTTAACTCATATGTAATGGTACTTACTACATACCTTTCAAAGATGATGTGAGGAATATTACTTATATTACACACTAAAAATAATAATACTTTACATTTTTAATCAATGATGTTAACTTCAGTAAAAAATCATTTTGGCTGAAGAGTGCATAAGTAGGGTTAGCGTTCCCTCTGCTTTAAAACAGGGTTGCATTAGAAAAAATAAGTGGTAGTCTCCTAAACTCCACCTCACAACTCAAGTTCCACTCCATCTGCTGCCTTGAAGTCTGTGGGCATGAATAATATAGGTAATAATATTGATGCTTAAACTATCAGTTCAGGCATCAGAGCTATTGTTTCAGGTTGTCTGAAGACTCAAGTTGACACTTGATTAGTAGATGTTACATTAGTTTACATCTGGTTCACATTTTGAAGTTTATCTTCACATCCATAAGGGGTTATTATCTTAATTATTTCTCAATGAAAATTTAGATTCTGGACCACAAAATGCAGTCATTGGGGCAAAGGACTAGCTTGCGGAATCACTATGTACTGTTCCAGTTCGACCCCTTCCTTGAAATATTGTAAACTTTAGAATTTACACTAGGCTTGAAGATATAGATACGCAGTATCTAGTACTTCCTATCCTCACCTTCAAGGTCCTCTATAATCTCACCTTGCTACACCTCTCTTTTCATTTGCTGTTAATTCTTCTCTCACTTGATATACTGCTTGCATCCCTCCCTCCTTGCCTCTTCCTTTATCTCCTTCTCATGCTCTCTTCATTCTCTTTCATGCTGCCTCCTGCAACTTCAGCAGTCTGCAAGAATACTCTCTTCATCCTCTTTCAGATCCCTCCCTTGAAATACCTTTTTTCAGGAAATCTTTTATACCTTGTTTTCTCACCTATAATTTTCCTGCACCTTTCTCTACCTGATCAGTTGACCTGTCTCTTAGAACCCGCTCCTGCAGTTAAATCTACATGGGTGGACTGTTGATTCAAAGCTTCTCCAGGAAGGGTGCACCTGGTGATCAGTTTTATAAATCTTATGTTTGTAGCACTATATAAATAATTGATAAAATATGCCCATTTTATTAAAATACTAATGCACAATGGAAACTAACAAATTTATGAGGAATTCCGTTTTAAAGGAAGATTCACTGTTTGAATCAATAGCTGAAATGGTCTGGCATGAATTGGCAACTTCAGTATAGTAAATTTGTTTGAAATGCTCTTTATTACAGGCCTATTGGCGTTCCTGTGCCATGATCATGGCCTGTGTGTTAAAGCAGGCTTTCAAAGATGAATACTCAGTCAGCCTGATTAGGGCTCCAGAAGTGCCAGGTAATATAAATGTTTTATTGTTGATAAGCTTGCATAGACCCAGTTCAGGTGCATGTCTCAGAATTAGTATTACAGCACATTTAGGGGCTCTCTTTCCTACTGATGAGGGTTTATTATTCTTCCATTTCTAAAATGTGTCACTGTAATGTCTGGGTGCTTTAGACATTCATTTTATGTCCAAGGAATATGTACACAGGGAGTACAGCCCAGTTGTACCTTCTCTCTTCCCCTCTCGATCATCATTTCAGTGGTCAGACATCAAGTGATGTTGGAGTGACTTCACTAATGTGTTTGTAATAATTGGGATTTCAGAATTGCTCATCTGAACACTTGAAATCCCACCCAGAATGCCTGCATGAAGAAGTGGTCTTGCACCATGTCCTGAAGGTCGCAAGACTGATGCAGCCTAACTTCTGCTGGCAGCAAATTTTACAATCTTGGACCCTCCATTAAGGATACAGTGACCCAGATCAGTATGAGGTGTAGTCTTGCCTCTTTCAGTTGAAGTGTCTTTGCTGATCACAGCTGCTTTGTCACAGTGCAGAAATAGAGGTGATCTCTGATGTAACTGGGGCCAAGCCCCTTTAGGGCTTTTAAGATGAGGAACAGGATCTTAAATTATACCTTGTATGGTAAGCTAAAGTGTCGGATATAATGCACTGAAGTTTGTTTGAAATTTCTTTTAATATTGTTTACTCATGTTAATGGCCAGAGGGCTTGCTAGAAAACTAGCAAGTTATACTGGGGATCTATTGCAATAGTTAAGCATGATAGCAAAGAGCATTGACTATTTCTGCTAATCTCTAGTCCAGGGCTCAGCAACCTCTGGCACGCGGCTCGCCAGGGAAAGCCTCTAGCGGGTTGGGCCGGTTTGTTTACCTGCTGTGTCGGCAGGTTTGACCAATCGTGGCTCCCAATGGCCACAGTTTGCCATCCCAGGCCAATGGGGGAGGTGGGAAGCCGCAGCCAGCACATCCCTGTCCCGCGCCGCTTCCTTCTGCCCCCATTGGCCTGGGATGGCAAACCGCTGCTAGTGGGAGCCGCAGTCAGCTGAACCTGCAGACGCAGCAGGTAAACAAATAGACCTAGCCTGCCAGGGTGCTTACTCTGGCGAGCCGTGTGCCAGAGGTTGCCGACCTGAATTTTTTTAGGATTTTAAATTGACAGAAGCAAAAGGTTTTCCCTGCCGTCTGAATATATTTTTTAACAATAAATATAAAGAGAGCATTTCATCCTTGGGCTACTTAAGCGAAGCCTGAAACTGGCTGGCTATCTGGCAGTATGTCAAAGTGCACTCTGGAAATTTTAGAGTGCCATAGCAGGGTCCACACAGTGACTTCGTGTGTGGCAGATTAGTGCGCAGTACAGTTGCACTTTGGCTTGTTATGCACGAAGTCTTCATGTGGACAAGCCCTAGGTGTTTGATATATGTGAAGCTGGTAGGCTGACCATCAGGTTTGACATACCATCCCATGACTCCAAATGGCTTTTAGTTAGAGAGGCCAAGGACTGAATGAATGTGCATGGAGACCATGCTGTCTCCTACCTCGGTATGTTGTCAGAGTTTGAAATTATGTTGCTGCTGCCTGTGTTACCTCCTCTTCAGATAAATAAATGACTTAAGTCTTATATTCTGTGTGTCTGGCACCTCTGAACAAAATACAATCCTCTGTACAAATGAAAAGTGCAGAAATACTCCAGAGAGGAGGAGGGTCTATCATACTTATCCAGAAAAAAACTCTTTGAGTGGGTACAGACTGCCATACTCTTATAAAAATTGTAAATACTCTGAACGTATTTTTGGGGTGAATATTTAAGAGACAAACAATCTGTCATTTGACTTTATAAAACCCAAACTGTCCCGCTGTGATTGTAATCCACAGATTTCAACTTGTGATCCTTGCTATATTTCTATAACAGAAACAGCCTTATTTGGCCCTTATTTATTCACACTAATAATGCTTTTGTAAGACGGTTGAGGCCATGAAATAAAATATATACTTTGTTACAAATAACAGCATTTTCTCTGGCTCTGCAGTGATCTCTGGAGCTTTCTGTTATGATGTTGTTTTGGACAGTAGGCTTGATGGCTGGAAACCAACAGAAGTAAGTACAGTTTGTCTTCTGAAAAGTAATTATTGTCATTTACGCCTCCTTTATTTGGGTGACCTTTTTTTTAAAATGGGAACAGTCTTGCTTTACTGTGGCAACAGTTTAGAGACCCCTCTTACCTGATTACCCCAGGCATACCTCTGTCCCCATGTGGAGCCCCATTAAATTAAAGATAGCTGTAGCTAGCAGAGTTTTTCTCCCAGTATGGAGAAGGTGATATATGCTTACTTAGAAATATTATGAGTGTATTAAATTGTAATTTTCTTAATAGTTTGCACTTACGTGTTATGTCTAAGCAGAGGGCCCAAAGCTGTTTAGACCTTTAATCAAGCCTCATGACTTCCAGTGGGGTTAAGTGAAAACAAATATATTTCACTGGGCAGGCGTTTCTTCTTATAATGCGTGTTCACCAGAAGAGAGGAAAAAAAGATGTATGGCTAAAGGGGCAATGTTAACAAAATACAGAATTTCACTTTAGTGCAAGCTGTAGTGTAACTTGCTCACTTTGAAAAACTTTCTAAGGTAGTTGTGAGTCATCTTCAGTTTCTCAATCCAGTAAACATTTTGATTGTTGCTAACATCTTCTGAGTACTGAAGTTTGATTTTTTGGCGTGGGCAATCCGTTTTGTATTTATTGATGTATCAATCATGTCCACAGGATCATGTTTATGCATATAGTATGTTTGGAGGAGCTTGTTGAAGCTCTTTCAATGAATTAGAAATCTCTCAAAAATTTGGAAATGGGAGAGCATGGGTAATAAGGAATTCCCATTTTCTTTGGGTCTGATGCAATACCGATGGAAGTCAGTGAAAACACACCCACTGATTTCAGTGGCGGGGGCCACTCCTAGTTAGAGTAACTGTAATGTTCTACCAGCAGTAATCATTAGCAAGTCTATTGCTGATAGATATATTTGTAAGAATTTATAGATCTACTAGGAGTATCCTTAAAAGCTTGTTGTTCACCATTTTTACTGCTTGTTACAATACGTTTTATACATACAATGTATATTGAAGAGCAGCTGAAGAACAGTGGTAACATTCTACTTTTTTGTTTTAAGGACAACTTCCGTTCTCTTACAAAAGAAGCATATAATCTAATTCACAAAGATCTGCCATTTGAAACATTGCACGTTGAAGCAAAAGTGGCATTAGAAATGTTTCAGCATAACAGGTCAGTGTTTATTTCTGATTTAAACAAAAATAGTAAAGATTGAATTGCTAAAGGAAATATAACCTTTAAAAATGTGACAATTAAAATATGAAGGGCTAGATCCTCAGTGTAAATTAGTGTCGCTCCACTGACTTCAGTAGAGCTAAACTAATATACACTTGAGTTTTCCTGTTAAATGAATTCACTCGGTGGCACTACAGTGTATAACTGAGAGGTGTTTGAGAAATTGGAACAGTTACGAGATTTTGTATTTAGTATCAAACTAGTGAAATCTTAAAGTTCTTGAAGTGCTTTCACCATATTATTAGTGGTTAGATTCCTCACATGTTTATTCGTTTAAGTTTTGTTCTATACAGTCAATCTCTATATTGAGATATTCAAATGCAACAAGTGAATCCAGGAAGTTATCTTCTAAATACCATTATATTTTACTATCAGCGTTGGTTAACAGGTGACTGGCTAAGCTTGGCACTCCACCCAACTATCTATCTAGGAGGCAGAAATATCTAATAGATGGGTAAGCCCCTTCATTTTCAGTTTAAACTGATTTTTATTAAAAAAAAAAAAAAATTGCAGATTTTACAAAAAGGGTTATTTGTTTTTTCTGACTTTCACCCTACTATTGTATCATTCAAATGTATAAAAATAACTTGTTTTCTTAGGAAAATACAATATACTGCATGAGATATATGTATTATGATAATATATTAGTCTATGTGTATATGTAAAGCTGCCTGTTGAAGTAAGGCTATGTACTAGGCTAGAAAATGCACACAATAAACAGGCATGCACACAAGCACCAAAGTGCGTGCACATCTGAACGTACTGATGAATCTCACATCTACCATGTACACATTTCAAGCTGTTAGCAGATGCTGTTTAAAGATCTGACACATGAAAATATGAGAACAAAAATATATGGGTCAGAATACATTTTAAAACACAAGGATATATTAAAGTTTTTTTAAAGGAGAAAAGGATGAAGTTGAGGGTATGCTCTCAAATGGTGTGGCTAAATTATTAAATGTAAATATTTATAGGCTAATAGTTCTAAGTCTACAACAGTAAAAAGCAACAATGAGTCCTGTGGCACCTTAAAGACTAACAGATGTATTGAAGCATAAGCTTTCGTGGGTGAATACCCACTGTGTCAAGCTTATGCTCCAATACATTTGTTAGTCTTTAAGGTGCCACAGGACTCATTGTTGCTTTTTACAGATCCAGACTAACTACCGCTCTGAGGGCTTGTCTACATCAGAAAGTTGCAGCGCTGGTGAGGGAGTTACAGCGCTGCAACTTTGAAGGTGTACACATCTGCAGGGCACCACCAGCGCTGCAACTCCCTGTTTGCAGCGCTGGCCGTACTCCCGTTTTGTCTCGGGTGTAGAGGATCCAGCGCTGGTGATCCAGCGCTGGTAATCCAATGTAGACAGTTACCAGCGCTTTTCTTGACCTCCGTGGAAGGAGGAAGCCTCTGGTAATCAAGCTGGTTTCCTTTCCCGGTTTGCTCTCTCGGTCCCGGAGCCAGCCAGCAAACCGCAGGGAAGGAGACCTGCTTGCTCGGGGTTCCGGGACCGAGAGAGCAAACCGGGAAAGGAGACCAGCTTTGCCGCGGTTTGCTCTCGCGTTCCCGGAGCCAGCCAGCAAACCGCAGGGAAGGAGACCTGCTTGCTCGGGGTTCCGGGACCGAGAGAGCAAACCGGGAACGCCGCGGTTTGCTCTCTCGGTCCCGGAACCCTGAGCAAGCAGGTCTCCTTCCCTGCGGTTTGCTGGGTGGCTCCAGGACCGAGAGAGCAAACCGGGCGTTCCCGGTTTGCTCTCTCGGTCCCGGAACCCCGAGCAAGCAGGTCTCCTTCCCTGCGGTTTGCTGGCTGGCTCCGGGACCGAGAGAGCAAACCGCGGCGTTCCCGGTTTGCTCTCTCGGTCCCGGAACCCCGAGCAAGCAGGTCTCCTTCCCTGCGGTTTGCTGGGTGGCTCCGGGACCGAGAGAGCAAACCGCGGCGTTCCCGGTTTGCTCTCTCGGTCCCGGAACCCCGAGCAAGCAGGTCTCCTTCCCTGCGGTTTGCTGGCTGGCTCCGGGACCGAGAGAGCAAACCGCGGGGAAGCTGGTTTCCTTTCCCGGTTTGCTCTCTCGTCCCGGAACCCCCCTTGAAGCCGCCCAACAGCGCTGCAGTGTGGCCACATCTAACACCACTTGCAGCGCTGGTTGCTGTAAGTGTGGACACTCTGCAGCGCTGGCCCTATACAGCTGTACTAATACAGCTGTAACAACCAGCGCTGCAAAATTTTAGATGTAGACATGGCCTGATACTTGATAGTAAACTGTTTATTCAAATGAAAAGTTTTATTTGGGGATTAGAGAGAGATTTTTTTTTATATTCAGAGGTGGCCTTGTGTTTTGAGTTCTGTTTTAGTTCTGTAGCAAACCACATTGAATTTCATTAATCAAAGCATTAATCTACTGAATACTTTTTTCCCTGTCTTGCTGTCCTCCAAAATAAATGCTGATATTTACCCAGAAAAAATATTAGTTTTTTTCACTGATTTTCACCTGTTTCTGTTGTTGTGATAAATACTGATCAATTCCTGTGAAAAATAAAATAAAATAAAAACCAAAACCGAGGTGTCCTATAAATAGGGTGCTGACCAGGGCCTGGGATTTATCCCTGGCTTGGCCATGATCTGCTTTGTGATCTCAGGCAAGTTGCTTTACCTCTCTGCACCTTTCTATCTCCTCCCCTTAGTTCTGGGGCAAAAATAGTGGATACTAAGAGACTTTTTAATCAAGTGAAGAAAGGCATAACAGCTGGTGGCTGGAAGTTAAAGCTGGACAAATTCAAATTAGAAACCAGACACACATTTTTACAGTTAGGGTGTTTAATCATTGGAACAAACTACTGAAGGAAGTGGTGGATTCTTTCTCTCTTGATGTCTTCAAATCAAGGCTAGATGCCTTTTTGGAAATTATGCTTTAGATAAAAACAAGTTAATGGGCTTATTACAAGGTAACTGGGTATAATTCTGTGGCCTTTGTTGCACAGGAGGTCAAACCAGATGGTCCCTTCTGGCATTTAGGGACCTTTTGTGTCTAGAAAAGCTTATTTTTATTGAAAAGTTCTTTCCACAAAATAAAATGAATGTAACTGCTTTGAGGTGGATTGGTTCATTCATGACATACATACACCTCTACCTCGATATAACGCAGTCCTCAGGAGCCAAAAAATCTTACCGCGTTGTTGGTGAAACTGCATTATATCGAACTTGCTTTGATCCACTGGAGTGCGCAGCGTCCCCCCTCCCCCCCGCGAGCACTGCTTACTCGTGTTATATTGGGTCGCGTTATATCGAGGTGGGGTGTACTTTTTGTGAGATATGTCAAAAAGTCCTTGAAATATGAAAGGTAAGGGTTTAAAATGGTTTCTAATCTTATGAATATTGAGTACAATTATTAAAAAAGCTTCTTTGATGCTTAGCTCAAAATTTTTCTCATTATTTTTCCCATATTAACTTAATAGTGGAATTAAGGATTAGGTTTCCAATGACTTCAGTGGGCTTCTTCCTCAGACCCTTATAGATTATAAAAATAATATGCAGCAACTTGATTGTTTTTGCTTCTTCATATATGTAACTATATATCTGACAAATTTAAGTGTGCTGTTTTTTTTTCTTTCAAGGTACAAAATGGATTCAATAGAACAGAAAGCATTGCAAAATCCTGAAGGCATAGTGAAGTTACATAGGTGAGTAAAACTTGAATTTTATTCTGTAATGATTCACAATGGTCCAGTTACTTTGCAAAATTATATGCATCTGAAAGAAAGATAAATGACTTTTGATGTATTTTAATTAAACTTTGCTTTCTGGGTTAGCTGCATTCTGATCTATATAGGTTCTTCCACAGCACCATTATTATTGTATTTAACTCTTGATGGGACTCATTAAATTTTTCAGAAAGCTTTTAAGACAGTGGGCTTCCTTCCCCTGCCTCCTATCTCTTGATGGTAAACACTGAAAAAAACCTGTCACTTTAAAAGCTTTGTATGAAGGTTCTAAATTAAAAATTAGTCTTAACAACTTTAATGTATTAGAAGAAAAATACTTTAAAACAAAACCTAAAATTTTCCTGGTAATCCTTTTTATGCCAAAATCTCATTCCTTTTCCAGTTTTGGCAAACCCTAGCACTGTTAGCATTGCGTTACTTACATTTACATTTACACTTACATTTACACTGGGGTCAGAATGGAACTGGCTTCAGGTGTTAAAGGAAAGAAAAGCAGAAGAAAGTTGTAGGAATCTGATGGGTGAAGAGAAAAATTGCTTGAGAGGGGAAGAAATGTTTATCATAGTCCATGAGTTTTAAAAGGTTCCATTTTTGGTTTAACCTCATGCATGCTGTTCAGACCACTTGATGTTTGTGTGTTACCATGAGTGGCGGTTGTGGTCTGGAAGCTCCCTACAGAAAAATTGGCTTTGCAGAGATGGCTAGTTTTGGAATAATGTTATTCCTGGGAAAAGTATGTTCGCTCAGGGAAGTCTGCAGAGCACAGAGTGGGGACTGAGGTTAGAAGGGAAGATCTCTGAAGGAAGAGTGTGATGTGAAGGGTTTTGTTTTGTTTTTAAATTCTCCTGCATTTTGTATATTTTTCTTTCTTCCTTCCTTCCTTCATTTATGCAAGCATTGGAGTTTTCAGATATATTATAGGGAAAATCCTTCTTGAAACAATAAATAGAATCATGTCAAAAGTTTGTGCTTTTGGGAGCAGATCCTGTATATTGTCATAATTCCATTAAATCATTGTAGCTATGACAGCTGAAGAACTGTCTTCTGGCAGTTTTAAATTACTTGTTCAGGTTAGGAAAACATGCTGAACCTGAAATTTTCAAGGTGTCATGAACAGAGTGTTAAGGGTTAATGTCTCTTATCCCTGTAAAGAGTTACAAGCAGGAAACTGGACACCTGACCAGAAGACCAATCAGAAGACAAGATACTTTTAAATTCGAGTGGAGGGAGTTTTGGGTGTGAGTTCTTTGTTCTTTGTTCTTCTCTCCGAGGGTCTGAGAGAGACCAGACATTACTACAGGCTCTCTAAGTCTCTTTTCAAGAAGTAAGTAAAAAACAGGCGGTTTAGGTTTTTTTTTTTTTATTGTTTCACTCTATTTGCAATTGTGGATCTGGCTGGTTAACTTTTATATGTGTTGTTGCTGGAAATATTTTGATTTGTATTGGTACTGGTGGGAAAGTCTCTTTCTGGTGTCTGTAAGCTATAAGACCCTGTAATATTTACATCTTAAAGTTACAGAGATAATTCTTTACTTTTTCCTTTCTTTTATTAAAAGATTTCTTTTTAGAGAACCTGATTGATTGTTTTTTCTCTGTTTCCCTTGTTTTATCCCAGGGGATTGGGATAACTCACCAGGACTGGTGGGGGAGACGGGAGGAGGGGGAAAGAGAATCTCTCTCTGTTTTCCTTGAATCTGTTTGCCTCTTTGTGGAAGGGAAGGGAGATGCTTCTCTGTATTGTGATTTAAGAGGTTAGATCAGTATCTCAGGATAGCCCAGGGAGGGAAGTTCTGGGAGGGGGAAAGTGGGGGAATGGTTTATTTCTCCTTGTTTTAAGAACCCAAGGGATCTGGGTTCTTGGGGTCCCCAGGGAAGGTTGGGGAGGTCAGAGTGCCCCAAAACACTATATTTTTGGGTGGTGGCAGCCTATCAGATCTAAGCTGGTAATTAAGCTTAGGGAAATTCATGCTAGTATCTCATTCCTGGACTCTAAGGTTCAGATTTGAGAAAGAATGCTATGACATGGTGTGCAGCGTGTGGGAAAAATAAGAATCCAAAAGCCAGTAAGATTATTAATTTGCTTCTCTGCTAGCTGGTTATAAGCAGAGGGAAAGGGTTTATTTTTTTAAACTGCAGCTAGAGAATTTTTTTTTCTTGCTCCGTCTAGCTGTGCATAGGAAGGGCTATTAAGGTTTAACGACAGTCGTTTGGTAAACAAAGCAGCCTTAAGTGGTCAGCAACACACTCCAGCCAGAACACATTTGTAAATGAAAGAGTTTCTTTTGCTTTTTAACTCTTTCGGGAGAGGCTAGGAAGTTAAAAGGACTCTGTTGCTAAGCAACCCCAGGAAGCCAACAGAGAACCTGCATTTCAGGCAGTAAACACAGAGGGCGCCTCAGCACAAGAAAACAGGAACCATGACTACCAAGGGACCTGAAACAGGAACTGGCAAGACTGGAGGCAGAGGAACAAATCAGAAACGCAGACCACAAGCGAGACATGGAAAAGAAACTACAAGAACTAGAAATAAAACATAAAGAGATGGAGCTGAGAAAAAGAGAAGAAAAAATCAAAGAGGAAACCTACAAAAGAGAGCAAGCAGCCAAAGAGGAAGCCTTCAAAAGAGAGCAAGCAGCCATAGAGGCTGCCCACAGGAGGGAGCTGGAACTCCAGAGGGAGACCCACCGGCAGGCCCTGGAATTAGAACAGGCTAAGCAACAGAACACAGCCAATCCTAACAACACTTCTCCAGTTGTTGTTCCACGTTCCAAGAAATTCCCCACCTTCAAGGCAGGTGATGACACTGAGGCCTTCTTAGAAAATTTTGAAAGAGCCTGCCTTGGGTACAGCATCTCTGAAGACCAGTACATGGTAGAATTGAGGTCATTTCTCAGTGGACCCTTAGCAGAGCTGGCGGCTGAAATGCCTAAGGAGAAAATGAACGATTATAAACTTTTTTCAAACCAAGGCCAGATACAGAACGGGGATAACACCTGAACATGCCCGTCAGCGGTTCAGAAACCAAAAATGGAAACCAGATGTGTCATTCCCCCGACGCACCTACCACATTGCAAAGAATTATGAAGCCTGGATATCAGGAACAAAGGTTAACAATTTGGACGAGCTGCATCTCCTGATCCAAATGGAGCAGTTCTTAGATGGTATTCCTAAGGAAATAGAGAGGTACATCCTAGATGGGAAACCCAAAACGGTAATGGAGGCGGAGGAGATTGGAGCCAAATGGATGGAAGTGACAGAAAAGAAAAAACCTACTGTCAAGGGGAACGAATACCCCAGAGGGCACACCGACAATAAACCCTACAACCGAGGGCAGCCGAAGACCCCACCTACAACCCAAGGAAAGCACAGACGCCCTATTCTTCCACCTCACCAGTCTCCAGTAACCCACCTCGACCCAGTGACGAGTCAGCTGGAAGATGCTTTAAGTGTAATGAACTGGGACACATAAAGGCCAACAGCCCAAGGACCCCAACCGAGTGCAGTTCATTACACCACCATCACACCAAAGATCCCCAGGCCCAGATGCCTCTCAGATACCCTTGGAGCGAAGGGAAAGTTTGAGAGTGGGCGGAAAGAAGGTTACTGCGTGGAGAGACACAGGGGCACAAGTGTCATCTATCCACCAATCCTTTGTCGACCCTAAATTCATCAACCCAAAGGCCCAAGTGACAATTTACCCCTTCACGTCACAAGCTGTAGACTTGCCTACAGCTGAACTGCCTGTCCAGTACAAAGGCTGGTCAGGAATGTGGACTTTTGCAGTCTGTGACAATTATTCCATCCCCATGCAACTGGGGGAAGATTTGGCCAACCAGGTGAAGCGGGCCAAGAGAGTGGGAATGGTTACACATAGCCAAACCAGGCAAGCTTCCAGACCCATTCCTGTTCTGGAGCCGTCCACTGAGGCCCCGTCTGTGTTATGACACAAGGGCACTTCTTCCCCAGATTCCAAGAATGCTGAGCTGTAGTGGGATGTTTGGTTTGGAATTTGTGTGGGTTTTCTCTTTTGGTTTAGAAAGAAGTTCACTATAATTTTCTGTAGATAGACAAGAGAAAATGCCTAATTGATAATGAAAAGAAATGTTGCTATAAACGTACATTCACTGAGTTTTATTGTGCTCCATTTAGGTTTGGTGACTTCGTAGATATTAGTGAAGGCCCTCACATTCCAAGGACAAGTTTTTGCTTCCAGTATGAAGTGACAGCAGCCCATAGTCTCCAAACCAGCCAGTCTGAGTCTATACGAAGGTTTCAGGGTGTGTCTCTGCCAATTCACTTAAAGGTAAGTAATGCATTCAGTACAAATATTCTTTGCTTAGGACAGGAAGGAGTGGAAGAAGTCTTTTTACATGTCTTCAAATCCTTAGCATATGCAGTGCCAATATCTTGTCATAGTTATGAGAATAGGGAGAGCAGATGTTCCGATTTATAGGGACAGTCCTGATTTTGGGGGCTTTTTCTTATATAGGTGCCTATTATCCCCCACCTCTGTCCCGATTTTTTTCCTTTTTTTTTTTTTACACTTGCTATCTGGTCACCCTAGGTAAGAAGTATGTGAGTGGAAGCCCCAGAGTGTGCTTTACTTTAGGAGTGTGAAGGCTCTGGTTTCCTGGGCACTATTTTAGATATTTAGTCAAAACTCTTTACTACAAACCAGGCTCTGTGGCATTATTTAAGCATTAGTTTGGTTTTTTTTAAATATACTTGTCTTCCAGTACAGTTATTTTAGTCATGTCACTTCTGAGGAGGTTCTATAATTATCCATCACATTTTTCTTGTTTGTGTGGTTACTGAGAATGCCATTTCCCATGGAGGAAACAAACTGTCTATTAACTCTTTTAAATGAGTAAAATTATTTCACTGCACATCATTCCAATGTGTAAAATAAGAATTGCCATTCAGAATCAGACCACTGGTTCATCTAGTTCAGTGTTCTGTCTATAAACATCTATCAGATGATTCAGAAACAGGTGCAAAAAAACTCTGTAGTGACAGTCATGGAATGTCTTGCCCATAGAGTAAAGTTCTTTCTAATCTCCATCAGTTAGCTTCTGGCTTATGCTCTGCATCATGGCCCTATCTAAATGTGGAGTGCCAAGTTTCAGTTTTAGCACCTGTCTCTTCTTTTCTCACTCTCTTCCTCTTTCTAAATTGTTTATGATTTTGAGGCTACCGTTAATCTTATATTAGCCCAAATTCCTCTGCCTCAGTTGCCAGCAGAGCAGGGTAGGAACTTTTGCCCTCACTGAGAGCCAGATCAGCTTTCCACGGGCTAATCCTTTAATGTATTCAAGATCATCAGAGGGTCTCAACCTAGTGGCTTCATGGCCTTCTTTATTTTGCTGTGTATTACAGAAGCTATAACTTAGGAAATGTCTTGCTTGAAAGGGTTTTTTAAATTATTAAAATATTTAACAGCAGGGCATACCTCAAGCCTTTCAGTCACAGAATGTGTGGTGTGGTTAATGGGCAATGTGATTCTTCCTCCCCTCCTTCCCCCCCCCCCCCCCGGGTCTATTAATGTGTATAATGCTGGCTGACAATTGTTGAGAAGGTTTTTTCTCTGTCTCGTCTGTAATTCACCACTACTTCCCTTTGCTGACACTGCCTGTGTAAGTGTGAATGGGAGGTCAATTTTATGAATTTGCAGAGGTGAAATTGAACAGACTAGGTTTGCCAGTTTGAGAAGTGTGAAGGCCAATATTGACATAGAATTTAATTAGGGTAACCACTTTTTATTGAGTCTAGGGAATGCTAGCTTCCTAACGAGTGCTAGGTTCTTTTCAGGTCAAGTTTTACCTTGGAGCGTTTCTCAGATCAGCACACTTAATCTTAACCAATCCACGGTGTATTAATTCACCCAGAATCTCACTGTATAGTCAACAGTTCATCAATCCAGTTTAGATACAGCAAATGTTCCAGGCGTGTGCTAAACACAAGAAACACGGTCTTCTAAGCAATTAATAAAGACTATTGTTGATGTCAAGCACTTATATTAGAGAACAAAACAAATTATCAAGATTTCTTATTACATGTATTTCATAATTTTCAGTTCTTTAGTGCTTCTAATACATTTGTCACACTTCAAATAATTCACCAAGGAGTAAGGATGCACTTGTCTTAAGGCATTTTTGTGAATGTGGTCCCTACTGTTTGAATTGTTAAACTGTGATGGGTTGGATCACAGAAACCCCCTGGGAGCTGCCACCTGATGTGCCCAGATTACCTCTTTCCCAGACCCAGGGATAAAACGATGATTCTGCTTTTCCCCCAACCCTGTATCCCTCTGCCAGTGGTTTGTTGGATTGCAGCTTGTGCTTGCTCGTAAGAGAGTGCATACCCAGCTAATTCACCCACTGCATTTTCCTTTTTGTTCCACAAATACTCTTTTATGTCATCACTGCATGTATTCAGGAAGTGTTCCTGACTAACCAGATCACACGTCCCTTTGAAGCTTGTAATGCCTTTCCCCCGCACCCACTTATCTACCAAATCTCTCATTTCATTGGCATAAGCCACATTCCCAATCCAGATCCCCTCTTAAGATTCCTGAATTTAATCCTGTAGGTTTCAGGTGCTACCTGAAGCTGTTTCAAAACCAGATCCTTAAATTTACTATAGTTTGAAGCATCATCAATAGGCATCTTATTGAATATGTCCAGAGCTCTGCCAGTCAATTTTGCTATCAATATGGGCATCTTTTGATCTTCAGGGATGGTAATTTTGCTATCAATGTGGCAATATCGCTGGATTCCTCATACTGTGGACGCAATTGCTCGCATTTATGGACTTTTGGGGAAGTGGAGCCAGCAGGTGAAGGGGTTTTGTTTCTTCAACTCCATTAAAGCCAGTTCATGCTTCTGGGCCTCCATAGTGCTCTCATGGGCAGCTTCTTCCCTGGCTGTTTCTGCCTCCATAGCTCTCTTGTGGGCATCCTCCTCTCTCTCCATCAGTCTTTTACGTTCATTTTCTTTCTCTTTTGCTTCCAATCTGGCCAGCTCTAGTTTGTTAGCTGCTTCACTGGTAGTCATTTTACTGCTTTCTTCTGCTGGGCCACACCCCCTCTGCAGTTCACTGAAACTGGGATGCACTCAGCTCAGGGGATCCTTAGTTAACTGAGACTTTCACAGCGCCCAGTGTTCAACTGTTCTGGGCAATTTGCACCCTGTGCAGTTCTACCTTCTTCTGATCTTCATTCTTACTTATTTTGCTTCCTTTTCTGTCCCTACTGCCTTACCCGAAATAAGCAAACAGAAAATAACAAACTAGTAACCACTTTGTCTGTTCTCCAACCACCACCATACTTAAAACTCGCTTAAAATCACTGCCAGTATCTCAAAGCATTCAGCTGTGCACAGATCCTGCCGACTACGCCACTGTGATGGGAGCTGCCACCTGATGTGCCAAGACTACTTCTGTCCCTGCTTTCCCTGCCAGCTCAGGACCCCATCACCCTGCCTTGCTGAGCCAGACACACCCATCTGCTCCAACACAGACCCAGGGTCTGAATTACTTGCCCCAAAGCTGCAGATTTACCTGAAAGCAGCTAACAGAAGTGTTCCTGTCTTTAACACTCAGACGCCCAACTCCCCATGGGGTCTAAACCCAAATAAATTGGTTTTACCCTGTATAAAGCTTATGCAGGGTAAACTCACGAATTGTCCGCCCTCTATAACACAGAAAGAGAGATGCACAGTTGTTTGCTCCCCCAGATATTAATACATACTCTGAGTTAATTAATAAGTAAAAAGTGATTTTATTAAATACAGAAAGTAGGATTTAAGTGGTTCTAAGTAGTAATAGACAGAACAAAGTAAGTCATCAAGCAAAATAAAATAAAATGTGCAAATCTATGTCTAATCAAACTGAATACAGATAAGATCCTCACCAGTTCCAGAATGCTCCCTTTTAGAGACTACTCTCCTTCTAGTCTGGATCCAACAATCACTCACACCCCCTGTAGTTGCTTTCCTTTGTTCTAGTTTCTTTCAGGTATCCTGGGGCGTGGAGAGGCTCTTTCTTTAGCCAGCTGAAGACAAAATGGAGGGGTCTCCCAGGGGTTTAAATAGACTTTCTCTTGTGCATGGAGACCCCCTCTTCACTCCTATGCAAACTCCAGCTCCAAGATGGAATTCTGGAGTCACCTGGGCAGGTCACATGTCCACGTATGAATCAGTCTTTACAGGCAGAAGCCATTGTCCCCATGGTATCTTGTATGCCTCCAGGAAGACTTCTTATGTGGAGTGGAGCATTCCAAGATGCATTGTTCCTCAAGTGCGTCCTGATCGGGTACTTAACCTTGCAAATTCCTTCCTAAAGAAGCTGACCAAATGTCTCTCAAAGCTTACTTTGAAATCAAGCAAGTATACAGCCAATATTCTTAACCTCAAGTACAAAATGATATATGTGTACAAATAGGATGAATAGATATAATAGACCATAACCTTTACAGAGATGTTACATGCTGCAGGCAGCACAAAACATATTCTAGTTTTGTCATATTCCCATAAAGCCTTATGAGAGGTACTGTCACAGTATGAAAGGGAGATGTTTAAAATGTCAAAAGTAACTGCTTCAAGTTATTGTTTTCCTCTGTTAGTCCAGTTTGCTTACAAAAGAGAACGTATATCGCATTACTTAGGTTTGGTCTACACAGCCAACTGATTTAACCACCCCTCCCCCCCGGTGTAGACAGCACTATGTTAATGGGGGGGCTTCTACTATTGACATAGCTATCGCTTCTTGGGGAGATTGAGTACCTATGCTGACAGGAGAGCTTCTCCCATTGGCGTAGGTAGTGTCTTCACTAAGTGCTAAAGCAATGCAGCTACAGTTCTGTAAACGTAGAGAAGCCGTTAGTTTAAATCAAAAATATGGTTGCTTGAGATCTCACTTGAAAGAGTGTAGACTCAGGGCTTGTCTACATCAGAAAGTTGCAGCGCTGGTGAGGGAGTTACAGCGCTGCAACTTTGAAGGTGTACACATCTGCAGGGCATCACCAGCGCTGCAACTCCCTGTTTGCAGCGCTGGCCCTACTCCCGTTTTGTCTCGGGTGTAGAGGATCCAGCGCTGGTGATCCAGCGCTGGTAATCCAATGTAAACACTTACCAGCGCTTTTCTTGACCTCCGTGGAAGGAGGAAGCCTCTGGTAATCAAGCTGATCTCCTTTCCCGGTTTGCTCTCTCGTTCCCGGAACCCCGAGCAAGCAGGTAAGGAGAACCGCTTGCTCGGCGGTTCGGGGAACGAGAGAGCAAACCGGGAAAGGAGACCAGCTTTGCCGCGGTTTGCTCTCGCGTTCCCGGAGCCACCCTGCAAACCGCAGGGAAGGAGACCTGCTTGCTCGGGGCTCCGGGAACTAGAGAGCAAACCGGGAAAGGAGACCCGCTTCGCCGCGGTTTGCTCTCGCGTTCCCGGAGCCACCCTGCAAACCGCAGGGAAGGAGACCTGCTTGCTCGGGGTTCCGGGAACGAGAGAGCAAACCGCGGCGAAGCTGGTCTCCTTTCCCGGTTTGCTCTCTCGTTCCCCGAACCGCCGAGCAAGCGGTTCTCCTTACCTGCTTGCTCGGGGTTCCGGGAACGAGAGAGCAAACCGGGAAAGGAGACCAGCTTTGCCGCGGTTTGCTCTCTCGTTCCCGGAGCCACCCTGCAAACCGCAGGGAAGGAGAACCGCTTGCTCGGCGGTTCGGGGAACGAGAGAGCAAACCGGGAAAGGAGACCAGCTTCGCCGCGGTTTGCTCTCTCGTTCCCGGAACCCCGAGCAAGCAGGTCTCCTTCCCTGCGGTTTGCAGGGTGGCTCCGGGAACGCGAGAGCAAACCGCGGCGAAGCGGGTCTCCTTTCCCGGTTTGCTCTCTAGTTCCTGGAGCCCCGAGCAAGCAGGTCTCCTTCCCTGCGGTTTGCTGGGTGGCTCCGGGAACGCGAGAGCAAACCGGGAAAGGAGACCAGCTTCGCCGCGGTTTGCTCTCCCGTTCCCCGAGCAAGCAGGTCTCCTTCCCTGCGGTTTGCAGGGGGTTCGGGAACGCGAGAGCAAACCGCGGCGAAGCGGGTCTCCTTTCCCGGTTTGCTCTCTCGTTCCCTGAACCCCGAGCAAGCTGGTCTCCTTCCCTGCGGTTTGCAGGGGGGTTCGGGGAACGCGAGAGCAAACCGCGGCGAAGCTGGTCTCCTTTCCCGGTTTGCTCTCCCGTTCCCCAAACCCCCCCTTGAAGCCGCCCAACAGCGCTGCAGTGTGGCCACATCTAACACCACTTGCAGCGCTGGTTGCTGTAAGTGTGGCCACTCTGCAGCGCTGGCCCTATACAGCTGTACTAATACAGCTGTAACTACCAGCGCTGCAAAATTTTAGATGTAGACATGGCCTCAGTCAGATAACATTGTTGTTAATGTTAAAGAACAGGAAGAGAAATACAATCTCTGAAATGAAATCTCACTGCTGCTTAGTCCTGTTAATCCTGGGATGGTGGGAGGAGTCTCTTTCACATGGCTACTCTGGGGATCTACTGGATTCTTCAGAATCTCTGTTGGTTTGATCAACTCTTCTTCTTAGTGCTGTAACCCTAGAGGAGAAAAGATTTAGCCCACATGGATTCAGTTAGCTCTAGGGTCCCATATTGTGATCTCAATTTATATATCCTGTTTCAGGGTTTGCTGGAGGGAGGGCAGTCTTTTTTTGTTTTTTATTGGACACTGGCCAAAAGTTGCTCTCAGCTTTCAGTTTTTAATTTCTCTGCTACTTCAGTTGGTGTCCAGTAGATGGTGATGGTGTATAATTAGTGAGGCAACATCATATTGATGAATAGTAAATTAATTGAGAAATGCATTTTTGGGGGCACGGAACTATTCACATATTTCAGTTGTTTGGTAAATAGTTTTTCTTTCATTCCTCTCTAAAACTTGATTAATTTCCAGAATGCAGTGGGTCATGTGCATAGGCAATCAGGATGCTAGTCTTGTTTGTCTGCCTTTGGTAGGTTCATTATAGAGAGAGAGAGAGAGATTCCATCTGTTTTTGCATAATGACTGACAATAGTTTGCAGATTTTGTTTAAATGTTGCATTGCCTATTCCTGATGTAGTAAAGATTTTTTTGACAATGTTTCTGTAAAATGAGGATTGTTGGTCTTTTATTCTGAGCAAATAAAGATGTGCAATTTGTAACCTTGTTTCGTATTCTTGCTAAGGAAATAGTTTTATGCTTAAAAGGACAGGAAGAGAGCTTATGGCTGTTAAGAATATATTCAAGATACATTTGACATTTATACATTTTACACCAGAAAAGATATAAAGGCAGCCCCAATCCTGTCAATGTTTCTATATTTGCTTAATTTTATTCATGTGAATGGGTCCGTTAACTTCAGTGGGACTATTCATATGTGTGAGAGCATGATAATATCCAAGTGTGCAAGAGAGAGATACCTGTCTAGTTGGAAATGTAATAAAAATTAACTAATTTCAACATGAGCAATCAAACTGCCTGTATTTTTAGTTTTGTTTACAGTGGTGGTGTAGTTGTACCTTTCCTGGACCTGAAGAAGCTTGTCTCTCTCACAAACTGAATACAAGATATTACCTCACAGACCTTGTCTCTGTTTTTGCAAATTTGCCACAGGACCTGATTTCAGTTTAAAATAATAAGTAATTCACTGTACTCAATCACTTTTTTCCAGGCTCATCACACAGTATGGCGAAGATTGCGGGAAAGGTCTCAGAGACTGGTAAGTTGAAGTAGCAGCTAAATACACAGCTTTAATGACTTGTTTTTCTTAAAGTAAAAGATAGAATTGTCAAACTGTTGAAGTTAGATAATCATAATTGGAGGATGCATACAAGAACATATTTATTTAAAGGAAGAAATCCAGGCCAAATCTTAAGAAAAATTTAATGCTGCATTAGAATATAAATAAATAATCTAATTGTTTTTGTAAGGGTATGTCTGCACTATAGGATTATTCCGATTTTACAGAAACTGGTTTTTGGAAACAGATTGTATAAAGTCGAGTGCACGCAGCCACACTAAGCACATTAATTCGGCAGTGTGCGTCCATGTACTGAGGCTAGCATCGATTTCAAGAGCGTTGCACTGTGGGTAGCTATCCCATAGTTCCCTAAGTCTCCCTCGCCCATTGGAATTCTGGGTTGAGATCACAGTGCATGATGGGGCAAAAATCATTCTCGTGGGTGGTTCTGGGTAAATGTCATCAGTCAATCCTCCCTCCATGGAAGCAACGGCGGACAATCATTTCGTGCCCTTTTCCCTGGATTGCCCTGGCAGACGCCATAGTACGGCAACCATGGAGCGTGTTTAGTCTTTTTTCCACTGTCACTGTATGTCTACTGGATGCTGCTGACAGACATGGTACTGCAGTGCTACAGAGCAGCATCCCCTTGCCTTTGCAAGTTACCAAAGATGGTTACCAATCATATTGTACCATCTGCTGCTGTCTTGGGTGCTCCTGGCTGCCCTCGGTGAGGTTGGCCGGGAGCGCATGGACAAAATGGAAATGACTCTCCAGGTCATTCCCTTCTTTAAGTTTTGTCTAATGGAGAGTCAGTCCTGCCTAGAATATCAGGCAAGCCTACTAAAGAACCAGAGAGGCAAACGGCCGCTCCGGGTCAGAGCCCCAGACATCCCGCAGAAATGATGAGCTGCGTGCCATTCTAGGGGGTGCCCCTGCAACAACCCCACCCCTCCTGTGCTACTGTGGCAGTTATCCCCCCATTTGGGTGATGAAGTAATAAAGAATGCATGAATAAGAATCAGCACTGACTTTATTGTCTCTGCAAGTAGAGATGGGGTGTGAGGGGGGAGGCAGAATCCAGCTGCTATGATATTCCAGGCAGGACTGAATCTCCATTAGACAAAGCTTAAAGAAGGGAATGACCGGGAGTCATTCTCATTTTTGCCCGGGCACCCCCGGCCGACCTCACCGAGTCCAGCCAGGAGCACTCACAGGATAATGACGGATACCAGTCATGTTGTACCGTCTGCCATCGGGAAGGGAAGGGAATGCTACTGTGTAGCACTGCAGCACCGCGTCTGCCAGCAGCATCCAGTAGACATACAGTGACATTGAAAAAAGGCGAGAAACTATTTTTTCCCCTTTTCTTTCACGGGGGGACTGACAACATATACCCTGCAACACCTGCAACAATGATTTTGAGCCTTTAGGCTTTGGGAGCTCAGCCAAGAATGCAAATGGTTTTTGGAGACTGCGGGGACTGTGGGATAGCTGGAGTCCTCAGTCCCTCCTCCCTCCCTTCCTGAGCATCCATTTGATTCTTTGGCTTTCCGTTACGCTTGTCTCAACTCCTTAAGTTTCACGCAGCACTGTGTTGAGTCCCTATTGTGGCCTCTGTCTATCATAGCCTTGGAGATTTTTTCAAATGCTTTAGCATTTCATCTTTTGGAACGGAGTTCTGATAGAACAGATTCATCTCCCCATATAGAGATCAGATTCAGTATCTCCCATAAGGTCCATGCTGGGGCTCTTTTTTTGATTCTGGGACTGCATGGTCACCTGTGCTGATCGGCCCGCCATGCTGGGCAAACAGGAAATGAAATTCAAAAGTTCGTGGGGCTTTTCCTATCTACCTGGCCAGTGCATCTGAGTTCAGATTGCTGTCCAGAGCAGTCACAATGGTGCACTCCGGGATAGGTCCCGGAGGCCAATACCATCGAATTGCGGCCACACTAACCCTAATTGAAATGGCAATGTCGATTTCAGCGCTACTCCCCTTGTCGGGGAAAAGTACAGATGTCGATATTAAAAGCCCTTTATATCGATATAAAGGGCTTCGTTGTGTGGACGGGTGCAGGGTTAATGAGATTTAATGCTGCTTAATTCGAAATAAACTCGTAGTGTAGATCAGCCCTAAAAAGGAAAACATTGAAACTTTATGGAAGCCTGAGCTCCATTTAAAATATTTCTCTGGAATACTACAAATCATGGAACTTGGATGGTGTATGTGATTGATTTCCTCCGTAGTAAAATTGCAAATTCTGTCAATATGGATTTTTTTGGTACACATTAATAGTCACTTTGTAAGCTCTCATTAAGTAACTTTAAAGAGTTGACATTTTTCAAAATTTCTAAAAGATGAGGAACATAGAATGTTAGCACCTTTTGTATTTTTATTTTTTTCTACATGTTTAAGGTTAAATGTGGAATTTGGAATCTGAAACGAAGATTTAGCATGAACTTGAAATACAAGTAAAAGTGAAAAACAGCAGTGTAATGTTCTAGCTGTACACAGACATCTGAGTTAAAAACCAATACAGGAGCTTTGTGCCTTACATATAACAAGACAAATGAGTCAAGTCAAAGAAAGCTGATACTAGGGGTGAGCCTGTACAGAAGCTAATGGAAGCCAAATGGGAACATGATTGCATTACATTAAATGGGAAGGTAACTGGAAAGAGTTCTAAAAAGTAAAATGTGCCTGGTGTAAGGAAAGGAAGTTTCCTGCTAACATTTTATCTGGAAGAGGACTAGAAAGTAATAGTGAAGCCAATCAAAGGAAGCATCTACAGTGACTGAATAAATACAAAAAAAATGTTAATGGAATAAAGGAAGTAGAACCCTACTGTAACATCTACACATAACTAAACTTGGGGAAGTTTGGTAAAGATTAAATAGTAAAATGATCAGACTTTTAAAACTCCAAAGCCAATATTCTGCTTGCTGTTTGAATCGCAGCAGAGAAAAAGCATATCACATCTGTTCCACGGTCCATTAATTAAGAAGCATGCTCAAGGCTAAAATATAGTACAATAGAGAACCCATTTTTCTGACCCTCCATTATCCATATAAACTGGACAACCAGTGCACACTCTCCTGTGGCCGCTAGATGCCGCTACAACATTGCACTTTCTCATTCTCTGGTTTATCTGGATTTTTGATTATCTGGCCTGGCCCTGGTCCCAGTTAGATCAGCAGACCAGAGGGTTCTGCTGGTTCTTATAAACCAGTTTGAAAATGTTTTTAATTCATATTTAATTTTAAAGGCAACAGGACTTCTTGCTGTATACTGTTCTTGCTCAAGTATAGTACAGCAGAAGGGGAGAATGTACAGGGAATGGTGAGAGAATGAAACTATGCTTAACCCTCCCTCCCCCCAACATTGATGTTCTGCAGATTATTGAAGATGGCACTCTGGAAGCAAAAGATGGCAGTCTGGAAGCAAAAACTGTATCAACATAATTCTTAATTTTCATGTGTAAATTAATAAAATAAAAATGTTTTGGACATGTCTTTTGTGTTTATGTATAAAGATAAAATGCCAAGTTCAGTTCTGATTGTTGAAGTCAACTGAGTTAAAGTTAAATCAGGGATAAATTTAAGGCTAATATCTCAATTGACTTATTTGATTTTCCACATCAGTTAAAACTGTAATTACATCTGAACTAAAGTTTGAAAAGAGTGAGAAATGAATGTTTCGTGTGTGGTAACACTCAACTCATGCATGGTATTTTCATAATCCCAGATTCTGATAAACCTTTATTCTGTATGTATTCTATTCCATAAATATCCCATCTTTATACACAGAAAATAAGTGAACCATTAACACAGGCAATAAGTGAGCTAGTTCATCTGTACTAATTTGATGTATTTTCTTTTCATTCAGTAACATGTAAAACAATTTTTGCTTAGTATTTGTTTCATCTGCCATGGAAAAAACCCCAACTTTGTGTCCACTGAAATGCTAGTTCAATTTCTTACCAAAATTATTCCCCAGTGGAATGTCACAAACATCTAAATCTCCTACAGTAACAAGTCAAAGCAAATTATTTTTGTCTTTGATTTACAAAAGCACACAAGTGTCGCAAATATCTTTGCTGCTTCAGATCTCTGATGTCTTATACATTAATAGCAATAGGTAATAAACCTGAAACACTATTATATAGAGGTGAAGGGTTAAAATCCATGTGCATTTTATATAACAACCACTCGGTTGGCATATGGATTCTGCCAGCTCTTTCTCAGAACCAAAGTCCAGAGTTTGGTCTGGAGACCAGAGGCCTAGCAAATAGTGATTAGCTGAGAGAAAGCGAGGGTAAACAGATAATCTTGCTTTTGTTAAAAAAGGCCTGGTCAGAAAATTGCCAGGTGTTGGAGCTAAGAACTAAATAATTATGTCTTATTCAGAGTTGCAAATTGAACAAAGGATCCCTGTTCCTATTGTCAGTCTCTTCTGTAGGAAACGTTCTTCCCACAGATCCAACCTTGAGTTTATAAAAAGTTGGTACATGTCAGTATAAGATATGGAATCCTTCCACCTCCCTTCCCAGGGACCAATGCCTGCCTTAAGATATGAAGGGGACAATCTTTATTGTCATATACTTTCACTGTTTCTTTGCTTTAAGCCCTAGGAATGTACCTGTTGGACAATCAAAGGAGTTGCTCCATTCCTGTGGACCCCAAATCAGAATTCAACATATATATTTTATACTAATAACATTTTATCAAAGTATTAATTAAAAGTTAACTTGCTAACTTGAGACCATGGGCGGAGACATTATGTAACCTTTTAACCATTGGCTAATGTGCTATCTTGTCTTACTGCAAAACCTATCCCGGGGTGTGGAACTGCCTACTCTGTCACTTTCCCCGCCCATGGAAAATCTATATATTCTATTGTCATCAATTGATTGGCAGTGTCTCTGAGCCTAATAAGCAACGTGACACTCCGCCAGCACTGTGTGTAATAAACTCCTATGCTTGGCTTCTACACAGTGTGGATTTATGTCCTTCAGAGGTATGTTGAAACTCCCAGCCCTCCATGTAATAAGAGTCTTTATTTTTTTTGGATTGTTTATATGTGGTTGACTTTATACAAATCTCAAGAGATTTTTCTGAAAAAGGAATGTCAGAATTTCATTTCCCTTCAGCTCAGAAGTTTTTTTCTAGGCCAGAAAAGAATTTGAGTCATACTTACTGTAACATTTTATTTAGCAAATGCATCCCACTAATTCCTTTACCATTAGGTATACTTTTGAAATTTCACTTACTTTCTTAACAAACTGATATCACAGATTAGCAAAAGAACAGCAAGCGTTCAATAAAATATAATTAACTAGAAATATCTCTTCTAATTAGTGGCACCAGCAATTACCAATAATTACGCTAAGTATACTGACATGTTTGTATGTCTACACAGCAAAGAAGTTGGCACATGCCAACCAACTCAGGCTTGTGGGGCTCTTGCTGCCTGGCTGTTTCATTGCTGTATCGACTTTCGGGCTCAGAGCCTGAGCTCTGGGACTCTCCCACCCCAAAGGTTCTCTATAATCCTGTTTTGGATAAAAGTTTCAGGTAATTAAGGTTTGGTTAAGCAAGATTGTACTGCATAAGTCTAGTGTGGGAATATTCCTGGTTCACTTAAAGGGACTTTGACCTTGTATATTTATATTTATTTATAACTTTAGAATCAGACTCTTGTCTACCAAATTTTAAGTACGTTTTTAATTTTAAAGCCACAACTTTGTATCTTGTTTTATTGAATATGCTTGAGCTTGGAAGCTGCACATCTTCAGCTCCACTAGAAAAAAATCCCAGATAAGTGTCAAGTTGAGCAGCAAAAATTCAGGAACACAGCCAAATTGTCAGAAGTGTTCAGTATCTGTGACTTGGTCCAAAGTCCAGTGCCATAACCACAAGACCATCCTTCCTTTTTTTATCATCTGTGTTGTATGTTGGTAGCAAAACTCTATAACGATGCCTCTGAATCTTGCTTTCTGCCACTAAAAGAAGGATGAAAATCTTTGTCTTTTTGTAGAATTTGTAAACTTGAGCTGAATTTTAATATTTTAAAATCTCCTGCCACAAACATGTCAGTGTCAACAGGTTGAGAAGAAAATGACCTGGAAGCAAAAAAGCCCAGGTACAAAATCTTAAAAATAAAATAAGACTTCTGACAGTGTGAATGGAGTTAGGCATAGGGCATGTTCTACATTCCATAGGCTTGTATGATGACAAAATAGTGCTCTAATTAAATTGCATTTCACCATTTTTTTTTTGTTTAGTGAAGTTCTGGCTTGGAAGAAATCTGTTTTGATAAACATGGCCCCTGAAGTAAACCACGGTGCTGTATTTTCTTTGCCTGGGTAACTAGGTTTTCCTTTCTGTATTAAATAGCCTAATATGTCAGAATTGGTTCTTAATTTTCACAATACCTGTGAAAGTGTGATTATTTTTTTAATCCGAGTGTTCTAAATACAATGGTTAAACATTATTTGGAGATCACTAAAATAATTTGATCCCTGAAGAAACCTGATTTGAATAGAAATGGGTTGACAAGATAGTGGTTGGATTTGGTTCTGGACTATTGGTAATATTCAGATTTGGGTGTTAGAATTAGGAGTGGGTTTGGATTCAATGGCACTGAAATATTCTGACTTCCACTATGAATGGAGATCTTGTGACTGAATTTTGAGTTTTCAATTAGATTTATAATCAAATTCCATTTTTGACTAAAATACCCACCCCCCCCCCGGCCGTAATTTTACTAGTTTTAGAACTGATGTTCAAAAAGTTTGGTCAGCATTTAAAAAAAAGAAGTTGAAAAATTCCTGCAAAATCTTGTATTTATTTGGTGTTCTGCTTGTGACCTCAGTTGTCCTTGTGTGATTTCCATCATCTTGAGCCAAAATCACGCCAGAATCTGTCCTTGTGAGATTTCAACTACGTCTGAATCACAACCTCAAAATACATGTATTTGGGATTTAAATTCAACATGGAACCAAAACTGCAGAGGAAGGCTTAGATGTGGGAAAGTGAATATGAACTTTGTGACCGTTGGCAAAGGTTGTTTTCATGGCTCTGAAATTTGGACCAACTGTCGAATGAAACCAAGTTCCTAGAGGGGGTACGCTAGTCGACTAATGCATTGGTCTTATCCCCTCTGTCCGGTGAATATCTGAGATTAAAGATAGGGGGAATGCAGCTATAAGCAGAGGGAGTTCATCTCCTTTACTTTTTTCTGGCTTGGATGATCATTGTTCATCCAGGGCTCCCTCTCTGCATATTCTGCCTGTCTCATGGAGTGAGCACTTCTCAGGCAGGAGAATGTGCAGTGGGAACTGGCTCACAAGTTTATTGGGGCTTTCAGATTTCCTACCTACTAGGTGGAGTACTAGCAGCATCTATGGGGTTTCATTACCATGTTTCAATCGGTTTCATTACCATGTCCTGTCACCTGCTCTTCTTTCTCTCAAGGGGAGAGAGAGGAAGAAGACCTCATTATGTCAGCTGCAAAGGCGGAAGAAGGGACCGAAGAGAAGACTTCCTTATTTCCCTATAGCCCCTGCCCCTCACCATCTCCTCTAGACTCCAGTGGGAAGAGAGCCTAGCAGCAACCAACTGGCCCTTGTCAGCTCCCTCTCCTCCATCACACTCCATTGTGAGCAGAGGGATTGGGGAAGTGAATGCAGAGTCAGATGAGAATAGTGAGAGATGGAAGAATGGGAATGGAAGGGGGTGACAGGCAAATTTTAGAGAATGGTGGAGGGGTATTTAAGTGAATGACAGGTGGGGAATTAAACTAGGAGATTGAAAATCTAAGGGATGTGATAGTGTGTGGGAAAAGGGTGGCAGAATAAGGGAAAAGGTGGAGAGACTGAAGGGAAGAGCTGAACACTTGACCCCAGTAAGATCATTTTTGGTTTTGTATAAAAGCGTGGTGCCAAAATATTGCAATAAGACTCCCATTAACGTTTTCTCTAGAGGTCAGGGTCCATGTTTGGATCATGTTGATGTTTGAGAGACCTCATTTTTAGGTGGTAGATAAAAACATGAGTATTCTTATGGATAGAAAGCACATTGTTTTTATTATTCAGGCTTCCTGGTTTTGGTCAATATGTTAATAGGACCTAACATTTGACCAACTCTGACAAGTTGGTCAAATATTAGATTTGTTTGGTTTTCATGAAATATTCTGAACTATTTTGAGTTCTTCAAAAGTGTAGGAGATTGCATCAGGGATTTCACCATTCTCCTGTAGGAAGGGCCCCCAGACCTTCCATTTTATTAGTGGTGTTTATATCAGTACAGATTCTCATCCTGGTCAAATCTAAATCCTGCCATTTATAGGAGTGATGGCTGGGAGCAACAGGGATGTGACTGCCATCAAACCCAGCTTCAAACTAGGGCTGTTAAGAAATTAAAAACACTAATCAGGATTAATTTAAGTTTTAATTGCTCTGTTAATAACAGAATACCATTTAAATATTTTGGATGTTTTCTTCATTTTCAAATATATTGATTATGATTACAATATAGAATACCAAGTGTACAGTGCTCACTTTATTATTTTTATTACAAATATTTGCACTGTTAAAAACAAACAAAAAGTATTTCAGTTCATCTCAAAGTATTGTAGTGCAGTCTCTTTATCATGAAAGTGCTATTTACAATTTTTTTTTAACAACTGCATCAAAAATAAAACAATGTAAAACTTTAGAGCAGCGTTTCTCAAACTTTTTGTGCTGGTGACCCCATTTGGACTTAAAAGTGACCTTCCAATTAGAAAAAAATTGTCATCCTCCCTACCTTCAGCCCTGCAGGCCTCTGGCCTTCAGCCCCCCTCGGGGAATGGGGTTCTGGCCTTCAGCCCCCTCTGAGGGTCCAGGTTTCAGCTCCAACTGCAGCCTCTGGGGCAGGGGCTCCAGCCTCCTGCTGCTTCTGGAGTGTGATTAATGCATTAAAAATTAATGTATTAATTGTGCTGTGAATTAATCCTTAATTGACTTATCAGTTGGAAGTGATAGAGGAGGAGTAAGACCTAAGTGTGGGGTTGCCAACCCTTCAGGATTGTCCTGGAGTCTCCAGGAAATAAAGATTAATCTTTAATTAAAATGATGTCATGTCATGAAACCTCCAGGAATTCTGCCATACAAAGTTGGCAACCCTACCTGGGTGGATTGGTTGATGACTGAGCTGCCAATGGGATGCAGCTGTTAAAAAAGGCTAACACTCCTAGGATGAGTCAGGTGAGGTATTTCCAGTAGAGATAGAGAAGTGTTATTACCATTGTACAAGGCACTGATGAGGCCTTATCTGTAATACTGGGTGCAGTTCTGACGTCCCATGTTTAACAAAGATGATTTCAAACTGGAACAGGTTCAGAGAAGGGCTGCTACGATGATCAGAAGAATGAAGAAACTGCCTTACAAGAGGTGGTAAGGATCTTGGCTTGTTTAGCCTAACAAGGCTGAGAGATGGTATGATTGCACTCTATATATACGTCTCAGGCAGGGGCGGCAGGTTTGTATAATTTTTGGTGGTACCCAGAACGAGTCCTGCCCCTCCCCCCCCACACACCTGCCTTGTAAGCAGATCTATATTTTTTAAAATAATGTGAAAATGGACTGGAAACAGTAAGCATTTAACAGTTTCCCTTTATTGCACAATATCGCTATCGTAAGAAAATTTTATTTAACTAAGAATATCAACTTTATAAATACTCTTATGAATATGCAAACAACTCAGCACTCTTGGATCAATAACCTTAAAATTAAAACAATATGTAGCTTCCTCTTTAGTGATGATCTTCAGGAGGCAGCTACCACTTTTCATCATTGTTCAGTGGGGGATGGGGCTGCCCCTTACCCAGTCTGGGGCAGGAGTGGTAACGGCAGGTGGGGTGGGGGCAGGGTGTCTTGAGTCCGACACTAACTCAAGCCCCAGCTGCTCAGGTCCAGACTCTAGGAAGCCCCCTCAGAGTCATCTCCTGGTGAGTGCTGGGGTGGGGTGGGGCAGGCCTGCCAACACAGGGGCACCTCCCCTCCTCTCTCTGCAGGCACAACCACCACCTCAGTTTGCCTCCGGCACTGGTCCCTTTGTTGTAGCCAGCACCGGCTGGTGAGGGAGTGCAGCATGGAGTGGCAGGACAGCCTCCCACTGCCCAGCGTGCAGGCAGGGATTCCAAGGGAGGCGCATGGGGCCAGAAGCTGGGCCCCTGGGGCCCTGAATATTGCTGAAGCATGGGCACCACAGACCCATATAACTCGCTGCCCCTGGTCTCAAGCATAAACATCAGGGAGAGAGAGGTGCTGTTTAAGTTAAGGGCCAGCGACAGAACATGAACAAAGGGATATAAACTGACCATCAACAAGTTTAGAAACTTCCATCTAACTTCAAACCTAACCATCAGAGAAGTGAAGTTCTGGAACAGCCTTCCATAGGGAAGAGTGGGGGCAAAAAACCTAAGGCCATGTCTATGCTACAGAGTTTTGTCAGCAACTGGCAACTTTTGGTGGCAAAATGGTGGAGGTGTGCACCCTGCAATGCCACTTTTGGTCACAAAACTGCCCTGTTTTGGTGACAAAATAAAATCACCTTGATGAGCGATAAGCTTTTTGTGGCAAACTTAAAGCTACAAAGCAGCAGCATAGATGCTGCCATTCAATTTATTGCCAGAACTGGCCTTTCAGTATCCCACAATGCCTGCCATGACTGCTCTATTCACTGTTTTGAACTCAACTACCCTGCATTCCTGCTACACAGACATTTGCCCCTCTCCTTTCAAAGCTCCAGGAAGTTCTGACAGCTGAGTGTGCAGCTCAACCCTGGCAGCAAAGAGCAAATACTTAATGTGGACTGCTGCTCTCTTTTACACAGAGGCAGGCAGGGGTGTGTGTGTGTGAGACAAACACTGCTGTGCAGAGCCAGGGAGGGAAGTGGGGCTGATGTCCGGGGTGTACCCTTACCCCACCTCAGGATAGATTGCTTTCAGCAACTGTCTGAATTTAGAGACAGCATGCTGACACATGCACTCTCACATACACACTTCCCTCTCCCCACCAGCCCATTCTCAGACACTCCCCCAACAATACTTAGTCTCCCCCCAACTCGCTGTCAAACACTCTCCTCTTCCCCCTCACTCGTCTTTAGTTGAAAAAGGGGCTGGCAATCTAATAGGATGCCCATGGAATGATAGGATTAAGAAACTTGCATCATGTGACATTGTGCCTGCCCCATGAGGCATTGCAAACCCTTCCCAAAGCACCCTGCAGTCAGTTGCATAGTGGGATAGCTACTCACAATGCACTGCTCACTGGGTCGATGCAAGAGCCACTAGTGTGGATGCGCTCTACTGACGCAAGAAGCATAGTGTTGTTACTGAAATTCGGGTCCGCCTAGCTGAAAGCCAATGACAGCCAGACAGAGATAAGGAAAGGTTGCTTTATTCTGCAGAAGAAAGGAGAGTTCTGTACCATGATACAAATAACTCTATTCCACACAAAAACCAAGAATCTTTTATGCACATTCACACACAGGCTTCGCTCGTGTTAGCATTTGATTGGTGGTAAGCAAACCCTGCACTTCCACAATTTGCTCAGCAAAAACCAGCTAAGGACCAGCTCCAACTGCCTCAGGACTGATAAGGAAAGACAGTTCAAAAGTTCAGACTACTGTGTCCATAAGGTGTCCAATTTCTCCTAATGGTTTCCAGCTATTATAAGGCTACTAACTGTTAGGGAGTTGCTGCTAATTGTCACAGTGTGGACGTGCAACAGCAGTTTAATTAAAGTTTTATCAACAAAACTCTGTAGTGTACAGAGCCTAATTTGTTCCCAGAATGAGCTTGATTGGTAGGGCTAGGGTGACCAGACAGCAAATGTGAAAAATTGGGATGGGATGGGGGGTAATAGGAGCCTATATAAGAAAAAGACTCAAAAATCAGGACTGTCCTTATAAAATTGGGACATCCGGTCACCCTACATAGGGCTGTCAAGGGATTTAAAAAAATTATCATGATTAATCACACTTTTAATCACACTGGATAAAAATATGGTTATATATAGCTATTGCAAGGCTAAGTTCCAATACTATCAAAGTACTTCAAGTCTGCAGTGCCACCAACACGCTAAACATGCTTTTGCCTCCAATTCCTGTGCTACAGCTAACCATAGACAGCAAATGAATCCTGCCATATGTGACACAGTATACTTACAGAGTTTCAAGATCTTTACAAGACCATAATTCAAATGAAGTACAACAGCTTAACCAATACTATTGCAAAGTAGATAGCTATGGACTGCAGACCACCCAACACTGCAAGCGACAGAGGGCTAAGAGATGTTATTCAAATTCTACTTCCAATCAGTCATATACCTTTCCCTATCAAGGAACTATTACATCACAAATACATGACCTATATCACAATGAAAAGACTACAAAGTTGAAGCTCCTGCAAAATGCATTAGCTGTTGCTTTGACTAGTGATCACTAGACATTCTTGAGCAATCACAGCTGTCTTGGAGTCACAGCACAACTGATTGATGCTGCATGGACACTGAAGTTATTTGCTTCAACAATAACATACTGAAGAGAGCCATTATGCTGAAACATGTGTAAAGTGTTTCTTGGATGTTGCGAAAAAATGGAATATTCAAGAACAGGTAAAAATTAATACTAACAGCGTGGTCAAAATTGTGATTAATTGCAATTAAAAAAAAATCATGATTAATTTGTTTTGAGTTAATCACTGAGTTAACTGATTAAATTACAGCCCTACTTTAAGCGTATCCTCCTGGCAGGCTGGGGCTCTCCTCGGGAACAGGCACTCCTTTCAGAAACTTTTCCTTGTCTGTGTTTTCATGAATTTTAAAGTCAGAAGGAACTAGTCCACCCTGCTGTGCAACCACAGGCCATAGAATTTCATCCAGTGGAGGGAGTTATTCCTACTAGCTAAGTGAGACTCTTCCCTGAGGAAGTGAATGCTGTCTTCATCATTGTGCATCCCATTAGCAAACAATGATGAAAATGCAGGATCATCACTAGACTTCAAGTCCTGTCATGACAACCACTAGAAGAGGTGAGCTTCCCATTCTATTCTGATCGACTTTAACCACTGGTAAGCAGCAATTCCTTACTAAGATTCAGTAATTGTCCCAATGCCACACAACTCTGCTAAATGCAATATGGTTTCACCTGAAGTCAAGGAACTTGCTGATGTAGGTATATTTTACTTTATTGAATTATTAGAAATCCAGGTACAGGAAAGTCCATAATTCACCAAACTTTTAAGAGGCATTTTACTGGAAGAGCAGACAATGAACATTTCTTGAAGAATACCAACCATCTGAAAATGGTAATGCTATCATGCTGTGGTCTTTCATAAGATTGAAACCCCAGTCATGGACAGCATTAACATTTTTCAGAGTAAAAAGAAAAGCTATTTAAAAAATTCTCACTATGTGATGGCAAAAACCTAACATGCCTCTTCTGAGGAATCAGATTTGTAGAGAAAGGGATATGTGTAAGTGGTGGGATGCTCATTTATATCTGATAGATAATTCCTATATATGCAGTTCAGACCTACTGTGTATTTTAGGGACAGAACATGGAAAAATATAAGTATAATCTGAACACAATTCAGTTAAGAATCAGAACAGTAAATGGCAAGACAATTTCCCCCCATGTTAGTAAATATCTATTGGCATAATGTTAGAAGTAATGAATTTAATGGTACATAAAATGACTAATGTGGTAATACCAGTTGTGAAAGCAGGAGTGGTAGATTTAACAGCTTGTCTACACATGAACATTAAACCAAAATAAGGTAGAGTGTGAATTTAAAGCAGATTATCTGTACCTTATTGATTAACTGCCTGTGTACATGCTCTTATTCCAAAATAGCTGTGCCTCATTCTCAGTTAGCTTAATGTAGTTGGATTAAATAAGACTAATCATGTATAAAATTAATCCATTTAGATTAAGCTAATTCAACATAAGATACTTCTGTTATGGAATAGGAGCATTCACACATGGAGTTAAGCAGGAATAGCTATTTTGGAATAATTCCCTGGCTAAATGAGCCCTTAATGGCAGGCACAATACCTGTTAATCAACCTACCAAATACTGAATAGGTCACCCGGGTGATGTCAGAATACATAGTTCAAAGTTTGGGAGAGGCTAAAATGTGATGTTGATAAAAAGTTTAAAGAAAGATAACTCCTCACTGCAGTTTTGGGTCATGTGCAGTAAACTAGACCAGGCCACACCCAGATCAATAAGAATTAAAATCCTTCAGTAATGACCACCATCTTTGACATCATAACATGTGATCACATAAAACTGTATTGTAATCCATAACCTTGCGGGGAAGAGTTAAGGTTGTAGAGACAGCCTTCCTGTCATTTTCTGACTTTTGAGTGTTTCACGGCAAATTTAGCCTTACAATGTGGCCTTTTTTGTGTGTGGAATGTAGACACTGTATCAACTGTGTCTGCTCCACAACATCACCTACGGCAGCCCGGAAATACTGTGGCCCTGACCCAGTCAGCTCACAGAGGCTGCTTTCTGTCAACCTTCCCCAAGCCAGCAGATCCCCGCATGACAGAAGCCACAAAGAGTGATCCATGAGAGAGAGCGTATGAAATCTCCTTTTGGCTTGCCAAAGGGGCCCAGAAACAAGTCACTTTTTATCAGATCACTGAAACTGCCAACATGCAAGTTTGTCTCTCATGTGCAAAGTAGAGTTTCCCCTATAAAAGTGGCTGAGACATTGTTACTCTAACTTAAAAAAAAATTAAAGTTCAAGTCTGAGTTAAGGATGAAAAATAGTTATAGCTATAAGCAACTGAAAGGGAACCTGTAAATTCTGATCCTAGGGCTGCAGAGATCTGTAGTGCTTATTGGAAAATCAGGGTCTTAGAATGGAAATGCTGTGTATCCTTAACACTATCCTCCAGGATCTGCTTATAGTCTATTGTTTCCTAGTCACAAATTTCTCTTAATCCTTTAACATCAGGCTATTTTATATAATTTTCCCCAAACCTAAACATAAAAGATCTTGATATTCCCAGCAACCTTCCCTTCCCCAAACAGCACAGCTAAAATATCCAATGAAAGACATGGAAATATTCTTAACTTATACAAATTCAGAATCTGTTCTGTTGTGGAGGGATGAAGCTGGGCTCCTGTGACTGGTCAGCATTGTGTATATTCCCATCCAGGATGCATCAGACTAAGAACCTGAGCCTGAAAACACTTTTACAGGGACTATTCACACATGTAAAGTTACATTCACAAGTGTGTGCAGGATCTGTGCCCTATATAATTAACTCTGTACAAATGGTATATTACAGTAGTTGGGCATACACCGTAAGGTTAGGACCTGTGAAAGTTTAAACTTATACTTCTTGTAGGTGCCTAAATATGAATTCTCACAGTCGCCACTGAGTTTCTTTCTTGTCAATCTCAAGTGTTATAACTAAATTGTTGAGTTAATAAAGTAGGGGTATCGAGGATGAGAAATTGGGAGTTAGGCTGGCTGCGTCACTCACTTGCTCTGTGAGTATGAGCATTTCACAGCTTTGTGCCTCAGGTTTTCCACCTGCAAAATGGATATAGTAATACTTGTTTGTTTCACAGGCATGTTGTGAGGCTTCAGATGGTTTGCATAGCATTTGAAATCCTTGACTAAGATCTATACACAATCATAATTTCCTAAGAAAAGCAACACTTTAAAAAACTGCTAAATATTCAACATTAAAAATCACGATAAACTATTTTCTGAGAGTCAAATTTCCTATGTATAAAAATATTTCTTATAAATGACTACAGTGCACAGCGAGGCATGCCATAGTTTTAATTCATCATTTCCTCTCCCTCCGAATAAAGGAATAATGAAGCAAAGAAGTGACTTGTGTGGGAAGAAAACTCGTTACATCTGAAAGGCAATAGGGTAAAATAAAAAATAAGTTGGTGAGCTCAAAATGCATCAATTTATAAATCTTGCTAAAGAGGCATTGAGAGATGAAGCTGCTTTTCCCCCCTTTTCCAGAAACCATAAACCAATGCATTCTAACAAACATGCCTGTATGTAGAGCAGCCCTTCTTTTTACATGCAGAATGGAGGTTTTCCCAGCATTGTAATGACTCATTCATGCTTTCTGTCTTCCTCCCACAGTGGCAGTTTGTTCCATATGAGTTCTGGTAAAAGGCATCATACAGTGTTAATGCTAACATGTAGGAGTCAGTCATAGGTAAAAACCCCTATCACGATTAGCATTAACAACATACAGCCTACAGAAGAACTCCAGAGAACTGAGTATGAGCCACAAAGAACTGAACTGGTTTTTCCCATTGGTTTACCTGTAATATAAAGAGAGAAATGTATCCAATAAATTGTTACAAAGTGAGAACATCCACCAGAGTGTAAAAAAAGGATTGTAGTTATATTAATTCAAAATAACATAATAATTTTAATGTTATTTTTATAGCAGTAAGAATAAATAACCCATTCGGTTTACTGAATAATTTCTCTTATCACTTCAGTTTCATCTTCCTTTTTTTTTCTAAATTGCATTGCACAAGAAGAATGATAGTGATGTAGGGAGAGAGAACAAGTTTTATTTATTATGCTGCTTACAGTGTCCTGGATATTTTTGAATCTTTGGAATAGATAGTTAATCAAGATATTTAAATGTTCTAAATAATCATCTGAAAATTAGCATGTGATCAATAATTGGTTATAATAAGCACACTTTTTAATTTTATATTGTCTTAAAATGTATAAATATGTCTATTACAGGCTCTAAGTATTCTGAGAAAATATAGGAAATTCAACTAAAGCAATTATAGCCTCATCAATATGCATTTACTGCTGGTTGAATAAAAGGCCTTATCCTCCAGTGGGATTCTGAAATCATTGGGCACCATGTAGGTGCAAAGCTCCTTCCATGGATCCAACTGAAGGACTGGAGCCAATACACTTCAGAAGTATATACTAATTTCCAACAGGGTGAAGAGAGAGAATTGAGGTTTTTTTTCCTGTTTATGAAACAGCCCACTATCTAATAGGCACGTCTTAAGACTTGCAAGACACTTGATGCCTTAATGGAGAATACTTAATAATAGAAGAAGGGGATAAATATCATAGATCAATACAGAAAACTTCATGTTGAGTGGATTGTATTTATTATTAAGGTTTACGTGTTCTGAGCTTGCCCATCTGTGAGTCATGTCCTGAAAGCTAGAGTAATCATGTTGCAACAAGGAAGCAAGAATAATCAAGATAAGATAAGACACTATATATAAGGCTTTAAATACAAGATCACGTGGAAATGAATCTGCTAAAGAAAGAGGAGTCAGACCGAATTTTCTTTCATTAACAAATTATACAAATTTTAGACAGATTTAAGTTAGTCAATTTTGGGAGAAGAATGGTTGATTCCGCCACTGAGAACTGGTTTTTTTTCAGCCTAATTAATATACCATTCAGTGTTACTTTTCGGCCAAATCTGCCTCATCTTTTGATCATGGCATGATTTATCAACTGTTTAAAAGGAAATATTGGCTTTTAATCCAGCCATTGACCATTTTATTCCCAAATCACAATAAATATGTTTGTAAAACTTGTTCTGTAAAAACCTGTTTTTGGCACTTTCTTTGTATATAAGTGACTGAGACCTTTGTGTATTTGTATAACATTCTTACATTTATCAACACAAGTGCAAAGAGGAAGTTAAAATGTCATGAATCTGTGGTCTAATTTAGAGATTTTAGGGAAATTACCTTCTGCATTACTCCACTCAAAATGAAACTACTAACATGTGTGCATGATTCAAGTGAAATAGCTAAGAGGCAAACAAAAATTCCACAGAGAATAGAGTTTTTAGTGAGCTAAAAAACAGTGGTTTGGAAATTTCCAGACCCAGGATTAAAACAGTGATTAAGGGTCATAGTCTGCATTACTTGTTCAGGCAAAACTCCCATTGAACTCACCTGTTACCTAGAAATGCCAATATAATACAGCATGTTTCAATGAGGTAAAAGGTCTATGAAGCTTTTGCAATACTTACCTCAGTACCACTGTGAGGTGAGTGTGGAATGGGGATACCAGGTTAACCTTTCATTGCTTTTTTGAGGACAAACCATCCAACTTAGTTGTACTTTGGATGGGAAGACATTCCAATAATGGATTTTTTTTTTGTTTCCCATTTTTAATGCATTTACATTCACTGTTGCTTATTTCCCTGCTATTGTCCAATGGGCATACATCTCACTTAAGGGCCTGATCCAAAGCCCATTGAAATCACATGGAACACTGCCAATGATTTCATCAGAAGATCCCAACAGCATATATGAGCAGTGCCCTTCATTTTCATCAGGCTGCATTATCTGAAATGTATCCCAGGTAAGCAGCATTTGCATCATACATCCCCAATGTATTTAAATCCATTTAGAGTTTTCCCACAGATTCCCATAGGTTTTACTAACCAAAACAATGTTGTGTCTTTGGCATGTATCAGCAACTTGTTGTGGGAGGCACTCTTCTTTTTCAACCTACTCCCTAGCGCACACTCTCCCTGCAGAAAGACTGAGGCAGATGGAGTACAAAGGGGCATGGCTGAGCTGGTTCCCTCCAGCAGTCAGAAAAGCCACCAGCCACCATTAGAGAATGGTGGTTGAGAGGAAAAGCTTCATACACACACTTCCCACATTATTGTTTGGCTACAAGAAAAGCTCGAAGCAGCAGGTTGGAGCTTGAGATTAGTGCAATCAGCTCCTCCAGCCAAAATCTGGAGGGGAGGCAGCTCTGGTGAGCACAAAGACCCTGTTTGTGGTGCTTTGCTGTCCCCACTGCCCCATGGAATATCAGTGTGGGGCTTAGGTAGTAGTGTGGGCCCTGTGTATGTGGGTGAATTGGGCATCCCATTATGCTTCAGTCATTGTGTAAATTCCACAATCCTGTGACATGTTTTATTTCTACGTTCCAAAACAACAACTGAGTCTTACTGTGTCAGGAAGTGGTGAGAAATGACATTTCCTCTTGCTGAACCTCTGTAACAGCTTTTTGCACAGCTGTCTGCTTTCCATTACATGAGCAAGTTTGTGGATATGATGGTGCCCTCTTGCCAGGTTGTAGAAACTGGCTTTTTAGGTAATGGAAATGATGTTCTATCCTTCCACCCATGCTTAATAAAATAAAATCCCCTCTTACCTCCCCAGGCACATTTTCATAGAAAAGATTGACAAAATCTTGTGTGACCTCCTTCCTTTTCTTTCCAGCACCCTCTTCTCCTCCTACTAGTGACACCAAAGTATCTTGCTCGTTCTCCAACTCAAATGCCGTTTACAACCCTTGCCTTTACTTCCTAACCTCCAGCTCCAACCTGGATCCCCTCCAATATGGTTTCCACTGAAATGGCTCCCACCAAGGTCTGTCTATTTCTTTTAGGCTAACTCCTCCGCCACCTTGATCCATCTGATGCTTTTGACCCTGTCAGCCACACCCTCCTTCTTAAAATCTTGTTTTCCTTTAGCTACTGTGACTCTCTCCTCCTGCCTCACTGATCCTTTCTTTGGTGTCTCTTTCAGCAGGTCTTTCCCTCTCTCATTCTTTGTGGGAGTCTATAGGGCTCCATCCTGGGTGTATCTTACATCTGTTCTCGGGGCGATCACCATTGTATCTATCTGCTAATGATTCACAGATCTACCTCGCCCCTTCTGATTTGTAGCCCTCCATCTAATTCTGAATCTCAGTTTGCCTCTCTGATATCTCCTTCTGGATATCTCACTATCAATGTAGACTTAATTTGACCAGACTGGAACTTCTTATCTTGCTTCTAAAACCCTCTCTGCTCTCCCTTATCCATGCCCTCATTATCTTCTGCCTTGATTACATCAACCTCCTGCTCTCTGGTTTCCCTGACATCTTCATAGTCCCTCATATATGCAGCTGCTAAGATCATTTTCTTTGTCCATTGCTCTGGTCTCCCCTCCCTTTGAGTCACTTCAATGATGCCCCTGCTTTTACGGTATCAATTTCAAGATTTTTACTGTAACTGTTATTGTCAGTCACAACTCTGCCCTCCTGACTTATCTGGTATTGTTTCATATTGTGTCATCCCTGCACACCAGTGATGTATGCCTCAACTGCTCGCTTACTGTACTTATCCACTCCTTGCACAATCTTCCTCTCCATCCTTCTCCTACTCCATCCTTTATGCATGGAACTCATTCCCTGAGCAGATCTGAAAAATGACTTTCCTCTCTTACTTCAAATCCTGCCTCCAGATCCACTTCTATCATGACACCTACAAGAAATCTGCTGACTAGGGTGAGAGGCGGCTAGGATACACTAATGTTTAATTATAAAAGATAGCAAACTTACATATGAGACTGTTTCCTTCTCATCCCACCTTTCATATAAGTATAAAAATATAGAATTTGTCTCCAATATAAACTCTTCAGGGCAGGGGTCCTGTACACCTCTATTTCTGTACAGTGCCTAATGCAACAGGCTCCTGATCCTCATTGAGGTCTCTGGAAAACTACTATGATAAATATATTTAATAATAATACAAGTATAATACATATGACTGACTTTGCATTGAAGGCTTCTTCCAGAATATGACAATTCATCACATTCATAACTTTCTTATTACTCTATATTTCAGTAAAAAGCCCTGCTTTTCTAAGCCCAAATTATTAGTGGAAAGCTAATAATAATAAAGATAGAATCATTTATCTTTAAACTCCTTGGAATATGCAATACCAATACATGTCTCACTATTGTAATGTAATTATGAATTGGTTGCGTGTTTCTGCGGACCAAGTAGCATAAAGCACTACGACCAGCACAACCTGCCTTTTAGGTTTGCTGCTGTTCAGAACATGAACACGTGCATTGCAGACTGTGCAACTATCTTAGCCACTTTAAGGTGGTATAAAAATAAATTGTTCAGTACACTTTAATGTGCTGATTTCGACCTACTTTGATTTAGGGGGCATTTCTCAAGGAATAAGGCACTACTCAGAATTAGTGAGGGTGGCAGAATCTGTCTCAAATCCAACTGAATTAAGGGAGAATACAGATAAACTGATATGTATTCCAAAAGGGAAGATTAATCTAGTGGCTTTAAACCTTCATGAATCTACTGCTCCGTAATCTAAATATTTTGTCCAGCGCTTTCCATATACACAATGGGTGGGATTTTCAGAAACCCGTAAAGTGATTTAAGAGCACAAGTCCCAATGACTTGTCCCAACACTAACTTTTCTAATATAGCTTCAGTCAGTTTTAGACCAGCTCCTAGTCCCTCTGAATTTAACTGGAATTTTTCCAATGACTTCAGTGGGAAGAGGATTGGATCCTTTAACTCTTTAATTGTAGTGTAATCTGAGAGGTTCACATTATCTCTATGACAATTTGGAATGAAAGGCTCTTTATTTACACCTTAGTCATACATACTGAAATTCCCTTCAACTTTAATGGGAGCTTTGCCTGAGTAAATGCTGCAGGAGAGGGCTCTCTGTGCTGAACTAAATCTAACAGCGGCACCCCATGGAAGCCCTAGGACTGATTCTGATCTCACATGCAGGGTTGTAAAGTATGACTCATGGCACTGAATTCAATGGAGTGAAACTAATGCAAGTGAGTTCTGATCTAGTCCTTACTCTATACTGTATTTTTTTCTGTCACTGACTTGGAAAGCCAATTCTAGGGTTCATGTTATTGTACAATAACACGTACATACACAATGTACAATACATGTACATACACAATGTATTGCTCTGACTAGTCTGATGTTTCCCCCATTCAATTTACATTTTCCTACTAGCACAATATGAAGCATTTTATGTACTTTTGAAATACTTAATTCCTTCCTTTTGATTTTATTTCCTAATCTCATATGCCTGCTTTTTTTTATTAAAATGTATGAACCTGAGTATTTAAAACTAGTCTGTTTTAACTGTGCATGTATTGCAAGCAACTAAATTCATCCCCAGCATAACTTCACTGAAGTCTGTGATCATCGGTGAAGTCAATGGAGGGATGAATGCCAGGAATGAATTTGGCCCTCAGCGTTAAGTCTGATTTCTGCGATATTTTTGCAAGTCAGGTCATAGCTTTGCATCCCTTTACAGACTGCATGCCATTGCATTTAGTCAACTCCTTAGACATCAATAGGACCACAAACTTGGAGTTAACTACCTCAACCCACTTTAAGAGCAGAACTGCACAATGCTTCCAGCCTGAACATTTTGTAAGCAGCATAGATCAACTCTATTTTTGTTCTTCACTATTATTTTATATTGGCAGCTATATTAACCATGTCCCATATCATGTTGTTTTCTGAAAAGACAGTTTGCCTGTCCTGTTTTGCCCTAAAGGCAAACAATTAATTGGTCTTTGGTATCATTTAGCACTTTTTAAAGATACCACATTTCCTTTTCTACATTGTATAAGGGCTGCCTTACCCTTTGCTTTGTCGAATTATTGTGTTTCAAGTTGGTTAGATGATACCAAGTACTGTGAGTTGCAGCTGATTACTAATAAACACTGAAACAGAGACAATAATTTGTTCATTTGAAAGCAAATGTAATTTTCAATATTTCTTTCCCCAAGGCTCTTTTATGATATGAGGAGAAACCCTAATCTGCCAATTTAGGATGATATTCTAACCCTATTGAAGTAAATAGTAAAAATCCCATTGGCTACAGGTTGTGACTCACGTCTGTAGCATGAGGTAAAAACAGAGATTATTAGAATGCTGCTGTGATCACTGCTGTGATTGGTGCAAAATGTTTCAGTACTTTAGAACAAACTAAAAACATATTAATACAGTCATCCCAGTTAGGTTAGATCACACTTTCTGCTGAAATTAAGAAATCCTAAATACCATGGTGAAATTCTGGACTCAAGTCAACAGTTTTGCCATTGACTTCAAGGGGGCATGATTTTATCAGATCCGTCACCCTAGATTCAGAAGAAGAGGGAAAGCTGATAATTAAAAAATCCCCTTTAATATATGATAATTAAGACTTCTTGGAGAAACTATAAACACATTTGTATTTTACTTCTCACATAATTCATTTTCCAGCTTGCTAAAGCACTGAATCATTTCAAGGAGGATAAAGGAAATGTGTGCTGCAAAAAATCATTACAACATTGTGCTTTGTGATGTTGAAGGGAAGGTTGTGCCAACACTTCCATTACAAATCCTCCTCCTTGTGGAGGAATGCAAGAGAGAAGAAACAGCTCACCAAAGCTCAAATTCTGGAAATACTCACAACTAGCTTTAGTTACAAACATGTTTGAATGCTCAGGCTGTGTCAGGGCTTAATCCTGACAAAACAAAGCCCATTAAGTTGATGCAGAGACTCCTATTGACCTCAGGGGGCTTTGGCACGGGTTCTTAGTATACTGGCCTTTTGCCTCTGCATACCTGAGTTCAAATGAGACACAGATCACATCCACAATCTCAATCTACTCCCTACTCAGTGACCAGAGGCTCAACACTTGGGGGAGAAAAACCAGGTGTGTTTGGCAGTCTGGACTGAGGTATTTTTGCAGATGGACTGGCTGAAAAAACTTGCAGAGGACCCATATCTTACTCTAACAGGTGCTGCCAATCATTCACTTTCATTAACAGTTTTTAAAAAAATCCACTGCAAAATTCTCCCATTCTTACTTACACTGCATAGTACCATGCTAGTCAGTGTCAGTAAAGCTGGTAGACTCTGTCTTCCATAAAAGAAAATAAACCAAGGTACCACATTTTATGCACTTTACAAAGGCTAAAACTTGGTATAGTATAAAAGTCTCTTTGGGGAATGTTTTCCACTGCATTTCCAAAAAAACCTATTTGGCATCAGTTGTGCATAATGTATGAGTTTCAGATAGGATCAAATAATTTGATTATCATATTCTAATTGTCCTAAATATTTAGAAGAACTTAAAAATTCTAGTGATATTAAACTTTGAAAAGTGGGCATAAGACATGTACAGTAACTCCACTGAATTCTCATTTTTAGGTATGCATAGAATATGTCCTCTGTCTATATTTATATGGACATCTGGAATTTGAGTTAGAGTACAGTACTCTTTAAAATTATTTGAAAGGTATTTAATCTGACAGCTCTGTCCCATTCTCTTCAATAAGAGAATCAATATTTACTCAAGACACTGGAAGAACTTCAAAGAAGGATGTGTTTAACATTTTTTTTAAAACAGCAAATTTTTCAAAGGTTGTTCACTTAATATTAAACTGCCCCCCAAAGATTTACTTCACATTATTGAATGAATATCTGTAAAATCCTTTAGCATATATTTTTATAAAATGTGGTTTTGTACTTTTGTACTTAAAAATGGCCACATTAAAAATAAAATAAAAGCATGGCGAGGCTTTGAGACTGAATGCCAAATTTTAGTCCACAGTCAATTTTTAGTGCAGAGTTGTAAACATCAGAATTTTTACAAAGCAAGGTATCAATGCTCAGCATACCACTGCAGTTTTGTTAATATGGATATGCATATCAAAGAAGTTATAAAAAGTTTGTATGAGTATGCTTTTCCAAACATTAACATTTTAAGAAAAATAATGAAAAAGTCTTTACCCAAATTACAGAAGTGCATCTGAATCTTTTAAAGGAGGTATTTTTCATTTTTGTATTGGTAAAATGAGGTCCAGAACTGGCCACCTCTCCATTTTAATTTGCATCCCTAAAACTTAAAAAGCCAAAATAAATCTGTAAACTGGGTTATTTTCCCAGCTGACAGTCTCTATGGCAAGTTGAAGACCAGAAGAAATACTTATGTTTGAGTCATAAACCTCTTAATATAGGGGTTTAAAACTGACATTTTATATAACATAATCTTCTAACCTGCATCTCAAAACAAGTTAAAAAATAGGTGTGGGAGGCAGAAAGGAATTAAAAAGCAGCAACAGAATCCACCATGTGTTTGTCTTCCCTAGGTGCAATGTGACTTAAGTCATATGTAAGTGTATGAATCTATAGAAGTGAATCGGATACAAAGGCAGTGATGGAACGATGTCTGTGCTCCTGTGAGTGTGCATATCTGCGTGTGAGATTGGCTTTCTGAAGGTGCATCTCTGTGTGTGGATGTGTGTGTGCACACACTTCTGAAGCTGAGCCTGCACTGATTATTTAAGCTCCTGAGCTCCGTTGAACCCTGTCTATGTGTCCCCTCCCTTGGACAGCTCCACGTCTCCTGTAACACATGATATTTTCATTATAAAAAAAACAACAACCAACAAAACCTACCTGCTATGAGGCAATTTCTTTACAGAAAGATGCAAGTAAAACCAATGCAGCGAGAAGGCCACAGACTTCCTTTGTTCTGTCTCACTTGTTAACCAAGAGCACTGGGCTTGTTGGTTTTTTTTCTTCTTCTAAAGAGAGAGAGAGAGAGAGAGAAAATGAAACAAACGGGGGGAGGGAAGCAACTGAGGCAGCAGCAGTTGCATGGCAGGTCTGTTGGTCTGGCTGGTCACCTTGATATCCTTGCAGCACAAGTTGGGCAAAGAAAGCCTGCTCCAAACAACTTGAGACCCTTTATAAGTCATGAAGGTGACTCATAACCAACCAACTTAGCTTTCAGTAAATCCCCTGACTTTTTTTTTTCTCAGAAGAGTTTTTTTTTAAAAAAAGGGAAAACAGAAAACTCCAACTGACATGAGAATTTTTCTTTTAACATCATGTACTTTCCTTGCTTGGACAGAGACTGTTTGGCTTCCACCTTTGAATCTAGTAATAATAATACATGCAAATGATTGCTTAGTAGCGATGGTAACACGTTAAACAAGTAAGAGGTAAATTGCAAGAAGGGGAGAGAGAGAGAAACACATCACACACGCATACATCTGAAGAAGTCTGTAACATGACTGTCTGGAGAGGGAGTACATTGCTGGGAACTGCTTCTTACTCTTCTTTATATTACTTTATTAGCCAGAACTGGGCTTCAGGGATTTGTCTTATTAGAATTAAACCCCATGGATCCAGTGGGAAAAAGGAGGCAACTCACTGAGATGGATAAAATTCCTCCAGTCCTCAGCAAACCTGCACCGAGAGACCTAGCAGCACCAGCTGGGAAAGGTTATAACCAGACTGGAGTGAGACAATAAAATAGTGGATTGTGTAACTTTGGTATTGACTCCATTGTTTAGGTTGTAAGGTTCCTTACTCTGTCCTTCCCATTTGTGACATTACTGGATGTCATCAGATGGCGCTACTTCAGATGATTTTGATAGTTCTGTTGATCTGAACATACAGGGATTATGTAAAGGGAAATGCTTATTTTCAGCTATAATGCCATTTTTTTTAGGGCTGAGAATATCACCAGCAAAATTTCTTTTGTCTGAATTTTGCCCTAATCAATTTAGTACTTAGGTGTAGCTGATGCCTACAGATTTTCTCCACCTAAACAAATATTGTATAGTACCAAAATAGTATGCCCGTGCCTTTCATACAATAATTCCTTGTGGCCTGATACTTTGTATACTCAAAAATCAAACAAAATCTTTCCTTACTCTGAAAGGGGTGGATATTGCAGTTGTTAGTGTAGCTGGAGGACTAAATTAAACTATCCTACCAAGACGAATGAAGCTGAGGCAGTGGCCACATCTGACAATGGAGAGGTAAGCCACTGCTGTAACTGTCTCACAGTTTTTAATTTAAACGGAGTGTCTCAAAAATAAATGCAACTGAGTTAAAATCCCAGTTCCGCAATGGAGCAAGTATCTATCACCAAAACATAGGGTCTTAGTTTATTGTTATAGCTTAGCTAGATCTGGGCTGGCATGACTGAAAAACACTCAGACAATATTTTTTATTTACTTTTGGACATAGTTTTCAACCTGTTGCATTGCATCCAAACATTTTTTAAAATCTTTTGGATTTGGACACTAAAAATATTTCCCATTATGATGGCCCAGATCCTGGTAGCTGCTCCAGTAGTTTCCGAATATCTTCTTTAATATAATGTGAGGTGAGAACTGACCATTCCTATTCCCACACATGGAGTAATTCTACTCGCTAGCAGAATGTGTGCTACGTTTTTGCTTTTTGTTATCTTTAGTGGCTATGATTTTTCTCCTTTACTGCTTTCAAGAAATTCACTAACATATGAATTAAATATTATTTTGATTTGCTAGAATCCCTTTTCTGTAGCTTCGATGCTAGTAAAAAACCCGATGCCAGAGTTCAAAGTGTCCAGAAAACCAGCAGGAATAATGTTGCTACAAGTTGAGGGACTGTATGGAAAACAATAAAGAAAGATAGATTTTTAGTGGAGGATAGGATAGTCTGAAGGCCTGCTATAATGTAGAGCTCATCTATGCTATATGGAAATGCATCATTTTATATGACAAAGTTTAAACAAACTGAAGTTGGACCCCAACTCATCATGTTCAGAAAGTAGTCAGATCTGTACTATCCCTAGGCTGAAGTGGGCTTCTCTTTAGTGTTCTGGTTTGTGGCAATAACTAATACCATTTTGAGTCCTTTTAAATACTGAAAAGACAGTTTCTGATTCATTTACTCTCATTGAATAGTGCCTTACTCCACTGGTAATCCTGTTGAAATCAATGGACCACTCAAGCAGTAAGGTGCTACTCAGAATGTGCAAGAATATCAGAATATGGACTTAAATAAGTATTTAGTTTTCCAGTGTTTGAAGTTGTAGAAGAAATGAAGTGTAGTCTTGTGGTTAAGAAACTGGAGTGGAACTCAGGACAACCAGGATCTTGGCTCTACCACAAACTTCCTGTGTGACCATGGGCAAGCCACTTAATTTGTGTCTCGTTCTATAGCTGGGGATATCTCTTTGTGGCAGCAATATCTCTTAGTGAAAATGTACAGTGGGACCCTGATCTCAAATGGGATTTATAAATGCTACTGTACAACTACTATTAATATCATATAGCTTGTGACCATCATATATATATTGATTAAAGTAATGAAGTCAAAAAAAGAAGTATTACTTTGGTTTCCCCCATCAACTTCCCAGTCTAATTGTCAAAGAATCCCCTTTGCCTTTCATATTCTATCTCCCTTAGAAGGGTATTTTAGAATATTTGAGGCACTAGCCAAGAACTGCATATAACTTTCTTTTCTCAATAAAGTGGATTTAAAAGATCCACTGAAAGAGATCTAAAAGACTTCCAGGATTATAGACAAGATAACAAATGAGAAATCAAAATTCTACTTACAAAAACACTTACTTGTATGGTATTTTAAATTTAGCAATTAGCTGATCTGAATTTTTTTAAAGTACAACTATGAAATCATATGATTGTTTTAATCCAACATTGGCCTTTGCCTTACAGATGCTTTTGCTAAATGGCCCATGGAGGTGGCAGCAGGAAGGGGAAAAACAGAAATTAGGAAGGAGTCCTTTAAACCAGGGCTGCTGGAGTTCTGGTGGCAGTAGTTACTGGTCAGGAGCAGTGGGAGTGTGGGGAAGGAAAAAATGCTTCAGCTCCTTGTGACTGATTAGGCATGAACTCCCTCCTCCCACTCAGGCTGGCTCCTTTGAAGTGCAGCAGCTGTGGAGCTGCGGGACACAGGAAAGGGTCCTGGGGGAGCATATAACTGAATATGTGTTTGACAACCCTCTTATAGATGCTTCAGACCATGTCACAGCACAGACACAGCCCTAGCAGCACTAAAAGATGACTGCCTCATGGCAAAGGATGGAGGCCACATCTCTGTGAGGATACTACTGTCTCTCTCCATAGCTTTTGGAACAATCAACCAATACTGAGCCACTTATTGATACAGTAGGAGTTAAACAGCACAGCACTATGCTGCACAATGGCTCCAATCTTCCTCACCTAGAGAGTGGGGATAGGCTTCTCTTCCACCAAGCCCTCTGCCGCCCATGAAATCTCCCAGGGATCCATCCTGTACCCACTTCTCTTTAATACCTATCTGAGATGACTTAGATAAATGGTGAGATGACAGGGGCTGTGCTGCCAACATAGCATCACCAACCACCTCTATATTTCATCTTCCACAGAAGCAACAAGTGCCACAATGTCACACTGGCTAGAAGGAGATCAACTTCTGAATGAAGGAGAGGTGTCTCAAACACAACCCAACTGATGTTGCTTGGAAGGGGAATATGCTTCAGGGAGTTAACTGGAACACTGCTTTCATAATAGGAATCTACCCACAAACCCACTCTGCTTACCATGGTGGTATGAAGTTTTGAGGACTCTTCATTAACTTTAAATGATTAGATACCACCAGTGGCAGAAAGAGCATCCTTCCATCTTCAGATTGCATGCAAATGTCATCTCTCCCATGAAATCTTGGCCACAATAATCAACATCTTTATCTACCCCAGATTGGACAGACTGGATTACTGTAGTGCACTGAATGGGTAAGCACTGCAGAGATTTCAGCAAAACGCAGCCATCTGCCACTTCAATGCAATGGGGTGCTGTGAACATATCACCCAATCCTCTGTTCTCTGCACTAACTCCTAGTCTACTTCTGATGTCATTTCAAGGCCTTGGTTGTGATCTTCAAAGCCATTAATGGATAAGGACTCACTTATATCTGCAACTGCAAGTTCATCTATGACCTACCAAGACACAGATGCTCTTCTGGGACAATGAAACTCTCAAAACCCAGAGCAAAGCTCACAAGATGTAGGAATAAAGCATTCTTGATCTGGGGATGGAATGAGCTTCCAGAGAACGTAGACAACCTAGAGTTTACTCTACTTTTAAAACATACTACAGCGCTCTCTTTGAGAAAGCTCGCTCACCATAACTGGACAGAAACCTCTTATTACCAGGTAAGCTAGAAGACTCCATTAAGTCTATTGGGCACTTCACCATAAAATGTAACTGAATTGTGAAGCGCTTGGATACTGTGTTGATGGGAGCTAAAACCCTTAGGTGATAATTCTATGATTGCACAATTGGTGACCTTTTCCAACTGCATTTAACATTTCTCTGCCTGTATTTCACTGTGTCCATAAATCTCCTACTGAGGCTTCTAAAATATTGCCTTGCCTAAGTACCCAAAAAGAAAAATCTTCTTAATACTCCTTTCCTCCCTGATATGTCTAACTTCTCTCACCAGCATGATTGCTTACAATTCTGTCCTCTCTTCTTATCCAGCTTGCCCTGTTTAGATATCATCATTCTCAACCACAGCCCGATACAGCTACTAAGTCAATCATGCGGCCCATCTGGGTAATCCACTGATGGGCCATGAGACAGTTTGTTTACATTTGCATGGCCACCCGCAGCTCCCAGTGGCTGCGGTTCGCTGTTCCCAGCCAATGGGAGCTGTGGGAAATGGTGGCCAGCATGTCTCTGAGGCCCACGCTGTTTCCTGCAGCACTCATTGGCCAGGAATGTCGAACCGCAGACACCGGGAGCTGTGGGTGGCTGTGCAAATGTAAACAAACTATGTGGCTGCCTGCCAGAGGATTACCTTGACAGGCCTCAGGTTGCCCACCACCATTCTAAGTTCTGCTGGACCTGAACTCCTTCTATGGAAATGAACTTCACAGGACAGGCACATCCCACACCCGTGGAGCATCCCAAGGGGTGCAGGAAGTGGAAGGCCTATTGCAAATCCCAACCAACTTACCCTGGAAAAACACAGGGAAGAAAATGAATGATAGTAATTTTTCCTTACACTTTGCTTCAGACATTACCTCCAGGTAATCTGGAGGAACCTGAGGAACTATGATGATTGAAGACTCACAGGAAGGCAGGGCCATCCACACAGAGGTCCATACTTCTGCACAGGCTTCATGTCACCAATGAGGAGCTATTCCTCTTGTTCCCTGGCAGTGTAGTTCCCATGAGCTGCATTACTCTGGTCTCCCCATGGAAGGTACCAGCTGAGGGGGCACTGAGGACCAGATAATACTGTTCCAGAAATCTCCACAGTGCTCAGGGGAAGGATCAGTAGGTGGCCCCAGTTCCACCCCATCTGGGGCTGCCCATTCACTGGCCTAGTTCTAGTCCTTCCCTTTGTGCCGATCCCAGTTCTGTGAAAAGTCTTCTGTGGGATCCTAGCGATAGGGTGAATTGTGCCAGAGGGAGCTGGACTGCTCTTTTGTGTGTTAAGAGGGAGAGGAAGGCTCAATCCACACATGGATTGCGGGACACAACGGGATCCTGTGTGTTGTGAAAGTCATTTTTTGTAACAGAACTCATCTTGAATTTGCTCTTACTTCCTGCATAGCTTCCTAAGGGCAGAAGCCTTAAGACAAATGCATTTTGGCAAATTCTTTTATAAAATCTAAAGCAGATATTTTACCCTCTCCCTCTCAGGAAAAAAAGTCACATATGGGGGAGGGCTGCATACTCTAAACATGACCCTGATTTTCAGGCCTATCTTGTCACTACCCATAAGTGACACTGCTGATGAATCGTCATTCTTCACTAAAGTAGACTAGAGATTAGAATTTAAATGTTTAGACGCTGGAGTTTTTTGATGGAGTGTGGGCTTGTTTGCTGATACACACGGTTAATGCTTCAACAGCCAAGTTAGACTGCACAAGTCATTCAATGTGATTAACTTTTTCCAATTCTGTGACACTATCTCAGCAACTTGAAGTGGAGACAGGATGGGGTCAGTTGTTGGAATAGGGACTACCCCACCCACTGTATATTGTTAAACAGGACAACGATGGTTAGAGAAGCAGCTATGTTATATAATACTGTAGTGGGGTGATTACCTGCGCTTGCCCTGAAAGGGCTTGAAGCCAGCCCAGGAAAAGCTCAGAGTTATACTCTAGAAAAGCAATAATTTGCTTTCCACAAGCAACGCAATTAATGTGCTCTTTCATGATTGCGTATGGTGGCTTTGTGATTTGGGCACTTGTTTCCATCTAGTTCTTGTTGAAATATCAACGCATTTCACAAAGGGCATGAGAGAGCTATGGAACAACTTTTGGTAAACGTCCTTCTTCTACTCAAACAGATGATTCACTGTATCCAATTGCCAGGTCCTGGAGATATGCTGTCTTAATTCTGTATTTATATTTTAATAAACATTTTATTAAATGCTAGCAAGGTTTTACAATGCCACACTTCTTCCACAGAAGAGAGTCAACATATTTGTTTTATACCCAGAGTTGCTCGTGTTGGGTGTTTCAATATGCTTTTTAAAAGAAGTTTGATGGTTGAAATCTTTAGAATTTTCAAAACTTTAATGAATCTTTTTCATGAAAAGAATTCTTCAGTGGTTTGACCAGCTCCAATATTTAGAGAAATAAAAGTGAGACTCTGATCTCAATTATGTCAGATGTGTCTAAAAAAAAATCTTTGTAACCAGAATAGAGCACCTGCTTAACCCAAGGCCTTATTCTTATTTAGTGGTAGACATGTGCCCCATGCAATGTTTAATTTGTAATGAAAAAGGTGCTGGGGCTCAAGCAATGTTTTTACATTAATGACTGATGCAACAAGCCCTTAGATGCTGGGGCTATGAACTGCTAAGCCTAGAGGTGCCAGGACTCAGCCCTGACAAGTCCGTGCACAAAGTAAGCACTGGCATCACATATGATAATCCTTAGCAGAGGAGCTAGAATGCTTAACTAAATTAACCACTATGTGCTTTAAATTCAAGAACATATGGGCAAGATTTCCAAAAGTAATTAGTGTCTCAAGGTGGGCCCCCTAAAAATCACCTAAAGGGACCTGATCTTCAGAAAGTGCTGAGCATCCATTTTCTGAAAATTAGGTCTTGTAGAAGAGTAGGTGGCCCTGTATGCCCTCTTGTGGCCAGGGTGTGTCTGCTGTGTCCTGCCCTTTATTCTTCCTCTTCCAGGCCCATTTTTGGCAGAGATTCCACACACTTGCTTGTCCAGTCATCACCCTTATATGGTCTGGGTTTATTCAGACAATAACTGAAAAGTAAAATTCTGAGTCACAAAAATCTGTCCCAAAAGCATGGCTCTCCTCAGAGCCTGAGTGAGTGAAAGGGTTCCTTCATCTAGTCAGTTTTATGAATTCTTAGGGGATGACCCAGCTGGATTTGACTTGCAACTGTCCTGCTCAGAGCTGACTCCCCTGTAGACTTCCCAGAGTCAGCTCCTCCAAACAACTGCTTTGGATCTCTTTTAAGGAACCATCTGCTTGCAGTTCCTTCCCCATGTCAGGTGTCTCTGGTTAGCTCATTTAGCAAGACTGCTCCACATTTCAAGTCTTCTGCCGGCAGCTCCCTCACTCCCTTTGCTATCTAACATACCACCCCCTGCCTGGAATGGGCGCATCAGTCACTGCATGGCTTGTCACCTTCATCTGTCCCTAACAGAGTCCCTAGTTCTTGCTGGGAAGATGCTCTATACAAAAACAAAAGGCCATAAGGTGAGGTACCAGTGACTAACTCAGATATTTGAATCTTTTATCTGGAGCCACTGGAGTACTCTATGATCACTGATGAGAAGAAAGAAGGTCTGTGGCAAGGCCCACTTATTCCTGCCTCTGCTCAAGTCCACAAACAGCTCAGAGACCTTTATGCTGGTAAAACAGCCGATTGCAGCTTATTTACAATGTTGGTTTCAACCACGATTGTACACTATACAGCTGTGCTTCTACAGTTGTAAGGAGCCCACAGCTCCTGATGCAAGCAGGGAAGAGCAATCTCTCTCTGTCTGCTCCTCCTCACTCCCTTCCTATGACTTTTTGTATCCTTTGCCTAATGGCTTTATTAGCCTTCCAGCTCTCCCCCACCCACCAGTTAGGCACTGCTTTTCTTCACCAGGTCTGTTAAGCAGTGTTTAATTGGTGCTTCGGTGACCAGAGTGCTGGCTCTGGTGTTGTTGCCCAGCACTCTGTTACAGGGGCCACAACAAATAATAGCACAAAGGCTTTCCTGGCCCAGTGTATTGCTAGATGCTCCTTGGACCAAATAGCAGGTTTCATGGTGCAGGAGTTTCCTTCTCATATATAGAATAGGATGTTCCTAACCTTGGAACATGTGGGACAGTACTGCTCCCAGGACTCCCTGTGAGGTGTCCATGTGTAAAATTAATTCTTGTGAAAAATCAGGGCGCACAGTATGGGTTCGTTACAGAGAATCAGTTTAATTTCTTGGAATGCCTAGTCACAGCGGGGATCCCAAGTGACCTGATGAGGGGCTGTGTGGTGTGGTGTGTGGGTTTATTTTTTATGAGATCAGTAAGGGGAGCCCTTGGGGAGGCAGACTGGGGCACAAATCAGCTATAAATACCCTGCTAGCCCAAGAAATGCCCAAACTTCCTTTTTTGTTCTTGGAATGGGTGTGTTGTCTAGGGCTTCCACTTTGCTGATCAAATGTTGTACTTTACCATTCTCCACTTTAAAATACCCTAAATAGGTGGGCTTCTGCTTCCCTAATGGGTTTATGGTTAAATTGACATTCCATAGGGCCTGAAGGATTGTGGCTATATCCTGAGGTGGCTTGGCCAATCCTGACTATAGATTATCATGTCATCCAGGTAGATTGCTGCTTAGGGTTGGTGTGGCCTGACAACACCTGGTACATTAGTTTTGTAAGGTGGCTGGGGCGATGTGTAAACCACAGGGCATATTAATAAACTGAAAAAGGCCTATGGAGGTGTCAAGGTTCCTCCCCCACTCTGAACTTTAGGGTACAGATGTGGGGACCTGCATGGACACTTCTAAGCTTAATTACTAGCTTAGATCTGGTAACATTGCCACCATCCAGAAATTTCATTGTCTGGAACACTTCCTGTCCCCCCAAAACCTTCCTTTCCCTGGGCAGCCTTGAGAGGCTTTTTCACCAAGTTCCTGGTGAACACCAATCCAACCTCTTGGATCTTAACACAAGGAGAATTTAACCATCCCCCTCTCCTTTCCCCCACCAATTCCTAGTGAGTCCGGATCCAATCCCTTTGGATCTTAAAACAAGGAAAAATCAATCAGGTTCTTAAAAAGAAAGCTTTTAATTAAAGAAAGAAAGGCAAAATTCATCTCTGTAAAATCAGGATGGAAAATACCTTACAGGGTAATCAGATTCATATAGCCCAGAGGAACCCCCTCTAGCCTGAGGTTCAAAGTTACAGCAAACAGAGGTAAAATCCTCTCAGCAAAGAGGAACATTTACAAGTTGAGAAAACAAAAATAAGACTAACACGCCTTGCCTGGCTGTTACTTACAAGTTTGAAACATGAGAGACTGATTCAGAAAGATCTGGAGAGCCTGGATTGACTTCTGGTCCCTCTTAGTCCCAAGAACGAACAACCCCCAAAACAAAGAGCACAAACAAAAGACTTCTCCCCATCAAGATTTGAAAGTATCTTGTCCCCTTATTGGTCCTCTGGTCATGTGTCAGCTAGGTTTACTGAGCTTCTTAACCCTTTACAGGTAAAAGAGACATTAACCCTTAACTATCTGTTTATGACAGAGGGTTGAAAAGTCTGTCTTGGCACAGGAATTGGGGAGAGTAGGATCTGCCAATAGCCCTCACTTAAGTCTAACTTTGAGATGCACCAGGTGTGGCCAAACTGGTCAAGCAGGTCATTAACTTCAGACTTTGGGTAGCATCAAAGTCAGAGTTTCCTTTGATTTGATGGGAGTCTTTGCAGAATTGAATGGTCCCATCCAATTTTGGGACAAGGGCCGCTGGACTACACTAGGGACTTCTTGACTCCTCAATCATAACGACTTTTAACATCTGGACCTCTTGTATGTACTGGAACTTCAACCCCTCCAGGATGGGATAGAACTTTCAATTAGGCCAGATACCCGATTTCATATGAATCTGGTGGGTCACAAGGGAGATTTGTCCTGGAAATGGTGAAAATACATCTAGGTACAAGTACATCGTGGTCTCTAATTGCTTTCTCTAGCCAGTGAACAGCCCATCCTCAAATGGGACCCCTTAACTCCTATATCTGTCAGTTTCAGGACCTGGGGTCCTAAGTCCTCTTCTTCTTCTTCTAGCATTAGCAGAATTACATGGTAGATCTGCTCTGGTCAAATCTGCAACTTCCCAAAATATACCTGGCCAAAAGAACCAAGCCAGTAGTCTTTCAAGCATCTTTGCATTACTCAGATGTCTGACCATTGGGATGGAGGGGACTAATCTCAAGTCCCAGAGTGGCCTTCCCATTGATTGCCGTGACCTAGCTTTAACATTCTCAGAGGGTCTGATCCTCATTCTGGCAGCGATGCAATCAAAGGTGTCATCTAGATCAGCAGTTCGCTGCTCCAGGCCAATGGGGGCTGCGGGAAGCAGCACGGGCTGAGGGATGTGCTGGCCGCCGCTTCCTGCAGCGCCTATTGACCTGGAGTGGTGGACTGCGGCCAGTGGGAGCTGTGATCAGCCAAACCTGCGAATGCAGCAGGTAAACAAACCGGCCCGGACCGCCAGGGACTTTCTCGGAACAAGCGGCGGACCGGCTTTGAGAACCACTGATTTAGAGGATGATAGTACAGAGCAAGTAGGATCTCATGGTTGGAGGTTGAGAGGGGGTCCTTTGGGAGATCATCTTCTTGGGGCAGACTTCCTCAAGACTAAGACTATGTCAGGGCACCGTCAGCACAGGCCCAAGACTGATTTGGTTCTTGCGAGCTATCTCGGGTAAAAGGCACCAAGTTTCTATTCAGGAGCACAAAGAGGTGCTTCTAATCTTGACCATGGATTACAGGCCAAGGAAGATGCTCCACTACCCCTACCCTGAGACACCCTACCTGGTCAGCTACTTGTAAAAGATATTTGGGTAAGTATGCCTTTCCCCAGGTATGCAGGAAATCTGAACTGTTTGATCAGGTTCAAGGGCCTTGGGTGGGAGCAAGTATCAGCTCAGGAGCATTTGGCCACAGCCAGAATCAATTAGACCTTCTTTCTGGTTCCCTATCATGATGGGAATCATTAAGGGTCTTATGGCTCCATTCTATAGTGGGTTTGAGGTCTTACCCTGTTGGATGAAGTAACACCTGAGATAATCACACCCCATCATGGGGCATTCTCACCACATGTGTCCCAGTTCCCCATAATGATAACACTTGATTGAACCATCTGGACCAGTTACCAAAGGCCCCCTTGGGGTCTGGAGCCTTGGAGTACTGAGCCCTTGAGATCCCCACAAGATATGTTTTTTCCCTCAAGGGAGGCCCAATAGTGCAGATATCTCCTTGTTCGGAGATCCCCGAATCCAGGCCCAGCTCCAATGAGCTTCAAATGACTTCAGTCTTCCAACACTTCAGGCATATGTTTCCAAAATCCTCTGTCATCTCTACAGCCTCTGCAATGGTTGCTGGGCAGAACTGATGAACCCAAGCTTGTACTGCTACTGGGAGAATTTTTCAATATTGTTCTAAAACAATGCTGTCCATGATGTCACCCATGGTCTTGTTTTCTGGAGTCACCCAGGGGGTGGCCAAATCATGGAGCTGTTGGGCAACAGCCCATGGGCTGTCCCCTTTTGGGAAAGTTACTCATTAAACTTTCTCTGATAAGTCTTAGGGGAGAATCCAAGCTGATCCCACATGGCAGCCTTCAGGTGGATTGTGATGGGGCTCCCTCTGCACTTAGGGCCCTGTGAGCAGCTTGGGCCTTCCCTGTCAGGTAAGGGGTGAGCTGTGTGGTCCAGAAGCTCCTCTCCCAGCCAGTGCTGGCTGCCACCCATTTGAACATTGTCAGAAACACCTGAGATTTGGTGTCCTCGGAGCTAGTTAGTTTCATTAGGGTGGGCCCTGGAAGAATCTCAGCAGGGAACACTCTCATGGGAGGGCTTTGTGGACCTTGCATGAACAGCCTGGCCACCTTGGCCTGGAACTTTTGATTCCTTTCCTGTTTGGCCAGCTGGGTCTCCTGTATGCATTGATGAGTGGCTAGTAAGGCCTCCTGGAACTGATTGTTTCACTCCTCCTCAGCCTGTTGCTGCTGTATAATTACTAGTAAAATTTCCTCCATGGCCTCTCTTGGAGGAAGGGAGATTCAAGTCCCTGTTCAGGCATGAGATGTAGAAGACTTGGCTGGGTCCATACACTCTCTTGTGGCCAGAGTGTCTCTGCTCTGCCCTGCTCTTTATTCTCCTTCCAGGCCCTTTTTTACAGAGATTCCACACACTTGTTTGTCCAGTCACTATCCTTATAGGGTCTGGGTTTATTCAGACAGTAACTCAAAAGTAAAACTCAGAGTCACAAGAATTTGTCCTGAGGCCTGGTTCCTTCATTTAGTCCTTTTCCTTTTCATGAGTTTTTAGGGATGACCTGCCTGGGTTCAGCTTGTAGCTGTCCTGCTCAGACCTGACTCCTCTGTAGACATCTCAGAGTCAGCTCCCCTAAACAACTATTTCAGCCTTTTTCTGAAGAACCAGCTGCTTGTGGTTCCTTCATAGCACCAGGAGTCTCTGGTTAGCTCATTTAGCAAGTGTGCCCCATGCTTCAAGTCTCCTGCAGGCAGCTCCCTCACTCCCTCTCACTCCTTGGCTGTCTCACAGGCCCCTTTTTATGTGCCTCAAATAGGGCACTGTAAATAGCTTGTCACTTGAAAATTTTGGCCACATCATCCCTTTTCATGGGAGCATACAACTTTTACACTGGGATGGATAATGGCAATGTTTAAGACATGTCATCTAAAGCTTCCTCATTTTGCTGTGTACGTTTATCACTTTTCTTAAGCTTAATTTCATGTAGTTTTAGTCAACTTCCAAATACAAATTGAGTGTCAGCATTACTCCTAACTAAATCCTGTCATGTTATAGTCAATAACAAAATAACCTAACTGCTGATCCTTCTCTTTGTTCTCCCATAATACTTGCTCCCTTTATAAAATGTTTACAGTGCCTCACATTAAGATAATCATCCCATTCCTAACTTTTGAAAAATATTATTTTTCATCATTTCCGAACCACAACAATTATCCTCCCCTTCCCTGCTGTTAATGTGCTCAATTATCAGTTTCTTTATCTTCCTACATTCTGATCGTGTTCTCATGGAAGTGGTAAAGCTCTCATTGATTTCAGTAGTCTAAGATCAGGCCCTTTATCTTGCTCTTTTTGCTCATTATGTAAGGGATTTGGTAACTCTCTATAGCCATATGTTCACCTTCAGGTGCATGCTGTGTAATAAAGAAGCTATTTAATAACTCTGTCTCTGGGAGCTCCTGTTGAGCTATTCAATATCTCCCAGAATTACAGTCCCAGGCTAGGGTATGTAGGCAGTGGCATAGCCAGGTTCTAAGTGTAGGGGGAGCAAACATAAAAAAAGCACCCCCCTGGACTCCTCCTCTGGCCATGCCCCCCTTGATTCCTCCCATTTCTTCCCCAGATTAACCGCAGCCTGGCTCAGGACTCCTGCGGGCTTCCCGGGGATGCGGATACTCCCGTCCCTCCACCCTCCCAGGAGAATCTTTCCTGCCCAGTGCACTCTGCAGGTGTCCCCCACCGGGCTGCGCTGCCTGGCCCCACCCGCAGGGTCCTGTCCCCCTCTCTCCAGGCTCCTGTGCCATGCTAGGGCCCCCTGTCCAGACAGTGTGGCCAGCACTGGCCCAGCAGGCACTGTTTTTTTAAAATACACTGAGGGGAAGTGGCTGCTTCCCCTGCACCCCACTAGCTATGCTAATGTAGGGTCAATAGAGGAGGTAAACCAACTGAGAACTGTTTGGTTTAGGGAGCTAGGACTGTAGAAAGAGAAAGGATTAGACTACAGCAGTGATATTCAGACTGCAGTTTGCAAGCCGCAAGTGGCTTTTTAATGTGACTCCTGTGGCTCTTGGCAGTACATGATATTAAAACACTGTGATTTAATTATCAACCAATCAGGATGCTTTTACTATGTTATTAACCAATTAAGTTATGAACTTGCACTAAGTTATTAACTTATTTGCTGCGAGAACGTTATATAAGTATGTAAATGAAATATTTCCTGTCATATTGTTTAAATATGAATAGTACTATAATAAATGAGACAATGAATTCACACTACTGTGGCTCTTTTGGGTAATGTGATCACTAATTTGGATCCTGAATCACTGAGGTCTGACTATCACTGGCCTAGGAAATATGTGTAGCCCATGCAGCAAGCCTAGATTTCTCTTTTTCCCCATCAGGGCTGGTAGGGATAGGATGAAAGACCTTACATGAGACATGCTCTTAGCGGCTCTCTTGCAGGGAATCCAATGTAAAACCATTCTGCGGAGGAAATTCCTGACTTCCTAGAAACAGAATGTTTCCTCCCCTTCCATCCAATTCTATGAAGCTGCAAGTCTCAGACATGGGGAAGAGAAAACAGACATGTCAGAAAAAAGCTGCAAAACTTTCTGACATTGTGAAACCTTCCCAGGCCAGGCCATCTCTGGACTAGAGGGTGTTTTCACATGGCATTCAGGGACTTACCCCTGAATAAACAGGGCAGGATATGTCCCACAGATCATGGCATGGTTGTTTTCTTGTGGGTTATAAAAGAGACTGCATAAAGTACAAGTATTTTCCCAACCATAGACCAGATTCCAAGTCCATAAATACCCTTTTCCTCTTATAAAATAAGGAGTGCATCATGGGAACCAGAGAGAGAATTTGTTTTGATTGTTATCTCCCAGGCTGGAGCCAACTGTTTGTCCACAGAACTAATTTTCTGAAGGATTTCTTTTGTTTATGAGGGATGCAACTGACATGTCCTCTGGCTAAGCCAATTTATTGAGGGCTAGCATCTGTCATTTTCTAGGACCTGTATGTATATCTATCTATCTCTTTCCCAATATGCACAGTTCTGTTGTTCGATCAAACTAATGGAGCGTGGACTACAGCAATAATCATTAGCTGCTCAGGCTTGTAAAGGAAATGTTTAAAACTTTGCAGAGGCATAAGTGCACTCTCATAAGTATGTAAGTATAAGTGAGTTAGAATGGTGGGGTACTGCTGTTCAGGACTTAGGAAGGTACCTGTGTGGGTAAAAATCAGATGAAAGGTCAGTTTAACTTGATGGTTCCTCACAGGAGATGAATTCAGAATACTTCATGTGGGAATGATTTGGATGACCAAATAAAAGTTTTATCAACTGAGTTAGAAGCATATCTATTAGCTGTGAGTATTAATGGAATGACTTTTTCCCCTTGACTGGCTACAAGTTTGGTGGCGGGGGTTGGGGGGTGGGGAAACTATTTCACTCGGTTTCCTCAGCGCAGAACTGAACTGTAACAGATCCTGCTGTGGAAAGTCTCTGCTCCCACACTTCATTGGCTGCAGGTTCCATTTACACACCTGCTAACTGATTGTTTTATTGTTTTACAACTTCATCAAATGCAGTGTAAGTAAAGAGCTAAGGAGGGATATTGTGGCTGCACAAAAGTGCTGAGTGGTGTTCACCATGTGTTAAAGATGAGCCTGAGCTATAAATGTAAGATCTTATATTGCACGTGGGGAAGTTTGAATTCAGAGTTTGAGTTTTGCTTATTACAGAAATAGCAGGAGAATAAAGGATTCAATGTCCCTTTGGGGAAGAATCCAAACTTGGTAGCTAGTGGAGATGACTTTTGTGGGGTGGAGCTAATGGATATGCTTTTGGTAGTTAAAATTTGGTTTTCAGATTCAGCCTCATCTCTAATTATGGTTAGAGATATCTTTTCCATTTCATTGTGAACAAGACTTGAGATATGTGATTCACGTGAATTACGAGAGCATTTCCTGAAGTGAGTGGGAGTTTTGATTGTGCGAGGTGCACAGACTCTGGGCCACAGAGTTTTACATCTTCAAAGAATTTTGCAAATGTTAAATAAAAAATTAAGAATACCACATCACAGCATGGCTTCATTAGGTTTTCAGCCTGTCTTTGGAAACTTAGTTTGTCTGGATAGCTTGGACATTCAGATAAGAACTTGAGTGCTTATCCAAATCAAATCCCTCAAATCTTTGCTATTTGTCTGTCTCTTCCTAAGTCTAGAAATGAACATCAGCCAGAACACCCCTACAAATGCTAGAAATAGAAATCCAGATCTGGATCCGAACTCATGGCTCAGGACCATCACCATTCGAAACCTTTCAATTTTGTGTGCTTTTGACTGGGAATGTGGGGGAGGAGAAAGGGAGGGAGTAAAACCAGTTTTTGTTTCTCAGATTGAGGCCAGGCACGCGAACCTTTAGCCTGACAAGGATTATTTTGTGGAAGTTTTTAACCCAGCTGAAAACAGGGAATTGGCATAGAAAAGCCTTCTTGTCATTTTCAGCTAGCATAATATGTTAACTAACACATCCACAGATATGTGCACCAAATGTAACAGAAAAGGGATATTTAAAATAAGGAAAAAAACCTGAATCTTTGCAATATCTCATGCTATTTTTTCTGTTTTAATTACTGCACAGTTACTAGCATGTAAATATGTAACATATAGAAAGGGTTAATACACTTCAGCTGATAAATTTATAGTGACAGGAAAACTACATAGGTTACATTTCCTGTAACAGAAAACTTGGGCTGTCTGTATTTGGCAAAGCACAGAGCATTCAGAAGATAATTTAATGGCAAGGAATGGAAGGAGCATCTACAAGAGCATGTTTCACAGAGAACAATGTGGGTGGGGAATTTTTATAAACTACTCACAACTTCAGAAATTTCTGAATAAGTCAGTCTCCAATCAGTGATCTTTGTTTTAGCAAAGCACGTGGGGTTTAAACTTTCTTTAGTGTGATGCATCTTTTCTTCCCAGAATCTGCTTATTGATGGCCCTGTCAATGCAAAGGTCTGGGCTTTTTTAAAAAGACTCCCATGCAAATTGGTATCTTTGCTAGGCAAAGTAATTTTTCATCCTTTTGAATGTCTTTAAGCAATCTCCCTTGCAACACTTGTCAATACTTAGATTAACTGGATTTTTTTTTTAAAGTAAATTTGCCAAGCATATTTTAAACACTGTTAAATGACTAGCTTTTTCTTTTTAATCCTTAACACAGTCTATTTTCTGTAGAAGAGCATGACAGCTTTACCAATTCAAGCACTGGATACCATATGCCTTTACTCACATAAATAGTCTTTTTGGAGTAAATGGGTTTATTCATGTGATTAAGGATTGCAGGATCTGGGCCATTACTTCCAAGTACAGAATTGGAAAACTAAAATAACACTAAGGAATACTGAATGTGCTATTGACAAAGTAACAATATATGTAAAACTCGGGTAAATAGTATGACAATCTGACAGATGTATCTATGTTAGTTTCTGAATTATAGTTTTGGGAATATAATGTAGTATTCCAACCTCCATTTTGAAGGTAACTTTTAGTGTGACTAAAGCTAGCACAAACAGCTCCTACGCCAAGCTAGGAAGGAGGAGAAATTCTGTGGGCAAGTAGTGATGTGGTTAGAGATCCAAGATGCTCCTTCTATTCTTAGCTGAAGATGGTCTGTAAGGAGTGTACTTAGCACCATCTTGTGTCAGGGTGTGATACTGCAAGTGGTCCTCATCTGCAGTATTCCTTGTATGCTATCTGCCTCTCACTGCATCTTCTGGGGCTTGGCCCTCAGGTCAAATTATGAAGTCCAGTCCCCTGCCAGGGTAATAAATTCCAATAATCTCAACAAGAGAGAGTCCTCAGTTACACCCCGCCCAATACTCCTCATGTTGGGTTTGCATATCCCTTCTTCAGGGATTCATAGAGGAACCTAGGCACATCCTCTACTTGGTGTCTCAGCTCACGAAGTCTATACTAAATGGCTAGATCCCCTTCTTCAGACATGCTGCTAAAAGAACAGGAGTACTTGTGGCACCTCAGACTAACAAATTTATTTGAGCATAAGCTTTCGTGGGCTAAAACCCACTTCATCGGATGCATAGAATGGAACATATAGTAAGGAGATATATAGAACATATATATATATAGTGATGGGGCAAGGCCAGATAGCTATAGAAAAGCAGTGATAGATAGATATATTAGCCCCTGGTTAAACAAATCCCTGGTACCAGGATAAGTTAATTGACCTGGAGCAGCTGCCATTTAGATACCTGGGGCCAATTAAGAGCTTTCCAGAAGGCAGGGAGGATGCTAGGTTGATTGGGACACCTGAAGCCTATCAGGGGCTGGCTGAAACTAGTTAAAAAGCCCCCCAGTTAGTCAGGTGGCCACACATATCAGGAGCTGTGAGAAGTTGCACTGTTGGAGATACTGAGCTGTACATACCATATCAGGTCCAAGGAAGGAGGCCCTGAGGTAAGGATGAAGTGAAGCATGAGGAAGCGGGGGCTGCTGTGGAAAAGTAGCCCAGGGAAATGTAAGTGTCCTGTTCCCAAAAGGTCATCTACCATAGCTGATACTATTAGGATCCCTGGACTGGAGCCCAGAGTAGAGGGCAGGCCTGGGCTTCCCCTCTTTGCCCCTCTGATTAATCACTGAGACTGGAAGACAACAGAGACTGTGCAAGGGAGGATAGCTTCTCCCCACCTCCCTCGCTGGCTTATGATGAAAATGTCTCAGTAGACTGACCTTTGTCTCTAGAGAGAGAAGGGTTAAGTGGAGGGTCACAGTGAGCCTCTGAGGCTAGCGAAATCCATCAGGAAACGCAGGCCTCACGGAGACAAGGACAGAGCTTTGTCACAACTGGTGTCAGGGGTGGGATTTCGTTCACAGCGTGGTGGAAGAAAGAGGGTTTTTTTAAAAGAATGTGCACTGGGGTTTTGGATTTTTTTGTTTTGTTTTGGTTTGTTTGTTTGCTTTATACCACAATGGAGGAGGTGGTAAGAGCTCTGGTAGAAGCCATGGCAGCCCATCAGGAGGCCACCCGGGTTCAGGCAATGGCGCAACAGGAGTCTATGCAGCTACAGCAGGAAAACAATCAATTATTAATGGACCAGGCGCCCCAAGATCGTGCCCTCTTGGGAGAGTTAGTGGACCAGCTGAAGATCTTCACCACCCAGGTCCAGGGGTCCGGCGGGACGTGAACCCTGATGGCCCAGGAGCAGTGGGCCAGCATTCTCTCCCCTTTTTTTGTGTGGAGAGGCACTGAAGGCCTACTTTGACTTGCCAGCCACGGATGCCACTGACTATACTCAGCTGAAGGCAGAGATCCTAGCACGATCAGGGGTGACAGTAGTGGTAAGGGCCCAGAGGTTCCATGAGTGGAAATACCAGGAGAACAAACCCCCACGATCCCAGCCATTTGACCTCATACACCTTGCATGGAAGTGGTTACAGCCCAAGGTGTGCAGCCCGGAGGATATTTTGGAGACCCTGGTCATGGACCATTACATCTGGGGACTGCCACCAGATCTCTGTAAATGGGTAGGCCAGATATGATGAGATGATCACACTGGTAGAAAGATGGATGACAGCCAGAGAACTGACCTGACTACCCAAGGAAGGCCCCTTTCAAAGCAAGCACCCTACCCCAAGCCTGGAAGGTTGGGCAGCCATACCCTGGGGAGTCTTAGCTGGAAGAAGGGGGTGTGTGCTGAAAACAGCGGAGACCCCAGAAGGAAGGGATTGGACCTTACTTTATAGTGAAGAAAGATCTCCTGTACCGCTTGGTGCAAATGCAGGAGCAAGAGATACATCAACTTCTGGTGCCATGAAAACATCAAAAAGCAATATTAAGTCTCATCCACAGTCACTTATTTGGAGGACACCTAGGGGTAGAGAAAACCCAGGCAAGATTCCTGCGGAGGTTCTTCTGGCCAGGACTACATGAAGATGTCAGGCGATACTGCATCTCTTGTCCAGAGTGTCAGCTACATAGCCCTCGCTTGTGGGCTCCTTTGATACCTCTTCCAATAATAGCAGCAAAGAATCCTGTGGCACCTTATAGACTAACAGACGTTTTGGAGCATGAGCTTTTGTGGGTGAATACCCACTTCCTCAGATGCATGAGGAAGTGGGTATTCACCCACGAAAGCTCATGCTCCAAAACGTCTGTTAGTCTATAAGGTGCCACAGGATTCTTTGCTGCTTTTACAGATCCAGACTAACACGGCTACCCTCTGATACTTCCAATAATAGAGGTTCCTTTCAAATGGATAGCCATGGATCTGGTAGGACACCTAGAGAAGACAGCTCAGGACCACCAACATGTGCTTGTTGTACTGGATTATGCAACCCGGTACCCGGAAGCTGTTCCCCTATGCAACATGGCTTCCAAGACAATAGCTAAGGAGCTAGTACAGATCTTTGCCCGGGTTGGGCTAACCAAGGAGATATCGACTGATCAAGGGACACCTTTTGTGTCCAAGTTGATGAAAGATCTCTGTTGCTCCACGTACAAGCCCTATGGACCTCTGTATACCACCCACAAACAGATGGCCTTGTGGAAAGGTTCAATAGGACCCTCAAGACCATGATCAGGAAAGTGGTAAGCTGGGATGGGAAAGATTGGGATACCCTATTGCCTTACCTCATGTTTGCCATCCAGGAGGTTCCGCAAGCCTCCGTGGGTTTCTCTCCGTTTGAACTACTACATGGGCGCCACCCCCGAGGCATATTGGATATAGCCAGAGAAGTCTGGGAAGAGGAGCCAAATCCTGGAAGGAACATAGTTGCGCATGTACTGCAGATGAGAGATTGAATAGCCCGAGTTATGCCCATTTTACAGGAACACTTGGAGAGAGCACAGGAGACCCATTATAACCACCAAGCAAAGCTTTGATGGTTCCAACCAGGGGATTGGGTGATGGTACTGGTGCCCACAGCAGAAAGTAAACTGTTGGCCCAGTGGCAGGGACTCTATGAAGTAATCAAAGCCATGTGAGAGGTGAACTATAAAGTGCCGCAGCCAGTCTGCTGGAAACCAGAGCAAATTTGCCACATCAGTCTTCTAAAACCTTGGCACAATCAAGAGGCATGCTTAGTCACCGAGGAGACCCTTCCTCAGGAGGACAATTTACAGGAGCAAGTGAGGATATCACCTTACTTGACGTCGATCCAAAAGGTCAAGGCAGCCGACATGATTAATCGCAACCGAGACGTGTTCTGTATAAAACCAGGGTGGATGACTGAGACCTATCACCATATCCACACGATCCCCGGAGCCAAGGTAACACTGAGACCCTACTGATTCTCAGCAGCCAAAAGAGAAGAAATGATGGCCGAAGTAAAGAAAATGTTAGAATTAGGGGTTATTGAAGAATCTTACTGTCAGTGGTCCAGTCCAATCGTTCTAGTGCCTAAACCTGACGGTACCACGAGATTCTGTAATGACTTTTGCTGACTGAATGAAGTATCCCAGTTTGATGCATGCCCCATATCACGCATTGACAAACTGGTTGACCAACTGGATAGTGCTCGATTCTTGACTACACTGGATCTGATAAAACGGTACTGGCAGATTCCCCTGACCAAAGAAGCTAGAGAAAAGACAGCGTTCCTCACCCTGGACAGGCTATTCCAGTACACCGTCCTCCCTTTTGGGCTACATGGGGCCCCGGCCACATTCCAGCGCCTCATGGATAAGCTGCTGTGCCCCCACACTAGGTATGCAGCTGCATAACTAGATGTCATCATCCATATGCCAGACTGGGGAACCCACTTGGAGAAAGTTGAGGCAGTACTATGCACATGAAGGTGGGCTGGCCTCACCGCTAATCCCGCTAAATGCACCATAGGGCTAGCAGAGGCTAGGTACCTGGGATATATAGTAGGAAGGGGCATAATGAAGCCCCAAATGAATAAGCTAGAGGCAATTCAAAACTGGCCCTGTCTGACCCGAAAGAAATAGGTCCGTGTGTTCCTAGGCATGGTAGGCTACTACCGATGTTTTATTCCCCACTTTGTCAGTAGGGCAAGTCCCCTAACAGACCTGGTGAAGGCCTGAGGTCCAGTCATGGTGAAGTGGACCGATGCAGCAGAGGGGGTGTTCACAGACCTTCGGACGGCTCTCTGTAATGACTCTGTACTCATAGCCCTGTACTTTAACAAGGAATTTATTTTACAAACAAACACTTCTGAAGTGGGGTTGGGGGTGGTTCTGTTGCAAATGGTGGCAGAAGAGGAACACCTGATCCTCTACTTAAGCAGAAATCTTCTCCCAAGAGAACAGAAATACTCAGTAGTTGAGAGAGAATGCCTTTCTATCAAATGGGCTGTTATAAACAGATAAGAAAAGTTCATAGCACAGAAGTACTTTATATCTCTTTGACTGTGAAGGGTTAACAAGTTCAGTAAGCCTGGCTGTCACCTGACCAGAGGACCAATCAGAGGACAGGATACTTTCAAATCTTGAGAGAGGGAAGTTTTTGTGCTGTGCTGTTAGTTTTGGTTGTTGTTCACTCTGGGGGCTCAGAGGGGTCAGACGTGCAACCAGGTTTCTCTCCAATCTCTCCAATACAGGCTCTTATAAGTTCAGACTAGTGAGTACTAGGTGATAAGGCGAGTTAGGCTTATGGTTGTTTTCTTTATTTGCAAATGTGTATTTGGTTGGAAAAAGTTCAAATGTGTATTTGGCTGAAAGGAGTTCAAATTGGTATTTTGCTGAAAAGATTTTAATTTGTACTTGAATACTTAGGCTGGGAGGATATTCCCAGTGTCTATAGCTGAAAGACCCTGTACCTATTCCATTTTAAATTTACAAAGATAATTTTTACTGTTTTTCTTTCTTTTATTAAAAGCTTTTTCTTGTTTAAGAACCTGATTGTTTTTTTTATTCTGGTGTGAGACCCCAGGGGACGGGGTCTGGATTCACCAGGGAATTGGTGGGGAGAAAGGAGGGAAGGGAGAGAGAGAGGCTAATTTCTCTCTGTGTCAGGATTACTTTCTCTCTCAGGAAGAGTATGGGAAGGGGAAGAGAGAAGGAGGGAGGGAGGTGCATTTTCCTCTCTGTTTTAAGATTCAAGGAGTTTGAATCACAGTGATCTTCCAGGGTAACCCAGGGAGGGGAAGTCTAGGAGAGGCAACAGTGAGGGAAAGGGTTTACTTTCCTTGTGTTAAGATCCAGAGGATCTGGGTCTTGGGGGTCCCTGGGCCAGGTTTTGGGGGGACCAGAGTGTACCAGGCACTGGAATTCCTGGTTGGTGGCAGCACTACAGGTTCTAAGCTGGTAATTGAGCTTAGAGGAATTCATGCTGGTACCCCATCTCTTGGACGCTAAGGTTCAGAGTGGGGGATTATACCATGACATGGGCCATGGAGACACTGTGTTATTACCTCTTAGGCTGGTGATTTACTTTTGTGACTGACCATGCACCCCTCCAGTGGATGCAGAGGAATAAGGAAAAGAATGCAAGGGTCACCAGGTGGTTCTTATCCCTCCAACTGTTCCAGTTCTGCATACAGCACAGGGGTGGATGCCACTATGGCAACGCTGATGGTCTGTCATGAGCACACTGCCTGGTGTCCCAAGTTGTCCAACTCTATGGTGTTGAGCAGGGGAGGGGATATGTGATGGGGCAAGGCCAGATGGCTATAGAAAAGTAGTGGGAGATAGATATATTAGCCCCAGGTTAAATAAATCCCTGGTACCAGGATAAGTAAATTAAGATACCTGGGGCCAATTAAGAGCTTTCCAGAAGGCAGGGAGGATACTAGGTTGATTGGGACATCTGAAGCCTATCAGGGGCTGGCTGAAACTAGTTAAAAGCCTCCTGGTTAGTCCGGTGGCCACACATATCAGGAGCTGTGAGAAGTTGCACTGTTGGAGATACTGAGCTGTACACACCATATCAGGCTCAAGGAAGGAGGCCCTGAGGTAAGAGTGAAGTGAAATGTGAGGAAGTAGGGGCTGCTGTGGGGAAGTAGCCCAGGGAATTGTAAGTGTCCTGTTCCCAAAAGGTCATCTACCATAGCTGATACTATTAGGATCCCTGGACTGGAGCCTGGAGTAGAGGGTGGGCCAGGCTCCCCCTCTTTTGCCCCCCTGATTAATCACTGAGACTGGAAGACAGAGACTATGCAAGGGAGGATAGCTTCTCCTCACCTCCCTTGCTGGCTTATGACCAATGTACATGGCAGAGAGGCTTTGCTGGCCATGTACACTGGTTAAACCAGACAGTCTCTCTATATGAAAAGGATCAAATGGACACACATCTGACATCAGGAATCATAACATTAAAAAACCAGCAGGAGAACACTTCAACCTCTCTGGCCACTCATTAACACACTTAAAGGTGGCTATCTTGCAACAGAAAAACTTTAAAAACAGACTCCAATGAGAAACGGCTGAACTTGAATTGATATGCAAATTAGATACCATCAATCTAGGCTTGAATAAAGACTGGGAATGGCTGAGCCATTATACATGTTGAATCTATTTCCCCATGTTAAGTATCCCTACACCTTCTTGTCAAACTGTCTGTCTGAAATGGGATATCTTGATTATCACTACAAAAGATTTTTTTCTCCTGCTGATAGTAGTTAATAAGAATTAATTAGCCTCTTAGAGTTGGTAGGGCCTACTTTCCACTTTTTATGTTCTCTCTCTCTCTCTCTCTCTGTCTTCTTATTATACATTCCATTCTATGCATCCAATGAAGTGGGCTGTAGCCCATAAAAGCTTATGCTCAAATAAATGTGTTAGTCTCTAAGGTGCCACAAGTACTCCTGCTCTTTTTGTGGATACAGACTAACATGGCTGCTACTCTGAAACCAGATATGCTGCTGTTTCCATAGGCCACATCCTACCTTTAAGCCCCATTTTGCTGGTTTGCCACACCCCCATGCTTAACCCAGCTTTCCTTTGGTTTTTCAGGCCTCTGGCTTCTCCTGTCTATGCTTAACTAATAAGTATTTGCTGTTCTTAGGCTCCAATGAAGTGTTTTTTCTAACCTTAGCTCAGTTTCTCCCCTGACAGGAGCTCCCTTTAGATTCTCCTATCTGGCTTCATGCCTGTTTAAACCCTATTTCAAGCCTCCTCCCTTCATGGAACTTGATCTATTCCTTGCAAGTTTCTCCACAGGCAAATCCTGTTTCTTCTACTACTTCACCTCTACCGAGTTCCCTCTGGTTCCTTATAAGGCCCATGTGCATAATGATCCTTACCTATCTCCACTCTCTGTGGCAGGAGGCAATCAATCAATCAATCACAGGTGCAATAATTGGCTATGAAGCCACTGTCTGACAGGTGATTGGAGTAAGCTCCATTTCACGGTCCTTTGGAGACCATTGCCATGGCTATGGACTCAGCAGGCACTTAGCTACTGTAATGTACGCCAGGGCTGGAACTGCACAGGATAGGTAATCAGGAAGCTGTAACTGGATCTTAGGAGGCCATCCCTGCTTCTGTTGCAGGAAAGAAAATGGCTGAGTCACCATATCCTCATAAAAAGATCAGGTTTTTAATTTGATTTGTTTTGTTTGTAACTTTACAAAAAGATAAGCCTAACCACATAAGGAATTCAGATATAAATCAAATTGTATACTCCTTCCCTGCAGATAAGTAAATATCAACCAAATGTAATGCAAAAGAAACCTTTACTTTCCAAAGACTAACAGTCAATGGGATTTTCACATATAGAGGGCTTGCAGGATGGGGCATAAAGTACTTCAGTAAATGTCCATGATAAGTGTTACTCCTTTGCCAGGTTGCATCCTTCTAAACCAGTAGTATTTCCTTGTGTCTGACAAATATTCAGCAATTCTACTGTGGATTTTCTGTTCTCATCTGTGACCGGGTGTCCACCCGACACAAGACCTGAAGGGATTAAGATGGCCAGATAGGCCAATTAACTGCCCGGGCTGCACCTGGAGGAGGAGTCAGGGAGCAGAGTTTACTTAAAGGGGAGGCACAGCTAGACAGGAGCTGAGAACAGAAAGGGGCTGCAGGAAAGTAGACTGGGAGAAGGGAGGAGCGTTTGGGGCTATAGAGAGTAGCTTACAATTATTCCCTGGAAGGAAGGAGTTTGGGCTGGGAAATCCAGAGAAGGGGGAGAGCTGGAAAGGCTCAGGGGAAAAGCAGAAAGGTATGGGACAGAGCAAACCTTGGCTGCTGAGAGGGCCTCTGAGGTGGAATGTGGAGTAAAGAGTGGAACCAAGTTCCCCTACCAGGCATTGGGAAGTAGCACAGACCAGGCAGTGGAGAGCTGACTGGGACAATTTGATACCCTGGAAGGGGGAACCTTTGATACCCTTGAATGGGAAAAACATGTTGAGTGGCCTGGCTGGAGAGCTGTGTCATGAAGAGGAAGCAGGACCCCCTTGGAGTGAGAGAGGAGGTGTGGACCAAGAAATATAGGCAGAGAGATGGAGTGCCACTGCCGGAAAGGGAATTGGCCTCACAGAGTTAATCCTCAGAATGGCCAGGAAGAGATGCCGTCCAGTGGTGAGTCAAGCACTCTGTGATACCAACCAAAATGTTTGGTAATCATGATAGGGACTTTTTTTTTTTTTTACAGTAAACATTGATGTTCCTGGAAATGAAGCAGCAGCAAAAGAGTAACACAAGCTTGTGGTTGTAGTACACACTGATAGCAAAGACGCAAGGCCTTTTTTGCTCCCACTGGAGTCAATGGCAAAGCTTTCAGTGATTGCAAAGGTGGCTGGATCATGCCCATAATGAGGTACATGAGAGAGAGGTCCTGGAAGCTAAATTTAGAAGTATTAGGGCCCAGGGCCTCTGCTAGTGTTTTCTCTGAAATGCTTCTAGTTCCAACTGCAGGGCTAGCTTGTCAGGGTCAACTTCACAGCCCTCATGTACGGATGAGAAGTTAGCACAGGCCTGCACAACATACGGCCCGCAGACCACAAGCGGCCCGCAGAGGCTCACTGTGCGGCCCGCGGCTGGATTCAAAAGGCTCTGAGCTGCCCACAGCGGTGGGGAGCTTAGAGCTCTTTAAATCTCAGCCGCGGCAGGGATTCAAAAGGCTCTGGGATGCCCGCAGCAGCGGGGAGCCCAGAGCCATTTAAATCTCAGCCGCAGCCAGGATTCATAGGGCTCTGGGCTACCCGCAGCGGTGGGGAGCTCAGAGCTCTTTAAATCAGCCGCAGCCAGGATTCAAAGGGCTCTGGGCTGCCTGCAGCTGCAGAGAGCCCAGAGCCCTTTAAATCTCAGCCGCCAGGGCCGGCTTTAGGCCAATTCAACCAATTCCCCTGAATCAGCCTGCCCCTAAGAGGGCCACATGCCCAAGCCCCAGTACAGTGTACCGGCAAAAGCCAGTGCTCTGTAGCAGGGTGGCCCAGCTTCCCCAGGGGGCAATTTAAAAGGCCTGTGGCTCCCAGGCCCTTTAAATGGCCACCAGAGCACCACTGCTGGAGCCCTGGGGTAGGGCTGTGGGGCTCTGGGGCCATTTAAAAAGTCCAAGGTTCCCATCGCTTCTACCGCCCCGGCCCTTTAAATAGCCACCGGAGCCCCACCACTTCCCCAGAGTTCCTGTGGCTATTTAAAGGGCTGGGGCGGTAGAAGAAGGGGAGCCCCAGGCCCTTTAAATACTCCCAGAGCCCTGGAGTAGCTGGGGGCTCTGGAGGCTATTTAAAGGGCCGGGGCTCCAGCTGCCTCTGCTGCCCCGGTCCTTAAATAGTCGCTGAAGCCACACCGCTTCCCCAGGGCTCCCTCGGCTATTTACAGGGCTGGGGCGGTAGAAGCAGGGGAGCTGTGGGCTCTTTAAATAGCCCCCAGAGCCCTGGGGTAGCGGGGGCTGGAGGATCTCCAGATGCCTTTGCTGCCCTAGTCCTTTAAATAGCCCCTGGAGCCCCACCACTTCCCCAGGGCTCCTGCAGCTATTTACAGGCCTGGGGCAGTGGAAGCAGGGGAGCCCCAGGCCCTTTAAATAGCTCCTGAGCCACGGGCTGCTACTGCTACCCTGGTGGGGGAGGCAGGAGGAGGGGGCACTCACCATACAGGATGGGCTGTACCTGCACCAGTTGCCCACAGGCAACCCCTGCTGCACCTCCTGCCCTGCCTGCACCAATTCCTGTCTGCAGCCAGCCTTGCACCCGCTGCCATGCCTTCAGCCCTGCACCAACCCCTATCTCCAGCCAGCCCTGCACCCCCTTCCCTGTCTCCAGCCAACCCCTGCCGCACCCGCTGCTGAAGCCAGCCAGTCCTGCACTCCTCTGTCTCCAGCCCTGCCAACCCATGCCGTACCCCCTCTGTGGCCCTGCCTGAAGCCAGCCAGCCCATCCCACACGCTGTCTCCAGCCTGCCCCAAACCCCTTGCCCAGCCTGCAGCCAGACCCTACCTCCAGCCACCTCCCCCCCACCTCCAGCCAGCCCCATGTCCGCTGGTGCCCTGTAGTTCCCAGGGAAGTAACCCTGCACACCTGCTTCAATGAGATGGGCAGGGAGCAGCTGGAACCCACACTTGCACCCTAGCACACCCTCAGGGAGTGGCGGAGCTCATTTCTAGTTCAGACACATCTTTTTAAAAAAGAACTTTAGGTAGGGCTAATGTACATCTGTACTTTCCCGGACATGTCAGGCTTTTTGGATCTTAAATCGCCATCCAGGAGGAAAATACGGACGTATGGTAACCCTACTGGTACAAAAAGTACATACTGTGGCAGAACTTTTTATAGGGAACTGGTTGCTAAGAAATGAAAGGCTTTTTTTTTTTTTTTTTTTTTTTTACATTTTTTTTCTTTCAGTCATCCCTGCCAGGACCCCGCCGAAAATGTTCGAATTGGGCCCCGCACTTCCTAAAACCTGCTTTGCCAGCTGTGGACGGGATTCAAAGGGCTCTGAGCTGCCCACAGAGATTCTCGGCCGTAGCTGAGATTTAAAGGGCTCTGGCTCCCCTGAGCAGCAGGAGCTCTGGGCCCTTTAAATCCCTGCCCCATCCCCACAAAGCTCCGGGTTCCCACAGCCGCCGGAACCCTGGGTCCTTTAATTTGACCCTGAGGGCTCCCAGCCAGTTCTTCAGCTGGGAGCCCCTGGTTGATTTAAAATCAAGTATCAACTTCCCACTCCCAACTTTCCTTTTTGGCCCACAGCTGTTTTTGTGGGGCGGCACTGGGAAAGGAGGGTTTGTTTCTGCAGGGCTGGGCAGTGCTGGGGAGGAGTGTTTCTGCTGGGCTGGGTGGGGGTTGTTTCCGTGGGGCCGGGGGGTTTTGGTCCTCAGCTGTTTTCTTTGGAGTAATGTGGCCTTCGCCGCTTTACGAGTTGTGCAGGCCTGAGTTAGCAGTATTGCCAGCCCCAAGTCTTCAAAATATCATGATATTGGTTTAAAAATAAGGCATCTGGGTTTTTTTAATTTACTTACTGGTGTTACATCCCTTAGGACCATATTTTCAAGATCTTCAGGGCAGCTATGTTGGCTGAAAGCTCTTTTTAAATGATAGCTGAGGTTCTGATAGAACTTAATTACAAGGTCTGGGGGTTTAAGAAAAAGACTAAGGGTATGTCTACCCTACGGGACTATTCTGATTTTATAGAAGTCAATTTTTGGAAACAGATTGTATAAAGAATGCACGCGGCCACACTAAGCACATTAATTCAGCAGTGTGCGTGCATGTACCAAGGCTAGCGTCAACTTCCGGAGCGTTGCAATGTGGGTAGCTATCCGATAGCTGTCCTATAGTTCCCGCAGTCTCCCTCGCCCACTGGAATTCTGGGTTGAGATCCCAATTCCTGATGGGGCCAAAAATTTGATGCGGGTAAATGTCATCAGTCAATCTTCCCCCCCTGAAAGCAACGGCAGACAATCATTTCGTGCCCTTTTCCCTGGATTGCCCAGGCAGACGCCATTGCATGGCAACCATGGAGCCCGTTCAGCGTTTTTTCACTGTCACTGTATGTCTACTGGATGCTGCTAACAGATGCGGTACTGCAGTGCTACACAGCAGCATCCCCTTGCCTTTGCAAGTTAGCAGAGACAGTTACCAGTCATACTGTACCATCTGCTGCTGTCATGGGTGCTCCTGGCTGGCCTCGGTGAGGTTGGTTGGGGGCACCTGGACAAAAATGAGAGTGACTCCTCAGGTCATTCTCCTCTTTAAGCTTTGTCTAATGGACAGTCAGTTCTGCCTAGAATATCAGGCAAGCCTACTAAAGAACCAGACAGGCAAACGGACCCTCCAGGTCAGAGCTCTAGACATCCAGCAGAAATGATGAGCTGCGTGCCATTCTAGGGGGTGCCCCTGCAATAACCCACCCATTGCTTCCCTCCTCCCCCACCCCTCTTGGGCTACCATGGCAGTTATCCTCCCATTTGTGTGATGAAGTAATAAAGAATGCAGGAATTTGAAACAACACTGACTTTATTGCCTCTGCAAGCAGAGATCAAAGGGGGGAGGGGAGGGCAGTTCACTTACAGCAAAGTAGAGTGAACCACCATTCTGCACTTGCTCAGCCTATAGCTGAAAATGGGAATCTGTGATAAGCACTAGGATAGAAGTACAGGCAGGACTGAATCTCTATTTGTGTGTAGGCCTTTGGTTGACACTGGTAAAATACAAAATATCTCAGGATATGTATGTTGGGGCTCAGTTCTAAATGGCAGCTTAATTTTTTTATTTGCAGTAAAATGTAGAGGTCTAAGTATCTGATTGTGAGCCCTGGTAGCAAGGGGTAGGCTGGGGTAGGCGCGACCGTACGGTGCTGAGGTAGAAGCCTCCAGCTGGCATGATATTCCAGGCAGGACTGAATCTCCATTAGACAAAACTTAAAGAAGAGAATGACCTGGAGTCATTCCCATTTTTGTCCAGGCGCCCCTGACTGACCTCACTGAGGCCAGCCAGGAGCACCCCTGGGACAATGACGACGGATATCAGTCCTACTGTACCATCTGTCGTCCGCAAGGCAAGGTAAGGGGATGCTGCTGGCATCTACTACACAGCAGCATCCAGTAGACATACTGTGACATTGAAAAAAGGCAAGAAATGATTTTTTCCCCTTTTACTGTGGGGGGAGGAGCTAACAACATATACCCTGAACCACCCGTGACAATGTTTTTGACCCTTCAGGCTTTGGAAGTTCATCCAAGAATGCAAATGGTTTTCGGAGACTGCGGGAACTGTGGAATAGCTAGAGTCCTCAGTCCCTGCTCCCTCCCTTCGTGAGCATCCATTTGATTCTTTGGCTTTCTGGTACGCTTGTCTCAGCTCCTTAAGTTTCACGCAGCACTGTGTTGAGTCCCTATTGTGGCCTCTGTCTATCATAGCCTTGGAGACGTTTTCAAATGCTTTGGCATTTCATCTTTTGGAACGGAGTTCTGATAGAACAGATTCATTTCCCCATACAGAGATCAGATTTAGTATCTCCCATATGGTCCATGCTGGAGCTCTTTTTTGATTCTGGGACTGCATAGTCACCTGTGCTGACTAGTGCTCTACGCTGGGCAAACAGGAAATGAAATTCAAAAGTTTGTAGGGCTTTTCCTGTCTACCTGGCCAATGCATCTGAGTTCAGATTGCTGTCCAAAGCGATCACAATGGTGCACTGTGGGATAGCTCCTGGAGGCCAATATCGTCGAATTGCAGCCACATTAACCCTAATTCAAAATGGCAATGTTGATTTCAGCACTACTCCCCTCATCGGGAAGGAGTACAGATATCAATTTTAAGAGCCCTTTATGTTGACAAAAATGGCTTTGTGTGGACGGGTGCAGGGCTAATTCGATTTAACACTGCTAAATTCGACAAACTCATAGACCAGGCCTAAAATGTCATGACACTCTGCAACACTGATGTGTCACTCTGCTTCTCACCCCAAGGTGATATCACTGGATGGCCTCAGTCTTTTAGCTGCAGCTGGCTCAACCCCCTTCCTCCTCAGGTGGATTTCCCTGTCTACACTAACTGATGATTTGGGGTAGTGGCAGGCAGGTGCTGAGCTAGCCTGGGAGCTCACCCTCTTGCCTGCCCAAAAAGAGACAAAGCAGCCCCTGAAGACAGGCTGTTGAAACTGCAGCTGTGACTTTCCTGCTGTCAGGAATCGGGGCCTGCAACAGAACTAGTTTCCAGGCAGCCTCATCAGTACAGCTGGCCTGCATCAGCTGCCTGATTAGCCATGCCACCTGATCGGCTGCAGAGGCTAGCAGACTGGCTGTTAAGCCAGCAGCAGCAGCTCACTGGTTTCTCAATGCTCATGCTTGCTCCTGTGTTGCCTTGCTCCTGCCTTGCCCCCACCCTTGCCTCTGTCCTGCCCCTGCCTTGAATCCCTCCTTGCCTGATACCCTGCTGTCTCCAGTTCCTGACCCCCAGTTTTGACCCTTGGCTCTGGCTCCTGACTACGGACTCTGGTTAGACCCTTGTCTCTGGTACCCAGTTTCTGCCGCCTTGGCTTTGGCTCCTGATGACTGACTATGGCTCTGACCCTGGCTGCTAGGCTAGACTGCCCTCATCTGAGTTGTCTGACACCAACCCAACTGATCAATATAACAGCTGACTGGCAGCTAATAGGGGGAAGGAAAGAGTGCTGAACACTACATTAAGTAGTAGCCTCAAGCTCCTCTCTGCTCCAGTTGGTGACTGAAAGCATGGGAGTGAAGACATTCCCCTCCCCATATTTCTAAAATTTTACCCATGCTAAGAAACAAAGCAGTGTGAATAAATGGTCAATTTTTCAACATGGCTTACCTGGAAAAACTCTGGAAATAGTTACTTCACTAGGGCACTGGGGGAAACTAGCTTGCTGGATTGGAAAGAAGGAGAAAAGGAAATAAAGCATTTTCCCTTCTTGTCTTAGGGAATCCTGAAACAGTAAACTTACCTTTTGTGATGAAGGATCCTTTCATATCGCCCATGTCATGTCAAAGTGCACTAGTAGCTTCAGAGGACTCAGCTGATTGAAAAGTTTGCTGGAGAGAACTTTGCTGATGAGATGACAGGGGAGAATGGGGACAGCATGACATCTGAAAAACCCTGTGCAGGGTTTACAACCCAGAAGGATGGGTGGCCTGAAACAAGTAAGTTGGATGTAAGTAGGATGAAGCATCCTTGAGGACTTTCTGTACAGGGACATCACTCCATAGCTTATTCCTTTTGGGGGAGAGGGATAGGCATGGGTGTGCGTGAGTGCACATATACGCACAAAGTTGTAATTTTAGGGACTGAGGAAGTACCTCCACTCTGAATTGGAACTAACACCTTTAAGGCTAATGTTGCCTCCTCTCAAAATTTGCTCCTTTTTAAAGGTGATTACGCATTAAGCAGATTCCAGGCATGCCAGTAAAAAAGGTACTTTCTGATTCCACCACATTAATAGAGGACCTTCTTTTGCAAGTGGGTGGATAAATTTTGTATACAAAACTGAAAATTTCTAAATGGACTCATTTGCCTCACATGATTGAATGCTGCGTATATGCTTCCTTCACTTCATTAACAAATAATGCCAAACCACTGAATGTTAGGAAGCATTCCAGTCCAATTTCTTAGAACTTTTTATTGTTTCCCTTTCTTAAGAAGGCTGCCGTTATAATCATATGTCAAGAATGATTCATATAATGCAAGATAAATCTGTGTGCGCTTGGTTTTGTGTGTTCAGTTGTTCATAAGTTTACACGGCTTATTTTTGATTTAGCCTTTATTTTCTTCCTGGACATGTATGACTTTGTTTATTTACTTACAGTTTTGTAAATGGTACCTGTCACTTTAACACTTGGGCATCTTACATTTTTAAAAAAATACACAAAATAGAGATCTAAAAAGACTTCATAAAAACTTGTGCATCTCCGCCGCTGCGTGTTGTGCCACTAATTAAGGTCCTGATCCTATGCTTATTGGAGTCTTTCTATTGTTTTCAATGGTGCCATTGATCCTGCTCTTACTCAAGTGACTATAACTTCTCCCCCTCCCACTATTTTGACTTGAGAAGGGGCAGGACTGGACTCACAGTTCACAAGTCAAGTTAAGAATGACGAGACAGACACATCTGATATTATGTGCTGAAGCTCACCAATACTGCAGCTTTCTCAGTGCAGACTGTGGAGGGGTGAGCCCCTCTGTAGATGCACTGACACAATTGCACAATATTGTAAAGCTGTCTTTAAGCATTTCAGGTATGAATTATTTTACAAAACCTTAGTGTGAAATTTTCTCCTTGGTCTGTCTTTGATGTATTACAGGTGTGTGCTTAAAATTTACTGTCACAAGGATCTGAACACTACATCAAGACTTCATTTAAGATCTTAAATCTGCTTTATACCAAACATCTTAAACATTTTAATATATATCTTAAAGCTATTAAACAGGTTCAAGAGGTATGCAACTTTATTTTCAAATATTTTAAATATCCTTCTCTGTCAAAATATACATATGGCTCCCTGCCAATGGATAATGCACAATTACCAGTTATATCCAGGTCTCAGTAAAAGTATGGGGTGGGAAAGGGGCTGACCTCTCTTAACACAGTGGGGACATGGCTGGTAGATGGTGACCATTGTTGGTTTCTACCGAGTGGTGTGCAATTCAGTAAAATGTATGGTGTAGAATACAAGGTTTATGAGGATGGTAATACACTGATGTGAGACTTCTGGTAATCATAAACATTCATTTGGGTCCAGACCATACCTGCTTGCTATACTCGTATGACTAGTCCAATTTGAAGTCAGTAGAACAGATTTGTTTTAATTTGCACCTGTCTAAATCCAGAATAAGTCAGCTGAAGTTACTCTGGATTTAAACTGATATAAATGAGAGCTGAATTTAATGGGACTATTCTTGTGAGTTGAGTAAGATTAAGCAATTATTCCAAGTGTGCTCTAGCATCATGAAGATTGTTATTATATAACATAGCTGAACAGGAGGGCTGAAAAGACCTCAGAATATGAAGGCAGCCATCTGCTGATGATGATTTCTTAGCGTTTCCACTGACGTAGTTTAGGGAACATAGCTGAGGTGAATATAATTGTCTGAGATGGGCCCCAAGAGTGACTAACTGTTAGATAGTGGGCTGTGAGAAAACGGACATATGTTAAAGTGATATCAAGGGGCATGCAGTGGGAGTTTTGAGAATGCTTTTAAAAGGCTCATAGTGGCAGTGTGTCATTTGGGAGTGGAAAACGTTGGTTTCCAGGTTCTGATGGGTTGAAATTCTTGTTATAGCTAACATTTTAAATTATGATAAAATGGCAAACTGTTTTGAAATACTAACTATAACTCTGGGGGAAATACTTTGTTCTAAAATGGCTATTTTATTTTATCAGAACCCAGTAAAATACTTGTCATTTTAGATAAAATTTCTTCTTTCTAACTAAATAAAACAAAGACCAACACTGCAAACACTTGGAAGGTGGTAAGGTGATAGGGAATAGCCGGCATGGATTTGTAAAGAACAAATCGTGTCAAACTAATCTGATAGCGTTCTTTGATAGGATAACGAGCCTTGTGGATAGCGTTCTTTGATAGGATAACGAGCCTTGTGGATAAGGGAGAAGCGGTGGATGTGATATACCAAGACTTTAGTAAGGCATTTGATACAGTCTCGCATGATATTCTTATAGATAAACTAGGAAAGTACAATTTAGATGGGGCTACTATAAGGTGGGTGCATAACTGGCTGGATAACCGTACTCAGAGAGTAGTTGTTAATGGCTCCCAATCCTGCTGGAAAGGTATAACAAGTGGGGTTCCGCAGGGGTCTGTTTTGGGACCGGTTCTGTTCAATATCTTCATCAACGATTTAGATGTTGACATAGAAAGTACGCTTATTAAGTTTGCGGACGATACCAAAGTGGGAGGGATTGCAACTGCTTTGGAGGACAGGGTCAAAATTCAAAATGATCTGGACAAATTGGAGAAATGGTCTGAGGTAAACAGGATGAAGTTCAATAAAGATAAATGCAAAGTGCTCCACCTAGGAAGGAACAATCAGTTTCACACATACAGAATGGGAAGAGACTGTCTAAGAAGGAGTATGGCAGAAAGAGATCTAGGGGTCATAGTAGACCACAAGCTTAATATGAGTCAACAGTGTGATACTGTCGCAAAAAAGCAAACGTGATTCTGGGATGCATTAACAGGTGTGTTGTAAACAAGACACGAGAAGTCATTCTTCCGCTTTACTCTGCGCTGGTTAGGCCTCAACTGGAGTATTGTGTCCAGTTCTGGGCACCGCATTTCAAGAAAGATGTGGAGAAATTGGAGAGGGTCCAGAGAAGAGCAACAAGAATGATTAAAGGTCTTGAACATGACCTATGAAGGAAGGCTGAAGGAATTGGGTTTGTTTAGTTTGGAAAAGAGAAGACTGAGAGGGGACATGATAGCAGTTTTCAGGTATCTAAAAGGGTGTCATCAGGAGGAGGGAGAAAACTTGTTCACCTTAGCCTCCAATGATAGAACAAGAAGCAATGGGCTTAAACTGCAGCAAGGGAGATTTAGGTTGGACATTAGGAAAAAGTTCCTAACTGTCAGGGTAGTTAAACACTGGAATAGATTGCCTAGGGAAGTTGTGGAATCTCCATCTCTGGAGATATTTAAGAGTAGGTTAGCTAAATGTCTATTAGGGATGGTCTAGACAGTATTTGGTCCTGCCAGGAGGGCAGGGGACTGGACTCAATGACCTCTCGAGGTTCCTTCCAGTCCTAGAGTCTGAGTCTGAGTCTATATGGGGATAAGTTTTGTTATACAGAAGCAATAAAACCTCTGGCTATCTAAAAACATTGCCGGAGATCTGGATTTTAAGATTGCAGTTGAATTGCTTTTTGTAAAAACAGAAAAGGTCTGATCTTCCTCTTTTCCATGGGCATTTTTTCACACTTGGTCAGTAGGGGTCTTGTACATAAAATGAGTGGATTGGCTCAAAGTAGCTGAAGCTCTAACATTTATTTGGACTGCCCTTCTGGGCAGGGGATGGAGCGTGCATAAGAAATCATGCTCATCACAACTCTGGCTGGGATATATCTGAGTCAGTGGAAGCTGAGTGCCCACTTACTCCTGCAGGCTCCCTGAGTAGGCAACTTCCTTGGTTCTACTGGCCAATGCTTAGCCAGTGCAGCTGAGCTGGGGCAAGGGCTTGTGTTACCTGGCGTTGGTATAGGCCTGTAGCCGGTTAATACCACTACGGAGCAAGGGAGTAGTAAGGAGGAAATTGTGTCAGAGGCTCAGCACCTCTGAGATGGTGAAGCTTGTTGTGGGCTGCACCTGAAGGCCCACCCTAGCCATTATAATTTTGTTGAGTCTCTTGGTAAACCCTTGTTTTGCCAATGTCATTTAGGATTTAGAACATGAGGTAGTCAGCTGGCACAATGCACAGTACTGAACAGCTTCAGGAATATTACATATTGCTTCGTGTTAGAAATTTTTTGCTGCCTAGATATTTGTTTTGGCAGCCAATGACGACCTGCTGGGCAAAATGAAGATATTAGTGAACCAGGTTGCATTCAGTCTGAACATTTGCCTAAACAAAATTGTAATACCATGAATGAAGAGAACACATTTCAATATCTTTTTGAAAAGGAGACTGGAGAATACCCTACGCCCCACATCAGAGATGTCTTATGAAAAGATTGTGGAGTTCTCTCACTTTTTTAAAAGGTTCTTTTAGTCTGAAAGATTCTATTGGTTTAAGAGAGATTTTCCATACTTAAAATGGGCAGTGCCACTGAAGCTGGTCAGATCTCTCAAAACAAAAGAAACGTTTCAAGTGCAGTCACTGTATTTTTAATATGGACTAACATGTTCTGATGTATTCTGACATGCACATGCATGGGGGCATGCATAGAAGTAGATTCTCCTCCACCCCACCCCAAGATAGGCCTGTCTGAGACTACAACAGTTTGGAGAGCTTCCATTGGGATGACCAACAAGTGCCTGATGCCATGAATGGACTTCAGTCCCACATTTGATGAGAACAGAAAGTGATTCACTCCAATCATTTTGTATCTTAGCTTCAAAGGGAGTTTAGGGCACTCAGCAGGATGGGGCCATAATTCCTTTGTAATAAAGCAAATACATTTGTCAGTCAAATGACAATGAAAGATGTTTCATTTTTTAAAGTTGTAGTTTTTGTAAGGTAATAGTAAGTGGATGTTCTTTATTTGTAGCTAAACTGAGATTTCAGTCTCTGGAACTGGTTTTCTGACACCTTTAAAATAACCAATTTTCTGCGTGGGGAGGAAGCATCCTTCTTATCTATACCTGGAATTCTTAACTATATGAAATGATGGAACACCAGCAGACTAGGAAGCCAGTCTTAGGCCTGGTCTACACTATGAGTTTATATCAAATTTAGCAGCATTAAATTGCATTAACCCTGCACCCATCCACACAACGAAGCCCTTTATATCCATATAAAGGGCTCTTAATATCAATATCTGTACTCCTCCCCAATGAGGGGAGTAGCGCTGAAATCAGTATTGCCATTTTGGATTAGGGTTAGTGTAGCTGCAATTACACGGTATTGCCCTCTGAGCACTGCTCCATAGTGCACCATTGTGACCGCTCTGGACAGCAATCTGAACTTGGATGCACTGGCCAGGTAGACAGGAAAAGCCCCACAAACTTTTGAATTTCATTTCCTGTTTTCCCAGTGTGGAGCACTGATCAGCACAGGTGACTATGCAGTCCCAGAATAAGTAAAGAGCTCCAGCATGGACCATGTGGGAGATACTGAATCTGATCTCTGTATGGGGAAATGAATCTGTTCTATCAGAACTCTGTTCCAAAAGATGAAATGCAAAAGCATTTGAAAAAGTCTCCAAGGCTATGATAGACAGAGGCCGCAACAGGGACTCAACACAGTGCTGCGTGAAACTTAAGGAGCTGAGACAAGCGTACTAGAAAGCCAAAGAATCAATTGGACGCTCACGGAGGGAGGGGCGACTGACAACTGTAGCTATTCCACAGTTCCAGCACTCTTCAAAAACCATTTGCATTCTGGGCTGAGCTCCCAAAGCCTGAAGGGTCAAAAACATTGTCGTGGGTGGTTCAGGGTATATGTTGTCGGCCCCTCCCACCCCCGGTGAATGAAAAGGGAAAAAAATAGTTTCTTGCCTTTTTTCAATGTCGCTGTATGGCTACTGGCAGACGCGGTGCTGCAGCTCTACACAGCAGCAGCCCCTTCCCTTCCTGATGGCAGATGATGCAATATGAATCATATCCGTCATCATCATCCCATGAGTGCTCCTGACTGGCCTCGGTGAGGTCGGCCAGGGGCGCCTGGGCAAAAATGGGAATGACTCCTGGTCATTCCCTTCTTTTAAGCTTTGTCTAATGGAGATTCAGTCCTGCCTGGAATATCATAGCAGCTGGAGGCTACCTTCCCTCCGTCCCCCCTTAGATCTCTGCTTGCAGAGGCAATAAAGTCAGTGTTTCTTATTCATGCATTCTTTATTACTTCATCACACAAATAGGGAGATAACTGCCATGGTAGCCCAGGAGGGGTGGGGGAGGAGGGAAGCAATGGGTGAGGTTGTTGCAGGGGCACCCCCTAGAATGGCATGCAGCTCATCATTTCTGCAGGATGTCTGGGGCTCTGACCCAGAGCTGCTGTTTGCCTCTCTGGTTCTTTAGTAGGCTTGCCTGATATTCTAGGCAGGACTGACTCTCCATTAGACAAAACTTAAAGAAGAGAATGTCCTGGGGAGTCATTCCTATTTTTGTCCATGTGCCCCCAACTGACCTCACTGAGGCTGGCCAGGAGCACCCATGACAGCAGCAGACGGTACAGTATGACTGGTAACCGTCATTACCAACTTGCAAAGCAGCAGACGGTACAATATGACTGGTACCCGTCTCTGCTTACTGGCAAAGGCAAGAGGATGCTGCTGTGTAGTGCTGCAGTACTGTCTGTCAGCAGTATCCAGTAGACTCATAGACTCTAGGACTGGAAGGGACCTCGAGAGGTCATCGAGTCCAGTCCCCTGCCCTCCTGGCAGGACCAAATACTGTCTAGACCATCCCTAATAGACATTTAGCTAACCTACTCTTAAATATCTCCAGAGATGGAGATTCCACAACTTCCCTAGGCAATCTATTCCAGTGTTTAACTACCCTGACAGTTAGGAACTTTTTCCTAATGTCCAACCTAAATCTCCCTTGCTGCAGTTTAAGCCCATTGCTTCTTGTTCTATCATTGGAGGCTAAGGTGAACAAGTTTTCTCCCTCCTCCTGATGACACCCTTTTAGATACCTGAAAACTGCTATCATGTCCCCTCTCAGTCTTCTCTTTTCCAAACTAAACAAACCCAATTCCTTCAGCCTTTCTTCATAGGTCATGTTCTCAAGACCTTTAATCATTCTTGTTGCTCTTCTCTGGACCCTCTCCAATTTCTCCACATCTTTCTTGAAATGCGGTGCCCAGAACTGGACACAATACTCCAGTTGAGGCCTAACCAGCGCAGAGTAAAGCGGAAGAATGACTTCTCGTGTCTTGTTTACAACACACCTGTTAATGCATCCCAGAATCACGTTTGCTTTTTTTGCAACAGTATCACACTGTTGACTCATATATTAAGCTTGTGGTCTACTATGACCCCTAGATCTCTTTCTGCCATACTCCTTCTTAGACAGTCTCTTCCCATTCTGTATGTGTGAAACTGATTGTTCCTTCCTAGGTGGAGCACTTTGCATTTATCTTTATTGAACTTCATCCTGTTTACCTCGGACCATTTCTCCAATTTGTCCAGATCATTTTGAATTTTGACCCTGTCCTCCAAAGCAGTTGCAATCCCTCCCACTTTGGTATCGTCCGCAAACTTAATAAGCGTACTTTCTATGCCAACATCTAAATCGTTGATGAAGATATTGAACAGAACCGGTCCCAAAACAGACCCCTGTGGAACCCCACTTGTTATACCTTTCCAGCAGGATTGGGAGCCATTAACAACTACTCTCTGAGTACGGTTATCCAGCCAGTTATGCACCCACCTTATAGTAGCCCCATCTAAATTGTACTTTCCTAGTTTATCTATAAGAATATCATGCGAGACTGTATCAAATGCCTTACTAAAGTCTAGGTATATCACATCCACCGCTTCTCCCTTATCCACAAGGCTCGTTATCCTATCAAAGAACGCTATCAGATTAGTTTGACACGATTTGTTCTTTACAAATCCATGCTGGCTATTCCCTATCACCTTACCACCTTCCAAGTGTTTGCAGATGATTTCTTTGATTACCTGCTCCATTATCTTCCCTGGCACAGAAGTTAAGGTAACTGCTCTGTAGTTTCCTGGGTTGTTTTTATTTCCCTTTTTATAGATGGGCACTATATTTGCCCCCTTCCAGTCTTCTGGAATCTCCCCCGTCTCCCATGATTTCCCAAAGATAATAGCTAGAGGCTCAGATTCCTCTTCTATTAACTCCTTGAGTATTCTAGGATGCATTTCATCAGGCCCTGGTGACTTGCAGGCATCTAACTTTTCTAAGTGATTTTTTACTTGCTCTTTTTTTATTTTATCTTCTAAACCTACCCTCTTCCCGTAAGCATTCACTATACTAGACATTCCTTCAGACTTCTCAGTGAAGACCAAAACAAAGAAGTCATGAAGCATCTCTGCCATTTCCAAGTCTCCCGTTACTGTTTCCCCCTCCTCATTGAGCAGTGGGCCAACCCTGTCCTTAGTCTTCCTCTTGCTTCTAATGTATTGATAAAAAGTCTTCTTGTTTCCCTTTATTCCCATAGCTAGTTTGAGTTCATTCTGTGCTTTTGCTTTTCTAATCTTGTCTCTGCATTCCTGTGTTATTTGCCTATATTCATCCTTCGTGATCTGACCTAGTTTCCATTTTTTATATGACGCCTTTTTATTTTGTAGATCACGCAAGATCTCAAGGGTAAGCCAAGGTGGTCTTTTGCCACATTTTCTATCTTTCCTAACCATCGGAATAACTTGCTTTTGGGCCCTTAATAGCGTCCCTTTGAAAAACTGCCAACTTTCCTCAGTTGTTTTTCCCCTCAGTCTTAATTCCCATGGGACCTTACCTATCAGCTCTCTGAGCTTACCAAAATCCGCCTTCCTGAAATCCATTGTCTCTATTCTGCTGTATTCCCTTCTACCCTTCCTTAGAATTGCAAATTGTATGATTTCATGATCACTTTCACCCAAGCTTCCTTTTACTTTTACTTAGAACAACGCTTCCTTAGACATACAGTGACAATGGAAAAAAGGCTAAATGCGCTCCATGGTTGCCGTGCTATAGCGTCTGCCCAGGTGATGATGAAGATGTCATCAATGTAGCGCAAGTAGAATAGGGGCATTAGGGAATGAGAGCTAAGAAAGCGTTGTTCTAAGTCAGCCATAAAGATGTTGGCATACTGTGGGGCCATGAGGGTACCCATAGATGTGCCACTGACTTGAAGGTATATATTGTCCCCGAATGTGAAATAGTTGTGGGTGAGGACAAAGTCAAAAAGTTCAGCCACCAGGTTGGCCGTGATATTATTGGGGATACTATTCCTGATGGCTTGTAGTCCATCTTTGTGTGGAATGTTGGTGTAGAGGGCTTCCACATCCATAGTGACCAGGATTGTGTTTTCTGGAAGATCACCGATGGAGTGTAGTTTCCTCAGGAAGTCAGTGGTGTCTCAAAGATAGCTGGTATGCCAACATCTTTATGGCTGACTTAGAACAACGCTTCCTTAGCTCTTGTTCCCTAACGCCCCTATTCTGCTTGCCCTACATTGACGACATCTTCATCATCTGGACTCATGGAAAAGAAGCCCTCAAGGAATTCCACCATGATTTTAACAATTTCCATCCCACCATCAACCTCAGCCTACACCAATCCACACAAGCGGTCCATTTCCTAGACACTACTGTGCTAATAAGCGATAGTCACATAAACACCACCCTATACCGGAAACCCACTGACCGCTATACTTACCTACATGCCTCCAGCTTCCATCCAGGACACACCACACGATCCATTGTCTACAGCCAAGCTTTAAGATACAACCCCATTTGCTCCAATCCCTCAGACAGAGACAAACACCTACACGATCTCTATCAAGCATTCTTAAAACTACACTACCCACCTGTTGAAGTGAAAAAACAGATTGACAGAGCCAGAAGAGTACCCAGAAGCCACCTATTACAGGACAGGCCCAACAAAGAAAATAACAGAATGCATATAGCCATCACTACAGCCCCCAACTAAAACCTCTCCAGCACATCATCAAAGATCTACAACCTATCCTTAAAGATGATCCCTCACTCTCTCAGATCTTGGGAGACAGGCCAGTCCTCGCTTACAGACAGCCTCCTAACCTGAAGCAAATATGCACCAGCAACCGCACACCATAAAACATAAACACTAACCCAGGAACCTATCCTTGCAACAAAGTCTGATGCCAGCTCTGTCCAACTATCTATTCAAGTGACACCATCATAGGACCTAATCACATCAGCCACGCCATCTGGGGCTCATTTACCTGCACATCTACCAACGTGATACATGCCATCATGTGCCAGCAATGCCTCTCTGCCATGTACATTAGCCAAACCGGACCGTCTCTATGCAAAAGAATAAATGGACACAAATCTGACATCAGGAATCATAACATTCAAAAACCAGTGGGAGAACACTTCAACCTCTCTAACCACTCAGTGACAGACTTTGAAGGTGGCAATTTTGCAGCAAAAAAACTTCAGAAACAGACTCCAAAGAGAGACTGCTGAACTCAAAATAATATGCAAATTAGATACAATTAACTCAGGCCTAAACAGAGACTGGGAATGGCTGGGTCATTACACTAATTGAATCTATTTCCCTATGTTAAGTTCTCCTCACACCTTCTATGGGTCATCTTAATTATCACTTCAAAAGTTTGTTTTCTCCTGCTGATGATAGCTCATCTCAATTGATTAGACTCTTCCTGTTGGTATGCATACTTCCACCTTTTCATGTTCTCTGTATGTATAAATATCTCCTGTCTGTGTGTTCCATTCTATGCATCCGAAGAAGTTAGCTGTAGCTCACGAAAGCTCATGCTGAAATAAATTTGTTAGTCTCTAAGGTGCCACAAGTACTCCTGTTCCTTTGACATTTATTCAGAATCGCCCACGACACTGTTTTTGCCCCATCATGCATTGTGATCTCAACTCAGAATTCCAATGGGTGGGGGAGACTGTGGGAACTATGGGATAGTTACCCACAGTGCAATGCTCTGGAAATCGACGCTAGCCTCTGTACATGCATGCACATCACCAAATTAATGTGCTTAGTGTGGCCGCGTGCACAGGACTTTATGCAATCTGTTTTCAAAAACCAGTTTCTGTAAAATTTGAATAATCCTGTAGTGTAGACATACCCTTATGTATGGATGTGCCAAGGTATAAAGAGAAAATAACTATTTCCCCAGTGAATAATGACTATATTTAGGAATCTGCTAAACCAAAGATGTGTATCTTGCTTCTTTATACTCAGACCCAGAGGATATTTACCACAGAACCAATCAGTATTTGTGTTTAAATTTTATATTAAATTAATAAGATTATATGGAGAGAGTTAAAAGTTTAATTCTATAGGTCAAAGTGTTAGTGTGCAAGACTCCCAATTAGTTCAATGGGAGTTAACCTTTTAGACTGCAGTATATTCACAATATACAGATATGTGAAAACATTAAAAAATCCTATTTCAAATAGTAAAATCAAAATATATAAAAAATTTATTATGCATTTATGGGCAAACATATTGTTAGAACCTAATAAAATTAACTAAACCTGGTATAATCTCTTTTCTGCTGCCAAATATCATTCCCTAAGTGGATTTATTATCTAATGTTTGAACAGGCACATAAGTAACCTAAAAAACAATTCCAGTATTTTAAATAGACGTAATCACTTTTTGCTTAGACTTGGGACTCAAATGGTATGACTTATTCTGCACTGGGAATAGTATGCATTGTATCATTCTGAGACTATCTTGAATTCCAAAGGATATGGAGTCTTATAGATCTGTCCTACGTATGTATTTTTATTAAAGAAATCAGTATCATTTTTCTGGTGGTCTACAGCCATACACTTAGGCTTTTATCTTATCAATTCTTATAAGCTAGATCAGGGTTGGGTCCCTTTAATCTCTCTGTGGAAAGTGTATGAGGAAAATCTAAATCCTCCAACTCTTCACACTGTTACAGTGAAACTCTGTTAAGTTACTGATGATGCTCAGTGGCAGGAGAGGAGATCTGGGCTCCTAAGCATGTCCAGATCCTGATCCCACTGAAGACTGAGATTTCTTTCACAAGCTTTAGTGGGTCTTAGAGCAGGCCCTTGGCATTTCTGTAGGTGGAACTTCCCTTCAGACCAGTACTGATCAAAACAAATAAACTAGCTTTGTGTCAGGGAGCACTGAACTGTAGAATTGCCTTTCGGATAAGACTTTATTCAAACACACGTGCACTGGTTTAGGTTAAAACCCTGTGTGGATGTTCTTTTTATTTTGGCTGAAAATAGGCTTATTTTGATTCAGCATAAGCCAGTTCTTAACCAAATTAAAATGCTTACTCTTCTGTTTGCACTGGCTTACCTAACCTTTTAGTCAAAGTGGTGCAATGTTGATGCTTCACCTATGCTAGCACTGCTAAAAACAGCAGTAAAGATGTGGTGGCGCAGGCTTCAATACAGGCTGTACAAATCTACCCAGAAGCCTAGGTTGCACAGCTGTAGAATGGGTAAAACTAGTGCAGGCATGTCTCTCCAAGCTACAATCACACCCACTGCCTGGGGGGAAGGATCTCATATCCTAACTCTTATCATTTATGGATCATTTCTAGTTACATATATACACTTCACACCCTCTCCGTCCATTCTGTTAAGAAGTAGTAGTAACTCTAGGTAAAAGTTGAGGTGGGGAATTGAATCCATTGTAGGCACTTGTAATGTACTTATCACAATAGCATCTAGTTATCCATTACTTCCACTAGCTCCTCTCACTTTCCTCACTCTTACACCAGCATAATTCGCTGGACTTCACTGAAGTGACTCCTTCATTTGAAAGGTATATGTAAGTCTGAGCTTTGCAAAGTTACATACCAATACTGCAGACATTGACACAGGTCAGAGATGGTGTGTAACTGCTGGGGGAAAGGGGGGCGAAAGCACATTTTAAAGGTATGCAGTGGGGTTTAGGAGAGGGCATATAAACCCAGGTAGAAATCGGGGGAGGGGGTTGATATATGACCTGCCCTCTACATGTTGTCTCTGACACTGGTGATAAAATTTCTGAAGTCAATAGGTCAACTCACATGTTTAAAGTTAAACATCACCATCACAGTTTGCAGGATCAGGGCCTTTGGTTTTTTTTTTCTCCTTTATTCAGGGGGGCAGAGGAGCATTTACAGTGATAACTCCCTTGCACTCCAGAAGGAGATTTAAATCCTGTTACATGCACTTTAGCTAATGCCATTAACTAAAATATACACTTGCATCTGGCCAATGAAGTATGAGCTGCTAGAGGACTTGGGAAGAAGAATTCAGGCTCCATTACGCTCTCTGGACACCTTAAAACCCAATTCATGGAATGACCATAGTTGCAGAGGATTTTGCCTTTCTGTCCCACCTTGAGCAAAAAGACATAAGGGTCTGGACCACAAGACCCCAATCCCTTGCATAATCATGAAGACTTACCTGTTGTTGGATGTGGCAGCTGAGTATGGGCTGGGCACTCAAGAGCCATTTAGGTCCCCAACCCCAATTGTTTTCAGTTTTGGGCCCCAGGAACTTGGCTCCCCATCAGCTCTGGTATTTATATGGGATTCAAGGGCTCCTTCAGTTAGTGGGCAACAAGTCAGGCTTCAGATGGGCAGACCAACAGCAGCAAGTGCAGTGGGCCAGGAGGAGGTGGACCTCTGTTATCTCACTGAAGTGTGACATCCTTATTCTGGGACATGCAGCCTTTGGGTTGCCTTTGCTTATTTAAAAAAACAAAAAAAGAAAGCAATGGAGAGGTGATCTTTCTTTTCACTGCCGCTTGGCGGATCTTAATAGAGAGTCGGACAAGAAAGATTGGAGAAGGGGTGGAGAGGAGCATAAGCTTCCTGGGATGCTAGAGAACTCGTTTCAGCTTTTGCAATTTATACAAGTTTTATTTGCAAGTGTAATCCTTCTGCCAGGTGGAGTCGGCAGCACTAAGGCCGGATTCAGTACAAAACAGAACTGGCTCCAGCCCCCTCCCAGTAATCTGGGAAAACAACACTATTCCAGCTCTCTTTTGTATAGCAAAAGAGAACTTCTTTCATTAAAAGGAAAAGAAGCATTAGTTTGGGGAAACACCACAACCACATTCAAAAGCATGTGATCATAAGCAAACCTGACCCCACAGTACACTGGGCAGTGTTCTTTGTCTCAGTTTCCCACCTTGCAGTGGGAAAGTTTGACAAACAAATGTCCCTTTAACATATCACTCCCCTCTCCCTTCACTGCACCCCACTCACAGTTGGCTGTCGTTGGTTAGCAAAAAACTAGAGTTCAGAGAGTGTTCCTAGGGATTCACCTCCTCCTGCCTCTGGAACTGGTTGTTTGCCACTGCCTCGGCTGCTTTTCCCTGCTGCTGGTGGTCACTTGCCGCTATTGGATTCTTGCTGTCATTTCTGTGATGCCATGTTATGAGGTTCTACCACTTAACACAGATGTCTAGTGATTTCAGCTCTTAGTGATTTCACTAAGGGTATGTCTACTCTACGGGATTATTCCAATTTTACAGAAACCAATATTTGGAAACATTGTATAAAGTCAAGTGCACGTGGCCACACTAAACACATTAATTCAGCAGTGTGCGTCCATGTACTGAGGCTAGCATTGCTTTCTGGAGCGTTGCACTGTGGGTAGCTCTCCCATAGCTATCCCATAGATCCCAGTCTCCCTTGCCCATTGGAATTCTGGGTTGAGATCCCAGTGCCTAATGGAGCAAAAAGAAATTGTTGCTGGTGGTTCTGGGTACATCCTCCGTCTCCTTCCATGAAAGCAATGGCAGACAACTGTTTCACGCCTTTTTTCCTGGGTGAACTGTGCAGACGCCATACCGCAGCGAGCATAGCGCCTGATCAGCTCAAGACAGCAGTCATGAACATTGTAAACACCTCCCACATTATCGTGCAGTTTATGCTGAACCAGGACATGCAAAACCAGGTGAGGAGGAGGCAACTATGGCAGGTTGGTGACGAGAGTGATGAGAGCATGGAGGTGGACACAGAATTCTCTCAAATCGCAGGCCCCGGCACTTTGGAGATCATGCTGTTAATGGGGCAGATTCTAGCCATGGAATGCCGATTTTGAGCCCGGGAAACAAGCACAAACTGGCGGGATCGCATAGTGTTGCATGTGTGGGACAATTCCCAGTAGCTGCAAAACTTTTGCATGTGTAAGGGCACTTTCATGGAACTTTGTGACTTGCTTTCCTCTGCCCTGAAGCACCAGAATACCAAGATGAGAGCAGCCTTCACAGTTCACAAGTGAGTGGTGATAGCCCTGTGGAAGCTTGCAATGCCAGACAGCTACCAGTCAGTCGGGAATCAATTTGGAGTTGGCAAATCTACTGTGGGGGCTTGTCATAAACAGATAGTTAAGGGTTAATGTCTCTTTTACCTGTAAAGGGTTAACAAGCTCAGTGAACCTGGCTGACACCTGACCAAAGGACCAATTGAGGGATAAGATACTTTCAAATCTTGGTGGAGGGAAGTCTTTGTTTGTGCTGTTTTTTTTGTTCTTTGTTCTCTCTTGGGGTTAAGAGGGACCAGATGTGCAACCAGCTTTGTCCAATCTTTCTGAAACAATCTCTCATGTTCAAGATAGTAAGTACTAGCTAAAAGGCGGATTAGTCTTTTGTTTGTTTTCTTTATTTGCAAATGTGTATTTTGCTGGAAGGATATTTTACCTCTGTTTGCTGTAACTTGTATCTTAGGCTAAGGGGGAGGGAGTCCCTCTAGTCTATATGAGCTGGAGACCCTGTAAACATTTTCCATCTTGATTTTACAGAGATAATTTTTACTTTTTTTCCTTTCTTTAATTAAAAGCTTTCTTTTTAAGTAATTGATTTTTTTTCTTTTTTAAAACACTGTAATGGGAGACAAGTTTACACATCTGAACTCACCAGGGGATTGGTGGGGGGAAGGTTAAGTCCTCTCTGTTTTAGGATCCAAGAAGTTTGGATCAGTGGATCTCTCAGGGAAAGTCAGGGGGAGGGGGGGGGAAGAAGGGGAAATGGTTTGTTTCTCTTTGTTTTAAGACCCAAGGGGTTTGGGTCTTGGGTCCCCCAGGGAAGGTTTTGGAGGACAGGAATTGTACCAAAACACTATATTTTTGGTTGGTGGCAGCGCTATCAGATCTAAGCTAGGAATTAAGCTTAGAAGGGTACATGCAGGTCCCCACTTTTTGGACACTAAAGTTCAAAGTGGGAATAATACCTTGACAGGGCTGCTGTGATGCAAATAGCCAAAGCAATCACTGAGCTGCTGCTGCCAAAGGTAGTGACTTTGGGAGATGTGCAGGTCATAGTGGACGGCTTTGCTGCAATGGGATTCCCTAACTGTGATGGGGCAATAGATGGAACCCATATCCCTATCTTGGCACCGGAGCACCAGAGCAGCCAGTACGTAAACTGCAAAGGGTACTTTTCAATGGTGCTGCAAGCACTGGTGGATCACAAGGGATGTTTCACCAACTTCAGTGTGGGATGGCCGGGAAGGGTTCATGACGCTCGCATCTTCAGGAACACTATTCTGTTTAAATGGCTGCAGCAAGGGATTTACTTCCCAGAGAAGAAAATAACAGTTGGGGATGTTGAAAATGCCTATAGTTATCCTGGGGAACCCAGCCTACCCCTTAATGCCATGGCTCATGAAGCCATACACAGGCAGCCTGGACAGTAGTCAGGAGCTGTTCAACTACAGGCTGAGCAAGTGCAGAATGGTGGTAGAATGTGCATTTGGCCTTTTAAAGGCGCACTGGTGCACATTACTGACTTGCTCAGACCTCAGCCAAACCAATATATCCACTTTATTGCTGCTTGCTGTGTGCTCCACAGTCTCTGTGTGAGTAAGGGGGAGACCTTTATGGTGGGGTGGGAGGCTGAAGCAAATCGCCTGGCCTTTGATTACATGCAGCCAGACACCAGGGTGATTAGAAGAGCACACCAGGAAGCACTGCGTATCAAAGAAGTTCTGAAAACCAGTTTCATGACTGGCCAGGCTGCAGTGTGAAAGTTCTGTTTGTTTCTCCTTGATGAAAACCGCCCCCTTGGTTGATGAAAACCCACCCCCTGTAAGCAACCCACCCTCCCTCCTTCGATCACAGCTTGCTTTCTAAGGAAATAAAGTCATTATTGTTTAAAAATCATGTATTCTTTATTAATTGATTATGATTATAAAAAGAGGGAGAGAACTGACAAGGTAGCCCGGATAGGGTTTGGGAGGAGGATAGGAGGGAAGGGAAAGGCCACTAAAAAAGTTCAAAGTAATGACAGCCTTTTGCTTGGGCTGTCCACTGGGGCGTAATGGGCGGGTGCATGGAGCCTCCCCCCCACCCCCGTGTTCTTACACGTCTGGGTGAGGAGGCTATAGAACATGGTGAGGGAGGAGGGTGGTTATACAGGGGCTGCCATTCCTGAGGCTCCACCAGACGCCGGAGCATGTCAGTTTGATCACGCAGCAGCCCCAGCATTGCATCCTGACACCTCTCATCTCGAAGTCTCTCCTCTCCTCACATTCATCCCTCATGGCCTCACGTTCACTGGCAGCTTTCCTGTACTGGGATAGGGTGACCTTCCACTCATTCAGATGAGTTCTTTCATTGCGGGTTGATTCCATGATTTCCGAGAACATTTCATCTTGCTTCCTTTTTTTTTCGCCGCTTTATCTGAGATAGCTTTCGAGACGGAGGAGGGAGGCTTGAAAAATTTGCAGCTGTGGGAGGGAAAAAAGGGAGAGAAGTATTTAAAAAAATACATTTTTACAGACAATGGTTATACTCTTTCACGGTGAACAACCCTATTCACGTTACATAGCACATGTGATTTCAGTACAAGGTCGCATTTTGCATCTTAATATTGAGTGCCTGCGGCTTTGTGTTAGACATCACAGACGCAGGTCCGGGCAACAGAATTCGGCTTGCATGCGACCATGGTAAGCCATTTCCTTTCGGCTTCTGCAGCCTTCATATATCCAGTGCCCTCCTTTCCCACATACTAAGCAAAGTCCATTGAGTGCTGCAGTTTTCCTGTTAAAGTGCAGCAGCAGAAAACAAACTAACCCCCCCTGGTTTTCTGGTAGGCTTGTCTGAGCTCCTTAACTTTCATGCGGCACTGTAGTGAGTCCCTATTGTGGCCTCTCTCCATCATGCCCTTGAAGATTTTTTCAAATATTTTGGCATTTCGTCATTTGGAACATAGTTCAGCTAGCACGGAATCCTCTCCCCATACAGCGATCAGATCCAGTACCTCCCGTACAGTTCATGCTGGTGCTCTTTTTTGATTCTCAGACTGCATGGTTGTGGTTACCTGTGCTGATCAGCTCTCCATGCTGGGCAAACAGGAAATGAAATTCAAAAGTTCACAGGGCTTTTCCTGTCTACCTGGCCAGTGCATCCGAGTTCAGATTGCTGTCCAGAGCAGTCACAATGGTGCACTGTGGTATAGGTCCCAGAGGCTAATACCATCAAATTGCGGCCACACTAACCCTAATTTGAAATGGCAATACTGATTTCAGCACTACTCCGCTCGTTGGGGAGGAGTATAGATATTGATTTTAAGAGGCCTTTATATCGAAATAAAGGGCTTTGTTGTGTGGACGGGTGCAGGGTTAATTTGGTTTAATGCTGCTAAATTCGAAATAAACTCCTAGTGTAGACCAGGCCTGTATCAGGAAACTGCACTGCCAGTACAGCCTCTGCATTGTCTTTCATTTCACCACTGTCTCTATGTCAGTTCTAAGGCTTAGCTCCTAGACCTGCTTATCAGCGAGTCAGCTCTTGTAATCATTGAATAGAAACAATGATTCTCAGCTCAGTCTAATTAGCTCCGTCTTTAAACACTGGAGAGGGTGTGATACTGTGTACCTTGGAGCAGCACCCTGAATTCCCCATATTCATCACTGTCAGATGATTGATATGTTTTGTACAAAGTACAATGAGGCATTTTAAAAGTCTTGATCTGTTGAACATTAGTATCCTATTGGATTGTATGGGAAGTTATGAAGTTTTGTTGTGTGTGTGTTACTGAAATATGTTGTGAGGTTGAGAACACACAATCAGCCTTTCAGGTACAACAATGGAATAGCCAAACAGCAGTTAATGGCTCCTCAATACCTATCAAGGAAAGAATCCACTATTCCAGGAACGTATACAATGGAGACCTCTGAGGGAACATGTAGACAATGAAGACTGTTTGACCAATGGGGGCAGATCGCAAGCATAGATCTTTCCAGCAAGCTGGAAGAAACTGTAAAAGAGAAGTGACATCATCACTTGACCTCTCTCCCCCATAACACAACACCTGGAAGAAACATCTGGATGACAAAGACTTTGAATTGGGGAGGGTAGTCCCAGGCTGGAAAAGAGTCCCAGGACCTGTAACCTGCCTTTACCATCTGTCAGAGTGAGACACTGATTGATTCAAATCCCGTTTAGTTTGTAAAACTCAAATTTATTTTTATTTCTTAAGTAACCAACTTCAATTTCTATATTTGCTACTTATAATCTACCTTTCTGTAGTTAATAAATCTGTTTTATATATTACCTAAAACAATGTGTTTTGGTTGAAGTGTTTGGGAAATCGCAGCACAGGCCTTGTCTACACTACAGGGGGGAGAGTGATCTAAGTTATGCAACTTCAGCTTCGTGAATAATGTAGCTGAAGTCAAGGTACTTAGTGTAGTGTGGACCCCGCAGTAAATAGACCTATGTCTATGGGAGACAATGTCCCGTCAACTCCCCTTGCACTTCTCATTCAGGTGGAATACAGGAGTCGACGGGAGAGTGAGCTGCAGTTGATTTAGTGGGTCTTCACTAGATCTGCTAAATCAACCGCTGATGTATTGATCGCCATGCATCGATTCCCTCGGTAAGTGGAGACAAGCCCTCAGTTTACAAAGGCTAGTGTGAGTGCTTTCCATATTGAGAGAAGGGCAGACTAGGTAATGAACTTACACTGGTCAGGCTTCTGAACAGGGAAGGATGGTACAGTTCTGGGATGCCAGGCTGGGGGATTTGGCTGGAGCCTCTCCCTTGTTGGTTCATGAGTAGCTGGGAAATCATTCATGTAACTCAGTGGGTGTGTCCCTGCCTGTGGATGTCTGTGTAAGTGCAGGACCTGCTAGAGGTTTGTAACTTGACATCAACATTACAATGTGAGAAGGGATACCGCAGGTTCGTGGGACAGAGGGCTCAGAGGTCCCACAGTCCAGATTGCAACCTGGGGACCCTTGTTACAGAGTGGAATTTCCAATGGTGTCTAGGACTCTAGACAGAGTCTGCATTACCAGGTAGGAATACCCCTGCCCCGCTTTATCCTTACTGGGATTTGGCATCCCTACCCCTTGCTTATTGAGTGAGGTTAATTTTAGGGAGACCGCCTCAACCAGGGAAGGCTAAGTATAGTTCTGCTGCCCTATTCTCATATGATAAGGATAGCAATATTTTGTTACCCCTGCACTCAATACTAAAGTGATTTGAAACCCAACACCAGCCAAATGTGATCATTTGGGCAAAGCAGCTCTGTCATGCTACACAGCTAGGCAGAGTGGGCATGTCTATGCAAACATGCTCTGTTCCTGAAGTCTTTTCCCCCTAGCTCCTCACTAAGTGGCTCTTTAATGGTGCAGAGAAAGGCATAATGAGATCCAGGCCATGTCTACATTATAAACTTTGTCGATGCAAGTTATGTTGTCATTAAGTTGCTGCAGTTGGTGTGTCATTAAGTTGTATGTGCATACTTGTCTTCTTGCGCTAGTGCTGCATGCATACACCAAGAGTGCTTGTAATGATGCACAGTGCAATGCAACATGGGTAGGTATTCCAATGTGCAAACTGCCACTATCCAGCACACTGTCTTTTGGCAATGCACAGCAGGGCTGAAACTAGGCACGCAGGGTCAACTTCTTACTATGCAACTGTCCCCATCCCATAATGTCATCTGCATCCCATAATTTTTTTGCCTTTTTTTTCAAAATTCTATGAACCTGTATGACTCTCCTTGCTATCTGCCATCTTTGACAGAAGCAAGGAGTCTGCACTGTTCTGTACTATTGTCATAAGTGCTGCAAGCACAGGGTGCATGATCCTCCAGTATTTGCAGAGCCACATGAATAACTGAATCAGTAGGGAACGTGACTATTGCTTGGAAATCAAATTGCTGTGGTACATAGCAAAATTCAATTCAAGGTTACTGGAGGCATTTGCGGAGCAGCTGCAGATGGAGTGCTGGTTCTGGGCCCAAGAAACAAGTACTGACTGGTAGGATTGCACCATAATGCAGGTGTGGGATGATGAGCAGCGGCTGCAGGATGCACAAGGCCACATTCCTGGATCTGTGTGCTGACCTTGCACCAGCCCTTCAATGTGGGTACACCAACGTGAGAGCTGCACTGATAGCGAAGAAGTGAGTGTCAATCATACTGTGGAAACTTCCTCTGACTAGTAGCAAGCTGACCTTGCAAAATAATTTTGGAGTTGGAAAATCCACAGTGGTGGACTATTGTCATCAAGTTTGCAGGGCCATTAATCTCCTCCTGCTATGCAGGATCATGATTCTGGGCAATGTGCAGGACATAATGGATGGATTTGCAGCAATATGGTTCCCAAACTGTGGTGGAGCAATGGATGGCGCACACATCTTTGCATCAGACCTCTTTGCCACAGAGTACATCAACAGAAAGGGCTACTTTTCTATGGTTATGCAAACATTGGCGGATCACCTAGGATGCTTCACTGACATCAGTGTTGTCTGGTCAGGGAAGGTGCATGCCACTCCCATCTTTAAGAACACAGGACTGTTCAGAAAGTTGTAATCAAGGACTTCTCTCCCCCACCCCCAGCTGGTTGATTATCATTAGTAATGTTGAAATGCCAATAGTAATCCTGGGGGTTCCAGCCTACCCCTTAATCCCTGGCTCATGAATCCATACACCAGCCACCTTGACAGCGCCAACAAAAGATTCAACTACTGGTCTAGCAGGTGCAGAATGTGCTTTTGGTAGATTGAAGGGGAACTCGCACTGTTCACTCAGCAGATTGGATCTCCAGTGAGAAAAAATATTGCAATGGTTATAGATGCCTGCTGTATCCTGCATAATATCTGTGAAGCAAAGCCACTGGGATAGAGGGCAGAGGTGGAATGGCTATCTGCTGAATTTGAACAGTTACATGCAAAGGCTATTAGAAGAGCTCAACATGGTGGTGTACAGCTCAGGGAGACTTTGAAGGAGCACTTTAACAGTGAGCCACAGTAATCTGTTGTGGTGTCCTGTGCTCTATCTGGCCCTGATGTGTTGGGGCCTGTTAAGAATTGTGTGGTGCTTGGTACGCATGTATGAGTATAACACTCTCAATGCACCTATTAATTTTTCAGTGCTTGATGTACAGTTATGATTATTACACTGTTTGTCACTCATCCTATGAGTTGCATCACAGTGTACAACAAGTGGGTGCTTTCGGAACTGCTAGGCAGTCTGCAGTAGCTGTTGTGAACTAATAAAGATGAATTTTGTTTCAAAGAATAGAATTTTATTCAGTAACAAAATAAGTGAAAAGAAAAATCTGTGCAATTTAAAAGCGAAAACATTAAGAACATAAGAATGGCCCTACTGGTCCATCTACTAAGGGTCCATCTAACCCAGTATCCTGTCTTTCAATGGTGGCCAATGCCAGGTGCCTCAGAGGGAATGAACAGAACAGGTAATCATCAAGTGATCCATCCCTTGTCACCCATTCCCAGCTTCTGGCAAACAGAAACTAAAGACACTATTCCTGCCCATCCTGGTTAGTAGCCATTGATGGACCTATCCTCCATGAATTTATCTAGTTCTTTTTTGAACCCTGTCATGATCTTGATCTTCCCAACATCCTCTGGCAAGTTGTTCCACAGGTTGACTGTGTGTTGTGTGAAAAAGTACTTCATTTTATTTGTTTTAAACCTGCTGCCTATTAATTTCATTTGTGACCCCTAGTTCTTGTGTTATGAAAAGTAGTAAACAACACTTCCTTATCTACTTTCTCTACACCAGTCATGATTTTATAGACCTCAATCACATCTCCCCTTAGCCTCTCTTTTCCAAGCTGAAAAGCCCCAGTCTTGTTACTCCCTCCTCATACAGAAGCTGTTCCATACCCCTAATCATTTTGTTGCCCTTTTCTGAACCTTTTCCAATTCTAATATATCTTCTTTGAGATGGGGCGACCACATCTGCACACAGTATTCAAGATGTGGGCATACCATGGATTTATATAAAGGCAATATGATATTTTCTGTTTTTATTATCTATCCCTTTCTTAATTATTTCCAGCATTCTGTTAGCTTTTTTGACTGCTGCTGCACATTGAGTGGATATTTTCAGAGAACTATTCAGAATGACTCCAAGATCTCTTTCTTGAGTGGTAACAGCTAATTTAGACCCCATCATTTTATATGTATAGCTAAGATCATGTTTTCCAATGTGCATTACTTTGCATTTGTCAACGTTAAATTTCATCTGCCATTTTGTTGCCCAGTCACCCAGTTTTGTGAGTTCCTTCTGTAGCTCTTTGTTGTCTGCCTGAGTCTTAACTATCTTCAGTAATTTTGTGTCATTGGCAAATTTTGCCACCTCACTGTTTACCCCTTTTCCCAGATCATTTATGAATATGTTGAATATGACTGGTCCCACAACAGATTCCTGGGGGACACCACTATTTACCTCTCTCTATTCTCAAAACTGACTATTTATACCTACCCTTTATTTCTTATCTTTTAACCAGTTACCAATCCATGAGATCACCTTCCCTTTTATCCCGTGGCAGCTTACTTTGTGTAAGAGCCTTTGGTGAGGGACCTTGTCAAAGGCTTTCTGAAAACCTAAGTACACTATAGCCACTGGATCCCCTTGGTCCACATGCTTGTTGACCCCCTCAAAGAATTTTACTAGATTAGTGAGGCATGATTTCCTTTTACTAAAACCATGTTGACTCTTCCTCAACAAAATATATTACTCTATTAAAAGTTTAATATATTTATAGAACAGAACTTATCAAGAAAACATTTGTATCAATTTTATCTACACCTACAGCTACTGTGGCTTTCACAGGTCAGTGTATGTGAAAATGTGGTTCTCCTTAATGTCCTCTGGGGTAGAGTAAGGTAGGGATGCAGCCACTGCTGCCACATAGAATTTTGGGTGGGGAGGGAGGACGTAGGTGCTGTAATGGAGTTCTTCATGAATTGCAAAGGAAAGTGAGCCCAGGTTGTGAAACCTGTTGGTCTACAAGAGTCTGCAGCATCTGTACTTGCTGCCAGAGAAGCCCCATTATGTCCTGATGCATCTCCCTCTCCTTCTCCTCTTCACTCTTTCCTTTTCCAGGCTATTTACAATGTTCATTCTCCAGGTCCTGTGCTCATAGTCTGATGTAGCACTAGCTTGGGGACCTCATTGAATACATCATCCCGAATCCTCTTCTTTTTGCTCCTTATCTGGCTTAGGCTCTCCATGAGCATGGAAGAGGAGATTCTAAAGGCCACAATGGCAGCAGCTACAGAAAAAACACGCAGAGGTACCATTGTCAGTATAGTCCTAATGGAAAGCAAAACTTAAGATTCAGAACTACCTTCCCTTGCATCCTTAAAGTTTTAAACACAACATGCTTAGTGACACTTCTGCTTCAGAGGGCTTGTGCATGGTGCCACTCACAGCACCAGCCGTCCTGAGCTGAAGGAAATGAGGAGTGAATTGCTTGGCTGCATGAAACTATGAGGACAAGGCAACGGTATTAAATACAGACACCATTTTCCACAGGCAGTGGTGATTTTTAGCTAATATCTCACTCCTGAGGATAACAAAAGTAGAGCATAGCTATTGCTGGAATCCCAAAGCCACCCAAGCTCATAGGCTGCTAGCCTGTATACTTCAATAGTGCCTGCTGAAATTATCGCTGATGGCAAGGGTAAGTGTCCTACCACTGAGGAAGAAATAAGTCTGCCATCCCTAGGAACCTTTGGGAAAGGAATGCAGCCATGAAAGTTTCATTGAGATCTCTCAGAAAGATTCAAGGAATATCCCTCTGTACATAAACAAACTGATCCCTCTTGCCCTGAACCTCTGCCCAACTCTACAGGGGAATGAAAAGCAGATAACAACGCCACCTCTCTTTGTTGTACCACTACTACTTCTAGTACAGGAAAATTAATACAGAGTTGATAGTGTCCTGGTAAGTTGGAATGCCATCACTGTAATGGGAGACAAGTTTACACATTTACCTAAGGTTCCTTCCCTGCTTGTCCATGCTCAACTGCTAGAACTGACTAGACTGTGTTGGAGTATCAAAGAGGTCCTGGCTCATGGCATAGCTGGCTCCCCTGGTCACATGTCCTCCATCTTCCTCCTTCACCTCACTGTTCACTTCGCCTGTGACTCAGGCTCCTTGGAGGTATCCACAGCGGTGTGTCGGGTGGTGATGGTGTCTCCACCAATCATGGTGTGCAGCTTTTTGTAGAAGTGGCAGGTCTGCAGCTGAGTGCCAGATCAACTGTTGACTTCCCTGGCTTTCTGGTATGCTTGACTAAGTTCCTTTGCTTTCAAGTGGTATTACTGCTGATTCCTATCATACACTTTCTCCTGCATCTCCCATGCAATCTGCTCATAGGGTATCACATTTCCACAGCTGGTTCATAGCTGTGTTTGCCCAGCCTGTTCTACCCACAGGCCCAGGAGATCCAATATCTCCTGTCTCCCAGTTATTCCAGCTTTAATGACCCGCTCCTGTATAACACACAGCACTTATGAGCACTAATAAAAGAAAAGAAGGTTTATTTAAGAGAGAATGGAGATTCAACCAGAAACAAGAGTGAGTGACAGAAACAAATGGTTACAATACAAAACAAAAAGTAGGGTGTACACTTGTAAGTGGTTACCTTTCCTGTCCAATAAACCAGATTTTCCTCCCAAGTTCAGCCTATTGCAGAGCTGTCTGGCTTCACAGAAATCAAGGCCCAAACTTCCATGAAACACCCCTGCTCCACTAGATGTCTTCTCAATGAATGGGTATAGAGTGCCTCTTCCCACTCTGAGATAATGAAACACTCTTTGTGCTTTATTACTAGACAAGGCAATCCCCTGTCTGTTGTAATGGTCCTTTTTTACCTCCAAGTGGTTTCATATGTTTGAAGTAGTTTTTGATGGTTTTCCATTGATTGTTCTGGGGTTGGGCAAAGGGAGACAACTGAGCCTTGTGTTACATCACTATTTAGCCAGGTAGGGGTGGCAACTTCACCAAGGAGTCAAACTGAAACTGAACTGGAACCAGAAAACCAGTTCAAACTGGTATTTTTACTTGAACCAGAAGCAAACCTGAACCATAATTTTGTCCTACCTATTGAATCTGTACTGGAATGGAACTGAAAAAGAAATTGGGTTACTGGTTAAAATAAAGGATCAGCATTTTATAATCTCTCTCTCTCTCTCTCTCTATATATATATATATATATTTAAAAAAAAAAGACCACTCTTGTATAACAAGACAGCAACATAACAAATAATGAGGGATTGCTACCAGAAAGGCCTGTCCCAGTATAATAAGACTAGGAGGAGGCCAGCCCACAATAGTATGGAGGGAGAGGGGCAGCTTAGTTGCTGCCTGAACATCACATGAGCAGCAGGGTCCCCAGAGATAGATAAACCATCTCTGAGACTCTCCACTGGGGAGAGAAGAGATGGAATGTTCCATGGTCCCAGAAGTTAGTAACTTTTCAAGCCTAAGGGAAACCTCTTCCCACCCACTTCTAACTCCTCTCTCTAGTTGCCCCACGTGAGAGGGCCCATGTGCCAAATTCAGATTTCACTGCAGAGCTTCAATAGGACAGAGCGGGTAGTAGAAGTTGTTTTAATTTGCTCAAATTGTTGATAAAAATAACGGTGTTTATTTGACAACACAAAAACACTAGGAAAACTCATGTAAGATTAAAAATAAATAAATAATCAAACATCAAAATAGTTTTAATTTTAAGTTTATCTTTTTTTGAATATATTTCCACCAAGACTGAAATTTATTTTGAATCCGTCTGACCCTGTAACTGAACTGTGTTGAGGTTTTTGGGTGCCTTGAACCAGAACCAAACCCAAACACATTGAATGCAACTGAATCTGAACCTGAACTGAACCAAATAAGTCAGACTCCCAGGCTGTCACCAAGTAATATAATTCTATGGTGACTCCTTTAAGACAATAAGGGCATACACTTCAGTATAGTTCAATTTTTCCTTAAATATAAGATGTATACATCATGCCTGTCGCAGCCCTAAGGTCTTTATTCCAACATGGTGTCTGTATGGCCAATTGTCGGTCATCTAAAGGTCACACTGGTACTGTGTGCAACACCGTGGTGCGGTGTGCAACATTAGAGTGCCGTGTGCATTTTCCCGCTCTTTTTTCCTGGTCACCTAGGGGCCAGGCTAGTGCCGTATGCAGTCTCTGCTCTTCTGCCTGGTAACCCGGGGTCAGGTTAGTGCTGTGTGCATAACACCAGCATGCCGTGGGCAAAGGGATCCAATCTGACCAATCATAGTTCAGTTCAAACGGTCAGATTAGGGTTGTATGCAAAACCATGCTAGTGTGCCGTGTGCAAATTCTATCTATGTAGGGGGCAACAGCTCGGAACCTGGAGGGCATAGGAGCTAGGGACCAATCAGATTTTGGCAAGTGTAAAAGGGCCTTTGAATAAAACCATGCCTCGTGCCAGGATCTGCAGGAGTATCCACGTACTGACTGAAGGACCTGATCAACCCTTCGGCCAGGGGTCTCCTCCTGATATAGCTGGCTCGGGATGTGTCGTTTTATTGCTTTTTCAACGTTATCTTCTACGGATTCGGTATGCTTCTGGTGTCTGTTCTGCTGGTCAGCTGCGCCTGGAATACGGTACTTGCTTTCTAATCTTTCTTTCTGTGCTTTGCTTAACCTTTCCTCTTTTCCCATCTCTTATTTGGTACAGAATTGCATATATTGTTATCTGATGTAAATTGTGTATATATGGTATGTAAGAACTGAGTTGTTGTAATAACTGCTATTGAAGTTAATTGGTGTATTTGATAGTAATATTTGGTTAATGTGCACACAGTTTGTTTTATTTGGTGTATTCGTTTATCTTTTTTAAAGAGCAGATAATTTTGAATCATTTGGTTTCTTGTTAATAAATGTAAATAGATTGCTTCAGGTTGCGTAAAGATTTTTGTTCCAATAGTACTGTTAATTTATAGACATGCTCCTCCCCAGCCCAAGTTGTGATTTTCTCTCTGTTAATAAACGGCCACAAGGTGTTTTGAAGTTTACATTTGTCTGGTCTTAATTTTCCTCTCTCAATTAAAAAATTCACCGAACCTGCATTAGGGACGGACAATGCCATAGTTACAAAATCAATAAGTTGCAAGCTGTCAATAGCAAGCTTACTTGTTACCCTTTATGGATAAATACCCTGTAAGCAATGTATTTGAGATAGAGAGTTTGTCATGTCTGAGACAAACTCATAGGCATAGGTAGTTTGTCCTACAGGAGTCACAACTGGGTTGAGGTCTGCCCACCAGAGATGGTAGTCGCCATGCAGGAGTTTGGAGGAATCACAAGAACCAGAGCAAGAGTCTGGGTCAGGCTGGGATTGGACACTGGAAAACAGAGGTAATACCGAGCTAGAAATCCATGAACAAGCTAGAATCAGGATGCAGAAATCAGGGTCGGAGTCAGGCTGAAGTCAGAGACTGGGCATCAGGAGATCAAGCAAAGTCTGACATGGCAGCAGGCCAAAGTCTGTGTGGTTGCCCAGACAACTTCCTAGGAAAACCTCTGGGAATAAATAAGGCACTGGGCCAATCTAAGGGCCACAGGATACCATCACTCTGAGGCTCTTGGGGGGCTACTTCTTGTGGCATTTCCTCTTCATAGTGCTCCCTGGCTATGCCTTTGTATGGCCTGCTAGTGGTACTGTGGGAATAGAATCTGTCCCAGGCTCTGAGACCTGGGTTCTAGTCCCTGACTTGTTACTAAGGGACATTTGTGTTTTGCAAATGCCTGTCAGATTTGATGACGAAAATGGTGCCTTTCTGGTTTTAAAATCTATTAAGTGCCAGAGGCATCTGGGTGAGGCATTTGGTGTGTGCATTTGTACTGTTGTGCCTGCAAGTGTATTCACACCTCAGTGCCTGACATTTCCCCAGGATTAATAATGGCATTGCCAATATTCTGCATAGATTTCAGGTCCTTTGATTCAAGGATTTAGCACTGAAGACCAGCAGCAGTATCTTGAGAATTATGGAACCTTGGGTTACTTTATGGCTGTCAGACTAGTGGAAAACTCCATTTCCTCCTGGATGTTCAAAATTTACAAAATACTATTTTCAGAGTTCATGGATTTTAGAGTGTGCCAGGTCCTACCCTGCCCATGGCCTATTCCAGAACTGCCTGTAATCCAGTTTGTGGTAGTTCAATTGTGTTATCAGTTAGCAGGGATTAGTAAACTTCCCTGATCTTTGCACTGAGTTTTTAGTTTGCAGGTTATTAGAAGGTTGGTCACATTTTAATGTTCCTACTGTAGGTTGTAAAAACCAGCAACTGTCCTGATTTTAAGGGATTTTTTCTGTATATTCCAGTGATTCTCAAACTTTTGTACTGGTGACCTCTTTCACACAGCAAGCCTCTGAGTGTGACCCCCCCATAAATTAATAACACTTTTTAATATATTCAACACCACTATAAATGCTGGATGCAAAGCGGGGTTTGGGGTGGAGGCTGGCATCTCATGACCCCTCCATGTAAGAACCTTGCGACCCCTTGAGAGGTCCCGACCCCCAGTTTGAGAACCCCTGGTATATTCCCTAAGATTTGCGTTAGTGGCATTGAAGCAGAGCTATTTAAGGCAACTTCCTCATGGGTTTCTACAATAGGGGAGTGTCATGGTATAATTCCCCACTCTGAACCTTAGCGTCCAAAAGATGGGGTACCAGCATGAATTCTTCTAAGCTTAATTACCAGCTTAGAACCTGTAGCGCTGCCACCAACCAGGAATTCCAGTGCCTGGTACACTCTGGTCCCCCCCAAGACCTTGCCCGGGGAACCCCAAGACCCAGACCCTCTGGATCTTAACACAAGGAAAGTAAACCCTTTCCCTCACCGTTGCCTCTCCCAGACTTCCCCTCCCTGGGTTACCCTGGAAGATCACTGTGATTCAAACTCCTTGAATCTTAAAACAGAGAGGAAAATTCACCTTCCCCCCTCCTTCTCTCTCCCCCTCCCAAACTCTCCCTGAGAGAGAAAGTAATCCTAACACAGAGAGAAATTAACCTTTCTCTCCCTCTTCCCTCCTTTCTCCCCACCAATTCCCTAGTGGATCCAGACCCAGTCCCCTGGGGTCTCACACCAGAATAAAAAAAAAAATCAGGTTCTTAAACAAGAAAACCTTTTAATTAAAGAAAGAAAAAACAGTAGAAATTATCTTTGTAAATTTAAAATGGAATAGGTAGAAGGTCTTTTAGCTATAGACACTGGGAATACCCTCCCAGCCTAAGTATACAAGTACAAATTAAAATCCTTTCAGCAAAATACCAATTTGAACTCCTCCCAGCCAAATACACATTTGCAAATAAAGAAAACAAACATAACCTAACTCGCCTTATCTACCTAGTACTCACTATTCTGAACTTATAAGAGCCTGTATCGGAGAGATTGGAGAGAAACCTGGTTGCACGTCTGGTCCCTCTGAGCCCAGAGAGAACAACCACCAAATTCTAACAGCACACACACAAACTTCCCTCCCTCAAGATTTGAAAGTATCCTGTCCCCTGATTGGTCCTCTGGTCAGATGACAGCCTGGCTCACTGATCTTGTTAACCCTTTACAGGCAAAAGAGATATGAAGTACTTCTGTTCCATTAACTCTTAACTATCCGTTTATGATAGGGAGTTAGTTTTTGGTTCAAAGAAGAATGAGGTGGACAGGGCATTATGTTTTGAAGACTTAGGGAACTCAAATTGTGCTGAATGAGCGTGGTGAAGAGGGTATTTTCCCTGAGAAGGCATTAAAGGCATTCATTTCAATTTGGTCTTTGGGCTCAGAGCAATTATTCGTCCATAGGGATGGGAATTTGTTAACCAGGTTTCAGTTCACAGCACCACTGAAGAAAGGGGTCAAGTTTCTTGGCTATCTGAAGGTTTTTAACTCTCATTCATTAAGGCCTGGTCTACCCTACAGATTTAAGTTGATGCAAGGCAGTTTATGTCAACCTAACTATATAAGTGTCTACACTAAAATTTTGCTCCTGATTACATAACTGCCCTACTGCTCCAACTTAACTCCACTTCCACAAGAGACATAGAGTCAATGTTGATGTAATTAGGCCGACACAGTGTCTGTGTAGACTATGCATTGCTTACGTTGACTGTTACTGGCCTTCCGACGGGAATAATAAGTTCAGTTTGGGCTATCTTTGTTAAGGATGTTGCTGTTTGTTCATCTTTAGGATGGAATGGAGGGGACCCACCGCTGTCATGCACTGGTCCTGTAGAAGGACATCTGGCAAGTGTGGAGGCTCCCAGTTAGGTTTGCCCAATTGGGTGTCTGCCTGAGGGGGCAAGGAAAGAGCAGCATGTTGTGGGACCAGCTAATGCCCGTCCTCTGCTCTTAGTTTCCAGCACATGATTATTATTTGGGGGAGAATGATTTAGGCACAGCAAAATGAGTTAATCTGATAATTGGAATAAAGAGGGCTATTGTCCACATGAGGGCTTCTTTCCCTGCAGAGGTCTTGGCCTGGGTAATACATACTTTTGAGGCAGGTTTGGCAAGGAACTGCCAGATATGGATACTTCCAGGTACTTAAGGTTTACCTTGCACAAATGTTGCCAAGGGTGGCTTTTTTCAGATACAGTGAAGAAAAAGTCACTTGTACATGATTCCAGAGATCAAACCCTAGTGTCTGACCCCTTGTCTGACACAGCAGCATGTATCCTTAGCCTGTTCCTTTGTGAATGCATCCAAACTAGGAAAAAAATACTGTTTTCATGCTACTTTACTTACTATATGGTAAATATGTGGTGTAATCCTAATGTTGACAAGCAGTTTGTAGTTTTCATGTGAGTTAGCAGGTCAAGGTAAATCCTAGGCTCCTGGCCTTGACTTGCTAACAGGTGGTAAAATTACACTCTGCCTTGTCTTCAGCAGGATTTTATCACATGTTTTTTGCAACTTATTAACTTACATGTGGTATGATAACACTTTTTTCCATGAGTCAAGATGGGGCATGAGTGTATCTGTCGCTTTTTAAGTAGGCCAGACTTCCTGTTGCTTCAATCACTCTTCTGGTGGCAAGGTATTTGCATATTTCTCAATCCTTTTTTTTTTTTCTGGAGGTCTCCTGTTAGCCGAGTACTCCCTATCTCCAGCCCAGATTTAACAACTTCCAAGGAATGTGAGCTATTCATCACATGTAGTGGTATGAGATTTGGGATGGGAGTGAGGGAGAAAGGAGAATTAAGAGCAGGGAAATCTGTACCAGACATCAGAACCCTCATAGAAGAAGGTTTTTGCACCAATGACAAGACTGGGTGAGTAGAGAGAGAGGAGAAAAAACAGCAAACCAAGAGTAAAGAGTGACAAGGTCCATGACATAGGCTAGAAGAAGTCGATGTAGAATTTCACAATCAGTATGAGAATTCTTATTTGCATGCTTGCTTCAGCCTGTGCTTGCCATGTAAACACACATAGGGCTGTCCAGAGGATTCAGGGGGCCTGGGGCAAAGCAGGGGAGCTGTGGCGCTTGTACTCACCCGGCGGCCATTTGGGTCTTTGGCGGCATTTTGGTGGCAGGGGGCCCTTCAGTCCCTCTGTGTCTGTGGCAGCACTGAAGGGTCCCTCGCTGCCGAAATGCCGCTGAAGACCCGAATGGCTGCCGGGCCAGGGCTCGTGGGGCATTTTGACAGCGGGGGCCCCTTCAGTCGCTACGTGTCTTCGGCAACACTGAAAGGCCCCCCCGCTCCCGAAGACTTGGACCGCCACTGAGCCAGGGCTCACAGGGCCCCTGTGGGACCCGGAGCCTGGGGCAAATTGCCCCACTTGCCCCCCCCTCTGGGCGGCCCTGAAAACACAGGAATTAAGGAACTGATGCATTGGCTCAGACTACTGGTCCATCTTATCCAATATCCCATCTCCAAATGTGGCCACTACAGATGCCTCTGAGTTGGGTGTAAAACCTCCATGGTTAGGAATAACTTGCTCATTTATAACCCTCTTCAGTTAATGGTTGTCTTATGCTCTGAAACACAAGTTTTTATCTCTCTTATAAAACATTTGTTGTGGAAATGGAAATTTCTGCTTTGAGAAGTCTTCTGCTTTTGCTCATGAGCTGGAATTTGCATCACTCACAGTGAAAGTCTCTCTTCAGAAATAGCCACATTTCTACCTGGACCCTGTTTATGGATAGTCATACAAATAAACATTTTTTGCAGATGCACTATTCTGAAGTGAAGAATTGGTAGTTTTACACACATCTATCCATTCTGCCTCACAACTCCTGCCTTTCTATCTGGAAGTGCTATGCTATTTCAAAGCAAGTATGATAGAACAGTAGAATATTTTAGAGATCCAATAATTATTGAAAAAGGCAAAATACAGTACACAACTTGGGGTTTTGGATAAGAATATAAGTATGGCTATAATTTATATTCATGGAACGCAGTACATATACATAATCACAATTTGCCTCTTCAATTAAGGAACCCTCATTAATTCAGTGTGTCTTCCATGTGAGAAATAAGGTGGATGAGATAATATCTTTTATTGGAACAACTTGTGTTGGTGAGAGACAAGCTTTCAAGCTTAGACAGACCTGAAAAAGATCTCTATATAAATTTAAAAGTTTGTCTCTCTCACCAACAGAAGTTGGTCCAGTAAAAGATAGAACCTCACTTTGTCTCCCTAATATGCTGGCACTGACATGGTTACAGCAACACTGCATACAATAATAAATTAATCTATTTTATCTGTGCCGTAGTACTTGAGCATCTCTCAGAATAAAAGGATATGAGAGGGTTAAAGTTAAATAATTTACACAAAATTATTAACTGGGACTATACCTTAGAGTCTAAATTCCCCAACTGTCTTAGGTAATTTTTTAAGAAGAATGTGCTGTCGATTCTATAAATGAAATCAGCTTGGAAATAACCTACTGCTTCTTTGGATATAACAAGTTAACATGAGTCTCAATAGTAGTATTAATCAGATTTTTCACTTCTGTTTTGTACACGCTGTAGTACAGACAAAGTGAAAATGAAACAATTTTTGGCATGAAATTTCACAGTTCAACGTTACATGGGGGGAGGAGAAATTCAAAATACTAATTTTACATTCGCACAGTGTTATAAGTGTAATTCTCTAGCAACAATTGAGAAAATCCTGATAAAAAACCACAAGTAATCTTAAATGCAGCTATGTCGTTGTCACATGAAACTTGGTACAGTCAATTCCACAGTTCTGCTTTTATTTTAGAAGTATCAGTGGAGGTATTTTTTAGAACCTTGTTTATGCTGAGCATAAAACAAAAAAGTCCACTGAAATCTACAGCAACATCAAAGTTTGTATAGTATTTTTCTCTTGTAAGTTAGAAACTAGGTAAACAGGCTTGGATAAAACAAGAACTGAAGCTTCATTAAAATCTCTAATTATACCTAGACACTCCCCACCCCCTGCAGATTTTATCTTTTTTCTCCTTTTAATTTATGTGTGCACTGTGCATCTGCTGGCTTAGACTGGAACAGAAACCAGAAGTATCCAAAATAATTCAAGTAAAACTGTTCCATTAATATTTTCAACGAGGCAGGAACCAGGAAAGATCTAATGAGAGCGATTGTTCTCATGAGATTTCCAGTATAATTTCTATATAAAAAAAATTCAAAAATATTTGGAGAAGCATCCAGATTATTGGATATATCTCACTACAAAAGTAGTTTGACTGACATACAGGTTTTGGTGTAACCCAGAAACCCATTTAAAACAAAGAGTTCATAGTTAAAAAGCAATTGAGCATTGATAGTGCTTTGGTCTCCATAGAAACCTATTGTCCCATATTAAATGGTTTTGTTCTTGTGTTTCCATAGTAATAGGGTGTTTTCCATTTTCTAATGTTATACAAAAGTTAAGCTCCGCAGACCCATTCCCTGACGGTATAAGAGCCAAAACATGTTTTTGCTGCCTTGGAGCAACTGGGAAGATTCACCATTGCTGAAGGGACAGGGGAATGACAAGTATGTGGTCAACATCCACGCCAGGTCCACTGACCTCAAACCCCAAATGGGAAGGGACTCTGACTTGGGCTGCTACTATAGCCTATAGACTATATAAGAGGCTGTGACTAGAGTGGAGAAATGCCCTGTGTCCTCTCTCCAAGAGGAGTCCACATATTGATTTCCTGGGCAAAGCTGTTCACCTAGTGTGAAATCTACATCTCAGAAAGCCCAAGTGAGGACTCTGGGGGCATATAACTTACTACTTTACATAGTTTATTTTATAGACTTCTCCTTGGTATGGACCAATATCACTAAATGCAGATACAATCACCTTTTCTCAATGTACTAGTAAAGAGAATTTGAAGTGCAGCTAGCAAAAGACACAAAAACTAACAGAAAAAACATTATTTTTAATGTACATTAGAAGCAGGAAGCCTGCAAATAATCAGTGGGGCCACAAGACAATTGAGATGCTAAAGGAACCCTCAAGGAAGACAAGGCTGTTGCAGAAAAGTCAAATGATTTTTGTGCATGGGTCTTCACTGCAGAGAAAGAATCCCACACCTGTGCCATTCTTTTTAAGTGACAAATCTGAGGAACTGTCCCAGACTGAGGCATCATTAGAGGAGATTTTGGAAAAATAATCGATAAATGAAACAGTAGTAAATCACCAGAACCAGCTGGTATTCATCCAAGAGTTCTGAAGGAACTCAAATATGGAACTGCTAACTGTGGTGTGTAACCTATTGCTTAAATCATTCTCTGTACCATATGACTGAAGGATAGCTAATGTAATGCCAATTTTTAAAAAAATCCTTAGGTGATCCTGGCAATTACAAGCTGTTATGCCTAACTTCAGTACCAGGCAAATTGGTTGAAACCGTAGTAAAGGACAGAATTATCAGATCTAGATGAACATAATATATTGGGGAAGAGTACCACGGCTTTTGTAAAGGGAAATTATATCTCACCAATTTATTATAATTCTTCGGGGGGGTCAACAAGCATGTGGACAAGGATGATCCAGTGGATATTGTGTATTTGGACTTTCAGAAAGCCCTTGACAAGGTACCTCACCTTGGGCTCTTAAGCAAAGTAAACAGTCATGGGATAAGAGGGAAGATCCTCTCATGGATCAGTAAATGGTTGAAAGATAGGAGATGCAGAGTAGGAATAAATGGTCAGTTTTCACAATGGAGAGAGGTAAATAGCAGGGTCCCCCAAGGATCTGTACTGGGATTAGTGCTGTTGAAAATATTCATAAATAATCTGGAAAAACACATAAACAATGAGGTGGCAAAATTTGAAGACGATACAAAATCACTCAAGGTAGTTAAATCCAAAGCTGACTGAGAAGAATTACAAAGGAATCTTACAAAATGGTGACTGAGCAACAGAATGGCAGATGAAATTCAATATTAATAAATGCAAAGTAATGTACTTTGGAAAACATAATCCCAACTGTACATAAAATAATGATGGGGTCTATATTAGCTGTTACCATTCAAGAAAGAGATATTGGCGTAATTGTGGCTAGTTCTCGAAAAACATTTGTTCAATGTGCAGTGGCAGTTAAAAAAGCTAGCAATGTTAGGAACCATTAGTAAAGGGATAGATAATAAGACAAAAAATATCATAATGTCACTATATAAATCCATGGTATGCCCACACCTTGAATACTGCCTGCAGTTCTAGTCACCCCATCTCAAAAAAGATATGTTAGAACTGGAGAAAGTAGAGAAGAATAACAAAAATGGTTAGGGGTATGGGACAGCTTCCATATGACGAGAGATTAAAAAAACTGGGACTGTTCAGTTTAGACAAGACACAAATAAGGGGGGATATGTTAGATGTCTATAAAATCATGACTGTTATGGAGAAGATGAATAGGGAAGTGTTATTTACCCCTTCACACAACACAAGAAGCAGGGATCACCCAATGAAATTAATAGGCAGCAATAAAACAAAGAAACAAACAAACAAAAGGAAGTACTTCTTCACACAACACACAGTCAACATGTGCAATGTATTTCCAGGGGATCTTGTACAGACCAAAAGTATAATTGGGTTCAGAAACAATTAAATAGGTTGATGGAGGATAGGTCAATCAACAGCTATTTGCCATGATGGTCAGGGACGCAACCTCATGCTCTGGGTGTCCCTACAACTCTGAGTGCCAGAATCTGGGACTGGATGACAGGGCATGGCTCACTCAATAATTGCTCTGTTCCGTTAATTCCCTCTGAAGCATATGACACTGATCATTGTTGGAAGACAGGGTACTGGGCTAGATGGACCACTAGTTTGTCCCAGTATGGCTCTTCTTATGTATACATCTTTGAAGTCCATAGAGTATCCTGGTTAAACTGGTTCCACATGCTACTCTGCACTGATCGTGAGAGGTGATGGTCTGGCATGAAAGAAGACCAAACTTCTATCATGCAAACTTGTGGAAGAGATGCAGTAAAGACTATTGCATCTGCAAGCAGAGCTCTCCTTAGCTTCCACAGGAGTTTCCAGCAGATCTGTCAAGTGTCACATATCTTGTGTGAGATGATGTATACATGCAGTCACTTCTTGTGCATCCCCACAGCCCAACCTGAAAGTCATGCTTTCAGCTGGGAATCAGGAATGATCTGCTGTTGGGACCCATGGCTCCCAGAAGCTGCTGTGGCACCTGCTGAACAGGTAGCCAAGCAATGTCTATCTACTGCTTCCTCTTTGGATCAAGGAATGAAAAGAGCAGGTTGGAGGAGCAGGTAGATAGTGGTCGTGGCAGCAACAGCAAGTAGAGTTGATGACAGGGGCCTAGTCTACACTTAAACGCTAGGTTGATACAGCTACGGAGCTCAGGGTTGTGGAAAATTTCACACCCCTGAAAGCTGTAGCTCTGTTGACCTAGCCCCCAGTGTAGATATGGCTAGGCTGATTGAAGAATTTTTTCTGCCAACCAAGCTATTGCTGCTTGGAGAGGTGGATTAACTATAGCAATGGAAAAACCTCAGTCACTGTAGGAATTGTCTACTGCTACAGCTGCATAGGCATTCTGCTCTAGCATCCACAGTGCAGGCATGACTAGGGACAAATCATGACTGTGGCCCAGGAGTGGCCCCTGACTTTCCTCACCAACGGACCAACCCTTCCCCATTGACAGGTTCTGGCTTCCACTGAACACCTAGGTAACCTATCTTCCTCCAGACACCAATCCTAGCTCCCACAAAGCCCTCCCTGCCATCTTGACAAAGCCAGCTTCTTCTACAAGCTACCCATCTCGCCCCCAACATTCCCATACAAACCTAGATTTCCCCAGCCACTCCCAACCAGTGACTGCTCTGGACACCTAAACTTGTCCCTATCTTCCTCTCAAAGACCCCTACCCCAGCCACTGAGCTTGCTTCTATATTTCCTCTCTTCCATACACCTCCACAAACCAAACTTCCTGTAGTTACCTCCAACTCCACCCACTCTCCTTGACAGCCTCATTACCCCATTTTCTGCCCAGCCCCCCTTCCCTCCCCTGTGCTGCCCTGGCTTCCTGACAGCTGCAGCCAGCATCCACCTACTCCCAAGACACCCTTAGGCATGCATGTTTTGTGCAGTTCCACGTCCTAGACCCACCATTGCTTGGGTCAAGGCATGCTGATCTTTCACTGAATGTTATGGTTATGTACACATTATTGGCAAAGAACAAATTGTATTAACTAGATTTCATATATGTAAATATTTGGCATAAAATTTCATGCCAGAACTTCAAGATCTTGGCTGCCATGCTCCAGCTACCAAAAAGAGGCTCCAGAGAAGGCTGCCATCAGGTAAAGGCAACCCAAGTTCTGAGAAAGTTTGCACAAAGCCCCACAAAGTCTGTCTTTATCCCTGTCAGCCATCTGTATCAGAATCATAATTATAATTCATAATTGTTCTAGCCACAGACCAATTCTTTAAGGGAGAATGGTGGGTCTAGAGACTGTCTCCCTCCCTCTCTTCCCCCTTAAGTCTCACTTTCCATCCCTTCTTAGGATGTGTCTTCCCACAACCTGGTGTCTCCTTCCCTTGAGACCTCAACATTGTCCTTTCTGTCTACAGCATGGTCTCCTCTCTTATAGTCTGGTTATTCCCCTTGATCCCCAAGAGGTTCCTTCCCACTCCCACTAAACAAGTCACTCTACCACATAAGTTTCTGTTTGCTCCTGTTGGAGAAAAACAGAGTTCTCACTCTCTGGTTCCTGCAGACTTCAGGAAAAACCTCTTAAAGGTCTATTTTATTGCCACTTTCTTTGACTTCATCAGGAACAGGATTAGGCCATTTAAAAAAAAAGGCTGTTGTGTTACTTCTCTGGATGCAGTGAAAGATACAGAGAGCATGTAGGGAGGAATGAAAGAGAATGAGAGAAAGAGAATGAGAGAAAGGAAAGCAAGGGGATATGAATCCAAACCAAGTCGACATTGCTTAGGTTGCCCGACACTTCCCATTATAAGACCTTATTTTCAGTTACTTAAACTTTGCTAAACTTTCAGTATTTGGGCTTAATTTTACAAGTGGAGTGTCTGCCTCAGGCTGAACATTTTGATAAAGTTCAGCAAAAACAAGATAACCATTTCTGAGACTGAGATGAGGAGAAAATACATGGTTTTGTTCATGTTAAAAAAATCTTATAACCATTTTGCTGGGAGAACACTGTCCCATTGTTCACAGAAAGAGAGAGGTGAGTTGCCCTGAACTGCTTGTCTCTTTCTGCCCCTCACTCCCACTCTGCTCCTGTGAGAATGGTGTGGGCTGCTCCCTCTCTCTTTCTGGCTCCTTTGTGAAAGGGGGAGAACTCTGCCTGCCTGCTGCAGCAGCTCTGATTGGCGGCTGCTCTGCAAGAGATGGGGAAGGCATCCAATCAGAAGAGAGTCTCTCTCTCTCTGGAAGAGCTAAAAATTGTGTGAGGGCTGGAGCGTCGCATGTTATCGCAAGAATGGATCCAGCAGCGGCCAAGATAGTTTTACTTGGGATTAAATTATGAGAGTTGGCAACACTCCTATGTCCAGGAAGATCTTAGTCATCTTAGCTTCATAATGATGTAAAAAGCACACAATTAATATATGGTTTGTTCTACAGTTGATTGAAAAGTTATGAATTTTGAATACAAATATTTTGTGAATAATTTTGATTTTTTTCGATCAGTTTCAGGACTGGTTGGAATTTTTCAAAAATTTGAAATTTCAGTGGATTTTTTTTGTAAAACATTTTATAAATAGCAAAAACATGAAGTATTTTTTCAATCAACTGTAGTTTATTATTTTGTCCATGGAAAAACTCATTAAGCAAGCACTAATAAAGGTATTCCTTCCACTAATACAAAGACATAGGCCAACATATGCCTAAATCTAGACTCCTAAATACCTATTTAGGCCCCTAGATAGAAGTGACCTGATTTTCAAAAGTGTAAAGCATTTATAGGTCCTAGTTATTACCCAGGCCAAATCTATTTAGCAGCCTAACTTTAGGCACCTGGGTTTGGAAATCTTAGTTTGAGTTATTTGGTTAAATTAAATCCTGGAGTTAGATTAATTATCTGATTGATCTTCAACTACTTTCTTGAATGTTAAGTTATCAGTGTGGAAAGGATTTCCCCAGTGGTGGTGAAATAGTAATTTAGAGGAAAATTAATTTCTGTGGTTCAGACACTTATTTAAAAAAGCTAATCAAGTTTTTAAAATGTCTGTAAAACAAGAGTGAGTAAGCGTTTATTCATAAGAAGAGTATCGTTATAGGCCCACCAATGTGGTTTACATTGGACAGAATCCAAGTTAGCTCCAATAATCTTTGCCAAGTACATTACAAATATTTTTGGCAGAAGCACTGGGCTATCTTTCAGCTTAACATCTTTCGCTTTTTCACAAAATACTTGTAAGTTCAGTGTCTCAAAAAATCAACTTCTGAGATGAATCATTCATGAAAGTTCCTTTTTTACAATTTTGCACTTAACTATGAATCCTCTTGGCACTTGACTATGAGGTCTCTTTGTTACTCATCAAAGGCAGAGACATGTTAAAGAATAGATTTTTGGGGGGCATTTATCTTTGGATCCCAGAATGATTCCCCCCCCAGTTGCTTAAATTTGCTTTGAAAAAAGATAGTTAAGTGTCCTAGGAAAACAAAAGCATACACATTGGGTATTGGCTGAAAGAAGTTTGTAACTGGGGGTCCCCCAATTAAATTAGTAGGCAGTAGGTTTACACTAAATGAAATAAAGTATTTCTTCACACAGTGCACAGTCAACCTGTGGAACTCTTTGCCAGAGGATGTTGTGAAGGTCAGACTATAACAGGGTTCAAAAAAGGACTAAATAAGTTAATGGAGGACAGGTCCATCAAAGGCTATTAGCCACGATGACCAGGGATGCAACCCCATGCTCTGAGTGTCCCTAGCCTCTTTTGCCAGAAGCTGAGAGCAGATGACAAGAGATGGATCACTCAATGATTGCCTGTTCTGTTCATTCTCTCTGGGGCACCTGGCTTTGGCCACTGTTGGAAGACAGGATCCTGGGCTATATGGATCATTGGCCTGACCCAGTATGGCCATTTTTATGTTTTGACATTTTTATGTAATCTGACAAATATGGATGAGAACAAGTAAAGGTAAAACATTAAATCAAATGAACTGTTTTGCAACTGGAGAGAACATCTTTCTGGTTAGCAAATGGTGCTGATAAACTTCTTGTTGGTAGGATTTGACCCATTCTAGTGCTGAGGAGAAAACGTTGACCCCACTCTGGTGGTAATTGTTAGATAACCATCTTGCAGTGTGGCAGCATGGACGTGGTCACTGCAGAAAAGTTGCAGATATATTACTGTGTGGATGATTCACTCAGTGACTACACTAAGCAGCTAAAATTTCCCATCTGGGGGCTCAAATTTAAATACAAAAAGCAGCACCTGTTCTGCTTTTCCTGTCATAGACTGAGCCACAAGCCCTACAAAAACTATAATATCTGACATATGATCTAAGAAGGGTCGACATTCTGATGGGCTGCTTAGCATTGCCCTAAGACTAGAAATAGCATTCATTATTTGAGCATGTTCCCTTTGGTTTTCTGCCGCTTCTGCACTACTGGGAATACTAGCTTTGCTTGCACTGCAATAGAAGCTAGAAGGAGATTCAAGGTTTTTTACTGGCTTGTTTTATGCTGAATTTGAATGCTTGGATGCCTCCCTCAGAATGGCCCAATTTAAAATGATTAGCAGAGCAGGTCTTTTGTCCAGAGCTAACTTTAGCAACCCACAAAACCTGCAACCAATGAGATCTGTCCAGTTCATGCGGTACCTCATTTTGCGGAGTACAACTGGTGCATTTGCTGATGTCTGAGTGCCTTTATTGTCACTGTGTTCACAATGACTAATCATCAGTGGAGCAAGTTAAGTAAACATCCATTTCCATGTGCTCTGGAAAAAGAACAGACCACCACATGAGTATGTGTATATGTGTCTTTGTGTAGAGAGAAATAAAGCTCTGTATTCTTTCCACATAATTATGAGAAAAGAGAGAGGACCAGTTTCACAAAGGAACATTAGGCGCTTGGATGCTCAGGATCGCCAGGCCTCACTTTCAGGTATCTAGAAATAATTGAGATTCACAAAGTCTGAGTTAGGTGCCCAGTTTCCCTGTACAATGAATAAGAAGAGAAAGATGCCTTAGAATGGGATTCACAAAAGCTAGCATGCTAGGCAAATTAGCAATGTGTGTCCTAAACCCCCTCCCACAGCTTAGGGGAGCAAAGCTGTCTTGGCTTAGGTACCAACACCTTTTTTTGCAAGTAGCTACAAGGAGGACAACTTCCTTTGCAACTTTTAGTGGTTAGGGTATTTACCTGGGAGACCCTCAGTTCAAGTTTCTCCTGCACTTGAGGGAGGAGAAGGGATTTGAAGAGAGATCAGTTATTTCTCAGGTCATGTGCTACCCATTGAGCTATGGGATACTGTGATGTGAGGCTCCCTCATTTGCTCTGGTTGGAGCTGTTTCATTGTGGATCACTAATAAAAAAATAGTCAGTAGACCTGGGGGATTAGATCCTGGGTCTCCCACCTGCTATGTGAGTGTTCAAACTGCTAGGCTACAGTCATTCTCATGCTCAGGCACCTGTGTATGCTCTATCACACACTCTCTCTCCATTTTCTGCCCCTCACCCCAATAATAATTATTATTTAATCCACATTGCAACAGCTTTGATAGGAAAGACTGAAGGTGTCCCCCCTCAGAATACCCACTGCCTGATGGCCAGGGAACTGCTGCACAATAGCAGATCCCTGTTTAAACCCCTTTTGTCCCCTCAGATTAGAGGGGACTTTTGAACCAGTGGACTCCCACATCCCAGGTGAGTATGCTGATCATTGGGCTAAAAGCTATAATGGAGGTCTTCTTTAATCCCCCCACCCCATCCCTGGTTGTTTTGTATGGACTTGCCTATGGGAGCCCAATCCGGTATACAAGTTCTGAACATGCTTACTGGATTGGGCCCTGCAGGCAAGTCAGACGGAGGAACATCTATGTTTCCCCAGTTCAGGCATCCCACTGAAGCTTTGGTGTTTGGATACCTAGACTGAGGCTGAAGTGTGAATGTGCAGAAGCAGAAACATAGGTGCTTAGGGAACCTTTCCTGAAAAAAATTAGTTGCTGAGAGAGTTTAAACACCTATAGGGTTTGGCAATAGCTGTGTTGGAGTTTTGTGAATTCCACTGGGGCCTGAATCTAGGATTTAGGCACTTGAAGTGGCAGTTATGCTCCTAAGTCCTTTTGTGAATCTAGCCTAGAGTGAATAAACAAAAATAGATGGAGAGCAGATTGAAAAGATTTGTTAAAAGGCCAAAGAGATGAAAGTGAAGAGTTGAACCAGAAAGTCTGCTTATGTCCTAGAACTTTGGCTATGAACATAGAGAGCACAGGGTGACCACATTTTCATAATAAAAACCAAGGACAGCTATTGCAGAGAATAGAAAAGAGGGAACAGTTTTGGAATGCAGGTATCTTGTCAGGGGTTAGACATATGGACAGAAGGGAGCTAAGAGAGAAAAGTGGTGCCTTCTCCTCTTTCTCCCTTTTATCAGCTAAGCAGCATCCCTCCTTCTTCTCTCTGACCACTTTCTCAAGTTTCAGAATAAAAATTGGGGAGTGATACAATTACACCAAAAAATGACATTAAAGAACATTGAAGTGGCAAAGTCAAACACTCAGGAGTTAGGAAATGCCAGAATTAATGTTATCTGTGCCTCTCCAATGTTGATTTGCTCTCCCTTGTGTGTATGTGTCATGACGCTATCTGTTTAAATAATCACATACTATTTTTGCCACAGTGCACAAGATGGATGGTGTTCACTTGTTGAGCACCCATTCAGTATTTTGTGTTCCCATTGTTCAATATGTAGCTCATGCTTTACTTGCTCTACACAAATCAAACCCTGCTCTGAAGACAGAGTTGTTAATTTCCTCATGTGCTCATCTACAGTATTTGAGTGCTTCACAAACATGAATGAATTGATTTTCACAACCCTCTGAATTATTCATCCTATTTTACAGAGGGCGAAATGATGCATGGGTCAAAAGTATCCACCACTTTAAGGTACCCAGTTTGAGATGTTTAGGGCCTGATTTTTCTGAGTACTTAGCAATATATAGCACTTCATATGGTCAAAGTGAAGCACTCATTGACTTCAGTTTGCACCTGTCAATGTGTAGCACTTCTGCAAATCAGTCCCCAGGGTCTCAAGTCAGGCACCCAGAAAATGGGGAACTGACAATCAGTGGCCACCTGCAAAAATGCATATGCACAAAGGGGCCAAATTAAGGTTGCAGAGACAACTTTAAATCTGGCATTTCCTAAATTTTGAGTGCTTGATTTTGCAACCTTAACATTTAAAACATATTTTTGTGTGGAATGTCCTAGTTTTATTTAAAAAAAGCAAACTGAAACCATGCCTCCCAGCAATTTCATCATGTGGCTTCATATTGACACCCACATGGGTAATCAGCATTGGTGAAACCTTTAGCACCACAGAACTGACATCTGACGAACTAACAGAATAATGGAAAGCAGTAGTAGTATGTTGACAAGCTACTGGAGTGGGCTGAGGCATGCACGCTTTGCTAGTGGGTTTCACAGATATTTGCTAACAGCAGAGGAATAATAAGCCTCAGAAATTGTGTGTTTCGCTCCACATTCTGGAGTGGAGTGGTCTCTAGTGGTCACAAGCCCTTCTGATCCTGTCCCCTCCAGCCTGTCACCTCAGCCCAAGCTCTCTGCTCCACCTTGGCACCTCATCTGATCTCAGTCTTAACGCTTCCTACTGGCTGCCATTTTCCTTCTGGTTCACGCATCTGCTCAATGTGCAGCAGCAGTCGAAAATGTGAACAGAATGTTGGAAATCATTAAGAAAGGGATAGATAAAAAGACAGAAAATATCATATTGCCTCTCTATAAATCCATGATATGTCCACATCTTGAATACTGTGTGCAGACGTGGTCGCAAATCTCAAAAAAGTTACATTGGAATTGGAAAAGGTTCAGAAAAGGGCAACAAAAATTATTAGGGATATGGAACATCTGCTGTATGAGGAGAGATTAATAAGCCTGGGACTTTCCAGCTTGGAAAAGAGATGACTAAGAGGGGATATGATGATAGAGGTCTATAAAATCATGACTGGTGTGGAGAAAGTAAATAGGGAAGTGTTATTTACTCCTTCCCATAACACAAGAACTAGGGGCCACCAAATGAAATTAATAGGCAGCAGGTTTAAAACAAACAAAAAGAAGTATTTTTTCACACAATGCACAGTCAAACTCTTTGGAACTCTTTGCCAGAGGATGTTGTGAAGGCCAAGACTATAATAGGATTAAAAAAGAACTAGATAAATTCATGGAGGATATGTCCATCAATGGCTATTAGCCATGGTGGGTAGGGATGGTGTCCCTAGCCTCTGTTTGCCAGAAGCTGGGAATGGGCGACAAGGGATGGATCACTTGTTCTGTTCATTCCCTCTGGGGCACCTGGCATTGGCCACTGTTGGAAGACAGGATACTGACCTAGATAGACCTTTGGTCTGATCCAGTATGGCCATTCTTATGTTCCCAATCCTAGTTTCATTGTCCAGTCAGTCCCAGTATTCCCCCACCATCCCTCCGTCCTCTCCTCCGCTCTCAGTTCTAATACTCTCCCGGGCTCCTTTTCTTAATCTATTCCCTCCACAATACCTTCTCCACTCTGTCCTTGGGCCAGCTCTTGTCCCCTTTGCATTTAAGTCAGGCTGTTTCTGCCTCATTCACACCTCCTAGGTCAAATAGTTGGAGGAGTGAAAGCACAGGAGGAACAGTCTCCGTACTCTCAGTTCCTGTGCCAGGGACCACAGCAGGACTCAGTGGCTGGTAGCAATAATCACAAGAAAAGATAGGTTTAGCTATGGCAGCCTTTGGCTGGAGCATGTTTTAACATTCTCTGGGGAGGACACGTGCAATCTTGTTGCACACAGGAGTGATGAGGGGATGGAGCATGATCAGTTGCTGCCTTAGTATTGCACACAGGAGCTGTGAGGGAATTGAACATGTGAAACACTGATGAAATCTTTGGAGAAATTTGCTGCCCAACTTTAACCATCTCTACCGAGCATGAATGAACTGAGATTTTTCAAAGGCTTATTGTTGTGTCCTAACTGAGTAGGATCTTCTGGAAAGAATCACACAGAAGCTGTATATAGTTTCAAATTAAGATTCCACAAACCACTTGCTTAATCCTGCGGTTTACAGAATGCAGCATGTAGCTTCTCCACCCATAGCTATCTGAACTCTCTAGTGAAACCCCAAAACTTGGAATGGATTTACATGACCTAGCTGCTATACTCGAAACTCCAAAAAAACAAACAAACAAAACCCCATTATGGACCATGGAATGACTTCTCCATAAACACCACATCCCTTGTTTTTTCCAAAAACTTTAAATTAACAACAATTAAGAAATTTACCACTATGAAATATTTCCACCTTATAAATAAAATGCAACAAGCATGGAATAAATTAAACAATGGTAAAATTTTAATGATCACTCTGCAAGTCTACAGAAACAGTTACTTGTGGTCCTGCTTTGAACAGGGGGTTGGACAAGATGACCTCCTGACGTCCCTTCCAATCCTGATATTCTATGATTATGTTATATAGTTCTTCAGATGCACTGGAGACTGATGGCTGCTGCTTTTTGGGTAACGCTGACTTTCACCCTCTGGAGCCATAGAGAGCCAACTAACTCACTTGCCTTGGAAAGACTAAGGGGGTTCAGTCTCTATCATCATCTCATGGAGTGAGAACATAATAAGTGCCATGAAGTGGTTTGATGTAGGATGCATATCATATGATTTTGTGGGATCCTTTCTGAGCAGTGACTATCATGCCTTTGACTATTGTAAGGATCAGGATGAAAGGGTGTAGACAATTTGTTGCAAAGCTGAAAGTTTCTGAAAAGAACTACACCTCCTTCTTTGAAGGATGTGGTGTTAGCCCGTCTGTGATGGTTGGCATATTTTTTCATGAGCTTCGCTTCATTGTCATGTTGACGTAGAGGTTCATGAACTGTCCTTGTGGCAGTTTTGTCCTTAGCTGTCTGCCAAACAGGACAGTTACTAATACCATGTCAGTTGAACAGTGGAAAGTGGTCTGATAACTATGGAAGAAATAAAATAACTCCTGTTTCATGGCCAGTCCAAAGTCCCCTCCCCAAATAGATTAAGGGGATAACATATCCTGACATATAACATTGAAATATAAAAATGAAGGATTGCTAAATGGTAACATTAAAAGCATTGTGAGTCATTTTGATTTGGGATAATGGATAGGGAATGAGTACAGATGAGGTAACACTTAGGGCAAGGCATCGCTGGCAGAAGGGTGGTTTTGCCCCTTCTTCTCTTACATAGAATTGCTGATCTGCTTAAAATAATGTTATTGCTGACAGAACAAACGTAATACATTGTGCTGGAAGTTTTGAGGTAAAAAGACACAAACCTGTAACAAAAAAACTTTTTCTGGGAAGACCCAGGGCAGGATGACATAAAATTACATGACCTAGAAACTGCAAAATTATCAGAAAAAATGCAGAAGCTGGTTAACTGAAGCTTGAGCAAGTGTAATGTGTGGGATAACACATCAATCCTTTGGATTTTAGTTAAAAGATTATTGCTTAAAGATTAAGTAATCTGCAATATAGACATGTATAAGAGACCCAAGTGCCCATGGCCCAAACTGGAGAAATACTGGACTAGAAATTGAAGGACAGGACTGGAGAATCAGACTAAGGAATCAGAGAAGGTTCCTGGAACCTATCATGGAGAGTGGAAGGACTTCCTGGTGCCCAGAATGTGGTAACTTGGGCCCATTTACCAATTCTGTCTTGTCTGTTATTACTTGTCTGGAATAAATGTATGTCCAGACACTATAAGTGACAATAATTCTGTCTGAAATTGTATAAATAAAGGCAAAAACTGATTAGGCCTAAATTGGGTGGTCTTGTTACTCAGTTTCCCAACTTTTTACTCCTTAACATGCTTCCAGGGCACTTACTAAAACCGAGTGTCAACCTGTACAAATTGAGAAGGAGGCTTTAGCTTTGGTCCATGATTGCAGTGAATGTCATGTGTTCATCTATGGGCAACCAGCTATTGCTGAAGCAGACTATTAGCCTTTACTATCCTTGCAAAGAAGGGACTCGCTGACATTCCTCCCAGAATACTGAGACTATGTTTTCAATTTCAGTTATATGATCTGCAAATAGACTATAAACCAGGAAGAGATTTAGTGGCAGTGGACATTCTGTCTAGAGCTTTTGAAAGTACTCTAGCTGAAAATGTTTCAGAATCTGATATAGTACATGTGAACCTTATAAAGAAAAACTACTCAGTCGCTGACAAAACGTGGGCTGCATTTGCAGTAGCCACACCGCAAGATGAGACATTGCAAAGAGTGTTCAAAGCTATACTTTTCGTTGGCCTGGCCACTATATACCTTAGCTTCACTTCAAAGAAGAACTTTCAGATATTGATGGTATTTTGTTTAGATATAACCGATTAATCACCCAAAAGTGTTACAGCCTGACGGGCTAATTAGAATTCATGAAGGACATTTAGGAATTGAAAAATGCAAAAGAAGGGTCAGAGTTGTGTTGGCCTCAAATGAACGAGGATATAGAAAAACAGTGTAAAAAATTCCATCCTAAACCTGCAAATCAGCCAATGCTGGCACACCAGGAAGCTTTAGAAGTTTGGTTTAAATTTGGCATTGATTTATTCTATTATGCTGGCAAAGATTATGTTTTGATTTTAGACTATGTCTCACCTTTTCCAGAGTGGACAATACTATGGCAAAGCATGTAATAACATACCTTAAGTCAATATTTGCTAGACATGGTATTCCTGCAATGGTAATGTCAGACAATAGTCCACAATTTGCAGGATATGAATTAAAAAAATATGCTGGAGACTATGGGTTCAAGCATATGCCAGTGAGTCCTAGATACCCACAGCCAAATGGTCTACTGGAGAATGGTGTTAAAATAATAAAGAGGCAACTAAAAACAATGGAAGAATCTAATTCATATCCTTAATTGGTATTGCTTAACCATAGGGCAGCACCCTTGAGTTGCGTGTTGTCTCCTTCAGAGACTCTGTTTAACAGAAAATGAAAAACTAGACTGCCTAATTTTGTAGAAAATGATGTTAAGAATGAACATGATGTAAAAAGATTGGAGAAGGCTGATAAGGGAAACCAAAAAGGTACTAGGGCAGAGAGTCATGAGAACTAGAGCCTTTGCAGCCTCAGGATGCTGTTTGTAGAGATTGTTGGAAACAAAAGGCAGTAGTTAGTTACTCGTGCCGTGTAGTGGCTCCCAGGTTATATGAAGTGGTCATTCTTGAAGGACAGACTTGCCCTGGAGATAGGAGACATCTTCAGTATGGTTCTGAAAAAAGGAGGAAACTTCAACAACTGAAACAGAAAGAACAATAGAAATGCAACAGCATCAGATTTCTGAACCAATTGATGCAGAGACAGTAGTGTAAGTAGTCAACAGACTGCATAGAAAACCCCAGAGACTAATTGAAGAATGGTTAAAGTTGTAATCAGCCATGTTTATTTGTATATAGATAGTTTGTTGATATAGTTTTGATTAGTGTTGAATAAGTTATTTAATTGGAAAGGGGGAGATGTGAGGATATGTCCCTTTAAGGGCTGTACCCAGCTTTGCTGAATAGTTACATAAAGGGAGCTGCAGTTTTGATACAGTCACCTAAGCAGTAATACCAGGCTTTGAGTTGCTGAGCTGAATCTGTAATAAACAACATATTCTTATCTTCCTAAACCTGTGACTGAGTCTTCTTGCACGGATTCCACAAACACTATAAGTTTCAGTAAATCTATCAATCCCAGGGAACCAGATTTTTAATCTGAGCAAGGATTTTGTTTTTGCTGGTCCCTGGTGAATTGTGTGAGACAAATTAATTGTGATATCCCAGAATGAATGCAGAATAACAAATCTTGTGTCTCGGAGTGGGAGATAATCGTTCATAATGGTAAGTTCACCTTTAACATGGGCAAACAATTACAGAAGAGCTTGTGTTTCAGGAGTCAAATGTTGTAGGCTATGCAGAAGTTTTTTTCATTGACCACTTCAAATGGTTTTGATGACTATTTTGAGACATGTCAGACTTTGCAGCTGTTTTGTTTGTCATAACTAGAGAGTTTTAGGAATAGTATGTGAGAGGAGGACGTTTACATGGCTTCTGTTTGTTCCATAGTATTGTGATTGTTAGCTGTTTTATGAACAAGATGCCTGGAGGAGTAGTGAGTGGGGTTATCCTGACTAGACCAATAGAGAATTTTGTAGTCATAACCTTGTAGTTTGAGCATTCACAGCTAAATGCAAGCTGCTAGGTGAAAAGAGGGATTGTTGAACATAGGTTCAAAAGGCTTGTGATCAGACAGAATCAAGAAACAACATCTGTAAATGTATGCATTTAAATGGGAATATCCCCATGCTACAGCAAGAGCTTCTCTTTCCATCTGAGAGTATCATTGTTCAGTGGGCAAAAGAGCCTTGCTGGCATAAGCAGTGGTGTGAATTTGACTGTGGGGTCAACCTGTGTGAGGACTGCTCCTAATTCAACAGTGCTGGCATCTACTAAAAGTTCAGTTCTCTTACTGGAATCTATATGATATGACTACATCACGGAGAAGGGATTTTTTTAGTTCCTCAAATGCATTTTGATGTTCATCTGACCAAACCCATATTTGATCTTTCCTGGTAAGATCACCCAGAGGCTGTGTAATAGTGACTAACCTCAGAATGAACCTGCCACAGTAATTTGCAAGCCTTAGCAGGCTACCAACTTGAGTGAGGTTTGTGGGCATGGTGGCATTGTGAATGTCCTTTGCTTTCTGAGGATCTGCTGAGACACCATCTTTGGAGAATGTGTAGCCAAAAAATTCGAATGTGGGCTTATGTACTCACATTTCTGTGACTTTAACATGAGATTTTGCTCCTGCGCGTATTATGGAATGACTTCTCCATAAACACAACATTTATAATCTGTCTAAATGTTGGAGTTTTTTTTCACAGGAACAGAAAAAGATACATACATCCCTGACACCAGTGCAGCCCTGACAAATGTCAACTCTTGCTCAAATCCCAGAGGTGCTAGAGTGCTCTAAGAATTATGTTAACATGAGTAAAACAATGTATTTGTCCCTAAACTTATTCTGAGAAATGGCTGAACCATTTTTGCTGAAACTCTTCAAAACATTTAATCCAGTGCAAATACCTGGTATGAAATATTTCAGCCTGCACTGTTTAAATTTGGAAAAGTTATAAACAACTCAAAACAGAGTCTTATAATGCAAGGTGTTGGGCAAACTTAATTATAGATGGTGTGTGACAGAGTACTGGACAACTGCACCTATTGAAATCCTGCACCAACTCACATCTGAAGGCCCCTCTCCCAGCCTAAAGGGAGGAGCCACTGAACAAAGGACTCAAGTAATTACAGGGGAAAACAAATGACAAACTGGGACGGGAGTGAGGGTTACAGGGTCAAAAGTAGGGAACTGAGGGGGAGCTGGACAACAGCAGCTGAGCCGGCACTCTGGTCACTGCAACTCCAATTAATTACTGAGGAGTAGACCTCATTAAGAAGAGCTGTGCCTAACTGATGGGCTAAGGAGACCTAAGAGGCTAATTAGGCCATTAGGCAGATGATACAAAAGGCACAGCAAGGAAGTGAGAAGGGGGAAGCAGGCAGAGAGTGAGAGAGAGCGAGAGAGAGAGAGAGAGAGAGAGAGAGAGATTGATTTATTGACCAGTCTCTCCCCTACCTGCCTGCCTCAGGAGCTGACTGTAGATATAAGGCTGCATGGTATGTAAGAATGATGGAAATTGGAACTAATATTGTAAATAAATTCCATGGGGTGTTTGCTCAGCAAAACGTCTCTGAGCTGTTTGTGGGGTTGAACGGAGGCAAGAGTGGACAGACCCTGCCATATGGTGTCACCAGTGCCACTGTAGTAATAGGCAAGTTAATGTTCCTGCAGAGCTGTCCCTCAAGTACTTTACACCTTTATTGAATTTTTCAGCACACAAATGTAAGCACTATTCTTTCATTGTTTCCTGGTATTATCCAGTATGCCTATCTGTCTCCACCTGTAGTGTTTTGTTTAGTCTTAGATTGTAAGATCTTTGAAGAAGAGGCTTTTTGTTCTTTTTGTTCTTTGTATAGTATCTAGCACAATGGGGTTCTGGTCTATAACCGGGGCTCTGATGTACTACTGCAATACAAATAATGATGATAATAACAGAGCCTCTGATTTCTTCCCCAGAGCTGAAGAAGAGCTCTGTGTAGCTCAAGGGCTTGTTTCTTTCATCAATAGAAGTTGGTCTAATAAAAGATTTTACCTCACCCACCTTGTCTCTCTCTATAATAATAACAGACACACAAGTATCTTCTGTGCACTGTGAGTTCAAGCCCTGATCTGTACCAATGAAATCAGTTGCGGTTAGTTTTGATGGGAACAGCGTTGGGTCCTTAGTGCTATCATGTTAAAAACATACTGCACATGCAATTTTCAATGAGTCATAACTTAGCCAAATCAAAACCAAAAGTTGGTTATTTTATTTATTTTTTCTTCACTAGTTTTGGTGCTAGATCTGTTAAAAAAGATTGCAAGAGTTTTTATTTTTTTTTAATAATTGAGAAAGTGAAATATTTCCCACTATCGTGATACTTGAAAATGACTGAGCTCATAATGCACAAACTTTCTGTTCAGGCTGAAACGACGCCAAGAAGATTTCAGCCTGAATGGGGAAAACTTCAGAAGCTCGAGTGACTGAAAACAGACTTTTTAATGGGAAAACCATTATGACAGATTTTCAGAGGTTTTGAGAACTCTCAACACCCATTAAGCTCAGTGGTTAGTACTTAGGAATAATGAATAATGGGCTACCACAAGTTTCAGAGTAGCAGCCCCTTTAGTCTGTATCTGCAAAAAGAACAGGAGTACATGTGGCACCTTAGAGACTAGCACATTTATTTGAGCATAAGCTTTCGTGGGCTAGAGTCCACTTCATCGGATGCATAGACTGGAACATACAGCAAGAAGATATTTATGCATACAGAGAACATGAAAAGGTGGAAGTAGCCACACCAACTGTAAGAGGCCAATCAATTGAGATGAGCTATTATCAGCAGGAGAAAAAAAACTTTTGAAGTGATAATCGAGATGACCCATAGAATGTGTGAGGATACTTAACATGGGGAAATAGATTCAATTAGTGTAATGGCCCAACTATTGCCAGTCTCTGTTCAAACCTAAATTAATTGTATCTAATTTGCATATTAATTCAAGTTCAGCAGTCTCTCTTTGGAGTCTGTTTTTGAAGTTTTTTTGTTGTAAAATTGCTACCTTCAAGTCTGTCACTGAGTGGTTAGAGAGGCTGAAGTGTTCTCCCACAGGTTTTTGAATGTTTTGATTTCTGATGTCAGATTTGTGTCCATTTATTCTTTTGCATAGAAACTGTCCGGTTTAGCCAATGTATATGGCAGAGGGGCATTGCTGGCACATGATGGCATATATCACATTGGTAGACAAGCAGGTGAACGAGTCCCTTATGGCGTGGCTGATGTGGTTAGGTCCTATGATGGTGTCACTTGAACAAATATGTGGACAGAGTTGGCATCAGGCTTTGTTGCAAAGATAGGTTCCTGGGTTAGTGTTTATGTTGTATGGTGTGCGGTTGCTGGTGAGTATTTGCTTCAGATTGGGGGGCTGTCTGTAAGCTAGGACTGGCCTGTATCCCTGGAGGGAGCTAGGACTGGCCTGAATCCTGGAGGGATCATCCTTCAGGACACATTGTAGATCCCTGATGATGCGCTGGAGAGGTTTTAGTTGGGAGCTGAAGGTGACGGCTAGTGGTGTTCTGTTATTTTCTTTGTTGGGTCTGTCCTGTAGTAGGTCACTTCTGGGTACTCTTCTGGCTCTGTCAATCTTTCAAAGCTACCACAAGGCTTTGTACTCACTCCAGCACTCTTCAAAATCTACATAAGCGATATTCCTGAAATGAGAGTGCAGAAGTTTGTGTATGCTTATGATTTGGCACTCACAACTCAGGACTGTTCCTTTAAAGAACTTGAAGTGAGTCTTACATCTGACCTTAATATCATAGAGACCAAATGGGTAATCTTTACTTTCCGCCTTGACAACAGAACCACACAAAACACTTCAACTGTCAAGTTTTGTGGTGAAACTGTGCAGTATGACTCCAAGCTAACATATTTCAGTGTTGTTCTTGACCACACACTAGGCTTTCATGACTAATTCAAGAAAGAAACCTCCAAAGTGAAGATTCACATTAACATTATCCAAAAGTTAGTGGGAACAAGCTGGGGATCAACTGCCCTCATGCTACAAACATTGGCCTGGGTGCTGGTATACTCAGTTGCAGAGTACTGTGTACTGGTGTGGACAAGAAGCTGCCATACCCAACTTGTGGATAGGCAGTTAAATCAGATATTCAAATAATCACAGGAACGTTAAAATCAGTGGTTCTTCTTAGCTTTCTGTACTAGCAAACATCAAACCTCCAGTTATCTGTTGAGATATAGCCACCGCAAAAGAACTTAAGCGTGCTTGAAATCAACTGGAACTTCCCATCCAGCAGGTTATGGAAAACATACTTCAAAAACGCCTGAAATCACGAAAGCCATGATGGACAACATGTCACCACCTCATGTCTCTGGACCTGGAGAAGAAATGGCAAAGTGTCCAGACCTCATCTGCCATTACAAACAAGCAAGTTATCACTTCAGTAAGAGACTGAAACCATGTGTGAAATCAGCTGAACGTGAAAGACCAAGAAGAGCCAGCGGAAGAATCTCAGAGAATACCATGACTTTATTGGAGAAGAGGAGGAAAATGAAAAGAAATGGTTAGCGACAGGCTCAAGTACTCCCTTCTCTGCATGCTCATATAAATAAAGTTGAAGGAAGACTTGGAGAAATTTCGAACTGAAAAGCTCCTAAAGGCTGCTGAAGATCGTAAAAGTCTCAAAAATGCAAATGAGAACTGGTGTTGACAGATGGTTAAACATCTGATAAAGCTCTACCAGTTCACCATTATCATCTCCATATGCTATAGAAAATATAAACCAGGCCCTCATGGCCATAAAAAGCAGAAAAGGTGCTGGCCAGGATGACATTTATCCCAAATTCCTTAAGAACTTGGGGTCAAAGGGATGAGTACGTTGGATGGGAAAAATCCCAAAGAGCTGGCATGAGGTGATAGTCACCGTTCTCCTCAAATGTCTTTGAGGCCATCCTGCCAGAGGTATAGAAAATGAACATTTAAGAAAACATCAAGTTTTCATTTTTAGTAGAAAATTATAATTTGAAAAGAATATTGATAGTAAAGTCAAATAAGTAATGCTGATGAAAGTTATCTCCTGTGCCTGGCTCATAATGTACTTAGACCCAGGTTAGAATCAAAGACATTTAAGTACATTTTTCTGTAGGGGAAATTAATGTAACTGGGCAGGGTATTAAGGATATCTACCAGCTAAGAAAAGGACTTTTTCCTATAGCAAATGATTTGTTATTTTATCAATAATTCTCACTTCAAAGTGTGCTAGGAATTCATTATTAAGTTTAAGGTGTCTGTCTGACCAGACCATTCATGCAGATGACTTTTATTGGCAGGGCTATATTACATGCATGCCCTGGGAAAACATCCCCTAAAATCCATTTAAATTTATGAATAAATGAGTTGTTAATATGACTGTATACAGAAAAACCACAAGATGGCAGGAGTACCACATGCCAGTTTAGAAATCCTTTCACAATATTTCCATTCTCTTTTCCCAATTATTCTTGTGGGGAATAATGCTTCCTTTGCTATTTTAATAGTTTGATTATTATTTAAAAAACCAATTTAGTTCAGCAGCTTTAAAGATTTCAGGTCCCCTATTATGTATACTAGGATTCAAAGTAAGTACAGTAAAATCAATAAAAAACAGAATAACCTTCTAGTCGATAAATGAACCACTTTTAGCATTCAGTTCCTTAATAATTTCCATATTTAGCAAAAACAACCCAAAACCAAACCAAAAAACAAACTCTCTCTAAAACCGCACGAACCAACCAACCAACCAACCTCCCCAAAGAAAACAAAAAAGGACCTATTTTCTATTAGATTTTCAGCAACTTAAAATATGTTTTTCTTCTTAAAGTTCATCAGTATTTTAAAATATTACTTGATTCAAAAACCCACTGGTCAGTATTTTGTACAATGGATACAATATAAACGGGACTCCCCCTCAACCAGAATCACAAGACAGTACTATAATTAGCATATGTTTGTGTGCAGGTGTATACTACAACACCTCTCTCTCTCTCTATTATATATGTGGTGCAGGTAGTGATACCTGTACTTAAGGTTGTCTGACATTTTCCATTATAAAACATTGTTTTCAGTTGTTTAGGACTTTGCCAAACTTAAATCATTCATGCTGAATTTTACCATGCTGGGTGGCTGCCCCAAGCTAAATTTGTTTGGAAAGTTTTACCTAAAATGGTTCGGCAGTTTCTGAGAATGAGATTAGGGAAAAATACATTGTTTTGTGCATAGTAAAAAATATTGAAGCTGTTTTGTGGAGAAGCTCTAGCACTTCCATGCTTTGGTGCAGTGGGGGATTGTTTGGATGTCAGAGATATGCCTTTTGCTATCTTTATGAGTATTCACTCAAATTTGGTCATTTTACAAGCTCTTGAAAAAAAAATTCTTAGTTTGCACGTGCTCAGTAGATATTTGTTAGAATTCAGCAGCAAAACTCTTTGAATATTCCATCTGGGTCCTGGGTGCAGCCAGGCTCCACATACTCCACCCCGACACAGAAATGGAACAGGCTCTGTTCTGCAGTGCAGGGGCTGGGCAGTACTTTCCTTGCACTTGATCTCTGTCCCTCTCTCCATCCTGTGTACTTATTGAGATGGGGTTGTGCAGAATAGGACAATGAAGAAGAGACGCAATGAGGGATGGCACAGGGCTTGCTACCTGTGCCTCCAGTAAATACTGTACGTGTGTGTGTGTGTGTGTGTGTGTGTGTGTGTGTGTGTGTGTGTGTGTGTGTAGACAAAAATAAAACTATGTTAAAAGAACATTAAAATTTCAAAGCACTCAAAAGTTAGGCAATGCCTTTGCAACCTTAGTTCTATCCCCTTGTATTAAGTATTATGATAATATTTAATTACTTGATCACATATTATTTTTCCATAGGACCCCGCTTCATCAAGTGTACAATGCATAGTTAATGAGCAGCTATTAAAAATTTTGTTTCTTCACACTGTTGAATATGTGACCTCATGCCACATTTACTGCAAACTATTCAAACCCTGCTCTGAAACCAGAACTACAGAATTATTAATTTACTCAAGGGCTTTTCTATGACTATAGTATCTGATTACTTCACAAATATTAGTGAATTTATTTTCAGAACTCCCCTGTGAGGTAGGGAAGTGCTATTATCCCCATTTTACAGATGGGGAACTGAGGCACAGAGAGATTAAGGTGAATAGTATCCACTAATTTTGAGTGCCCCAAAGAGGTCTAAAATGTGATTTAGAGAGCACTTAGAATTATATAGCACTTCAACAGAGATAGAACCCAGTTCCCCAGAGCAGCATTCAATGGTCTTAAACATGAGACCCTGCTTGCTCTTTCTGCATCCCTATGCCTCCTTCACCATATCCCTTCCAACTTCTGCTACCAAAGGGACAGGCATCCTACCACATGACCCTTCTTTATCCTTGGGTGGGGGGAATGATTATTATCCACATTTTATAGATATGGAACTGAAGCACAGGGAAATTAAGGTCAGAAGTATCCACCACTTTTAGGTACCCAGTTTGAGATGCATAGGGTCTGATTTTTCAGAGTACTTAGCAATATATAGCACTTCATATGGTCAAAGTGCAGCAATCATTGACTTCAGTTTGCACCTGCCAGTGCACAGCACTTCTGCAGATCAGTCCCTAGGGTCTCAAGTCAGGCACCCAGAAAATGGGGAACTGACAATTAGTGGCCACCTGTGAAAAGCTGGGTTTAAGTAACTTGACTTTAAGTGACATCACGCAGGAACTCTGTGGCAGAGATAGATTCCATTTCTCCATGGCAGCAGTCAACTGCCTTAACCATGAAACCTACTTTTGCCTTTCTGCCGTCCTTATTCACCACAAACCTTCCAAAATCTGCTGCAAATGAGGCAGGTGTCTTTCATTACAGATTTTTGATTAATCCCCAGTTCATGTCCATCTTGTGCATTGAAGGAGGCTGAGGTCCTATGGAAAAATAGTATGTAAATAGTATGGTAATGAAGAGTGTATCATAATGCATATGCACAAGGGAGGGCAATTAAAACTGAATGGGCAACTTTAAATCTGACATTTCCTAACTTTTGAGGACTTGGTGCTGCAACCTCAATATGTTCGTTTATCATAGTTTGTGTGTGTGTAATTTCCTAGATTTTTAAAAAAATAAACTGAAAAAACAAAAATTCCATCACAGGGCAATGTATTTGACACCCACGTGGGTCAGCAGCAGGACAGGAATTTTTAAGACTGCTACCACTTGAGCTAGTGCAGTAACTGATAGCAGTCGTACGTTTTTATTCTCTGTGTGGAGAAGCTCTAGAGGGATGGGGTGAGACACATACTTTACAGTGGGTTTCACAGATACTAACTGAAGAGCAGAGGGATGGAGAGTCTCAGGAATCTAGGGTTCCATTCCCAGCTTTAAAAAGAAATTTATTTAGTGGTCATCACCTTTTCTACCTGTTTCTCCCTTGCGTTATCATTTTTACCTCATTACCTCCAATCTGTACCCGTTCCAGTCCTCTTTCTTCCCCACCCCTGGCTCCTTGTCTCAGTCCTGTTTTCTTTACCCATCCAATCCCAGTCTCTGCTCCTCAGGCTTCTCAACCCTGTCCTGGTCTTCTTGTCCAGCTGGTTCTAGTTTCCCTGTGAGATTGCTGTCTGAATCCCAGTCTCCTCACAGCTTTCAGTCTCTTTCCATCCCCACTCTAAATCCCAGTCTCCTTACTTAGCTGGTCTTGGTTCCACCTCAACTCCTTGTCCCCAGTCTCCTTGTCTCTTTCCCTGCCAGTCCCAGTCTCCTTATTCCTCATCTGATCTGTCTCTCACCATCAACTCATCCAGTCTCCTAACCAATCCCAGTCTCTCTGGTTCTCATTCACAATCTCCCAAGCCTCAGTTCTAGTTCTAGTTTCTTTGCCCAACGAGTTCCAGTCTTCCCCTACAAGTCCCAGTCCCAGTTTTGCTCACCCTCCAGCCACAGTCTCACTAGACTCTGTATCCCAATCCATTCCTTTCATTCCTCCCCTGTTTGACTTTTGTCCCCACTGCATGTGAGTCAGATGTCTTTCTCCTCCATGATACCTGGGCACCAGTGGGAGGAGGGTGGGCTCATTGAGAGTGCAGGAGATACAGATTTCCTGTTCTCAGTTCCCATGCCAAGCCCCACCACAGCCTAGAGCAGTCATTACAAGGAAAGTCCTTCTGAGCTCATATAGCTCTGGGCTGGAGTATGCAGAGTCTGGTCAGTACTAGGAGCTGTGAGGGGATGGGGCATGTCCAGTGGGGACGAATCAGGAGGAAAGACTCCTATGGAAAAAATAGTATGTGATCATGTAATTAAAGACTGTATCATAAAGCAAATGCACTAGGGGGCTGAATTAAGGTTACACAGGCAAGTTTAATTATGGCATTTCCTAACTTTTGAGTGCTTGACTTTGCAATGTTAATATTGTACTTCTAATGCAGTTTGTGTGTCTCTCTCTCTCTCTCTCTCTCTCTCTCTCTCTCACACACACACACACACACACACACACACACACACACACACACAGTCTCTATGGCTGTGTATATATCTATCCTGGTATTAATAAATCTAGTTCTAATACAAACCCACAGCTTTACTTTTTTTCTGTGAAGTGGAAAATATCAGTGGTAATTTTACTAACAGAGAAATTCTATTTAATTTTTTTCCTGATGGCAGTTGCTTCCTGAATTTTTATTCTCTTTAATACAGTGTGGGATGCTAAAGTACATACCTACGCAGTGGAATCATAATCCACTTTAGCTGTTCAAACAACATCATGCTATCAAAGGATTTTAGATTTCAAAGGCTTTTCCATTGTGTGATACCAGGTCTTTTCTTATTGAGGAGATAAATTTGGTGTTTCATTGAAATACATTTTATACCTAGTGTGTATTATAAATACATGTTCTTTATTATATGCATTGTATACAATCATCTATTTTCGTATATGTTTATTTAACACATTGTTACAGACATTACTAAAACAGCTGAACAGGAAAAACAAAACAAACAAAACAAAACAACAAAAAGACAAACCTTCCCTGCCCCCCCCCATCAGCCCCAAAAAACAAAAGCACAGACATTTTGGAAATTGGGAGTTTCGCCTCTTCACTTTTATGAAAGCTTTTGTTTGTGAACCTTTTGGTGCCAATTGGCTCTCTATTGAACTGCCCAGAGATGTTTATACAATACAGTGCACTGTGGTTGCTGCAGGCAACAACAATTGTTTTCATGTCAGTAGTTTGTAAGGAATCGGATTAGAAATTTTTTTTTTGTAAACATTTGTTTCTGTACTAAGAATTAGGAGATAGAAACCGGTATCCTATATTTTTACTGCCTGCCAGATCCATGATCCCCAAATGCATATGTGATGGGGTTTACCAGGCATGTGATGCCTCTTGCCATAGACCCTGCCGCCTTGGCACATCCCACCCTAGAAACCAGTTCTTTTAAGAAGGGAAGGGCTGTGATGAGGTGTTTACCCCACTCAACACCTGAATAGCTAGAAAGGGCCAGTGAACCCAGTGACAGGCTTCACCTGGAGAAGAGTCATAGCTGATAACCTTTGACTAATGATGAAGCCCTGCTGGGCAGGGGCAGGTTGAGCAAATATAAAACTATGAAGTAGAGAGCAAGAGGGGACAGCAGGGAGTAACTCTGCAGCTGCTCCCCAGAGAAAGGCGGGAGGTTGGTAAAGAACAAGGAGGCCCAGAGGAGAGTAAACCCTGGGATCTTACCTGAGAAAACAGACTCTGGCAAGAACCTGAGAGAGGGTGAAGTAGCCACAGGGAATAGAGGCAGCGCCAGTGGTAACCCAGGGGCTGGCTGAACGACAGAGAAAGGAATATAGAAAAGAGGGAAACAGTGACAGGGTCTGAGATTGGGTAGAATGTCATTGCTGGGGCATAGGGTCCCAGGGATGGAACTCAAAGTAAAGGGTAGGCCCAGGTTCCCCTACCAGCCACTGGGGACGTGGCATAATCTGGGCAGTGGAGAGGAAGGTTGCCTGATGCGGTTTATCCAGAGGGACTTTGATATCCCAAAAGAAGAGAATTGCAATGACCTGGTCAGAGAGCCAACCCACAAAGAGGGAGCTGTCAAGTCCAGAGACAGAGAGAACCATGGGGCAAGCAACCAAACAAGTGAGTCTCAGATTGGTTGAGAGGTAATCTCCAGATGAGCCACAGGTGATGCCTCCACAGCGAATAGCAAACCATCTGACAAGGATAATGAGTTTGGTCCTTCAGCTGCTGCCTAGAATGGCCTCCCAAGGTCATCTGCTAGTAGAACCAGTTAGACTTGGTTCTTGAGCAGCTAGAAGGGCTGGGAGCAGGCAGAGACCAATCAGGGCCCAGCGGTCCAAATGAACAGGTCTGGTTGCTTTCTATCAAATGGCAGTTCTAGGGGAAGCCAACAGAAGGGGGGCAGGATCCTCCCTTTGCCTTTCCCCAAGAAGCTGGGTCTGGTCAAAGGCCTAATTCTGAGAGTACTTTCTGTTTAGGTTAACAAAACACTCTTGATTTATTTTGTAGACTGTGAGGCCGAGGTGGTTCAGACATTAGTTGGACTACTGAAAATTAACTGAGCTCACTTTGCAAAATGCCTACTGGTTCAGGTAAGCCTGTGACAGTGTACAAGAGCTAGTTGGTATTAAATATCGAATGGGATTATCTCCACCATTTGATTGATTAATGTTTCAAGTATTAATGCTCTGGAACTCCCCACTACTTGCATGTTGTGTCATGCTCTGATCACTAGGTGATCAAAATGTTTTGAAAAAAATTAAAATTTCAATTAAACTCTTTGGGAATTTTTTTTTACAATTTTCTGTCACTTTTCTTCTTCTTCTTCTTCTTTTTTTTACCGGATCTACTGAAAGTGGAAAAGTAAAACTGCATTTTGGGTCGTTGACTTTTCCCTGCAGGTTGTGAATCCTTACTTTTTCTTCCTAGTCTTTTGTGTGGCCTGGAGGTGCAGAGCTGTGAGTCAAAAATGAAAAAGAAAGAAAAACAAAAGTTAAAATGACTTTTTGAAACCTCTAAAAAGTTTGGTTTGAATTTGAGTGAAGGTTCATGGACATTTCTTAGGCATGGTTTGTGCTGGTATAATGACCTTGATTAGGGGTGTGATTTTTTTAAACTAATATAGTTATAACAGTACAACTCCTTGGCGTGGATGCAGTTATACTATTATAGCTTATTCTCGTTCCTATAGAGGCATAAGTTATATCAGTGGTATAATTGCATAATACATATATAACCTTTTATAGTGGTATAATTGTGCCCACACTAGGGCTTTTGTGTTGCTTAACTATATCAGTATAGTTAAGCAGTACTACTTTTGAGTGTAGAGAAGGCCTTATATTATCTAAACTGATCGATATGTTTTGTTGTCTAAAAAACACCATTGAGTAGATTCTCTGATAGCCTCCAGCTGCTTTGCAGACTTTTTTCTCTCCTTTCCCTACTTTGTCATAGTGGTGTAAAGCCTCAGATCCTGTTGGTCTCCTGACTAAGCCTACAAGATGAGGTAGGGCCAGTGGTGGAAAAACAGCTTCTTCCGCCTCCAGCTTGCTGGGGATCTTCATCACTTCCTTCCCCGTGAGAACCTGGCCACAGAACTGTATGCATTTGTCACTTCCACCTATTGTTTGCCATCTCCGCCAACTGCAATAACTATGTCTGAAGCTGAATGTGAAAACAATGGCAAGGTTCCAGCTTTTGTGGCAAGCTGGGAGGGATAGCTCAATGGTTTGAGCATTGGCCTGCTAAACCCAGGGTTGTGAGCTCAATCCTTGAGGGGGACACTTAGGAATCTGGGACAAAATCAGTACTTGGTCCTGCTAGTGAAGGCAGGGGGCTGGACTCAATGACCTTTCAGGGTCCCTTCCAGTTCTGTGAGATAGGTATATCTCTCTATTGTCTTGTAAAGTGGTTTCCCACATCCTCCTTGAATTTGGCTGCTGTGAGCATTTTGTTCCAGTGCTCCAGACCCGCCATTGGCTCCCAGTCTGTTTCTGCTAATAGGTCAATGCCTTAGTCATGATCTCCAAAGCCATTAATAGATCAAATCCCACATACATTAGAGACTTCAGGCCACTTTCTTTGCTGATGCAAAGTGCTGCTTGGTAAAGAAGGACTGGAGGGAAAGGCAGGCTGTCAGGAAGTGGCTATGCCCTTTGCAACAGGTCATGACTGAAGGAAATCCCTGATGGCTCTTTGCAGCCAGAATGTTGCTCATCCATGCCATCTGAATGGTGCAAAGGGTTTGGATTTTATTTGGGAATCTGCTCCAGCATTTCTATTAATTGCTAAGAAAGTCACACTCTGGGGTAATGCAGCACACAAAGCCCAGAACTAGGGCTACTGGAAAAATTTCAAATAAAACATTTTCTTGTTGGAAAATGGAGTTTTGTAAAAATTAGAATTTTCTCCAGGAAGAGATTTTGGTGGAATTTTCCATCAGAAAAACCAAAAAAAAAGGCTTTGTTTCACATTGGGTTGACATTAATTTCTGTGTCCTACTGAGCTGCCCATTGCCTCATGAGTTGTAGTTCTGAGTTCCTCCCATTCTCTTCCATAATGCATGATGGTCTTTTCCTCTACTGCTCCTATGTTACATGAAAAGTGTTTAATTCTATTTTTCATCCCAATCTGGAGGGAAAAAAAATTGTCAAAATATTGGAATTTCTTGTGGGATGGAAATTCCATATTCTAATCAGTTCTACCCAGAACAAAGCATATGAGAGCTTGAAATAAGGCAATGGCAGATGATGGGATCTTGCCATGGAAAACATTTCTGGAAGAGGTAGGGCTAATCAAGAGCTGACCACATTATGGCAACACTGCAAGACCCTCCTCTTAGAGAAAGCTTTTCACCATATATAACAGGTCGTTAATAACTCATCTTCTACTCCATGCAGAGCTACCTCTAGCCAGAGAAAAAAAGAAGAGTCAAAGACTTCATGAGGGTCCTCAATTTGGTAATCTAACCTGGGAGGAGCTCAGCTCCTACAGTTCAGGTCCTCAGAAGGTATTTAGGTGCTGAATTCCTGTTGGTTTCAGTGGGAGTTAGGCACTTCAATATCTGGGCCTATGGTGAGAGGGTTTTGTTAAGAGGATTTAAGAGACAGGTTAACTGGCTGGCTGGCAGGCAAGGTTTACAGTGCAGCTAGAACCCTATAATTCTTAGCATTGAATAAACATAATTTATACAGAAAAGACAAGTTTTTTCCAGGTAAACTCCATGAAAACTCTACAGACATTGTTAGTTTTTTCTTATTAAAAAGCCCTAAAATATTTCACTTTCAAGGAGAAAAAAAAAAGCCATGTATAGCAGCAGGTGTTAAGGATTTATTCATGATACACAGCAACACTGATGAGAAGCAGAAGACTTTTATTTGTGCCTGACCTTTTAAAAAATGAAAAAAGATGCCTTCAAGAGTTAACAATATCAACCATTGTTTGTTAGGTGAACTTCATGAGATCTGCATAGAGAATGTTCTTTTCAGTTACAACTGAACATAAAATACTAAATCACTTATTTTATCTTCCCTGCCTGACTTTCAAAATATTTATCATGAAAAAAATTGCACATTTTTCAAGAGAAGAGTAAGATTGCAGGCTTTGTGTCTTGGCTTTCCATTAAGCAAACCTATAACTTTCCAATGCAAATACTTTTGGTGGGTATTCATGAAAGCAGCTCTTTCAGTATTTGCACAATCTTCCAGGATACATTGTTGTTACCAGTAAATATTAGAATGATTGCTAAAAAAGGAACAACAGTTTGTCCTTTAACTTTCCCAGAAAAATAGAAATGTTTCATGATTAATTGGACCCAATAATGATTTATGATAATATAATTACTTAGTATAAAGAAAGATTTGACATAAATCATTGATACGATATTGATATCCAATCTGGAAATTGTTTATTTTATTCAGGGACAAAAGGGCTGATAATTATTAAAACGTTGTTTTGCTTTTTGTTGCTTCAAATAGACCAAATTCTAGGTATGGTCACTAAGGTCTAAGGAGTATGTATATATGAAAAATACAAGATGTGGTGTTGCATAACCATTTTTTAAAAAGATGTTTTGTTATGAGAAAGCGGCAATAAATACATTGTATGCTACATATTGAGGATCAGGTTAATACAGTAATTCCTCACTTAAAGTCATCCCGGTTAATGTTGTTTCATTGTTACCTTGCTGATCAGTTAGGGAACATGCTCATTTAAAGTTGTGTAAGGCTCTCTTTTAATGTTGTTTCTTTGTCTATTACTCGCAGGAAGAGCAGCCCGTTGCAGCTAGCTGGTGAGGGCTTGGAACCAGGGTGGACTGGCAGTCCCCTATCAGCTCCCTGTTCCCCTAAGTTCCCTGAACCTGCAGTTCAGCTGTCCCTCCCTCCACTGCCATGTCCTGCTCCTGCTGTCTGCCTTGGAGCTGCTCCCAGACACTCCTGCTTGCTGTGCAGGGGGAGGGAGGGAAAGAAGGGAAGGACTAATGTCAGGGTGTCGCCTCCCTCCTGCACCACGCTCACCCCATCTTCCATAGAGCAGAGGGGACACACCAGGGCTCAAGATGGAGGGAGCTTGCAGCAGCTGCCTTCTCAGCAAGCTGATCTAATTAACAAGGCAGTGTACTAAGGGAAATGTGCATATCTCCCTCCATTCCTGCTGCCTTGTGTACAGAGAGAGTTAACCCTTGAGGGCTCAGCCAATTGCTAGTTCATCATTTAGCAGTAAGGGAAATATCCCACTCTGACTCCTCCACCTCAACCAAGCTTTACAATCATTATCACTGCATACCAATATTAAATTGTTTGTTTAAAACTTATACTGTGTGTGTATATATATATAAAATAGTTCTTTGTATGGTGAAAAAAATTTCCCTGGAACCTAACTCCCTCATTTATATTAATTCTTATGGGGAAATTGGATTTGCTTAACATCGTTTCGCTTAAAGTCATATTTTTCAAGAACATGACTACAATGTTAAGTGAGGTGCTATCATATTCCAAGAGTGTGGGTTTCATAAATGTCTTGCCAGCATGAGTTTGGGCTGGCTGCATTACTCATGAGTATACAACCTGTATATGCCAATGCCACATATTTGGCAGAAAAAAAAAACTTTCAGAAATGTCTGGAAAGCTCTCCTCACCCCCCAGCTAAATTATGCTGAGAGCCTAGGACAAAAGGAGGCTGTGAACCCACCCAGGAGTATGGACTCGGTGGATGGCAGGGTTTCACTGAGTATTGCTTGTGTTGTGTGTGGGAGGAGTTCAGGACACAAGGAAACTGAGAACAGAGAAGCAGAAGGAAAAAGAACAAAAACCAAAACCCACCAAGCAGTAGCAGGTGAGCACAATGTGACCCTGGAAAAGGAGAGAGAGAAAGTGCTTTTGGCTGAAGAGGCTTGGGGTTGTAAGCTCAGAAACTGCCCTTTTTCTTCCTGTGTTCAGAGATGTAGAACTTTGTACATTCCCTGTAAATCAATATTGGAGCAAAGAAAATATCAGATTCAATCAGTTTCTACTTCCACCTGGAAGATCCTTGGAGCCCTGAACTTTGTAAGCAAAAGGATATAAGCAGCTTGTCAGACAAAGACAGGCTCTTTTAGGTTTGGTCTACACTTAAAAATTAGAATGACCCAGCAATGTTCCTCAGAGCTGAGAAAAAATGTCTTACCCTGGCAGGCCACGTGCAAAAGGTTGCTGATCCCTGCACCAGACAAATACTATTTACAGGTAAGAAAAATAATGCAACCACTCTTATGGGCATCGCTTAAGCTAAACCAGAATTGTGAGCAATGATATTTCTGTACTATGTGGCATCAATGTTTTATTACATTATAAATTCTTGACACAATCACATCAATATTCATCTTCTCCAGTGTAATATAAAAGTCACTGCAATTATGAAAAAAGCCAATCACAAATGACTTTTGCACTGTATTACAAAAATCAATATTAACAATTTAAATTAAAAATCTAAATGGAAAGGAATGTTGCTAATGCAATATAATAAAATATTTCAAAATGTGACACTGATTTCTTTTTATTCTTGCTGATGGGGGAACAAGGCAATGACATTACAAAGAAAATGTTACCTCAAAAGCCTCATGCTCGTTTTCAGGCTCCTGTGGAGTTAGAATTAATTGTTTAGAAAGACCAGTTATCTGCCATGAAACCTGGATGGTTTTCCTAAAAAATATTTTCTACAGGACTGCTGTCCAGGGGACCTTAAAAAACCAAAACCAATCTAGGGCTCCCATAATAAAAAATATCAAAGAAGGTGAGAAACACCTCATGCTAAAGTAAAATATTAAGAATATTCAGTATTATAGCTTAATGGAGGCAGCAACTGTAAAAGGCAAAGAGCAACCATTATAAATGGTGTCTAGAGTCCTCCAAGGTCACAAAAGAATTTTACTATTTTGTCTCTACCTTATGCTGACTTTTTTTGGATGACTTTATGTGGGTTATAAAATAAGACAGAAGAGGGGAAAGTTATGGTAAATAGCATGAAGCTATAGAAAGTTATGAGGAAGATGTAGCAAAATCAGTAAGTCATTGTTACTCTATTGACTTTGGGCAATAGATATGCTAATTCATTCTGCTGTAAAGTTGTAAAGTGCATTTGTCACTAGTTTTTTAGTGGCCTTTCAGGACTGGGATATATTATTCTGAATACCTGTAGCTTAGCAATCTGTCCTCATTTAATGGCTCCCAAGTACTGAGGGTTCTGTTTGGACAATTCTGAAAAGGCAAAGAAAACTTCCAAGCCTTCTTGGCTCCATAGTAGCTGAAGAATCTGTGGCATAGATGAAAATACATAGATATTAATTTCAGATGTAAGCAATGTATAGAGTGTATACCATGTGATCCATTTGTTCACAATACTGAGCTTGCTGTTCCAACAAAAACTTTACCAGTCCTTAGATGGAACTGGCTACTGTTTGAGTGTAAACAACTGCATTCTGCAGAAGAGCATTTAGGAAGAAGAGCAGAATTTTTGTTTAAAAGAATACATTCCTCTAAAGTGGCAAATGAGGCCAGACTAAACTGTATTGTAACCTTTAATTTTTCTGAACTATTAATGTCAATATTAAAACAAAAATAATGAATTAGGATGATTCTTGAAATAACTGTATAAAACTGGTATAGTACTTATGACCACAAATAGTTAAAGACAAAACTCCCAACCAAACAACTTTTCCCACCCTTCCTTGGGAAGATGGAACCAAGGCTGAGAATATGTATCAGGAATTTAAGGGTAAGAGTTGCAATTATCCCAAAAACAGGCATTACAAACCCAGTTAAGGTTAAATTTAAAGAGATCCAAACATGTTAAAGCAGGGATCGGCAATCTTTCACACGGCCCACCAAGGTAAGCCCCTTGGCGGGCCGAGCTGGTTTGTTTACCTGTTGCATCCTCAGGTTTGGCTGATCACAGGTCCCACTGGCTGCGGTTCGCCGCTCCAGATCAATGGGGGGTGCGGGAAGTGGCGGCCAGCACATCCCTCGTCCCACACCACTTCCCGCAGCCCCCATTGGACTGGAGCGGCAAACTGCGGCCAGTGGGAGCCGTGATCGGCTGAACCTGCGGACGCAGCAGGTAAACAAATCAGCCCGGCCCACCAGGGGGCTTACCCTAACAGGACGCGTGCCAAAGGTTAACACAAGGATCGGCAAAGTATGAAAATGCACAGGTAAGGCACTCAAACAGTCTTAGCTCTGCCCTGTAACAATGCTGTGCAACAAGCACAGGTGGAACCCTGGCCTCATTGAAGTAAATGGCTTAACTCTTATTGACTACAGTAGGGGCAAGATTTCACCCCCTGAGGTTGTGGTTAAAGCATCTTTAGTATTTGTGGCCCTAGGTTAGATTAAACTCATTTTAAGACACCAGTGGTTTTATCCCCACCCCCTCACATTATTACCACAGCATAGACACTGAGGGAAAAAAAATCTAATCTGGGACCACAAACACTAAGATCATGCACTAATAATTGTATAGTTATTATATTAGTTGGATGGCATAACTGTGTATTTGCGCACCTTAACATGTGTTGATTGCTCTTAAGTTTAACCTTACCTGAGTTTGTAGCTTGTTTTGTCTTTTTACGTTAAATTGTTTATATACACTCACTTTTAATTCCACTTTTTATCTGGGTAGATTTACCTTACAGTTGTCAACACTGAATTTCAGCTGTCATCATGCTGCTTCTTCACTTACCTTTGTTGGGTCCTTAATTTGACTAGCCTAAGTCATTTTATATCACCTGTGGTTTTCACACTTCATTCTTTATCCCCTTCTTAGGTTTATTTATAAACACATTAAACAAGAGCAGGCCTATTACTGAAATTGTTGCACTTACTGTTAAATCTATGTTGAAGATAATCTATTTATTTTTCTGCCTCTTACCTGGTTTGTAATCCATGACAGTTACTCTGCTCCTTATGACATGAGTACTTAGTTTCTCTAATAGACTTTTGTGAGGAACTTTGTCAAAAGGTTGTTTTTTTGAAAATTCAAATAGATGATAATTTTATTCTCTTATCTGCCTTTTCACTGACAGTCAAAGAACTCTATTGGATTAGAGAGACAATTACACAAACTTTATGCTTTATTTTAAAGTGTATTGCAGTGGTGGTACTCTTCAAGCATGGGAAGTAGCTCATGTCCAAATAGTAAACCCTGAGACATTCTAAGGCTACACTGCACTTTCATCATTAAAAACTTTTGTCACTCAGGAGTGTGAAAAAACACCCCCCTCCCCAAACAACAAAAGTTTTAATGATGAAAAGTGCCAGTATAGACAGTGCTTCGTCAGCAGGAGCTGCTGTCCCATCGACAAAGCTACCGTCCCTCATTGAGGGTGATTTTATTTTGTCACCAGGAGAGCTCTCTCCTGGTGACAAGGAGCTCCTACACTGCGTACCTTACAACAGCACAGCTGCAGAAGCATAGCTGTGCTGTTGCAAGGTCCACAGTGTAGACATGGGCCAAGAATCATAACACCAAATGAAAAATAATAAGTTTCAGACATGTAGCTCCAACTTTAAAAATAGCTTTGAGATGATTTCAGCCATGCCTGGACCTTCAGAAAGGGAGGAATTCAACCCCTTTCCTGAGAAATATTTCTTGTGTGATTAACCACCAGTTAACACTCACTGGGTGCCAGTGTACCCTCTTTTAGCAACCTTATTCCAACATATTTTTCTATCTGCTCACTTCATCAATTTCAAAAAGACAAGCAACTGCATCCCAAGGGTGGCCATTTTGCATTTGTCTGCTGCAGGCTGACCCTTCCTTTCTTCTAATTTAGTTCTTGTTGCATTGTGATTTTCCCTTATTCCTGAGAAGGTGGCACATCCTCACCAAACCAATCAACAATACAAGTGCATGCCAACTTGAGATCTTATCTGCCTAATTTGTAATGTGTTGAGTTTTCAATGCTCAGGCCATCCTCAATTAACCTAAAGTGTCAGAAACTCATTGCTAAGGGTATGCTACAGGTCCTCCGCTGTGCCTGACTTACTTGAATTATGATTCTGGTGGAGCCCCAACTAGTGAGATTTACCAGCTTATGCTTTTAGCTCAGGAGGTCCCTGGTTAAGTCCTCAGTGGGTCAGCCAAGATGGTGGCTGTCACATAAACTTCCTGTCTGTAAGGAGAAACTTTAGGCTTCCGTCTGGCTGGCAGCTCCTGTTAAGTGAACAGGTCCTGATTAAAATGTCCCAAACAGCTGATCTTTAGTGTGGAGGGTACAATTCCTCTTCTGAGCAACTACATAAGAATGGCCATACTGGGTCAGAACAAAGGTCCATCTAGCCCAGTATTCTGTCTTCCAACAGTGGCCAATGCCAGGTGCCACAGAGGGAATGAACGGAACAGGTAATCATCAAGTGTTATGTACCAGTGTTATGAGGTCAGGCTATAAGGCATTCATCTGTCCAGCCTCCCCACAATTCTCCTTAATTGGGATGTTGGAGACAGTGATGGGACCCAACATGCACTCAGTATTCCAGATGTACTGTTCTGCAAGTGAACTGAAATTTCAGAAGTGAGAAGGCATAGGGCTACATGGCCCAAGCACTTTTAACTGGGGCCACTCACTTAAATTCAACTTTGCTGAAATCTGAGTAGTGCTGTGACCCCATGTGCTAGGTTACAATGCTGCTCACTCAAATTTGACTTGGTGATCCCCTGTCATGACCCCCCAGCCATTACCTCAGTGACAATTACAGTCCTTTGCTCTGGGACCACATCCCATGCAGCTCCAGCACTCTTTTCTATCCTTACCTCAGGCTGAAGGCCCTTGCAGCCCACCAGGAGCTCTCTCTAGGTTCCCTGGTCCCTGCTTGCAGCACTGAATTGTCCTCAGTGCTGGAGCTTCTTCCTTCTGCTAGGAGTCTGATCTTCTCCCCTTAAGATCCAGTCAGTTACTAAACTCTGCTCT